>NC_060147.1:115138116-116421866 GCF_021461385.2 Schistocerca piceifrons | reverse complement strand
TTGCAATCCACAAAATGGATGCTCAGGCCGTCTGTTAGTCAAACATAGATATGTCAAGCTGCATACAAGTGATTACTTGCCATCTGTTGTGAGGCAGAGTAGGATCTCTTGTGATATTTTTTATGAGTATTTTAAACGAATGTAAGTTTAAAACCAGTTGTAATAATCTCGAGATATAGTATGTAAGGATTTTGTATTACACTTTTATAAATAGGTATGACAGATTTCGGCTAAAAATCATTTTTCTGTCGACACGATTGTAGCGGTAGCAAGCAAACTATAGATAACAGCTGGAGCAGGAACTCAGGATTCTGGAGTGTAAAAGCGCGGTGCGTTAATCACACGCCTGAAGGATAGAAGTATCGAATGATATAATGCTATTACGACATAAAAGTATCCAAACGCACGAAGAGATTTGGTAGTGCATAGCAGAGCAGAGCAGAGCAGTAACAACGGACTTGTGTATTTGATTGTGAATCTTTTAGCCACGTTTTCACCCTGTCTCAAAGACGAATGCAAGCGGAATGTGATCCAATACTACTGTGTAAAAGTAGAAAACGGTTGTAAGAAACCAAATGGTTACAGGAAGTCGCGCAGACTACGGGTTAGCGTAACACCTCTGCTCTCTGTCGATAAAGATTATTTATTTTATTCAGTGTGATGCATACAAAGTTTGCACTTATGACTATGTGTCGGAATCTATATCGAAGTTGAATAATATATTTCACAAACGAAATATCTCTATACAGGAAATATTTCGCTTAATGATTTGTTTGGAAAGCGATTCTATGTTTAACGAAATTGACTGAATCTCTTTCAGTCAAGACTTTCCAGAAATGAATCACTTTTGTTTTCTTTTACTGATTAGCTACTGCTTTGCTTTTTCACCTAGAAGGTGCTCAAGACACAGCTAAACGGAAATTAAACAAATTTTTCATTTATTTGTAACCAATGCTTTGACTGAATATCTTTCGAACGAAAGATAAAAATTTGTTATTACCACGGTTATATTTTTTAAACAAGTGTGTTAAAAGTGCCTCACTCTATTTCTGTAACCAAAAATTATAAGAGTGAAAAACATTTTGTAACTCGCCAGAAACCTCTCAGTCAGAAGTGCTGATGTAACTGTCTTTAGAACAATCAGCACTACTTCGGTGAATTCATGAATAATAGTTTTCAAAAGGAACATTTATTTTCTTTTTAATTAATATGATACATGCCTACTACCATCACTTTAGTTTTATCCAAACTGATTTTTTTAAACGGCCCTCGATCTTTCTAAAGTGTTTTTCTATGTCATTTTTATATGTAGTTTTGTATGTGCATGTATTAGTGGAATCGTGTAAGCAGTTATAGGTAGGCAGTTCATATAAATGTACAGGGTGATTCAAAAAGAATACCACAACTTTAGGAATTTAAAACTCTGCAACAACAAAAGGCAGAGCTAAGCACTATCTGTCGGCGATTTAAGGGAGCTATAAAGTTTCATTTAGTTGTACATTTGTTCGCCATTTCAGCCAATCAAGTTTTTGGTCCCTTTTTCTTCGAAGGTGCTACTGTAACTGGACTACAGTATCTGGAGATGTTAGAGAATTGGCTGTTCCCTCAGCTCGAACAAGAAGCACAACAATTCATATTTCAGCAGGATGGAGCGCCACCACATTGGCACTTATCTGTCCGTAACTACCTGAACGTCAACTACCCGAGGCGATGGATCGGCCGCCAGGCAGCCCGTGACAGAGCACGTCATCACTGGCCTCCAAGAAGCCCTGATCTTACCCCCTGCGATTTTTTCTTATGGGGGTATGTTAAGGATATAGTGTTTCGGCCACCTCTCCCAGCCACCATTGATGATTTGAAACGAGAAATAACAGCAGCTATCCAAACTGTTACGCCTGATATGCTACAGAGAGTGTGGAACGAGTTGGAGTATCGGGTTGATACTGCTCGTGTGTCTGGATGGGGCCATATTGAACATCTCTGAACTTGTTTTTGAGTGAAAAATAACCTTTTAAAATACTCTTTATAATGATGAATAACAGAAGGTTATATTATGTTTCTTTCATTAAATACACATTTTTAAAGTTGTGGTATTCTTTTTGAATCACCCTGTATTTTCGCCACAAACGGGACGACGTTTTGAATCTCTGAAATGGTTAATTAGAACTAAACCAGTAACTACCACACATAAAACAGCTTCAAATGGCTGATTACTTCACAACTGAATAAATGTGTTACATATTTGACGTTAAGCATGTAAAACCATTAGGATGAAAGACACTATATGAGGCATATTTGACGTTAAGAATGTAAAACCATTAGGATGAAAGACATTGTATGAGGCTCTGGTGACAACTACTGCCCACGAACTTTTTGTCGCCTTCTCAATGTCGGTTGAGGTATGACACATCATGCGTATTTCTCGGTCGAATTTCGATGACGCAAGTTGCAGCGCCCTGCCGCTAGAGGGCTCCGGATTGAAGGGTGTAACATGGCGGCGTGTAGTATAATTGTGACGGTGCGTGTGGGAGCCTCAGAAAACAAAGCACGAATCTAGGGAGTTGGTCCACACACATAGCATTACAATGCCAGATCACACAAGAGCGCTGCGACATTTCCAACAATCTGATGCCCTGGTTCCCTGTCATCCAACGTCGTCCATACAGTCCCTACTTGACCCCAACCGATTTCCATTTGTTTCAGAAACTTAAAGAACACCTTCGAGGACTTCACTTCGACTGTGATGAAGGGGTGCAAGCAGGGGTGAGGTTCTGGCTCCGTCAACAAAGCCAAACATTCTATGGTGATGGTGTCAACCAACTGGTTTCTAGTTTGGAGAAATATCTACGACACCGATATGACTACCTTGAGAAACAAATTTGTTGACATGAAGAATAAAAATGTAGAATGTTAAAAAAGTTTTTTAGTTAAAATGTTTTAGGAATGTCTGATGTAAAAAATTCAGTGCCATTATTTTTCCATATGCTTTCGTAGTTTGTTACACATCTTGATGTATATGACGACATATTTGCTCAATATGTATTGTACGATGATATACATTGAAGAGCCACAGATACTGGTACGCTTCCTAATGTCGTGTAGGGTCCCCGCGAGCACACAGAAGTGCCGCAACACGACGTGGCGTGGACTCAACTAATGCCTGAAGTAGACCTGGAGGGAACTGACTCCATGAATCCTGAAGGACTGTCCATAAATCCGTGAGAGTAGAGGGGGTGGACATCGCTTCTGAACAGCACGTTGCAAGGCATCACAGATGTGCTCAATAATGTTCATATCTGGCGAGTTTGGTGCGCAGCAGAAGTGGTTAAACACAGAAGAGTGTTCCTGAAGCCACTCCGTAGGAACCGTGGACGTATCGGGTGTCCTATTGTTCTGCTGGACTTGTCCAAGTCCGTTGGAATGCACAGTGGAGATGAATGTATGCAGGTGATCAGACAGGACGTTCACGTACGTGTTACCTGTCAGAGTCGTATCAAGACGTATCAGGAGTCCCATGTAACTCATGGTGCTGACGCCCGGCATAATTACGAAGCCTCCACCAGCTTGAACAGTCTCCTGTTGACAAGCACCGTCCATGGATTGACGAGGTTGTCTACATACCCATACACGTCCATCTGCTCGATACAATCTGGGACGAGACTTGTCCGACGGGGCAACATGTTTCCAGTCATCAACAGTCCGATGTCGGTGTTGACGGACCCCAAGCGTAGCGTAGAGCTTTCTGTCAAGCAGTCATCAAGGGAACGCGAGTGGGTCTTTGCCTCCGAAAGACCATATCGATGTTGTTTCGTTGAATGATTCGCACGCTGACACTTGTTGATGTCCCATAACTGAAATCTGCAGCATTTTTCGGATGCGTTGTACTTCCGTCACGTTGAAATATTCTCTTCAGTAGTCGTTGGTGCCGGAATCTTTTTCCGGTAGCAGCGATGTAGGAGATTTGATGTTTTACATCATTCCTGAAATTCACGGCACTCTCGTGGACTGGTCGCACGGGAAAGTCCCTCACTTCATCGCTACCTCGGAGATACTGTGTCGCATGGCTCGTGCGACGACTACAACACCACGTTCAAACACACTTAAATCTTGATATTCTGCCATTGTAGCAGCAGTAACTGATCTGACAAGTGTCCCAGACACTTGTTGTCTTATACAGGGTGTTACGAAAAGATACGGCCAAACTTTCAGGAAACGTTCCTCACACACAAAGAAAGAAAATATGTTACGTGGGCATGTGTCCAGAAACGCTTACTTTCCATGTTAGAGCTCATTTTATTATTTCTCTTCAAATCACATTAATGATGGAATGGAAACACACAGCAACACTTTGTTTCAGGAAATGTTCAAAATGTCCTCCGTTAGCGAGGATACATGCATCCACCCTCCGTCGCATGGAATCCCTGATGCGCTGATGCAGCCCTGGAGAATGGCGTATTGTATCACAGCCGTCCACAATACGAGCACGAAGAGTCTCTACATTTGGTACCGGGGTTGCGTAGACAAGAGCTTTCAAACGCCCCCATAAATGAAAGTCAAGAGGGTTGAGGTCAGGAGAGCGTGGAGGCCATGGAATTGGTCCGCCTCTGCCAATCCATCGGTCACCGAATCTGTTGTTGAGAAGCGTACGAACACTTCGACTGAAACGTGCAGGAGCTCCATCGTGCATGAACCAGATGTTGTGTCGTACTTGTAAAGGCACATGTTCGAGCAGCACAGGTAGAGTATCCCGTATGAAATCATGATAACGTGCTCCATTGAGCGTAGGTGGAAGAAACTAAAATGGGCGCTAACATGGGAATTAAGTGTTTCCGGACACATGTCCACATAACATCTTTTCTTTATTTGTGTGTGAGGAATATTTCCTGAAAGTTTGGCCGTACCTTTTTGTAACACCCTGTATAGGCGTTGCCGAACGCAGCGCCGTAGTCAGCCCGTTTACATATTTCGGTATTTGAATACGCATGTCTATATCAGGTTTTTTATTTTTTGGCGCTTCAGTGTAGTATTGCTGATACAGTCAGTGGCATATGCAGATTCAGTATGAAAAATGTATAGATTTAACTGCTACTAAAAAAGCAATAAATTAAATGTCATGTCTGATGCCGAATCGTGTAAATGTAGTAACCGATGAACTTTCTTACTCACATCATTCTGTGGGGTTGCCAGCAAGAAAAATTTTCGTGAAGGTTTGAAATTTTGTGCAAAGTCACTAAGTGCTCTTCGTCAAATGGTGGAAGAATGTAGTCCCATGAGTAATATTGCGCACGGTAAATTATTCTCGCTCTAGACACACAGGTGGTTTCTAAATGTAGTACTTCACTTATTATATTAAACTTTTAACATAAAATTATATTATTAATGAATAGATGGTGACTGAGGTTTAAATCTTTAAAATTGTACGAAATATTGAAAATGAAATTTTTGTTGCCCTGTAAGGCGTTAGATGGTCACCTGAAACTGGGATCGCGTGATCGCTTGAACTTTTTTAACAAAAATAGTTTCCTGAAATTTTGGATGTAGTAACTGTGTCGTCATGTTATGGAACATTTCAAACAAATGCCTCTGAGCACTATGGGACTCAACTGCTGTGGTCATTAGTCCCCTAGAACTTAGAACTACTTAAACCTAACTAACCTAAGGACATCACACACATCCATGCCCGAGGCAGGATTCGAACCTGCGACCGTAGCAGTCGCACGGTTCCGGACTGCGCGCCTAGAACCGCGAGACCACCGCGGCCGGCACATTTCAAACAGACACACACGAGTGTTTTATGGAGTTAGTATTAGTGCAGATACGACATGTATTCACTGATAATTAAAATCTCATTTAACAAATATAAATAGTTTTCTGACAGTTTGGGTGTTAGAACTGTGACGAAATGTAACTAAACCATCTCCCTATCAGGTAACTGCTAAATATTCACAAATTAAGAATCTATTTTTCTAACTACGATAAAAGAGCGGTACTGCAGGTAATGAACGGTAAATAAATTACCGCAGGACGCACATCAAATACGGCGTACTCGCGCATACAGGCCAGTGCTAAAAAAATACTCGCCTTTCCGCAGCCGGGTGTGCACACAGATCTGAAATACACAGAGGCCCGGCGTAAAAAATTCAGCGTCTAAAAATTACGAGGGGGCACACACGGCCGATCCGTGGAATTCGCGGCCTCATATTCGCATGCATGCTGTTGACTCTCGGTTGCTGTGGCAGCCGGAAATAGTGAATTCAGCTGAATAAGCAGAGACACCTGGGGCAATGAGAAGGCAGGTAGAAGGAGAAAAAGAGCGAAAGGGGGAGTGGATATCGGTATGGTAGATCTGAAAACGAGCAAGGTTTTTTTTAACAACTAAAGATATTCATGGTATTGTGCTGGATGAGCACTATATCTTTCCCTAATTACAGAAACATATTTCTGTGGAACTGTACAGCTATGTGCCTAATTACAAAAACATATTTCTATGGAACTATACTAGATACAGCTATGTGGTTCACACACACTGAGGTGACGTAAGATATGGGATGGCGATATGCACATATACAAATGGCGCTACCATCGCGTACACGAGGTATACACCGATAAGCCGAACTTTATAACCACTGCCCACCCCAACTTTGGATGACGGAAATGGGAATGTGTGGTAAGGTCTTATGGGACCAAACTGCTGAGGTCATCGGTCCCTAAGCGTACGCAGTACTTGTTGTTGTTGTGGTCTTCAGTCCTGAGACTGGTTTCATGCAGCTCTCCATGCTACTCTATCCTGTGCAAGCTTCTTCATCTCCCAGTACCTACTGCAACATACATCCTTCTGAATCTGCTTGGTGTATTCATTTCTTGGTCTCCCTCTACGATTTTTACCCTCCACGCTGCCCTCCAATACATAATTAGTGATCCCTTGAAGCCTCAGAACATGTCCTACCAACTGATCCCTTCTTCTGGTCAAGTTGTGCCACAAACTTCTCTTCTCACCAATCCTATTCAATACTTCCTCATTAGTTACGTGATCTACCCATCTAATCTTCAGCATTCTTCTGTAGCACCACATTTCGAAAGCTTCTATTCTCTTCTTGTCCCAAGTATTTATCGTCCATGTTTCACTTCCATACATGGCTACACTCCATACAAATACTTTCAGAAATGACTTCCTGACACTTAAATCTATACTCGATGTTAACAAATTTCTCTTCTTCAGAACCGATTTCCTTGCCATTGCCAGTCTACATTTTATATCCTCTCTACTTCGACCATCATCAGTTATTTTCCTCCCCAAATAGCAGAACTCCTTTACTACTTTAAGTGTCTCATTTCCTAATCTAATTCCCTCAGCATCACCCGACTTAATACGACTACATTCCATTATCCTTGTTTTGCTTTTGTTGATGTTCATCTTATATCCTCCTTTCAAGACACTGTCCATTCCATTCAACTGCTCTTCCAAGTCCTTTGCTGTCTCTGACAGAATTACAATGTCATCGGCGAACCTCAATGTTTTTATTACTTCTCCATGGATTTTAATACCTACTCCGAATTTTTCTTTTGTTTCCTTTACTGCTTGCTCAATATACAGATTGAACAACATCGGGGAGAGGCTACAACCCTGTCTTACTCCCTTCCCAACCACCGATTCCCTTTCATGCCCCTCGACTCTTATAACTGCAATCTGGTTTCTGTACAAATTGTAAATAGCCTTTCGCTCCCTGTATTTTACCCCTGCCACCTTTAGAATTTTGAAAGAGAGTATTCCAGTCAACATTGTCGAAAGCTTTCTCTAAGTCTACAAATGCTAGAAACGTAGGTTTGCCTTTCCTTAATCTTTCTTCTAAAATAAGTCGTAAGGTCAGTATTGCCTCACGTGTTCCAGTGTTTCTACGGAATCCAAACTGATCTTCCCAGAGGTCGGCTTCTACTACTTTTTCCATTCGTCTGTAAAGAATTCGTGTTAGTATTTTACAGCTGTGACTTATTAAACTGATAGTTCGGTAATTTTCACATCTGTCAACACCTGCTTTCTTTGGGATTGGAATTATTATATTCCTCTTGAAGTCTGAGGGTATTTCGCCCGTTTCTTACATCTTGCTCACCAGATGGTAGAGTTTTGTGAGGACTGGCTCTCCCAGGGCCGTCAGTAGTTCCAATGGAATGTTGTCTACTCCGGGGGCGTTGTTTCGACTCAGGTCTTTCAGTGCTCTGTCAAACTCTTCACGCAGTATCATATCTCCCATTTCATCTTCATCTACATCCTCTTCCATTTCCATAATATTGTTCTCAAGTACATCGCCCTTGTATAGACCCTCTATATACTCCTTCCACCTTTCTGCTTTCCCTTCTTTGCTTAGAACTGGGTTTCCATCTGAGCTCTTGATATTCATACAAGTCGTTCTCTTATCTCCAAAGGTCTCTTTAATTTTCCTGTAGGCGGTATCTATTTTACCCCTAGTGAGATAGGCCTCTACATCCTTACATTTGTCCTCTAGCCATCCCTGCTTAGACATTTTGCACTTCCTGTCGATCTCATTTTTGAGACGTTTGTATTCCTTTTTGCCTGCTTCATTTACTGCATTTTTATATTTTCTCCTTTCATGAATTACATTCAATATTTCTTCTGTTACCCAAGGATTTCTACAAGCCCTCGTCTTTTTACCCACTTGATCCTCTGCTGCCTTCGCTACTTCATCCCTCAAAGCTACCCATTCTTCTTCTACTGTATTTCTTTCCCCCATTCCTGTCAATTGTTCCCTTATGCTCTCCCTGAAACTCTGTACAACCTCTGGTTCTTTCAGTTTATCCAGGTCCCATCTCCTTAAATTCCCACCTTTTTGCAGTTTCTTCAGTTTTAATCTACAGGTCATAACCAATAGATTGTGGTCAGAGTCCACATCTGCCCCTGGAAATGTCTTACAGTTTAAAACCTGGTTCCTAAATCTCTGTCTTACCATTATATAATCTATCTGATACCTTTTAGCATCTCCAGGGTTCTTCTATGTGTACAACCTTCTTTCATGATTCTTAAACCAAGTGCTAGCTATGATTACGTTGTGCTCTGTGCAAAATTCTACAAGGCGGCTTCCTCTTTCATTTCTTCCCCCCAATCCATATTCACCTACTATGTTTCCTTCTCTCCCTTTTCCTACACTCGAATTCCAGTCACCCATGACCATTAAATTTTCGTCTCCCTTCACTACCTGAATAATTTCTTGTATCTCGTCATACATTTCATCAATTTCTTCATCATCTGCAGAGCTAGTTGGCATATAAACTTGTACTACTGTAGTAGGTGTGGGCTTCATATCTATCTTGGCCACAATAATGCGTTCACTATGCTGTTTGTGGTAGCTTACCCGCATTCCTATTTTCCTATTCATTATTAAACCTACTCCTGCATTACCCCTATTTGATTTTGTGTTTATAACCCTATAGTCACCTGACCAGAAGTCTTGTTCCTCCTGCCACCGAACTTCACTAATTCCCACTTTATCTAACTTCAACCTATCCATTTCCCTTTTTAAATTTTCTAACCTACCTGCCCGATTAAGGGATCTGACATTCCACGCTCCTATCCGTAGATCGCCAGTTTTCTTTCTCCTGATAACGACATCCTCTTGAGTAGTCCCCGCCCGGAGATCCGAATGGGGGACTATTTTACCTCCGGAATATTTTACCCAAGAGGACGCCATCATCATTTAATCATACAGTAAAGCTGCATGCCCTCGGGAAAAATTACGGCTGTAGTTTCCCCTTGCTTTCAGCCGTTCGCAGTACCAGCACAGCAAGGCCGTTTTGGTTATTGTTACAAGGCCAGATCAGTCAATCATTCATACTGTTGCCCTTGCAACTACTGAAAAGGCTGCTGTCCCTCTTCAGGAACCACACGTTTGTCTGGCCTCTCAACAGATACCCCTCCGCTGTGGTTGCACCTACGGTACGGCTATCATCTGTATCGCTGAGGCACGCAAGCCTCCCCACCAACGGCAAGGTCCATGGTTCATGGAGGGGGGGGGGGGGGGGACGCAGTACTTAATCTAACGTAAACTAACATACGCAAAAGGCAACACACACACGCATGCCCGAGGGAGGACTCGAACCTCCGAAGGGAGGGGCCGCGCTTTGGATGGCGCCTCGCAGCGCTGCAGGCACGTGGGCTGCGAATAGAAGTACACTACTGGCCATTAAAATTGCTACACCAAGAAGAAATGCAGATGATAAATGGGTATTCATTGGACAAATACGTTATACTAGAACTGACATGTGATTACATTTTCACGCAATTTTGGTGCATAGATCCTGAGAAATCAGTACCCAGAACAACCACCTCTGGCCGTAAGAACGGCCTCGATACGCCTGGGCATTGAGTCAAACAGAGCTTGAATGGCGTGTACAGGTAGAGCTGCCCGTGCAGCTTCAACACGATACCACAGTTCATCAAGAGTAGTGACTGGCATATTGTGACGAGCCAGTTGCTCGGCCACCATTCACCAGACGTTTTCAATTGGTGAGACATCTGGAGAACGTGCTGGCCAGGGCAGCAGTCGGACATTTTCTGTATGCAGAAAGGCCCGTACAGTACCTGCAACATGCGGTCGTGCATTATCCTGCTGGAATGTAGGGTTCCGCAGGGATCGAATGAAGGTTAGAGCCACGGGTCGTAGCACAACTGAAATGTAACGTCGACTGTTCAAAGTGCCGTCAATGCGTACAAGAGGTGACCGAGACGTGTAACCAATGGCACCCCGTACCGTCACGCCGGGTGATACGCCAGTATGGCGATGACGAATACACGCTTCCAATGTGCGTTCACCGCCATGTCGCCAAACACGGATGCGACCGTCATGATGCTGTATACAGAACCTGGATTCGTCCGAAAAAATGACATTTTGCCATTCGCGCACCCAGGTTCGTCGTTGAGTGCACTATCGCAGGCGCTCCTGTCTGTGATGCATCGTCAAGGGTAACCGCAGCCATGGTCTCCGAGCTGATAGTCCATGTTGCTGCAAACGTCGTCGAACTGTTCGTGCAGATGGTTGCTGTCTTGCAGACGGCCCCATCTGTTGACTCAGTGATCGAGACGTGGCTGCACGATCCGTTACAGCCATGCGAATAAGATGCCTGTCATCTCGACTGCTAGTGATACGAGGCCGTTGGGATCCAGCACGGCATCCACCGATTCCATATTCTGCTAACAGTCATTGGATCTCGACCAACGCGAGCAGCAATGTCGCGATACGATAAAACGCAATCGCGATAGGCTACAATACGACCTTTATCAAAATCGGAAACGTGATGGTACGCATTTCTCCTCCTTACACGAGGCATGCTACGGTCGCAGGTTCGAATCCTGCCTTGGGCATGGATGTGTGTGTTGTCCTTAGGTTAGTTAGGTTTAAGTAGATCTAAGTTCTATATGACTGATGACCATAGATGTTAAGTCGCATAGTGGTCAGAGCCATTTGAACACGAGGCATCAAAACAACGTTTCACCAGGCAACGCCGGTCAACTGCTGTTTGTGTATGACAAATGGGTTGGAAACTTTCCTCATGTCAGCATGTTGTATGTGTCGCGACCGGCGCCAACCTTGTGTGAATGCTCTGAAAAGCTACTCATTTTCATACCACAGCATCTTCTTCCTGTCGGTTAAATGTCGCGTCTGTAGCAGGTCATCTTCGTGTTTTAGCATTTGTAATGTCCAGTAGTGTACAAAAGCGGAGCAGACACGGACAGGCGATCACTCTAGTTAAGCTATGGGCTATGAATGGGAAAATCCATTCAGATACGCGACTTTGACAAAGGGCAGATTATTGTTACGCAGAGCCTGTGTACACGTATCTCGAAAACGGGGAAGCTGGTCGAATTTTTACGCGCTACTGAGGTGAGTGTCTATGGAAAGAGGTAGGAGGATAATGAAACTATCACTAGGCGCTGAATGGTTGGCCTCCACGACTCTTCACACAACGTGGAGTTCGGAGGATTGTCTGATCCGTAAAGTAGGGCATCTGTGGCAACCCTGCCGAAAGAGCGCAATGGTGGTTCTGAGGGAATTTCGCCTGTCTCACACATCTTGCTCACCAGATGGTAGAGTTTTGTCAGGACTGGCTCTCCCAAGGCTGTCAGTAGTTCTAATGAAATGTTATCTACTCCGGGGGCCTTGTTTCAACTCAGGTCTTTCAGTGCTCTGTCAAACTCTTCACGCAATGTCATATCTCCCATTTCATCTTCATCTACATCCTCTTCACGCAATATCATATCTCCCATTTCATCTTCATCTACATCCTCTTCCATTTCCATAGTATTGTCCTCAAGTACATCGCCCTTGTAGAGACCCTCTATATATATTCGGAATCATACATTGTTGAACATGGAGCTCCGCGACAGAGCACCCACACGTGTTCTCATGTTGACCTAACGACATCGTCAGTTACAATTACAGTGGGCACGGAACCATGAGGACTCGACCCGACAGTCGATCAATGGAAACGTGTCGGCTCTTCTGGTAAATCACATTCTAGTTATACTAGGTCGATGGTCGTCGCCACAAATGCCGTCATCGAGGTGAACAGTGCCTCGAAAGTACAGCGCGCCACGGACGTAGGCAGGTGGGAGCAGTATTACGCTATGGGAGACGTTCTACTGCCCTTGCATGGGACCTGTGGTAGTGATCGAAGGCACGCAGATAGCTGCGAACCACCTGCATTTCACGCTTGATGTCCTCCCCGACGGCGAATCTCATCCTTCAGTGGTATAATTGCCCTTGTCTCGGAGCCAGAACCGTGCTACAGTTGTTTGAGGAGCATTAGCGATACACTGCGCTGACAGCGGAGCTAGCGAGGCGGACACAGTCGTGAGGATGGGACTGGCGTTAACTGAACGCCTTGCGTCCAGCCCCGTTAAATAACAGAAACGAGACAACCTTCATAAAACGGGTTATAACTTCCTCCCAGTGTGTAACGCGGCTGATACATGGTGCAAACCGGACACAATAGGAAGGAACAGGCCTCTTTGCTTTTTTTATTTTATCAGTCGTTTATTATATCAGAGAAATACACATTTTAAGACAAAATTTAAATACATGAAATATTGCTCCCAGTAATGGTTAACACAAGCAGTGACAAAACTTAGTTCTCTTAAGGGGGGTAGAATGCCAAATGGGCCGACTTGGAGCAGGAGAGGCATCACTGGACATTTTAATTTCCACTGTCTATACTTTTACAAATAAATTTATAAAACTTTGTTAGCATCACCAGGAAAGATTCAGGATTCACACTCATTGCAGTGTAAGTTCGAAAACATAAGAAAATAAATTTTTGTACGTATGAAATTTCATCATTTTTTCACTTACTAATGGCTGCATTTGTTTCTATAGATACACTTTTCTTCATAAGGTAGAGATATTCTTCGATGAATTTTGCACATCATACATACCATGCTCACAGGTGTATGAAACTCTAGAATTTATTTAATTTATGAAAAAACGAATGAACTGTTATGTTTTAAACTTCATGTTTAGGAAAAACACAAATTTTATAGTTAGTTACCTCAATTTTTACCACAGTTTTTAATAGATTTAGAAAATTCTAGAGTTCATACACCTTTAAGTATGGTTTGTGTGCTGTGCACGGTTCGTCGAACAAGCGCTCTTACTTATGAATAAAAGTGTACCTATAGCAACAAATACTGCCATTAGTAAGTGAAAAAATGATGAAATTTTACATGTACAAAAATTATTTAGTTATGTCTTCGAACTTCCACTGCTATGGGTGTGAATTATGAATCCTTCCTGGTCATGCTGACAAAGTTTTATGAATTTCCAGAATGAGATTTTCACTCTGCAGCGGAGTGTGCGCTGATATGGAACTTCCTGGCAGATTATAACTGTGTGCCCGACCGAGACTCGAACTCGGGACCTTTGCCTTTCGCGGGCAAGTGCTGAATTTATTTGTAAAAGTATAGACAGTCCAAATTAAAATGTCCTGTGGTGCCTCCCCTGCTCAAAGTCGGTCCGTTTGACGTCCCCCCCCCCCCCCCCCCCCCCCGTTAAGGGTTTCTGCTGGCAACAAATATTAAGGAGGCAATTTAAGCTTTATATCAATTTAGATCAAACACGTAGCTAGTGATTGAATCACGACACAGACACTTCAACAATTTCGGTAACAAATAAATAGCGTGAATTTGTACTCACAGTCACCAACTAATCAACAGCCTTGCCACTGAATAAGTAGTAGGCCATTTGGAACGAATTAGCAACACCCCGCAACTAGGGGAGTTAATTCCAACAGTCTTTAAATATCTTGCTCCCCATTAAATAAACAAACTTACAGTAATTAAATGAATAACAAATCAAACACACTACGCTCCACTCAAACTCTTCAGTGGAAGCCAAGCCAAAATGAAGATTCCATTAACTGACCAGCACTGAAGTCTCACTAAAGCTCATCTCTGTGTTCCCAGACACACATGGGGCAAACTTATACAAGACAAGATTTTGAAGGGAGCACATCAGAAAAACCGGTAGTGGAGCTAACTCGTGCCACTGAAAATTAAGGTACTAGACCGGGGTGCAAGGTGGTATACAATGAGGTTGCCTTAGTGCTATACTGCGCTCCAAAATATTAATTCAAATGGCCAATTCAAAATTGAGTACGCATAAACCAGCCTTAATTAACGAGGTGTGACACCAGGTCGCTCGAAGAGATGACAACACTTAATTGAAAAGACGAATGCCGGAGGCGGCAGTAACATCAAACACCTTCTCCGAGTTTTAACCAGGAGTCACTTCCCGCTATACAAGTAAACATTTAACCAAGCACAAGGAAGGAACCCCAAAGAGAAAATTCAAATAAAACCCCCGAAAGATTATAAAGGACAGGGAGCCCCAACTATTTAAATTTAAAAGAATTAGCTCTCCCAAAAGGCAGTGTAAACGCTAAGACCACACTTAAGAGGCCACCAAAATTGGTTACAAAAGTCGTATACATTTGCTCCTTTTCTTTAGAAGAAACACAAGGCTGCTTAACTTCTGCTGGACGTCCGGTATGGCTCGTGTAGGATACACCAGGCAGCAACCCAAGCTAGGCGGTCGCAAGGCACGGCGAGCAAAATCAGGAGAGGAGACAGGCAGGCAGCCAACACATATCCTCCATGCTGAACCGGCAGACCGCCTACAACCAACTCCACACACACGTGGTTGCTTCCCACCTCGTACCTCGAGGCGTCTCAGCAGGTAGCCCGAGCAAACGTCAACTGCCACTCGCCCCGCGAATGCGGAAAACAACAAGGCAAGCAAAGATAAGAAAGATCAAAGGATCGATAATGGACATCCAAGAGACTGGCGCGCCAGTAACGAGCGCCACGGCTCAGCGGCGTTTCTGTGATCCCTGGTGTCCCTTTGACGTCACGCTAGGACCAGGGTAGAGAGAGCGGTTTCATCTGGCCTCAGAGGTCCGTACATAGAGACTGCGCTCCCTTGTCCGCTACCCTTGCCTGTGTCTGCCTGTACCTGACGAAGGCTGATTACGCTCTCTTGCTGAAGGGCCGGAGCTGATTGGTTCCTGGAGAAGTTCTGCAGATGCTCAGGGTCGCCTACCTTCAGCTTTGTGCCCGCGCTTTCTAACGTGGCGATGCGGTCGGCCGAAACTTGCAACCCTGCTCAGCACCCAATCGGCGGTGCACTGCTGCCATAACGGATAAAAATATTCTGACCGAATGCGAGAGCCAAGAGAAACTTTCTGTTCCGGATGTGTGTACAGTGTTTAGCTACATAGAGGGACGAGGTAAGTTTGTAAACGAAGTATGAATCTCCAAAGAACACAAAGAATGCTATTATTCTTTGGGAAAGCTGATCTGTGCATGCAGATACCTGACTGACGTTTAATATGTAATATTTTTTTCCTTTAATCAGATTCACAGAAAGGCAATTTTAAGAGCGACCACTTGAGGCCTTACACTGGCCATTTTTAAAAAGTACTGGGTGATTCAAAAAGATGGATACAGTTTCATTTGGTCTTATTTCCTGAACTGAAGTTTATATTTTAATTCTGTAACTTGCATTTGATTGTACGCATATGGAAGTTTACAGATGTTCAAATAAATGGTTCAAATGGCTCTGAGCACTATGGGACTTAACATCTGAGGTCATCACTCACCTAGACTTAGAACTACTGAAACCTAACTAACCTAAGGACATCACACACATCCATGCCCGAGACAGGATTCGAATCTGCGACCGTAACAGCCGCGTGGTTCCGCACTGAAGCGCCTAGAACAGCTCGGCCACAGCGGCCGGCTACAGATGTTCAATATGCCCTTCTCCAACTGTACGACTTAAGTGGTGGCACAGTGGGTGGCATCGTCGCTTCACACTTTAGCGCCTCGTGTTCGAAACCCGATTATTAGTTTTATTTTTGTTTTTCATAGATTTACCCGTGTGCGTAGAAGATTAGTACGTAAATGTTTGCCAGTGCATAGTGAAATAGGTCGCAGGTTCGAATCCTGCCTCGGGCATAGATGTGTGCGATGTCCTTAGGTTAGTTAGGTTTAAGTAGTTCTAAGTCTAGGGGGTCCGCAGCTCGTTGTCTCGCGGTAGCGTTCTCGCTTCCCGAGCACGGGGTCCCGGGTTCGATTCCCGGCGGTGTCAGGGATTTTTCCTGCCTCGACATGACTGGGTGTTGTGTCGACTTCATCATCATTCATCTCCATTACGGCTGGAGGAAGGCAATGGCAAACCACCTCCACTAGGACCTTGCCTAGTAAGGCGGCGCGGGTCTTCCGCGTCGCTCCCCTACGCTCTGTAAAGGAATATGGGACTCATCATCATCATCATCATCATCATCAGCATCATCAAGTCTAGGGGACTGAAGACCTCCGAAGTTAAGTCCCACAGTACTCAGAGCCATTTGAGCCGTAGTGAAAGAACATATATCTGCTAACTGCATATCAGGTGAAAGAATTTAAAAAAATAAAAACGACAAATGAATGGAAAAATTATTTGAAATTATTTTCGGTGACATTCCCGTTCAGTATGTTGATCCATTATCACTGCAGTCGCCAGTTTTCGGAAAAGCGATCCGTTATGCGTAGTTTGTCACGAAATTACTGCCAACGCGTGAAACATTCATGAATGTTAACAAAGTTTCTTCCTCGAGTGCGAGTCATGTGAAGAAATATCGCTACGGCAAACTCGCCTCCGCACGATGCACATGGTGTTCGGAATTCTTATATTTCTAATGTTTCTGTGATTGGCATAATGCAAGGGAATGTAACAAATCTTCCTGAAGAATAAGCATAAGAATAAAATACAAGAAGAAATGTAAATATAAGAATATGAGAATTTAAATAGAGTGTAACCTCTGGAACTACCATACACGAATATATTATAGCCGGCCGCTGTGACCGAGTGGTTCTAGGCGCTTCAGTCCGGAACCGCGCTGCTGCTACGGTCGCAGGTTCGAATCCTGCCTCGGGCATGGATGTGTGTGATGTCCTTAGGTTAGTTAGGTTTAAGTAGTTCTAAGTCTAGGGGACTGATGACCTCTGATGTTAAGTCCAATAGTGCTCAGAGCCATTTGAACCACTCTCGCAAGCGTACGTTCAATCAGATGCTCTAAGGTTTCTTGAAGAATGGGAGCCCATTCTTCACGGAGTGCTCCACCGGGGAGAGATATCGATGTCGTTCGGTGAGATCTGCCACGAAGTCGGCGTTCAGAAACATTCCAAAGGTGTTCTATAGGATTCAGGTCAGTACTCTGTGCAGGCCAGTCTATTACAGGGATGTTGCTGTCGCGTAACCACTCCGCCACAGGCAGTGGTTTATGAACAGGTGAAAATCGGAAACTTGTGGTAAGGTCTTATGAGACCAAACTGCTGAGGTCATCGGTCCCTATGCTTACACACCACTTAATCTAACTTACACACGGACAACACACACACACACACACACACACACACACACACACACACACACACACACGCCCGAGGGAGGACTCTAACCGCCGACCGGGGGAGCGGCGCGAACAGTGACGAAACGCCTCAGACCGCTCGGCTACCCCCCGCGGCTATGAACATGTGCTCCATGGTGTTGGAAGATGCGATCACCATCGCCGAATTGCTCTCCCACAGTGGGAAGCAATAAGGTGCTTAAAACATCAATGTAGGCCAGTGCTATGATAGTGCCACGCAAAACAAGGGGTGAAGCCCCTCCATGAAAAACACGACCACCCTATCACACCACCACCTCCAAATTTTACCGTTGGCACTACACACGCTGGCAGATGTTCACCGGACATTCGCCATACCCACACCCTGCCATCGGATCGTCACATTGTGTACCGTGATTCGTCACTCCACTGTTCAATCGTCCAGTTTTTACGCTCCTTACACCAAGCAAGCCGTCGTTTGGCATTAACCGGCGTGATGTGTGGTTTATGAGCAGCCGCTCGAACATGAGATCCAAGTTTTCTCACCTCCCGCCTAACTGTCATAGTACTTGCATTGGATCCTGATGCAGTTTGGAATTCCTGTGTGATGATCTGTAAAGATTTCTGCCTATTACACATTACGACACTCTTCATCTGTCGGCGGTCTCCCTCAGTCAACAGACGAGATCGGCTTGTACGCTTTTGTGCTGTACGTGTCCTTTCGGTAACAGTGGACCTAGGGATGTCTAGGAGTGTTGAAATCTGCGTACAGACGTACGACACAAGTGACACCCAATCACCTGGCCATATTCGAAGTCCGTTAGTTCTGCGGAGCGGCCCAGTCTGCTCTGTCACGATGCCTAATGCAATGTCGTGTGACAAGTACCTCACGTCAGGTAGACTGTTCGCCAGGTTCAAGTCTTTCGATTTAACGCCACTTCAGCGACTTGCTCGTCGATGGGCATGAAGTGATGATGATGATTAGGACAACACAACACCCATTCCCTGAGCTGAGAAAATCTCCGACCCAGCCGCAAATCGAACCCGGGCCTTTAGAATTGACAATCTGTCGGGCTGACCACTCAGCTACCGGGGACGGACAACACGTCTAATGACTCCTGAGGTAGCTGATATGGCGTACCTGGCAGTAGGTGGCAGCACAATGCACCTAATATGAAGAGGGTATGGTGGTGTCCGGATACTTTAGATCACATAGTGTAGCTGTCCGTATATTTGTGATCAGAGAGTGCATTTGCCCAGGCATACCACACAACATCACATCGTTACGTGACGAGTAAAACCCTAGGTCAACTGTCATACGTTCAGGTTGGTCCGAGAATACTGCAGAAACAGTCGGATGGAAACAACTGCATCCTCAAAAATGGAATGTAGCCTGCAGTGAGATAGTAGTATCCATTCCACTATATTTGACACTGTAACAGGTAGGAGCGCGGTTAACACCTGGGTGGAGGCGACACAGTAACAGAAGAAACGAGAGAATTACTCTATCTCGGAAGCCAGATAGGTAAGATGGCTTGAACAACGAATATTTTCCAGTTTGAATGGTGAAACAAGCCTGGTTTACAACAGAGGCTCAAATGGTTCAAATGGCTCTAAGCACTAAGGGACGTAACATGTGAGGTCATCAGTCCCCTAGAACTTACAACTACTTAAGCCTAACTAAGGACATCATACACATCCATCCCCGAGGCAAGATTCGAACCTGCGACCGTAGCAGCAGTGCGGTTCCAGACAAGCGCCTAGAACCGCTCGGCCACAACAGCCGGCCTTACAACAGAGGAATAAGATTTAAGAAGTGTGAGAAGGAGAGAAGAAACTAGAAGTAAAATACTTGGCGAAAATATTAGATTGGTGTGTAAGTTCGTAGCGCTTTCGCTTTGCGTGTTGGTATTCTGGTTGCTATCGATTTATTTACCGACTGTCGTTTTTTATTTGTAGTTCACCGCTGCCATTTGAGTTTCTATGTTGTCATTTTCTCATAGCGAGTGGAGCTTACGACTCTAGAAAATGCAGGGCCAAGTAGAGAAATCGGAAACATTTGCGACGTATTCTTCTGTTTGAGTGCAATAGAGTGGTAACAGCAGCTGAGGCAGCCAGAAACACTTGCGCTGTGTGTGAGGATAACGTCAATGGACACAGAGTGGCAAGAAAATGGTTTTGCCTTTTTAAAAAATGGTTCAAATGGCTCTGAGCACTATGGGACTTAACATCTGTGGTCATCAGTCCCCTAGAACTACTTAAACCTAACTAACCTAAGGACATCACACACATCCATGCCCGAGGCAGGATTCGAACCTGCGACCGTAGCAGTCGCGCGGTTCCGGACTGAGCGCCTAGAACCGCTAGACCACCGCGGCCGGCTTGCCGTTTTAAGCAGGATCGTTTATACCTTAGCGACTCTCCACATCGAGGAAGGCTTTCTGCGTTTGATGCAAATCATTTAAAAGCATTAATCAACAATGATCCACATTAGTGTGGTCGATACTTGGCGAATGTGATGAACTGTGATAACTCAGTTCCATGCAGTGCGGAAGGTTCAAAAATCGGGTGTAAGGCCACCGCATGCTCTAAGCCACGAAGGACAAAGATCAGCGGATATGTTGTGACCTTCCCGTATAAAAATAAAAATGATAATTTTTTTGTTAATATATTAACTCATGAAGACTGATAAATTTTGTCATAAGCAGCGCTACGCCATGGCCCTGTAAAATCAATATGAAAAATTCTTACCTCATGATGGTGTCGCCGGATAACGCTTTCTATGTATCTGCTCGTAAATGGCACAGCTTAGTGCAATGCTGGCCGCAATGTGGCCAAACACACACACACACACACACACACACACACACACACACACACATTCCCGTGGGAAGAGTCGAACCTCCGACGGTGGGCGGGGGGGGGGGGGGGGGCACGTGAACCGTGACGAGACACCTGAGACCGCACGGCTACTCCGCGCGGTGAGAGCGGTAGAGAAAAAAGGGATCGGTTGGTAGGACATGTTCTGAGGCATCAAGGGATCACCAATTTAGTATTGGAGGGCAGCGTGGAGGGTAAAAATCGTAGAGGGAGACCAAGAGATGAATACACTAAGCAGATTCAGAAGGATGTAGGTTGCAGTAGGTACTGGGAGATGAAAAAGCTTGCACAGGATAGAGTAGCTTGGAGAGCTGCATCAAACCAGTCTCAGGACTGAAGACCACAACAACAACAACAACAACATGATCATTCAACGCAAGGGTTGGGGGGAGGGGGGCTATCTGTAATTTTGTACTGAAGTCTTGTGAAAAACAATTTAGCGATCTCGGCAAATAAATTGGTTTACACAGAAGACCACAGTGCAAGCATTTAAATATGTAAAACTTCAACTGGATAATGGATAAAAGAGAAATACAGCATCAAAAGGATAGCGTAGGAGGGTGATACCAGCTTAGTTAACAGAAAAGTGGCTTTGAAAATTTTATGAAAGGCACCCAAGTCCACGCATAGTGCTTTACCGAACTTTCTGCTGGTAGAAAAAAATAAAAAAGTTAGTGACCGATGAGGTGCACGTCACAGAAGGCTGATAACGCGATTAGTTTTAACTTCTTTACCGGCGGCGGACCCAATATTTGAGAATTAACGTCGGCTAACGTAGACGATAAGGCAGGAGTTACAAATGGGGCGATGTAGAGGGGGGGGGGGGGGGGGGACGGTATTTCTCGTTAGCTCGGGCACTGAAATGATAAAAAAAAAGCTCACGAATAAACGAGTTGGGAAGTTAAGGCTGAAACGGAAGACTGTTGTGAAGTGTTAGCCGTTCTGACGGGCAGTTCGTTGAAATTCGTGGAGATAAGCTTCACGTCAGTCGGTGGTTCCGAATTACCGAAAGTTTGGCTAATATCGTGAAAAGGACCTCGCGTTGTAGGGTTTTCATCTGCTAAGGTCAACTGAATAATATTTATACTGTAAAACTGGGAGGCCAGTCAGTAACGTATACATATGCGGTTCGTTGGCGGAGTTCCTATCCTGAGGGTATAGCTCCATAAAAACAACAGTAGAGTTGTCAACGAGGTAACTGAATTGTGCTGAACAAACATTTGCTTTTCGTACTCATCTGGGCTCGCAGCCTCGTGTATCTCACGTAAGGACATTGCCTATTACGTTATGAGGCCAAGACGCTGCTACGTTTGGTTATATTGTTTATTACTATAGTCCTATGTTCGCGTGATTGCCATCTTCAGGTTATCTGTAAAAAAAGTACATAGTTTGGTACAATATTTCAAATTTTAAAAGCGTTTATTTAACGTATTAGAGACTTTTTTTTTCTACGCACACCATTTGGTCTTGGTACTCATCCATATCTCAGTTGCCGACACACAACTGCATTAAAAAAAAAAAAATGGTTCAAATGGCTCTGAACACTATGGGACTTAACAACGGAGGTCATCAGTCCCCTAGAA
Organism: Schistocerca piceifrons; assembly: GCF_021461385.2. Lineage (NCBI taxonomy): Eukaryota > Metazoa > Arthropoda > Insecta > Orthoptera > Acrididae > Schistocerca > Schistocerca piceifrons. The sequence goes on along the minus strand of NC_060147.1, from coordinate 116,399,472 downwards.
CTCAGAACTACTTAAACCTAACTAACCTAAGGACATCACACACATCCATGCCCGAGACAGGATTCGAACCTGCGACCGTAGCGGTCGTGGGGGTTCCAGACTGAAGCGCCTAGAACCGCTCGGCCTCTCCGGCCGGCACACACTACTGTATAAGCTTGCTGCTTTGATGCTGTTGTAGCTACAGTAGATGTTCAACTTTCGCTGGACCAGTTACCTTGCGTAGTAGTTGTCGAATTATGGAAGTTTCTATCATAACGGCGTTTCGTGACAGCTGTACTGGCAGTTTAGTCAGCGATGTTACGTAGTCACAGCCTGTTTTCTTCCATGGTATTCTGTAGATCATATCTTTGTTCTTCCCAGCTTGTTGATTCGTCTTTATGTGGTCCTGCGCTCGTATGTAATTTAATCGTATTGTTTTTTATGGAACTGGTTATGTCTGTCAGTGCTGTGGTGTGCGAGGTTTGTGACAATTCCCCGATGTTGGTTTCTTAAACGCATGCTTTAATTTCGTGGTAACATATGTCTTATACGACCTTAGATTTTCTTTTTCTACTCATCTCTTGTTTGCAAGCATAATTTCAATGAAATTGTTTATGTAGTGTTTCTGCTTCAAATCGATCTGTTCATTCAGAATTTCTTGAGAGCAACTTTGTATGTGAGAATATATTTCGATTTCTTCAAGAGTATTCGTTAGTGGTCCTTTTGGGCAATGTCTGAAACGTCGGCAACCAGTTTTATATCGTCCGCTATATGTCGTTCTGTTCAAATGGTTCAAATGGCTCTGAGCACTATGGGACTTAACATCTGAGGTCATCAGTTCTCTAGAACTTCTTAAACCTAACTAACCTAAGGACATCACACACATCCATGCCCGAGACAGGATTCGAACCTGCGACCGTAGTGGTCGTGGGGGTTCCAGACTGTAGCGCCTAGAACCGCTCGGCTACAACGGCCGGTTATCGTCCGCTACATGTCGTTCTGTTTTCAAGTTGTCGAAGAAAGCTGATGCGTTACTGTCGCCCTCTCTAATTTGAAAAAGTTTTGAAACAGTTGAAAATAGAGAAGTAACTACGAAATTCTCACCGATAACCTGAAGATGGCCGAAATAGGTCTAAAGTAATTAACAATATAATAAGCAGTGTCTTGATCTTCTAACATTATATGTCTTCCTATGAATATTTTTCTAATTCAGCCATCGTGCGAAATGAATGTTAAATAAATGGAACAACTCAAATTTTTGAGAGACTTTTCTGAATCTTTCAGAATAAAAACAACGGTCAGACAAGAGGACGGATTGGCGCTAGTAATGTTCAACTTCGTTTTGGGAAAAGCGATCAGGAGGTGGCAGAACGAAAGCAGAGGTATAAACATTGTCAAAAGACTGCAAAATAAAATTTTTCTTCATTTTCTAGGATTTACTGCCGACATTTCAATAGCCCCCAACAACAGAGCAAAAGAAATGCCACCTCTTGAGAAACACGCGAAAGAACAGCAACAACAGGGCACCAAGTTTCATTTGAGAAGACGGTCATGTCCAAAGACAGATAAGGGGAGACAGCGGGTTTTAGGTCAATCTACGATGCCAGAACGGTTAGGAAAAACTGCAGAAAGACAAACTTCGAGAGAGGGCTGGTGCACTACTGGCCACTAAAATTTCTACACCAAGGAGAAATGCAGATGATAAACGGGTATTCATTGGACAAATATATTATATTAGAACTGACATGTGATTACATTTTCACGCAATTTGGGTGCATAGATCCAGTTGCTCGGCCACCATTGACCAGTCGTTTTCAACTGGTGAGAGATCTGGAGAATGTGCTGGCCAGGGAAGCAGTCGAACATACTCTGTATCCAGAAAGGCCCGTACAGGACCTGCAACATGCGGTCGTGCATTATCCTGCTGAAATTTAGGGTTTCGCAAGGATCGAATGAAGGGTAGAGCCGAGGGTCGTAACACATCTGAAATGTAACGTTCACTGTTCAAAGTGTCGCCAATGCGAACCAGAGGTGACCGAGACGTGTAACCAATGGCACCCAATACCATTACGCCGGGTGATACGCCAGTATGGCGATGTCGAATACACGCTTTCAATGTGTGTTCACCGCGATGTCGCCAAACTCCGATGCGACCATCATGATTCTGTAAACAGAACCTGGATTCATTCGAAAAAATGATGTTTTGCCATTCGTGCACCCAGGTTGGTCGTTGAGTTCACCATCGCAGGCGCTCCTGTCTGTAATGCATCGTCAAGGGTAACCGCAGCCGTGGTCTCCGAGCTGATAGTCCATGCCGCTGCAAACGTCGTCGAACTGTTGGTGCAGATGGTTGTTGTCTTGCAAACGTCCCCATCTGTTGACTCAGGGATCGAGACGTGGCTGCACGATCCGTTACAGCCATGCGGATAAGATGCCTGTCATCTCGACTGCTAGTGATTCGAGGCCGTTGGGATCCAGCACGGCGTTTCGTATTACCCTCCTGAACCCACCGATTCCATATTCTGCTAACAGTCATTGGATCTCGACCTACGCGAGCAGCAATGTCGCGATACGATAAACCGCAATCGCGATAGGCTACAATCCGACCTTTATCAAAGTCGGAAACGTGATGGTACGCATTTCTCCTCTTTACACGAGGCATCACAAGAGCGTGTCACCAGGCAACGCCGGTCAACTGCTCTTTGTGTATGAGAAATCGGTTGGAAACTTTCCCCATGTCAGCACGCTGTAGGTGTGAATGCTCTGAAAAGGTAATCATTTGAACATCACAGTATCTTCTTCCTGTCGGTTAAATTGCGCGTCATCTTCGTGGTGTAGCAATTTTAATGGCCAGTAGTGTAATTTGCTTGGTTTAGCGCCATACGTTGTCACAGGGAAACCACGAGATAAGCGGATTTTGGCACTCGCTGGGATGATTTAACAGGAGACTCAAGCCACTCACGGGTCTGATTAACACTGTTTATTTGCGATCAGATTAGCTACTACACTGAAGGCTCGCTCTAAATATTAGAAAAAGCAAAGGCTGCAACTGGTTGCACAACAGAGACAAGTGTACGAGTCCGTGGGGTAAGCGTTAACGGAGGTAGCGATCACCAGCAGGACTAGAAAGTGCAGACTTTGAGAGCAGCACTCCAGGTGAGAGAAACAGACTTGTCAGAGCTTACACGTGGCTGGTGGTGAGCGACACGGAGTCGGCGCCCCAGCGATCTGACTGAGGACTCTTTCTGAATACGGAAGCATCGGTTTGTAAGACATTGTGGCGGCGCATTATTTCTCCCTTCCCACGGTCGGCCCACCAATCCACTGGTACTCCACAGGCTTTGGCCAATCAGACGAGTTGCTCTGCACCTCCAGGGCTCCTCAGACCAACCACATTCAGAGTCCTCCCCTTCTCCTGCCCAGTAGGTAGGGACGCCTCTGGATTTTACATTAACAGACTCCAAGTTTGGCAGCAGCAGCGTTCAACTGAAAGCTAAACATCACTATCACTCCTGTTATGGACAGCAACAACAGTGTTTTGCATCACTTGAGGCCTCTGGTGAGTGGGGCGGCTATAGCACCACTGTAACCTGTGTAAACCAACTGACATTGCAGTTCTCCGAGACAAGTATCAAGCTTGCTGCGTCTGCAAAGACGTGCCTTTACATGGCCGTCCTCTACTGCGACGCCTTACAACAACTAGGTGGTGGATGGAGTTACCAGTTAATTCCCTGAAGTGAAACTTCAGCTGTGTGGCTGGATTGAAGAGTTTTTAGCAAACAGAACACAGCATGTTGTTATCAATGGAGAGACGTCTACATACGTTAAAGTAACCTCTGGCGTGCCACAGGGGAGTGTTATGGGACCATTGCTTTTCACAATATATATAAATGACCTAGTACATAGTGTCGGAAGTTCCATGCGGCTTTTCGCGGATGATGCTGTAGTATACAGAGAAGTTGCAGCATTAGAAAATAGCAGCGAAATGCAGGAAGATCTGCAGCGGATAGGCACTTGGTGCAGGGAGTGGCAACTGTCCCTTAACATAGACAAATGTAATGTATTGCGAATACATAGAAAGAAGAATCCTTTATTGTATGATTATATGATAGCGGAACAAACACTGGTAGCAATTACTTCTGTAAAATATCTGGGAGTATGCGTACTGAACGATTTCAACTGAAATGATAATATAAAATTAATTGTTGGTAATGTGGGTACCAGGTTGAGATTCATTGGGAGAGTGCTTAGAAAATGTAGTCCATCAACAAAGGAGGTGGATTACAAAACACTCGTTCGACCTATACTTGAGTATTGCTCATCAGTGTGGGATCCGTACCAGATCGGGTTGACGGAGGAGATAGAGAAGATCCAAAGAAGAGCGGCGCGTTTCGTCACAGGGTTATTTGGTAAGCGTGATAGCGTTACGGAGATGTTTAGCAAACTCAAGTGGCAGACTCTGCAAGAGAGGCGCTCTGCATCGCGGTGTAGCTTGCTCGCCAGTTTTCGAGAGGGTGCGTTTCTGGATGAGGTATCGAATATATTGCTTCCCCCTACTTATACCGCCCGAGGAGATCACGAATGTAAAATTAGAGAGATCAGAGCGCGCACGGAGGCTTTCAGACAGTCATTCTTCCCGCGAACCATACCTATCTTTAAGTGCCCCCACCTGGCTTCCAATAGCCTTAAGCTTAACAATATCCAAGTCAGTATATCGTTAATGTATGATAAGAGGTCTCCAAAATAAAATTCATCTTCATTACTAATGATGTGCTGATGACATTCCAATACTCCCCAATAACTCATGAAAATTAATTCAATCCGTAGAGAAACATCGCGGAATATCAGCAAAAACTGAGCTCCAAATTTCATACGATAAGACGTACTGCATGGATGGGACCAGATCAGGATTCAACAACCAACAATCAAGTTCGGTAAAACTCCCAAATAGGCAATTCCATCTACCTCAGACATCATTGAACCAACAGGCCTGAGTCAAAGAGCCTAACAATGAAATAACGACAACACTACAATGACTACACAAATCCACTTGCAATAGATACGACCAACAAAATGTATTACAAAAAGGAAAGCTGCTGCAACATTAGAGGTATATTCTGACATGCACAGCAAACACTGTAATGCGACGTAGTCGCCTTCGTTCTCAATGCACTTTGTCAGCACTTCGTCGGAAACGCCGACCGCCGCCTCTGTGGGCCATTGCTTGACTGCACTCTTGATTCTTGTTGTCAGCAAAAAAAACCTTCTTCCACAACTTCAGTGAGGTGAAAAGCTCAGGGCTTCCTCTCTCTTGTCCTGTATCCCCATTCACGGTTTGTTTTAGGGATGCATAATAGCGCGCAACATCAGTTGATACCCCATGGGCCAACAATTCAATGAGGATAATCCCTTTACTGTATCAAATGAAAAAAAGTTTCGTTGGCATTCACGATAGAGGCAAGGAGTTGTTCACCTTTTAGTTCGAAGCGCTCGAAACACTCGTGAAGATGCGAATCTGTTGACATAGTATTGATCTGTGGGCTGTTTTGGTAGCCACCTCCCACACTATTTTCGAAAACCAAGTGTGGCAGTACTGTTTTCTTGCGAAAGTTCAAAGTTAATCGATGGTCGCCACAAATAATCTTTTTGACCGTGTTCGGCACCTTCTAATTCACGACTGAGGAGTGTCCACTCCTTTATCCATCGTAAACATTCGTTTCGCCAGCTTTAAACATACGACACACACACACACACACACACACACACACACACACACACACGAGTACCCCAACTGGTGGATCAGGGTGTCAGTACTACCAACAAAGACGTCCAGCTGTGTAGCGAGGTGTCTGACTGTGACCCATCGACCACCTCGAATGAGAGTGTCCGCACGTTCCAACTTTGCAGCTGTGAGTGGCTGGCCAGCACGCTGGAGATCGGACAGGTTTTCGCGACCTTCTTGCGACGATGACAGATGCCTCGCCCAACGACTCTCGGCGCTTTTGTTCATTACGCCATCTCCGTAGACATTCTGCAAGCGCCTATGATTATGTCCGATACTCTGATTTTCCAACAAAAGAAACTCAGTGACAGCTCTCTGGGACGCAATTCCATTACAGTCGCCATTATGAAGGTCAAGTACAGCGCCACCTCCTATAGGAACTTTATGAAACTATGCGGACTACAATGGGAATATTCTAGGATATCCCTCAGCAGAGTCCTATTTTCGTACCAAAATTGCTAGAGAAAATAATGTGTTGCATTACATGCTGAATGCCCCTCTTATGTTGTTCTGAGAATTTGATATTAGAACTAAATTGGCGAATCTAATTCGTGAAAGGCATACAGACACAGTCTAAAAAAAAATTTCAACGATGAATTTTCTAAGTCCTTCAACATATATACGTGTACAACACAAGATGGTGACTAATCTATAGTCCTCTTCTACGAAGTATTATTAAAAAATTGAGAGAATTTGGAACTAAAAATTAAAGGAATGTCAAATAACACCAATAAAACTAGTAAGACAGAAACGTGTAGTGAAGTGAACCGCCTGGCATTTACCGATTTTATTATACTATCTGAAAATCTAGTAGGCGCAGGAATACGAGTCAATATCCAGAAACAAATAGCCAGTAGAGCAGGTTTAAGACTCTCTACAAAGAGAACTAAATTTATCACCAACATGAAAAAAAGGCACCACGGGTTACACTGATTTACATACGTGAAAAAAAGTTTTGCATCACCTCGGTCCCGAGAGTTCCGTAACCTGTACAGAAAATTGGAATAGAGATCAACAGAGGCATCATTTCCGCCCTTTTTATTGCTCATGAAAACCACACATTGCATGCTGTACCACCATGTAGTGAGACCTTCAGAGGTGGTGGTCCAGACTGCTGTACACACCGGTACCTCTAATACCCAGTAGCACGTCCTCTTGCATTGATGCATGTCTGCATTCGTCGTGGCATACTATCCACAAGTTCATCAAGGCACTGTTGGTCCAGATTGTCTCACCCCTAAACGGCGATTCGGTGTAGATCCCTCAGAATGGTTGGTGGGTCACGTCGTCCATAAACAGCCCTTTTTCAATCTATCCCAGACATGTTCGATAGGGTTCATGTCTGGAGAACATACTGGTCACTGTAGTCGAGTCTTGTCATTATCGTGAGGGAAGTCATTCACAAGATATGCACAATGAGGGCGCGAATGGTCGTCCATGAAGACGAATGCCTCGCCAATATGCTTCCGATACGGTTGCACTATCGGTCGGAGGATGGAATTCACGTGTCCTACAGCCGTTACGGCGCCTTCTACGACCACCAGCGGTGTACATGATGCCACCCCAAAACAGCAGGGAACTTCCACTTGCTGCACTCGCTGCACAGTGTGTCTAAGGCATTCAGCCTGACCGGTTTGCCGCCAAACACGTCTCCGACGATTGTCTGTTTGAAGGCAAATGCGACACTCATCGGTGAAGAGAACGTGATGCCAATCCTGAGCGGTCCATTCGGCATGTTGTTGGGCCCATCTGTACCACGCTGCATGGTTTCGCGGTTTCAGAGATCGACATAGCCATGGACGTCGGGACTGAAGTTGCGCATAATGCAGTCTTTGGTTCACTCCGAGGCGCCTGGACACTTCCATTGCTGAGAGCCCTTCCTGGCACAAAGTAACAAAGCGGACGCGTTCGAACCGCGATATTGATCGTCTAGGCATGGTTGAACTACAGACAACACGAGCCGCGTATCTCCTTCCTGGTGGAATGACTGGAACTGATCGGCTGTTGGACCCCCTACTCCTAATAGGCGCTGCTCATGCATGGTTGTTTGCGTCCTTGGGCGGGTTTAGTGACATCTCTGAACAGTCAAAGCGACTGTGTCTGTGATAAAATATCCAGAGTCAACGTCTACCTTCATGAGTTCTGGGGAATGGGGTGATGTAAAACTTTTTTTGGTATGTGTATTTTAGTCAAATACAAAAGACAAAAATGTTCAGGTATTTTCTACAGATAATCCAAAAAAAAAAAAAAATGGTTCAAATGGCTCTGAGCACTATGGGACTTAACATCTGTGGTCATCAGTCCTCTAGAACTTAGAACTACTTAAACCTAACTAACCTAAGGACATCACACACATCCATGCCCGAGGCAGGATTCGAACCTGCGACCGTAGCAGTCCCGCGGTTCCGGACTGAGCGCCTAGAACCGCTAGACCACCGCGGCCGGCACAGATAATCCAAGAAAACAGGTCAACAGATAAGAATATCTGCCCATAAAGTGAAATAATACACAAAATGGAGAGGCTATAAGGAATAACTACATAAGATGTACAACAAAAACTTCGTGGTAAGTAATGCAAAAAGAGTGCATTGCAATACAGGGATGAAACCAGAACGCCACTAAAAAAGTAAATACCAAGCACTGAATTACAAATTAGACAAACTAGAGATATTAGAGAGAAGAACCGCAAGGAAAATGTTAGGTGCACTAACAAGAAAAAACTTAGAATGTAAGGAGCAATGATGAAATATAAGAAAATAATATATACAATAAAGATAAGAAGAGGTTGTAGAATTATACAGAATGACTGATAATAGGCTGACAAAACATTTCTTCAAGTATCTGGAGGAAGATAAATTAGCAACAAAGTGGATGCGAGTAGTTATAAAAGACTCAGAAATTCACATCAAATTTAATTGGAAAAAGGAATTGAAACTATGAAGTGGTTCCTAACTCGCCATGAAGGAGGGAAGCAAATTTTGCGTTGCAGCAAGAAAAATGTTTTGAATTTATGAAACTACTACTTATATACTTGATGCAGTAAAAGACTACAGAAGTGAACTTGAATGCAAGTGTATTCGCTCATCAGAAGAGATGTACACAAAGTCCGATAGGATCAAAAGATGCAGAAAGCGCATTAAACATGCCAGTTTGAACACAGGATTTAATTTGCTGATTAACACTCTCTTAACGTGAGTGTCGGTTTGATAGGCGGGGAGTAACGCTCGGAATCTGTCTGTGCGATCGACCCCCTGACGAAGTTTCCTCTCTGGCAGCACCGTTTCATAGCTGCTAAGTGCACGTCAGTGCGCAGCGAGTAGGCGGGATGAAGGGTAGTTAAGCAACGTGCTGACGTAAAGCCGAACTAACAGGTTAAGTGGGTAAACACATCTGCTGATTACATCCACCCACACACCAATCCTCTATGCATTCCACTCGCAGAGTGCTGGTCTAAACGTGAGAGGTTTATGTATAGCTGCACTCAGTGGGCGAGCGCGTTTTTTAAAACTCGAGGTGAAGAATCCAGAGCGTCGAACATACAGTTTGCTATAATAACTTTATAGGCAAAGATCCACAGGCGTTAAGGATTTTATGAATGTTTTGATTAAGTCACTTATGTATAGGGTGAAATGTATTTAAACTGACAAACTGTGGGAGGTTGTAGGGGGGGCATCAAAACAAATATTTTCCCCTAATGTCATATTTTCCAACCAAGTTTGGTTGAAATCTAGTCAGAGGTTTAGAATGAGTTGCTTATCTACAGCTGTGCCCACATATGCACGTTACAAAAAATTGTTCAAATGGCTCTGAGCACTATGGAACTTAACTGCTGAGATCATCAGTTCCCTAGGACTTTTTTTTTTAAAAAAATTCTTTATTTCCAAATACATATTAATCATACAATGTAGCCCACTACCTTATGTGATTAGTGGGCCGTAATACATGTACATTTATTCATTTTATTGCAGCTATTCTACATATAACTTAGTAACTAGTTAGTTAGAGCACTGTATGAGAACTACAATGGGCATAGTAATATGTTCTTAAGTACTAAGTGGTAATCTACTAACTATGGACTAGTCACTATAGCCTGCAGCGTTACAAATGTGTCAGCTGGAAATATAAACCTACTATAAGGCCTTGCTCATTGAGCTAACCCCAATGAGCGTGCCCCTGACACTGGGCAGGCCATGGTGTTAGTCGCTGCAGGTTCCTATAATTAAAGTCTATAAACTAGGTTCTACAACTAAACTTATCCTAGGGTCAAGATTGGGTGCGTTGTCTAATTCAGTGTATAAGTGCACCCCACTCCCCCTAACCCCGAGCGCGGCGGATTCTAGACTGAAGAAGTCGGCCTTTCCGCGCTCAGGCGGTTTGGGAATAGGGTACTAGACTTCATCGGTATTTAAGGTGTCTTAGTAAGGTGCTAGTCCGGTTCTCGCAGACAGTCCCTTAAGACTTTCTGTGATACCGCGTTTGCCAGTTCGTTGATAGTCTGAAAAGTGTCGCGTTGTCTCAACAGACTGAATGTGTCATTGTGGGGTAGTTGGTCTCGTAACACAGAGGCCACATCATTGAAAAGGGGGCACTCGTAGACTACATGGTCAGGAGTACCCTCCGGAACACCACAGTCACAGGCGGGTGTCGCCTTTCTTCCAAATCGACATAAGTATGTCGGACAGGGTCCATGGCCAGTGAGAAGGTGAATCAGTCCCCTAGTTGGTTCGAAATACGTCATTTCCATTCTTTCCCTGACATCTGGTAAGAAGTTGAAGGTTCTACGCCCTGTTTCTTCGTTTTCCCATGAATGTTGCCACAGCTGATCCCCTCTTAACCTGATCTCAACTTTATTTTCAATCCTACTCCCTAAAATTTCTTCTATTTTATCCACGTTCCCCTTTTTTGCCCAGTACCAAGCAGCCTGCTCTCGAATTTTGATATCTAAGGGGCAGAGTCCCATTATGACTAATAGGGCTCCTCCCGGTGTGGTCCTGTAAGCCCCCATTGATCTCATAATCATGTTTCTTTGTACTCTTCTCACTGTCATGGCGGGCACCACCCTCGTGAGCCTGTGCGCCCAGACTCCAGAACCATAACCCACTATGGAGGTGAGTATGCTGTTATGATATAGTTTGATAAGATGTGGTGGGAGGTGGAAACGTTTATGTCCAATGGAGATGAGGTTGTTGAGTACTTGTAAGGCTCTTTGTGTTACGGTTTCAATGTGTCTGCCAAATGACCACCTCTCATCAATGATGATGCCCAGGTATCGAGTCTCACGTCGCCTGAGAACTGGTGAGCCCTCTATCCTAACTGTTGGATTCCTGACTAGCTGTCCCTTTAGAAGGAGGTATGTTGACTTAGTTGGTGAAATTGTCGTCTTAGTTTTTCGGCACCAAAGTTGTAGTGTTCCTATTGCACGTTCAATTTTAGGTTCTATGTCTTCTCGGCTTCGGCCGCCAACCAGTAGGAGGAGGTCATCGGCGTAGGCTATCACCTCTAGCACGTCATCACTTTGCTGTAGTGTGTCTAATAGAGGTTCCATGTGGATGTCCCAAAACAGGGGACCTAGTACGGAGCCCTGGGGACATCCCTTGGTGATTATTTTTGTTACCCTTGTGCTAGGGGATGATAGCCAGACCTCCCGATCCTCACAATAGCTCCTCAGACACCCATATAGCAGCCCTGGACACTCCTTCTCCCGTAAACAGGAGAAGAGCGAAGGCCACCACAGGTTGTCGAAGGCGCCACTTATGTCCACCATGATGCCAACAACGTACTTGTACGGGGTAGAGCCACAGACCTCAGCCGCCAGGGCGATTGCATCAGATGCCGATCGCCCAGGCCTGAAGACGAATTGTCTGCTGCTCATCCCGCACAGCACTCGGTGCGCAGCCAGTCTGTCAGCCAGCAGTCTCTCCAGAACCTTCCCAAGCAGATCAAGCAGGCAGATTTGGCGGTAGGATTTTGTTTCTGCTGGGTCCTTGTCAGCTCCTTTCTTAATAATCACTACATTTGCCCTCTTCCAAATTCGAGGGAACTTTTGTTGCCTAAGACATTCGTTATAAAGATGAGTTAGAGGGGCGACTATCTGGGGAGCCAGAAACTGCACCACCTCCGCCACAATGCCATCTGGCCCGGGAGCTTTCCCTATCTTCAGGGATTTTATATGGGCAGCTACCTCCTCTTCAGAGAAGGGGTAGACTGCCGTGTTGTTTCCATATTCATTGCTGTTATAGTTCTCCCGCAGCTGCTGTTGTTCGTCTGTTTCTCCATCCGCTGTGTCATCAGGCAGCAGGGACTGGAGAAGGACCTCAGCAGTTTCCTGCCAAGACTCCGTCATCCCATCCCCACGCCTGACGGTTGAGAGCTCCATCGGAGAGCGGATTTTTTCCCGGACAAGCTTGTAGGGAACTCCCCAAGGATCTAGAGCAAGTTGATTTAGAACAAAGTGTTCCCAACTTTCAGATCTGACCTCACGTAGGCGTCTGTGGAAATTTTCTTTCGCTTCCCGATATAGTTGCAGCCGTCTTTGTCTTTCTAGCCAGACGACACTGCGCTGGTAGTGCCTCCTGAGCCTTCTGACAGACCGGCGCATCTCCTCCAGTTCAGCTGACCATGGTGACGGAGAGGCCGCTATGGCCTTCCTCCTAGTAGGTACAGCAGCCTTCACCGCTCGAGTTATTGTCGTCATCAGTTCCTCAGCTCTGTTGTCAATGTCATAGTCCAGGTGTCCGTCACCTTCTGGTAGTGCAGGAATGTCGCACTCCCTAGCTAGCTTCTCCCAGTCGGCTCTTTTGTAATTGTATTGCACCTCCCACCCCATGGTCCAGCAGCTCTCCCTGTCTCCCACACTGAAAGTAATGAGATTGTGGTGACTAGTGGTGGCGTTCTCTACCACTTCCCACTGCTGAATTAGGTGCGCCGCGTTAGGCGTAGCCAAGGTCACATCGATGTTTGTGCCTTGGCCACCTCCCGCCACATATGTCGGAGGGTTTCCAGGCTTATTTACCACCACTAGCTGCAAGGCCATGATGGCCTCTTCTGCCTTCTCACCGTTTGGGTCTCTTGTGCCACTGTACCATAGGGGGGATTTAGCATTTATGTCGGCAGTTATAATTACTTTTCGCCCCCGCAACGCCGTGATAACTGTGGTAAGGTGTGTCAGGTGTCTTTCGATGTCATCACCATACTGGAAGTACATATTGATAAGGATAATGTTACCAGATGGAGATTGCAGCTCCACGACGTTGCAGTGGCTTGTTGTGAATTGTGTCAGAACTATGGCTCTTAGGATTTTGTTAGTGATAATTATTGCCGATCTCGGGTCTTCTCCTCTACTTATAACTTGCCATGTCGCGGCTGTAAAAACTAATTTTCCATTTAGGGAGTACGGCTCTTGCAGACAGATCAGATCCAGTCTCCTCTCCTCCACTTCCTTGCGTAGCTCCTGCATCACAAGTCTGCTGTTGTGGGCGTTAAGTTGTCCAATGGTGATTTTTGTCATTAGTTTTTACGGAAAGTATGTATGGATTCTGTCATTTGGCCAGGTCTTGTTCCAGTCAAATGTGATACGTCCATTTGCTAAAACTGCTTGCTCATATATATCGTTCAAGTCGAACTCTTCGCCACGTCTTTCAAAGACCTTCTTGAGTAAGTCTCGCAGGGCTCCGAAGTCGGTGGGGAGATTCACTGGCTTAAGTTGGATTCTGTCTACAGCCTCCATTACCGAGAAGGTGACTTTCCTACCATATTCATGTCCCACCCGGACCACGTGTCTTAAGGCAGTGGTCAGGGTAGTCGGCTGCTCTAATCTTGCTAACTGCATAGTAAATTCCAGGTTTGGGTAGACTCTGACTGGGTCAATGGGTGGCAATCTCACAACAGGATCTTTCATGTTTAGTTCACAAGAGCTAGTTATTTTATTTTCCTGGAGTGGTTGGTTGATGTTCCTACTTTCTTCTGTTGGGATTGCCGCCGTCTCGGTTTCAGGATGCCATTGCCGTTGTTCTTTGGTCGGCGTTGTCCCCCGGCTTTGGGAGGAGGGAGACTTAACTTTAAGAGGATCAGTCTGAGTTCCTCTATCAGTTGTGGTGGATTCCGTTTGGGTACTCACATCTTTGGTGATGACTGAGGCGTCAGTGAGCGACCTCAGAAATATCTTAAAGGCTCTTGCCCTCATGGCATCCCTCCTCCTTTTGCTCGGGGATTTTCTTTTGGGCATCCTGTTCGCTTTGACTTGATCAGCCATAGTCTATCCTTGAGATTAGCCGTTGCTCTAGGAGTCTGTAGGTGGGGCAGTTTCGCCCAGTGGCGCCGCAAGGTTTTTTGCCCCTTCTTTTACATGGGATGCAGACTGTTGCAGCCCTACAATCTTTGCGGACGTGTCCATCCTCACCACATTTCGAGCAGACCGACCCCCTGGTACAGTGCCTCAGAACGTGGTCGAGATCTCCGCAGTTGTGGCAACGCGGTACCCTAGGACTTAGAACTACTTAAACCTAACTAACCTAAGGACACCACATACATCCATGTCCGAGGCAGGATTCGAACCTGTGACTGCAGCGGTCTCGCGGTTCCAGACTCTAGCGCCTAGAACCGCACGGCCACTCCAGCCGGCTGCACGTCAAATTGCAGGAACTTTGAAAAAGGATATACACACACACACACACACACACACACACACACACACACACACACACACACACTCGGTTCCGAGAGTTCCGGAACGTGTACAGAAAATGGGAACAGAGATCAACATAAACATCATTTCCGCCTTTCTTATTGCTCATGAAGACCACACATTGCATGTTGGACCACAATACAGCGAGACCTTCAGAGGTGGTGGTCCTGACTGCTGTACACACCAGTACCTCTAATACCCAGTAGCACGTCCTCTTGCACTGATGCATGCATGGCGCACTATCCACAAGTACAGCAAGGCACTGTTGGTCCAGATTGTCCCACTCCTCAACGGCGATTCGGTATAGATCACTCAGAGTGGTTGGTAGGTCGCGTCGTCCAAAACAGCTCTTTTCAGTCTATCCCAGGCATTTGCGATAGGGTTCGTGTCTGGAGAACATCCTGGCCACTCTAGTCGAGCGATGTCGTTATCCTGAAGGAAGTCATTCACAACATGTGCGCGATTGGGGCGCCAATGGTCGTCCATGAAGATGAATGCCTTGCCAATATGCTGCCGATATGGTTGAGCTATCGGTTGGAGGATGGCATTCATGTATCGAACAGCCGTAACGGCGCCTTCCATGACCACCAGCGGCGTCCGTCGGCCCCACGTAATGCCACCCCCAAAGCAGCAGCGAACCTCCACTTTGCTGCACTCGCTGGACAGTGTGTCAAAGGCGTCCAACCTGATCAGGTTGCTTTCAAACACGTCTCCGACGATTGTCTGAAGACATATGCAACACTCATCGGTGAAGAGAACGTGATGCCAATCCTGAGCGGTCCATTCGGCATGTTGTTGGGTCCATCTGTACCGCTCTGCATGGTGTCGTGGTTGCAAAGATGGACCTCGCCATGGACGTCGGAAGTGAAGTTGCGCATCGTGCAGCCTGTTGCGCACAGTTTGAGTCGTAACACGACGTCCTGTGGCTGCACGAAAAGCATTATTCGACATGGTGGCGTTGCTGTCAGGGTTCCTCCGAGCCATAATCCGTAGGTAGCGGTCATCCTCTGCAGTAGTAGCCGTTGGGCGGCCTGAACGAGGCATGTCATTGACAGTTCCTGTCTCTCTGAATTTCCTCCATGTCCGATCAACGTCACTTTGGTTCACTCCGATACACCTGGACACTTCCCTTGCTGAGAGCCCTTCCTGGCACAAAGTAACGATGCGGATGCGATCGAACCGCGGTATTGACCGCCTCCCCCCCCCCCCCCCTCTAATAGGCACTGCTCAGGCATGGTTGTTTACATATTTGGGGGGTTTAGTGACATCTCTGAACAACCAACGGGGCTATGTTTGTGATACAATATCCACAGTCAACGTCTATCTTCAGGAATTCTGGGAACCGAAGTCATGCAGAACTATATTTGATGTGTCTATATTAAATACCGGGTGTTTCAAAAAGAATGTGCATATTACAAAGGAAGGTGTTGTGAAAAGTATCGATATCAGCGCCAAGGCTCGGTTGCAAAACGACTACTCCACAGCAGAAGTAATTTTGTCTTCTCGAATTTGCAACGTATAATTTCGTGACTGCAGTGCAAAGAGGTTTCAGGCTGAGATACCAAACTGGTCTTCGGAAGGGATGAAACATTCGTATGTGGTATTGACATCTTGTAGACACAGAAAGTGTATGTGAAGGAAAGATTGCTTGTAGCCCTCGTCGAAAATGTTGCAGGAATTCAAACCGCTTTCCAATGTAGTCTTACAAGAAGTTCCTATGGGGTTTTTCTAAGGGCAACGTTCAAGCAACCTACCTGCCACAGAACTTAGGAGAGTATGAGAGACATTCGAGTTTCTACTTGACACTATTCATGTCGCTGGCGAACATATTGAATATCTGTAATGTAAGATTCGTAAATATCTGTCCCAAGTTTCACAGTTGTATGCCTTACAGTTTAATAAAGACATGCTTTAGAAACTATGTACACACATAAAAAAAAGTTTTCCGTCGCCCCGGTTCCCAGAACTCCTGAAGATAGACGTTGACTCTTGATATTGTATCACAGACACTGTCCCTCTGACTGTTCAGAGATGTCACTAAACCCGCCCAAAGTTGTAAACAACCATGCATGAGCAGCGCCTGTTAGACGGAGGGGGTCGACAGCCGATCAGTTCCAGTCATTCCACCAGGAAGGAGGCACACTGCTCGTGTTGTCTGTAGTTCAACCAAGCCTAGGCTGTGAATAACGCAGTTCGACCACGTCCGCATTGTTACTTTGTGCCAGGAAGGGGATCAGGCGCACGCCCTGCAATCTTTCTCAAACGATTTTACAAAAACTGTTGGGTAAAAAAAAATCCATTTTTAGGACAGCTTCAAGATGACACACCAATCATTTCCTTAATCTTCACAGCTGCTGTGGTATTTGGATCCGAGGAAGACACTGCATGAAAATCGAGAAAGTTTGCAATGAAACATAGGGGCCGCAAAGGTTTTGTGTTTGGTGCATATAACATAATATCTTGCTATGTATGAAATTTAGCTAACATACTGAATTTTTCTTTACACTTTGTGGAGGTTGCACCTGTCAACGGTCTCCAGAAACTGATCTGCTCTACCACCCTCATTTTCGTCACGCGCGCCAGCTGTAAAGCCAGAATGAAATATCCGCAAATTCTTCATATTTCATAAACACGTAGAGATATCAAAATGAGATTTTGGCCAAAGATAGAACACAAACAGCAGAGTATTTTGCCGTATGGTTATTATGCAAACCTTCACAACCTACAGTGTTATCCCACTAACTACTGGCTTTTTCGATGAAAGAATGTAATTTTTAAGGGCAATCGATAGTTGGCAAATTCAGAAATGCTGTAGGTTTTGGAACAATGTAAGTGAAGACATTACACGTTTATTTTTGTGTGAAGATATTGTATGTTTACTTTTGTACTGTCATGTGCTTTTCCTCAGTTAGTCACTTAATATACTTAATAAGTGACATTTTCAGAATTCTAATGCAATCTCATCTGCACAACATGTTAGTGAGGTGACAGTGTAAACTCTGCTGAATTATGGCAAAAAAACAAATTTTGTCATGGCAACGAGAGAAATATGTAGGTTTTACTCAAAATTCGCGACTGATGATGCTTCTACGAAAGTTAAAAGTGATTAACAAGCCACGGGAAAAAATCGCTGCATTTTCAGCATAATACTTTTTAGATGCTAACCGAAGCAAAGGTGATAGGTGTTCGATACAGTTCCGCACTGTCGCCTGATAAACAAAGTAAGAGCCTACTGAATATCAGACCAGCTGTGTGGCTGGATTGAAGAGTTCTTAGCAAACAGAACACAGCATATTGTTCTCAATGGAGAGACGTCTACAGACGTTAAAGTAACCTCTAGCGTGCCACAGGGGAGTGTTATGGGACCATTGCTTTTCACAATGTATACAAATGACCTAGTAGATACCGTCGGAAGTTCCATGCGGCTTTTCGCGGCTGATGCTGTACCATACAGAGAAGTTGCAGCATTAGAAAGTTGGAGCGAAATGCAGGAAGATCTGCAGCGGATAGGCACTTGGTGCAGGGAGTGGCAACTGATCCTTAACATAGACAAATGTAATGTATTGCGAATACATAGAAAGAAGGATCCTTTATTGTATGATTATATGATAGCGGAACGAACGCTGGTAGCAGTTACCTCTGTAAGATATCTGGGAGTATGCGTACGGAACGATTTGAAGTGGAATGATCATATAAATTAATTGTTGGTAAGGAGGGAGCCAGGTTGAGATTCATTGGCAGAGTCCTTAGAAAATGTAGTCCATCAACAAAGGAAATGGTTCAAATGACTCTGAACACTATAGGACTTAACTTCTGAGGTCATCAGTCCCTCCAGAACTTAGAACTAGTTAAACCTAATAAACCTAATTAACCTAAGGACATCAGACACATCCATGCCTGAGGCAGGATTCGAACCTGCGACCGTAGCGGTCGAGCGGTTCCAGACTATAGCGTCTAGAACCGCTCGGCCACCCCGGCCGGCATCAACGAAGGAGGTGGCTTACAAAACACTCGTTGGACCTGTACTTGATTATTGCTCATCAGTGTGGGATCCGTACCAGGTCGGATTGACAAAGGAGGTAGAGAAGATGCAAAGAAGAGGGGCACATTCGTCACAGGGTTATTTGGTAAGCGTGATAGCGTTACGGAGATGTTTAGCAAACTCAAGTGGCATACTCTGGAAGAGAGGCGCTCTGCATCGCGGTGTAGCTTGCTGTGCAGGTTTCGAGATGGTGAGTTTCTGGATGAGGTATCGAATATATTGCTTCCCCCTACTTATACCTCCCGAGGAGATCACGAATGTAAAATTAGAGAGATTCGAGCGCGCACGGAGACTTTCCGGCAGTCGTTCTTCACGCAAACCATACGCAACTGGAACAGGAAAGGGAGGTAATGACAGTGGCATGTAAAGTGCCCTCCGCCACACACCGTTGGGTGGCTTGCGGAGTATAAATGTAGATGTAGATGTAGGTATTTTCGAATGGTCACCATGCAGATGTGGGCGAGAAGGGGCTCCGCTTAAAATTTACAAAAAATTTGAGTGTATGGTTAAGTTCAGAACGGCACTACCCTCCAGCGCTTGGCATTTCCCCTACATCGCCTGCCTGCAAGCCCCACCACTACCGCTCTCCCCACTCATACCCCGCTGTCTGCACATTTAGTGGCCACATTATTCTGTGCGCACTCTACCAAAAACATCCCCAACACTAAACACAACACCATTCGGTACTACCGCTTTCATACACTAACAGTTAATCGCTTGACTGGACATTGGTTCACTCTATGCTATCCATCTTTTTTAAAACAGACGAAATCCCGACTCGTTGGGACACACTACGCACGTCCTAAGCCACTGTGCAGTATCTGTGTTGTCTGGCCCAATGGACAGATGTAGCTTTATATGGTCACTTTGGGAATTGGCCTTTTGTGACGTTCCCGACTGCAAATCTCAATTGTATGCAGTTCCATTCATAGTGTTCACTCGGAAACTGGTTGGCAAGGACCTGCTTTTACCGACAGCTGAAATTTTGTCTAGTTTGAAACAGACTGTCATTGACTTGACTTCTCTGCTGCCTTTTGGTGTTACGTGGCTTGGAGTGCCATACTGTTGCTTGTAGATTCGCTGGGCAGTGCACATCCGTTCACCAACAACACGGGAACTCCATTCATGGCGTGGTCATGGTCACGTCCAAACACAGTAGCTCGTCTCTGTGCTTCTGCCACGTCTCTACACTGATACAGCGCGGTGATAGTATTTGACTCCCAATGGCTGATATCAGCGGTGGAGGTGGGTGCGGTAACGGGCGAGTTGTGTCCCGAATTGGCGTTGCTGCCCGGGCCGCTCGGCAACCCGGGGCTCGCCAGTGACCGCGTGCTGCTGTACGTTAGCCGGAGCAAGAGGGATAGCCCTAGCGCGTGGTCAAGGCCGACCGCGTGGCTGGGAATTTCATATTAATGCTGTGTCACGGAATGGGCTTTGTGTCGATGAAGGAGATTTGTATGCTGCGGAATGCCAAAGATGGCGGACTTTGTGAAACCATAATAGCAGACATTACACAGCTCATGTAGAATTTAATACACTACTGACCAATAAAATTTCTACACCACGAAGATGACGTGCTACAGACGCGAAATTTAATCTACAGGAAGAAGATGCTCTAATATGCAAATGCTTAGCTTTTCAGAGCATTCACACAAGGTTGGCGCCGGTGGCCACACCTACAACGTGCTGATATGACGGAAGTTTTCAACCGATTCCTCATACACAAACAGCACTTGACCGGCGTTGCCTGGTGAAACGTTGTTGCGATGCCTCGTGTAAGGAGGAGAAATGCGTACCATCACTTTCCGACTTTGATAAAGGTCGGATTGTAGCCTATCGCGATTGCGGTTTATTGTATTGTGACATTGCTGCTCGCGTTGCTCGAGATCCAATGACTGTGAGCAAAATATGGAATCGGTGGGTTCAGGAGCGTAATACGGAACGCCGTGCTGGATCCCAACGGCCTCGTATCATTAGCAGTCGAGATGACAGCCATCTTATCTTCATGGCTGTAACGGATCGTGCAGCCACGTCTCGATCGCTGAGCCGACAGATGGGAACGTTTGCAAGACAACAACCATCTGCACGAACAGTTCGACGACGTTTCCTGCAGCATGAGCTATCAGCTCGGAGACCATGGCTGCGGTTACCCTTGACGCTGCATCACAGACAGGAGCGCCTGCGATGGTGTACTCAACGACGAACCTGGGTGCACGAATGGCTAAACGTCATTTTTTCGGATGAATCCAGGTTCTGTTTACAGCATCATGATGGTCATATCCGTGTTTGGCGACATCGCGGTGAACGCACATTGAAAGTGTGTATTCGTCATCGCCATACTGGCGTATCACCCGGCGTGATGGTATGGGGTGCCATTGGTTACACTTCTTGGTCACCTCTTGTTCGCATTGACGGCACTTTGAACAGTGGACGTTACATTTCAGATGTGCTACGACCCGTGGCTCTACCCTTCATTCGATCCCTTCGAAACCCTTCATTTCAGCAGGATAATATACGACCGTATGTTGCAGGTCCTGTACGGGTCTTTCTGGGTACAGAAAATGTTCGACTGCTGCCCTGGCCAGGACATTCTCCAGATCTCTCACCAAATGAAAACGTCTGGTCAATGGTGGCCGAGCAACTGGCTCGTCACAATAGGCCAGTCACTACTCTTGATGAACTGTGGTATCGTGTTGAAGCTGCATGGGCAGCTGTACCTGTACACGCCATCCGACCTCTGTTTGACTCAATGCCCAGGCGTATCAAGGCCGTTATTATGGCCAGAGCTGGTTGTTCTGGGTACTGATTTCTCGGGATCTATGCATCGAAATTGCGCGAAAATGTAATCCCATGTCAGTTCTAGTATAATATATTTGTCCAATGAATACCCGTTTATCATCTTCATTTGTTCTTGGTGTAGCAATTTTAATGGCCAGTAGTGTATATTTATTCGTCTATGTCTTTGTTTGTATCTGATATATCCTATTCATGAAGAAATTGGTCAATTATTTACTGTGTTTGAGAAAGCACAGAGATATTAGGCTTCTGGCTTACTTCTGTTCTGTTCCTTTGATTTAATTTGTGTATGTATTTAATAATGTGTGTTAGAGTGTGTTTATGGTTCAGCAGTAGGAATATTTATTTAATTTCAAGTTATTTAAATGTAAATCCAGTATTTCGAATATGTTTAATCATTTTTGTGAGTGCGCGTTGCCTTGGAGACAGGACGGGTGTGCTCTAGCCAATCACAGTCATCATTCCAAAAAGGACATGTGGAGAGACTGTATGGAAGTGGGGGAGGATCAAGAGTACGGGAGATGACACGAGAGAATACTGAACACGACAGGGCGACGGACGCACAGTCACGGGAAAGACAGAGAGTGAAGCAAAATGGCTCTGAGCACTATGGGACTTAACATCTGAGGTCATCAGTCCCCTAGAACTTAGAACTACTTAAACCTAACTAACCTAAGGACATCACACACATCCATGCCCGAGGCAGGATTCGAACCTGCGACCGTAGCGGTCACGCGGTTCCAGACTGACGCGCCTAGAACCGCATGGCCACACCGGCCGGCAGAGTGAAGCAGTTTGCGCGTGGTCGTGGGAGATAGAAATGTTTCGTAGTGCCGACTTGTGCACTTGTGAGATTTCCGTGGCTTCTGCAGTGAAGACGTAGTATGCATCGTTAGCTATGTTGTTGTTCATAACTAATTACGTGAAGTGGGAATGTATTGTTTCCCTGTTATTCAACTTATATTTTATTTAATTGCTGGACCATCCACACCAATAAGTATTATACAGTAATAAAGGGCATTCTTAAAGGCACCGGGTGATCAAAAAGTCAGTATAAATTTGAAAACGTAATAAACGGCGGAATAATGTAGGTAGAGGGGTAAAAATTGACACACATGCTTGGAATGACATGGGGTTTTATTAGAAAAAAAAACAAAGGTCACGAAATGTCCGACAGATGGCGCTGGACAGCATAACTGCGACCGTGACGGGTGAGAGGTACGCCGATATGTTACAGAATCGCATCATCCCCAGCCTCGCTGATGAACACCTGTTGGAACGTAGGATGTTTATGCAGGATGGCCCTCCGCCCCATATTGCCAGACGCGTGAAAGATCTCTTGCGTGCGTCGTTTGGTGATGATCGTGTGCTCAGCCGCCACTTTCGTCATGCTTGGCCTCCCAGGTCCCCAGACCTCAGTCCGTGCGACTATTGGATTTGGGGTTACCTGAAGTCGCAAGTGTATCGTGATCGACCGACATCTCTAGGGATTCTGAAAGACAACATCCGACGCCATTGCCTCACCATAACTCCGGACATGCTTTACAGTGCTGTTCACAACATTATTCCTGGACTACAGCTATTGTTGAGGAATGCTGGTGGACATATAGAGCATTTCCTGTGAAGATCATGGTCTTTGCTTTGTCTTACTTTGTTATGCTAATTATTGCTATTCTGCTCAGATGAAGCGCCATCTGTCGGATATTTTTTGATCCTTTGTATTTTTTTTCGTTCTAATAAAACCCCATGTCATTCCAAGCATGTGTGTCAACTTGTACCTCTCTATCTACATCATTCCGTGATTTATTCAGTTTTCAAATTTACACTGACTTTTTGATCACCCCATACTTCTGCTATCGTACTCATCATTTAAAGTCGTTAAAATAGTACCTGCAGATTTGATTTAATTGCAATCTTTCATTTATAAATTTCTACGTAACGTTCAAAATTCGCAATTGCCGAGTGATAGGAATCTTCGGGCATTCGATTCATGTGTATATTCATATTGTATACTGTAGAGTCAGCAGTATTTGGCTTGTAATGCGGCAACTACGTATCCCGGCCCCTAGACAACGAAACGAGTCAAAGCTTTTAATATTTCAACTCTGAGTCTGTGGGTACGCAGTTGAGGGCCACACCACCCCCAACACACTTCATTTAATTTGGAAGCCCGCAAGGGTCACGTGACCGCCCGGTACCAGACCTACTGCGTCAACAGTGCTCCAAACTGACCTGCGAGCTCTTGAGTGGGCGAGTTTTTTTTTTGGTTATCTGTCTACTGACTGGTTTGATGCGGCCCGCCACGAATTCCTTTCCTGTGCTAACCTCTTCATCTCAGAGTAGCACTTGCAACCTACGTCCTGAATTATTTGCTTGACGTATTACAATCTCTGTCTTCCTCTACAGTTTTTGCCCTCTACAACTCCCTCTAGTACCATGGAAGTCATTCCCTCACATCTTAGCAGATGTCCAATCGTCCTGTCCCTTCTCCTTATCAGTGTTTTCCACATATTCCTTTCCTCTCCGATTCTGCGCAGAACCTCCTCATTCCTTACCTTATCAGTCCACCTAATTTTGAACATTCGTCTGTAGCACCACATCTCAAATGCTTCGATTCTCTTCTGTTCCGGTTTTCCCACAGTCCATGTTTCAGTACCATACAATGCTGTACTCCAGATGTACATCCTCAGAAATTTCTTCCTCAAATTAAGGCCGGTATTTGATATTAGTAGACTTCTCTTGGCCAGAAATGCCTTTTTTGCCATAGCGAGTCTGCTTTTGATGTCCTCCTTGCTCCGTCCATCATTGGTTATTTTACTGCCTAGGTAGCAGAATTCCTTAACTTCATTGACTTCGTGACCATCAATCCTGATGTTAAGTTTCTCGCTGTTCTCATTTCTACTACTTCTCATTACCTTCGTCTTTCTCCAATTTACTCTCAAACCATACTGTGTACTCATTAAACTGTTCATTCCGTTCAGCAGATCATTTAATTCTTCTTCACTTTCACTCAGGATAGCAATCTCATCAGCGAATCGTATCATTGATATCCTTTCACCTTGTATTTTAAGTCCACTCCTGAACCTTTCTTTTATTTCCATCATTGCTTCCTCGATGTACAGATTGAAGAGTAGGGGCGAAAGGCTACAGCCTTGTCTTACACCCTTCTTAATACGAGCACTTCGTTCTTGATCGTCCAATCTTATTATTCCTTCTTGGTTGTTTTACATATTGTATACGACCCGTCTCTCCCTATAGCTTACCCCTACTTTTTTCAGAATCTCGAACAGCTTGCACCATGTCATATTGTCGAACGCTTTTTCCAGGTCGACAAATCCTATGAAAATGTCTTGATTTTTCTTTAGCCTTGCTTCCTTTATTAGCCGTATTGTCAGAATTGCCTCTCTCGTCCCTTTACTTTTCCTAAAGCCAAACTGATCGTCACCTAGCGCATTCTCAATTTTCTTTTCCATTCTTCTGTATATTACTCTTGTAAGCAGCTTCGATACATGAGCTGGTAAGCTGATTGTGCGATAATTCTCGCACTTGTCAGCTCTTGCCGTCTTCGGAATTGTGTGGATGATGCTTTTCCGAAAGCTTAGGTGCAGCGATTTGGTGCAGACGACCTCCCGCATCCCCGGCAGCTGGCTGACCTGGCGGTCACTCAGATGCAAGCGCGCCCTACCACAAGTGGCTGGCTGCCCTCAGGGCAACGTTCCGCGGCCAATAACGCTGACCCCGCGCTAAGCGCTGTGCGTTCCGCTGTAGCAGCGCTGGCCTGTTGATCAGTCCTAACTGAGGTTCGCGCTGTCCAAAGCCCTCGGCGCCTGCGGTCGACAGCTGTTATTAGCCCGCCTCTTGCTGCCCACTACTGCAGGAACGCTGAACACGTGTCCATCTTGTGTGGACATTGCTGCAAGTATTGATTTAGCTGTCTATTTCACAACAAAATCAACTATATTCGTTGTAGCACGTCCAAAGTACGAGGCGTGTTTTTTTAAGTAAGTACCGTTTTGAAATTAAAAAAATAGTGCTATGATATCTCAATAATTTTATTTTTACATGAAAGCCTGTACCTTAATCTACTCACTGACGCCATTACAGTCTGATCCTTCCTTGTTTACGTTGTGTACTGAATATTTAAGATAAAAAAGCACTCCGTCTTCTGGCCACGAGTGGCCTACCGGGACCATCCGACCGCCGTGTCATCCTCAGAGGACGACGCGGATAGGAGGGACGTGGGGTTAGCACACCGCTCTCCCGGTCGCTATGATGGTATTCTTGACCGAAGCCGCTACTATTCGGTGGAGTAGCTCTTCTACTGGCATCACGAGGCTGAGTGCACCCCGAAAAATGGCAACAGCGCATGGCGGCCTAGATGGTCACCCATCCAAGTGCCGACCACGCCCGACAGCGCTTAACTTCGGTGATCTCACGGGAATCGGTGGATCCACTGCGTCAAGGCCGTTGTCGAGTGTTTAAGATGCCTCCGATAATCGTGAGTCCCGCCGACTGTGAAGTACGGGCTCTTGTAAGATTTCTTAGTGCTAAAGGCCTAAAAGCGATCGATATTCATCGTGAGATCTGTGCAATTTACGGAGAAAACATTATGAGTGATGGAATGGTAAGAAAATGGGTGAGAGCATTTAAAGGTGGCCGCACAAATGTGCGTGATGAACAACGGAGAGGGCGTCCTTCGGTCGTTAATGAAAGTTTGGTGCAGTAAGTGGACAATAAGATGAGAGAGAACGGACGCTTTGCGATTTCCTCCTTGCGGGATGACTTTCCTGATGTTTCTCGCAGTATTTTGTATGGCACTGTGACCGAGCACTTGAATTACCGAAAATTGCGCGCACGTTGGGAACCGACAATGTTGAGGATGTGCACAAAACCAAACGTTTAGATATTGCCTTCACTTTCCTTGAGCGGTACCACAACGACGGTGATGATTTCTTAAGCCAAACTGTTACGGGCGATGAAACATGGGTGGCCTAATATAAGTAGGCTGTTTAGGTTTTTATGTTGGTAACCTCACGTAGCGCTCTGTATGAAAATCACTGACTGTGCTGTGTGAAGTCTGTGGCTGGTTTGCATTGTTGTAATATTTGTTGTTGTAGTGTTGCGCAGTTGGATGTAAACAGCGCGTAGCGTTGCGCAGTTGGAGGTGAGCCGCCAGCAGTGGTGGATATGGGGAGAGAGACAGCAGAATTTTGAGAGCGGACGATCTGGACGTGTGTCCATCAGAAATAGTAAATTTGTAATACTGTATATTATGAACTGATATATATATATATGACTTTTGAGTATTATTAAGGTAAATACATTGTTTGTCCTCTATCAAAATCTTTCATTTGCTAACTATGCCTATCAGTAGTTAGTGCCTTCAGAAGTTAGAATCTTTTATTTAGCTGGCAGTATTGGCGCTCGCTGTATTGCAGTAGTTCGAGTAACGAAGATTTTGTGAGGTAGGCGTTTCATGAAACGTATAGGTTGTTAATGAGGGCCATTCTTTTGTACGGATTATTGAAACTCAGACTGCGTTGCGCTAAAAATATTGTGTCAGTTTAGTGATGAACAGAATAAGTAAAGAGAGAAATGTCTGAGTACATTCATTTCTGCTCTGCTGTTTGAAAATCAAATAACGTAAGGGCTTTACCAGCACAATAATTCATAAATTTTTCTAAGGGGACGTTTCACTACGTCACACCAGAATCAAAGCAACAGTCCATGGGAGTTGAGCAAGGGCATCGTTTTGCTGGAAGACAATGCCCGTCCGCATGTGGCGAATCAGACCAAAGATCTCATCACATCTTTTCGATGGGGAACTCTAGATCATCCTCCGTACAGCCCCGATATTGCGCCCAGTGACTACCACCTATACCTGCACTTGAAGAAACACCTGTGGTTAACGAGTCAGGCGGCAGACTTCTACGAGGAGGGTATTCAAAAACTGGTACAACGTTATGACAGGTGCCTCAATATTGACGGAAATTATGGAGAAAAGTAGATTAAGGTACAGGCTTTCATGTAAAAATAAAATTATTGAGATATCTTAGCACGTCTTTTTTTAAATTTCAAAACGGTACTTACTTAAAAAACACGCCTCGTATCATCTACACCTATTCTCAACATGTCTGGCAGCGGGTACTTGTAATTAAGCCACAAACATTGTTTCATGTCGTTAACTCTAAGCTCTGTGCCAGGTAGGAACAAAAAGAACAGAATTGTTTAATTGTTTACTACACAAATACACACACACACACACACACACACACACACACACACACACACACACACACAGACTAAAATTTTTCACACAGTTTAAAGGCGGCCGGATGGAAGATAAAGATGATCCCGGCTCAGGACGCCCTTCGACGTCTACTGACAACGCTCATGTCAGGAAGGTCAACGAAATTGTGCGATCCACTCGAAGACAGACTGTCCGAGAGATTGCAGAAGAATGTAACATTTCAAGTGGATCACGCCAGGAAATCCTGACAGAGTATCTTGCAACGTATGGCGTTGCCGCCAAGTTCGTCTCTTAGCTCATGAGTCAAGACCAGCAAGGCTTTCGCCTCGCAGTCTGTGAAGAGTTTTTGGATCGGGCAAATGAGAACGAGATGTTCCATAAGAGAATTATAACTGGTGATGAAGCGTGGGTCTATGCTTAAGAGCCGGCCGGAGTGGCCGAGCGGTTCTACGCGCTACAATCTGGAACCGCGCGACCGCTACGGTCGCAAGTTCGAGTCCTGCCTCTGGCATGGATGTATTTGATGTCCTTAGGTTAATTACGTTTAAGTAGTTCTAAGTTCTAGGGGACTGATGACCTCAGAAGTTAAGTACCATAGTGCTCAGAGCCATTTGAACCATATGCTTAAGGTGTTACACCAAGATGGTAGTCTTCACAACAGGTTGGGAAAGGTTCTTCAACACCAAAAAAAGTCTCGTCATGTCAGGTTGTAACAACAACTGTACATATAATAATTTTTTCTTCTGATTTTCGATAAATTAGTGTAAGCAATGTTTTGATTTTATTTCTTTTTCTTTTCGTGTCATTATGTTAAAGCAACTGTGAGCAACTTTCGATGTGAATGTTAATATTTATGTCAAATTTCAAGCAATGCTATAACAGAATTGAAGTGTAACCCTTGTTGAATCTATTGTAATATGTTTGAAATTGTAATTGTGAGCCTGGTCCATGCGTAGGCAATGTATTAAGATATGTGGAATGTAAAACCTTTGGTGAATACTCTATCCATAGGGGAGCGGTAAAAGGTGGATGGCAGGCGAGCGCGGGAAAATGCACACAGGCGCGGCACGGCATAACGGGCTCAGCAAAACAGTCGGCGTTGGACATCGGTCTGAGGAACACGTTCCGGATCGCGGAGGCTATCCTGGAAAAAGTGGGTTCATTGAGCCTCGGATGTGCCGTTTCCGACGACTATTCAGCATGGCTATATTCTATAGGCACTGAATTGAAAAGGATTGCAACGCTAAGAAGAAGCAAAGTGCCGATACACCAAGAGCCATAGCTGTGATTGTATGTGTGCTGTGCGCCTCGCCATCTCGCCGCCCGCCAACCGCCGCATCGACTCGAACAGGTTGAATCTTTAGAACTGTATTCGTGTGGACCAGTGTTAATTTTGATCCTGACTGTTCAATAATAACTTAACTTTTACCAGAATTGTCCTAGCAATTAATTATCCTTATCACTAACCTAGACAGGGTCCTTTCCATATGTTGTGCAACCCGAGTGTCTCGAAATGAAGATTTAAAGTTTATGTTAAAAGAAATTACCTGCAAAACTATCTATGCTAGAAAGATGTTTAAGGAGCTTTATTGTTAATGAAAATATAAGCAAAGAACTAAGGTCTAACAAAGTTGGAAGATAATTTTGGAATTGGTTTAGTAATGAAACTTAATTAATTTGAGACAAAAATAATGGTAGTTAAATGAGGAAGTAATAAGACAAAAAGAGTAGTAACTCATATTTTGTAAATCTTGAGTGCTTAATGTTTCCAATAGTCAATAGTTTCAACACAGTGATCATAACAGTTTCAGGCCCCCCCCCCCCCCCCCCTCCACTCTTTTCTTTTCTATTCATTTAAATTCTGGAGTGTACTGAACTGATTTGACCTGCAAAGTTAAAGTCAATATAAAACATGAATTTATTGGTGTTTTATCCTTACTAAAATTGACCTTGTATGTGAGTTTCAAAAGTGCTATTTCTAGGGTAACCTATGCCCGATTTCAATCAGATCAATAGACAAAACGCAGTTTGTAGTAATCATTGTAGAGTGATGTTGTGTATTTATAGCTTGTCCAAATTAATACAGAAAGGGAACATATTAGTTCAGTAGATTTTTCCGGTTCTAAAATTTACCATATAATGCAGTATTACTACGTGTTGTTATGCTTGTACGTACCTTTACTGGTACAAGGAAAAACTCACTTAATGCCTAAATAGGCTGGCGACCGTATTATTCACAATTGGTAGCATCTGCTGGGTATGTTTCTTGCCCGTCCTAACGTGTAGTTGCACTTTATACTTGCTTGACGTATCATTGTTGTTACTGAGTGGGTGAAAGTCTGATTTTGCCTCCATTCAGGTACACGCGGTCAACATATTTACTAAAATCCTTTCTTATAAGGTGAAGCCCGTCAACTTACCATAGTACAGGCTTTAAAGAGTTAACGTACGCCCGAGAGCGGAGAACGTTACAAGGTCTAATGTCAAAGCCATGCGTATAGTTTTCTTTGACTCTAAAGGATTAGTTCACCATGAATTCGTGCCACAGGGAAAATTTGTTAATCGATAGTAATATCGGGACGTGTTGCGACGCCTGCGAGAAAAATGTGAGAAGCAAGCAGTCTGAAATGTGGCGAGACAATTCATGGCTCTTGCACCAAGATAACGCACCAGCACATTCTTCTCTGCTGGTGCGTGAGTGTTGCACAAAAATGAAATCACTGGTCTGCCTCAACGTCTGTACTCTCCAGACCTGGCCCCTGCGGACTTTTTTTTTATTTCCAAAGTTGAAAACCCCGTTGAAAGGACGAAGATCTGCAACGACAAACGAGGTAAAAGAAAATTCGCAGACGGCGCTTCGCGCGATCCAGCAAGAGGCGTACGAAGACTGATTCCTGAAGCGCAAACAGCGTTGGAAGCTGTGTACCAATTGTGGTGGAGAGTATTTCGAAGGATACCATGCACAGTAAGTGAAACGTACGAGCAAATAAATGTTCTGAACAGACCTCGTATATAATTTCATGTTCCCAAACAACGATAGAATTTTTATGGATGACACTGTGCCATGTCAGCGGGCCGCAACTGTTCGCGATTGGTATGAAGAACATTCTGGACAATTCGGGCGAATGT
This sequence comes from Schistocerca piceifrons, assembly GCF_021461385.2. NCBI lineage: Eukaryota > Metazoa > Arthropoda > Insecta > Orthoptera > Acrididae > Schistocerca > Schistocerca piceifrons. The sequence goes on along the minus strand of NC_060147.1, from coordinate 116,368,811 downwards.
TCTGTCCACCCAGGGCGCAGACATAATCCCAGCGAGCATTTATGGGACATGATTGAGAGGTCAGTTCGTGCACAAAATTCTGCACCGGCAACACTTTCGAATTAATTGTGGACGGCTATAGAGACAGCATGGCTCAATATTTTCGCTGGTGACTTCCAACGGCTTGTTGACTCCATGTCCATCTAGTTGCTGCACTACGCCGGGCAAAAGGAGGACCTACACACTTTTCTCACCTCAGTGTATGCTCGCCAGGTATACCCACAGCTTTTTTTTTTTTTTTGACTAAGTTGCTCTACTATTATGTCTTTGTATGGAGCGCAACAAAAGAAAATGTTCAAATGTGTGTGAAATCTTATGGGACTTAACCGCTAAGGTTATCAGTCCCTAAGCTTACGCACTACCTAATCTAAATTATCCTAAGGAGAAACACACACACACACACACACACACACACACACACACACACACACACCCATGCCCGAGGGAGGTCTCGAACCTCCGACGGGACCAGCTGCACTGTCCATGACTGAAGCGCCCTAGACCGCTCGGCTAATCCCGCGTGGCTGGAGCGCAACACTGCATGCAGGACAAACGTGAAGGACAAACGGCAGAGGAGAAGAGAATAGGAGCCATCGAAACGTGGTGCTGCAGAAGAATATTGAAAATTAGTTTGGTAGATCACATTCATTGGAATTTCTACATCAAGATGGGGACAGGAAATTTGTCGCAAAACTTGACTAAAAGAAGAGATCGGTTGACAGTAGAAATCGTCAAGCATCAGGTAATCGTAAATTTGTAAATGGAAGGAAGAAAAATGGCTCTGAGCACTATGCGACATAACTTCTCAGGTCATTAGTCGCCTAAAACTTAGAACTAATTACACCTAACTAACCTAAGGACATCACACACATCCATGCCCGAGGCAGGATTCGAACATGCGACCGTAGCGGTCACGCGGTTCCAGACTGTAGCGCCTAGAGCCGCACGGCCACAACGGCCGGCAATGGAAGGAAGAGTTTGAGGAAAAAACTACAGAGACAACCCAGGATGACTACAGTAAACACCTCGCGTTGGTCGAGATCCAATGACTGTTAGCAGAATATGGAATCGGTGGGTTCAGGAGGGTAATACGGAACGCCGTGCTGGATCCCAACGGCCTCGTATCACTAGCAGTCGAGATGACAGGCATCTTATCCGCATGGCTGTAACGGATCGTGCAGCCACGGCTCGACCCCCGAGTCAACAGATGGGGACGTTGGCAAGAACAGTTCCACGAAGTTTGCAGCTGCATGGACTATCAGCTCGGAGACCGTGGATGCGGTTACCCTTGACGCTGCATCACAGACAGGAGCGCCCGCGATGATGTACTCAACGACGAACCTGGGTGCACAAATGGCAAAACGTCATTTTTTCGGATGAATCGAGTTTCTGTTTACAGCATCATGACAGTCGCATCCGTGTTTGGCGACATCACGGTGAACGCACATTGGAAGTGTGTACTCGTCATCGCCATACTGGCGTACCACCCGGCTTGATGGTAGGGGGTGCCATTGGTTACACGTCTCGGTCACCTATTGTTCGCATTGACGGCACTTTGAACAGTGGACGTTACATTTCAGATGCGTTACGACCCGTGGCTCTACCCTTCATTCGGTCCCTGCGAAACCCTACATTTCAGCAGGATATTGTACGACCGCATGTTGCAGGTCCTGTACGGGCCTTTCTGGATACAGAAAGTGTTCGACTGCTGCCCTGGCCAGCACGTTCTCCAGATCTGTCACCAATTGAAAACGTCTGGTCAATGGTGGCCGAGCTACTGGCTCGCCACAATACGCCAGTCTCTACTCTTGATGAATTGTGATATCGTGTTGAAGCTGCAGGGGCAGCTGTACCTGTACACGTCATCCAAGCTCTGTTTGGGTTAATGCCCAGGTGTATCAAGGCCGTTATTGCGGCCAGAGGTGGTTGTCCTGGGTACTTTATTTATCAGGATCTATGCCCCGAAATTGCGTGAAAATGTAATCACATGTCAGTTCCAGTATAATATACCTGTCCAATGAATACCGTTTTATCATCTGCATTTCTTCTTGGTGTAGCAATTTTAATGGCCAGTAGTGTAGGTACGAGTAGCTGCACCTTAACCAAGTTGGAGAAAGTGCTTCCAGAGGACACGGTGAAAATTGTGATAGGCTTTAAACACTATGTTAGTACAGATGTATACGGCGTGTCATGTGCTGTTGTGAGGGATGATTTATGTGATATTGCTTAACCTTGGCTGCTGTCATTAACCATTGCCTCGAGATTGGTACTTTTCCAGACTTCTTACAACAAGCAAAGACAGTGCTAGTGTCTGAAAGAGGTGATCGTATCAGTCCATCCAGCTCTAGACCAATATCTGTAGTACCTATACTAGCGAATGTGATTGAAACTATAATGAAGAATCAACTCTTATGGTATTTCGAAGACAACAATCTTTCCCTGGTCAACTAACAGATTAGAATAGGGAAATCTACATTTACTGCAGTGCTGAATATAATAACAAAAATACTGGAAGTATTTGAGGAAAAGAAGTTCGTGGACTTAATTCTTTGTGATCTATGCAAGGCATTCGATTGCATCTCTCATAATATACCGTTGGAAAAATTAAAATCTTATGGTATAAAGATGGTCTTTTTTGAGACTCTGTCATCTTACCTAAGAGGCAAGCAACAGAGTTTTTGTATCCAGGGAACGATGTTCTTGTGAAATGGCACTTGAACACGGTGTACCACAGGGCTCCATACTTGACCCTCTTCTCTTTTTAATATTCGTCACTGTTGGAGCCTGTGATGGTCATATCCTGCTCTTTGCGGGTGACACAACATTAAGACATGACTAAGGCTAGAAATTCAGCTAAGGCTGGGAAGGACGCTGAAATTTCGTTTGAAGTAGCGAAAAAGTGGTTCCAAGGAAACAAAATTAAATTAGCTGAAGATAAAACCCTGAAAAAATTGAGGAACGTTGGTGTCTGTGGACGCGTAGCACATGTTAATAGTTTGAAACTCCTGAGAATCACAATTGACAGTAAGCGGCCGGGGACTGAACACAATACACATTTGTGTCCGAAGCTTTCAGCAGTAATTTATGTCCTTTGGAAACTCAAACGTGTGATAACAGATCAGTATATTAAACGCTGCTCCACAGCGTCATTACATATGGACTGCTGCTTTGTGGTCAGTCTACTGGAAGTAAAAACTTATTGCTCCTACAAAAGAAGGCCTTGAGAGTAGTGCCTTCCAGCAAGAAATTTGACACTGTAGACCCGTTTTCAAACCGTTGAGAACAGTGACAATATTTAGCCAGTGTGTTTTCAGCTCTCTTGTCTGTATAAAAGAAAACCAAGGGTACTTCTGCAAGAGAGAATAGATTCATAACTATGACACGCAAAATAGGGCCGACACTGATATTTCAAGCTGTCGCCTAAGCAATACACCGGACAGTCTTCCCGCAGCAGCCCTGATGTTCAGAGTGAGATCGACGCGTGTGATAAAGCAATAGCCACTACGTTCTGTAAAGGAATTTGTATCTGCAATTGGAGTTTTAGACTGGTCAACATGATACCACCTTATTGAAGCCACAAACTGTAAACATTTAAGAGCTATGAAATTTTGTATATAACCATAGTTTATTACATCAGTGTTGTATAATGCTTCTTACCTGTTATCTTAGTGTAAATAGTGGTTTTAATATATTTAGTACATCAGTGTTGTGTAATGCTTCTTGTCTGTTATCTTAGTTTAAATAGAGGTTTTAATATATGGTAGCCAAGATGCAATCTGTCCCGCCATGGCCGATGAACTATGTTGACTTAGTAATAGTAATAGTCCGAAAAGGATAGATTGCTACTCACCATATAGCGGAGAGGTTGAGTTACAGACAGGCACAACAAAGAGACTACTAAACACGCAAGTTTTCAGCCACAAGGCCTTCTCCTTATCCCGAAACACACACACACACACACACACACACACACACACACACACACACACGCGCGCGCGCGCGCGCGCGACCACTGCCTCTGGCTACTGAGGCCAGACTGACATTCCATTGTGGATTTTCCATTAATAGTAATATCGAGCATACTTATGCTAATTTGTTCTTGTAATGCTTGTGTAATGTTAAACTTGGAACAATTGTAACGTTGCGAGTTTTTCCGATTTGTCAAAGGTGCATTAAACTCAGCCTGCCAGTGAACGCTACGAATATTTATAATCCCTATGAATCTAAATAAACTACATTTGTTATTCTCCGATTTTGTTCAAACTTTATGCATTTCTTATTGTTATTGCTAAAATGACTCTGTCCACATTTCATTTAGTTATTTATCATAGTTTCGATCTGGTAACGGCAATACATTAACTTTCAATATTACATGGAGCTATTATGAAAAATTCAGCTCCTAAAGTGAATTAACTAGGATCTTTCATTTTATAAAATTTTTGAATTTCATTTACCGTAATACTGGAAACTTCTAAGACTAATGTTCAGCTGTATTTTGTTATGTGAGTGCGTGGCAGTCACAGAGAATGAATGAAGGACATCTGATAAATTCGAAATATTTTATTTTGTGAAGATCTATGTGAAATTCAAACCGAGGGAAAAATTCCATGGCTCAAATGACTGAGCACTAAGGGACTTAGCATCTGAGGTCATCAGTCCCCTAGAACGCAGAACTACTTAAACCTAACGAACCTAAGGACATCACACACATCCATGGCCGAGGCAGGATTCGAACATGCGACCGTAGCAGCAGCGCGGTTCCGGACTGAAGCGTCTAGAACCGCTCGGTCACAGTGGCCGGCGAAAAATTCCATGGAAGAACCACGAATCATGTGAGGTATGTCTGAGTGAGCATGCTTTTGTAAAAGGCAGCCAGAAACGTAGGAGCGGAATTAATTTGTTATCTAATTTTGGAATTATTTCATACATTTTCTGGTTTATAGTTATATCTAATCTATCAAATTTAAGATTTGCTGACGTAAAGTTGTTTTCTAAATTGTTATTGTGTACGAGAGGATTTTTCCGCGAGAATCATCTACAAAGAATGTTCTGAGTGGTCATTTAGATCAACAGCCAATCAGAATTGAGAGCTTCATGTGCGGAGAGAGGGGTGCTATCTATAAGAGGACGCTGTCTAGGGTTAGTCGCTTCCGAACCATTGTATCGAAAACATCGTGTCACATCGCTCTTCGCAAATAGTATATAAAATGAAGAATTAGAGACGAAAATTTGGTTCGGTTACCGCCAACAGAAAGCGACTTGACTGGGAGACATTTTAGTTAACGTTTGTTAATTGTATGTGCTTCCGTGTGAAATATAACTGCGTGTGAAAATTTCTGGTCGCATTCAAGATGCAATAGAATGGCGAGCACTTCTGTACAAGAAGACCACTGAAGAGACCGAATGTTTGACTAGCGTATAGGGTCAATAACTGTTTAGGTAGTGAATAATATTTGGGTCAGACTTGCAAAATTTCTGGCTACTTTCGTGTGACTGCATGTAGCACATCTTTATAACTATAAACTTGGAGAGACAATATTAGTGCAGACGTAAATACCACTCTGATAGCCATTTCATGAGTCTTAGCCGGCCGGAGTGGCCGAGCGGTTCTAGGTGCTTCAGTCTGGAACCGCGCGACCCCTACAGTCGCAGGTTCGAATCCTGCCTCGGGCATGGATGTGTGTGATGTCCTTAGGATAGTTAGGTTTAAATAGTTCTAAGTTCTAGGGGACTGATGATCTAAGATGTTAAGTACCATAGTGCTCAGAGCCAGAGTTGTCCAGAGAGGGTCTTAATGGGAATAACTAGTCAATAGAACTTTAGACATGTTGCTACAGGAAGGCTGAACCCGAACCGAACGCTCGATATTTGTGACAAACTTTCAGGAACTGATTTTCAACTAGAGTTATGTGGCCCCTATCTGGTAGGTGTTAGGGGTGATTTCTTTAACGCTGTTGTGCACCACCTAGATATACTGAAGGGCCAAAGAAACTGGTATACCTGTGTAATATTGTGCAGGGCCCTCGCGAGCACACGGAAGTGCCACAGTACGACATGACATGGACTCGACTAATGTCTGAAGTAGTGCTGGAGGGAACTGACACCACGAATGCTGCATGGCTGTCCATAAATGCGTACGAGGGGTGGAGATCTCATCTCAACGGCACGTTGCTCAGTACTGCTCACCGATTGGAATTTTCGTGGCCAGCGGAAGTGTTTAAACTCAGCAGTATGTTCCTGGAGTCACTCAGTAGCAATTCTGGACTTGTGGGGCGTCGCTTTGACCTGCTGGAACTGCCCAAGTCTTTCGGAATGCACAATGGACATGAATGGATGCACGTAACCACAGAGGATGCTTACCTACGTGTGATCTGTCAGAGCCTTATCTAGACGTATCAGGGGTCCCGTATCACTCCAACTGCACACGCCCCACTCCATTACAAAGCCTCCACTAGCTTGAACAGTCCCCTGCCAACATGCAGGGTCCATGGATTCATGAGGCTGTCTCCAGACATACACACGTCCATCCGTTCGATACAATTTGAAACGAGACTCGTCCGAGCAGGCAACATGTTTCCAGTCATCAACAGTCCAATGTAGGTGTCGACAGGGCCAGGCCAGGCGTAAAGCTTTATGTCATACAGACATCAAGGGTACACGAGTGGACCTTCGGCTCCGATAGCCCATATAGATGATGTTTCGTTGAATTGTTCGCGCGCCCACACTTGTTGATGGCCCAGCATTGAAATCTGCAGCAGTTTGCGGAAGTGTCGCACTTCTGTCACCTTGAACAACTCTTTTCAGTCGTCGTAGGTCCTGTTCTTCCAGATGGCCGCAGCGGTGTCGGAGATTTGAGGTTTTATCGGATTCTTGATATTCACGGTCTAACAATACCACCACTTGCAAAGTAGGTTAGAAATCAGATTAATAATGTTGATCACGCAGCATATGTTCGCTTTATCGGGCAACAACAAAGGTATTGACTGTGGATGGTGTCGTCAGAATGGAAATAATGAAGTCACTGTAAAAAAGTCATTAATTTGGGCACTTATCTTGAATGGATTCAAACATAGATTTCGTCGAAGTTGTTATGGCTCATCTTGTTGATTCTAGGGTGATTCCACTTTGACTGCTAGAAGGTCCAGATCTGTATTTTAGCAGTATTTGAAGACCTAACAAATGCGTTTTTCAGGAAATTCTTAATGATCAATCAATGCCAGATCAGAACAATAGTATTGTAGTAATAATTTTTGACCTGATGTTCACAGTCCACATTTTTATTAAACTTCTTGTAAATTCACATATACTTCTTCTTAATTGTCACATCATCAACAAAACAGGTTTGTATCAATCTTCATATATTTAATTTCTACTTTAACCAAACACAAGACTTGACTGTTCTTTTACAAAGCGAAATAACAACTTAACTTCTGCAAAGGGAAACAAAGACTGCTCTGAGAGCATTCGCTCCAAAACGGTTACAAGTAAGTCAAAGATTATGACAGTCTCACAGAAATGAGTACACACGAGAACCATATCACTGTAATATATCGATACATCGGATTACCTATACATTAATAAAACCAAATGTGAATATTGTCACAAAAATATGTCTGTTACGTAGTAGAAAAGTAGTACAATATTACTGGTATCGAGAACTGGGGTTGGAGTGCCGTAATGGTCACGTAAATAAAGAACCATTACAACGGTACACTCGTGAAATGGTCGTAGGGGGAAAATCCGCACTTCTTCGCTACTTCGGAGATGCTGTTTCCCATCACTGGTGTGCGACTGTAACACCACGTTCAGACTCACTTAAATCTTGATAGCCTGCCATTGTAGCAGCAGTAACCGATCTAACAACTGCGCCAGACACTTGTTGTTTTATATAGGCCATATTCTTCTTGTTTACATATCACTGTATTTAAGTGCGCATGCCCATACCAGTTTCTTTGTCGCTTCGGTGTAGTACCTATTACGACAGAGTGAGGGGATAAGTAGCAGACACAAACACTGTCGAGGCAGGTGGCTCGAAGTGTGTCAATGTGATAACAATAAGAAGAGAACCGAACTCCGGCCCGCCGCACACTGCCGCAGTCTATCCAGCCTTGACTGGCGAACTACATAGCAGTAACAGCTATTCAGACATGAAGAGGCTTGTACGACATAAGAGTGGCGTGGACAGCTGCATCAAACCATTCTTCGGACTGAAGACCACAGCAACAACGTCAATGTTACACTCACCCTTCTTTCAGAGACTGAAATGTCAGTTATTATGCCGTAGAGTTTTCAATTTACGAGGATCAATGGTTCAAATGGCTCTGAGCACTATGGGACTTAACATCTATGGTCATCAGTCCCCTAGAACTTAGAACTTCTTTAACCTAACTAACCTAAGGACATTACACAACACCCAGTCATCACGAGACATACGAGGGTCACTCCAAAAGAAATGCACATTATATTTTTAAAACAATCCTCTTTTATTCTACATGTCTGAAAGTTTTACAGTGTGTAGATACATCCTTTAAGAACAATATTTTCATTTCTCCACATAATTCCATGCCTCTCAATCGCCTTACGCCATCTTGGAACCAGCGCCTGTATACCCGCACGGTAAAATTCTGGACCAACCTGTTGGAGCCACTGTTTGGCAGCGTGCACAAGGGAGCCATCATCTTCAAACCTTGTGCCATGAAGAGTGTCTTTCAATTTCCCACAGAGATGATACTCACATGGAGCCAGGTCAGGACTGTAAGGCGGGTGTTTCAGTGTTGTCCATCCGAGTTTTGTGATGGCTTCCATGGTTTTTTGACTGACATGTGGCCGTGCATTTCCGTGCAACAGCAAAACATCCTGGTTTTTCCGATGTGGTCGAACACGACTCAGTCGAGCATGAAGTTTTTTCTGTGTCGTCACATATACATCAGAATTTATGGTGGTCCCATAAGCAAGAGTCCTTCGGAATCGAAAAACACCGTAGCCATAACTTTTCCAGCAGAAGGTGAAAAAAAAAAAATGGTTCTGAGTACCATGGGACTTAACATCTGAGGTCATCAGTCCCCTAGAACTTAGAACTACTTAAACTTAACTAACCTAAACACATCACACACATCCATGCCCAAGGCAGGATTCGAAACTGCGACCGTAGCGGTCGCGCGGTTCCGGACTGAAGCGCCTAGAACCGCTCGGCAACAGCCGGAGTAGAAGGTGTAGTTTTGAATTTTTTTTTCTTGGGTGGATTTGCATGATGCCACTCCATTGATTGCCTCTTCGTCTCTGGTGGAAAATGATGGAGCCATGTTTCATCACCTGTCACAATTCTTTCAAGAAATTCATCTCCACCATTCTCGTACTGTTCCCAAATTCGCTGCATACCGTTTTTCTTGTTTCTTTGTGAGCCACTGTCAACATCCTGTGAACCCACCTGGAACAAACCTTTTTTAAAGCCAACACTTTCAGTATTCTGCAAACACTTCCTTCCCCTATCCAAACGTAGCGTGACAATTCGTTCACTGTGATGCGTCTGTCAGCAGCCACCAATTCGTTAACTCTCTGCATATTGTCCGTAGTGTGTGTAGTACGAGGCCCGCCGCTGCGAGAACAATCCTCAATATTGCCGTGCCCGCTTTCATCACGTAACCTGCTTGCTTACTGTACTGCGATCGACAGCAGCATCTCCATACACCTTTTTCAACCTCTTGTTGATGTTTCCCACTGTCTCGTTTTCACAGCACAGGAATTCTATGGCAGCACGTTGCTTCTGACGAACGTCAAGTGTAGCAGCCATCTTGAAGACATGCTGCGACGGCGCCGATCACGGGAACAGGTTGAACTAAGTTTGAAAACAAGCGGGAAGGATGTATCTACACACTGTAAAACTTTCACACATGCAGAATGAAAACTGTAGTTTCACAAAAATAGTGCGCATTTCTTTCGGAGTGACCCTCGTACTATCGCAATCTCTCTATACAACCTGGTGCGTCAGTTTTGTTACTTCGATCTTCACCTCGTAGCTGCCGCTGAGACGCGACATAACAGGTAAGGCGGAGACAAGAAATACGGCCTTTTGTGTCTTTTTTTTTTCCCCAAGCGGCGGACCTCGCGCGGATGAACAATGGGTCCGGTGAGAGATGAAACGGGCTGGAAAACCTGAATAAATGGCCCGCTGGAAAGCCGCTGGAGAAGAGCCGCTGGAGAAGAGGCGCCGCCAGCACCTGGAGTTGCCACCCTGCGAACGCACGCCGACGTGTTTCGCCGCCAGAATGTGCGCGCGCCGCGTGTGTGTGACAGCTTTCTACGGAACCGCCGAGCGGCGAACGAGTATCTGTCCTGGCCGAATATGTAAACTACAGTTCTATGCGCTGAAGTAAATCAGGCAGTGACAGTGAGGTTCTTTTGCACACCCGATTCTTTTAAAGAAGCGAACTTTTCTTTTGTATAAAACATTCGTTTCACGACTCTCAATGTTTCCGAGTCACGTCTCCTGAACCATGTATCGTACATTGATATGATTTTGGGTATGGATACTACCTGCGGAATGTATTGCGAAAAGAATTAGGAGTGTTTGTTAGTGTCGTGTACCATCGATCACCTCGCTCGATAAATGCCAATTATGTGGTTCAAGGGGCTCTGAGCACTATGGGACTTAACATCTGGGGTCATCAGTCCCCCAGAACTTAGAACTACTTAAACGTAAATAACCTAAGGACGTCACACATCCACGGCCGATGTAGGATTCGAACCTGCGACCGTAGCAGCAGCGCGGTTCCGGACTGAGCCAATTATGTGAAACGAGTCATTTAACATTCACATCGTAAGTTAATCAGTAAACACGGCTACATCCTGATCATTAAAAAAGTATTTTTCAACCCTTTTTTATGATTATACAGATATAAGTTAATAATTCGCACCTGGCACCTTTTAGACACTGCAATAACAGGCATTCTTCTTCTTCTTCTTCTTTCTTCTTTATCATCGCCTTGTCCCACGTCACGCAGGGTCGGCGTTGCTCTTCTGGATCCTTCTCCTCCATAGTACTCTTATCTATTGCCTCTTCCATCCTTTCCCCCTTAGGTCCCCGGATATCTTATCCTTCCACCTCATCTTCGGTCTTCCTCTCCTTCTCGCTCCTTCATATCTTTATATCTTCAGCTCTGTTTCCGATATACTCTTCCCCTTTTCTCTTTAAGTATCTGTACCACCTTAGTCTGCTCTCTTGTATCTTTTTCCCCGTGGATCCCACTTTCACAGCTCCTCTAACAAATTCATTTCTAATCCTGTCCTTCCTTGTTACCCCACACATCCACCTCAGCATCCTCGCTTCCGTCACTTCGATCTTCCTTTCCTGGGCTACTGTGATTGGACATGTCTCTGCCCTCTATATCATAGCAGGCCTTACCACCGACTTGTACACTTTCCCTTTCAACCCAATGCTCGCCTTCTTGTCACACAACACTCCACTCATTTTCCTCCAGTTATTCCAACCGCAGTTTATTCGGTGTTATATCTCGCTTTCCAGTCCTCCGTTCCTCTGTATGTACGACCCCTGGTATTTAAATTTGCAGACCGATTTCAGCTCATCATCCTGGATCTTGCAAGATCCACGATGATGAGCTGAATTCTTCTATACAAGGGATTATCAAGGGGTTTTTCCGTTTGTTTTCAAATTTTACTTTGTCATCTGTCAGACATGTTATAACAGTGGGTAAGTGATCAAAAATTCTACTTGGTGCATTATGCACCTCTTTTGTACTAAAGACAACCTTAATATGGAGTAATGAATGTAATTTTTCCTTCTCGTATTCTGATTACGTAAAACGTTGTTCTTTTTGATCTGCAGTGGATTATTTATAACAACCTTTATGGGAGAATAAGTATAATGTGGAGTTGTAGTCAGAATGCTCCTTTCTTTGAACAGATGCCTACAAGAGCATCGTGGATAAGCACCACATATTACTCTTACGGCACGTTTTTGCGCGATCAAGCCTTTTTTCGTTAAATATGAGTTATCCCAAAAGATTATTTCGTACGATATTACTGAATGAAAATATGGATAATAGACCAACTTACTGTTCTTTTCTCGTCCCAAGATTTGCAATGATTCCAAGTGCCATTGTGGCTGATTTCCTGTAATACATGTCCAGCATTTTATATTGGACAGAGAGGCAGAGCTTTCAACTTAAGATACAAAGAACATCTTTTAGGCAAAAAAGGCACTATGTGCACAATTCAACATTTGGAGAACATATTTTCATAACAGGGCATAACACCAAAGAATTAAACGAACTGACAATTCTGCATAGAGAAAAGAAAGGGAGAAAACTTGATGTCTTGGAAGAACTTGAAATATTCAGGCACACACGAAATGGTGACATGTTGAATGAACAAATACAGTTGAAGAATATAAATTTCTTTAATGCTTTTAATCAGTGCTCTCAGTTTTATGATACTTATAGTCCAGGTTCTCTCCTCCTTTTCAGAAACATTATTTTACCTCTGTTAAGTTACGCTCATTACTAACACACCAGATGACCTCTGTGCCCTAGTTACGCAAGCTTTCTTTTCAAAGTTCGTGTCATACAGGGTGTTTCAAAAATGACCGGTATGTTTGAAACGGCAATAAAAACTAAACGAGCAGCGATAGAAATACACCGTTTGTTGCAATATGCTTGGGACAAACGGTACATTTTCAGGCGGACAAACTTTCGAAATTACAGTAGTTACAATTTTCAACAACAGATGGCGCTGCAAGTGATGTGAAAGATATAGACGACAACGCAGTCTGTGGGTGCGCCATTCTGTACGTCGTCTTTCTGCTGTAAGCGTGTGCTGTTCACAACATGCAAGTGTGCTGTAGACAACATGGTTTATTCCTTAGAACAGAGGATTTTTCTGGTGTTGGAATTCCACCGCCTAGAACACAGTGTTGTTGCAACAAGACGAAGTTTTCAACGGAGGTTTAATGTAACCAAAGGACCGAAAAGCGATACAATAAAGGATCTGTTTGAAAAATTTCAACGGACTGGGAACGTGACGGATGAACGTGCTGGGAAGGTAGGGCGACCGCGTATGGCAACCACAGAGGGCAACGCGCAGCTAGTGCAGCAGGTGATCCCACAGCGGCCTCGGGTTTCCGTTCGCTGTGTTGCAGCTGCGGTCCAAATGACGCCAACGTCCACGTATCGTCTCATGCACCAGAGTTTACACCTCTATCCATACAAAATTCAAACGCGGCAACCCCTCAGCGCCGCTACCATTGCTGCACGAGAGACATTCGCTAACGATATAGTGCACAGGATTGATGACGGCGATATGCATGTGGGCAGCATTTAGTTTACTGACGAAGCTTATTTTTACCTGGATGGCTTCGTCAATAAACAGAACTGGCGCATATGGGGAACCAAAAAGCCCCATGTTGCAGTCCCATCGTCCCTGCATCCTCAAAAAGCACTGGTCTGGGCCGCCATTTCTTCCAAAGGAATCATTGACCCATTTTTCAGATCCGAAACGATTACTGCATCACGCTATCTGGACATTCTTCGTGAATTTGTGGCGGTACAAACTGCCTTAGACGACACTGCGAACACCTCGTGGTTTATGCAAGATGGTGCCCGGCCACATCGCACGGCCGACGTCTTTAATTTCATGAATGAATATTTCGATGATCGTGTGATTGCTTTGGGCTATCCGAAACATACAGGAGGCGGCGTGGATTGGCCTCCCTATTCGCCAGACATGAACCCCTGTGACTTCTTTCTGTGGGGACACTTGAAAGACCAGGTGTACCGCCAGAATCCAGAAACAATTGAACAGCTGAAGCAGTACATCTCATCTGCATGTGAAGCCATTCCGCCAGACACGTTGTCAAAGGTTTCGGGTAATTTCATTCAGAGACTACGCCATATTATTGCTACGCATGGTGGATATGTGGAAAATATCGTACTATAGAGTTTCCCAGACCGTAGCGCCATTTGTTGTTGAAAATTGTAACTACTGTAATTTCGAACGTTTGTCTGCCTGAAAATGTACTATTGTCCCAAGCATATTGCAACAAACGGTGTATTTCTATCGCTGCTCGTTTAGTTTTTATTGCCGTTTCAAATATACCGGTCATTTTTGAAACACCCTGTATAATGAAATGATATTCTTCGTTACGTATGTAATTCCAGTCGTATTTAACTCTGGTTCTACCTGTTCCACGTAAAACGTAGCGAACTTTGTACTATTTTATCTATTTTATCCCGTTTGAAGCTCATTTATAAATGTTACTCAATAATATGTAAAATTAATTTTTGTTAAAAGCTATATTGGCTATACGTATGATTTACTTCAGAAAATGTGTAATATACAAAATTGTTTTGCTCACGTTACTAGTGGCCCGCTTGTGGCGAGCCCTGCATTACGTTTACTTGGCAGCGTGACTAGTTGCCACACAGTCAGTCTCCTCACACCACACCGGTGTTACTTATGTTTTAATATTTGACTTTTTGAAGAACATTATGTTTTATATTTTAATGTATGACTTGAGCAACTCAGCTCTTAAATCACTGTACATCTTTGACAATATGTTCTTCATGTAAGTACTATTTGTTTTACACTCGTTTACATTAACGTAAACTTTTATTAGATAAGATATTTATCTGACATATTCATTCTGCCCCCCTTCCATCCTCTTTCTTGCCCACCTCCCCTCTCTTTGCCCCCTTCTCTCCCCCGAGTCCTTTTACATTTCCCTCCTCTGCCTCCTCTCATTCCCTCTCGCGTCTGCCCTTCTCCCCCTTTATTAGTCCTCTCCCTCCTTGGCTCCCCCCCTTTTTTGGTTTTTTTCCTTCCTCCCTCCTTGTTCTTCCCCCTCCTCCAGGTCCCCCTCCCCCACCTGCCTTTGGCTCGGTAGTGTCATCTTTGTGCCGCCACTTTCGTGCAGTGTTCTACAGTGAGTGTTCTACAGTGCGTGTTTTACAGTGAGTGTTCCGTGTTGTGTTTTTTGGGAAGTGTTGCGAACGGCCATCATACTGTCGCTGGGTGTGCCTTTTATCTCTTGCGAACAGAAACCAGACTGTCACCGTATTTTTTTTTTAATTGTGTGTGTACTATGTTACTTGTCTGATTCCCGTGTCTTTTATTAACGTTGCCAACCCCAACCCATTCTATTTCAACTTTCCGCATTTTTCCGCCATTTTTCACGTGACGTCACCGTTTTATCGCCTGTTTTTCTTGTTTCTTTTCTTCTCCCGTTCTTTAAAATAAAAGTCTGTAGGCTGTAGAGCAGCGTACTTAGCTGCTGCCAGCCCGCACCCCCCCCCCCCCCCCCCTTGGGGGGGGGGGGAATTGAAAATCAATAAAGGAGAAAAAAAACATATTCATTTTAGGTAATTACCTTACCTTCTGATGACGCCACCCTTAGAGGTGAGGAAACCTGGTCAAGGTATATGGAAAACCCATGCAACCGGTTGGCAGATTTTTTTTACATATTTTTCAAATTTGTGTATACGGTTGCTGCAAACGTCAGCCATGTTCAAAGTTGTGTTTATCAAGAGAAATGACGAAAGCTACATGGCAGGTTCCCAGTTCAGTAGGAACTTACAATACAGGGGAGAGCATATTAACGTATAGCGGCCATAGTGAAACTCGTTTTTAGCGTTCCGTATCTCAGTCCGTAAAAATTGAGCCCTTACAGCATAACTGTCTTGTCCTTCCGCCCGTCTGTCAGTTCTAAACCATATTTCTGTGGAACGGTTAGACGTATCAAATCGAAATTTATATGACATATTAATGTATAGGGTCCCATGGCGACTTAAAAAAAATGAAGCTTTTAGGTTGATGCAATCAAAAGATACTGCCCTCTACGTGATTGTGAGGCCACACTTTACCTCCCAGTAACAAATAGTCATGAGCTAACAGAGCCAAAGCATAGTCTGTAAACACAGCCTTCCGAAATTCCTTTACCAAAGAAGACGAAGTAAACGGAATTCGAATCAAGAACAGCTGCCAACATGAGTAACTTACAAGTAGGTATCCTCGAAGTAGTGAAGCAGCTTAAATCACTTAATAAGAGCGAGTCTTCCGGTCCAGACTGTATACCAATTAGGTTCCTTTCAGAGTAGGCTGATGCAATAGCTCCATGCTTAACAATCACATACAACCGCTCGCTCGATGTAAGATTCAGACCCAATGATTGGAAGTTGCACAGGTCACACCAACACTCAAGAAAGGTAATATAAGTAATCCACTTAATTACAGGCCGATAGCATTAACGTCGGTACATAGCAGGACTGTGCAACATATGTTGTGTTCCAGCATTGTGAATTACCTCGAAAAGGACGGTCTACTGACACACAGTCAACAAGGGTTTTACAAAACATCGTCATTTTGAAACACAAAAATGGCTCTGAGCACTATGGGACTTAACATCTGTTGTCATCAGTCCCCTAGAACTTAGAACTACGTAAACCTAACTAACCTAAAGACATCACACACATCCATGCCCGAGGCA
The DNA here is from genome assembly GCF_021461385.2 of Schistocerca piceifrons. Taxonomy (NCBI): domain Eukaryota; kingdom Metazoa; phylum Arthropoda; class Insecta; order Orthoptera; family Acrididae; genus Schistocerca; species Schistocerca piceifrons. The sequence continues at coordinate 116,352,277 of NC_060147.1, read as the reverse complement.
GGATTCGAACCTGCGACCGGAGCGGTCACGCGGTTCCAGACTGAAGCGCCTAGACCGCACGGCCACACCGGCCGGCTGTGAAACACAACTACCTCTTTCAAAAAAAAAAAAAAAATGTTCAAATGTTTGTGAAATCTTATGGGACTTAACTGCTAAGGTCATCAGTCCCTAAACTTACACACTACTTGTGGTGTCACCGCCAGACACCACACTTGCTAGGTGGTAGCCTTTAAATCGGCCGCGGTCCGTTAGTATACGTCGGACCCGCGTGTCGCCACTATCAGAGATTGCAGACCGAGCGCCGCCACACGGCAGGTCTAGAGAGACTTCCTAGCACTCGCCCCAGTTGTACAGCCGACTTTGCTAGCGATGGTTCACTGACAAAATACGCTCTCATTTGCCGAGACGATAGTTAGCATAGCCTTCAGCTACGCCATTTGCTACGATCTAGCAAGGCGCCATGTTCAGTTACTATTGATATTGTAATAATGTACAGACAAGAGCTACGTTCAACATTAATGAATTAAAGTTAATTATTCCACCAGCTACGTCCGTTTTTCTAAATTCTAAATTCTAATTTCCTTGTCCTGTTCCAGACCTCACGCCAGCCTGCGTGAGCTAAAACGCGTGCCTTTCGGCTTCCTCTAACATTCGTGGGTTGGCTCTCCTGCCAATCCACAACACTACTTAACCTAAATTATCCTAAGGACAAACACACACACACACACACACACCCATGCCCGAGGGAGGCCTCGAACCTCCGCCGGGACCAGCCGCACAGTCCATGACTGCAGCGCCTGAGACCGCTCGGCTAATCCCACGCGGCAAGTACCTCTTAGCTCACACGAAGTGTTGAGTCCTTTCGACATGGGGTTTGAAATGATTCTGCATTTCTAGATTTGCAGAAGGCTTTTGACACTGTACCACCCAAGCGGCTTGTAGTGAAATAGCGTGCGTTTGGAACATCGTCTCAGTTATGTGACTGGATTCTGATTTCCTGTCAGAGGGGTCACACTTCGAAGTAACTCACGGAATGTCTTCGAGTAAAACAGAATAGATTCCTGGCGTTCTCTGCTGCTCATTATCTATATGAACAATTTAGCAGACAATCTGAGCAGTCGTCTTAGGTTGTTTACAGATGATGCTGTCGTTTATGGTTCAAATGGCTCTGAGCACTATGGCACTTAACATCTGAGGTCATCAGTCCCCCAGAACTTAGAACTACTTAAACCTAACTAACCTAAGGACATCACACACATCCATGCCCGAGGCAGGATTCGAACCTGCGGCCGTAGCGGTCACGTGGTTCCAGACTGAAGCGCCTAGAACCGCTCGGCCATAGCGACCGGCTGTCGTTTATGGTCTAGTAAAGTGATCAGAAGATCTAAACAAATAGCAAAAAGATTTAGATAAGATATCTGAACAGTGCTAAAATTGGCAATTCACCCTAAATAATAAAAACCGTGAGGTCATCCACATGACTGCCGAAAGGAATCCGTTAAACTTGGATTACACGATAAATCAGTCAAATCCAAAGGCCATAAATTCAACTAAATACCTAGGCATTATAATTACGAACAACTTAAGTTGGAAAGAACACACAGAAAATGTTGAGGGGAAGGCGAACCAAAAATTGCGTTTCGTCGGCAGAACACTTTATAAGATGCCACAGATCTGCTAAAGAGACTGCCTACACTCGCATGTCTGTCCTCTTTTGGGGTAGCGCTCCGCTGTGTGGGAAGGTTACTAGATAGGATTAACCGAGTTCATCGAGAAAGTTCAAAGAAGGGCAACACGTTGTGTGTTATCGCGAAATAGGGAAGAGAGTGTCACATGAAACGTAACTGTCTAATTGAAACCTATTTAAACACGTAAATATTAACCATAAACAGTAATTTATGACATAGAGGTGTATGGAAATATGTACCTGTGAAAAAGTTACGAAGAAAATAATTACAGAATCTTAATTACACTAATGTGTAGAAGTCCGTTAATTGGTAGGAACATTTTATATGATATGAATCTTCTGTAATTGGCAAATATAACAAGTCTATTGTTAACATTTGATACCTAAGCGTTTATACACGCTTCAATTGATATAGACACTAGAATTAATTCATGTGTTTAATATATAAGAGTCAAGGTAATCACTGAAATGTGTCATTTGTTCTAGGATGAGAGTTTTAATTGTCAATTAATCAAAAAATGTTTCAAAACAATGCCGAGGATTGTTCGGGATTGTTTAGAAAGTGTAAATAATTACAGCCATGTTGGCAATGGATGTCAGTACTTTGTGTGATGTCAGACAGAAAGCACGTAGCTGGTTGACCATGATTTATTTCAGTATTGTAAGTATGTTACAACTATTTCAGATTTGTCAAGATGCTTTTAATTAATTTGAGATTATAATAAATGTTCAGTGGAAACAATGAACGGCATAAATTTTTAAAAAATAAGTTTATAGTTTTTTTTTTTTTTTTTTTTTTTTTTTTTTTTTTTTTTTTTTTTACTGTAACTGTCACCAGGACTTCTACTGCGACAGATTGCCAGATCTGATGAATAAAATGACGCATAGAATGTTATACATGGACATGATACACGACTTGGGGGTGGATATCATTAAAACAAAGGCATTTCTTATTGAAGCTGGATCTTCTCACGAAATTTCAACTACCAAATTTCTCCTACGAATGTGCAAATGTTTTCTTGACGCCGACTGAAAGGTGGCTACACTGAGTCGCAGCGCCAGAGATTGCGCCAAAGATTATTATTCCGCCGCCTCCACTGGGCAGTAGTAGTTCAGAGGATGTCGAGAGCAGTCCTTGTTCTGCTGGGTGAGAGAGTAGACGATCTGAGCGCTGACTGAAATGTTGTACTGTTGGGTTGGTGTAATGTATAGATGGAAGAAGATGCAATTGTCAGAATATATTTGAGAAAGGGGATGGGCTTTTGATTTATGATGCTGGTGTAATGGAATATTTTCGTCAATATATAATGAGGTAAAAAGGTATTACAGTTTTCTTTAATAACAATCCCTCTCGCTCACGGGTACAGTCAACAAAGCATCTGGCTCGTGTTCATTTATTAGACTTGTAATTCTGGTTTCTATGTGCAGTTATAGTATTTCTGGGTTTTCAATTAGTTCATTGTAAATGGTGTTTAAGATATTTTGTCGTATTGAGAAAGAACCGAGCCAGATACATGTACGTTGAGTGACACTACCACACTCAGAATAGTTACACTTGTGCTTTGTTGTTTCGTAGCTTTTACAGTTGCAGTGGGATTAATTAATCAATTGTGTTAATGGAAATTCCTTGTCATTCTTTATTTTTATTTTATGCAGCCAAATTGCGTGCTAATAATAGTCAGGGCCGGTCACACAGCTAGTAAAATTACTGCATTTATTCATTAATATTAGTCTTTTCTTTTTAATTAAGCCCCCATGCACGACCTACATAGGGAGGAACGTTCATCATAATGAAATAAGGGAAACCAAAGATCGCACGAAGAGACAGAGGTGTTCGTTTATTCTGCGCGCTGCTCGAGAGTGGAGTAATAGAGAATTGTTGAGACGGGGGTTCGATGAACCCTCTGCCAGGCACTTATGTGTGATTTGCAGCATATCCGATGTAGATGTATTTTGGTATTCGTAAACTCGCTCATCAAAACCTACACGGTAATTCCCATTTGTCTAGGGTCATGAAATTTGACAAGGAGGAATGTTTCACAGTAGAAGTAAAGGGAAAGGATTACAAAATCGTGAATTTGTAATTATATCGCAGGAAAAAACGTAGTGCTTTTCTCGTTTTTTTTTTTATCAGACTTTGAAACTGAAATTTAAAGATTCTCGTAGTTCTTGGAATGCCTGGGACCGATATCATTGTCGGTAACAGCCAAAAATCGTCGAGATACTAACTAGTTTTTCAGAATGGCTGAACTTCTATACACGTAATTCGGCCTGTACGGAAACTTCAGGGCGAGAGCCCTATTCACCTGGCATTTTCTTTTTTAATATCACCTTTCCGTAGCTGTACCTGACAGGATTTTTGTTCCTGTTGATACTTCTCTTTTGCTGGAAAAGTCTTGCAATCCAATTACAGATCTGTTGCGAAACATGCAATCTCAGAAACGTTTTCTCCTGTCCGTTACATACAAACATGTGATGGGGCCGGAGAGAATGTTTCACGTATCGACATGCGTACTCTATCTACACATGCGCGCTGCACACTACACGCAGCACCGCCTGCTGTTAAGAGGGGAACGGTGTGGAGCGCCAGACCAGGTCTGTGCTGTGCTGTGCTGTGCTGCGTCCCCTGCCCCCCTCCACAAGCGGTAGCACGCGCCGTGCCTTCGTCATCCGCACCTGTCGCTGTTACAGAGTCGCCATTGGCTCGCCGGTTTAGCGTCCTTTTCTCCACCATCGACAAGGATAATTAATTCTAGTGACTTTTTTTTTATTCCTCGCTAACCGGTATTTTGCTTGCCGGGGGTTCGTGTCTCGTTGCCGCTGTCCGTTACGTCAGAAGCAATCAGCGCTCGTAATTGGATTTCGTTTTGATGCGTCGCCTAATTGTCTCTGTTTCACTGATTGCTGCTGAAATTCTTCCCACTGTCACATTCCCACACAGTTACGTAAGGAGAAACTGCTCTACAGGCATTTCACTGTCGTGAAAACACACACACACACACATATATATATATATATATATATATATATATATATATATATATTCTGTTTGAATGGTTTTTACATATTATATTCCCACACATTATGCTGAGATTATTTGCCTAAGTTTTTCAAACTGCAATACATGTAAACTGATTCTCTAACTTTGTAGCGGAAGATACGGTTCAGTAGGGTTTCAATATCTACATCTACATACATACTCCGCAAGCCACATGACGGTGTGTGGTGGAGGGTACCTTGAGTACCTCTATCGGTTCTTCCTTCCAGTCTCGTATTGTTCGTGGAAAGAAAGATTGTCGGGATGCCTCTGTGTGGGCTCTAATCTCTCTGATTTTATCCTCATGGCCTCTTCGCGAGATATACGTAGGAGGGAGCAATATACTGCTTGACTCCTCGGTGAAGGTATGTTCTAGAAACTTCAACAAAAGCCCGTACCCAGCTACTGAGCGCCTCTCTTGCAGAGTCTTCCACTGGAGTTTATCTATCATCTCCGTAACGATTTCGCGATTACTAAATGATCCTGTAATAAAGCGCGCTGCTCTCTGTTGGATCTTCTCTATCTCTCCTATCAATCCTATCTGGTACGGATCCCACACCGGTGAGCAGTATTGAAGCAGTGGGCGAACAAGTGTACTGTAACCTACTTCCTTTGTTTTCGGATTGCATTTCCTTAGGATTCTTCCAAAGAATTTCAGTCTGGCATCTGCTTTACCGACGATTAATTTTATATGGTCATTCCATTTTAAATCACTCCTAATGCCTACTCCCAGACAATTTATGGAATTAACTGCTCCCAGTTTCTCACCTGCTCTACTGTAGCTAATTGGTTCAAATCGCTCTGAGCACTATGGGACTTAACTTCTGAGTTCATCAGTCCCCTAGAACTTAGAACTACTTAAACCTAACTAACCTAAGGACATCACGCACATCCATGCCCGAGGCAAGATTCGAACCTGCGGCCGTAGCGGTCGCGCGGTTCCAGACTGAAGCGCCTAGAACCGCTCGGCCACTCCGGCCGGCTGTGTCGCTGCAGGACAGACTTTCTACCATTAGTAGCGTGGCGTTTGATAAGTATTAACATCAAATTTTGGCGAGCATTCACTTTGAACATTTGCATTGATAACGATTATTGAACAGTTTCATTATCTAGGGATAACAGGATCTGCGCAATACACTCTGAACAGCTCTGATAGTACAATAGCTGATATGGGTAATCATTTGTCTGGAATTTTACGTTTTATCATTTTCAGAATATAGTGGAAATTGTTATAGTAAACTGCACTTTCTATAAATCCCAGACATCATCCTAAATCCTCATTGTAATGAACTTCAGTAATCAGTAACCTTTCTTTTCTAGATCTGAGTGGGCACAGTGAACTTTAAGTGCAGGCATCACGTTTATCTAAGCACTTTCTGGTTGCCAACATTGTAGTTAGAGAGCCTGTGTTGAGGACAGCAACAACAAGAGAAAATAATAATAATTAATTTTCCACCCATCGCCCCACAAATGACGTCATTGGGGACAGGAATGGTATCAAATAGTGTTATCGGACGAATCCAGGTTCTGCTTGTTTGAATATCATGGCCGCATGTTGGTTCGCCGCAGACAAGTGGCATCACAGTGTCTGCATTCGCACAACACATACGGCACCATCTCAAGGCCTTATGGTGTGGGGTGCTATTGGGTACGACCACAAATCACAGTTGGTGCACGCCCAGGGCATTGTGGCTAGTGTAACCTACGTGAATGACATACTGTGACCTGTAGTCATAGCCTTTCTGCACGCCACCACAGATGCCATTTTTCAGCAAGACAATGCACGACCACACGTTGCTGCACGAACACGTGCCTTCTTGGCGTCACAAAATGTCAGCCACTTGCCCTGGCGCGCCAGATCACCAGACTTCTCGTCAATCGAAAATGTGTGCGATACAATGAAAGGACGGGTGCAGTGCTGTGACCCAATGCTAAACATCACACATGAACTGTGGACCCAGGTGAACGCAGCATGGACGGCGATAACACAGGACGCCATTCGCGCCTTATACGCGTCGATGCCATCACGCATGGAACGTTATCAAGTCCCATGGTGGATCCTGTGTCCACTAGGCAACAGGAGACATACTGAACTGAGGTGACTCAAATGCTAATTATTTCTTATTTCTGCAGAACGTACAAATGTACATGTCCTGTGAATATAAACGTCCTATCTCTATTCGTTCAAGGTGGTGTATTTTTTTCTGAACACATGTATTTACAAAAAAGTTCAATGGCTATTTGACACGTTTAGAGTCTTAGATCCCAAAACGATATGGCTGTATTCCAATTACAAGTACAGCTAAGAAATATTTGATGTATGAAGAGCGCGACTGGACAGGGAACACAGAAGGCTGCCAGAGTGTTCAAGGTAGCAGCTGTGTATCAGATACTTACGTCTGATGCACTACACGAAAGATGTAGTGACGACAAGGCACAAAATGCAAATGAAAGTTCGCACAGAGTAACTTGGGCCAAGTGTCCCCACTGAGTGTTACGTACAAACTTGATTTATATCTCACGTGGACCATTTTAATCCATAATGGGGAATAATTCGTGATAGAAAAGAGATGCAGAAAAATGTTTTATCTAAAAGTTGCAGGTGGCATTGCTACTAACGGCCGTGACCTTGAACGTGATTTTCAAGGTGATTTGGAGGTTAAACTTATAATGGTCGCCTAGTCGTAGATATTGCTATAATCGCACTATTTCACTCCCATTTACGGACCTTGTTAGCACTTGATGATAGGTTGGCGCCATTAAAATGCATTGTGGTAATCGCTGCTGCTTGCTGGATCGCTGCTGTGTCTCGATGCTAATGCTGGCTATAAATCTGGTTGTCTAGGGGTAAAAAGATGAGGTCCCGTGTTTTTGATGTGCTTTTGGTGATAAATAATGAGCGAAACCAACAAATATTTAAACTTCAAATATTTATTACTCTGGTGGCCATCTTAATTCCACTGTCCACCAAAGACAATGCAAAACACAAAGTAGCATTTCTTTTACATGTTCTTTGCAATGTTTATCCACCTCGAACAATAACACACATACACTTTACCAAAGTGACATTCAGACTCTGCTCCCGACCCTTCTTGCTGCTTGTATTTATAACCTTGTCAAAGAACTACTGAAAAGAGATATAGTACATATGTTATCGTAATTTGTGCAGAAAAGTTATTAATTTATATTGAGTGACATAATTTAACAGGTTATTAAAATGATGACAGATTTGTTGACTTGACAGAATAATTCTTTGTTACAAAAAGGCCGTTTTTTAGAAGTTTGTCAATTGACTTCTCTAATTTCCATAAATAAGTAAATAACATGAATTATTAATAATTACATTGGTTTTCGTCTAAAATACGAGTGTTTACGTGAATACTGAGTGAAAACGGTCCTAGTGAACAAATAGGTTTCACTGGGTGATTTTTATTTAAGGAGGTCCAAAATACGTTAGTTGGCCACTATTTTTCATACTTCATATTAATTATTTAAGATGAACTTATTGTTTTTACATGATGACATTTGCTGTATCAGTGATCAAGTGATATTAACTTTTGTGTGGGTCAGTTATTCAGTATAATTTAATGGGTTGACTGTTTATGCAGACATGTTATGCAATCATTGTTAACATACACAATAACTTTTCTATAATCATAAATACTCGTTAAACTGGTTGAATTTGGAGGGTATCGCATACTTCGGTAAAGTAAAGCCTTTAATAGGTTCCGTTACTAACAGATTTTTTTTTTAAACTGGGAACCCTAAATTTGGTTAAATATCTGAAAAGAGCGACAAAGTTTAGGTACAAAATGATACGTTATTCAAGGTCATGACAAGGTTCAATGAAGGTCAGATAAGCAAACATGTATGTAGTTCAAGTGGGGATTAAGTCGTAATAGAGGAGGGATACAGCAGAATACAGTATTACATACAAATTGGGACATACCGAGGAATGAGAGGCGAGAGGACTCACTCAACGACGTATAAACCAATGACCTACGTTTTTTTGTGTTTGTTCTGTCTTGCAAATGCTACAACAACATTTATACATTGTGATGTATTTATTTGCGCTAAAACACGTCAATACAATTCAAATTTCTGTTCGTTCTTTCCAGATCTGGCGTTACAAATAGAGGTTTCCACGAAACAAAACTCAACCTTCGAATGACCTTAGATAATTACTTTTAAGATCACGTTTACTGGTAATGATACGTCACTTCTTATGGCCTTTACAATTTAGATGTAACATAGTATTTTGCTGTATCCCTGCTCTATTCCTAGTTAATACCAACTAAAATTAAAGATATATTCTTTATTCGACCTTCACTGAACTTTGCCATAACCTTGAATGGTGTATCATTTTATACGTTAAATTTGCCACTCTTTTCAAATCTCACAACAAATCTTAGATTTCCCACTAAAAAAAAATCACTTTACCTTCTAACCACCTTGAAAATGACGTTCAAGGTCACGGTCACTAGTAATAATACATTCCCCCTTTGCCACCTATAACTTTCATGTATAACATTTTTCTGTATTTCATCTCTATCCCAAGTTATTCACCATTATGGATTATACACAGTCCTTCTTGGGAAACGAGGAGATGAACGATTTTTGCCTGTTTTCGATATACATACGGGGAAGTCCTCAGTTCCCATAATTTTAAGACAAACCAACTCTCTACAGTAGTTCCTCAGACTAGCGCAGACATACAAAAAGAAGTGAGCAGGGGACTTCAGCTTCCATGTGTAGATATAGGAGATTTAAGAAAGTATTGTACAGGCTTTTGTTTGTTTTGGTTAGTATAGCTCAGTGTCAGATAGACTGTCAGAGACAGAGCACCTGGTGTTCCTGGTACTAATAAGGCGAGTACACTGTTCGTTTGTTACATATTTTTACGAGCTTCCAACAGGAGCGACTGCAGTAATGGATAGGAACTGTGATTGCTGTGTACAGATGTTAGCTGAGTTGGCGACCCTTCGCTGACAGCTCCAGGCTGTGTTGGCTTCCATCACACAGTTTGAGGCTGCTGCCAAGGGGCATCATTGTTGGGGGTCGAACACAGGGATGCGAGAGACGTCAAGCACATCCCGTGTGTCCCCCGATCGGTGCACTGCTGTGGTCGGTCCGGGTACTGCCTGCACTGAGGTTGACCCCTCACCTGTGGTCGAGTTGGAGATCATTCCAGGCAGGAAAAACTTTCTAAGGGGCCGATCGTAGGGCAACTGTGGTTTTTTTGACGAACGGTTTCGGGCGTTATCTGTGGCTGACGATGTCTCTAAGCCAGATGCAGTTGTCCACCCTGTTTCAGAGGAAGCTACTTGGACTGCAAAGTCTGGGCATTCACAGAGCGTGGGTTTGCTGGTAGTTGGGAGCTCCTACGCTATGCATGTAATGCAGCCCCATTAGGAACATGGCTGCCAAGGAGGGGAAGGAAGCCAGTGATTACTCCATGTGCGTAATGGTGGTAGTCATTCTGGATGTGGAAAGACTGCTTCTGGATGCCATGAACAGTACAGGGTGCAGCCAACTGCAGATGGTGGCTCATGTTGGTACCAATGACGTGTGTTGCTTTGGACTGGAAGAGATTCTTTCTGGTTTTGGGCGGCTAGCGGAATTGGTAAAGCCTACCAGCCTTGCTTGCGAGGTTACGGCGGAGCTCACCATCGTTGACAGAATCGACTGTGGTCCTTCAGTGCAGAGCCGAGTGGAGGATCTGAATCAGAGGCTCGGGCGGTTCTGTTACCGTGTAGGTTGCAGATTCCTTGACTTGCGCCATCGGGTGGTGGGTTTCCGGGTTCCGCTCAAAAGGTCAGGAGTCCACTACACATAGGAAGCAGCTACACGGGTAGCGGGGTCTGTGTGGAAGGGACTGGGCGGTTTTTTAGGTTAGAGGGTCTCAGGGAACAACAGAAAGGGCGTCCGTCTAAAAGGGGGCAGGTAAAACACAGTAAGTTAGTTGTAGAAACGATCGGTAATGTAGTTGTAAATTGTCGTAGCTGTGTTGGGAAAGAACCAGAGCTCCAAGCCGTAATAGAAAGCACTGAAGTTCAAATAGTTATAGGTACAGAAAGGTGTGTAAAACAGAAAATAAGTTCAGCCGAAATTTTCTCAAACGATCTAAGAATGTTCACAAAGGATAGATTAAATGCAGTTGGTGGTGGAGTATTTATTGCGGTCAGAAGTAGTTTGTCTTGTAGTGAAATTGAAGTGGATAGTTCCTGCGAAATAGTCTGGGTAGAGGTTATACTTGACAATAATCGGACTCGGATTAAACTACTAATTCGATCGTTTTACCGACAACCCCCCCCCCCCCCCCCCCGACTCAGAAGATATAGTTATTGAACAGCTCAAAGAAAACTTGAGTCTCATTTTCTCATACAATTACAGTCGGTGGTGACTTAAAGCCGGCGGGAGCACAAAACGTCATTCGAAATTGTAGTGAATGCTTTCTCAGAAAATTATTTTGAACAATTATTTCATGTGCCCACTCGAAGCGTAAATGGTTGCAAAAGCATACTTGACCTCTTAGTAACAAATAATCCTGGACAAATAGGGAGTATTGTGACGAATTCAGGGATTAGCGACCACAAGGCAGTAGCTGCTAGGCTGAATACCGTAACACCTACAACCATCAGAAAGAAACGCAAAGTATATGCACTTAAAAAAGCTGATAAAAATTCTCTTAACACCTTTCTAAGAGACAGTCTGCACTCTTTCCGATCTGATCATGTAAGCGTAGAATAGTTGTGGAATGATTTCAAAGAGACAGTGTCAACAGCAAGACAGATATACACCACATAAATTAATAAGTGATGGTACTGATCCCCCGCGGCACACAAAACGGGTCAGATCGCTGTTGCAAAAGCACCGAAAAAAGCATGCCAAATTTAAGTGAACGCAAAATCCCAAAGATTGGCAAAGTTTTACAAGTTCGCTATATAGCGCGTACTTCCATGCGAGATGCTTTCAATAATTTCCACAGCGAAACTCTGTCTCCAAATCTGGCAGAAAACCCGAAGAGATTCTGGTCATACATAAAGCACACCAGTGGAAAGACGCAATCAATACATTCACTGCGCGATAACAACGGTGAAGTCACTGATGGCAGTGCCACTAAAGCAGAGTTATTAAACACGGTTTTCCGAAACTCCTTCACCAGAGAAGACGAAGTAAATATTCCTGAATTCCAATCAAGAACAACTGCCAAGATGAGAAACATAGAAGCAGATATCCTCGGTGTCGCAAAGCAGCCTACATTACTTAAAGGCAAGGCCTCCGGTCCAGACTGTATACCAGTCAGATTCCTCTCAGAGTGTGCAGATACAATAGCTCCATATTTAGCAGTTATATACAACTCCTCGCTCATAGAAAGATCCCTACCTATAGACTGGAAAATTGCTCAAGCCACACCAATACCCAAAAAGGGAAGTAGGAGTAATCCACTGAATTGCAGGCCCGTATCACTAACGTCCTTTTGCAGTAGGGTTTTGGAACATACACTATATTTGGACAGTATGAAGTACCTCGAAGAAGACGATTTATTGACACGTAGTCAGCACTAATTCAGAAAATATCGTTCTTGTGGAACACAACTAGCTCTTTATACTCATGAAGTAGTGAGTGCTATCGACAGGGGATGTCAAATTGATTCCATATTTTTAGATTTCCAGAAGGCTTTCGACACAGTTCCTCACAAGCGTCTACTAACCAAACTGCGTTCCTGTGGAATGTCGCCTCAGTTGTGCGACTGGATTCGTGATTTCCTGTCAGAAAGGTCACAGTTCGTAGTAACAGACGGAAAGCCATCGAGTAAAACAGAAATAATATCCAGCGTTCCCCAAGGAAGTGTTATAGGCTCTCTATGGTTCCTGATTTATATTAACGACATAGGAGACAATCTCAGTAGCCATCTTGGATTGTTTGCAGACGATGCTGTCATTTACTGCTTGTAAAGTCATCAGATGACCAAGCAGAATTGGAAAATAATTTTGATAAGATATCTGTATGGTGCGAAAAGTGGCAATTGACCCTGAATAAAGAAAAGTGTGAAGTTATTCACAGGAGTACTAAAAGAAATCCACTAAATTTCGATTACGCGGTAAGTCATACAAATCTGATATTCAACTAAATACTTGGGGATTACAATTACAAATACCATAAATTGGAACGATCACATAGATAATATTGTGGGTAGAGCAAACCAAAGACTGCGATTTACTGGCAGAACACTTAGAAGGTGCAACAGGTCTACTAAAGAGAATGCTTACACCACGCTTGTCCGCCCTATTCTGGAGTATTGCTGTGCTGTGTGGGATCGGCATCAGATGGGACTGACGGATGACATCGAAAAAGTACAAAGAAGGGCAGCTCGTTTTGTATTATCGCGAAGTAGGGGAGATAGTGCCACAGACGTGATACAATAATTGGAGTGGCAATCATTAAAACAATGGCGTTTTTGGTTGCGGCGGGATATTCTCATGAAATTTTAATCACCAGTTTTCTCCTCCGATTGCGAAAACATTCTGTTGGCACTCACCTATGTAGGGAGAAATGATCATCATGATAAAATAAGAGAAATCAGGGCTCGCACAGAGAAATTTAAGCACTCGTTTTCCTCGCACGCCATTCGAGAGTGGAACCCTCTACCAGGCATTTTATTGTGAATAGCAAAATAATTAGGTAGATGTAGATTTTTTGTTTACTTACTGAAACATAACTGCAATTTACATTTAATGTTTGAATGCAGCAATGTTCGTCTATTATGCTTTTGACGGAAGATGGATGCAATGTATCGTATGTTGTAATGGCAAAGAGATTTTTTTTTTTACTTCACTTGTACTGCCTTGTTTTCTGCCAGAATTCATGATTCTATGTGAATGAGTAGTTCCCTGCAGGCTTTGATGAGTGGGTTTGCGAGTATCAAAACATGTGACGTAAATTTCTGCATCTTTTTATTGCGTTGACTTAAAAACTTAACTTTTTACACCGCCAAAGGACCACAGACTTTAGTAAGTGACATAAATGTGACGTTGATACGCCAATCAGTTCAACAGAAAAAGGGCTCATAACACACGAACAGACAGACAAACAAACAAAGAAAGCAATCATATAAGAGTTCCGTTTCTACAGATCGAGGCACGGAACCCTAAAAAAGAAAATAAGAGATATAGTGTTGGGTCTTGTGCATACTGTTTCGGTGTTCAGTATACGATATCTGAAGTCCCAGTAGTCCTTTATCACCCTCCCAGCAGAAGATCTGCTTATCTAGGGATCGATGACCGGTCAAGCAGTCCACAAGACGCTGTGTGGAGAAGGAAAAATCCAAGAAAAACGCTGTTCTGCTCTGGAAATTAGAACAAGAAGACGACTTACTAGAGGAGAAAGGAAAAACTTATGCTGCCGGTGAACTTTATCGGGTATGGGACTTGAAGAAGCATACCGGTACGTTTTTAATTAAATTATAAATCTATTTTTCTCTAATTTTGTTTTTCTAAGTCCACTGTCATCTTTTTATCCTAAATATTAACCAATCTCAATGAAATTTTTGCAATAAGTAGTCTCTAGAAGTATTTCCATGCTTGTATGTATTAATATTATCGGAAATGTATTTCTTCTTTTTTATCATCATATTTATGTATCGCTAATTAAAGAAAATTTAAGTTTGAAGTTGATTGATAAGGCTTGTAAATTATAGATTGCAACAACCTTTCGTCCTTTTTGAATTTTAATATGCAGATCCAGATTTCGGCTAGAAGCTAGCCATTCTCAATGCACTATTATTTTCGTTCAATGCATGTAAGTCCCTGCTGATCGGGCTTCACCGACAGTTCATTGAATACTCAACAGGGACTAATATGCATTGAGAGAAAATAATAGTGCATTGAGAATGGCTACCTTCTAGCCGAAATCTGGATCTGTATAGTAAAATTTAAAAAGGACAACTGATTGCTGCAATCTATAATGTACAAGCCAATATAACAGTCGCTGAGTGTAACCGCTTTCCGAGTGGAAGGTAACCTGATGAGACTGATAAGGTTTGTCATAAAACGAATGCATACAGCTGTTGAACAATGTCTTGTGAATTTACCTATGAAACCTGGAATGTGAAAATTGTGGTCTGAGTATCAAAAGCTGGTTTTCGAAACGATGACCCTCTGCTCGGGTATTGCAACATCTTAAAGCGATAGACACGATTTTAAAATTTGGTGGAAAGTCGGCAAAGAGGAAGAAAAATTAAATTTTTGGGAGGAGTCTCCCGTTAAGCAGTATGGGCGGCAGCGTGAATGCATGCAAGCAAGAAAGCCAGCCACGTTCCGTGCAGCGACGTCACCCCTCCCAGTCCGGGACGGCTGGGGCTCCTCAGGGATCCGTTCTGGGCCCTAATGAGGAAGACGCGACGCGCCATAAAACATGTCCCCTGCCCCCCCCCCCCCCCAGCCGCTCCCAGCAGGAGTTCACTGCTCTCGGCGGGATTTGCCAGAGGTGGGCGAACAACAAGTAGCGGGAGGAAGGGAGGGAGGGAGGGAGGGAGAGAGAGAGAGAGACAGAAAGAGAAAGCGGGGGAGGGGAGGGAGTATTTGCGAACAAAAGCAGTTACAGCGTCTCCCCAAGGGTGGAGACACCACCCCTCCCCCGTTCCCCGCGCAACAAGTGGCTCTCAGTCGCGAACGATTCTCGCCCATGCCGACACAGTTCCCCCACATCGCCATGTCCTCAAAAACAACAATCCGCTGATTTCAGCTCATTTTTATTTTTATTTTTCTCAATGCGCAGCCAGTCGACGCCATTCCCAGTAAACAATAGAGTTATACCAGTCAGAAAAATAAATATCTTTAGCTGCGCTCTCTCAGGTTTTCTGGGCGTGATCGGTTAGTACATCTACATCTATACTCCGCAAGCCACCCAACGGTGTGTCGCGGAGGGCACTTTACGTGCCACTGTCATTACCTCCCTTTTCTGTTCCAATCGCGTATGGTTCGCGGGAAGAAAGACTGTCTGAAAGCCTCCGTGCGCGCTCGAATCTCTCTAATTTTACATTCGTGATCTCCTCGGGAGGTATAAGTAGGGGAAGCAATATATTCGATACCTCATCCAGAAACGCACCCTCTCGAAACCTGGACAGCAAGCTACACCGCGATGCAGAGCGCCTCTCTTGCAGAGTCTGCCACTTGAGTTTGCTAAACATCTCCGTAACGCTTACCAAATAACCCCGTGCCGAAACGCGCCGCTCTTCTTTGGATCTTCTGTATCTTCTCTGTCAACCTGACCTGGTACGGATCCCACACTGATGAGCAATACTCAAGTATAGGTCGAACGAGTATTTTGTAAGCCATCTCCTTTTTTGATCGACTACATTGTCGAAGGACTCTCCCAATGAATCTCAACCTGGCACCTGCCTTACCAACAATTAATGTTATATGCTCATTCCACTTCAAATCGTTCCGTACACATACTCTCAGATATTTTACAGAAGTAACTGCTACCAGTATTTGTTCCGCTGATGGTACGCTTTTCTCCTCCTTACACGAGGCATCACAACATCGTTTCACCAGGCAACTTCCGGTCAACTGCTGTTTGTGTATGAGAAATCTGTTGGAAACTTTCCTCATGTCAGTACGTTGTAGGTGTCGCCACCGGCGCCAACCTTGTGTGAATGCCCTGGAAAGCTAATCATTTGCATATCACAGCATCTTCTTCCTGTCGGTTAAATTTCGCGTATGTAGCACGTCTTCTTTGTGGTTTAGCAATTTTAATGGCCAGTAGTGTATGTAATTTAGATGAAGATGTAATGTAGATGTAGAACAAGTGATTTGCTTCGCTGTTTTTGTCGAACGTGCTATTGATGTTCCTTCGATTATTCTAATAGCTTTCCCCGCGTAACAAAAGCCGCATTCCCACGGTATTAGGAACACTCTGGGCTTTCAGATATCTAGATCGTCTTCGTTTTTTATTATCGAGTTCAGCCTTTATGGACTGCGTAGTAACAACCAACTTCATTTCAGTGTCTAGGTCTTGTTCTTGTTTCAGCTTTGTCTTCCTGCCAGTATCTTCTGAACCCACCAAGAAGTGCCTGTTTATGCTCTTCAGACAATGGTCCTCTCCGTTGTTTGGACGTTGATGCCATTTTAAAACCTTCGTAGTTGTTCACCAATCTTCTAAATTTGTTACTGTCTGTAATTTCTCTCTCTAGGAAACCAATCTGCCTAGATCGTCTTTAGCATTACAAACGAGACTTTTTATCTTTGAGACTATCGTTTACCTACCTTATGCTGGCCTGATAACCACAAAGATCATTAGACTGTCCACTCAAGATAGAGCGGTAGGAAGATGTATACTTTCATGTCGGCTCCCCGGCGGTATTCACCGTGAAATGACGTTTAATGTATTTGAGGCACGGTAACGAATTCCTCAAGGTGTTATCCGGAAATTCTTTGGTTCCACGCCACGACAATACTTTTTTGCTCCCCTGGAATCACAGCAGGGATGTTAAAATTTCACGACGATATAGTTTGAAGTTTGCTTTGCAGACGGTATTTTGTTTTCATGTACTGCTCTAGCGAGAGAAGCCTGAACTGTGAAACGAACATGGCGCGCATGTTACTGTTGTCAGCTTGTGAAGTGTAATTCGATATTTGTGGGCCGAAGGGTATAAACCGAGTGTAATTCACAGGGGCATGCGTGGCATGTATGGAGTCGATGCATGGGCCGTGGGAATGTCCCCAGGTGGTGTACATTCCTCTAAGAAGGCGGTGTGAACCTAAGTGATTCGCCACGCTCATGGTGGCCAGTAACAACTGCAACCCCGCAGAATGTCGGAGTCATTGAGGTAGCAGTTTTCAACGACCGGCGTGTGCAACTCCGAACTTTATCGCACCAGCTCAGCTTTTTCTATGGTGCTGTGTGAAATATCGTTGAAGACACTCTGAAATTTCTTCAGGTTAGTGTTTTCCAAGGGCGTAAGGACCTGGCAGACAACCACAAGGGCCAGAGAATGATGACAATCTCGGACCACTTAACGCGTTACGCCTCAGAATCATTATTGGTGATGGGTCGTGGATGTATCACTACACGTCTTAAATCGAGAAGGCCCCTGAGCAGTGTTAACATGCTGGTTCACCAGTACGAAAGGAATTCAAAGTTACTCAATCTGCTTGAAAAGTGCTTGTGGAAATGTTCTGGTATATGCATGGTGTCTTGCTGGTGGACTCTGCTGAACACGGGACCACTTTGAATGCTGACGGTGTCGAACTTCTTCTTGAGAATGCTATCCTCCTTGTGGCTGCTCCTGTTCGTGAAAAAATCGCCGAATTTCGGTGCGAGGTGATGCAGCACCGACTGTACAGTCGGCAGCTTGCACCGCCCAACCTCCATCTGTTTGGTTCCATGTAGAAATTCCTGGCTGCCCAACGCTTTGCGACAGATGACGAAGTGAAACCAGCAGGTCGCAAATGGCCGTACTCCAACCAAAAGGATTTCTACCAAGAGAGCATATTCAAACTGGTACCACGCTGGGAGAAATGTGTTGAGAACGTTGGTATGCAGAAAAACAGGTAAATGATGTACACTGAAGCGCCGAAGAAACTGGTATACGCATGCGTATTCAAATACAGATATATGTAAACAGTAAATTGTATCGAGTAGATGGACGAATATGGGTATGTAGACAACCTCATGACTCCATGGATCCTGCATTTCAGCAAGGGAATTTTCAAGCTGGTGGAGGCTCTATAATGGTGTAGGGCGTGTGCGGTTGGAACCATATGGAACCCTTGATACGTGTAGATACGACTCTGACAGGTGACACGTACGTAAGCACGCTGTCTGACCACCTGCATCCATTCATGTCCACTGTGGATTCCGACGGGCAATTCCAGCAGGACAATGCGACACCCCACACGTCCAGAATTGCTGCAGAGTGGTTCCAGGAACAAGGAACACTGTTCTGAGTTTAAACACGTCCGCTGGCCACCAAACTCCCCAGACATGAACATATTGAGCATATCTGGGATGCCTTGCAACGTGCTTTTCAGAAGAGATCTCCTTCCCTTCGTACTCTTACGGATTTGTGGACAGAACTGCAAGATTCGTGTTGTCAATTCCCTCCAGCACTACTTCAGACATTAGTCACGTCCATGCCACGTCGTGTTGCGGCACTTCTGCATGCTCAGTGTAATTTCATGTGTGATTTTTTGTTTTGTTTTGTTACCTGTTATACTTTTTGGTACTAAAATTATTTTGCGTTACTTTCTGATCTTCCCTCGTATATTACTTCCGAACGGATTGGAAATTTAATCGCTTAGTACCCGTTATGTCACGAACATCTCTACAATGTCTGATAGGCAGCTGAACAGGTATTTCATGGAGTAACATTTTCAACTTTCGTCGATGTCATAGTGACGTGTGTGTACCGGTAACGTGGTAGATATGAGACACAGGGAACAGCTGACATACAGTCGACACTGAACCTGTATACAAAGGCCATGAAAATGCTGGCAGCAGTGGAAACAGGTGCTTCGCCTGTGTTGTCTTCGGCTGACTACCTGCTGGCCTCACCGCAGCCTGTACACAAGTGTTATGGCGCATCTTCCGGCCGTTGGCCACCCGGACACCACCTCTCGCTGGTAGCAGAGGAAGAGGGAGGGTTTTGTGTCGACGGGTGAGGGGGGGAGGGGGGAAATGCAATAACGCGTGATGGAGTTTGCTCCCGTCCCGACACGCCCAATTTGCTACGTACAGCAGCACGGCGCGCCGACACACACAGCGGCCTAGGCGAAAGTGTGGCGGCGACACTCGCTGGCAAGGCGACTAGAACAGTGTCTAACAGGTGGGTCTGGCGCGACAGGCGTACCAACCTAACAGCGGCAAAAATTTGATGATAAAAAATAAAGCAGGAGAGGGTGATAAATCTAAATCATTAATTAGCATCGCCGTACCTCTGCTGCTGTGGGGCGGTGGGTAAAATTTATTGTACTAGGTGTTTCACAACTAGATTACACCACTTCAGGAACGAATTTCTTATACACGGAGGTGACAAGGGGCTTGGGATACCTCGAAATACAGTGAAGTGCCAAAGAAACTGGTATAGGCTTGCCAATTCACATAGAGAGAGACATGTAAACAGGCTGAATACGACTCTGCGACCGGCAACGCCTAAGTAAGACAAGTGCATTAGTTACAGCCTCCCAGGTAGATGCCATTTTCCTTGACTTCCGGAATGCGTTCGATACAGTTCTGCACTGTCTTGATAATCAAAGTAAGAGCCTACGGAATATCAGACCAGCTGTGTGGCTGGATTGAAGAGTTTTTAGCAAACAGAAGAAAGCATGTTGTTCTCAATGGAGAGACGTCTACAGACGTTAAAGTAACCTCTGTCGTGCCACAGGGGAGTGTTATGGGACCATTGTTTTTCACAATATATATAAATGACCTAGTAGATAGTGTCAGAAGTTCCATGCGGCTTTTCGCGGATGATGCTGTAGTATACAGAGAAGTTGCAGCATTAGAAAATTGTAGCGAAATGCAGGAATATCTGCAGCGGATAGGCACTTGGTGCAGGGAGTGGCAACAGACCCTTAACATAGACAAATGTAATGTATTGCGAATACATAGAAAGAAGGATCCTTTATTGTATGATTATATGATAGCGGAACAAACACTGGTAGCAGTTGCTTCTGTAAAATATCTGGGAGTATGCGTGCGGAACGATTTGAAGTGGAATGATCATATAAAATTAATTGTTGGTAAGGCGGGTACCAGGTTGAGATTCATTAGGAGAGTCCTTAGAAAATGTAGTCCATCAACAAAGGAGGTGGCTTACAAAACACTCGTTCGACCTATACTTGAGTATTGCTCATCACTGTGGGATCCGTACCAGGCCGGGTTGACAGAGGAGATAGAGAAGATCCAAACAAGAGCGGCGCATTTCGTGACAGGGTTATTTGGTAAGCGTGATAGCGTTACGGAAATGTTTAGCAAACTGAAGTGGCAGACTCTGCAAGAGAGGCGCTCTGCATCGCGGTGTAGCTTGCTGTCCAGGTTTCGAGAGGGTGCGTTTCTGGATGAGGTATCGAATATATTGCTTCCCCCTACTTATACCTCCCGAGGAGATCACGAATGCAAAATTAGAGAGATTCGAGCGCGCACGGAGGCTTTCAGACAGTCGTTCTTCCCGCGAACCATACGCGACTGGAACAGAAAAGGGAGGTAATGACAGTGGCACGTGAAGTGCCCTCCGCCACACACCGTTGGGTGGCTTGTGGAGTATAAATGTAGATGTAGATGTCTGGCGCAATTGTTAGATCGTTATTGCTACTACAATGGCTGATTACCAAGAATTAAGTGAGTTTAAACGTGGTGTTAAGAGTGTGCACACGAGCGATAGTACACAGAATCTCCGAGGCAGCGATGAAGTGAGGATTTTCCCGTACGACCATTTCACGAGTGTACGGTGAATATCAGGAATCCGGTAAAACACCAAATCTCCGACATCGCTGCGCCAGGAAAAGATCCTGCAAGAACGCGACCAACGAAGAGTGAAGAGAATCGTTCAACGTGACAGAAGTGCAACCTTTCCGCATATTGCTTCAGATTTCAATGCTGAGCCATCAGCAAGTGTCAGAGTGCGAACCGTTAAACGGAGCATCACTAGTATGGGCTTCGAAGCCGAATACCCACTCATGTAGCCTTGATGACTGCACGACACAATGCTTTACGCCTCGCCTAGTCCCGTCAACATCGACATTGGACTGTTGATGACTGCAAACATGTTGCCTGTCTCGTTTCAAATTGTATCGAACGGATGGACGTGTATGGGTATGGAGGCCCGTCCGGTTAGCCGCGCTGTCTAAAGCACAGATTTCCAGGCGGTAAGGCGTGGCGGATTAATGTTCAAATGTGTGTGAAATCTTATGGGACTTAACTGCTAAGCTCATCAGTCCCTAAGCTTACACACTACTTAACCTAAATTATCCTAAGGACAAACACACACACACACACACACACACACACACACACACACACACACACACACACACTCATACCCGAGGGTGGACTCGAACCTCCGCCGGGACCAGCCACACAGTCCATGACTGCAGCACCTGAGACCACCCGGCTAATCCCAGGCGGATTAATGTCGAGGTCACGTGTACCGGCCAGTCTGTGAATGGTTTTTAAGGCGGTTTTCCATCTGCCTCGGCGAATACGGGCTGGTTGCCGTTATTCCGCCTCAGTTACACTGTGTCGGCGATTGCTGCGCAAACACTGTCTCCAAGCACGCGTACACTATAATTACTCTACCCCGCAAACATTTGAGGTTACACTCGTCTGGTGTGAGACGTTCCTGGGGGGGCGGAGGGGGGGGGGGGGTCCACTGGGGGCTGAACCGCACAATAACCCTGGGTTTGGAGTTGGGTGGCGGTCGGGTGAGCCACTGAGGGCTACGGCGGGGCGAAGCCTCTCTGTCGTTTCTAAGTCGCCAGTTGCATACACTACAAAACTGTACAGTGGGTATGGAGATAACCTATGAGTGCATGGACCCTGCATGTCAGCTGGGTACTGTTAAAACTAAATGTCTCAGAGCACTATGGGACTTAACTTCTGAGGTCATCAGTCCCCTAGAACTTAGAACGACTTAAACCTAACTAACCTAAGGACATCACACACATCCATGCCCGAGGCAGGATTCGAACCTGCGACTGTAGCGTAGAGTTCCATTCCCTTCACCTTAGCAGTAGCTTGCTTCTTCTAGTTGTCGGAGTTGCAGAAGCTGCCCACGCCTGGTTCTACTCTTCGAGAAGATCGTACGAGGTAAGGCCCCTGATCATCATTCATGTCATTCTCACTCCCTCTCGGGACACGACACAATGACCTGAAAAATACACTCCTGGAAACTGAAATAAGAACACCGTGAATTCATTGTCCCAGGAAGGGGAAACTTTATTGACACATTCCTGGGGTCAGATACATCACATGATCACACTGACAGAACCACAGGCACATAGACACAGGCAACAGAGCATGCACAATGTCGGCGCTAGTACAGTGTATATCCACCTTTCGCAGCAATGCAGGCTGCTATTCTCCCATGGAGACGATCGTAGAGATGCTGGATGTAGTCCTGTGGAACGGCTTGCCGTGCCATTTCCACCTGGCGCCTCAGTTGGACCAGCGTTCGTGCTGGACGTGCAGACCGCGTGAGACGACGCTTCATCCAGTCCCAAACATGCTCAATGGGGGACAGATCCGGAGATCTTGCTGGTCAGGGTAGTTGACTTACACCTTCTAGAGCACGTTGGGTGGCACGGGATACATGCGGACGTGCATTGTCCTGTTGGAACAGCAAGTTCCCTTGCCGGTCTAGGAATGGTAGAACGATGGGTTCGATGACGGTTTGGATGTACCGTGCACTATTCAGTGTCCCCTCGACGATCACCAGCGGTGTACGGCCAGTGTAGGAGATCGCTCCCCACACCATGATGCCGGGTGTTGGCCCTGTGTGCCTCGGTCGTATGCAGTCCTGATTGTGGCGCTCACCTGCACGGCGCCAAACACGCATACGACCATCATTGGCACCAAGGCAGAAGCGACTCTCATCGCTGAAGACGACACGTCTCCATTCGTCCCTCCATTCACGCCTGTCGCGACACCACTGGAGGCGGGCTGCACGATGTTGGGGCGTGAGCGGAAGACGGCCTAACGGTGTGCGGGACCATAGCCCAGCTTCATGGAGACGGTTGCGAATGGTCCTCGCCGATACCCCAGGAGCAACAGTGTCCCTAATTTGCTGGGAAGTGGCGGTGCGGTCCCCTACGGCACTGCGTAGGATCCTACGGTCTTGGCGTGCATCCGTGCGTCGCTGCGGTCCGGTCCCAGGTCGACGGGCACGTGCACCTTCCGCCGACCACTGGCGACAACATCGATGTACTGTGGAGACCTCACGCCCCACGTGTTGAGCAATTCGGCGGTACGTCCACCCGGCCTCCCGCATGCCCACTATACGCCCTCGCTCAAAGTCCGTCAACTGCACGTACGGTTCATGTCCACGCTGTCGCGGCATGCTACCAGTGTTAAAGACTGCGATGGAGCTCCGTATGCCACGGCAAACTGGCTGACACTGACGGCGGCGGTGCACAAATGGTGCACAGCTAGCGCCATTCGACGGCCAACACCGCGGTTCCTGGTGTGTCCGCTGTGCCGTGCGTGTGATCATTGCTTGTACAGCCCTCTCGCAGTGTCCGGAGCAAGTATGGTGGGTCTGACACACCGGTGTCAATGTGTTCTTTTTTCCATTTCCAGGAGTGTTTATTCTGCAAACAGCCAGCAAGTGATGTGGAACATACTGTTGCTAGTCTTCAGTTCGCTGATCCGCAGTTCAGCTCGCTGAAACTGAAATAAAGTTCCACAGTACTCAGAGCCATTTGAACTATTTTTTTGTTCTAACTCTCTATGAGCAATGCAGAGGAGTCAGGAAACACGAAGGTAAATATAAGTTCACTGCCACTATTAAAGTTCCAACCCTCGTCGATGTTTCGTTGAATGGTTCACATGCTGACACTCGCTCATGGCCCAGCATTGAAATCTGCAACAATTTGCGGAAGGGTTGCACTTGTCACGCTGAACGATTCTATTCAGCCGTCGTTGGTACCTTTCTCGCAAGATCTTTTTCCGGCCGCAGCGATGTCTGAGATTTGATATTTCACAGGATTCCTGATATTCAAGTTAATTCTCGCTTCATCGGTACCTCGGAGATTGTGTGTACATTCGCTCGTGCGCCGACTATAACACCACGTTCAAACACACTTAAATCTTAATAACCTGACATTGTAGCAGCAGTAACCGATCTGACAACTGCGCCAGACACTTGTTGTCTTATATAGTTGTTGACGACCGCAGCGCCGTACTCTGCCTGTTTAGATATCTCTGTATCTGAGTACGCATGCCTATACCGGTTTCTTTGGCGCTTCAGTGTATACTGCATTACATTTATTGCACTAGAAATACTGTCATTCATTAAGTAGAAGTTTTTACGTGGACGTAACTTTAATAAGTGCCTTAAAATAAATTTGCTTTCTCTTTTGTTCCTGTAGTGGGACGATTCCATGTGATCAGAATCACCATGATAGCTGCAATTTTTTTTCAGACTATTATAATATTAGCGTTACACATTCCAGAAACTAAATTGTTTCACGCAGCAGAAAGAAATTCACAACTAGATTGTTAAACAAGGTTGTGGAATATTTCTGCTTCTTCTTCTTCTTCTTCTTCTTCTTCTTCTTCCTGAATAATTTATAGTTAGTGAGTCGTTCTCTTTTCGAAATAACAGATTCAGTAGTTACAGCTAGGATTACATTTGAAAAGATGACGTGTAGTTTAAGTTTGTCGGACGTAAGAAAACTTGAGCTGGACAAAAAAATGATTCAAATGGCTCTGAGCACTATTGGACTTAACATCTATGGTCATCAGTCCCCTAGAACTTAGAACTACTTAAACCTAACTAACCTAAAGACATCACACAACACCCAGCCATCACGAGGCAGAGAAAATCCCTGACCCCGCCGGGAATCGAACCCGGGAACCCGGGCGTGGGAAGCGAGAACGCTACCGCACGACCACGAGATGCGGGCTGAGCTGGACATTTAAAACGTACTCGTAGATGTAGAAAAAGGAACCGGATTAACCCATAACTTCAATGCAGAAGCCACAGCAGGCAAATAATCTGCTGATGACATTCAGCCACAAAATACAGCTGAACCCGACGGGAATGAAGAAAACTCACACGTAATCTTGGAAGCCCAGCCAAGGAGCCTGTGAACTGGCGAGTAACTTGTGCGAAGAAAACGGTAACCGAAACACATGGGAAGCAATCCAGAACTACAGCCCCAGTCGCGAAAAGGAAGTGTTTTGCAGACTCTGCAGGGAAGCCACCACAGGAAATCACTTTGAAAACGGAGGAGTGATATAGAAGTTGTGCAAGGGAGATCAAATGGAAGAAACGACCAGCTGCGCGAAATGTAAAACGTTGATTGACGCAAAATGTGGATGGGTGTGGAAAGGTTTGAAAACGATTGTATCGCTATGCCTGTAAATGGTGATGTAAGATGTAAATGTTGAACGTTACCTTACAGTACTACGTATCTGTATGCTAAGGGACATAGTTTATAATGGTGCTACCATTTATCCATCCAAAGATAAATATAAGAAAACAAAATTCCTAGTTTGTAGCACTTCTAGACGCCTAGAAAATTAAATATAGGGTGTTTCTTATTTGCGGATTTTCCATGCTTTAAATGACATACCAAGAAGACTTCCTGCAGCTCATTTTTTAGAAGTTTTCTCTAATTTACTATTTAGGCTATTTATCTAAATAACAATGTATATGTTCGTTGCTCAAAAGCATGTGTGTCTGAATGTTCCTCACCAATTGCTTTGAAATTCTGAGACAATATTTCATTCGTATATATAATCTCCAACGTTGTGTCAGAATTTCGAAGTAATCGGTGAAGAACCTTCAGAGACTTAAGATTTAATATTTGGAACAAACGAACATGAGATTTTTGCTAACAACATGGCGCTCCAGTATAAAACGATGAGCGTATTCGAATGTAACGTAGTTTCAGAATTTCAAAGTAATCGATGGATAGCTTTCGGACATTTAAGACTGTGAAGAAACGAACATTTACTGGTATCTAAATAAAAATGTAAATGTTCGTTTGTACAAAATCGTAAATCCCCGAAAGTTGGTCGCGGATTGCTTTGAAATTTTGGCGCAATGTTGCATTCGAATACGTGGGTGTTTTTATGCTTCTGTTTTTTCATTTATGTAATATGTAAAAATGGAACACATAAAGGGAGCGTGGTGTTATCTTAATAACACGTGTGTGTGTGTGTGTGTGTGTGTGTGTGTGTGTGTGTGTGTGTATAAAAAACGTACACTACTGGCCATTAAAATTGCTATTCAAAAAAGAAATGCAGATGATAGACGGGTATTCATTGGACAAATATATTATACTAAACCTGACATTTGATTACATTTTCACGCAATTTGGGTGCATAGATCTTGAGAAATCAGTACCCAGAACAACCACCTTTGGCCGTAATAACGGCCTTGATACTCATGGGCATTGAGTCAAACAGAGCTTGGATGGCGTGTACAGGTACAGCTGCCCATGCAGCTTCAAAACCATACCGCAGTTCATCAAGAGTAGTGACTGGCGTATTGTGACGAGCCAGTTGCTCGGCCACCATTGACCAAACGTTTTCAATTGGTGAGAGATCTGGAGAATGTGCTGGTCAGGGCAGCAGTCGAACATTTTCTGTATCCAGAAAGGCCCGTACACGGCCTGCAACACGCGGTCGTGCATTATCCTGCTGAAATGTAGGGTTTCGCAGGGATCGAATGAAGGGTAGAGCCACAGCTCGTAACAAAATGGTTCAAACGGCTCTGAGCACTATGGGACTCAACTGCTGAGGTCATTAGTCCCCTAGAACTTAGAACTAGTTAAACCTAACTAACCTAAGGACATCACAAACATCCATGCCCGAGGCAGGATTCGAACCTGCGACCGTAGCGGTCTTGCGTTTCCAGACTGCAGCGTCTTTAACCGCACGGCCACTTCGGCCGGCGGCTCGTAACACATCTGGAATGTAACGTCCACTGTTCAAATGTGCCGTCAATGCGAACAAGAGGTGACAGAAGCGTGTAACCAATGACACCTCATACCATCATGCCGGGTGATACGCCAATGTGGCGATGACGAATACACGCTTCTAATGTGCGTTCTCCGCGATGTCGCCAAACACGGATACGACCATCATGATGATGTAAACAGAACCTGGATTCATCCGAAAAAAATGACGTGTTGCCATTCGTGCACCCATGTTCATCGTTCAGTACACCATCGCAGGCGGTCCTGTCTGTGATGCAGCGTCAAGGGTAGCCGCAGCCACGGTCTCCGAGCTGATAGTCCATGCTGCTGCATACGTCGTCGAACTGTTCGCGCAGATGGTTGCTGTCTTGCGAACGTCCCCATATGTTGACTCGGGGCTGCACGATCTGTTACAGCCATGCGGGTAAGATGCCTATCATCTCGACTGCTAGTGATACGAGGCCGTTGGTATCCAGCATGGCGTTCCGTGTTACCCTCCTGAACCGACCGGGTTAATAGCTTGTTTGGTCGTCTCTGGACTTAAATACATCACCGACTCAGCGTGTCAGAGATCCGACAGTATGTCTACGCACTGGTCATGTAATTCTCGTAGCCCGCATCTCGTGGTCGTGCGGTAGCGTTCTCGCTTCCCACGCCCGGGTTCCCGGGTTCGATTCCCGGCGGGGTCAGGGATTTTCTCTGCCTCGTGATGGCTGGGTGTTGTGTGCTGTCCTTAGGTTAGTTAGGTTTAAGTAGTTCTAAGTTCTAGGGGACTTATGACCACAGCAGTTGAGTCCCATAGTGCTCAGAGCCATTTTGATAAACCGCAATCGCGATAGGCTATAATCCGACCTTTAGCAAAGTCGGAAACGTGATGGTACGCATTTCCCCTCCTTACACGAGGCGTCACAACAACGTTTCACCAGGCAACGACGGTCAACTGCTATTTGTGTATGAGAAATCGGTTGGAGGAGGTGGAGGAGATTAGTGTTTAACGTCCCGTCGACAACGAGGTCATTAGAGACGGAGCGCAAGCTCGGGTGAGGGACGGATGGGGAAGGAAATCGGCCGCGCCCTTTCAAAGGAACCATCCCGGCATTTGCCTGAAGTGATTTAGGGAAATCACGTAAAACCTAAATCAGGATGGCCGGAGACGGGATTGAACCGTCGTCCTCCCGAATGCGAGTCCAGTGTGCTAACCACTGCGCCACCTCGCTCGGTAAATCGGTTGGAAACTTCCGTCATGTCAGCACGTTGTAGGTGTCGCCACCGGCGCCAACCATGTGAAAATGCTCTGATAAGCTAATCATTTGCATATCATAGCATCTTCTTCCTGTCGGTTAATTTTCGCGTCTGTAGCACGTCATCTTCGTGGTGTATCAATTTTAATGGCCAGTAGTGTATTAAGAGTCACACGTTGTTAGCAAACATGGAAGTGGTATTTATAACTTATCGGCTTATGATTAGAATACTGCTACAGATATCATTTTGCTGTAGCAATAAACAAGGCTCAGCGTCAGAGGGGCCAGGAGGAGATGGATAGAGGGATGGGAGAAAATGAAGAAACAGACACAGAAAGGGGAAATGAGAAGATGGACGGAGAGAGGGCCAGGAGGTGATGCACAGAGGCAGTGGAAGAGAGAGGGGGCAGAAGGAGGAAGAGAAACGTGGAAGAGAGAGTGAGGTGGCAGAGAGAGTGAGGAGGTGAGAGATAGAGAGAGAGGGAGGAGGTTACGGGTAGAGAGAGGCGAAATGAGGTGGAGATGGAGAAAGAAGGGGAGAGGAGGAGATGGACAGAGACAGCAGGGGGAGGGTGTTTAGGACGTGTATTCTGCTCCCATACATGTTAGAAACGTGTGCTATATCCTTTCTTTCTTTTCCACTTAACTAAACTGGCCTGTGTGGCTGGCAACAGTTAGTAGAAATAAAATCTGTAAAATGATAAAACATACGCACTCCTTCCTTGTCGCTCAGTACGTTCTTTATGACAAGATGTCAGTCTCAGTAACTTTTATCGTATATGTCGCAACAGTAGTAACATAAATTGCTACCATGACGAGAGCCAGACGCCCATGTGTCGCCCCGGTCTGACGCCGCCCCCTGCTGTCGCCTCCTCTCCACATATCCGCCCCCGCCGCCTCCGTAGCCATCGCAGACCGCCCACTCGTCCGTCCTGCGGCGTTAAAGCGATTTCCGATAGCGTCACGTCAGCGCGGCCACACGCAGCACCCTCATCTGGCCGAACGTCGTTTTCGTTGGAGTTCCTCACGGTTTCATACATGGACCAAAAGTATTTCCTCTCGCCTGCCGGTTAGGGAAAAAAACTTCAGCAATTCCTCTAGATTACTTACGACAAACTCTGAGCTGTCAAACCCTCAAAATCAAAATATTAGTTAAATTTACTGCTGAAATCTCTAAAACGATTACCGCCTCGTGGCGTTTTGGTACAGAAACCCGTATGCGGAAAGTGATGGAAACAATCTCTGTTGCAGAATTGAGTTTACTGCTTTATTTATTCATGACGCGCGTTTCACCTAATACAAGTTATCTTCAGATAGACCTACATTATTTACAACTGTATTAGAAAGGCTTGATCCTAGCTTGGTACTGAGAAGATTACAATTTTTTTTCATTTTTGAAACTGACCACTGGTTTATAGGTGGCTCTTGGGTGTCACGATTATGGCTTTGGCAAACAAAACTGCCCTCGTCATATATAGCAAAATAAATCGAAGCAAGTATGTGCTGACGCCCTATGTGAAAAGCATAACGCCCAATAAACTACGGATGAACAAAAGAAATTCAAATATGGAAAAATTTATAGCAGTTAGCTTTCTGATAGCTATGATCTGTGTGGGTAAGAGAACGGAAGAAGGTGTAAATAGGTTAACTTGCAGGTCTGTGTAGAATAGACCAGTGGATACTAAACGCGATCAGGTCTGTAGACAGTTCGTCTGATGGTAAATACGCTACAGGTAATGTTCTTTGTTCTCCAGTCACATCCAGCCTACAGCAAGTGTCCGTTCTCCACAGTAGGTGACGCTGGTCCCGATAATTAATTTGTAAATGTTTCGGTAGTTGTTCTGAAACCATTTTTAAATAACATTACATTCTGTAAATACACAATCCTATACGAAACGTGCCCTGTTCAAATGGCTCTGAGCACTATGGGACTTAACAACATTTAAGGTCATCAGTCCCCTAGAACTTAGAAATACTTCAACCTAACTAACCTAAGGACATCACACACATCCATGCCCGAGGCAGGATTCGAACCTGGCACCATAGCAGCAGCGAGGTTCCGGACTGAAGCGCCTGGAAGCGCTCGGCCACAGCGGCCGGCCATGCCCTGTTCTACAGTATCCTCAGCTTCAGTAAATTACGTTAGAACTCGAGCGTATTAGAGTACATTTAGTAAAACTGTGCAAAATAACTTCACTAAACACACTGAAGAGCCAAAGAAACTGGTACAACTTCCTAATATCGTGCAGGGCCCCACGAACACGCAGAAGTGTCGCAGCACGACGCGGCATGGACTCTACTAATATCTGAAGTAGTGCTGGAGGGTACTGACACCATGAATCCTACAGGGCTGTTCATAAATCCGTAAGAGTACGATGCGGGTGGAGACCTCTTTTGCACACGACACTGCAAGGCATGCCAGACATGTCCAGCAGGGTTCATGTCTGGGGAGTTTGGTGGCCAGCGGAAGTGTTGAAACTCAGAAGTGTGTCCGTCGGAATGTACAGTCGACATGAATGGATGCAGATGATCACAGAAGAGGCTTACGTACGTGTCACCTGTCAGAGCCGTATCTAGTCGTATTGGGGTCTCATACCGCCCCAACTGCATTCGCCCCACACCGTTACATGCCGGCCGGTGTGGCCGAGCGATTCTAGGCACTTCTGTCTGGAACCTCGCGACCGCTACGGTCGCAGGTTCGAATCCCGCCTCGGGCATGAATGTGTGTGATGTCCTTAGGTTAGTTAGGTTTAAGTAGTTCTAAGTTCTAGGAGACTGATGACCTCAGATGTTATGTCCCACAGTTCTCAGAGCCATTTGAACCACACCACTACAGAGCCTCCACCAGCTTGAACAGCCCCTGCTGACATGGAGGGTTCATGGATTCATGAGGTTGTCTCCATATCTGTACACGTCCATCCGCTTCATACAATTTGAAACGAGACTCGTCCGACCATTCAACGTGCTTCCAGTCATCAACAGTCCAATGCCGGTGTTGACGGGCCCAAGCGAGGCGTCATGCAGTCATCAAGAGTACAAGAGTGGACCTTCGGATCAGAAAGCCCATACCGATGATGTTTCGTTGAATGGCACGCACGCTGAATCTTATTGATGGCCCAGCACTGAAATCGGCAGTAATCTGCGAAAGGGTTATATTTCTGTTACTTTGAACGATTCTCTTCAGTCGTCGTTTGTCCCATTGTTGCAGGACATTTTTCCGGCAACAGCTATGTCTGAGATTTGATGTTTTACCGGATTCCTGATAGCCACGGTAGACTCGTGAAATGGTCGTATTGCAAAATCCCCACTTCATCGCTGCCTCGGAGATGCTGTGTCCCATCGCTCGTGCGCCGAATATAACACCACGTTCAGACTCACTTAAATCTTAACCTCCCATATTAGAAGCAGTAACCGATCCAACAACTCCGCGAGACATTACTTGTCTTATACAGGCGTTTTCGACCGCGGCGCCGTATGCTGCCTGTTTACATATCTCTGGATTTGAATACGCCTGCCTATACCATTTCTTTGGCGGTTCAGTGTATATTCTACTACGCTAGAGTTTTAACATAATTACACCCCATAGCCGTCGTAAAGCCAACTGCTATACATTTTTCCGTATTTGTATTTATTTTGCTCATCCATAGGTCATCGGGCGCTTCGTTTTTAACGTATCACGTGAGCACATACTTGCTTCGATTTATTTTACTATATATGACGAGCGCACTTTACGGTACATTGATGGACCATCTGACAGCAACTGAATAAAACACAATTTTAGTGTCATACGCGTTTCGCCTTTATTTTCTGCAAGGCATCATCAGTGGCCTGGAATATGTACATATGATAGCTATTTTATTTACATTTTTGTCACTGTGCCTATAGGTTATAAACAGTTCTGGTGGTTGGTATTTCCTATTAAGTAGTAATGTTTTGAACTGTACTTACAGGTTGCGTGGACAATTTTTTACATATTACGCTCCCGTTACATTTTTGGTGTTGTTCTTCTTCTTATGAACGCCAATTTGTTGTTTTTTCCACATTCCACAGCACTACGCACTGAACGCTTGTTTTAATGCAATGTTTTGGTTTCTGTTGCCGACTGGCAAATGTTTTTGCCAAAGATCGAAACTTATGAGTGTAATTATTGAAGTTTGGCTATGCGGTATGTTGGGGCTTTCTTGAAGTTGAAGCCCCAACATACCGCATAGCCAAACACCTCCAAAAGTTAGTTACAAAACACTATAAAGTAGAAAACAACAGAACGGTGATAAACACAGGAAACCTAATAGAAAACATACAGAACATACAGGTACCACACACAGCATCACTGATTTCATTCGATATAGAAAATATGTATACCTCCATCCCTATCACAGAAACAATAGAAATCATAGAACAAAATCTCTCATCCCACAGCAACCTCACCACAGACGCAATAAAAGAAATAACAGATATGCTCAGACTGACAACTGAACAAAACTACTTTCAGTTTGAGAAAGAATATTATCTACAAACTGATGGACTGTCCATGGGATCCCCAATATCAGGAACACTAGCAAACATTTTCATCAGTCACCTAGAAAATCAGATATTTGAAAAGATAACCACAAATGAAAGTTTCAAAATCATATATTGGTACAGATACGTGGATGACATTATTTGTCTGGTAGATGAGCCAAGTGAAAAAATAGATGAACTCCATTCAGAAATAAACAAAGCTCATCAGAACATAAAATTCACACTTGAAAAAGAAAAAGAAAACCAAATAAATTTTCTTGACATTACAATTAAAAAAGAAAATGGCAAACATACATTTAACATCTTTAGAAAACCAACAGCCGCATACACTATAATACATTCCACATCCAATCACCCTCACAGCCAGAAACTTGCAGCACTAAGACACATGTTACATAGATTAAACAGAATCCCACTCAGCAAGAGAAACAATGAACAAGAAATGAATACAATCATACAAATAGCTAGGAACAATGGGTATGACACACATGTGGTACACAGGCTCAATCAAAAATTAAAAACACAAATGAAAAACAAACACAACATTTCCAGAATACAAAAGAACTCACAAGCTGAAAACATACAAACACACTCAACAAACACACACAATGACAACACCACACAGAAAAGAACCAAATGGTACACCATGACCTACACACATAAACTAACACACAGAGTTGCAAACATCCTAAAGAGACAGGGTTTCAAAATAGCATATACGCCTGGGCAAACCCTTCAATCACACCTAAGCCAGCCAGCTACCAAGAGGGACAAATTCCAACAATCAGGAATATATAAACTTGAATGTCAAAGTTGTGATGCAGTATACATAGGCATGACATGCAGGAATTTTCAAACAAGATACAAAGAACATATCAGATGTTGAAAGTATGAAACAAACCATTCCACATTTGCAGCACATTTAAAACACTACAACCATCATCCTACAAACATGGAACAAGAAATGAAAATAATGAGGACAAGCAACCATGACAAACACCTTATACAAACACAAGAAAATTTCCACATCCAGAAAGCCATAGCAGAAAACAAACATGTGATAAACACACACACACACACACACACACACACACACACACACACACACACACACACACAAAAAAGGAGAGAAACAAGAAAAAAAAAGAAAAAATTATACCACACCAAAATTCAGACACACACACACACACACACACACACACACACACACACACACACACACACACACAGCACAAAAAAACATAAAATAAAATAAAATTAATATCACACACACACAAACACATACACAATCGCACACACAAATGCATACACGAACAGACCACAGATACTTCAATAATTACACTCATAAGTTTCGATCTTTGGCAAAAACATTTGCCAGTCGGCAACAGAAACCAAAACATTGCATTAAAACAAGCGTTCAGTGCATAGTGATGTGGAATGTGGAAAGAACCGCAAATTGGCATTCATAAGAAGAAGTACAACACCAAAAATTTAACAGGAGCGTAATATGCAAAAAATTGTCCACGCAACCTGTAAGTACAGTTCAAAACATTACTACTTAATAGGAAATAGCAACCACCAGAACTGTTTATAACCTATAGGCACAGTGACAAAAATGTAAATAAAATAGCTAACATACGTACATATTCCAGGCCACTGATGATGCCTTGCAGAAAGTAAAGGCGAAACGCGTATGGCACTAAAATTCTGCTTTTTTCAGTTGCTGTCAGACGGTCCATAAGTAAAAATTATAAATATACCGTAATACAGGTATTACACGCAACTGAGGAAGACAGGACTACAAAAGTTGAAGCGCACTTTACGTTTGCTGATACCCAAATCGTGGCACCCAAGACCTACTTACCAATTACTAGTAAGTTTCAAAGGGGAAAAATATAATAAATTTGTAATATTTTCAGTAGCCAGTTACGGTCCAGCCTTTCTACTGCAGGTGTAATTAACACAGGTCAGTCAGAAGATGCATTGTATTTGGCGAAACGTGCGTCGTGAGTAAATAAAGCAATAAATTGATTTCTACAACTACACTGTAGTTTTCTCCGCATGCTGAATTGTGTGTGTCTTGCTAGCTGTAGCGGCTCCTGGGTTCGTCTTTGTGAGTGGTCAGCTTGCTTGCTGCAAGTAGTGAACTTTGTAACTAGATTTGTCTACTCCTACCTAGACCAGCCTGTTGCTTTGTTCAAGGCAGTTAGGTAGCTTCGAGGCGGTTTTGTGAGCGGACGAGTGAACCGCAGCAGGTAGCTTGGAAGCGCAACATCAAGTGGACGTAATGCGCAACAGCTCACCGGCAAGATATGCTGTGGCGCGTTGTATAGTACTTCAACGAAAGTAATTTTTATATGCAATACACTTGAGTGCGAATAAGGGGGAGAGCAGCGTGTTCTGTTACACTGCAGCCTAAGAAACTAAATGTAGCCGGCCGCGGTGGTCTAGCGGTTCTAGGCGCTCAGTCCGGAGTCGCGCGACTGCTACGGTGGCAGGTTCGAATCCTGCCTCGGGCATGGATGTGTGTGATGTCCTTAGGTTAGTTAGGTTTCAGTAGTTCTAAGTTCTATGGGACTGATGACCATAGCTGTTAAGTCCCATAGTGCTCAGAGCCATTTTTTGAAACTAAATGTAGGGAAAAATGTTCAGATGTGTGTGAATTCCTAAGCGACCAAACTGCTAAGGTCATCGGTCCCTAGACTTACACACTACTTAAAGCAACTTATGCTAAGAACACCACACACACCCACGTCCGAGGGAGGACTCGAACCTCCGGCGGGAGGAGCCGTGCAGTCCGTGACATGGTGCATCAAACCGCTCAGCCATAAATATAGGGAAAAAAGGAAATGGACAACGCTAGTCGGTATGGACCGTCACACGAGAAGCACATGCTATTGGGCGTCTCAGGGACAGATTACGCGCCACCTTTGCTTTCTCAACCTGCCCCTCACAAGAAGACAAATTTTAGCTACAACAGACTAAGAGCAGGTTACACAAATGCTAATGAAACGAAACGCTTGTCAAAATTAATTTCCTCCCCGGGCTGTGATTCCTGCCTCACTGACGACAAAATTGTATATATTCTAGTACAATGTGATAAATACGAGGGTAATCCCAAAAGTAAGGTCTCCTATTTTTTATATGTACATAGACGTGTTCATTTCTACAATGGTTTACATCAATTTACAGCTTGAACATTTAGCTATTTTTCGACATAATCACCATTTCTGTCGATGCATTTTTGTAGACGCTGTGCCAGTTTTTGTATGCCCATGTCATACCAGCTCGCCGCCATACTGTTCAGGAAGTTATGAACCTCTTCTTTCACCTCGTCGTCGGAGCTGAATCGCTGGGACCACAATTAACGCTGACAGGTACTATGGGACTCTGAAAAAACTCAAACGGGCAATTCAGAACCCGAGAAGAGGAATGTTGAGCAAGGGCGTACACATTTTCCATGACAACGCTCGCCCACACATCGCTCGGCAAACCGTTGCTCTCCTGCAACAGTTTCAGTGGAACATAATCACCCACCCACCCTATAGTCCTGACTTGGTGCCCAGTGACTATCACCTGTTTCCTAGGTTAAAAGAACGTTTGGCCGGAAAGCGATTCAGCTCCGACGACGAGGTGAAAGAAGAGGTTCATAACATTCTGAACAGCATGGCAGATAACTGGTATGACATGGGCATACAAAAACTGCCACAGAGTCTGCAAAAACGCATAGACAGAAATGGCAATTATGTGGAAAAATAGCTAAATGTTCAAGCTGTTAACTGACGTAAACCATTGTAGAAATAAACAGGTCTATGTACTTATAAAAAAAATAGGAGACCTTACTTTTGGGCCGGCCTGAGTGGCCGAGCGGTTCTAGGCGCTACAGTCTGGAACCGCACAACCGCTACGGTCGCAGGTTCGAATCCTGCCTCGGGCATGGATGTGTGTGACGTCCTTAGATTAGTTAGGTTTAAGTAGTTCTTAGTTCTAGGGGACTGATGACCTCAGAAGTTAAGTCCCATAGTGCTCAGAGCCATTTGAACCATTTTGAACCTTACTTTTGGGATTACCCTCGTACAAACATTCAAAAACAGTTGGGCTGTATAGTATTTTAAAAACGAAGGTGTCTATTTCTCTTAGAGCTGCTCTTAGTTCCATGAACAGGTACAACGCCTAATGTAATTGCCATTTCTTTCGGCTTTTTACAAGGGAACTTTAAAATCGAGGATATTTTATTATGTTTTATCTCTGTATATGAAAGGCAATGCCCTGACTGACCGACCCATCATCTACCAACCGAAACCGCTAAGGATAGAAACTTCAAATCTGGAGGTGTGGATCTCCTCTGCAAGCGTCGTTTAAGAGGGGATTGTGCAAAATTCGGACCCTAATGGAGGGAAATAGGAGATGACGGTTTTTTATGTCGCTATTAAGGCTGTTTTGAAGCTAGACCTACTAAAATTGGTAATTGGTTTCTCGGTCAAATATCAAATAAAAACAAATATGTTTTTCAGCATTTTTGGAAATTGGACGATATGGGGTAAAATAGCAGGTGAAATGTTTTTTTGAAAATATCAATAATAAAGTACTACTAAAATATTTTTAAAGCTCGTCTATGAACACTGGTATTTGACTTCTCGGTTACAAATAAAACATACGTGTTTCAGTGTTTTTGGAAATTGAACCTGTAACGGGGTGAAATAGGGGATCAGGCCTTTTATGAAAATATTTCATTATGAAAGCATTTTTAAAGCGGAATCTATGAAAATTTAAATTTGACTTCTTATTTGGCAATAATTTTTTTTTTTTTTTTTTTTTTTTTTTTGGAAATTCCAGGCCTATGAGGGTGAATATGGAGATGAAAGTTCTTATGGAAATGTTTAATTGTGTAAGCAGTTTTGAAGCTAAATTTGTGAAAATCTGTATTTGGTTTCTCTGTTAGAAATAAAACGTACGGAAGTCACTGTTTCGGAATATCAACACCTATGGGAGTGCAATAGGGGATGAAAACTTTTGAGAAAGTATGTCTTTACATTTTAACAGCTAAATTTTAAAGCTAAATCTTTAAAAACTGGTACTTCCCTTCTCAGTTGGATACAAAGAAATATTTGTTAGAGGATGAAAGTTGCTTTGGAAACAGCTTCATAAGAGTCCAAAAAACATGATTAACAAAAACTTCGGACTCCAGCTACCAGGATAGCTTCTTGGCTAGAAGTACATTCGGAAAATACCACGCTTATATCGCCTAAAGTAAAGCGAAAAGGTTAGAACGTGTTGGAGTCTGTGAGCAACATGAAAATTCGGTTAAATAAGAACAAAAAACATCTCTGCAAGACATACAGTCTACGCGAGCGAAGCAGCTGACGCTAAGGTAGTTTAGTGTAAAGGTAACTGGATTTTACGTTGAAATTTCGTTGCTTTTATTTGAATGGTTCAGTCAGACAAACGCACTTCGTTGAATACTTATACCGTTCAATTAAGTCTCCTATTTTCTAATGAAGTCCGATAAACTTTCTGTTTGTATCTTTGTATGAAATAATTGTACTCGGTGAAATCTTATCTGCCCGAAACCAAATAATATAAAATTTTAAAAAAAGGAACGGAGTTGCCAGAGGCTTGCAGGTAGAGAAGTGACATGTACTTACGGTAGTACATCGAACTCTTCATCCGCCTCCGTAGCTGTGGTCACTAATGTACGCCTTACGGTGGCACCCGATTCGTTTGGAAGCCGGTTCGAATCCCGGTAGTGGATGAAATTTTGCCTGACGGTATCTGGTCGGCGAGGAGAAGAGGGGTCGTGTAGTAAAGTTCCTGATTACCAGACCTTGCGCCGATGTCTTTGACTAAATACCGAACCTCTCCGCCGTGTGTCTTTGAGTCATGGAGATGCTTTGGGAACTGGAATGGGAATCCGTGGGGGGAAGGCGGCGAGCTTTTCGAGGAACGCCACTTAGAAAACGTAGAGAACTGGAATTTGAAGCTGACTGCAGAACGATTCTGCTGCCGCCAACACACACTGCACGTAAGGACCACGAGGATAAGAGAAATTAGGGCTTGTATGGAGGCTTATAGACGGTCGTTTTTCGCTCGCATTATTTGCGAGTGGAACAGGAAGGGGAACGATTAGTAGCGGTACAGGATATCCTCCACCACGCAAGACACGGTACGTATGTAGATGTAAATGTTGAACTGAGGGCACGGGGCGCTGTTGATTGTGATCTGCCTGTCGCATATGGACACTACGCTTGGCAGCCCTCTTGCTGCTACTCATGAGGAGTAGGCTACGTGACGACACATTGGCTTTCACCCTCTCTTTGGTCATCACCGCCATCACCACCAACCAACAGCCACTATAGTCGCCTACACTTACAACTCTCAAACTGAAGCAAATGAGTCATTTTGTGTGATGTAAAGAAAATCGTTCCGTACTAGGCAGCTAAAACTACCTCTCGGAGCCACCCACCCAACAACATTATACAATAATCAATCAACTGAACCGTAAACAAGAATGCTACAGCTTGCATTACAGTTCAGCTCGTCAATCAGGAATTGGAAATTGAAATGCAACTCCAGTCCACATTACCATCAGCATTTTAAAATTTGTTTTAGTGCATAGAGTCTCAAATTGGGACAGCGGGCAAGGAATGTGTGTTGACGTAACATATGTCAACCATCTGGATTCTGACGATGACAAGGTATTCTTTGACATATGCAAGTAAACTTCTAGAACGAATTGAACAGATTAGGACAGCTAATTTGAAAGTGGGCTACAAATATAATATGACCTACATTGAGTTAGTAGATACCGTCTTTCTACAACTCAGAAATATGTTTTGCTCTGTACCACGTCGTCAACTAGTAACCAAGATGGTATTATACAGAGTATCTTGGCAGATATGAGTTTGGAACGGCGAATATTTAGCTAACAGAAGCAGGTGCACTATTTTCTATTTCATCAAAACTAAGACCATTTTCAAGAACAGTAGGTGTCGATGTGTTGTATAATTATGCTGTTATTACACGACGGATATAACCAATTTCAAAGCAAGGACACAGCAAGCGAACTATATGTTACGATCATACGAAACTGCAATAGCCCAGCCATAGCTATGAGTTCTTGTTTGCTCTGGCAGATGGCTCATCTGAAGTATAACAGATGAAATATTAGATCTACAGTAATGATAGATGCTGAAGAAATGAATTAGAATTTCTGCTACAACCAGGACTTGAACCCAGGTCTCCTTACTTAGTAGGGCGGTGTGCTAGCTATTACACCACTGCCGTAGTCCAATGCCCATCTAACAAGCTTGAAGTTTTCAACTTATTTTCCCCTTGAATGAGATTTTCACTCTGCAGCGGAGTCTGCGCTGATATGAAACTTCCTGGCAGATTAAAACTGTGTGCCCGACCGAGACTCGAACTCGGGACCTTTGCCTTTTGCGGGCAAGTGCTCTACCATCTGAGCTACCGAAGCACGACTCACGCCCGGTACTCACAGCTTTACTTCTGCCAGTATCTCGTCTCCTACCTTCCAAACTTTACAGAAGCTCTCCTGCGAACCTTGCAGAACTAGCGCTCCTGAAAGAAAGGATATAGCGGAGACATGACTTAGCCACAGCCTGGGGGATGTTTGCAGAATGAGATTTTCACTCTGCAGCGGAGTGTGCGCTGATATGAAACTTCCTGGCAGATTAAAACTGTGTGCCCGACCGAGACTCGAACTCGGGACCTTTGCCTTTTGCGGGCAAGTGCTCTACCCCTTCTTAAATCATCACTCCTGCCGAGGCTCTCCACTATTTCAACAGAACCCCAGTGTTAGACTCAATGGGGAAATCCTACTTGTACTTCAGGCTTAGGTGGTCTATAGATATGATGTCATTAAATTTTCCTTGAGAAATTTCAGTCTGAACTAATGACAGAAACTGAAGAAATGAATTAAAATTTGTGCCACGGCCCGGACTTGGTCCCAGGTCTTCTAGCTTACTAGGCAGGTCTGCTAGCCATTACACAGCCGCAGCAGTATAACTAACACAGCTGCAAGAACTACCTTAGTCCTATGCCTTCCCCCTCCCACCCCCACCCCCCACCCCCCAAACACAAACTTCAGGTTGGTTGGTTGGTTGGTTTGGGGAAGGAGACCAGACAGCGTGGTCATCGGTCTCATCGGATTAGGGAAGGAAGTCGGCCGTGCCCTTTCAGAGGAACCATCCCAGCATTTGCCTGGACTGATTTAGGGAAATCACGGAAAACCTAAATCAGGATGGCCGGACGCGGGATTGAACCGTCGTCCTTCCGAATGCGAGTCCAGTGTCTAACCACTGCGACAAACTTCAGGTCTTTGGCTCATTTTCCTCTTCTTAAGTCGTCACTATTGCCGAGGTTCTGCTGTTTTGCAATAGCACCCCAGCATTGGACTTAATACTGAAATCCTGCCTGTGCCTCAGGCTTAAGTGATCCGTAGATCCGATATAATTAAATAAATGAATCAAAGGATTGGGGTAACTTGATACAATCCTTTGCCACAGGAGTGCTTAAATATTTACAACTGTCATTGACTATTAAAGTATCCCTTATGGATACAATCACAAACTCTTCTCTTGATATACAATCTTCAACATTTACAACAGTACATTTTATCTCCTACTTGGATAAATCTTTAATTCTACTCAGTGCTGTTGACTGCTTCAGGAGAGTTCACGAACTGGAGGGGAAGGCTTCCATGCTCAGCTCTGTATTGACCTCCGTGCGATGGTGCTGCTGAACTGAGGGAGAGAACGAGTCTTCCTCAGCGTCTCCATTCGTCATTGGTTGGATGGTTTGGTTGGTTTAAAAGAGGGGGGAGGGACCAAACTGCTAGGTCATCGGTCCCTCCATTCGTCGTTGTAGACTGCAGTGAGACATTGCCGATGC
This sequence comes from Schistocerca piceifrons, assembly GCF_021461385.2. Taxonomy (NCBI): domain Eukaryota; kingdom Metazoa; phylum Arthropoda; class Insecta; order Orthoptera; family Acrididae; genus Schistocerca; species Schistocerca piceifrons. The sequence goes on along the minus strand of NC_060147.1, from coordinate 116,310,232 downwards.
CTGTGCTATCGATGTGCGTCGCCGACTTTGATATGGCACCGCGATCTTTGGATGATACCACAACGTGCTACCTTTCAGATCGGCTCATTATCATCATCATCATCATCATCATCATCATCATCATCATCGTCGTCATTTAAGACTGATTATGCCTTTCAGCGTTCAGTCTGGAGCATAGCCCCCCTTATACAGTTCCTCCATGATCCCCTATTCAGTGCTAACATTGGTGCCTCTTCTGATGTTAAACCTATTACTTCAAAATCATTCTTAACCGAATCCAGGTACCTTCTCCTCGGTCTGCCCCGACTCCTCCTACCCTCTACTGCTGAATCCATGAGTCTCTTGGGTAACCTTGCTTCTCCCATGCGTGTAACATGACCCCACCATCTAAGCCTGTTCGCCCTGACTGCTACATCTATAGAGTTCATTCCCAGTTTTTCTTTGATTTCCTCATTGTGGACACCCTCCTGCCATTGTTCCCATCTACTAGTACCTGCAATCATCCTAGCTACTTTCATATCCGTAACCTCAACCTTATTGATAAGGTAACCTGAATCCACCCAGCTTTCGCTCCCATACAACAAAGTTGGTCGAAAGATTGAACGGTGCACAGATAACTTAGTCTTGGTACTGACTTCCTTCTTGCAGAAGAGAGTACATCGTAGCTGAGCGCTCACTGCATTAGCTTTGCTACACCTCGCTTCCAGTTCTTTCACTATGTTGCCATCCTGTGAGAATATGCATCCTAAGTACTTGAAACCGTCCACCTGTTCTAACTTTGTTCCTCCTATTTGGCACTCAATCCGTTTATATTTCTTTCCCACTGACATTACTTTCGTTTTGGAGATGCTAATCTTCATACCATAGTCCTTACATTTCTGATCTAGCTCTGAAATATTACTTTGCAAACTTTCAATCGAATCTGCCATCACAACTAAGTCATCCACATATGCAAGACTGCTTATTTTGTGTTCACATATCTTAATCTCACCCAGCCAGTCTATTGTTTTCAACATATGATCCATAAATAATATGAACCACAGTGGAGACAGGTTGCAGCCTTGTCTTACCCCTGAAACTACTCTGAACCATGATCTCAACTTACTGTCAACTCTAACTGCTGCCTGACTATGCATGTAAAGACCTTTAATTGCTCGCAAAAGTTTGCCTCCTATTCCATAATCTTGTAGAACAGACAATAACTTCCTCCTAGGAACCCGGTCATATGCCTTTTCTAGATCTATAAAGCATAGATACAATTCCCTGTTCCACTCATAACACTTCTCCATTATTTGCCGTAAGCTAAAGATCTGGTCCTGACAACCTCTAAGAGGCCTAAACCCACACTGATTTTCATCGAATTGGTCCTCAACTAACACTCGCACTTTCCTTTCAACAATACCTGAGAAGATTTTACCCACAACGCTGATTAAAGAGATACCTCTGTAGTTGTTACAATCTTTCCTGTTTCCATGTTTAAAGATTGGTGTGATTACTGCTTTTGTCCAATCTGATGGAACCTGTCCCGACTCCCAGGCCATTTCAATTATCCTGTGTAGCCATTTAAGACCTGACATTCCACTGTATTTGATGAGTTCCGACTTAATTTCATCCACCCCAGCCGCTTTATTGCACTGCAATCTATTGACCATTTTTTCCACTTCCTCAAATGTGATCCTATTTCCATCATCATTCCTATCCCATTCTACCTCGAAATCTGAAACATTACTGATCGTATTTTCACCTACGTTGAGCAACTCTTCAAAATATTCCCTCCATCTGCCCAAGGCATCCACAGGATTCACCAGCAGTTTTCCTGACCTGTCCAAAATACTTGTCATTTCCTTCTTACATCCCTTTGGAAGACTGCTAATTACACTCCAGAATAGTTTTCCAGCAGCTTGACCCATAGTCTCCAACCTGTTTCCAAAGTCTTCCCACGATTTCTTCTTGGATGCTGCAATTATCTGTTTGGCTTTGTTTCTTTCTTCAACATAACTTTCTCTGTCTACCTGGGTTCTGGTATGTAGCCATTTTTGATACGCCTTCTTTTTCCTTTTACAGCCTGCCTTGACTGTATCATTCCACCAAGCTGTTTGCTTCATCCTACTTTTACACACTACTGTTCCAAGACATTCTTTAGCCGCTTCTAGTACTGTGTCCCTGTACCCTGTACCTATATCCGCTGTTTAATAACTGGATAATTGTTCTACATATCGACGCCTACTGCACTTGAAAATGGCCTGCAAGTGCGAAATTAGCCCCTAAGGCCACAATTAGCCAGTCATGTGATAGATAACAAACTGAGTACCCGTGAAGACCTCGTATGAAGAAAATGATCAAGACCCCAAACTGATTTTATTCCTGGCGTGTGGACGACATCTGTACAGTCACTACAGTGAACAACTGTGAAAAACAGATGGGCTTCGAGCAGTCAGTAGTGAGCGGGCGTGTTAAGTTGTGGACGTGTGGCTGTAGAGTGTGTAAACTTCGATATATCCACACATTGCAGTGGAGCGGTATATCTAAATCAAGCGTTCAAGACATTCTCCACAGTGTTTTGAAGAAGAGACAACTGTGTGCAAATTTGTCATGCACACTTCGATCCCAAACAAAGCCAACGACACACGGACATATGCAGCGACATTATTGAAATAACAAAAGTCTACAATTCTTCTACATCTACATCTACACTCCGCAAGCCACCTAACGGTGTTTGGCGGAGGGTACCTTGAGTACCTCAATCGGTTCTCTCTTCGATTCCAGTCTCGTATTGTTCGTGGAAAGAAGGATTGTCGGAATGCCTCTGTGTGGGCTCTAATCTCTCTAATTTTATCCTCATGGTCTCTTCGCGAGATATACGTAGGAGGCAGCAATATACCGCATCACTTCTGGGTGAAGGTATGTTCTCGAAACTTCAACAAAGTCCGTACCGAGCTACTGAGCGTCTCTCCTGCAGAGTCTTCCACTGGAGTTTATCTTTCGCGATTACTAAATGATCCTGTACCGAAGCGCGCTGCTCTCCGTTGGATCTTCTCTATCTCTTCTATCAACCTTATCGGGTACGGATCCAACTCCGGTGAGCAGCACTGAAGCAGTGGGTGAACAAGTGTACTGTAACCTACTTCCTTTGTTTTCGGATTGAATTTCCTCGGGATTCTTCCAATGAATCTCAGTCTGGCATCTGCTTTACAGACGATCAACTTTATATGGTCATTCCATTTTAGATCACTTCTAATGCCTACTCCCAGATAATTTATGGAATGAACTGCTTGCAGTTGCTGACCTGCTATTTTGTAGCTAAATGATAAGTGATCTATCTTTCTATGTATTCGCAGCAAATTACACTTGTCTACATTGAGATTCAACTGCCATTCCCTCCACCATGCGTCAATTCGCTGCAGATCCTCCTGCATTTCAGTACAATTTCCCATTGTTACAACCTCTCGATATACCACAGCAACATCTGCAAAAAGCCTCGGTGAACTTCCGATGTCATCCACAAGGTCATTTATGTATATTGTGAATAGCAACGGTCCTACGACACTCCCCTGCGGCACACCTGAAATCACTCTTACTTCGGAAGACTTCTCTCCATTGAGAATGACATGCTGCGTTCTGTTATCTAGGAACTCTTCAATCCAATCACACAATTGGTCTGATAGTCCATATGCTCTTACTTTGTTCATTAAACGACTGTGGGGAACTGTATCGAACGCCTTGCGGAAGTCAAGAAACACTGCATCTACCTGGGAACCCGTGCCTATGGCCCTCTGACTCTCGTGGACGAACAGCGCGAGCTGGGTTTCACACGATCGTCTTTTTCGAAACCCATGCTGATTCCTACAGAGTAGATTTCTAGTCTCCAGAAAATTATTTATACTCGAACATAATACGTGTTCCAAAATTCTACAACTGATCGACGTTAGAGATATAGGTCTATAGTTCTGCACATCTGTTCGACGTCCCTTTTTGAAAATGGGGATGACCTGTGGCCTTTTCCAATCCTTTGGACCGCTACGCTCTTGTAGAGACCTCTGCGAGAAAGTTATCACGCGTAAGGAGACTTGATGTTATGAATATGAACCGTCGTGCAGAATGTGTGTCTGATGGTTCACACTGACCAAAGGAGGTACGAAAGTGACGCACGATTTGAACAACATCCCGAAGGAGCATGTTATGACAGTTTCACATGGCCGTATGAGGGGCGTTTAGTAAGTGATGCAACACTTTTTCTTTCTCAGTTAAAAAAAATGTAGAATTTTGTTGTGGGACATCTTGGAATATTCCCCTCTTCAGTTCCTATAATTTCATGAAGTTCCAATAGCTGGTGGCGCTATATGTAGTCTTGAAAGTGACACCTGCAAAAGAGGTGCGTTCAAAACAGAGAGCTGTCATTGAGTTTCTTTTGGTGGAAAACCAGAGCATTGCAGATACTCATAGCAGCTTGCAGAATATCTACAGAGACCTGGGAGTGAACTAAATCCCGAGGGGGTCGTTCGAAAGGTGTCTGTCATGATCGCAACAAGGTCTCGCAAACCTGTCCAGTCTCCCGGTGACGGTCGGCCGCACCCATCTGTGACTCCTGTAATGTTGGAACGTGCGGACACTCGCACTTGAGCTGACAGACGGTGCACACTCAAACACTCCTCCGCCAGTTGGGGGTCTCAAAGTTGTGTGTCAGCTGGATTCCTCGCTGTCAAATTCTGAAGGGTTTATCCTATTTGACATATTTTGTGGTTGGCTGAAGAGGCAACACCGTGTTACTAGAGGAGGCCGAAAATGCACCCGTTTTAACTCACGCAGGCTGGCGTGAGGAGGGAAGGGCTATACTGACGTGAGGTCTGGAACATGACAAGGATGATTCAAAAATGGTTGGTTCAAATGGCTCTGAGCACTATGGGACCTAACTGCTGAGGTCATCAGTCCCCCAGAACTTAGAACTACTTAAACCTAACTAACCTAAGGACATCACACACATCCATGCCCGAGGCAGGATTCGAACCTGCGACCGTAGCGGTCGCGCGGGTCCAGACTGAAGCGCCTAGAACCGCTCGGTCACCGCGGCCGGCCATGACAAGGAATTAGGATTCAGAAAGCGGACGTAATTAGTTGGATACTTAACTTTAATCCACTAATGATGAACGTCGCTCTTGACGGTACATGATTCAAATACTATCTGTTCAGAATACATACATAGTAACTGAACATGGCGCCTTGCTAGGTCGCAGCAAATGACGTAGCTGAAGGCTATGCTAAACTGTCGTCTCGGCAAATGAGAGCGTATGTAGTCAGCGAACCACCGCTAGCAAAGTCGGCTGTACAACTGGGGCGAGTGCTAGAGAGTCTCTCTAGACTAGACCTGGCGTGTGGCGGCGCTCGGTCTGCAATCACTGATAGTGGCGACACGCGGGTCCGACGTATACTACCGGACCGCGGCCGATTTAAAGGCTGCCACCTAGCAAGTGTCGTGTCTGGCGGTGACACCACAATGTCCTCTCTCATGGTGCAAGTATATTCTGTTAGCATTTGGAAACTGAAGAAAGGATTTCAGCGTGCCCGTCGCAGATTGTTCTCCATGACAAAGCAAGGCGTCACATAAGTCTGCGCACCTGAGAGGGTGTCACAAAACTTCATCGGGCTGTTCTTCCTCGTCCACCCTACAGCCCGGGTGTCTCGCACCTTCCGACTTCCATCTGTTCGACCCAATGAAGAACAGGGAAGCTGAGAGTGGATAGTGGGGAGGTTGTTGATGCAGTAAGATGTTGGCTCTGTAAGTAGGCTGTTTATGTTTTTGTGTTCGTGACGTCACGTAGCGCTCTGTATGAAAATCACTGGCTGTGCTGTGTGCAGTCTCTGGCTGGTTTGCATTGTTGTAATATTCGCTATTGTAGTGTTGGGCAGCTGGATGTGAACAGCGCGTAGCGTTGCACAGTTGGAGGTGAGCCGCCAGTAGTGGTGGATGTGGGGGGAGAAATGGCAGAATTTTGAGAGCGGACAATCTGGACGTGTGTCCATCAGAAAAAGCAAATTTGTAATACTGTAAAATGTTCAAATGTGTGTGAAATCTTAAGGGACTTAACTGCTAAGGTCATCAGTCCCTAAGCTTACACACTACTTAACCTAACAAGGGAACCTCCGCATCGCACCCCCCTCAGAATTAGTTATAAGTTGGTACAGTGGATAGGCCTTGAAAAACTGAACACAGATCAATCGAGAAAACAGGAAGAAGTTGTGTGAAACTATGAAAAAATCAGCAAAATATACAAACTGAGTAGTCCATGTGTAAGATAGGCAACATCTAGGATTACATATGCACGTGAGCACCGTGGTCCCGTGGTTAGCGTGTGGAGCTGCAGAACGATAGGTCCTTGATTCAAGTCTTCTCACCGGAAAAAATTTTAATTTTTTATTTTCAGACAATTATCAACGTTCAGGCACTCTCATAAAATCAACTTCGCTCTCCAAAATTCCAGGACATGTTCAGATTTGCTTGGACACATGCAGGATTTGACGGTCTACACACGGAAAAATTTGAAAACGTTAAAAACACGTTTTGACAGAGCACAGACAAAACTGTGCGACTGTGGTGAAACTGTTGCATTCATTTGTTGCAGCTTATGTGACAAACTCTTATGTTTTCACATTTTTTTGGGAGTGATTATCACATCCACAAGAAAACCTAAATTGGGCAAGGTAGAAGAATCTTTTTACCCATTCACCAAGTGTACAAGTTAGGTGGGTCGACAACATATTCCTGTCGTATGACGCACATGCCGTCGCCAGTGTCGTATAGAATATATCAGACGTGTTTTCCTGTGGAGGAATCGGTTGACCTATGACCCTGCGATCAAATGTTTTCGGTTCCCATTGGAGAGGCACGTCGTTTCGTCTACTAATTGCACGGTTTTGCGGTGCGGTCGCAAAACACAGACACTAAACTTATTACACTGAACAGAGACGTCAATGAACGAATGAACAGATCATAACTTTGCAAAAATAAAGAAAGTAAACTTTTCACTCTAGGGAAGATTTGAACCAAGAACCTCTCGTTCCGCAGTTGCTCACGCTAACTACGGGACCACGGCGCTACTGAACTCGAACTCTCCTAGAAGATGCCTATCTTGCACATGGACTACTCGGTTTGTATATTTTGCTTAGTTTTTTCATAGTTCCACGCAACTTCTTCCTGTTTTCTCGATTGATCTGTGTTCAGTTTTTCAAGGCCTATCCACTGTGCCAACTTATAACTAAATCTGAGGGGGGTGCGATGGGGAGGTTCCCTTGTAAGTTGTCCTATGGACAAACACACACACACACACACACACACACCCCCACACACACCCATGCCCGAGGGAGGACTCGAACCTCCACCGGGACGAGCCGCACATGTAATATTGCATATCATGAATATATATATATATATATATATATATATGATGACTTTTGAATATTGTTAAGGTAAATACTTTGTTTGTTCTCTATCAAAATCTTTCATTTGCTAACTATGCCTATCAGTGGTTTGTGGTTAGTGCCTTCCACAGTTAGAATCTTTTATTTAGGTGGCAGTATTGGTGCTCGCTGTACTGCAGTAGTTCGAGTAACGAAGATTTTTGTGAGGTAAGTGATTCATGAAAGGTATAGGTTATTGTTAGTCAGGGCCTTTCTTTTGTAGGGATTATTGAAATGGTGTGTCAGTTTAGTGTTGATCAGAATAAGTAAAGAGAGAAATGTCTGAGGACGTTCAGTTCTGCTCAGCTGTTTGAAAATCAAATGACGTAAGAGGTTTATCAGCACAGTCATTCACTACTTTTTCCATGGGGATGTTTCAGCTCCGATGTACACCTGTGGAGTGGTACTATGCAGGCATACACTGCCCTCCCAATAAGGTGGTCTAAGTGTGTCACATTGAACAGAGATTATGTTCAAAAACAGGATTTGGTAGGCAAAACACTGGGGAATAATACGGTGTACTGGAATCTTGAATAAAACCAACCTGCTTTCAGAAAGGAATGTGTTGCATTACATATTGAATGCATCTCATATGACCATTCAATGCGTTGTATTCCAGTGGGAGAGGGGGGCGGGGGGTGGGGTGGGGAGACTGTCAAGAGGAAGGATTAAAACCGTCATGTTATCTCCATTTTTGATCCATACAATCTCGAAGCTTTTTCGGTTGATGGAGAACTGATATGCGAATCGAACGACTAAAATTAATACATAGTATCCTCCGCCATGCATAGTATACTGCCTTGCGGAGTGTTTATGATGTATACCGTTACAACACGACTAATTTGAAGAGAGTGAAGCTGCAGTAGGCCTTATCGCACATATAAAGTTCAGTATTGAGCTACGTTATTGTGCAAGATGTAGGAGGGTGAGTCAAATGAAAACCTTAAATTTGTAATAAGAAATCGAAGTTTCACGCCGTTATCCTGTAATTTGGTAAGCGTGCTACAAACAGCGTGCAGAATGGCCTGTAGGTGGCAGCATAGTGCAGATGTACACACAGCGTCGCAGTATCAGTTTAAAGATGGCCGCTCCACTTGCGACTTGTACCAGGGAAGAACAGCGTTCTGTTATTGGGTTTAGCCGGCCGGGGTGGCCGAGAGGTTCTAGGCGCTACAGTCTGGAACCGCGCGACCGCTACGGTCGCAGGTTCGAATCCTGCCTCGGGCATGCATGTGTGTGATGTCCTTAGGTTAGTTAGGTTTAAGTAGTTCTAAGTTCTAGGAGAGTGATGACCTGAGAAGTTAAGTCCCATAGTGCTCAGAGCCATTTTTTGTTATTCGGTTTTGCGTAGTAAAGGTGTGAAACCTATTGAAATTTATCGACAAATAAAGGTTCAGTACGGTGATGCATGTTTGTCACAGAAGCAAGACTACGAATGGAGTGGGAAGTTCGCAAATGGTGTGACTTCAGTGCAAGATTCTCCTAGTCCAGGTCAGGCACAACGAGTTGTGACTCCACAGGACATTGCAGCAGTTGAAGCCATAGTGAAGGAAAACAGCCGAGTGACACTGAATGACATTGCAGCATGTTTACAGATTAGTCATGGGTCAGCACAGCACACTGTGCACGATGTGCTCCGGTTTCACAAAGTGTGTGCAAGATGGGTGCCACGGCAGCTGACTCCTGAAATGAGAGAACGACGTGTTGATGTTTGTGAAGAACTTCTTCGGCGCTTCGAACGAGAAGGTGATGGCTTCCTTGCAGGAATCGTTACTGGGGACGAAACCTGGGTTCACTTCCACCAACCGGAAACGAAGAGAGCGAGCAAGGAATGGCGCCATTCCTCATCACCAAAACCAAAGAAGTTTCGAACAAAACCGTCAGCAGGGAAGGTTATGCTGACTCTCTTTTGTGACGAAAAAGGCGTCATTTTGGAGCATTACATGCCTAGAGGGACCACTGTCACCAGTGCATCATACACAGATCTCATAAAAAATCATCTGCAGCCTGCAACAAAATCAAAGCGACGTGGATTGCTGTCAGCAGGTGTCCTTTTGCAACATGACAGTGCAAGGCCCCACACTGCCCGTACAACAGTTGCAACCATCACAGACCTGCGTTTTGAGTGTCTTCCTCATCCACCATACTCACGAGACATTGCCCCAAATGACTTCCGTATGTTTGGACCACTCAAAGACGCAATGGGAGGAAAGAAGTTCCGTTCTGATGAAGAGGTACGCCAAGCGGTGCATGAGTGGTTGTGCATACTACCAAAATAATTTTTTTCTAATGGAATTTATGCACTTTGTAAGCGCTGTAGGATGTGAATTGAGCGAAGGGGGAGATTATGTTGAAAAGTGATACAGCTTTGTACCACTTCTGCACAATAAATAATATTTAAGATTTTCATTTGACTCACCCTTGTAGAAGCATAATTATTGGAAATCTCAAATCACTGTATCAACTCGTGCCAGTGGGGGTGTTTTCCATCTCGGACCTATACGCCTTTCTGGCGACCTGTGCTCTGTTGGAATCAATTATCCCGAGTGGAAATGATACACTTACGAGATAGCATCATCTTCCTAGAAGAGCCTTCCAGGAGATGGGGGTAAGAATTCCCTTTGAGAGTTCTCTGTGACTTGTGGGAGCCGGTCGCCGCACAATACACGTTGCAGGGGCGAGGGGGTGGGGTGGGAGGGGGAGGGAGAGAGTGGCGGGTGACGTGTGGGAGGGGGGGGCATTCCTCTTTGTGTGGGCGGCGCGCCGCCCACCTGTGGATCACACAGGGGTTCCGTCCTGTCTGCCGACCTCATTAAAGGCGCCGCCACGCCTTATCCTGTGAGGTACTGCGAATTTCGTGGTAGCGTCAAGGGCACATGCAGCCATCTCCCCGTCACAAAGTCTGATATCTCAAGCTACTAATATCGCTCACAAGAGCAGTGTGCTAGTAAAGCAGACAAAAATTAACGAGATAATAGGCATAAAATGGTTCATATGGTTCTAAGCACTATGGGACTTAACATCTGATGTTATCAGTCCCCTAGAACTACTTAAACCTAACTAACCTAAGGACATCACACACATCCATGCCCGAGGCAGGATTCGAACCGGCGACCATAGCAGTCGAGCGGTTCCGGACTGAAGCGCGTAGAACCGCTCGGCCACCGCGACCGGCCTATTACTTCCTCCTCCACAGGGAGTCACAGAGTTGTGCAATTTTTTGCCCTTTCTTTCCGTTGTCGTAGTTTTGATAGTCAGCAGTATGGATCGCTAAGTTCATGGATACCAGGACTGGGCAGAAGTTGTGTACTGCTGCGGTAGGTGGTTATTGCAGCAGAAGCGAGAGTGCTTTAGACGCATTGTCTCAAAGCGTGTTTGCGCGGCGCGCATGGCTGAGGAAGTCTGCCACATATAGAGCCGTGTAGTGTGTAGTGGTGCGTACTGTATACGCAACTAATGGAACAGCGGGCGGGCGGTGTAGTTGCCGCGGGCCAAACACGGATCCGTGGGGGACACAGCGACATGGCGGAAAGCCCCGGGGGCTTAAGCGGATAGCACCCGCCTGTGCTTCCCGTTACTCCAGCCTCGCATACCGCCCGGCAGACATTTAAAGCAGTGTGAGGTCGAGGGGAAATGGCGATTGTGAAATGGCGGACACTGTGTCTATAGTTAAGACGCAGTTTCCAGACTGACTGACTGATTCATTCATTCATTCATTCATTCATTCACTGACTCATCATCGTCCGCCGCAAACCACTAAGGACAGGAGCTTGAAATTTGCAGAGTGTACTGATCTCATACGGTACGAGTCGTCTACGAAGGGATTGTTCGAAATTCCATCCCTAAAGAGGTGAAATAGGGGATCGAAAGTTTTTTAAAAGTATGTCGGTATCAAAGCAATTTTCAAGCTAGACCCCTCGAAAATTTGTATTTGGTTTCTCGGCCAAAAATAAAGAAATGCAGTCTTTCACTATTTTTGGAAATTTAACCCCTATTGGGGGTGGTACAGTTGGTGAAATTTTTTAAAAGATAAACCATTAAAAAAAAGTACTAAAGTTTTTTTTATAGTAACACTATGAAAATTTATATTAAGCTTCTCTAAGGGGGTGAAATAAGCGATGAAAATTTTCAGGAAAATATTTCGTCATATTAACAAAGTTTTGAACCTAAATTTATCAAAATTGGCATCTCTCTTCCCCGTTAGGCACAAAGAAATATGTGTTAGGGAGCGACATTTCTATTGAAGTGTCACCAACGAAAGTAAAAGGCATGATTAACGAAAAACTTTGGATTCCAGCTACCTGAATAGTGTTTTCGTCTGTAGTACATTCGGAAACGACCATTATCAGAATGGGAAGAAATTACATGTGGTGTCCCACAAGGATCCATCTTAGGGCCATTGCTTTTTCTTGTGTACATTAATGATCTTTCATTAGTTACACTGCCAGAAGGAGAGTACCTTTTGTTTGCAGATGACACGAGTATTGCAATAAATAGTATGTCAAGTGTAGTTTTAGAAAGATCTGCTAATGATATTAATAAATGTTTTAAAGCCAACTCACTGACATTAAACTTCGAAACGACTCACTATATGCAATTCAGATCCTGTAAGAGGTTTCCACCCAGCATACGCATAAAGTATGAAGAAGAGTAGATAGAAGAGGTTGACAGTCTTAAATTCCTGTGATTCCAACTTGATAATAAATTCAGTTGGGAGGAGCACACCACAGAACAGCAGATACACCTTAACAAATCGGTATTTGCAATACAAGTGTTGGCAGACATAGGCGACATAAAAATGAAAAATCTTGCATACTTCGCCTACTTTCATTCCATAATGTCATATGGTATAATATTTTGGGATAACTCTTCAAGTCAAACAAAAGTTTTCAGAGTCCAAAAGCGTGTAATAAATATTATTTGGGGAGTAAATTTACAGACGTCCTGTAGAACCCTCTTCAAAGAACTGGGTATACTAACTACTGCCTCTCAGTATATTTACTCCTTAATAAAATTTGTCCTAAATAATATATCTCTTTTTAAAACAAACAGCTCAGTTCATACATACAATACCAGGAACAAAAATGATCTGCACAAGGACTTAAAAGCACTTACTTTAGTTCAAAAAGAGGTCCACTACTCAGGAACACTCATCTTCAATAATTTGCCAGCAAACATAAAAAAATTTAGTTAGAAATAAAGATCAGTTTAAAAGTAACCTGAAAGACTTACTAGTGGCCAACTCCTTCTACTCCATTGACGAATTTTTAATAGAAACAAATGATGTATATATTCATACTATTAGTATTGTTATTTCAGCTTAAAAAAATTGACATGTTTCACATTCATGAGGATATCCTCAGCACGGATCTATGGAACGAGAAACTAATCTAATCTAATCTTATGTGTGCACAACATATTAGTGAGGTGACCTCATGTAAGCTCCGCTGTGTTTTGGCAAAAGAAGCAAATTTTAACATGGCAACAAGAGAAATGCATGTTTCAGTCAAAATTCGCCAGTATTGACACATCGCTGAAAGTTAGATGTGGTTCACAAGCCAAGCGAAAATAAATTACTGCATTTTCCGTGGAATTCTGTTGAGATACTAATCAAAGCAGAGATGATAGATCATTATGAATGCTCATACTGCAAGTGTGGGTGTGGAGGTGCTCCACAAAATATTTAGAAAAAATGTGAGTGTAGGCTTCAGTTTAGAACGGCACTTCCCCTCCAGCTCTCAGCATTTCCCCTACAGCACCTGCCCTTAACCCCCACCACTGCCGCTCTCCCCACTCGTGCCCGGCCAACTGCACATCTTGTGGCCATGTTATTCTGCATGGACTCTACTGATGCCACTGTTCAGGCAAACTTTACAGTGACAAGTGTGTTTCATTTTGGCTATCTTTCTTATTGCACATTGGCACAATGACGAACTACCTGTCACTTCACTTGTCTATAAAATGAGTATACCTTGAGGGCATTGCATTTTGTTTTCCTGCAGTGCATATTGTAGGTACCAGCGCAAATGTATAAACGGGAAAATATTTACTACTAGCTGATAAGTACTGACACACAATAGTGGAAAATCTTTATGCTGAACGGTTGCATATGTAGTTCAAATGGCTCTGAGCACTATGGGACTCAACTGCTGAGGTCATTAGTCCCCTAGAACTTAGAACTAGTTAAACCTAACTAACCTAAGGACATCACAAACATCCATGCCCGAGGCAGGATTCGAACCTGCGACCGTAGCGGTCTTGCGGTTCCAGACTGCAGCGCCTTTAACCGCACGGCCACTTTGGCCGGCTTGCGTATGTAGTGGCAGTGCTACAACTCTGCGGTTATACTTGCGAACTTGTACACCTGCTCCCCTTAGTGTTTGAGTCGGGCCTCCTGTAGCCAATTACAGACTCGACTGATTAATTGTTCAGCAGTGGAGACTTGTGAGTAGAGTCTCCAAGCATACAGAGACAGAGTCTGTAGACAACGTCACGGGAGTCGCTGGCGAATTTAAGGCGAGTGTACAGAGCTTATTACTGGTCTCTAGTATTCACTGCCTTCCTTGCAGTAGCACAGACCCTGTTTTCAATTTTTGATTAAAATTTCAATGAACGATATCTGTGAGTCACTAAGATTCAGCACCTGGTTTATACAGTGAACAATTCTGTATTATATCAGTGTTTCACTTTCTGTATAAATGTGATTCCTTACTGAACAATACAAACGTGTGCGTTTTGCACAAGTGTGGTTTTTTATTACGTTAGTTTGTTGTATCCGCTATTATGGTGCTCCTTTAGTTGTCACTGTACCTTTATTCCAGCCACTCTCATATTATGGAACAAACACCCATGACTGTAAGTAACTGGTGAGTCTGACTGCCCACTGCCACCAGTCTTAGCAAATAACCACAGCCACCAACCTAGTTAATAAACAGGTAGTAAAAGCATCATTGACTCATGCTACAGCAATTTAACAGTACTTGTCTCCTGTAAGTGTGTTGCGCATTTCGGACACAAATTTCGGTCATAAAGTCTCTGTTACTCACTTTAGGGCTGTCGACATCTTTTGCAGGCTTGGATGTATCTGTTACAATTCCAGACTTCTCTGATTTCTCCACGAAAGCGGTGCCTCTGCTTACCTGTAAGTTGGAAACACACCACGTGTCACTTATGAGAAGCCATTACGTGATACACGAAATACACATGTCAACAAAAGTACAACACAGGGAGTTTAAAAAAAGAATCATTGCATTAAACAAGAAGCGGTTGAAATCTTCCAAACGACGTTGGTATATTCGAGCATTGGTGAATTTGTCGGAGGTTCTTTTGTCTGGTCTTAGTCGTTGCTCTGAATGCTACTGGGATCTCTTTCTTTTTCAATATGTTTCCAAATCTGTGCACTGTTTTACTGTCATATGTTAGGGTGTACCGTCTGTTTGTTTTTCCTGATGTGATGTGGTCTGTTGTGTTGTCTGTATGTTCCAGGTAGCCCAGTACGCACAAAAAAGCAGAAATTTCGAACAATGCACACAGAGCACGTGAGAGATCTAAAGAGTGACAGCACACATTCCACTTTCACTGAACATCTAATGGACAAAAATGACAAGCCCACTAATATCGAAAGTGATCTACACATCCTGAAGCACAACAACAGTTTATATCGAAAACTAACTAAGAAAATTATTACATACAAAAGGCTATAATGAAAGGGAAAAACGTAATAAACAGAAACACAACACTTTGCAACAATACACTCCCTCATCACATACAGAGACAGAAATAAAGAACAGAACTCGTCAGAACTTACACTACAATTTTCATAGCCTTCTCACAATGTGCGATACATTTCTCGCGACACACGCGAACAGCAAGATGGCGGAATATTTTGGATCACGAACAAGGTGCGAAAGTTATGCTTCTCTGTGTCTAAAAGTAGCTGCAAGCCATCCAACGAACGTGAGTACATGACAAATTACGTAACAACCTAGTAGACACCAAAACTGTATCCACAGCAGACCGAAATCCCAATTGCGTAACGCAAGTTCACATTTTTGTATTTGTTTACTAACAAAAATAAAGTATTATGAAATTATTGACAGAAACAATATTTGGAACAAAACAGTACACATATAATAATGTTTCTTAAGTATGCTATTCTCGCATGCTTATGAAAAAAAAACCATTAATGTCGCTGATACTAGTTTCGGGTAACAAATAAATGACAAAACTGTTTTGCATCTTGGTGGACCCACAATCCCATATTCTTGTTACGTCTAGAAATGACAGACGAGATTATCCAATTTTATGATGGAAATGAAAAAACGTGGCTGTATGCTGTTTCTATACGTCTTAGTCACTCTGAAACTCGATGGGCTATTTCGTCATTCCGTTTTCCCTAAGCCTTAACATACGGACCTATATCTGCAAGTGTGTAGCTGCCACCACACTTTAACAGCTATAGGCGCCTGCAGTGGCTCGAAAACTGGTTACTGAAGCAATAATTAGTAATAAATTCAAAAGAACGAGTTTATGAATGAATCACGTGGTTTTCGTTTTTTATACTTTCTGAGAGGAAGGTTCCCTTCATAACAGTGAACGAGAGAGTTTTATAGTAAATGTCGCACAGATGTAGGTTTTCTCACCTCTCAAATAAGATCTTACTCTAATACGAACCTGTCGCGAATATTTTGGCTCATTTATCTAAAAATTATCAAAATTAAGTGACTTCATTGTGTATGGTCTTGAACTGACGGAATTTTACGGCGAGTATCTATCGTCACGGAAACTAGACTACTTCTGTTCCGTCACAATGGCGCAGATGATTAGCGTTTGTAGGAAGCAGGGAAATTACAGTTTAAGTATGATGACATGGAGGACATGGCAAACAGGGCACAGGCTCGGAATGTTTCAAGGATGAGGAATGGAATCAGCCGTGTCCTTTTGAAGGAATCATCACAGTATTTGCATGGGACAATTTATTGAAATCCCAGAAAACGTAAATCTGTATGATCGGACGCGGATTTGAACCGCCTTCCTACGGAGTTCCATGTGATTAGTGTGCTGACCATTGCTCCACTGCACTAAGTGATTCGCATGTGAACCACAGTAAACTTTGATACCGGTCCTGCCATGAAAGCATGTGGAACAACGCATCTGCCTAAGGAAATTAGATCATTCTCAATCTTTTTACAATGTTACATATTATTTTGCTACAAGGAACGATACAATTGGCCCCAACACGAAACCGCATGGAACACCTCATTTGTGCTTTAGCTGTGTAAATATTCTCTGCTATAGGAAGGTCACTTCCAGGTGCAGCTGCCTTTGCTGCGGGCTGTTCTTCAGATCCCACGCCTCTGCCTTAGGGGAGTCGCTGTTTAGGGATGAAGGAGACACTGACCTCCATGAATTAACAACGGGGCGGGCGACAACTTCGTTGTTGCTGGCGCCACCGGGGCGCGCTGCTGCGTTTGCATTATTCAGCTGCAGCCAACAGCTGTGGGAGCCGCTTGCACTGGTCTTGTCTCAGCCGCCTCTCGCAGATTCCCTGCAGACAACCTTAAAGCTGTTTACAAGGTGAAAGAAACAAGGGTTGTCTGCTGCAGTGTTCTCTGCTTATCATTAGTGTCCCTTCTCGGCAACTTTCCAGTGTCTTAGAGGGAGAAACTTCATCACGCCAAAAGCCTTTATCACACACCACAGGATAAAGATTTAAATGAAATTAAAACACATTTCTACTTCAGTTGAATTTGCTCAATTAGGATTACTCTGAGTATATAAATTTGTTGCTTGTCCCCCTCATTTGGGGATAATTATTTCATCCTGTTGCTATCACGTTCCTTTCCTACATGGCACCAAGTTACTATGAATTTTTAGTTCGTTTTTCAATGGCCTTGCCACAGTGGTAGCACCAGATCCCGTCAGATCACCGAAGTTAAGTATTTTCGGCGTGGGCTAGCACTTGGATGGGTGACCACCCAGCCTGCCGAGAGCTGTTGGTAAGTGTGGTGTACTCATCTCTTATGACGCGAACTGTTAGTGCAGCTGGGCCTTCATGGCCTGTGCAGGCGAAACACGATGTGTATTAGTTTGTTCATTTTCTTCGTTGTCCACTTTTCTAGCCGCGCGGGCTAGTCGCGCGGTCTGGGGCGTCTTGTCACGGTCCGCGCGGCTCCCCCCGTCGGAGGTTCGAGTCCTCCCCCGGGCATGGGTGTGTGTGTGTGTGTGTGTGTGTGTGTGTGTGTGTGTGTTGCCCTTAGTGTAAGTTAGTTGAAGTTAGATTAAGTAGTGTGTAAGCTTAGGGACCAATGACCTCAGCAGTTTGGTCCCATAAGACCTTACCACAAATTTCCAATTTTCTACACCAGAACCCAAAAATTTATTTGTGTGGGTTTGTTCTTGTGTGATCACGAAAGAGCTCAATGCCATCTCTCTTTAGCATACAGATAAACCCATCCTATAATATCGCTGAAATGTGTGGGGCCAGTACCAAACAGGATTACCAGCAGGACTGGACATGTACAAAGGAGGGCAGCACGACACAGCTTTCACTGACTCACGGGAAAGCACCACGGGATCGTTGAAAAACCCGAATTGTCATACTCTTGAAAACAAACGCCAACTATCCTTGGGTAAACCTACTGATGTAGTTTCAAGAAGAAGTTTAAGGGAAGAACGTACGGGTATATTGCAACTTCCAACAATTCCTTCCCATATGGGAAGGAACACAACATAACATTAATTACAGCACGCATAGAGGCAGTGAAGCGGTCACTTACGATCCATATGTAAACGAAATGGGAAAGGAACCCTAATACGTAGAGCAATACCGCGTCATCGTGGTTTACGGAGGAGTATGTACATACAGATATAGATTTACAATTAGATCTTGTTTTCATGATACCTGCGCCAGATACTCACTGCCTGAGAAAAAAGGGGAGCACCCATAAGGGAATGAAAAACGAATTATAACTTTATGGTTGAGGGGTGTATGTGATGCTTCCTCAGTGATTACAATATTGGGTCACGTTTACAACGATTATGGCAGTGTGAGCCCACTTATCAGTATGACCTTGCAACCCCTCAGACGTGAACGAATACAGTAATTCGGTAGGGAAGGGCGTCATAAATACACTATCCTCTCCTGAGGCACGCAGAAAAAAAAATGGTTCAAATGGCTCTGAGCACTATGGGACTTAACTTCTGAGATCATCAGTCCTCTATAACTTAGAACTACTTAAACCTAACTAACCTAAGGACATCACTCACATCCATGCCCGAGGCAGGATTCGAACCTGCGATCGTAGCGGTCGCGCGGATCCAGACTGCAGTGCCTAGAACCGCTCGGCCACTCCGGCAGGCGAGGCACTCTGGCCCACAGCTGTTGTACCTGGTCTTTGACATCCTTGCTACTGAAACTGAGACGAAGTTGATGTCTGGTGTGGTCCCACATGTGTCCTATCAAGAACAGGTATGAGAATGTTGCTGGTTATGGAAGTACCCCAAAAGCACGCATACAATTCATAGAGACACGTACCATATGTGGACGAGCGTTGTCTTGTTGAAAACTGGCAGCACAATAGTGTAGCCTGAGAGGAAACATAAAACCGCTGTACCTCTCCAAAAAATTGGACGTATGGTACCACTTCGCAGGCTGCCACCATAATCCCCGTCGATGATCGTACGGGGCAGTGCAGGAACGACATTCGTCACTGGATGCAATGCTACACCATTCAGAGCAGTGCATGCTTCCCAGTCACGGCACAACTCCAATGGCCGGCGTTCATGTTGTGGTGTTAACAGCATCCCATGCATGTGACAGTAGTAGGATGGTGGTAATATCAGACCAATAACATGGGATGACCAAAATCTGCAGGGAGTATGTTACTTGCTGTCATATGGTAAGAGCAGATGTGAAGGGGTTATGATGTGCTTGGTGCACAATTCAGCAATCCTCCATTATGGTAGGCAGGCGTGGTCGACCAGAACTTTGAGTGAGGAGTATGTCTGCCCCTCACGTTCCTAGCAGTCCAACAATGGGCCACTTTTACATCATAATCTGGATATTGCGTGATTCGACAAGCCTGCCAAGTAGGGACAATGAGGCAACTCCGTCCGGTGGTGATAACTCTGTCTCTTCCTATTATGCGGCGTCTCCTTCACAGTGATCACTCAGTGTCTGATGCTATTCACGCCCTTTAGACACCCTAACACAAACATAAAAAAAATTACAACTATGCATCACCAGGGAATTATCCGAATGGGGTTGATACCGGTAGATGTGATGTACATACAAATGATGAAAGTTTCATAAAAACTGGACCATTTGTTCAAGAGCAAGAGCTTCGCAAATTGCGCAAGTAAACAACACAGTGGCACACTTCTGGCCCTTATTCAAGCAGTTATTTGGCTTGGCATTGATTGAGTTGCGGGATGTCCTCCTGAAGGAGGGAGGTCGTGTTCCTAATGCTCCAAAAGTGCTCAACTGGAGATAGATCTGCAGTCAACGAGTGTGCGGCTGATCCCGGTGGACGTTCGAGTCCTCCTTCGGGCATGGGTGTGTGTATGTGTGTGTGTGTGTGTGTGTGTGTGTGTGTGTGTGTGTGTGTGTGTCTGTCCTTAGGATAATTTAGGTTAAGTAGTGTGTAAGCCTAGGGGCTGATGACCTTAGCAGTTATGTCCCATACGATTTCACACACATTTGAACATTTTTTTTTTAGATAGATCCGGCGACCTTTTAGCAAGGTAGAGTTTTGGCAAGGACTAAGACTTCAAGAAGAATATAATAATTCCAATCCCAAAGAAAGCAGGTGTTGACAGATGTGAAAATTACCGAACTATCAGTTTAATAAGCCACGGCTGCAAAATACTAACACGAATTCTTTACATACGAATGGAAAAACTGGTAGAAGCCGACCTTGGGGAAAATCAGTTTGGATTCCGTAGAAATATTGGAACATGTGAGGCAATACTGACCCTACGACTTATCTTAGAAGAAAGATTAAGGAAAGGCAAACCTACGTTTCCAGCATTTGTAGACTTAGAGAAAGCTTTTGACAATGTTGACTGGAATATCCTTTTCAAATTCTGAAAATGGCAGGGGTACAATGCAGGGAGCGAAAGGCTATCTACAATTTGTACAGAAACCAGATGGCAGTCTTAAGAGTCGAAAGGCACGAAAGAGAAGCAGTGGTTGGGAAGGGAGTAGCCTATCCCCGATGTTATTCAATCTGTATAATGAGCAAGCAGTAAAGGAAAAAAAGAGAAATTCGGAGTAGGTATTAAAATCCATGGAGAAGAAATAAAAACTCTGAGGTTCGCCGATGACATTGTAATTCTGTCAGAGACAGCAAAGGACTTGGAAGAGCAGTTAAATGGAATGGACAGTGTCTTGAAAGGAGGGTATAAGATGAACATCAACAAAAGAAACGAGGATAATGGAATGTGATAGAATGAAATCGGGTGGTGCTGAGGCAATTAGATTAGGAAATGAGACACTTAAAGTAGTAAAGGAGTTTTGCTATTTGGGGAGCAAAATAACTGATGATGGTCGAAGTAGAGAGGATATAAAATGTAGACTGGCAATAGCAAGGAAAGCGTATCTGAAGAAGAGAAATTTGTTAACATCGAGTATAGATTTAAGTGTCAGGAAGTCGTTTCTGAAAGTGTTTGTATGGAGTGTAGGCATGTATGGAAGTGAAACGTGGACGTTAAATAGTTTAGACAAGAAGAGAACAGTAGCTTTCGAAATGTGGTGCTATGGAAGAATGCTGAAGATTAGATGGTAGATCGTGTAACTAATGAGGAGGTATTGAATAGAATTGTGGAGAAGAGGAGTTTGTGGCACAACTTGACTAGAAGAAGAGATCGGTTGGTAAGACATGTTCTGAGGCATCAAGGGATCACCAGTTTAGTATTGGAGGACAACGTGGAGGGTAAAAATCGTAGAGGGAGACTAAGAGATAAGTACACTAAGCAGATTCAGAAGGATGTAGGTTGCAGTAGGTACTGGGAGATGTAGCTTGCACAGTATAGAGTAGCATGGAGAGCTGCATCAAACCAGCCTCTGGACTGAAGACCACAACAACAACAAGACACGCAGTAGAAACTCTCACCGTGTGCACACAGGCATTATCTTGTTGAAAGATAAACCCATCGTCACGTACCTCTGTGCTGTAAGGATACCTTTGATGACAATCAAAGCGGTTCTGCTATGAAATGAAGTGACTGTCACTTCTGGTTGTCAGGCCATATGGCGGGAGACTGTCAGCTTGGTACCCTACCACTGTTCCCCGCGTTTCCAGAGACATCTTCACTGGTCACTGGGGCTCAGTGCGAAGCGGGGCTCATCACTGGAAGCAGTTCTATTCCAGCCAATGAGATTCCAGGTCGAACAAGTTTCTGGAGACGCTCCGGACCGTGGTGGGATACCAACCTGGATCTCGCCTGCCGTACGGCCTGACAATCACAAGTGATGGTCCGGAGTGACGTTTCACCTGTTTGGTTGTCATCCGCGGCACATTTAGGGCACAGCGGTACGTTGACGATATTCTACGCCCCATTTTGTTGTCCTTCGTGGCAAACCATCCTTTGGTTGCATTTCAGTTTGCTGCCCGCAAACAGCAAGTGTGTCTATTGCTTCTCTTCGTGCTTACCAAACCCCACCCTGACCGGTATGGTCGCTGCATCTCTCCCCAATCGAGAGCATTTGTAGCATTACGGCAAGGGTCCACCAGCCAGCTCCGGATTTTTGGGATCTAACGCGCCAGTTGAACAGAATTTGGCCAAACATCCATCAGGAGGAGATTCAAAGACTCAACGAGTGCCAAGCCAAATAACTGCTTGTATAAGGATCAGAGATGGACCAACGCTTTACTGACTTGCTCATAAAATTAAAATGAGACGTATCTTTCATGGGCAGGTAAGAAGCGTACAACTTTGAACATCGCTGACGTTTGCAGCAACCGTATACACAAATTTGAAAAATATGTAAAAATGTGCCAACCGGTTGCATAGGTTTTTCTATATAAGGTGTTACAAAAAGGTACGGCCAAACTTTCAGGAAACATTCCTCGCACACAAATAAAGAAAAGATGTTATGTGAACCTGTGTCCCGAAACGCTTAATTACCATGTTAGAGCTCATTTTAGTTTCGTCAGTATGTACTGTACTTCCTCGATTCACCGCCAGTTGGCCCAATTGAAGGAAGGTAATGTTGACTTCGGTGCTTGTGTTGACATGCGACTCATTGCTCTACAGTACTAGCATCAAGAACATCAGTACGTAGTATCAACAGGTTAGTGTTCATCACGAACGTGGTCTTGCAGTCAGTCCAATGTTTACAAATGCGAAGTTGGCAGATGCCCATTTGATGTATAGATTAGCACGGGACAATAGCCATGGTGTGGTACGTTTGTATCGAGACAGATTTCCAGAACGAAGGTGTCCCGACAGGAAGACGTTCGAAGCAATTGATCGGCGTCTTAGGGAGCACGGAACATTCCAGCCTATGACTCGCGACTGGGGAAGACCTACAACGACGAGGACACCTGCAGTGGACGAGGCAATTCTTCGTGCAGTTGACGATAACCCTAATGTCAGCGTCAGAGAAGTTGCTGCTATACAAGGTAACGTTGACCACGTCACTGTATAGAGAGTGCTACGGGAGAAACAGTTGTTTCCGTACCATGTACAGCGTGTGCAGGCACTATCAGCAGCTGATTGGCCTCCACGGGTACACTTCTGCGAATTGTTCATTCAGCAATGTGTCAATCCTCATTTCAGTGCAAATGTTCTCTTTACGGATGAGGCTTCATTCCAACGTTATCAAATTGTAAATTTTCACAATAAACATGTGTGGGCTGACGAGAATCCGCACGCAATTGTGCAATCACGTCATGAACACAGATTTTCTGTGATCTTTTGGGAGGCATTGTTGGTGATGTCTTGATTGGGCCCCATGTTCTTCCACCTATGCTCAATGGAGCACGTTATCATGATTTCATACGAGATACTCTACCTGTGCTGCTAGAACATGTGCCTTTACAAGTACGACACAACATGTGGTTCATGCACGATGGAGCTTCTGCACATTTTAGTCGAAGTGTTCGTACGCTTCTCACCAACAGATTCGGTGACTGATGGATTGGTAGAGGCGGACCAATTCCATGGCCTCCGCGCTCTCCTGACCTCAACCCTCTTGACTTTCATTTATGGGGGCATTTGAAAGCTCTTGTCTACGCAACCGCGGTACCAAATGTAGAGACTCTTCGCTGCTCGTATTCTGGACGGCTGTGATACAATACGCCATTCTCCAGGGCTGCATCAGCGCATCAGGGATTCCATGCGACGGAGGGTGGATGCATGTATCCTCGCTAACGGAGGACATTTTGAACATTTCCTGTACCAAACTGTTTGAAGTCACGCTGGTACGTACTGTTGCTGTGTGTTTCCATTCCATCATTAATGTGATTTGAAGGTAAGTAATAAAATGAGCTCTAACATGGAAAGTAAGCGTTTCCGGACACATGTCCACATAACATATTTTCTTTCTTTGTGTGTGAGGAATGTTTCCTGCAAGTTTGGCCGTACCTTTTTGTAACACCCTGTATACCTTGACCAGGTTTCGTCACGTCTAAGGGTGACTTCCTCAGAAAGTAAGGTAATTACATGAATAACATATCGTCAAGGATGTACAGTGATTTAAGAGCTGAGTTGCTCAAGTCATACATTAAAATATAAGACATAATGTTTGACTTTTGAAAGAACATTATGTCTTATATTTTTATGTATGACTTGAGCAACTCAGCTCTTAAATCACTGTACATGCTTGACGATATGTTTTTCATGTAATTACCTTACATTCTGATAAAGTCACCCTTAGAGGTGACGAAACCTGGTCAAGGTATACAGAAAAACCTATGCAACCGTTTGGCACATTTTTACATATTTTTCAGACATATCTTTGGTCGTCTGGGATTTCAATTCGGTGATTGAGCGACGGGGCATCGCTTTCTTGAATTGCTTCTTCCTCCGTTGGTACAATTTTTATTCATATGCGTAACTGCAGAAGCACCCCAAGCCACATTGTAAGTAGGCTGTTTAGGTTTTTATGTTGGTAACGCCACGTAGCGCTCTGTATGAAAATCACTGGCTGTGCTGTGTGCAGTCTGTGGCTGGTTGGACTCATTGTTGGAATATTCGCTATTGTAGTGTTGGGCAGTTGCATGTGAATAGCGCGTAGCGTTGGGCAGTTTGAGGTGAGCCGCCAGTAGTGGTGGATGTGGGGAGAGAGAAGCAAGAGTTTAGAGATGTTAATATGAGCGGACGATGCCTATCAGTAGTTAGTGCCTTCAGTAGTTAGAATCTTTCGTTTAGCTGGCAGTATTGGCGCTCGCTGTATTGCAGTAGTTCGAGTAACGAAGATTTTTGTGAGGTAAGTGATTCATGAAAGGTATAGGTTATTGTTAGTCAGGGCCATTCTTTTGTAGGGATTATTGAAAGTCAGACTGCGTTGCGCCAAAAAAAGTATTGTGTGTCAGTTTAGTGTTGATCAGAATAAGTAAAGAGAGAAATGTCTGAGTACGTTCGGTTTTGCTCAGCTGTTTGCAAATCAAATAACGTAAGAGGTTTATCAGCACAGCCATTTATAATTTTTCTAAGTGGACGTTACAATACAAGATCAGTCGTGAAAAGAAGCGACTGTTTTCCCTGGGGAGATGGAAGCGGGGAGGATTTTCTCATGGAAGCTTGTCGCGATAGGGGGGTGGAGGGGGAATGTGGTTTGAGGCAGAGAAAAAGACGAAACAATCACGGGGCGTCCAAATCCACCGTAAAGTCACGAATACAAGCATCCACACATTTCACTAACAGGTAGATTGATCCACATGGAAAATTTGCGTATATGATTTATAAATATTTATTGCAGATGGATGAACTGTGACGATGTTTGTCGATTAAGTCATGTCTCTCCAGAACTTCGCTGGTGTGTCCTTCTTCAATTGTTTAAAATGTACGAATATCTGGAGTTACTATGTAATCATGTATCGTTGTTCTCTGAATTTTAGTCGTGAACACGCAGTGGGTTTGGGGCGGGGACGGAACCTCTCCGTCGTTTCTAGGTCACCGGTTAACATGCAATACATACAATACAAGATCGTTTAAATCCATTAATCCACCATGATCCGCATCAGGGTAGTCGAGAACTGGCTAATGTGATGAACTCTGACCATTTCAGCATCATGCGACTTTTACGTAGCGGGGCAGGTTCAAAAATGGGATGTATGGGTACCGCATGCTTGAAGTGAAAACCACAAAAATCAATGGGCGGCCAATTATGCATCTCTGCTTGCTCGTCATCAATTGGTTCATGAACAACAACGACCACACCTATCCTTTATCGTTGCTGGCGACGAGAAATGGTGTCTTTATGCTAACATAAGGCAAATAAAGGGATGGTTGACACCCCACCCCCTCCCGCCCCCCCAAAAAAGGAGCAACTCCTCATACAAAGACCTGCGTGCATCCAAAAATGATAACGTTATGCACGTGGTGGAACAGAGACGGTGTGGTGTGCTACCGATTGCTTCCCTGATGTGCGCCCATCACTGCTGATATTTATTGTCAATATTGTCAACAATTGAGACGTCTCGGCCGGCCGGAGTGGCCGTGCGGCTCTATGCGCTACAGTCTGGAACCGGGCGACCGCTACGGTCGCAGGTTCGAATCCTGCCTCGGCCATGGATGTGTGTGATGTCCTTAGGTTAGTTAGGTTTAATTAGTTCTAAGTTCTAGGCGACTGATGACCTCAGAAGTTAAGTCGCATAGTGCTCAGAGCCATTTGAACCATTTTTTTTTGGACGTTTCGCAAACTCCATCCAAGGACGACGACCAGAAAGACTGCGTAAAGTGATTCTGCTCCACAATAACACCCTCCCGCACTCTGCCACATTGACAGAAAACACAGTACAGGACTTGGGTTGGGAAGTCATTTCACATCCACCTCATTCACCTGATTTTGCACCTTCAGACACCTCCTCCGCGCTCTGTCGAACAACCCTTACGGTACTTCCTTTCCGGATGAAAATGCGCTGCGAATATAGCTCGACGGGGTTTTTGCCTCAAAACAACGTGATTTAGACAGCCGCGTAATCGAAAAGTTACGTCAGCGTTGGCAAAATGTCGTGTATAATTAAGAAGAATATAATACGGATGACGAGAGTCTGTCGTGTTTATTAAACTTGCGGTGAAACGCTAGGGACTAAGGTACAAGCGCACGGTAATGCTGCAGCTGGCGTTAGTCCCCGTGTGGGTCATGAGCTCCCGTATCGCACGCAGCGGAGGTGCTCGTAGTAAGGCATGCCTTATTCACGATCCTTCCCCGCGAGATTAAGCAACACAGTAGGGCGGCCCGCTTCGGGAGAAGCCTCGCTTGCCTTCAAAGCTTCACCGAGGGCTTCGAGCGAACTACAAAGTCCTGCCTCTACCTTGTGACGTGTGTGCCCTGCGGGGCAGGTGGGAAGAGCTCGCCACGCAGGCGTCGCTTCCCTCTACACTTGCTACGGAGGTCACTCTTTGCCGCCTCATGCGCTCACCTTACTGGAGATAGCTCATTGGGATCTGAGTCTTACATACATTCTCCGCAAGCCATCACACAGTGAACTGCTATTCATTCCACTTCCTGTTCGACTCGCAGATGGAGCGATGGGAAAACGTTAGTCTGTGCGCCTCCGTACGAGTCCTAATTTCTCTCATCTTTGTGGTCCTTACGCGCTTGTACACTACTGGCCATTAAAATTGCTACACCACGAAGATGACGAGCTACATACGCGAAATTTAACCGACAGGAAGAAGATGCTGTGATATGCAAATGATTAGCTTTTCACAGCATTCACACAAGGTTGGCGCCGGTGGCGACACCTACAAAGTGCTGATATGAGGAAAGTATCCATCCGATTTCTCATACACAAACAGCAGTTGACCGGCGTTGCCTGGTGAAACGTTGTTGTGATGCCTCGTGTAAGGAGGCCAAATGCGTACCATGACGTTTCTGACTTTGATAAAGGTCGGATTGTAGCCTACCTCGATTGCGGTTTATCGTATCGCGACATTGCTGTACACGTCGGTCGAGATCCAATTACAGTTAGCAGAATATGGAATCGGTGGGTTCAGGAGGGTAATACGGAACGCCCTGCTGGATCCCAACGGCCTCGTATCACTAGGAGTCGAGATGACAGGCATCTTATCCGCATGACTGTAACGGATCGTGCAGCAACATCTCCATCCCTGAGTCAACAGATGGGGACGTTTGCAAGACAACAACCATCTGCACGAACGGTTGGACGACGTTGGCAGCAGCTTGGACTATCCGGTCGGAGACCGTGGCTGCTGTTACACTTGACACTGCATCACAGACAGGAGCGCCTGCCATGGGCTACTCGACGACGAACCTGGGTGCACGAATGGCAAAACG
The DNA here is from genome assembly GCF_021461385.2 of Schistocerca piceifrons. Lineage (NCBI taxonomy): Eukaryota > Metazoa > Arthropoda > Insecta > Orthoptera > Acrididae > Schistocerca > Schistocerca piceifrons. The sequence goes on along the minus strand of NC_060147.1, from coordinate 116,282,310 downwards.
TCATTTTTTCGGATGAATTCAGGTTCTTTTTACTGCATCATGATGGTCGCATCCGTGTATGGCGACATAGCGATGAACGCACATTGGAAGCGTGTAGTCATCTTCGTCATACTGGCATATCACCCGGCGTGATGGTATGGGGTGCCATTGGTTACACGTCTCGGTCACCTCTTGTTCGCATTGACGGCACTTCGAACAGCGGACGTTACATTTCAGATGTGTTACGACCCGTGCCGGCCGGTGTGGCCGTGCGGTTCTAGGCGCTTCAGTCTTGAACCGCTACGGCCGCTGGTTCGAATCCTGCCTCGGGCATAGATGTGTGTGATGTCCTTAGGTTAGTTAGGTTTAAGTAGTTCTACGTTCTAGGGGACTGATAACCACAGATGTTAAGTCCCATAGTGCTCAGAACCATTTGAATAATTTTTTTTTGTTACGACCCGTGGCTCGACCGTTCATTCGATCCCTGCGAAACCCTACATTTCAGCAGGATAATTCAGGACCGCATGTTGCAGGTCCTGTATGGGCCTTTCTGGATACAGAAAATGTACGAGTGCTGCCCTGGTCAGCACATTCTCCAGATCTCCCACCAACTGAAAACATCTGGTCAATGGTGGCCGAGCAACTGGCTTGTCACAATACGCCAGTTACTAATCTCGATGAACTGTGGTATCGTGTTGAAGCTACATGGGCAGCTGTACCTGTACACGCCATCCAAGCTCTGTTTGACTCAATGCCGAGGCGTATCAAGGCCGTTATTACGGCCAGAGGTGGTTGTTCTGGGTACTGATTTCTCAGGATCTATGCACCCAAATTGCGTGAAAATGTAATCTCTTGTCAGTTCTAGGATAATATATTTGTCTAATGGAAATGAGCGTTTGGCGTCATTGGCCGGGAGGCCCCCGCGGGGCAGGTCCGGCCGCCATATCGCAGGTCTGATTACATTCGGCGCCACATTGGGCGACCTGCACGCCGGATGGGGATGAAATGATGATGAACACAACACAACACCCAGTCCCTGAGCGGAGAAAATCTCCGACCCAGCCGGGAATCGAACCCGGGCCCAGAGGACGGCAATCCGTCACGCTGACCACTCAGCTACTGGGGCGGACATTTGTCTAATGAATACCCGTTTATCATCTGCATTTCTTCTTGGTGTAACAATTTTAATGAGCAGTAGTGAATGTTGGCGGCAGCAGAATCGTTCTGCAGTCAACTTTAAATGCCGGTTCTCTAAATATTCTCAATAGTGTTCCTGGAAGAGGACGTCACCTTCCCTCCATGGAATCCCCATTTGAGTTCAGGAGGCATCCCCATATCACCCGCGTGCTGATCGGACCAACTTGTAAGAAATCTAGCAGCACGCCTGTGAATTGCTCCGATCTTCCTTTGACCCGACCTGGTCGGGATCTGAAACACTGGAGCAGTATTCGAGAATAGGTCGCATTATTTTTCTCTGCGCGCACTCCTTTATACATGATATTCACTTCCTTAGAATTCCCCAAATAGCCGAAGACAACTGGCTTTGGCCACAACCGAACTTACGCGTTCGATCCATTTCATACCGCTTTACAATGTTACGCCTAGATATTTAATCGATGTGACTGATTTAGGCACCAAAGAGTAATAATGTATTCGAACATGCCCTCCAGTACTAAATTGGTGATGCCTTGATGCCTCAGAACGTGTCCTACCAACCGATCCCTTCTTCTAGTAAAGTTGTGTCACAAATTTCTCTTCTCTTCAATTCTATTCAAAACAAAACCTCCTCATTGCTTCATGGGGGGGGGGGGGGGGGGGAGAGGGAAGACCATCGAGGAGGTATTTAATAGAACTGAAGAGAAGAGAAATTTGTGGCACAACTTGACTAGAAGAAGGGATCGGTTGGTAGGACATGTTCTGAGGCATCAAGGGATCACCAATTTAGTATTGGAGGGCAGCGTGGAGGGTAAAAATCGTAGAGTGACACCAAGAGATGAATACACTAAACAGATTCAGAAAGATGTAGGTTGCAGTAGGTACTGGGAGATGAAGAAGCTTGCACAGGATAGAGTAGCATGGAGAGGTGCATCTAACCAGTCTCAGGACTGAAGACCACAACAAACTCTTCATTAGTTATGTGATTTACCCATCTAATCTTCAGCATTCTTCTGTAGCACCACATTTCGAAAGCTTCTATTCTCTTCTTGTCTAAACTATTTAGCGTCCATGTTTCACTTCCATACATGGCCACTCTCCATACAAATACTTCCAGAAACGACTTCCTGACACTTAAATCAATACTCGGTGCTAACAAATTTCTCTTCTTCAGGAACGCTTTCCTTGCCACTGCCAGTCTACATTTTTATCCTCTCTACTTCGACCATCATCAGTTATTTTGCTCCCCAAATAGCAAAACTGATTTACTACTTTAAGCCTCTCATTTCCTTATCTAATTTCCGCAGCATCACCCGATTTAATTTGACTACATTCCATTATCCTCGTCTTGCTTTTGTTGATGTTCGTCTTATATTCTCCTTTCAAGACACTGTCCATTCCGTTCAATTGCTCTTGCAGGTCCTTTGCTGTCTCTGACAGAATTACAATGTCATAGGCGAACCTCAAAGTTTTTACTTCTCCTCCATTATTTTAATTCGTACTCCGAATCTTTTCTTTTGTTTCCTTTACTGCTTGCTCAATATACAGATTGAATAACATCGGGGAGCGGCTGCAACCCCGTCTCACCCCCTTCCCAACCACTGCTTCCCTTTCATGTCCCTCGACTCTTGTAACTGCCACCTGGAGGATTCACTTTCCTCCCCAACAATTAAAAAAATATAATTATATAGCATTCACATTTAGTGTAACTACCCGACAGTTTATTATTCCTTAACCTACCAATAATAAAATGACTAATCTCTCAATAAAATTGTGGCTCACTTATAACCTTTCAATAACTGACTGACTGTGAATTTAAACTGGTAAATTTTGGAAGTCAACAGTGCTGCGTCATGGCCCTGAAAGATCATTCTGAATAAATTGAAAATTCTTACCTCAATAAGGTCGCCGGATAGCGCGCACATATCTGCTCCTATAAGAAATTTTTCTGGCACAGCCCAGTGCAATGCTGGCCGATAGATTTGTCATGTATAAAAGGAAACAACTGATTTTTCTTTACGTTAACCGGGATGACCATGGATTGGAGAAATTGGTAAATTCTTTAAATTGAGATGAATAAGTGTGAAAAGTTAATTTTTTATAAGAAAGATTATTATTAAGAGACTTTTTAAAAACATTTACATGGGACTTGATATAACAATAGTACATATGCGCGAGGCTGATTTTACCTTGTATTATATTGCTCAGGCTCCGCCATCGCTCCCCACGACCGGCCCAGCCAACTCGATACACACGACTGCTCACTACTACTTACTCCTACTGCCACTGCTCTTACAGCATACAACACTGCTCTCTGGTCTGAGATCCTCTTATAGCTTACATGTCGCAGGCAGCGCCTGAGCAATCCATCGAAATTACATCTGCTCGAGTGCGCTAGCAACAAATTCTTTAATCACGGACCTCTTATACTCAACTTGCCCTTTTCTCACATGATATACTGACAACTGTGGATGAAGATGAACAGGCAGATTCTATACTGTATAAGTGGAAGAGCGCAGCAATTGTCGTCCTTTTTCTTGTTTTTTCTTTTTTCTTTTTCGCGGGTTTTGTTACACAAATCCAGGTTTTAGCTAGTGCCCAGGCATTGTCAGCACACTGTTTGTAAATCCCGATGCACGTTAGTTCCCTGTTGTTCAGGCGTCAGTCACAGTTCTTTTAACACTACTGTATGAAGAAGGTAGGCTGCATGGTGTTCTACATACAGCCTACCTTCTTCATACAGTAGTGTTAAAAGAACTGTGACTGACGCCCGAACAACAGGGAACTACCACGCATCGAGATTGAAAAATAGTGTATTGGTAATGGCTAGGCACTAACCGAAATGTGGATTTGCATAAGAAAACACGCAAAAAAGACGACTGATAGCTGCTGTGTATCATTTACAAATTACGTAACAGTCGCTGAGTGCACGCACTTCCCTAAAGGTAGTTAACCTGGTGAGGATTCTATACTTCTAGATTCCCGGAAAGCATTTGACGCGCTGCCCCATTGTGCGCTGTTAACGAAGGTACTAGCATATGGAGTGAGTTCACAGATATGTGAGTAACTCGAATGCTATGTAAGTAACGGAACCGAGTATGTTGTCCTCAACGGCGAATGTTGATCAGAGACAAGGGTACCGCCAGGAGTGACCCAGGGAAGCGTGATAGCATCGCTGTTGTTCTCTGTACGCATAAATGGTATAGAGGACGCGGTGAGTAGCAATCTAACGTTGTTTGCAAATGATGCTGAAGTGTACAGTAAGGTGTCGACTTTGAGTGAATGTATTAAGATACAAGAAGACTTAGACAAAAATTCCAGTTGGTATGATGAATGGAAGCCAGCGCCAAATGTCGAAAAAATGTAAGTTAATGCGGATGCATAGGAAGAACAGACCTGTAATGTTCGGATACAGTATTACTGGTGTGCTGCTTGACACAATCAAGTCGTTTAAATATCTGGGCGTAACGTTGCAAACCGACATGAGGTGGAACGAGCATGAGGGAACTGTGGTAGGGGAAGCGAATGGTCGACTTCGGTTCGTTGAGGGAATTTTAGGAAAGTAAGGGAGACTGCATGTAGTACGCTGGTGCACCTATTCTTGGGTACTGCTCGAGTGTTTGGGATCCGTCCCAGATCGGTTGAAGGATTGACATCGAAGTAATTTAGAGGCGGGATGCTACATCTGATACCGGTAATCCGAACAATGCATAAGTGTTACGGAGATGCTTCGGGAACTGAAATGGGAATCCCTGGAGCGGAGGCGATGTTCTTTTCGAACAACACTATTGAGAAGTTTTAGAGAACCGTCGTTGGAGGCTGATTCTACTGCCGCCAACATACATTGCGTGTAAGCACCACGAAGGTAAGAGAAACTAGGGCTCTACGCTACTGGCCATTAAAATTGCTACACCAAGAAGAAATGCAGACGATAAACGGGTATTCATTGGACGAATTATACTAGAACTGACTTGTGATTACATTTTCACGCAATTTGGGTGCATAGATACTGAGAAATCAGTACCCAGAACAACCACCTCTGGAAGTAATAACGGCTTTGATACGCCTTGGCATTGGCTAAAACAGAGCTTGAATGGCGTGTACAGGTACAGCTGCCCATGAAGCTTGAACACGATACCACAGTTCATCAAGAGCAGTGACTGGCGTATTTTGACGAGTCAGTTGCTCGACCACCATTGACCAGACGTTTTCAATTGATGAGAGATCTGGAGAATGTGCTGGCCAGGGCAGTAGTCGAACATTTTCTGTATCCAGAAAGGCCCGTACAGGACCTGCAACGTGAGGTCGTGCATTATCCGCTGAAATGTAGGGTTTCGCAGGGATCGAATGAAGGCTAGAGCCACGGTTCCTAACACGTCTGAAATGTAACGTCCACTGTTCAAACTCCCGCCAATGCAAACAAGAGGTGACCGAGACGTGTAACCAATGGCACCCCATACCATCACGCCGGGTCATGCGCCAGTATGGCGATGACGAATACAGGCTTCCAATGTGCTTTCACCGCGATGTCGCCAAACACGGATGCGACCATCATGATTCTGTAAAGAGAACCTGGATTCATTAAAAAAAAAATTACGTTTTGCCATTCGTGCACCCAGGTTCGTCGTTGAGTACACCATCGCAGGTGCTCCTGTCTGTGATGCAGCGTCAAGGGTAACCGCAGCCATGGTCTTCGAGCTGATAGTCCGTGCTGCTGCCCAAGTTGTCGAACTGTTCGTGCAGATGGTTGTTGTCTTGCAAACGTCCCCATTTGTTGACTAAGGGATCAAACGTGGCTGCACGATCCGTTGCAGCCACGCGGATAAGATGCCTGTCATCTCGACTGCTACTGATACGAGGCCGCTGGGATCCAGCACGGCGTCCCATATTACCGTCCTGAAACCACCGATTCAATATTCTGATAACAGTCATTGGATCTCGACCAACGCGAGCAGCAATGTCGCGATTCGATAAACCGCAATCGCGATAGAGTACAATCCGACCTTTATCAAAGTCGGAAACGTGATGGTACGCATTTCTCCTCCTTACACGAGGGATTACAACAACGTTTCACCAGGCAACACCGGTCAACTGCTGTTTGTGTATGAGAAATCGGGTGGAAACTTTTCTCATGTCAGCACGTTGTAGGTGTAGCCACCGGCGCCAACCTTGTGTGAATGCTCTGAAAAGCTAATCATTTGCATATCACAGCATCTTCTTCGTGTCGGTTAAATTTCGCGTCTGTAGCACGTCATCTTCATGGTGGAGCAATTTTAATGGCCAGTAGCGTATTTGCAAATGGAACAGGAATGGAAATGACCACTAGTGGTACAGGGTACCGTCCGCCACGCTCCGTACGGTGGCTTGCGGAGTATCTATGTAGATGTAGACTGGTCGCAGACGAAGTCTGGCTCACGAAAAGATCGGAGAATTCAAAGACGAAGACGAAGCAGAATCCAGGGCAGTCACAGGGGAAAGAATAAGTACGTTAACGCTACGTAGTCGGCTGCGTTACTGTGTCAGGGACGTCGTGTCTAGCTGTTTCGTGTCCGTCTCTCCTCTACTGAGCAGCAGCGCGCGTTGCGCGCAAACTTTGATGCGGCACGAAAAGCTCGTTTGGACCTCTAACAGGCTGCCGATATCAACCTGTCCGCCGAGCGGCTGCAAAGTGATTGGCTATTTTGTGCCGCATTTTCAGTAAAGCGTTATACGCGGTGCCTGCCCCCAATAATCGAGCTCGTTAGAGCGCGACAGCGAGGTTGGCTTCGCAGCGAAAAGTTGCTGGTTCGAGGCCCGAAGCTGAAAGGAATTTTAATCACCCGTATCTGTTCACAGGACTCCGCATTAATGTTCTGAGTGGAACTACATAGTTACGTGCATCTATACCTACGTCTACACATCGCAAGCCACATTTCGGTACGTCGCGGAGATTTCTTCCGATGCCATTATCATTTTCCGTCTCTCCTGTTCGAATAAGAAAAATGCGTATCGGTAAACAACCGTACGAAGTCTAATTTCTCTGATTTTCTCTGTGTCTGTGATACAATATCCAGACTCAACGTCTGTCTTCAGGAGTTCTGGAAAGCGGGGTGATTGAAACGTTATTCTGATATCTGTCCGTGAACCCACACCACATGTTGATACATTCACTATCAAGGGGAAACTCGTGAACGTTCATTAGGGGAGGCGATCCCCAAATGCAGCAATTCTGAGTGTTCACTGCCCCAGTAAACGTAAAGTATGCTTCTTCACTCCAGAAAATGTTCCAAGCCACGTGTCGTCAACTTCAATCGTCGAAAGAACGTAAGAATTAAGTGTACTGGAGTGTCTGCTTCGAGCCACTTGCCGAACTGTGGACGGTGGAATGTTCACCTGTCGTGACATAGCCCGCACTCTGCTTGAGGATTCTACACTGCGTTCAGCATTCTCATCCCTGGCAACAGTAAATACTTCAACAATTTTTGGAGCAACTGGCCATCGGCCTCTCCCCGTCTCCAGTTAATTTGAAATTCCGAATCATGTTCTTTAATCCGTGTTCCTGTAATGTGTCGACACTCGCGAAGAGCAGGACCTCTGTTGTTTTTATAAAACAGCTTCGCGAGTGCAGCCCTGCTCGTCTTGTCCAGACCCATGTTGCTTGTATGCAGCTGTAATGCACACTGACGCTTGAGTTTTAACCCTACGTCGCCGTACCAGTACCGGCGCCTAACGGCGAGTCATGACACTAGCACTACTAACAACACAAATCCTGCAGCACACAGAATGAACATCATTCCTATAGTGATGATGTTTGGTTTGTGGGGCGCTCAACTGCGCAGTTATCAGCGTCCGTACAAATTCCCAACCTTTGCTCAGCCCAATCTCGCCACTTTCTTGAATGATGATGAAATGATGAGGACAACACAAACACCCAGTCATCTCGAGGCAGGTGAAAATCCCTGACCCCGCCGGGAATCGAACCCGGGACCCCGTGCTCGGGAAGCGAGAACGCGACCGCGAGACCACGAGCTGCGGATCATTCCTGTAGTTTTGGGTACCTACACGGTACTACACAGCAAGTAACGAATTAATTATAACCACCCTGCATTAACCGTTATGGCGATAAATTTTGAAATAATAAACCGTTTCCTTACTTGTCCCATCTGTTTCGTTTCCTTTTGGTTGCCACTTATAGACCAAGGAATTATTGACGAAAACACACTATGCTGGAGACCAGGAACGCTCACGTCTGTCACAAGTGTAATGCCATTACTGGCCAGGACACCCTCATAGTGTAGTTCCGACGCAAAGTTCAAGTCTTTCATTTGACTCCACTTCAGCGACTTGCCACGTTGATAATGTTGCTCGGACGAAATGATGAGGACAACATGAAAAGCTATTCCACGAGCGAAGAAAATCGCTGAGCCAGGCAAGAATCGTGACAGGGACCTCAGTGCGTAAATGAAGTGACGCTAACTACCGGGCCGCGACTTGCGCGCATCTGTCCGATAGAAATGTTGAACAGGGTGAGCAGAGGCAGGGAAGATGATGATGAGAAATAAGACAGTCTGAAATGTACGCTGATCAGCCGAAACTTTGTGACCAGTGCCAACCGCGAAGATGGAGGCCGCCTGGTGGCTTTGCGGTCACGTGACGCTGTGACAAGAGTACGTAACCGGGGCAGACACGGACGGGGGATCACCCTAGCGAAGATGTGCTGCAAATGGGGAAATCCAATGAGATAAGTCACTTTGACAAAGGGCAGATTATTTTTGCGTAGAATGTGTGAACGAGTATCTCGAAAACTGCGAAGCTGGTCGAATGTTCACGTGCTACTGTCGTGAGCATCTACTGAAACAGGTAGGACAACAGTGAAACTACCATTAGACGCTAAATAGTTGGACGTCCACGACTCTTCACAGGACGTGAGGCTCGGAGGCTTGTCTGCTCTGTAAAGTAGGAGCACAGTGCTGGTGCACGCACAAGTGTTTTGGAACAAACTTTTCATCTTACCTTGTCGAATATGGAGCTCCGCAGCAGACCACCCCTACGTGTTCATATGTTGACCCACAGTCAATTCGATTGCAGTAGGCATGACACCATCGGGATTCGACGATAGATCACAGGTTAATCACATTTTTGGTACTCTAGGTCGGTGGTCGTCTCCACAAATGCCGTGATAGAGGTGAACAGTGGCTCGAAACGTGCAGCTCGTCACGGGCGCAGACTGGTGGGAGCAAAGTTGTGCTGTGGGAGGCATTCTCCTGCCCTGGCATGGGACCTGTGGTAGTAATGGAAGACACGTTGACAGCTGCGAACCACCTGAATTTGACTCTTTATGTCCTCCCCGGCGGCGATGTCATCCTTCAGCAGTGTAAAAGCCCGTGCCTCAGAGCCAGAACCGTGCTACAGTGGTTTGAGGAGCATCATAGTGAACACGAGTTGATGTCTCGGCGACCAAATTCGCCTGATGTAAATCCTATGGAAGCCATTTGGGTCACTATCGGGCGCCACCAGCGCGTACATAAATTAACGGTCTCTTATTTACACGAATTAATTGACCCGTGCGTAGACATCTAATGCTACACTACTGGCCATTAAAATTGCTACACCACGAAGATGACGTGACACAGACGCGAAATTTAACCGACAGGAAGAAGATTCTGTGATTAGCAAATGATTAGCTTTCCAGAGCATTCACACAAGGTTGGCGCCGGTTGCGACACCTACAAAGTGCTGACACGAGGAAAGTTTCCAACCGATTTCTCATACACAAACAGCAGTCGACCGGCATTGCCTGGTGAAACGTTGTTGTGATGCCTCGTGTAACGAGGAGAAATGCGTACCATCACGTTTCCGACTTTGATAAAGGTCGGATTGTAGCCTATCACGATTGCGGTTTAACGTATCGCGACATTGCTGCTCGCGTTGGTCGAGATCCAATGACTGTTAGCAGAATATGGAATCGGTGGGTTCAGGAAGGTAATACAGAACGCCATGCTGGATCCCAACGGCCTCGTATCACTAGCAGTCGAGATGACAGGCATCTTATGCGCGTGGCTGTAACGGATCGTGCAGCTACGTCTCTATCCCTGAGTCAACGGATGGGGACGTATGCAAGACAACAACCATATGCACGAACAGTTCGACGACGGTTGCAGCAGCATGGACTATCAGCTCGGAGGCCATGGCTACGCTTACCCTTGACGCTGCATCACAGACAGGAACGCCTCCGATGGTGTGCTCAACGACGAACCTGGGTGCACGAATGGCAAAATGTCATTTTTTCAGACGAATCCTGGTTCTGTTTACAGCATCATGATGGTCGCATCCGTGTTTGGCGACATCGCGGTGAACGCACATTGGTAGCGTGTATGCGTCATCGCCATACTGGCGTATCACCCGCCGTGAGCGTATGGGGGCCATTGGTTACACGTCTCGGTCAGCTCTTGCTCGCATTGACGGCACTTTGAACAGTGGCCGTTACATTTCAGATGTGTTACGATCCGTGGCTCTACCCTCCATTCGATACCTGCGAAAGCCTACATTTCAGCAGGATAATGCATCACCGCATGTTGCAGATCCTGTTCGGGCCTTTCTGGATACAGAAAATGTTCGACTGCTGCCCTGGCCGGCACATTCTCCAGATCTCTCACCAATTGAAAACGTCTGGTCAATGGTGGCCGAGCAACCTTCTCGTCACAATACGCCAGTCACTATTCTTGATGAACTGTGGTATCGTGTTGAAGTTGCATGGGCAGCTGTACCTGTACACGCCATCCAAGCTCTGTTTGACTCAATGGCCAGGCGTATCAAGGCCGTTATTACGGCCAGAGGTGGTTCTTTGGGTACTGATTTTTCAGGATCTATGCACCCAAATTGAGTGAAAATGTAATCACATGTCAGTTCTAGTATAATGTATTTGTCCAATGAATACCCGTTTATCATCGGCATTTCCTCTTGATGTAGCAATTTTAATGGCCAATAGTGTATTTACTTTCACAAACCTACCAACTGGGGCGGATCCGTGATACGCAAAATCAGGGATATACTTCGTTCAGAAGACGGACAAGCAAGCTGTTATGTAGGTGGTTATAATGTTTTGGCTCATTAGTGTATATGTACAGGATAATCATCCGCCACTCGTCAGAACAATACAGCAGCCACGATTGAGGATGCCCGACTTTCATCAAAGGACAGTGACCGTCGGTTTGGCTATTGCGTTGCGAGGGCGGAAGTCGGTGTCGCATTCAAGAGGCGGCAAAGTGCTGGAGTGTGTTTGCCGTCGCCTGCTCCAGAGGATCTGTGAGGAGAGCAAACACGCCGGGTTGAGGAGGTGACGCGAAGTATCGCAACGCTGCTTACTCTGCTAATGGCCGGCACAGATAAAAAATGACGGCATCAGAATGAAACCGTGTGGCACTCCAGCGCTGTTTGTTTATATAAGAATGAGGATAGTTTCTTCATAACACGAACAAAATATAAACACTGCATGCACTACCACTGCATATTGCATTGCTTTATGAAGGTTCGATGCGACCAAAGTTGTCTCTGGCTAACACAATGAAGGAAGAACTTTCTTCATCCAAATTGTTTTATTGTTTCTCAATATACTCCCCTTCAAGCCAGTTCTTGGAACACATTTCTCACTGTAATGATTGTAAATAAAAAATATGGCTTTAGAAGCAATCAGCAGCTTCTCGTGACGATGAAAATCGCTCCCTACTAATGTTTTGTTTGATATAACGGAAAAATTCGTTTGTAAATTAATCAGATGGATAGGGGCACTGAAACGCTAATTCGATGTTCTTCTCCGATAAATAAGTGATCATTTTGTTGATGAACAACGACGGCACTTTTCAAAATGGTTCAAATGGCTCTGAGCACTATGGCACTTAACCTCTGAGGTCATCACGCCCATAGAACTTAGAACTACTTAAACCTAACTAACCTAAGGACATCACACACAACCATCCCCGAGGCAGGATTAGAACCTGCGACCGTAGCAGTCACGCGATTCCGGACTGTAGCGCCTAGAACCGCTCGGTCACCCCGGCCGGCCTGGATGTTTCCAGTTTTTTTTTCCTGATTTCATAGACGACTTGTGGCAAACACGTTGTTGTGCACTCTTCAGCAGTAAATTTCATGCGATTTTTTAAATTAGTGATCGCGGCACGTCGAATGTAACCGAAGAAGGAAGCTACCATTTCCGTGGAGTCGCTTCGCTAACGAACCACTTTGTACTCACTTCTGCGGTCATATACTACAAACGGAACGATACAGAGAAGATTAGCACGGTTGCCTGCTAACAGACCACTTTTGTGGATTACGGTTCATCTTGGGGCACTGAAACAATGGATTTCTGCTTCGATACCGGCTCGTTTCGTCCACCACTACGATGTTCTACACGGAATTTACATTTCATCGGTAGACGTTTTTAAGCCTCAAACCAATTGGCTTGAATCTACTTTTTCAGTTTCGATCGAACTGCGCGGAATCCAGCGAGAACACACAGCTAAATGTGATTGCAAAATTGCTTATATTGCACAGTTTCATACCTCTAGGTATACGTCTGTGTCACACTCCATCACATCGTTTTTTAAGTTACGATCGATTTCGGTCGGCCCCCACGAAACTGCAAAGGTTGGTGGAGGAAAGTGCTAACCCACGAGAGCGCATTTTACGTTAGTACTTGATACATGTTTGGTTAAATTCAAAGGCAACAACATAGATGGAAAAACAACGAGCACGTGATGCAGTCGAAAACACAAGAGGTAATCTCATCAGGCTAGCCCATGTTAGTAAACGGCTAAACTGTCACTAAGTCACCCGCTCCTACTTGCATGTTGGATATCTGACAGTTTAGAAGCACAAAAAAATGATCAGTATTTCTTATAAATATTTAAAAATTTAAAAAGCAGTCACAATTTACTCTTAAGTAGACTAATCTTACGTTAAATGTTTAACACAAGATTGGATTGGGTTGTTTGGGGGAGGAGACCAGACAGCGAGGTCATCGGTCTTATCGAATTAGGGAAGGAAGTCGGCCGTGCCCTTTCACAGGAACCACCCTGGCATTTGCCTGGAGCGATTTAGGGAAATCACGGAAAACCTAAATCAGGATGGCCGGACGCGGGATTGAATCGTCATCCTCCCGAATGCGAGTCCAGTGTGCTAGCCACTGCGCCACCTCGATCGGTTTAACACAAGACATCAGGTTTTAAAGTTAGAAAATGTGTACATGTTTTGAGGCAGCGTCAGTCATGACACGCAAATTACGCCGACGAAATTTTACATGTACAGCGTCCACAGCAATAACCCACAAGCCATCCGACAGCGTGCGGAGAGGGCACTTATGCTACCACTAACTGATTCGCCCTTCCCTCCCTCCCCCATGTTCCAATCGCGAATGGCGCGTGGGAAACACTAATGTCGGTAAACTTCCGTATTGGCTCTAATACGTCAAATTTTCGCGTAACGTCATTTATGTGGGTGGAAGTAGTAAGTTATCCCACTCTTTCAATAGTAAACTTCTCTGTGATGCACAACGCCTTTTGTTGCGTCTGCCACTTGAGGTTGTTGGACACTTTTGTAACGTTCTCGCGCCGACCAAATGATCCCGTGATGAAACTCGCCGCTGTGCTTTGGATCTTCAGCAGTACTCTAGAATCGGTCGAATAAATGTTTTCTAAGACACTTCTTTCGTGGATGAGCGACATTTCCTTCGGTCGCAGGTTCGAATCCTGCCTCGGGCATGGATGTGTGTGATGTCCTTAGGTGAGTTAGGTTTAAGTAGTTCTAAGTTCTAGGGGACTGATGACCACAGAAGTTAAGTCCCACAGTGCTCAGAGCTTTTTGAACCTTTTTTTTGAGCGACATTTCCTTCAGATTCTCCCAATGCATCTCAGTCTCGCATCTGAATTTCGCACAGTTTGTTATCTGTGGTCGTTCGAATTAAGATCACTCTAGATACACAGTCTTACTCATTTTACTAAGGTTTGAAGCTTTTCTTTTCTTTCTTCCGTGTTTGCGATTTAAAAACTGGGTGGTTTTTCGAAATCAGCCTTATGCAAACACAGTTGTGTTTGCAAAAGGCTGGGTTCCAAAAACCACCCACTTTTCCAGTCTTAGATATTTTACGGTAGGTACTATTTCTGGAAATGTGCCGTCAATGGCGTAAGCGTTCAAATGGTTCAAATGGCTCTGATTACTATGGAACTTAACATCTGTGGTCATCAGTCCTCTAGAACTTAGAACTACTTAAACCTAACTAACCTAAGGACATCACACACATCTATGCCGGAGGCAGGATTCGAACCTGCGACCGTAGCAGTCGCGCGGTTCCGGAGTGAAGCTCCTTTGAGCGTATTTTTATAGTCGTGAAGTGCACAATGTACAGACATAGCGTGTCAAGAAGTCTTATTGGTAAGAAACGCTCACTAAAAAACAAAGTTTAGTGGCTTCAAAACCCTTGCAATGACTCTATAATTCTTGTCATGTGTTCAGTAAGTCAGTTAAAATTATTTTTACGCCTCGGGCCGGATATTATGTGCATAAATACAGTAACTTTTAACCTCTCGATCTCGACAACGCTATTAATATCGAAAAAGTTTCAAGGTAGCTTGATAATTTGATCGTAAGAACATACGCCAAAAATTTCGACGATTTACCAGGCATATAAATTATAGAAGTAACCATGTCAATGTTTTAGTACCAAAACATTGTTTTCGAATTATATGTTGATAGCGGATACAGATTTTCGACAATGGGAAAATGGCATTTCTAGATGATTGTCTAAGGAATGTATAGTGAAAATTTAGGCAACCTGCTATGGTTTGTAACTGCTAGATAATTGCGGCATACGATGCAGAAACGACTAAAAACCAGTTATTCCTGTTTCCTGCATAGGTAGGGTAACTTTGAGCCTTTCCATCCCGGTAACGGATAATGGAATGGAAAAAAGTTTCGATGTTCCCTGAGAATATCATTTTAAGAACATATGGTAGTTTTCGTACTCAAAGATCATGGTCACGGGGATTTTTCCAGGAACTGGCCAGCAACAAATGGTGCTTCTGTAAGCTGCTTAAGGACCACCCTAGACCATACCTAACCGATTGGTGAATATGCCTGGGCTAGAAGAAACGTGTAATGTTCAAAATTTAACCTGTACTATAGGATAGGTGCTGTATGCCCATTCTTGCGATAGGTTTACAACTGGTCTCTAGGGTAAGACAATCGAACTATGATCGATAGAACCCGAGATATGACTCCCTACAAAATCGCGTTTTTTTTAAACATATTGGTAGCGTGTACAGTCGTGAACGGACCTACATTGGTAGCCATTACAGTTACACATTAGGTGTACAACGCGACGAGTTTACGTTGTTAGATTTCTCTGTGGCATAACGTGCGAAGAAATATGTTACATTGCGTAGTGTAGATGATTCGCAGTATGCCGAAGATGTTAGGACGCATGTATGGCTTTAGCAGATACTGATAATAACAGTGAAACCGGTCAGCGATGGGAGTCTTAATTCAGTGTATTTATCAATATCACACTCTAGCTGCAAAATTTTTGATAACGACACCTTTATTAACAAAGGTTAACAAATTCAGACGGCTTGTGTTGCCCAAGAGGACAAAAATTATTTGCCCAAGTAACAAAACATGTAGGCTACACGTAAAGCAGATTAGACGTGTTCCATTTTCCAGTTGTCTGGCAGAGTTTCGAGCAACCAACAGCACTGGAAATTAATTGCTATAATCCGAACATTAGGTGGCAAAGGGCAGGGGTCTTCTTAAGAGAATAGCGTTTGTAGCAAGATACCTAAATCAGGGACGTATAATTGGCGCTTGTTCTTTGTTACATCCTGGGAGATTTCTGGAAACCGCAGACGCAGGTATATAGGTCAAATGAGACCGTAATAACGAGAGAGAGAGAGAGAGAGAGAGAGAGAGAGGGAGAGAGACTCCATCTTGTGTATTTTCACATTATCTGGCGACCGGTTGCTCTTTATATCCTAAGCTCCAATGGCTGCCGCGAACAAAGGGAATTTCTGAGGTTGTCTTAACGTAGTAAATTAGACCCACCACTCCATAAATGCGTCCCTTATTAAGAGGAATGCAGTTCTTTTTACTGCGTAAGGCGAAGAAAGGGAGCAGGCATCACGGGCAGGCTGAACTGGTACAGAGCAAAACCTCAAAGCTAACGAGACGCTGCGATTAAATTGTTGTGGTGAGGGCACGCAACGGAGAAAGAGCGGGTGGGGAGGAAGGCTCATTTGTTCTCCACAACTCTGTTGCAAATACCCCTTTTAATGTTAATTTAAGTAGTGATAAATTTGTTACGTCGTTCACCTTGAAGAACTAATTTGTCAGTCCTTGCTGTCTTTACTCCGGAGACTGGTTTGCTGCAGCTGTCGGGCTGCTCTATTCTGTGCAAGCCTCTCCATCTCCGAATAGTTACTGCAACCCATAACCATTTGAACCTGTATTCATCTTTTGGTCTCTCTCTATAGTTTTCACCTCTGAGACCTGTTAAATTACCAGATTGGCTAATATTTGGTGCCTCAGGATGTGTGTTATAAACCGATCCCCTCCTTTAGTCTACTTGTGTCACAAATTTAATTTTTCTCCAGTTGTAGCTGAGTAGTGACTTACCACGAGAAGGAGGTTCTTACTCATTGGTCTGAAGATGACCACAGTGGTGGTCGAAACCGGTCACCGTAATAAATAAATTGTGATCAAGATTGTTTTTGATAGTAAACTATACATTCCGTTCAGCCTATCTTCCAAATCGTTTACCGTCTCTGAGGAAATTACCATGTGATCGGTAAAATTTAAATTTTTTAATCCTTCTCTCTAAATTTTGATTCTCTTTCTAAATTTCTCTTTGTTTTCCTACAGAGCTTGGAGAATCTGCAGCCTGAATAACATGGAGGTTAAGATAAACTCGGTATTACTCCCTTCGTAAGTGCTTAAAACCTGCAGCTGCAGTGCGATTGCTGTAGAAGCTGCAGATAACCTTTTGCCCCCGGTACATTTCCACTGCTATTCTCCCATCAGAATTTCAGGGAGTGTACTGTAGTAAACTTGGTTAAAACTTTATGCACTGCATGACAAAAGAAGCGAAGTACCTAGAAGCGGGTGAGCAAACGAAATAAAATTTCACGGGTTGAAACGTATGCGCTGTTATTTCAGTGATTAAAAATTCGAATAAAATTCACTTATTAGTGTGATGTTGCTTCCCTCTGACTCCGATGGATGCACTGATTCGGTTGTGAGGAGTGTCGTAAGGCCGTTCTATCCTCATGTATGATTTGTGTTTTAGGTTTTGTTTGTTGGTTGTTCATTCTGAGCCCTATATCTGGGTGAAAACTATTTTTCTGTGCTATCTGCTGTAGTGTTGTAATTTCTTTTTATATTTCATTTTGCCGTAGGGGCAAATTTACAAGTACGTTGACCACCGATTTGAAAAAATGATATTTGTGTGCATTTGGATGACAACAATTTTTGTTGCTGATGTCGCCTCTATTAATTTACTTGACTTGGAAAAAAGTAAAATAAACAACAAACATACAATCGAAGTATACAGAAAAGCAACCACAACAGACAAATTGTTGCATGTCCATCCATTTGATTGAAGGTTTGAAGGACTTCGGACGTTTACTACAGCTATCCTTTCGATGTTAGTTATTATATGGCTACCAGTTTTGGTCCTTCATCTTCAGTCCTTAACGGAGGCTGATTGGGTTAACTTCAATCGTACTCACGACTCTATTGGTGACCAACGTGTGGACTGGGTCCTCAGACAGTAACAAAGATGTTCTGTCTCCAACCATCAACTACCAACTGTTGGCTGGTGGCTGCTAGTTGGCTTTATTCACCTCTTCCTCTTTCACTCGCAGTTTCTCTCTCTCTCTCTCTCTCTCTCTCTCTCTCTCTCTCTCTCTCTCTCTCCCCCTCCTCTGTAACTGTCTCTCTCCTACTCTCGTGCAGCACAAAAAGAGCTAATATGTTCCCAATTTTTGGTGTGGAAGGCGCGGAATGAGGTTTGAGGCAGCTAGTGGTTTTTCTTTTCTGCCAATCTTTTGGAGAGCAACATATTCACCCTGTTTGCGCTCCGACAGGAGTACTTTCCCACGGGTTCCCTTCTTTACTTCTTTTCGCTGCTTATATGAAATAAATTCTGTACGTCTGTAAAGTTTTGATAGTTGATTTATACAATTTGCAATTTTTATATATTGTGACACATATAAACAACAAATAAGTGCGTACACTCATGCTGATAAATTAAGGATAATGCTGATACATGGTGAAACAACGCTGTGGTAGGCGGTCTGCATGCTTAAATCACCTCGGGGTATGACCATGCGGTGCATCTGACCTGCGGTCGTCGCACGGTGGCGCTGGCAGCAGTCCACATATGCAGAGGTGTGTTGGTGCATGTCAGAGTACGGTGCAGCGAGTAAATGTGCAGACATTTTCAGACGTGCTAATGGTGACTGTGTGTTGAAAGTGGCTCAAAGAACACATATTGATGACGTTATGAGGGGCAGAACAGTAGGGCGACTGGGGGCTGAACAAACACAGCAAATCGTAGCACGGGCCCTCCGTGTGCCACAAAGTGTGTTCTCCAGATTACGGCAACGATTCCAGCAGACAGGAAACGTGTCCGGGCGCTACAGTACGGGACGCCCACAGTGTACAACACCACAAGAAGACCGATATCTCACCATCAGTGCCCGCAGACGGCCACAGAGTACTGCAGGTAGCCTTGCTCGGGACCTTACCGCAGCCACTGGAACAGCTGTCTCCAGACAAACAGTCTACAGACGACTGAACAGACATGGTTTATTCGCCTGGAGACCCGCAAGGTGCATTCCACAGACCTCTGGTCACAGGAGATCCCGTAAAGTCTGGTGTCAAGAACACAGTACATGGTCATTGGAACACTGGTCCCAGGTTATGTTCACAGACAAGTCCAGGTATAGTGATTCTTGCCGGGTTTTCATCTGGCGTGAGCCAAGAACCAGATACTAACCATTTCATGTCCTACAAAGGGACCTGTACGCAGTTCGTGGTTTGATGTTGTCGGATAGGATTATGATTGGTGCACGTACACCCCTGCGTGTCTTTGACAGAGGAACTGTAACAGGTCAGGTGTACTGGGACGTCATTTTGCACCAGTGTCTCAGCCTTTTCAGGGGTGCACTGGGTCCCACCTTCCTCCTAATGGATGATAATGCACGGCCTCACCGAGCTGCCATCGTGGAGGATTAGCTTGAAACAGAAGGTATCAGGCGAGTGGAGTGGCCTGCCTGTTCTCCAGACCTAAACCCCATCGAGCACGTCTGGGATGCTCTCGGTGGACGTATCGCTGCACGTCTTCAAACCCCTAGGACACTTCAGGAGCTCCGACAGGCACTGGTGCAAGAATGGGAGGCTATACCCTACCAGCTGCTAGGCCAAGTGATCCAGAGTACGCCAACCCGTTGTACGGCCTGTGTACGTGTGCATGGTGATCATATCCCATACTGATGTCGAGGTACATGCGCAGGAAACACTGTCGTTTTGTAGCACATGTGTTTCGGGACGGTTTTCTCAACTTATCACCAATACCGTGCACTTACAGATCTGTGTCGTGTGTGTTCCCTATGTGCCTATGCTATTAGCGCGACTTTTGTGTAGTGCCACGTTGTGTGGCACCACATTCTGCAATTATCCTTACTTTATGAGCATGTGTGTATAATATAATATTAACATAAAATCGTTTGCCTTACATTTTTTCTGGACACTTCGTTCGTCAATCTCAGTTCATAGACAACGTCTGGTTTATGATTTATACCTTAAAAGAGTAAACATGTTCCTGGAAATATTTCACTGAATTTGCAGTTTTTCCACTTTCACATAATTTCTGGCAGCCATTTTAAGTTATTTTGAGGTATGTTAAGATCCTGTTTAGCCCAGTTTTTGTCACTGCAATGCCACTTGGCGCATATTTGTATAGGTGTAAGTGCCAGCTATAGGGAGATAGCGCGTCAAAGTTTTATTGGTGACAAAGGCAGACTAAAAATATAGTTTGGTGATCTAAATATAGTTTGGTGACCTAAATATAGTTTGGTGACCTAAATATAGTTTGGTGACCTAAATATAGTTTGGTGACGTAAATATAGTTTGGTGACCTAAATATAGTTTGGTGACCTAAATATAGTTTGGTGACCTAAATATAGTTTGGTGGCCTAAATATACACTACTGGAAATTGAAATAAGAACACCGTGAATTCATTGTCCCAGGAAGGGGAAACTTTATTGACACATTCCTGGGGCCAGATACATCACATGATCACACTGACAGAACCACAGGCACATAGACACAGGCAACAGAGCATGCACAATGTCGGCACTAGTACAGTGTATATCCACCTTTCGCAGCAATTCAGGCTGCTATTCTCCCATGGAGACGATCGTGGAGATACTGGATGTAGTCCTGTGGAACGGCTTGCCATGCCATTTCCACCTGGCGCCTCAGTTGGACCAGCGTTCGTGCTGGACGTGCAGACCGCGTGAGACGACGCTTCATCCAGTCCCAAACATGCTCAATGGGGGACAGATCCGGAGATCTTGCTGGCGAGGGTAGTTGACTTACACCTTCTAGAGCACGTTGAGTGGCACGGGATACATGCGGACGTGCATTGTCCTGTTGGAACAGCAAGTTCCCTTGCCGGTCTAGGAATGGTAGAACGATGGGTTCGATGACGGTTTGGATGTACCGTGCACTATTCAGTGTCCCCTCGACGATCACCAGTGGTGTACGGCCAATGTAGGAGATCGCTCCCCACACCATGATGCCGGGTGTTGGCCCTGTGTGCCTCGGTCGTATGCAGTCCTGATTGTGGCGCTCACCTGCACGGCGCCAAACACGCATACGACCATCATTGGCACCAAGGCAGAAGCGACTCTCATCGCTGAAGACGACACGTCTCCATTCGTCCCTCCATTCACGCCTGTCGCGACACCACTGGAGGCGGGCTGCACGATGTTGGGGCGTGAGCGTAAGACGGCCTAACGGTGTGCGGGACCGTAGCCCAGCTTCATGGAGACGGTTGCGAATGGTCCTCGCCGATACCCCAGGAGCAACAGTGTCCCTAATTTGCTGGGAAGTGGTGGTGCGGTCCCCTACGGCACTGCGTAGGGTCCTACAGTCTTGGCGTGCATCCGTGCGTCGCTGCGGTCCGGTCCCAGGTCGACGGGCACGTGCACCTTCCGCCGACCACTGGCGACAACATCGATGTACTGTGGAGACCTCACGCCCCACGTGTTGAGCTATTCGGCGGTACGTCCACCCGGCCTCCCGCATGCCCACTATACGCCCTCGCTCAAAGTCCGTCAACTGCACATACGGTTCACGTCCACGCTGTCGCGGCATGCTACCAGTGTTAAAGACTGCGATGGAGCTCCGTATGCCACGGCAAACGGGCTGACACTGACGGCGGCGGTGCACAAATGCTGCGCAGCTAGCGCCATTCGACGGCCAACACCGCGGTTCCTGGTGTGTCCGCTGTGCCGTGCGTGTGATCATTGCTTGTACAGGCCTCTCGCAGTGTCCGGAGCAAGTATGGTGGGTCTGACACACCGGTGTCAATGTGTTCCTTTGTCCATTTCCTGGAGTGTAGTTTGGTGGCCTAAATATAGTTTGGTGATGGCGCGATGACTCTACAACCTTAGCCTTTTTTCCACACTTATGCCTCTGACCAGACATTACGTATATATTTTACGAGCGCAAGTAGGGTAAAATTTGGACATCTGGATGTCGGTGACGGATAATGGATATAGAAAAATTTGTGAAGTTTCCCCAGATCATCTCCGGGAGATATGGTTCAAGTATGGACGCTTTTCCATGAACAGGAATTGCAGAAGAGGTCATCCCACAATTAATATTTGGGGGTCTGCTCAGGAAGCGACCGCGAAAAATGTGTTTTTGTGATCTGCCCAACGTCCACCCTAGACTACATCTAATGCAAAATAACCACCTGATCAGCTCAATTTATCTGGGCTGGAGAAAGTGTGTAATGACTGAATTTTGACCATGTCCTGTAGGATAGCAGGAGCACGCCGGTTCTTTCTCAATTTGGAAATTTGTGGTAAGGTCCTATGGGACCAAACTGCTGAGATCATCGGGTCCTAAGCTTACAGACATCTTAATATAACTTAAACCAGCTTACGCTAAGGACGACACACACACACACCCATGCCCGAGGGAGGGCTCGAACCTCCGACGGGGGCAGCCGCGAGGACCGTGACAAGACGCCCTAGACCAGGCGGCTACCCCGCGCTGCTTCGCCGGTTCTTTCGCCAGGTATGCTTACTAGGCTAGGGACTACCCAAAACTCTTGACCTCCTATCTGTGTGATCAAGAGAACCCGATGTATGAGCCACTGAATAATAGCATTTTCACGCGCAGCTTTTTGGAAGATTTTGGTACTGTGCCCTATCGTGCACGGACCAATACTTTTACGTGATAGAGGAAGATACATCTTTCTAGTGTCATGTCTCATATACAGCTAAAAAAAGCGTAACTATAGCTTTAGGAACATGACAGCTAGAAATCGGCCAAGGGAGTAAAATAATGCTTTTCAAAAGCGTTTGTGGCTGGTTGGTGTATCCACCAATAACGCTACGCTTAAAACAGAAAGTATCCTCCACCACTCGCCACAAGATTCCTTGCGGTGTTTAGACGAATAAAGTGCCGTATTTCACGGATTATAAGATGCTGCAGACTATAAGACGCAATTTAATTTTCAAGCAACATTAAAAAAAAAAACATTTTTACCATATTTGTTATTATATTGAAAAGCCAGACCCAAAAATTCTTTGTTTATAAAACTGAATTACCGTTTAAAATCTCTGAAAATAGTCATTTGAACTACTACTACTACTACTACTACTACTACTACTACTACTTTTTCTTCTTGCTGTTCCTCGTCATTGTTGTCCTCTTCACACATACGATGGTCTTCACTGCCATCGAAGGCGTTACTTATGCCGTACTTCTTGAAATCGCGCAATGATCACCATTCAAAGATAAGGGAAATTAGAGACCGTACTGAGAGCTGCAGACAGCCAAAAATGGTTCAAATGGCTCTGAGCACTATGGGACTTAACATCTGTAGTCATCAGTCCCCTAGAACTTAGAACTACTTAAACATAACTAACCTAAGGACATCACACACATCAATGCCCGAGGCAGGATTCGAACCTGCTACCGTAGCGGTCACGCGGTTCCATACTGAAGCGCCTAGAACCGCTCAGCCACACCGGCCGGCTTCAGACAGTCGTTTTTTCCTCGCGCGATCCGCGAGTGGAACAGAGGGGAAGAAATGTGACTTTGGCGCGAATTGTGCCATCCGCCACACACCGCTTCGTGGCTAGCGGAGTATATATGTAGATGTATAAAGATTTAACAATAATGTCTTCCCTCGTTCTAGACCACGACTATTTTATCCACTGACACAGTTGATTGATTTTAGATCGATTTACGGCTCCATTCGGCGTGAATTCATGTTGGGTTTCATCCATCATCCGTTTGCTCGATCAAATCATTTTCAATTCATGTTCACTGGCACCGTATGCTGCAATGACATAAATGAACTTGTGGATAACATCGGAAGTTCACTGAGGCTTTTTGCGGATGATGCTGTGGTATATCGAGAGGTTGTAACAATGGAAAATTGTACTGAAATGCAGGAGGATCCGCAGCGAATAGACGCATGGTGCAGTGAATGGCAATTGAATCTCAGTGTAGACAAGTGTAATGTGCTGCGAATACCTAGAAAGAAAGATCGTTTATCATTTAGCTACAATATAGCAGGTCAGCAACTGGAAGCAGTTAGTTCTACAAATTATCTGGGTGTAGGCATTAGGACTGATTTAAAATGGAATGATCATATAAAGTAGATCGTCGGTAAAGCAGATGCCAGACTGAGATTCATTGCAAGAATCCTAAGGAAATGCAATCCGAAAACAAAGGAAGTAGGTTACAAATGGTTCAAATGGCTCTGAGCACTATGCCACTTAACTTCTGAGGTGATCAGTCGCCTAGAACTAAGAACTAACTAAACCTAACTAACCTAAGGACATCACACACATCCATGCCCGAGGCAGGATTCGAACCTGCGACCGTAGCGGTCGCTCGGCTCCAGACTGTAGCACCTAGAACCGCACGGCCACTCTGGTCGGCAAGAAGTAGGTTACAGTACGCTTGTTCGCCCACTGCTTGAATACTGCTCAGCAGTGTGGGATCCGTAACAGATGGGGTTGATAGAAGAGATAGAGAAGATCCAACGGAGAGCAGCTCGCTTCGTTACAGGATCATTTAGTAATCGCGAAAGCGTTACGGAGATGATAAACTCCAGTGGAAGACTCTGCAAGAGAGACGCTCAGTAGCTCGGTACGGGCATTTGTTGAAGTTTCGAGAACATAGCTTCACCGAGGGGTCAAGCAGTATATTGCTCCCTCCTACGTATATCTCGCGAAGAGACCATGAGGATAAAATCAGAGAGATTAGAGCCCACACTGAGACATACCGGCAATCCTTCTTTCCACGAACAATACGAGACTGGAATAGAAGGGAGAACCGATAGAGGTACTCAAGGTACCCTCCACCACACACCGTCAGGTGGCTTGCGTAGTATGGATGTAGATGTAGATGTAGACGCATAGGGTAGACAGTGTTAGAAAGCTTGTGGATCCCCACAACTCGTGTTTTGTCTCATGTGTGCACTGCTGCTGCCAGTTGAACCAGTGTTCTCAGACACAGACAGGTTTCCCGCGGCATCGAATATGTGGCCATTATTAAGACAGGCGGGAATTTTAAATTGAACACTGGACATTTTTAGATTAGTTTCCAGTATAGGATGCACCTCGATTTTTGAGGTAATTTTTCGAAGAAAAAAGTGCGTTTTATGGTCCGTAAAATACGACAGGCTATTCTGTAAGATAATTCCCAATCATAACAGTGCAGCGCAAAGCTGAGTACGTCTTGTAAAACGCTTATTGGTTAGGGAGCGAGTCTGTTTTCTGCGTCGGTCTTCCAGTAGAGAGGCCGTGCGTTAAGCATCCGGGGCCCTGCCACACAACCCCAGCAGACGGCTGACACGCCAGGTCATGAGAGAAAGTGTTTGTGTGCGTCAGTGGGGCAGGCGGCAGAGGCGAGGTGAATATTCAGAGGCGGCGGCGTCGGCAAAGCAGTGGGCAACAGGAACGGTCGGCGGCAGAGGTTGTGGCTGTGGTTGTGGTGGTGTTGGTTAGCCAGAGTGCGTCACAACCAGCCGGAAACGGCAGCTCACAGGGCCGCAGCTGAGGCCAGCAGAGTAGCTCGCTCTCAGAGCTCACCAGCCAAAGCGCGTCACTCGTAGCGGAGGTGACCACGCCAGCAAGAGCAACGTCAAATGCCGCAACCTCGGCCGAGGCAGTTATAAAGCTGCGGTACAATGTGAAATGGTGCAAGATGTTCGAAATTCTGAGGAAAAATAGGGGTAAGCTATAAGGAGAGACGGGTAATATACAGCCAGAACAAGAGAGAATAATGAGAATCGGCGAACAGCAACGAAGTGTTCCGATTAAAAAGGGTGTAAGACACGGAGGCATATATCACTAGGGGTAAGATAGATACTGCCTACAGGAAAATTGAAGAGACCTTTGGGGGAAAAGAGGACCACTTGTATGAATATCAAGAGCTCAGATCGAAACCCAGTTCTAAGTAAAGAAAGGAAAGCAGGAAGGTGGAAGGAGTATATAGAGGGTCTATACATGGGCGATGTGTACTTGAGGACAATATAATGGAAATGGAAGAGGATGTAGATGTGAATGAAATGGGAGATAGGATACTGCGTGAAGAGTTTGACAGAGCACTGAAAGACCTGAGTTGAAACAAGGCCCCGGGAGTAGACAACATTCCATTAGAACTACTGACGGCCTTGGGAGAGCCAGTCCGGACAAAACTCTACCATCTGGTTAGCAAGATGCATGAAACAGGCGAAATACCCTCAGACTTCAAGAAGAATATAATAATTCCAATCCCAAAGAAAGCAGGTGTTTACAGATGTGAAAATTACCGAACAATCAGTTTAACAAGCCACAGCTGCAAAATACTAACACGAATTCTTTACAGACGAATGCAAAAACTGGTAGAAGCCGACCTGGGGAAGATCAGTTTGGATTCCGAAGAAATGTTGGAACACGTCAGGCAATACTGACTCTACGACTTATCTTAGAAGAAGATTAAGGACAGGTAAACCTACGTTTCTAGCATTTGTAGACTTAGAGAAAGCTTTTGACAATGTTGACTGGAATACTCTCTTTCATATTCTAAAGGTGGCAGGGGTAAAATACAGGGAGCGACATGCTATTCACAATTTTACAAAAACTAGGGAACCAGTGGTTGTGAAGGGAGTGAGACAGGGTTGTAGCTTATCCCCGATGTCACTCAATCTATATATTGAGCAAGCAGTAAAGAAAACAAAAGAAAAATTGGGAGTAGGAATTAAAATCCATGGATAAGAAATAAAAACTTTGAGGTTTGCCGACATTGTAATTCTGTCAGAGACAGCAAAGGACCTGGGAGAGGAGTTGAACGGAATGGACAGTGTCTTGAAAGGAGGATGTAAGGTGAACATCAACAAAAGGAAAACGAGGATAATGGAATGTAGTCGAATTAAATCGGGTCATGCTGAAGGAATAAAATTAGGACATGGGACGCATAAGATTAGGACATGAGACACTTGAAGTAGTAAACGAGTTCTGCTATTTAGGGAGCAAAATAACTGATGATGGTCGAAGTAGAGAGGATGTAAAATGTAGACTGGCAATGGCAAGGAAAGCGTTTCTGAAGAAGAGAAGTTTGTTAACATCGAGTATAGACTTAAGTGTCAGGAAGTCGTTTCTGAAAGTATTTGTATGGAGTGCAGCCATGTATGGAAGTGAAACGTGGACGATAAATAGTTTAGACAAAAAGAGAACACGAGCTTTCGTAATGTGGTGCTACAGAAGAATGTTGAATAGATGGGTAGATCACGTAACTAATGAGGAGGTATTGAATAGAATTTGCGAGAAGAGAAATTTGTGGCACAACTTGACCAGAAGAAGGGATCGGTTGGTAGGACATAGTCTGAGCCATCAAGGGATTACCAATATAGTACTGGAGGGCAGCGTGGAGGGTAAAAATCGTAGAGGGAGACCAAGAGATGAATACACTAAGCAGATGAAGAAGGATGTAGGTTGGAGTAGGTACTGGGAGCTGAAGCTTGCACAGGATAGAGTAACAAGGAGAGCTGCATCAAACCAGTCTCTGGACTGAAGACTACAACAACAAAAACAACAACAACAACAAGAACAACAAGAAGACAGGGATGTAGTATTTCGCCCCTAATGTTCAATCTGTACATCAGAAAAGCGATGATGGAAATAAATGTTCAGGAGTGGAATGAAAATTCAAGGTGAAAGGTTATCAATGATACGTTCGCTGATGACATTGCTATCCTGAGTAAAGTGAAGAAGAATTACATGATCTGCAGAACGGAAGAACAATCTAATGATTACAGAATAAGGATTGACAGTAAACCGAAGAAAGTAACGAGAAGGAGTAGAAAAGAGAACAGCGAGAAACTTAACATCAGGACTGATGGTCACGAAGTAGATGAAGTTAAGGAATTCTGCTACCTAGGCACCAAAATAACCAATAACGGACAGAGCAAGGAGAACATCAAAAGCAGAGTAGCACTGCCAAGAAGGGCATTCCCGTGCAAAAGAAGTCTAGTAGCATCAATTACAGGGCTTAATCTGAGAAAGGAATTTCTGAGACTGTACGTTTCGAGCACAGCATTGTATGGTAGTGAAACATGGACTGTGGGAAAACAGGAACAGAAGAGAATCGAGGCATTTGAGATGGGGTCCTATAGACGAATGCTGAAAATTAGGTAGACTGATAAGGTAAGGAACGAGGAGGTTCTACGCAGAATTGGAGAGGAAAGGAATATGTGGAAAACACTGACAAGGAGAAGGGACAGGATGATAAGACATCTGATAAGGCATGGGGGAATGACTTCCATGGTACTAGAGGGAGCTGTAGAGGCCAGAAACTGTAGAGTAAAAGACAGATTTTAGTACTTCCAGCAAATAATTGAGGACATAACTTGCAAGTGCTACTCTGAGAGGAAGAAGTTGGCACAGGAGAGGAACTCGTCCAAGGAATCACTCTTCAGCCCTTCCTCCTGGTGGACCCTCGTTTGCAACTAAGCGAAGAAAAGAAATCAGAATTTGGCGTGTTGGTGTAAGGATTTAAAAATGGTAACGATTTGCAGACCGGTTGCTTTACGTAATGGGGACGGTCTGACCTCACATGCAGAAAGTTGTCGGTTACGATAAATTTTTTTATTCAAAATCTTTATCGAAACGAATCATCATTATTTTTATTCAATTAATTGGTTTAAATATATTTCTTTTTTACTCAATTGTCGCTTTATATTAGTCATCGTAAGAAGTACATTATTCGTTCTCACTTCTCTTCCCATTAGTCCTTTTCCACTTGTAATCATTGTCCATGCGATATTACTGTTATGTATTAACATATATGTATTTGCTTTCATTTTATGATCTGACATTTTTCTACATTTTATTGCATTTATTGTTTCTATTTATGATTTTGCTTGAATTTCGTATTTCTCATAATCCCTACTTTCGTTCAAATCATAATCCATGTTATTTTGTCCGAACTGCAGCAAGAATTTATGTTTTAAATCTTTGTATGACGATTGACATCCAAAAAGATGTATATTTTGTAAAGAAACGTACATTCTTGACACGACTGTACAGTCGCATAAATAGATAATTTCATCTCTTGTTCTTTTTTCTTTAACCGACAGATCGTCATCTTCAAATGTTTAAACATTATGATAGATAGATAAAAATAATTACATTCACACGCACAGAGATTGCAAGTGGAAAACGAACAATAGGAAGAAAAAGGAAGAGCAGCTAAAGAAGTTAAAACGTCGATTAAAACGTGACAAACAGAAAAAATTAAATAAAAATGCATTAAAAATAGTGATCAAAATAATTTTGTCAAATATTTTAAATAAAAAAAATTCAAAGTACATGTTGAGATTCGAACCGACAACACACTGTGTGTGTCACACAGTACCTTACCATTACCCTATGCTACCCGTCTCTTCAGTGTTACCATTTCTAAAGCTATACTGCGCTATGCGGAATTCCAAAATTTTCTTTCGTCGATTACTCGCGAAGGAGGGTCCGCCGGGGTGAATGGTTCCGGTGTGTGGTTCCTTGTGCCTTAACCTACGTCACCGTACAGAGCGCCTCCAAACGTCGGTCCCACCACGGGGGACCTCCCCTTGTAAGAGAACCAATCTAGGCTTAAAATTTATGGTACGTCTTTTTTCGACAATAATTCCTCATTTTTGTATTCCTCAGTGCTAGCAGCGTAGTAGACTCCTTGTAAAGTCACTCTATGTATATTATACACATAATATATACAAAATTTGTTTATCTGTTTTACTGGTTCTCCAAATGACACCCTAAATGACCAAACAATTTTTTTTCTGAGGAATGTACATAATTTCCTCATTCAACCGTACACTAACAAGGGAACCTCCCCATCGCACCCCCCTGAGATTTAGTTATAACTTGGCACAGTGGATAGGCCTTGATAAACCGAACACAGATCAACTGAGAAAACAGGAAGAAGTTGTGTGGAACTGTGAAAAAATAAGCAAAATATACAAACTGAGTAGTCCATGGGTCACATATGCAACATTACAGGGTTCGTCGGTTCAGGAGCGCCGTGGTCTCGTGGTAGCGTGAGCAGCTGCAGATGAAGAGTTCAGACGTCCTTGGTTCAAGTCTTCCCACAAGTGATAATTTTACTTTCTTTATTTTTGCATAGTTATTATCTGTCCGTTCGTTCATTGACGTCTGTGTTCACTGTAATAAGTTTAGTGTCTGTGTTTTGCGACCACATCGCAACACGAAAGGACGTGCCTCTCCAATGGGAACGGAAAACATTTAATCGCAAGGTCATAGGTCAACCGATTCCTCCACAGGAAAACACTACTGATATATTCTATACGACACTGGTGACGGCATGTGCGTCATATGACAGGAATATGTTGTCGACCGACCTAACTTGTACACTTGGCGAATGGGTAAAAAGACTCTTCTACCTTGCCAGATTTAGGTTTTCTTGTGGATGTGATAATTACTCCCAAAAAAGTGATGAAAACATAAGAGTTTGTAACATAAATTGGAAATAAAAAATTAAAATTTTCACTCGATTGAAGATTTGAACGAAGGACCTTTCGTTCCGCAGCTGCTCACGTTACCACGAGACCACGGAGCTCCTGCTGTCCTAGCGTCCTTGATGTTACCTATCTTCCCATGAACTACTCAGTTTGTATATTTTGCTTATTTTTTCTCAGTTCCACACAACTTCTTCCTGTTTTCTGAATTGATCTGTGTTCCGTTTTTCAAGGCCTATCCACTGTGCCAACTTATAACTAAATCTCAGGGGGGTGCGATGGGGAGGTTCCCTTGTAAGTACACCGATGAAGAAACAATATCGAATGTGAGCCCATCTAATGCAGACAGCAGTTCTACGAGTAACTTTCAGTAGGCAATGCAACGCTTTTCTTTGTCGGCTCTATTCGGTTAAAAAAATATGCACAGTTTGTTGTAGGACGTCGTGGAACATTTCCGCTTCAGCCTCTATAGTTTCATGAAGAATCCATCCATAGCGGCGCTATACGTAGCCTTCAAAATGGCGTCTGTAACGGAGGTGAGTTCCAAGCAAAGAGTTGCCATCGAGTTTCTTTTGGCGGAAAGCTAGAGCATCGCAGATGTCTACCGAGACCTGACAGGGAACAAAAGCATGGTGAGTCGTTGAGAGGGGCGTCCGCACTCATCGTAACAAGGTGGCGCAAACCTATCCGACCTGCCGCGTGGCGGCCGGCCGCACAGTTGCGACTTCTGCAGCGTTGGAACGTGCGGACACTCTCACTCCAGGTGAACTTCTCCTTCTTCATGCCAACGAAAGGTCTCACACATGTCTGTGCCAGTGATAGGAGCTCACAAAACTTCATTGCTCTGGTCTTCCTCATCCACCCTGCGGTTCGTATCTCGTACCTTCGCACTTCCATCTGTATGGCCCGATGAAGGACAGAATCTGCGGGAAGCAGTACATGCGTGATGGGGAGGTTACTGATGCAGCGAGACGTTGGCTCTGATGTCGACCAGTAGAGTGGTACCATACAATAGTAGAACATATGATATTAATTCTTTTGTATAAAGTGTATTATATTTGTCTATTTCTATTTTTATAATATTCCGTGTACTACAATAAAATAGTGGCTAATGCATTTATTTAATAGTTATGCAGATCTCTCAGCACAATCATGCTAAAAAATTTCAGTTTTTTATATAGTAACAAAGAAGCTTATACTAATAGTAGTACTGTCGCCTGTAAGCAAAATACAACTTTGACCACAGATATAATTTTCGCATGTAAACATACATGTCAGTCGATATCATGGCGGATACTGGGCTCTTTCTGGCACGTGGAGAAGGTTTGAGCTACTTCTATAACAACAAGCAGAATACAAAGTATGTACACCTAACCAGCAATACAGGGTAAATATACAACTCGGGAAGTATTATTTTGCACAGGGCAGCTGCAGTATCCAGTGTGCTGTCGATGTTTTAAAGATAAAAAAGAAAATGTCGTGTGACTAGGGCCTCCCGTCGGGTAGACCGTTCGCCGGGTGCAAGTCTTTCGATTTGACGCCACTTCGGCGACTTGCACGTCGGTGGGGGTGGGATGAAATGATGACGATAAGAACACGACACAACACCCAGTCCCTGAGCGGAGAAAATCTCCGACCCAGCCGGGAATCGAACCCGGGCCCTTAGGATTGACATTCTGTCGCGCTGACCACTCAGCTACCGGGGGCGGACTGTTTTAACGATGTACTTACTGAAGATCCAAACACGTGTCACGCTAAATGATGATGGGTGAAAGCCCGAAACGCGTATTAGCTCAAATAAAAATACATCAAAAAGTTGACCAGGTGCGAGTGGGACTCACGCATCGAGGGTTCAGTACAAACTTAATTACGTATATAGACAGTTCATCAACAGTGGTAATCGAAAATGCTGCCATTTTTGCCTGTTATCGACAGTGATATTGGGAACATATCGTTCTAAGAAATTTCAAGATTTTCGACAAGGTTTAGTTTCCGTAATATAAATGTGACGTAAAGTTATACAAGAGACAGGCGACCATTACTATAATAATCAACAGTTATGAATTCAGACTTGCTGGGTGACAATGGCAAACGTTAAATTAGAGACAAGGTCAGTGTTGGCCGTAATATTGATGGTTTATTGACAGCAAAATCGATTTTTAATCACATAGTGGCCATCTTCAGTGCTGTGGTGTACAAATTAAACTCATAGGCACTTGTGTCAAGCTATTATCAGCAACCAAAGCTTATGAAACGATAGTTTGCTGTCAATAAACCATCAATATTACGGCCAACGCTGACCTCCACTCTAATTTCACGTATATGGTCGTTGTGCACACAGCACTCTATGGAGTCGCCAATCAATAAATGTTAAACATGTGACAAGGAATTGATCCACCATCAAATATCCAAGAGGATTACTGCACGTAGATATAGCATGTCAAGTGGTATGTAGAACAACCATTCGCATACTAGTCTGGATAAATTCCGAAACGCGCCATGTGAGCTGAGCAACACATTCATTCCTTATCTGACGCCTAACTGTTTGTTGTACATATTTCACTTCCATACCCAGCTTCTGTGATACTATAGCGGCCAATGGGTTTAACGATAAGAGAAGACACAGATTGGAATACACCCAACAAATAATTGAGAATGTCGGGTACAAATCTTACACTGAGATGAAGAGTTCATCAGACCAGTCACAAAACTCAAAAAAAAGAACGCACTCTTAAAAATCCATATCCCTATTCGTTCAGAAAACAGTTTTCTATGCTCATATCACTGACTGACTGCCGTGTTATAAGCGTGGGTCCACAACTGCATTTTGGGCCTGTGATTATTCTGAAAAAAAAAAAAAAAATTGGTTGATTTGGTCTCCACTACCTCGCTGCGAATTTGTCACCAAGTCATTTTTCTGCGCTCTGTACATAAAGGCTGTAGTTGCAAGGACCACCTACACAATATGTCAATACTAAAATGAGTTGCCTTCACAGAGAACTATCAAGTAAATTTGCAAAAATTTGCGTGAGCAACCTTGGCTGAAGTTGTTGCAGAAGTAACTTTATGCGTATGTTGGAATCATTGTCGTGCATATAGTATATTAATGACCTTGTAGGCACTTTATTATAATAATCTCAGATTTTCTTGCAGGTGATGCAGTTACCTAGAATGACGTTCTGCCTGAATAAAACTGTTCAAATATTGGGAGATCGTTTGTTGAGAATTCAGAACATTGCGAAGTAATGAACTTATTTTAAATGCTCAGGAACGTAAAATTCTGCATTTCATGACACTCTAAACTGTGATATCGTATGACTACAATACCAATGAGTCACCACTGGAGGAAGTCAACTCATATGAGTACCTGGGTGTAACAATCTGTAGGGGTATCAGATAGAATGACATCACAGGCTCACTCATAGGTAAGGCAGGTGGTAGACTTCGTCTGCATTAGGAGGATATTCTGAAAATACTGCCGGTCTACAAAGAAGACTGTTTAAGAAACACTTGTCCAATATATTCTAGTGCATTTCTCTAGCATCTTGCAGCCCCACGAAGTAGAACTGGCTGTATTCCTGACAAGGTGTTGGCGTCAAACACCCTGCAGCCACTCACTCCAGTGGGCTCTCGTTTGCGATTAACTGACCTAAAAGAATTTCACGCGAAGTTCTAGACGCTCAAAATTAATGGTCTTCTCCAGAGCGCCAGTGTGGCGTAGCGACTGTCATAGAATCCTGACATGCCGAAGGTTGTGGGGTCTAATTACATGACGTTCCTTAACATTTTCGTTTTCAAATCTTTATCTAAATAACTGATCGCTATTTTTATTCATTTAATTGGCTAAAACATTTTTTTTTAATCTTCCATCAACTCGCCACACCATTTTCATCATGATATTATATAGTTTTCTTTTCTCTCATTTTCCTGCATAAATATGTTTTGGAATCTTTGTGCATGTAATTTTAATTATTTCTATTCATCAGCTTAAAAAAAATCGATTGAATTTCTCACATTATATTACTTTATATTTTCGTCCATGTTATTCCATTAATTGCGTCTATTACTGATTTTACTTGAATTTTCTTTTAATTATAATCCCTTCCGTCGTTTAAATCTTCATCTGCGTTATTTTGTACACAGTGCAACAACAATTTGTTTTAAATATTTGTGTGACGATTACCATCCGAAAAGATGTACATCTTGTTTGTGTGACGACTTACAAATTTTAAAAGTATACGTTTAAATCTATTAAGTAAATAAAAACAACGAGCGAAGTCATATCGACAAAGACTTAAAAATGAAAATTATGATGCACCTGGTATAATTTGGCCCCACAATCTTCAGGATGTCAGGAATGTATTATGCTTCGAACATTATGCCACACCGCCTCTCTGGACAACATTATAATATTCTACGTTTCTAGAGGATCACGTTAAATTATTTTTCGTCAATAACTCACAAACGATAGCCCATTGCTGGCTGTGATTCCTGGCACACTAATCTACATCACCGGATTGGTGGCTTCACGTGTCGATGATGAACCCTGAGGACCTCGCCTTGTAAGGATCTGGGAGACAAAAAAAAGCACTAACTGGAGATAGTGAAAGTATACAGAGAAGGGAAGCACGAATGGCCACAGGTTTGTCTGACGACGAGGGAGCGTCACAGAATTTATGAAAAACGTGAACCGGCAGCCGCTTGATGACGTACGTGAGCTATCCCGCGAAAGCTTACTTAAAATTTTTGAAGAACCAGTGTTACCTGATGAATGTATTTGAACAGTCATTAACTTTGCGCTCCATACCCAAATGGAACGGGAAACTCTAATACTTGGTACAATGGAAAATACTCTCTATCATGCACTTCAGTCATTTGCGGATGTAGGTATAAGTAGATGAACTAAAATAGCTTCTGAGCCTCCCCCCTCCCCCCATCCCTTTCACACAGACGTTTGTATACATAGAGAAGCGCCGGTTTGTGTTTACGGTGCTGTCTCCGCTCTCTGAAACGCTCTCCCGCGTATGGCACATCCCGGTGCGATGTTGCTTTGTTCCAGACGCAGGTAGCTGTCTGTATCCCCAGGGAGACGTACAGTCGACTGTTTGTCTGCCCCTTAAAGGCCGCTTCCTGCGAAACCTTACCGTACGATGCGTTGCCGCATCCACAGGGGACTAGCCAGACGCCGTATAGCACACAAATGCTATATCTATATTTGATTTAGGCGGAAACATAGAGTGGCCGTGGAAAGGAACGGAGACTATAGAAAATGGACGGAAGTGCATACCTCAAACAAATATTATCGTGCGGCACACATACCCGATTGCGTAAAACGTAACATCCTCTCAATTCATGAACTGTTTAAGATATCGAAAAGCGCCTTTCGTGAAATGAGAAGATGTTCTTGATATTCTAGTCAGCTAGTTTGAAGCAGCTCTCCATGCTAACCTGTCCTGTGCACGCTTCTTAATCTGCGAATAACTATAACAACCCACATCTCTCCGAGTCTGCTTACAGTATTCACCTTTTGGTCTCCATAATTTATACCTCCCATGCCTACCCCTCAAGTCGTCAACCGTTGATAATCTGATGTCAGCTACATATACATCTTCTGATTACTCTGTAACTTGCATGTTTGCTATCAACCGACCCCTTCTTTTAGTCCAGTTGTGCCACAAATTTCTTTTTTCCCCAAGTCTGTTCAGTGCCTCTTCATTGGTTTCATGATCTAACCCATCTAGTCTTCACCATTCTCCTATAGCTAGACATTTCAAAACCTTTTATACTTTTCTACTCTTAACTGTTTATTGTACATATTTCACTTCCATACTGTAATGGTTCTTTATTTACGTGACCAGTGCGGCACTCCAACCCCAGTTCTCGATACCAGTAATATCGAACTACTTTTCTGCAAAGTAACAGACATTTTTGTGGAAATATTCACATTTGGTTTTATTAATGTATAGGTACACCGATGTATCGATATATTACAGTGATATGGTTCTTGTGTTTATTCGTTTCTTTGAGACTGTCATAATCTCTGACTTACTTGTAACCGTTTTGGCGTAAATGCGTACAGAGCAGTCTCTGTTTCAATTTGCAGAAGTTATGTTGTTATTTCGCTTAGTAAAAGAAGAGTCAAGTCTTGTGTTTGGTGAAAGTGGAAATTAAATATGTGAAGATAGATACAATACTGTTTTCTTGATGATGTGACAATTAAGAAGTATATGCGAATTTACAAGAAGTCTATTAAAAATGTGGATCGTGAACACCAAGTCAAAAATTATTTCTACCTTGCCACTGTTCCGATCTGGGATTGTTTGATCATTAAGAATTTCCTGAAAAACGCATTTGTTAGGTCTTCAAATATTGCTAAAATACAGATCCGGACCTTCTGGCAGCCAAAGTGGAATCACCCTAGAATCAACAAGATGAGCCATAACGACTTCGACGAAATCTACGTGGGAATCCATTCACGATAAGTGCCAAATTAATGACTTTTTTACAGTGACCTCATTATTTCTACTCTGACGATACCATCCACAGTCAATAATTTAGTTGTTGCCCGATAAAGCGAACATATGCTGCGTGAGCAACATTATTAATCTGATTTCTAATCTACTTTGCAAGTGGTGGTAGTGTTAAGAACACACAGCTACAATCCATACAAATGCCTTCACTAAAGACTGTCTAACACTTAAAAATTCATCCGACGTTAACGAATTTCTCTTCTTCACAAACGCCTTTCTTGCAATTGCCAGAGTACATCTTATATCCTATCTACTTCGTCCAACATCAGTTACTTTACTGCCCAAAAAACAAAACTCATCTACTACTTTACGTATCTCGTTTCCTCTTCCAATTCCCTCGGCATGCCCTGATTTAATTCGACTACATTCCATTTCCAGCGTTTTGCTTTTGCTCATATTTATCTTACGTCCTCCTTTCAAGACGCTGTCTATTCCGTCCAACTGCTCTTCCAAATCTTTTGGGGTCTTTGACAAAATGACGATGTTGTCGGGAAACCTCAAAGTTTTTGTTTCCTGTCCCAGAACTTTAATTCCTGGTCCAACTTTTTTCTTTGATTTCCTTGACTGCGTGCTCAATGAACATACTGAATAGCATCGGAGATAGGCTACAACCCCGCCTCACTCCCTTCTCAACCAGTTTCTCTTTCATGCCTCTCGATTCCGATAACTGCCGCCTGGTTTCTGTACAAATTGTAAATAGCTTTTCGGTCCCTGTCTTTTATCCCTGCCATCTTCAGAGCTGTAAAGAGAGTATTCCAACATTGTCAAAAGCTTCCTGTAAGTCTGCATATGCCATAACCGTATATTTGCCTTTCCTTAACCTATTTTCGTCTTACAGCCAATATCGACTCGCGTATTCCACATTTCTCCAGAATCCAAACTGATCTTCCCAGAGGTCAGTTTCTACTAGTTTTTCCATTCTTCTGTAAATAATGTGTCAGTATTTTGCAACGAAGACTTATTAAATTCACAAACTCATAATATTCTTATCTGTCAGGGCCTGCTTTCTTTCGAACTGGAATTGTTATACTCTTTACTGTCTCATAGATCTTGCACGCCAGATGGAAGGGTTCTGTAATGTCTGGCTTTCCCCAGGTTATCAGTAGTTTTAACGGAATGTTGTCTACTTCAGGGGCCTTGTTTTGACTTAGGTCTTTCATTGCTGTCTCAAATTATGCTCGCAGTATCATGTCTCCCATTCCTCATTGATGTACGTCTTCTACCGTTTCTATAACATTGCCCTTAAGTACATCTCGTTCGTGTAGACCCTCCATATACTCATTCCACCTCTGAGCATTCCCTTCTTTGCTTAGTACTGCTTTTACATCTGAGCTCTTTATGTCCATACAGCTGATTCTCTTTTCTCCGAAGGCCTCTTAAATTTTCCTATAGGCAGTATCTTTCTTTCCGCTAATGACATATACTTCTAACTCCTTGAATTTGTCATCCAGCCATTCCTGTTTAGGCATTTTGCACTTTCTGTCAATCTCATTTTTTTAGGCATTTGTATTCTGTTTCACCTGGTTCATTTGCTGGAAAATGGTTCAAATGGCTCTGAGCACTATGCGACTTAACTTCTGAGGTCATCAGTCGCCTAGAACTTAGAACTAATTAAACCTAACTAACCTTAGGACATCACACACATCCATGCCCGAGGCAGGATTCGAACCTGCGACCGTAGCGGTCGCTCGGTTCCAGACTGTAGCGCCTAGAACCGCACGGCCACTCCGGCCGGTTCATTTGCTACATTTTTGTTTTCCCCTGTCATCAATTACATTCAATATGTGCAGAAGCAAATAATTTGTTCCGTGTTTAATTCTAACGTTTGTGTCAAACGATATACTTGAAACAATTTTTTTGTATCAAACGATGTAAATTTTATGGGAATTTGAACGCCTTTGAAGAGACGAGTACAAATTGGTGGTTGTTAATATTGTCGTTCAAAATGTTTGCAAGGAATGTGCTGAAATTGGACGACTAAGACGTGCTGGAATCGCTATTGCAATGTGAAAACCTCCAGGCGGTGTTCTCATGCGAAGCTACGCCGCCGTTTCAAGCCTTCAGACAGGTCACTTGCTCCCACAAAAGGTGGACTCACGAATATGAGCACGTCCTCACATTTGAAATAGTTTTACTTAGCCACTTCAGATACGCTAGTAGTTCCCGTTACAGCAATCTTAGCTGACCCTGTATCTATGGTGTACGAAGGACGGCCAAGAGAAAATAGGTTTTACCTCAGTAGCGTAGGCCTATCTTCCTGCTGCGTATAGCGACAGTGAGAGCACCAGATCGCGGTGTTTACTCCCAACTGGCGAATTTCGGCAGCATTGCCTTTCAACTGTATCAAATGTTTCGGTTACTCTTACGAAAGCGTAAACGCCAAGATTAAAAAAGAGTTGTATCACCTTACTCGCCTATTTAAGAGAATTGAAGTGCCATTAAGAGTGTCATATTTGCTTCAGTACTCGTTTGATACAAGAATTAAGTGGAATAAGAATGTAGCAAAATTACGTACCCCTCTGTACATTGTCATTTCCCGTAAACTTCATTTCGATATCTTTAACCGTTCAAGGCATAAATGGGGTGCTCCGTTTTACGCGCCTGGTCTGTGGAAGTACGTCATACACTACTGGCCATTAAAATTACTACACCAAGAGGAAATGCCGATGATAAACGGGTATTCATTGGACAAATACATTATACTAGAACTGACATGTGATTACATTTTCACGCAATTTGGGTGCATAGATCCTGAGAAATCAGTACCCAGAACAACCACCTCTGGCCGTAATAACGGCCTCGTTAAGCCTGGGCATTGAGTCAAACAGAGCTTGGATGGCGCGTACAGGTACAGCTGCCCTTGCAGCTTTAACATGATACCACAGTTCATCAAGAGTAGTGACTGGCGTATTGTGACGAGCCAGTGGCTCGGCCACCAGTGACCAGACGTTTCCACTTGGTGAGAGATCTGGAGAATGTTATGGCCAGGGCAGCAGTCGAACACACTCTGTATCCAGAAAGGCCCGTACAGGACCTGGAACATGCGGTCGTGCTGAAATTTAGGGTTTCGCAGCGATCGAATGAGGGGTAGAGCCACGGGTTGTAACACATCTGAAATGTAACGTCCACTGTTCAAAGTGCCGTCAATGCGAACAAGAGGTGACCGAGACGTGTAACCAAACGCACCCCATACCATCACGCCGGGTGCTGCGCCAGTATGGCGATGACGAATACACGCTACCAATGTGTGTTCACCGCGATGTCGCCAAACACGGATGCGACAATCATGATGCTGTAAACAGAACCTGGATTTATCCGAAAAAATGACGTTTTGCGATTCGTGCGCCCAGGTTCGTCGTTGAGTACACCATCGCAGGCGCTCCTGTCTGTGATGCAGCGTCAAGGGTACGCGCAGCCATGGCCTCCGAGCTGATAGTCCATGCTGCTGCAAACGTCGTCGAACTGTTCGTGCAGATGGTTGTCGTCTTGCAAACGTCCCCATCTGTTGACTCAGGGATCCAGACGTGGCTGCACGATCCGTTACAGCCATGCGGTAAGATGCCTGTCATCTCTACTGCTAGTGATACGAGGCCGTTGGGATCCAGCACGGCGTTCCGTATTACCCTCCTGAACCCACCGATTCCATATTCTGCTAACAGTCATTGGATCTCGACCAACGGGAGCAGCAATGTCGCGATACGTTAAACCGCAATCGCGATAGGCTACAATCCGACCTTTTTCAACGTCGGAAATGTGATGGTTACATTTCTCCTCCTCACACGAGGCATCACAACAACGTTTCACCAGGCAATGCCGCTCAACTGCTGTTAGTGTGTGAGAAATCGGTTGGAAACTTTCCTCACGTCAACACGTTGTAGGTGTCGCCACCGGCGCCAACCTTGTGTGAATGCTCTGAAAAGCTGATCATTTGCATGTCCGAGCATCTTCTTCCTGTCGGTTAAATTTCGCGTCTGTAGCACGTCATCTTCGTGGTGTGGCAATTTTAATGGCCAGTAGTGTATATACGTTAAATGATCAAAAGTATCTACACACCTCTACGTGATGCGGGATCTCTGGGGAGGCGGACCCGCCAGTTTAAAGGGAGGCATGGAGTACTGTGTTGTGAGTATCGGAGCAGCGACAGAGAGTGGGGCGGTTAGGTGAGCTTAGCCACTTCGAATGCAGACTTGCCACTGGACGTCACGTGAGTAACAAATCCGTCAGGGAAATTTCAACCTTTTTCAAGCGGCCCACGCCGAGTATTAATGTTCAGACTGCCAAGAGGACACGCGAAGGAATAACCACAGCTACACAAAGACCTCGTGTTCTAAGCAGAAAGGGATCTTCGAACATTGCGGATGGTGGTTGTAAGGAAACGCATGAAATCAGCCGAAGGCGTCAGTCGTGGGTCCCGAAGTGCTGCCAGCAGTCAATCTGACACAATGACTGTGCGTAGGGAATCGAGAACCGTGTGGTAAAATGGTCGAACAGCTCCTAATGGTCCACACGTTCCTACAGTCAGCGCTAAGCGGGATTCGAAGCGATGTAAATAGCGACGCCATTGGTCAATGGATGACTGAAAACGAGTGATTTACGGTGTTGAATCAAGCTGTGCTGTATGGTAAATCAGTGGAAGGGTTTGGGTTTCTCTAATTCCTGGGCTGGGTTGATTTGGAAGAAGAGACCAAACAGCGAGGTCATCGGTCTCATCGGATTAGGGAAGCACGGGGAAGGAAGTCGGCCGTGCCCTTTCAAAGGAACCATCGCGGCATTTGCCTGGAGCGATTTAGGGAAATCACGGAAAATCTAAATGAGGATGGCCGGACGCGGGATTGAACCGTCGTCCTGCAGAATGCGAGTCCAGTGTGCTAACCACTGCGCCACCTCGCTCGGTCGCTAATTCCTGGAGAATGGTACCTGCTGTCACGTACATTGTACCAAAAGGAAAGTACTGAGGAGGTGCTGTTGCGGCATGGAGACTCTAGTGGTTATGGTGTCGTCCTCTTACTGCGCTTATAAAACGCTGAAGTACATTTAGCAGCACTGATTACTGTGTACAGTAGAGCAATAGTTAGGAGAGAATGGCACTTTCTATCATCACGTCATTGCATCTGTGTGGGAATGGTATGTGGACAATAACATTCCTCCCTTAGAGAAGAGCAACAACGTCGACTCCGACGGCAAATCCAAGCCTCCAACATCAGTACCTTCTCTGGTTTCGATCCTCGACGAAGAATTGACTGCCATTCCTCCATCAACACTCAGATAGTGAAACAGTCGCCAGTAGAATGAAATCTGTCGTAAAGATGAAGGGTGGACGTATCCCATATTAATGTCCATTTGGAAGGTCAAGTTATAGCGTAATTTTCGTAAAACATCGTCTTTAGCTCCTATTACGTCAATAACAAGCATGACAGGACGATCCTTTCATTCTGCAACAGAGTGCTTATTGCTTTGGAATTTCACAGAAAATTAAAATTGTTTGCCGAACTAGGACTCGAACCAGTGACTCCGCCTTTCACTAGCACAATTCTTATCAACCGATGTATCCAGGCCCGACTTACGAGGCGCGTCCTTACAACCTTCCTGCAGCCAGTAGCTCATCTTCTACCTTCGAAATTTCACAGTTACTCTCCTGCATATCTTACTGCACTAACACTCCTGGAAGAAAAAGTACTGTGCAGAAATGGTTCAGCCGCAGCCTAGAGCCCTACCCGCCCATGGAAATGTTCTACGTTTGGAACCCGGTCCGGCACACACTCTGAAGATGACAGTATGTTGCAGTACTATCTGTCTCCATTTCCAGGTGTTTCAATTCATACAAAATGTGGTGTTATAACCAAATGTGCACTACTGTAATTGTGCCAGGGAAGAGTGTCTTTATATGGTCTGTGTTAAGACAGACTGTTATGACACTTAAATACGTTCTGCATTTGTGCGGCTACTGTATGACGGAAATGTATAGCTAATCCATCCTTCAAGAGGCTCATAACGGTCGAAATCGATACAGAATATACATGAAATTGTACAGCTCACGGCACGAATATTTTGTTTCCAAGACATACAGGGACAAGCCAGTCGATGAAAATAGTGCGAAAGGATCACCGACGGCAGTCAAACGCGAATGGTGACAAGAAATCGGTCAATTTATAATTGCAGCTTTCAATTAGTTATGGGGAAGTCTTGAGCTCCAATATCATGAGAATATATGATACTTTGAATTAAAAAAATAATAAAATGAAAGGGAATAAAATCTGAACTTGATGATCGCAGTGAAACTTCTAAGTTCATGGCAACTTAATTATTGTGTTAACAAGACTTTCCCACAATTATTATTATTTTCATCGAATGCTACCGAGATATTATGCCTAATGTCTTCAAAATAGTATATCTGGTTTGTTTTTAGTAAGCAGAAGAACAATATTTATCGAGATGATAAAAATATTAAGCATAGAAAATGTTGTCTGGGAGACTGTGTTTTTGTATGTAATTGATGAAAGTTTAAAACGTAACCAGGAATATTTTCTTAGATAATCAGTACCTCCCACCATAAGCCTGCTGATCTGACACTAAAGTGCGTGCTTGGAAACCGAGAAGTCGCGGGATCGAATCCTGGGCGGAGGACGAATAGTTTTCAGTTTGTCTTTAATCGAGCGCTCAACTCTCAACGAAGTGAGCAGTCACCAGGATCGACACGTGATTCGCAATCCACGTTAAAGTAAAGGTCCCCTTTCCCTAGTCGGATACCTGCATTAGGTTAGGGACACGCAACTCGCCAAAGTGATGTTCGAGTCAAAGACTAGCGCCAGGCCATTGAGCGACACGAAATTTTTTATTACAATGATTCCCAGTATTGCAGTCTTATTTTGTTCATACTGCAGACTAGGTGAATATTTCCAGAACATGCTCGAAATTTGCAGAAGTCTCTGCATTCTAGTATACTGTTCAGGTCTGGAGGCAAATTGAAGTCAGTTTGGTGTGAGGACTGAACAGCTGAATTCAGTAGAAACACACGCAGTTGTAGTCTGCAGACCATCACAGTGGATACAGTGACGGCAGGAAAACACTGATATTCATCGTCTTCAGAAAGCTGGAAGTGCTGGTAGTATATGATCTGAGGGAAGATCAACTTTGAGAAATGTAGAAACATGCGAAGCAATATTCAGTGCTTGCTCTATGCCGTAAGACACGTTAAAAGAAGACAACTCCACATTTACCGCAATTGTAGATTCACAAATCTTTTGACAACTCTGACAGGAAGACACTCTTCGAACTTCTGAAGATAACA
This sequence comes from Schistocerca piceifrons, assembly GCF_021461385.2. Classification (NCBI taxonomy): domain Eukaryota; kingdom Metazoa; phylum Arthropoda; class Insecta; order Orthoptera; family Acrididae; genus Schistocerca; species Schistocerca piceifrons. The sequence continues at coordinate 116,238,067 of NC_060147.1, read as the reverse complement.
GGGGTAAATTACACGGAGTGAAAGACTATCCATAACTTAATACAGGGTGTTCATTTCAACTGAAGACATTGAATTATCTCGAAAACTACACATCGGATCAGAAAAAGTTATGATTCCAATTCGTTTGGCTCACAGAGCCCATCCAATGACACCACTCTACATCCCCACCTCACCCTTTGCATGAGCGGAAGAGGACGACGTTGGAATCTTAAACAGGAACTTCCATTTTTTATTGCAGATTACGGTTCTACGGCAAAATCTGCTTGTACTGTCTGAAGCATTTTCTTTGTTTCGCCAGAGATGGCGCTGTAATCGGAGGAATAGAAATGGGTACACAGTCGTAATTTACTGTATGCTACTCAATGGCCATTGAATATCCAGTGACACATGAGATCCCACCTCCATTCTGCGAGCATAGGACAGGCCAGAATTTCATAGCCTCTAATTGGAAACCCCCCTACGTAACGTTGTATTCCTCCGACATACAAACAGGTGATTACTACACGCGGCACTGTTTGTGTGGCTCGATGCGAACGCTACTCCACGTCTCCAGTTAGAGTAAGTGTTCAGACGTAGTACCGCCAGCTTCAGTACACTTAGTGCTCCGCTCTTCAAATAACCGTACACAGGACAGAAGCATGTCTGCGGGACTGCCAGCACAGGCGTTTCTGATGCGGTTGACCATGTCTTCACGGCCTTCTCGCACTTGCTGGTACGCCTTACTGTTCAACTATACCCACAGAAAGAAATCCGGCGTAGTCAAATCGGGCGATCTAGCGCGCCAATTAACCGAGCCACCTCTGCCAATCTACCGACCAATGTAAACACGGTCTAATACCTCTCGTGCTTCAACTGCGCAATGCGCTGGGCAAGAGTCATGCTGAAACGACAGAAGTTGACGAACGTCCAGGGTAACATCCTGCAGTGGTATCGATAGTTTCTGTTCCAAAAAGTTCGATATTTGCGTCCATTTAATGTGCCGTCCATAAAATATGGACCAATGAGTTTGTTCCTCACAATGCCACACCATACATTAACCGACTAAGGACGTTGGTGAGTCAACTTGCTGTCACCAATGGGCATTGTCTAAACTCCAGTAATCCATGTTATGTCCCTCAATGGTACCATGGGTTGTGAAAGTAGATTCATCGGAAAATGGTACCTCGGCAAAGAACGTGGGACCGTTTCCATTTTTTGAGGTGCCCATTCAAAAAACACTACGTGGTTGTGGAAATTGGTGCCATGAACTTCTCGATGCAGTGACATGTGGTATGGATGATGCTTATGACGATGTAATATTGCGACAATACTACGTACGGACGCTCCAGATTCGCTGTGTAATTGCCGGGAACTTTTAACACCACAGCTCTAATGCTCTGCTGATTTATTTTGCTTTCTGTTTTGTTCAACATCCCATCGCTGAGCTTCTGTAATTATTGTATCAGTAATTCAATACTGTATAAAAGTGTATACTCTCTTCCTCTGTTAAAAACTTTGATGTCTCTTAGAGCGTAGGAAGTGTAATCTATGCAATATGTACAATATGAGCAAATGATATGTTTTGTCTTTCTCATATAACCTCTTTGGTTATATTTAAGATTGAATAATTTTGTTTGAATAATTTTTGTAAAATTGTCAATATCAGCCAACGAAATGTCTTGTTGTTACTTTGTATATACTGGTCCTCACTTAGGGTTCTTGTTTCTTTATAAGTATAAAAGGTGATGTGGTTCCCCCAGGGAACGGAATCATGCAGCTCGCGCAAAATGTGGTTGTCATGAAGAAAGAGGTGGGAGAACGAGTTAGTTGGAGACGTCCTACCGAACTGCCAACAGCTTATGTCCTAACAGTGAGCTGTGCTGGTGCAGAGAGAGGCTTTTTGTGCTGGTTTCCACTGTGCCAATGCCTCGGATGGATGGATTAAATAACTAGCTCTATCTTGGAAACGTAATTTAATAATTTGGGGATCATCGCCACCAAGAAATGACAGAGCTCAACATTATCGACTGCAAATCCATCTGCCAAGATGTACTCGCCACCACATTGGGCAATCGCTGCAAAGGAACGAAGAAATTGTAGAAATGTAAAGTGAAGGATTAGCTTATTTGGATTTGTTTGGTTCCAATAACAAGGTAAACCAAAAACAATACTTTGAAATCTTACCTTGATTTGTCTTTTATCACATAACCACTCAGGGTCCTATCCTTGTCAACTATAACTTCCGAGTGTCCTTGTTGTGAAAGTGAAGTTATTAAAGCCCAACTATTAATTGAATAATACCACTTAAATTCCGTAAAAAGAAAGGACTTAAATTCAATGTAAGTGTGGCAAAATTATGTAAGATAGTTAATGCTGCTTACTGAAAGTATCTCAGTAATTGAAACTGCTTACTTTAAAGTTTTGTGGGCTTTCAAAAGAATAAATTTAATCATTGATTCTAAAGCAAAAGACTGAAGTAGCAAAAACAGGCATTAAATCAATTTGCTGTTAGTTTAAAAAATAATTTCTTTCAAAACTATGGTTTAAAGTGTTTTTCATAGTAAACAATTTTTTTGAAAAGCACAAGCAGGTGAGTCAGAGCTTTTTTTATTTCTTTTATGTCAGTTTATGTCTTACAGCAGTAAAGCCCAAAGGCTTTCACTCTTGAAAGTTAACTACTCAGACTTGCTAAATTTATTTTTGTCATGTGTGTTAAAGAATATATTGCCAGTTTAAAGAGATCCATATTTGCCTTTTGTGCTCACTGATAGAAATTTATTAACAGAAAGATCATTACATACGAAAATAGTAAATTCTTTTCTTTAGAGGATAGTGAGAATTTGTTGGCCAGCGAACAATATTTAATTTTCATTCCAAGTAGAAAATCATTTGTTGAAGTGAGATTAAAATCATGCCCAGGTGTATAATTTAGCAGTGAATTTTAATAGTAATGCTATTGAAGCTATTCAGTTAGACTAAGCCTTGAATATGAAAGTGTGTGTCATTAACGGTTGTGGTTAAGCCAATAGGTTTGTTCTGCTATGACTGTCAGCACTTTCTTTAACGTTATGATATGCTTGTTACTGGGTTCATTGCACTCATGCTTGAGAAAGTAGAGGTTGTGTCTTTTCACTGATGTTACTTATACCCATATCGTTTGAACAGAAATATTACATATTCCTACGCTTAATTAGGCTGGCGACCGTTTTTCTTTGTTATCTGAACAGTTTAAATAGGAAAAATATTACCTGTTACTTGTTGCATAAATACATAATTCTGACTTTCACGTCCGATAGGCAACCTCCTTTAGGCACATCATGGTCAAAACAACAAAATTCCTTTCAGAGGGTAACATTGCTCTGCTTCTTTATACCATATTTGATTAACAAAATAGTTTCATTACGTAAATAAAAGGCAGCACTGGTGTCAAACTTAGTTTCGCTTTCTGGAACAGTACTGCACCTAAGTTGTGTCGTAAAGAAAAATAAACGTAAAAGTTAATGATACCGCGTTTGGTAATATGTACCGCTTCCAGCTTTTGAAGTTATGGCATAACAGTAACAGTGGAAGTGTTATAAACTTATCCGTGGGTTGTGGTGCACTGCCGCTAGTACAGCCGTTTCATTAGCTTCCCCTGTAACACGTATGCTTCGTTTCCTTTTGCCGGTCTGTCCGCTGCAACCAGACATAAAAGCGTTCACAACCTTGTAGAAAAACGAAGAAGAGCAAGTTTTCTCTGAAAAACGCTTGGCATACAAGGCAACAGCAGCCTCAACATTTCTCATACATTCTCCGTAAATCAAGATTTTAATTTTTTCCTCTGTGGTTGTAACATTTATCGTCCACTTGCACATCTGTTCTCTAAATGATAGGTAGGTGCGCAGGATATAAAAACTGCTCAAGTATTGCAATCTTTAGAGCCGCTACCTGTTCCACGTCTGCACGAAACGTGAGCTCCGCCCATTATGATATGTCGAAGCTGTTATCAGTGAAAACTGGTCATACACACTGTTTGTTAATGTTTAGTTTCACACACATTGAAAACTCGACTTTGAAACATACTTCTATTACCAAGAACACTGTATACCACTTTTACTCTTCCATTCATTTCGTTTGCTACCCAGCCTGTATTAGTGGTTGTTATTTGTCAGTGATAATAAATTACATTAGTGTCTTGTTCTGATCTGGAAAACTGAAAAGTAAATACACTGACAGAAAAAATCAGCAACACGAAAAAATAATTAATGTAGAGTAATGAAATTTTGAGAATACATTTGTCTAGGTAACATATATGCACTCCGCCTTGAGGCGACAAGTGGTCCATCGGGCCATCCGACCGTCGTGTCATCCTCAGATGAGAATGCGGATAGGAGGGGCGTGTGGTCAGTACACCGCTCCCCTGTCGTTATGATGGTTTTCTTTGACTGGAACCTCTACTGTTCGGTCGAGTAGCACCTCAGTTGGCATCACGAGGCTGAGTGCACCCCAAAAACTGGCAACAGTGCATGACGGCCCGGATGGTCAGCCATCCAAGTGCCGGCCACGCCCGACAGCGCTTAGCTTCGGTGATCTGACGGGAACCGGTGTATCCACTGCGGCAAGGCCGTTGCCCTAGGTAACATATGCAAGTCATTAACGTTGCATGACGACAGGTTAACGTGGGCGCGAGACAAGCCATTGCAAATGTGAAATGGTGGTACATTAATAACAGGTTTAACCGCAAGAATGTTGAACGCAATCGTTCATACGTGCAAGCATTGCGTTTTATAGGTGCCTGATGTCAGTTTGTGGGATGGAGTTCCATGGCCGTTGCACTGGATTTGTCAGTCCAAGAACGGATAGTGACATTCGCGGGTTACGCTGGAGTTGTCGTCCGGTGACGTCCAAATGCGTGCTAGATTGTAGACAGACCTGGAGATCGAGCATGCTAAGACAATATGTCGACACTCTTAGAGCACGTTGGGTTAAAGCAGCTGTTTGTGGGCGACCGTTATCCTGTTAGAAAACTCCCTCTGGTACGCTGTTCATGAATGGGAGCACAGCAGATCGAATCACCAGACTGACGTACAAATTTGCAGACGCGATGTGTAGGATAACCCCAGACTATATCTCCAGGTGTACGTCTGTAAGCAGGCTGTTTCGGTATTTATGTTGGTAACGTCACCTAGCGCTCGTTATGAAAATCACTGTCTGTGCTGTGTGCAGTCTGTGGCTGGTTGGCACTGTTGGAATATTCGCCACTGTAGTGTTGGGCAGTTGGATGTGAACAGCTCGTAGCGTTGCGCAGTTGGAGGTGAGCCGCCAGCAATGGTGGATGTGGGGAGAGATGGCAGAATTTTGAGAGCGGATGATCTGGACGTGTGTCCATCAGAAAGGGGAAACTTTTAAGACTGGATGTCATGAACTGATATATATATATATATATATATATATATATTACGACTTTTGAACATTATTAAGGTAAATACATTGTTTGTTCTCTATCAAAAGCGTTCATTTGCTAACTATGGCCTATCAGTAGTTAATGCCTTCAGTACTTAGAATCTTTTATTTAGCTGGCAGTATCGGCTCTCGCTGTATTGCAGTAGTTCGAGTAACGAAGATTTTTGTGAGGTAAGTGATTCATGAAAGGTATAGGTTATTGTTAGTCAGGGCCATTCTTTTGTAGGGATTTTTGAAAGTCAGATTGCGTTGCGCTAAAAATATTGTGCGTCAGTTTAGTGTTGATCAGAACAAGTAAAGAAAGTAATGTCTGAGTACCTCAGTTTTGCTCAGCTGTTTGAAAATCAATTAATGTAAGAGGTTTATCAGCACAGTCATTCATAAATTTTTCTAAGGGGACGTTCCTATGTCGACCCTTAGCCGAGGATACCTCACTGGAATCTTCTGATTTTTTCTTGTAGTTTGTGTAATTAGTGTAACTATTGTTTATAGCTAGAGCGTAATTGTGGAGAGAATTTCATTTGTAGTTGTAGTTTTTCATTGTTGTACAGTAAAACAGTTGCGACATGCATGTAGATTTGCACTAAGTATTTCGCAGCTGCACTTGCAATTAACCAGATATTATTTTCAGTGCTATGTTAATGTGTTTTCTTATTTTTGCTCTTCAAATTGTTGTTGTCGTGTGAAATACGTGATAATTATGGCGTGTGAAAAACGTAACACAAGGCTCCAAAGTAAATTGAGAAATGATAGTGACGACGAACGTAGCTTATCAGCACCACTGTGTAATGAATTAACAGACATTCAAAGTAGTAATTTGGTAATTGTGCATAGGGAAATGGAGCGGGCGGCAAATAATGGTGTAGACAGTGAAACACTTAGTTAACAGGGAAGCATTATCGATCGATCGGTCGGTAACAGCTCACCTCCAACTGCGCAACGCTACGCGCTGTTCACATCCGGCTGCCCAACACTACAATGGCGAATATTCCAACAATGCCAACCAGCCACAGACTGCACACAGCATAGCCAGTGATTTTCATACAGAGCGCTACTTTGCGTTACCAACATAAAAACCTAAACAGCCTACTTACATGTCCACTGTGTTTTTTGCTTGCTGGCAGGTTGGTTGCAGGTCCACATCTAGCGTCCTCCTAACCAACAGACAGCCATCATTGGCACCAAGCAGAACCAGCTTTCATTAAAAAAAACAGAACATACCTCTAGTCTGTCCTCCAATGAGCTCTCGCTTGACTCCACTGAAGTCGCAAACTGCGATGGTTTGAGGTCAGTTGAACGCTTGCTGCAGGACGCCAGGCTCGGAGCTGTCCTTTAAGTAACCTGTTTGTGACAGTTCGTTGTGTCACAGTGGTGCCAACTGCTGCTCAGAATGCTGTTGCAGATGCACTACGATGTGCTCCATCCATACTCCGAACGCGATGGTCTTCCCTCTCGGTAATGTCAAGTGTCCGTCCGGTACCACATCTTCTTGCGACCGTACGTTTTGGTGACCACCGATGCCTGCAGTCATGTACATTGGTTACATCCCTGCCACGTCTTTCTGGAATATTGCAAAAGGAACATCCACCTTCTCGTATCCCTATTATACGACCTCGTTGAAACTCAGTGAGGTTGTTGGTAAGTGTGCCATTGTCACCTTAAAGGCATTCTTGACTAACGTCAATTCACCACGTCCAACCACAAAAGTAACTAAAGCTCACAACCGTTACAGCGTGTATTTGAAGCAACCTGACTCGTTTCCTCCACTCTTACACGTCTGACGTGACATTTGAATAGACATCATCTTTCAGGTGTAAAAACACGCCTCCCATCTTTGGTTTATACCACACAACTCCTCCTTGGTGTTGCGACCTTTTTCCGTCAGCGTATATTGGTTCTAAGACCAGTTTCTGTGACTGAAGGAGCATCTTCACAAAGTGAAATTCGAGTCGAAGTACAATTTGTTGGACTTCGAGAAGGGAACTCAATATAAATATACCATCGTGAAATACAGTGCCGGCCCCTGTGGCCGAGCGGTTCTAGGCGCTTCAGTCTGGAACCGCGCGACCGCCGCTACGGTCGCAGGTTCGAATACTGCCTTGGGAATAGATGTGTGTGATGTCCTTATGTTTAAGTAGTTCTAAGTTCTAGGGGACTGATGACCTCAGCTGGTAAGTCCCATAGTGCTCAGAGCCATCTGAACCATTTTTTGAAATAAAGTGACATTACTTTAGCGAAAGGTCAGTCGTAAGTGGCTGTCATTATAGCAAGAAATCTTATGAATATGCTTCACAAGCTACGACATAGTCGCGAATTTAACAGTGATCCTAATATGGATTTAGAAAAACTTATGATTCCAATTCGTTTGTCTCACAGGGCCCATCCAGTCACACCACTCTAAATCGCCACCCCAACTGTGCGTGAGTGGAAGAGGACGACATTGGAATCTCCAACGGGAATAAATTTCCTTTAATTCACGTGTATGGTCTCAAAGTTTTGGTCATCGGACTACCGGCTTCGCTATATAATGACTATCTTCAGATTTGTTTTATGAAAAAATGTTCCTGATATATAAGAACATGTGAAAATAGACGTAAAGTAAAGGAAATTTATTTTTAAGAACGTGGATGCCATGCACCGCAACTTATTGGTATGAAAGGAGGCTTACTATGGTAGCAATGAGAATAAAAGTGAACATGACCTAAGATGTACACTGACGGACACCAGATCAAGTATCAGAAAGTACTGTTAGAAATAAGCAAAACATCGATGACGATGATCATGATGAACGAAATTAAGTTAGGTATTCTTTCTTGCTTTAGTTAAAACTATAGAAAAAGCGTGTGTTCAATAGTTTGAAAATTAACTGAGTAATATAAATGATTTGTAACATTAAAAATAGGAGTTTTTTTTGTAGTTTAAAGCTTAATTACGTCCTAAACTTTATTTACGATAATGTATGATATCTGATTTCGATCACGTGTGATGATCTCAAAAAGCTTTGGAACCACTGCTCTAGAGGGCCTAAACCTCAGTGCGTGGCTGCATCTCACCCGAAGAGACTCGTGGACTGTCTTCTTCACCTTTACCAAGGGTGTAGGTGGTGTTACACAGTACTAGCGACAATTTCTTTTTTTCTTTTTTTTGCCCAATGCACTTAGCGTTGTCTTCAAAAATTTATTATATCGTTTTGATTTCCTGAACAAACATTTTCTTGCAGAGAACTAGTTATCTTACTTGGTTGCTATAATAGTGTGTTCCGAACTTGTGTTCCTGCCCTGCTTGGTGTACGTAAGGGCGGAGCTCTGTCGGACTATACGATCGCTGCCGCCCACAGCCCTTTGTTTACACTCGGCGGGAATCGCAGAGTCCTCTGCGGATGTTTGTACGCCGGGATGTTCGCTCGACCGGTTCTGACGGGAATATACGCGCCTGCGGGCGCTCAGATAGGTTGCCCGCGCAGCCGTTGCGTTTGGTCAGTTGCCTATCCTCAGAGGCTAACGTTATCGGCTCCGAGGTACTGTATTTGCATTCAGAGCAAAACTTACGGCGGAGTGCGAATTGCGTGTTACCAAATTAACCCTCCGGAGTGTTCTGCGCCAATAGCTAACTACGTGGGGAGGTCCATCGCTTACCGACTGTATACGTGTCTGTAATTTACATATTCATCCAATACAATCAAATCACCCGCTAACCAACGCGCAGGAATTTCCGTTGTTATTTCTCTGCTACTAGATAATCCTCCTCTCCCCTTAGAGTCCTGGACGCTGGTAGAATATTACCCTAAAGGCAGCCACATAACTAATTTCAAGCTTAACAAGCATGCATCATCATGCTATTTGTGCAAGCTGGCTTGACCGCCTATAGCATAATTTTGCAAGCTGCTTGATGCCTGAGTGAATTTCATTCGTGAAAATGTGTACACTCACATCAAAGTACATATTGTTGAGCCTACGTAGGGACAATGCACAGATTTTTACAAGTAAAGATAAGCTGTCAGGAAATGCTTTGAGCGGCCCCGTACGAGGCGACATGAAGAAAATCAACTGTAACCTGCTGTGGAAGTCTCTTCGTGTATAGCAAGCTACACTTATTGCAACAGCGGTAAATCTGAATCCTGTCACGGTAAGGCAAAGAAGCGTGTTGACAAGTTATACTTAAAATAAATACAAAGCAAATCATCATCATCATCATCATCATCATCATCGACAGTTTCCAGCCTCTGGCCGGGTCTGTATAGAACATACGCCTTTCCATCGTCTTCTGTCTTGCCACCATCTCTCTGTCTTCGCCTTGGTCCAGTCTTCTCCTTTCTTATGGCCACATTCCTCCACTCCTTTCAGCCATCTGTCTCTCGGTCTTCCTCTTGGTCTCTTTCCTTCCAGTTTCATCTCGTGTATCCTCCTGGGTATCCTCTTCTCCTCCATTCACTAGCCCATACCTTCTCAGCCTTGATTTCTCTATCTCCTCCTGTAATGGTTCCACCTTCATTAACTCTCTGATCCTCTCATTTCTTAACCTGTCAATCTTTGTCACTCCAATACTGTTTCTCAAGAATTTCATCTCACTAGCTTGTACTTTGCTTTTCTCTCTTCCCTTCATAATCCAGGTTTCTGATGCGTATGTCAGGAGCGAGACATAGTATGACCGGTATATAACCTTTTTACTGATTTTGGCTTCTGACACTCTTCCGAAATGCTTATACCTTTCTATCCCACTCGTTTATTTCTCTGTCTTTTTTTTCCATCTTCCTGTATCAGGCTTCCTAGGCATTTGAAACTCTCCACTCTCCTCGATCGTTCCCCACCAATTGTTATTCCAGTTGTTCCTCTCTCCTCCTTTGTTGTTGTGATAATCATCTCACTCGTACTTATACTATTCTTGTACTGTTCGTTCCCATACATCCAACTGCTCTTGTACTTCCTCCTCCCTATTCCCCCAAATTATCATATCATCTGCATATACGAGGGCAGTTCAATAAGTAATGCAACACTTTTTTTTCTGAAACAGGTGTTGTTTTATGCAGCATTGAAATACACCAGGTTATGCCCCAATCTTTTAGCTACACAACACTATTTTTCAACGTAATCTCCATTCAATGCTACGGCCTTACGCCACCTTGAAATGAGGGCCTGTATGCCTGCACGGTACCATTCCACTGGTCGATGTCGGAGCCAACGTCGTACTGCATCAATAACTTCTTCATCATCCGCGTAGTGCCTCCCACGGATTGCGTCCTTCATTGGGCCAAACATATGGAAATCCGACGGTGCGAGATCGGGGCTGTAGGGTGCATGAGGAAGAACAGTCCACTGAAGTTTTGTGAGCCCCTCTCGGGTGCGAAGACTTGTGTGAGGTCTTGCGTTGTCATGAAGAAGGAGAAGTTCGTTCAGATTTTTGTGCCTACGAACACGCTAAAGTCGTTTCTTCAATTTCTGAAGAGTAGCACAATACACTTCAGAGTTGATCGTTTGACCATGGGGAAGGACATCGAACAGAATAACCCCTTCAGCGTCCCAGAAGACTGTAACCATGACTTTACCGGCTGAGGGTATGGCTTTAAACTTTTTCTTGGTAGGGGAGTGGGTGTGGCGCCACTCCATTGATTGCCGTTTTGTTTCAGGTTCGAAATGATGAACCCATGTTTCATCGCCTGTAACAATCTTTGACAAGAAATTGTCACCCTCAGCCACATGACGAGCAAGCAATTCCGCACAGATGGTTCTCCTTTGCTCTTTATGATGTTCGGTTAGACAACGAGGGACCCAGCGGGAACAAACCTTTGAATATCCCAACTGGTGAACAATTGTGACAGCACTACCAACAGAGATGTCAAGTTGAGCACTGAGTTGTTTGATGGTGATCCGTCGATCATCTCGAACGAGTGTGTTCGCACGCTCCGCCATTGCAGGAGTCACAGCTGTGCACGGCCGGCCCGCACGCGGGAGATCAGACAGTCTTGCTTGACCTTGCGGCGATGATGACACACGCTTTGCCCAACGACTCACCGTGCTTTTGTCCACTGCCAGATCACCGTAGACATTCTGCAAGCGCCTATGAATATCTGAGATGCCCTGGTTTTCCGCCAAAAGAAACTCGATCACTGCCCGTTGTTTGCAACGCACATCCGTTACAGACGCCATTTTAACAGCTCCGTACAGCGCTGCCACCTGTCGGAAGTCAATGAAACTATACGAGACGAAGCGGGAATGTTTGATAATATTCCACAAGAAATTTCCGGTTTTTTCAACCAAAATTGGCCGAGAAAAAAAAAGTGTTGCATTACTTATTGAACTGCCCTCGTATAATAGCTTTCATCTTTCCTTCACCAATTACTTGCGCTTCTGTACTCATTATATCATCCATCACTTAGGTGAAAGTGCACTTTCCTGCCTCAACCCATTATTCTGATCTTTCACCTCCCACTTTCACACATCTCACACTTCCATGGTAGATTTCCCTTATCTTCCAAATGATCTGTTTTGCTACTCATCTGTTCTCCAGGGCTTTCCACACTTTGCTTCTACATACACTATCATACGCTTTTTCAATGACCAGGAAGGTCATTAGTAAATCTACTCCATATTCATAGTGTGTTCCTGCAATTCTCTTAAAGAAAAAATTAGACCCACCGTGGACTTTCCTGTTCTGAAGCCATGTTGCTCTTCTCTCATTCTTCCTTCTAATTTTTCCCGAATTCGTGCTTCCAAAATTTTCTCACAGATCTTTGTACAATGACCCATCAATGTTATCAACCGGCAGTTCTTGCACTCTTTTCTATTTCCCTTCCTAAAGATCGGGACAGTTATTCCCTTCTTCCAGTCTTCTGGGATCATCTGCCTCTACACACTTTTCATTACCCGACATGGCCACTGTATCCCACATCTCCTGCTGTTCTCACAATCTCTACACTTATCACGTAAACCTGTGGTATATAAACATGTCATTACTAAAAACATAAATTCTCCCAGAACCCACAACCAGAGGGAAAAAGTAGAAGGTATTAATCTTAGGCGGAGCAAATTACAGATTTGTGTTGACGCATATTTGAAGTCTTCATAGCGCCGACTGGTCGCGGGAAATCGTAATATTACTACCAGTCTTTCAAGTGACGTAATAGCTACTGCCATGATCTTATCATGCCGTTTAATCGAAGGCTCTTGCGAGTAATAGGAGATTCAAGTAATTTTCACTGTTTATCTTGGACAACGGCGCTCAGGCTGATGCCATGTTCCTTGACTTCAGTAAGGCATTTGAGACCGCCCTGCATTGCCATTTAATGAAAAAAATACGATCTTACGGAGTATTGGAGCAGACCTGCGAATGGATCAAGACTTTCTTGCAGATAGAACTCAACACGTCGCTCTTAACGGAAATAAATCGACAGATGTAAAGGTAATATCCCGGGTACCACAGGGAAGTGTGATAGGACCGTTGCTGTTCACAATATATATAAATGATCTAGTAGAAAGCGTCGGATGCTCTTTAAGCCTATTCGCAGATGATGCAGTTGTTTATACCAAAGTAGCAACGCCAGAAGACAGTAAGAATTTGCAGAACGACCTACAGAGAATTCATGAATGGTGCAGACACTGGCAGCTGGCCCTGAACGTAAATAAATGTAACATATTGCACATACATAGGAAAAGAAATCCGCTGCTGTACAGCTACACTATAGATTAGAAGCAGCTGGAGATAGCGTCTGCCGTAAAATATGTAGGCGTAACTATCCAGAGCGACCTTAAGTGGAATGACCATATAAAACAGATAGTGGGAAAAGCAGACAGAAGACTGAGATTCATCGGAAGAATCTTAAAGAAATATATATATATATATATATATTTGAAAATGGTATCTGTTCTTTCGGACATGTTCGAAGGAACAGATACCATCGGTGACCATGCAGGAAATGTAACTCGTCCACGAAAGAAGTGACTTGTAAGGCCTTGAGTATTGTTCATCTATCTGGGATCCCTATCAGGTAGGACTGATAGAGGAGATAGAGAATATCCAACGAAGAGCGGTGCGTTTCGTCAAAGGATAGTTTAGCTGGCGGGAGAGCGTTACGGAGATGCTAAACAAACTCCACTTGCAGACGTTACAAGATAGACGTTGTGCACCACGGAGAGAGTTACTATTGAAATTTCGGGACAGCACTTTTCAGGAGGAGTCTGACAACATTGCTTCCCCGCACATTCATCTCGTACATTGACCACGAGGAGAAAATTCGAGAAATTAGAGCCAATACATTACTCTACCGGGAAATGCCTGTCGCAAGAAATCATTCTTCCCACTCACTATTCGCGAGTGGAATAGGGTTGGAGGGATCAGATAGTATTACCGAAAGTACCCTCCGGTACACACCATTAAGTGGCTTGCGGAGTATGATGTACATTCTCCTGGAACTCGCGCTGCTATTAAGTGGGTTCAGTGACAGCGGACAATGCCGCCATATGTGTGTGTGTGTGTGTGTGTGTGTGTGTGTGTGTGTGTGTGTGCGGCTGGACTGCAGCGCACCCAACCGGCCGCCTCCAGCGAGTGCCCCATTAGACAGCCCTCTCAACTGCTCTTCACCCCTCACCCCACCCTGCCCTTCTCGCTCACAGCTCTCCACCGGCATAATTACCACACGAGTGGCCTCTCCAGCACGACGCCCGCCCGCTCTGCCACTCACCACCACCACCACCACCACCACCACCATCACCTCACGAACGCTGTAACGTGGCCAGAGCTAGGCGTCCGACAACCGCAGCAGGAATGCTCCCGATACATTTCAGATCATGTTATAGTGACATTCTACCCTCCTAGTTCTAGTTTACCGAAGCTTCTTAACACGCATCAACCTCTCAATTTAGTTCATTTGCATCTCTTCATTTCCTCTATTTTCTCAAATTGCCCTTTTTTCATTTTTTCTTTTTAATACCCTTTCGCTGATGGGGTTAGGGTGAGCTGCTGGCTAGCATCTTGTTGCTCTATTCGACCAGGCATCTATATTTTGTATTGTTTTCCTTAATTTTACATTTTAATATTTACTTCTAATACTTTTTGTAACACATACATTTTTACTTTTTTTTGCTTATAGTCTCTAGTATGTTGGTAGTAATTGCTCTTGCCAGTTTTGCTTGACTTATATGTAAAGCATTTGGAATTTCCTTTGCTTTATGCAGAGGTAGTTGCTAAAATTCTATTTACAGTAATGACATCTTCAACTTTTGTAGTCCTGCCTTCCTCAGTTGGGTGTAATATTACAGTATATTGATAATTTTTACGTATGGACCGTCTGACATACATCACAGATACTTCAATAATTACACTCGAAAGTTTGGCAATAACATTACTCTACCGGGAAATGCCTGTCGCAAGAAATCCGCGCAAATTCTGGCTGTATGCGAGGTCGCTCCGTCTTGTTGAAACCATAATTGTTCCAGATCCACATCGACCATACCTAATTGGGGAAGAACGAAGTCTTGCAGCATCTTTAGGTAGCGTACACTGGAGACAGTTGCAGCCACACTGCTGTCATCCTCAAAGAAGTAAGGCCCGATAATCCCAACGGAAGCAGCTCCGCACCACACTGTGGCACGAGAACTGTGCAAGGGCTCGATGTGCAGTTCATGCTGGTTTACGTCACTCCAATAACGCATATTCTGTATATTCACTGAACCACGTAACTCGAAATGAGCTTCACCAGACATCAGGATGGTGCGCAATATTTGTGGATTTTGGCGGAGGAGATCACGCACGGTTGAGCAGAATGTTTCGCGTGAAACCCAATCGCGAGGCCTAATTTCCTGAACAATCTGCAGCTTATATGGGTAAAAATGGAGATCTTCGTGCAAAATTCTCCTGAATGAGCGATCGGACATATGCACAATTTTGCACATGACGACGAGAAGATCTTTTTTGGGCTACGCAATTACAGACCAATATCCTTAACATCGGTTTATTGCAGGATTCTCGAACATATTCTCAGTTCGAATACAATGAATTTCCTTGAGACAGAGAAGTCGCTGTCCATGCATCATCACGGCTTTAGAAAGTATCGCTCCTGCGAAACGCAACTCGCCCTTTTTTCACATGATATCTTGCGAACCATGGATGAAGGGTATCAGACGGATGCTATATTCCTTGACTTCCGGAAAGCGTTTTACTCGGTGCCCCACTGCAGACTCCTAACTAAGGTGCGATCATATGGGATTGGTTCCCAAGTATGTGAGTGGCTCGAAGACTTCTTAAGTAATAGAACCCAGTACGTTGTCCTCGATGGTGAGTGTTCATCGGAGGTGAGGGTATCATCTGGAGTGCCCCAGGGAAGGGTGGTAGGTCCGCTGTTGTTTTCTATCTACATAAATGATCTTTTGGATTGGGTGGATACCAATGTGCGGCTATTTGCTGATGATGCTGTGGTGTACGGGAAGGTGTCGTCGTTGAGTGACTGTACGAGGATACAAGATGACTTGGGCAGGATTTGTGATTGGTGTAAAGAATGGCAGCTAACTCTAAATACAGATGAATGTAAATTAATGCGGATGAATAGGAAAACGAATCCCGTAATGTTTGAATACTCCATTAGTAGTGTAGCGCTTGACACAGTCACGTCGATGAAATATTTGGGCGTAACATTGCAGAGCGATATGAAGTGAGACAAGCATGTAATGGCAGTTGTGGGGAACGTGCATAGTCGTCTTCGGTTCATTCGTAGAATTTTGGGAAGATGTGGTTCATCTGCAAAGGAGACCGCTTATAAAACACTAACACGACCTATTCCTGAGTACTGCTCGTACGTTTGGGATCCCTATCAGGTCGGATTGAGGGAGGATATAGAAGCAATTCAGAGGTGGGCTGCTAGATTTGTTACTGTAGGTTTGATAATCACGCGAGTGTTACGGAAATGCTTCAGGAGCTCGGGTGGAAGTCTCTAGAGGAAAGGAGGCGTTCTTTTCGTGAATCGCTACTGAGGAGATTTAGAGAACCAACATTTGAGGCTGACTGGAGTACAATTTTACTGCCACCAACTTACATTTCGCGGAAAGACCAAGAAAAAGATAAGGTAAGAGAAATTGGGGCTCGTACAGAGACATATAGGCAGCCATTTTTCCCTCGTTCTGTTTGGGATTGGAACAGGGAGAGAAGATGCTAGTTGTGGTACGAGGTACCATCCGCCACGCACCGTATGGTGGATTGCGGAGTGTGTATGTAGATGTAGATGTAGTGCAGCACGAACTTTTTCCACGGCTTCTGGTGTCCGCACAGTTCCTTCACTTCTTCCCGGTTTGCCATCGCAAACAGAACCTGTTGTTCGAAATGCACGTACCCACCTCACAACGGTCCGTCCATCTGGAACTTTCCAATGACCTCCCAAGTCGAAACGTTGCCGAAATAGACGCTGGGTAGCAATAACAGAGTCGTCATTCTTGAAACAACTTTCAACAGCAAAAGCACGATGCTGTGCTCCCCACCATTCCATAGCCGCGCGGGATGAGCCGAGCGGTCTCAGGCGCTGCAGTCATGGACTGTGCGGCTGATCCCGGCTGAGGTTCGAGTCCTCCCTTGGGCGTGCGTGTGTGTGTGTGTGTGTGTGTGTCCTTAGGATAATTTAGGTTAAGCAGTGTGTAAGCTTAGGAACTGATGACCTTAGCAGTTAAGTCCCGTTAGATTTCACACACATTTGAACATTTTTGAACTACTCCATACCACTGTCACACTCGAAATGGCAGCTCATTAGTACACGAATGCGGCACGAGCTGGCCCGCATTCCTGCAGTACGTCACTGTACTACGCAAGTCAAATTACGCTATGAACGCTGCCGCTCCCTCTATGTTGTGCTAGACTGCAAACCGCTGCTTACTATTGTGATTCACGAGAGGTGTAGTTACGTCTGGAATTTTTTGAGATGCGAAATAATCAACTGGTGCCAAATGGTTAGATGAATGCCACGCCAGACACAGTGCGTTCATTGAATGCAAAACGAAAAACTAAGAACAACTGCCATAATGTTTGTAAGCTAATCGTTGCCCTCCAGTAGACGATTGACAAAGTAAATATTGTTGTTGTTGTGGACTTCAGTCCTGAGACTGGTTTGAAGCAGCTCTCCATGCTACTCTATCCTGTGCAAGCTTCTTCATCTCCCAGTACCTACTGCAGCCTACATCCTTCTTAATCTGCTTAGTGTATTCATCTCTTGGTCTCCCTCTACGATTTTTACCCTCCACGCTGCCCTCCAATACTAAATTGGAGATCCCTCGATGTCTCAGAACATGTCCTACCAAGCGATCCCTTCTTCTAGTCAAGTTGTGCCACAAGCTCCTCTTCTCCCCAATTTTATTCAATACCTCCTCATTAGTTATGTGATGTACCCATCTAATCTTCAGCATTCTTCTGTAGCACCACATTTCGAAAGCTTCTATTCTCTTCTTGTCTAAACTATTTATCGTCCACGTTTCACTTCCATACATTGCTACACTCCATACAAATACTTTCAGAAACGACTTCCTGACACTTAAATCTATACTCGATGTTAACAAATCTCTCTTCTTCAGAAACGCTTTCCTTGCCATTGCCAGTCTACATTTTATATCCTCTCTACTTCGACCATCATCAGTTATTTTGCTCTCCAAATAGCAAAACTCCTTTACTACTTCAAGTGTCTCATTACCTAATCTAATTCCCTCAGCATCACCCGACTTAATTCGAACACATTCCATTATCCTCGTTTTGCTTTTGTTGATGTTCATCCTATACCCTCCTTTCAAGACACTGTCAATTCCGTTCAACTGCTCTTCCAAGTCCTTTGCTGTCTCTGACAGAATTACGTCATCGGCGAACCTCAGTGTTTTTATTTCTTCTCCATGGATTTTAATTCCTACTTGAACTTTTCTTTTCTTTCCTTTATTGCTTGCTCAATATACAGATTGAATAACATCGGGGACAGGCTACAACCCTGTCTCACTCCCTTCCCAACCACTGCTTCCCTTTCATGTCCCTCGACTCTTATAACTGCCATCTGGTTTCTGTACAAATTGTAAATAGCCTTTCGCTTCCTGTATTTTACCCCTGCCACCTTCAGAATTTGAAAGAGAGTGTTTCAATCAACATTGTCAAAAGCTTTCTCTAAGTCTACAAATGCTAGAAACGTAGGTTTGCCTTTCCTTAATCTTTCTTCTAAGATAAGTGGTAGGGTCAGTAATGCCTCACGTGTTCCAACATTTCTACGGAATCCAAACATATTCCCCGAGGTCGGCTTCTATCAGTTTTTCCATAAATAAATAACATGGAATAAATACAAATAAGTAATAATGGTGGGACGTTTAACACTTACCTTCCTTCCTCTGTTGTCGAATTTGTTTCGGGAATTTTACGCGATGTTATTTCACAGTGTACTAGTCTATAGCAGAGGGTAGTATTGCATAGTTTTCCCTGCGCTGAATACCTGAGTCGGCGCTAAGTACCCGAGCTAAGGCAGACACGCCTCCCTCATAACGAGCTCCTTTTCACACCTGAGAGCCGCAAGATGAAAACCCGGAGGCAATCAGGCACCGCCAAATTGCGCAGTGACGTCACGCCTACCCGTCTCCTAGGAATGAAACAGGGGCGACTAACGGCCTTCCGTTGTCTCAAAGACAGGCGAGCCAGTTTCTGCCCTATTTACCGCCAGAGCACCGCCGTCAAAGAAATCCGTGTGAGCTGCTTTCTCTTACAGCGGCGGTAACACAGGGAGAGGTCGTGGCAGACGCGGATGGGGAATTTAGTTACGTCTGCACGGCAAACAAAGTTAGCCTCAAGTTCTGTCTGGGGTGTCTGAGCGGCCGTTGTTACACGCTGCGGTGCGGGAAGCGTGGTTTTCGCACACAATTGGTCCCGTAATCCAGTTTTCTGAGCTGGAAAATCCAGATACTGAAGTAGCTTGGCAGGGGCAAGCCAATCGGTTGTATCTCAAATTTTGGTGTCTTAGTGGATGTGGAGGAGAATGGAGAGAATAAGCTGGAGTAATGAAAGAGTATCGGAAAGGGTTGGTGAAAGAAGATGTCTGCTGAAGGTTGTAAGAGAAAGGAAAAATAACTGATTGGGACATTCATTGAGAAGGGAGTGCTTGCTAGCAGGTGCTTTGGAAGGATTGGTTTGTGGGAGAAGACTGAGAGGAAGAAGGAGATACAAGACGATAGACGACATAAAGGGAGGAGGAAATTATGCAGACCTGAAGGGGATGGCAGAAGACCGGACAGCCTGGAAAACTACCACGTGAAAACGTGCCTTTTGGCAGAACACTGGTGGTGGTGATGAAGTGGCAACTGAAGACACAACAGAAAACTCAGGATGGTAATGAAATAATTAGCAGGGCTAACGCAGAAATGAAACGTTCTAAGCCTTTGAAATGTGTGAGATGGATCGACTGAGTTAGGGATGAATTACAAAACATAATTATTTTCAAAACCCATTATTACAGTTCAATAGCACTGATTTTTCTTAAGAGTCATTACATAATAAAACCGAGATTATTGCAACAGTAGTCTAGTGTTTTTATTGAGATGCATCCATTTCGGCTGGACTGCCATCTTCAGAACATCTGCGAAAGTTACATAACTTTGCATAATTTTTGATTTTATTTTATAATACTGTTGTTTATCGTATTTTCAGAAGTACAAATTTTGTACTTACATCCTTATATAATCAGTGATTGCTGTCACTCTGTATTCTATTATAACGTGTGTTACTATTAGGACTCTTATACTATAAGCCGTTTTGTGATGATATATGAATGTAAGCACAAAATTCGGATCTCTGAGAATACGATAACCAACATTATCATAGAATAAAATAAAAATATTATGTAAGTTTCGCAGATGGTCTGGAGATGGCAGTTTACCGAAACGGATCCATCACAATAAAATACACTACACTACAATAGCAGCAACCTGGATTTTATTGCATAGTACCTCTAAGAGATACACTCCTGGAAATGGAAAAAAGAACACATTGACACCGGTGTGTCAGACCCACCATACTTGCTCCGGACACTGCGAGAGGGCTGTACAAGCAATGATCACACGCACGGCACAGCGGACACACCAGGAACCGCGGTGTTGGCCGTCGAATGGCGCTAGCTGCGCAGCATTTGTGCACCGCCGCCGTCAGTGTCAGCCAGTTTGCCGTGGCATACGGAGCTCCATCGTAGTCTTTAACACTGGTAGCATGCCGCGACAGCGTGGACGTGAACCGTATGTGCAGTTGACGGACTTTGAGCTAGGGCGTATAGTGGGCATGCGGGAGGCCGGGTGGACGTACCGCCGAATTGCTCAACACGTGGGGCGTGAGGTCTCCACAGTACATCGATGTTGTCGCCAGTGGTCGGCGGAAGGTGCACGTGCCCGTCGACCTGGGACCGGACCGCAGCGACGCACGGATGCACGCCAAGACCGTAGGATCCTACGCAGTGCCGTAGGGGACTGCACCGCCACTTCCCAGCAAATTAGGGACACTGTTGCTCCTGGGGTATCGGCGAGGACCATTCGCAACCGTCTCCATGAAGCTGGGCTACGGTCCCGCACACCGTTAGGCCGTCTTCCGCTCACGCCCCAACATCGTGCAGCCCGCCTCCAGTGGTGTCGCGACAGGCGTGAATGGAGGGACGAATGGAGACGTGTCGTCTTCAGCGATGAGAGTCACTTCTGCCTTGGTGCCAATGATGGTCGTATGCGTGTTTGGCGCCGTGCAGGTGAGCGCCACAATCAGGACTGCATACGACCGAGGCACACAGGGCCAACACCCGGCATCATGGTGTGGGGAGCGATCTCCTACACTGGCCGTACACCACTGGTGATCGTCGAGGGGACACTGAATAGTGCACGGTACATCCAAACCGTCATCGAACCCATCGTTCTACCATTCCTAGACCGGCAAGGGAACTTGCTGTTCCAACAGGACAATGCACGTCCGCACGTATCCCGTGCCACCCAACGTGCTCTAGAAGGTGTAAGTCAACTACCCTGGCCAGCAAGATCTCCGGATCTGTCCCCCATTGAGCATGTTTGGGACTGGATGAAGCGTCGTCTCACGCGGTCTGCACGTCCAGCACGAACGCTGGTCCAACTGAGGCGCCAGGTGGAAATGGCATGGCAAGCCGTTCCACAGGACTACATCCAGCATATCTACGATCGTCAACATGGGAGAATAGCAGCCTGCATTGATGCGAAAGGTGGATATACACTGTACTAGTGCCGACATTGTGCATGCTCTGTTGCCTGTGTCTATGTGCCTGTGGTTCTGTCAGTGTGATCATGTGATGTATCTGACCCCAGGAATGTGTCAATAAAGTTTCCCCTTCCTGGGACAATGAATTCACGGTGTTCTTATTTCAATTTCGAGGAGTGTATATTCAATGCTACGGGCCCACTGGATTGTAAATCAAATTTTTCTGAATACGAAATTATGTAATTTTGATAAATTCTATATTTTAATTACAAAATTATTGCCGTTAAGGAACTATAATGTTCTAGAACATTCTGGCGCCAAACACTAATGCATAAATAGACCAAAAGAGCAGCAGCTGCGGTATTTGTAGGTGTTTTTTTTACATTGGCAATGCCGTCACGGGTAATTTTAGATTGAAACCCAGTCTAGCATTTCTATATGATTGTTCAGATCTTAAAATGTTGTGACTTTTTGCAGAAATTATTGATGGCTCTGAGCACTTTGGGACTTAACTTCCCCTAGAACACAGAATTACTTAAACCTAACTAACCTAAGGACATCACACACATCAGTGCCCGAGGCAGGATTCGAACCTGCGACCGTAGCAGCATCGCGTTTCCAGACTGTAGCGATAGAACCGCTCGGCCACCCCAGCCGGCGAAATTATTGATCAAAATGTATATTCTCAAGTTGTGTTTGTTAGGATGTCATTCTGAAAGAAAGCTAACATCAAAGGAACGGTGCATGAGTGTGTTTCAGTCGAAGTACTATTGAACCCACGTCACAGACAAAGTGTCACAAGTGATCTACAAGACACCCAAGGAAGTGAAGTAGAATTATTTATTATTTGTAATTAATCCTTCCCAATAGCATCAATAAAGTGTAACATTAGTATTTGTGAAATGAATATCGTGATATAGGACTGCCGACTGAGTCCATTAAAAATGTGTTACATATTTCATATGAAATACACTACTGGCCGTTAAAATTGCTACACCACGAAGATATCGTACTACACACGTGAAATTTACCCGACAGCAAGAAGCCCACAGTGATATGCAAATAATTAGCTTTTCAAAGCATGCACACAAGGCTGGCGTCGGTGCCGACACCAACAACGTGCTGACATGAGGAAAGTTTCCAACCGATTTCTCATACACAAACAGCAGTTGACCGGCGTTGCATGGTGAACCTTGTTGTGATGCCTCGTGTAAGGAGGAGAAATGCGTACCATCACGTTTCCGACTTTGATAAAGGTCGGATTGTAGCCTATCGCGATTGTGGTTTATCGTACCGCGACATTGCTGTATGCGTTATTCGAGATCCAATGACTGTTAGCAGAATATGGAATCGGTGGGTTCAAGAGGGTAATACAGAACGCCGTGCTGGATCCCAAAGGCCTCGTATCACTATCAGCCGAGATGACAGGCATCTTATCCGCATGGCTGTAACGGATCACGCAGCCCCATCTCGGTCCCTGAGTCAACAGATGGGGACATTTGCAAGACAACAACCATATGCACGAACAGTTCGACGACGTTTGCAGCAGCACGGACTATCAGCTCGGAGACCGTGGCTGCGGTTACCCTTGGTGCTGCATCACAGACAGGAGCGCCTGCGATGGTGTACTCAACGACGAACCTGGGTGCACGAATGGCAAAACGACATTTTTTCGGATGAATCCAGGTTCTGTTTACAGCTTCATGATGGTCGCATCCCTTTTTGGCGACATCGCGGCGAACGCACATTGGAAGCGTGTATTCGTCATCGCCATACTGGCGTATCACCCGGCGTGATGGTACGGGGTGCCATTGGTTACACGTCTCTGTCACCTCTTGTTCGCATTGACGGCGCTTTGAACAGTGGACGTTACATTTCAGATGTGTTACCACCCGTGGCTCTACCCTTCATTCGATCCCTGCGAAACCCTATATTTCAGCAGGATAATGCACGACTGTATGTTGTAGGTCCTGTGCGGGCCTTTCTGGATACAGAAAATGTTCGACTGCTGCCCTGGCCAGCACATTCTCCAGATCTCTCACCAATTCAAAACGTCTGGTCAATGGTGGCCGAGCAACTGGCTCGTCACAATACGCCAGTCACTACACTTGATGAACTGTGGTATCGTGTTGAAGCTGCATGGGCAGCTGTACCTGTACACGCCATCCAAGCTCTGTCTGACTCAACGCCCAGGCGCATCAAGGCCGTTATTACGGCCAGAGGTGGTTTTTCTGGGTACTGATTTCTCAGGATCTATGCACCGAAATTGCGTGAAAATGTAATCACATGTATAATATATTTGTGCAATGAATACCCGTTTATCATTTGCATTTCTTCTTGGTGTAGCAATTGTAATGGTCAGTTGTGTATTTCCGTGATAGCTCTGATTTCCCTTATTTTTCCTACAAAATTCATTTCTCTCTATGTAAGTAGAAGTCAACAAAATATTGAAGGAGTAAGTTGGTGGTGGTGGTGATAATGTTTGGTTTGAGGGGCGCTCAACTGCTTGGTCATCAGCGCCCATACAAAGCCCCGATTTTTACACAGCCCAATTTTTCCTCAATCCAATCTAGCCACTGTCACGAATGATGATGATGAAATGAGGACAACACAAACACCCAGATCCCAGGCAGAGGAAATTCCCCAACGCGGCCGGGAATTGAACCCGGGACCCCGTGATCCAGAGCCAGCAACGCTAGCCACTAGAGCACGATTTGCAGACGAATAAGTTGGTGCTTGAAGTTTCGTGAAGTGTACCACCTCAACGAAGAGCGCTTTTGGTTTAAGGATACTTCCCTCCCCTCCCCCCCCCCCCCCCCCGTCACATACACACACTGCAAATTTTCCTCTCATATCCGTAAAGCTACCTTCCCGATTTTTCGATAACACGAGTAGAAAGCGTGCTGTCCTCCTATGAATTTTCTCGATGCTCTCCGTTAATCGTATCTGGTAAGGATTCCAGGCCTCGCAACAGTACTCAAAAAGAAGGCGGACAAGCGTAGTGCAGACAGTCTCTTCAGCAGATTTCTTGTATCTTCCAAGTGTTTTGCCAATAAATCGCAGTCTTTGGTTCTCCTTTCCCACGGAAATATTTAGATTCATCTGCTACTTCTCGCACCACAAAGATACGTTGTCTAAATCATTTTGAAATGTTTTTGTGTGTGGTGATGACTTTATTAGCCGGCAAATGGCAGCTTCATCTGCAAACTTTCTAAGACCTCTCCTCACATTGTCTCCTAAATTGTTTATATAGATTAAGAACAGCAGCTGGCCTTTAACATGATCTTAGTGAACTCCAGGTATCTCTTCTGCCTTACTGCGTGACTTCCGTCGATTACTACGTACAGTGACCTCACTCTCAGGAAATCACGAACCAGTCATACAACTGAGACAATACTCCACGAAAGCACACAGAAGGATCCGAAGCAGCTTGTGAGGAATGTTGTCAAAAGCCTTCTGGAAATCTAGAAATATGTAACCAATCTAGGATCTCCTGTCGATAGGACCCATCACTCCGTCTGAACAATAAAATAGTTGAGTTGCACAAGAACGATGTTTTCTGAATCCGTGCTGACTATGTGCCAATACTTCAACGTAATTCATTATATTTAAGCACAGTGTGTGTTCTAAAACCCTACTGCAAATCGACGTTAGTGATACGGGTCTGTAATACATTGGATGTCCTATGTTGACTATTAATGTTACCCGTGCAGATTTCCAGTCTTTAGTACAGATTTTTCGTCAAGCGAGTAGTTGAGTATGGTTGCTCCGCTGTAAAGTTCAGTCAGCTGTTTCAACGGCATCCTCTGAAAGGTACCTAGCTGGTATACAATCTGCATCGGAAATCTTGCTTTCATATAGTGACGTAAGTTGCTCCACTGCACTTGGGGTATCAACTTCTTATTTGCTCATGATGGCAGATGTTCATAATTAAATTTCTGCAATATTTACTACAAGTAGTATTGTCTTTAGCTTCTTTACTGATTTCTTAATATGTAGACTGAATAATTTGGAGCTAGGCTACAACCGAATCTCAATTCCTTAACAACCACTGTGTCCTTTTGACATTCTTCACATCTTGTAACTACAATCTGCTCTCCGTATAAGATCTAGATACACTGTAAGACTAAAAAAATAGATGCACCACAAAGGAATTATCCCAATGGGAAGGATATCCGTAGATGTGATGTTCATAAGAGGTGCGACAATAAAGTAAGGAGACTGATTTTCTTTGCAAGATGTGGCAACCCTGCAGGCTTGCGTAGGCACAGTATCTTTGACATTGGTCTATAAGCTGCTTCTAGTTCAAGTGGCACATCGATGCAACTGCTCAGTCGTGAGTAGTGCTGTAATAAATTAACATGTGTATGTGTCTCTCGTCACGGAAATGGAACCGCATAATATTGCGCAATGGCATGACATTTCTTTTTGCTTTAAATTGGGTGAAAACCTACGGTAAGTTTCAGAAGGCTATTCGAGAGGAGGTTATGTCAAGAGCTCAAGTTTTTCGTTGGCGTAAAATGTTTAGTGAAGGCAGAACGAATGTTGAAGATGAAGACCGCAGTGGACGACCATCAACCTCACAGATGAATGTCAACTTGGCCAGGGTGCGTGAACTCGTACGATCTGATCGAAGATTATCCGTGAAAATGATTGCAGAAGAACTGAACATCATTCGAGAAACGGTTCGTCTAATAATAACTGAAGATCTTGGTATGAGAAAGATTTGTGCAAAAATGGTCCCCAGAAATCTCACACCACAACAGCGAGAAACACGGAAAAATGTGGCAGCCGATCTGTTAGAGCAAACGGAAATCAATCCAGAATTGTTGAGCCGTGTCATCACTGGTGATGAAAGTTGGTTTTTTTCAGTACCATCCAGAGACAAAACGCCAAAGTTCGCAATGGTGCTCAAAGGTATCACTCAGACCAAGAAAAGCTTGCATGTCAAAGTCAAAAGTGGAATGCATGCTTGTGTGCTTCTTTGATTCCAAGGTAAATGTTCATAAAGAGTGGGTGCCCTCTGGACAAACAGTTAACCAATATTACTACAAAGAAATTTTAGAAAGACTTCGTAGAAGAGTTCTTCGAGTCCGTGCCAACATTGCTGATAATTGGATTCTGCATCACGATAATGCGCCATCCAATACTGCTCTGTCAGTACAGCAATTTTTAACCTCAAAACAAATTCAGTACTACCACAGCCACCTTATTCACCAGATATCGCTCCGTGCGACTTTTTTCTATTTCCAGGAGTCAAAACGGCGGTCAAGGGACACCATTATCAAACAACACAAGATGTTCAAAAAGCTGTGACGAGGGTCTTGGAGGATATTAGAGAAGATGAGTTCCAGAAATGTTACCATCAATGGCAGAAGCGCTGGAAAAAAGAGTATGCAATCAGAAGGGAACTACTTTGAAGGAGACAACACTAAACTTGACTAAAACGGTAAGCAACATTTTTTTCACATCAGTCTCATTACTTATTGTTACACCTTGTATACAGAGAAACAAATTATTGCAATTTGAGAAAAAATGGAGGATGTATTTAACAGAAAGAGATTCGCATATCATCCAAGTCCATAACGTTTTGGTTCACCTCTGGCCTTCACGCAAATAGTTATTCGGGTTGGCATTGATTGATAGAGTTACTGGATGTCCTCCTAATGGGTTAATGCCAGATTCTGTCTAATTGGTTACTGACTTGTTCAATTTGTGAAGGTATTTCTGTTGATCAAATTACCCATTATTTTTCTTAAATTTTAATCATCTGTTTGTCTTTACCTGCACATAACATCTACCGACTTTCATCCTATTTAGCTAATTCCTATGTGGTGCGTCGTTTGTGTTTGGCTGAGAGCGTATTCTTCCAGTCCCTGTATTTTTATCCCGGCTAACTTTAGAATTTCAAAGACTGCGGAATTAGACAGACTATTTAAAAAGGATAAGTTGTCAGTAGCACATTCATTATGCTTTCCAGTGACTAGTTAGTACACTGTAGATATAGAGCATGTACGTGTAGGTAGGAAGAGAGGAAAGGTGTCTCTTCTACGTCGCATTAATCAGCCACGGTTTATGCACACTGTATTACATAGCGCCACATTCTCCGCCTGTCGTGTCTGAGCTAGAGACCACATAATTACACCTACACCGCAGTGACAATATTACCCCACCGTTGAGAAGCGATTACGTCTCGCTCAAGATGGGACGTTAATTTTGTATGTAGCCGCTTTGCGTCGTTAATGTCAGCCACGCCAGAATGGTCCTCCGCCAGACAGGACAAAAAGCTCCTATTTTACAACGCCCTTCCGTTGATAGTAAAACTAACCCTTTATGGCACCGACCATTATTCCCGTCTGCTCCCGCTCACCGCTTATATTCGCATTTTGTTCCCATAAAAGACACCCGCGAGCAGGTGGGTTACAGATACTTGCCAAGCAGCCAGTCAGGAGGGGAAATGGGACTACGGTGTAACGCCACAACGACAATGAAGTTTACAACCAAGTTCTTGGCATGGTGAAAGAAAAAAATGGCTTATAGATAGTGCTAATCAACGAAAACAACTCACAAAAATCTAAAGGCGATTCGAGGGGTTAGAGATTTTAAAATGTTTCTGAGAAAATGCTGTCCATCTGTGAAGAAAATCGGATATAAGACGCTAATGCGACAATTGATGGAGTACTGTTTGGAGTACTTACCAAGTGGGCATTGTAGATTCTGTTTTTGTTTTAGTGGAGGCGATTTCTATACCGCTATCAGCATCTAAAATAATTCTCACTTATTCTTCACTCTCAGTTGCACGTATTTAATTATATGAACTGTATCGATCACTCTGAATAATCTTCATATCTAAAAGAAAGTAAAAATGAGTATGTAGCGTCGAATATTTTACAATAAAAAGTAAAGGATCGTACATAAAGTGTGGAATTTACCTGTGTAGTTGCGTTAGCACCCCGTCTTGTCTACCCGTAACCTCATATCGGAATTCTGTGTTTTGCAACTGCCATCACGGTTTTAAGCAGATGTCTGGTGGGGGTAGGGGGTTGGGGATAGGGAATGGGCGGAAAGGGGAACAAGAGGAGGAGCGGGGGAGCGATGGGAGGGGGGGGGAGGGGAGGGGAGGGGGAAGTGGAGTGAGCGTCACTGGGAGAGGAGAAGCGAAGCAGGAGCTTACACAAGTAGCAGGTATGTCAGGAGTTTAACGAGAGGGATTCTGCGACAATTGTAGAAAGCATAATTACATAAAAGTTCTCGTTAAAATTTAGTAGTGTTGATCAGTGGGTGAGTGAACTGTAAACGACATAAAAACGCAAAATTATAAAATGCAGCGATGGGGGACAGAGTGGGGGAAAAAGGCCGGGCAGAAGTAGGGTAGGAGGGAGGGGAGGGTAGGAGGGGGGGAAGAGGGGAGGGGGGGAGGGTGCGAGGTAGAGGGAGAAGTACGATCTCGCAGTGCCTGTGTTATCTGAATTACGATACAAAATTCCTTCAGACATGTATGCATATCCAAAGGAACAGGCATTGCATTAACTACAGCCGATATGAAATACCGGATGATCAAAGTGTCAGTATAAATTTAAAAACTGAATAAATCACGGAATAATGTAGATAGAGAGGTACAAATTGACACACATGCTTGGAATGACATAGGGTTTTATTAGAAAAAAAAATACTAAAGTCTCAAAAAATGTCCGACAGATGGCGCTTCATATGATGAGAATAGCAATAATTAGCATAACAAAGTAAGACAAAGCAAGGATGATGTTCTTTACAGGAAATGCTCAATATGTCCACCATCATTCCTCAACAATAGCTGTAGTCGAGGAATAATGTTTTGAACAGCACTGTAAAGCATGTCCGGAGTTATGGTGAGGCATTGGCGTCGGATGTTGTCTTTCAGCATCCCTAGAGATGTCAGTCGATCACGATACGCTTGCGACTCCAGGTAACCCCAAAGCCAATAATCGCATGGACTGAGGTCTGGGGACCTGGGAGGCCATGCATGGCGAAAGTGGCGACTGAGGACACGATCATCACCAAGCGACGCGCGTAAGAGATCTTTCACGCGTCTAGCAATATGGGGTGGAGCGGGTGGTTCTAATAAAACCGCATGTCATTCCAAGCATGTGTGTCAAGTTTTAACTCTATATCTACATTCTTCCGTGGTTTATAAAGTTTTCAAATTTATACTGACTTTTGATCACCCAGTACATTGAATGTATTCGCAATTGCAAATATGGACAACCATCAGCTGTGCAATGGAATGACGACAATGAAAATTGGTGGCGCCCCGGGACTCGAACACTTGTTTCCAGTTTATCGCAGGCGGTCGCCTTACCATTTGGCTATCCGAGGACGACTCACGATCCTATCCAAACTTCCGTAGGTCGTCAACCGAGCATCCATCTCCAAAGGAGCTGTATCCTAATTCAGAACACAGCCATTGCAATATGGTATTTATCTGCCGACATCAGACAAGAGACTTTCGAGTAAAATGTCTCCTCTGTACGGGGATATAGATAATGGATGTACGAGTACTGGTTGCGGACACGTGGTTGACGATACGTGGAAGTTCGAATTGGGCCGTGAGTCGTGCACGGATAGCCAAGTGTTAAGGCGACCGCTCGTGGTAAGCGAGAAATTCGGGTTCGAGGCCCGATCCCGCACAAATTTTCATTGTCGTCATTGCATTCTACAGGTGATGGTTGTCCACATTCACAACTGCGATAACATTTAAAGAGGGACAGGTAGTGGCAGGTGCGTTGTGGGTTGAATTGGAGAAGGTCTTACACAAAAATTGCAAAACGCAATTGTGTAAAAAGTTTTCCGTTAACATACTTAAAGCGTAGAACGGTGGATGGGTACAAGTGTAAAAGGGTAAAACAGTAAATTATAAAAGGAAAAATAAAACAGCAAAAACTGAATTCCTGTCTTAAAATATTAAAAGTGTGAAACTTTTTAATTTTTACCGAGAATTTTTAAACAATTTTATTTGTTAAACTTTTAGGGTAAGATCTTACGGTTTTATACTTTCAAAGTTTCACTCTTTTAATAGTTCAAGACACTAATTTAGTTTTAGCCGTTTTGTTTCCATTCTTATAATTTAATATTTTATTATTTTACAGTTTTGCATATCCGATGCACTACGCTTTCAGTGTTTTAACAGAAGATTTTTTACCTACCGAAATCTGAGTATAATACACTCCCTTGTTGAATCAACAGCATTCCTGCTACTACCGCTCCCTCTCCCAGCCACCCCCTCCCCCTCCCACCCACCGCTGCAGCCTTCTTTCTTCGTTCTCAATCCCCCTCGCTCCACTTTATAATTTCAGTGTTTGATGCCGTTTACAGTTTACAGACCTATTGTTCTATACTACTGATATTTTAACGAGAACTTTCAGATAACTGCAGTTGCTTCTACAATCATAGCAAGCCCCTCTTGTTATAATCGTGACATCCCCACCACTCTCCATCCCTGCTTCCTCTCGCCTCCCGCAGTCACCCTCATTCCATTTTCCGCCTCCCCTCTTTTCCCCCTTTATCTACCAGATACCTGTTTAAAACACTAACCGCAGTTGCCAAACATAGTTCTGTGATATGAGGTTGTGAACAGACTTGGCGGCTTGCTGACGCAACTGAACAGTTAAATGCTTCAAATATGTACAGTTCTTTTCTATTCAACTGCACAAATTTAGTTTCATTTAGATATGAAGATGATCCACAGTAATCGAAACTTATTGTGTAATTAAAAACATGCAATTGACAAAAAAAATGGTTCAAATGGCTCTGAGCACTATGGGACTTGACATCTGAGGTCATCAGTCCCCTGGAACTTAGAACTACTTAAACCTAACGTAAGGACATCACACACATCCATTCCCGAGGCAGGATTCGAACCTGCGACCGTAGCGTGCAATTGACAGTTAACAGTAAACGAGAATAATTTTAGATATCAATGCAGCTGCTGAATCTCTCAAGACGAATATTACGGCTACAGTATTATTAATACCGATGACGCAATCTGTGTATTTATGTGACACAAATATGAAGTTCATTTTCAATACACCATCTGAATATTTATTTTGCTGTACGAGTTAGTGACATAGCCTCTTTAATCAGTTCGCCGCGCGGGATTAGCCGAGCGGTCTTGAGCACGGTAGTCATGGACTGTGCGGCTGGAATTGGCGGAGGTTCCATTTCCCCCTCCGACATGGGTGTGTGTGTTTGTCCTTAGGATAATTTACGTTAAACAGTGTGTAAGCTTAGCGACAGATGACCTTAGTAGTTAAGTCCCATTTGATTTCACACACATCTGAACGTTTTTTTTCTCAGTTACGCAGCCTGACTGTTTTTCCCATCTGTACTACGCCAATAGACAGCGTAATTGAATGAACCGTTGTTTGAACCGTGTTAGAGCTTCTCATCACGAAACACCTTGTATCAGTGTTGTATTAGTTTTAATCAGGCCCTTGTTCCATGGTGTAAACACAACGTATTTCTAACTTACATAGGCACCATATGGCTTCTCATCCTCTCAAAGGATATTCAGGCCGTCACCTCTAGCTAGATCTGTAATATAAGTTTATTATATTTCGTTATTCGATTTTCAAATCATGCCGTTCACTTCGCGTGTACTACATTCTTCTTCCGAAATTAGAAAAAATTATTCTGGAGGAGTAAGATTTTTCCAAATGTGAAAAACTGTTTACGTGTCCTACCTCAATATGTACGAGTGCATGCTAAAATGTAATGCCCCCGAATATTTTCTTGTGTTCTCAGCATCGGGTGAGGTATTACAGGTCATGTACACTACTACCCATTAAAATTGCTACACCACGAAGATGAAGTGCTACAGACGCGACATTTAACCGACAGGAAGAAGATGCTGTGATATGCAAATGATTAGCTTTTCAGAGCATTCAAACAAGGTTGGCGCCGGTGGCGACACCTACAAAGTGCTGACATGAGGAAAGTATCCATCCGATTTCTCATACACAAACAGCAATTGACCGGCGTTGCCTGGTGAAACGTTGTTGTGATGCCACGTGTAAGGAGGAGAAATGCGTACCATGACGTTTCTGACTTTGATAAAGGTCGGATTGTAGCCTACCGCGATTGCGGTTTATCGTATCGCGACATTGCTGCCCGCGTTGGTCAAGATCCAATTACTGTTAGCAGAATATGGAATCAGTGGGTTCAGGAGGGTAATACGGAACGCCGTGTTGGATCCCAACGGCCTCGTATCACTAGCAGTCGACATGACAGGCATTTATCCGCATAGCTGAAACGGATCGTGCAGCCACGTCTCGATCCCTGAGTCAACAGACGGGGACGTTCGCAAGAAAACAACCATCTGCACGAACTGTTCGACGACGTTTGCAGCAGCATGGACTATCAGCACGGAGACCATGGCTGTGGTTACCCTTTACGCTGCATCACAGACAGGAGCGCCTGCGATGGTGTACTCAACGACGAACCTGGGTGCACGAATGGCAAAACGTCATTTATTCGGATGAATCCAGGTTCTGTTTACAGCATCATGATGGTCGCATCCGTGTTTGGCGACATCGCGGTGAACGCACATTGGAAGCGAGTATTCGTCATCGCCATACTGGCGTATCACTCGACGTGATGGTATGGGGTGCCATTGGTTACACGTCTCGGTCACCTCTTGTTAGCATTGACGGCAGTTTGAACAGTGGACGTTACATTTCAGATGTGTTACGACCCGTGGCTCTATCCTTCATTCGATCCCTGCGAAACCCTACATTTTAGCAGGATAATGCACGACCGCATGTTGAAGGTCCTGTAAGGGCCTTTCTGGATACAGAAAATGTTCGACTGCTGCCCTGGCCAGAACATTCTCCAGATCTCTCACCAACTGAAAACGTCTGGTCAATGGTGGCCGAGCAACTGGCTCATCACAATGCGGCAGTCACTACTCTTGATGAACTGTGGTATCGTGTTGAAGCTGCATGGGCAGCTGTACCTGTACACTCCATCCAAGCTCTGTTTGACTCAATGCCCATGCGTATCAAGGCCGTTATTACGGCCAGAGGTGGTTGTTCTGGGTACTGATTTCTCAGGATCTATGCACCCAAACTGCGAGAAAATGTGATCACATGTCAGTTCTAGTATAAAATATTTTTTCAATCAATACCCATTTATCATCTGCATTTCTTCTTGGTGTAGCAATTTTAAAGCCAATAGTGTACTTCCTAACAATGAACGGATGTACTTCAGTGCTGTGCGTGCGACGAAGCTCGGAGCTGATGACGAAACTGTGTTCCTGGAACTGCTGCTGTTGTTGAAGACGGTAGCATCTCGTGGAGCCACGGCCAATTATAGAAACGGGCAATCGTAATTGATACAGCCTCTTCCGCCCGTAGTCCTTCTCAAGACATCTGGCCAGCGCGCGCACATTATGCCGCCGAAAATGGTACATACTACTGCGAGAGCGGTAACACCACACATCCGCACACTGCAAGCGCTGGAACCCGTTTCGCGCGCTCTGCGCAACAAACACCTACACAAAGATTTTACAACGCACAAGCACTGCTATTATCGTTGCTAGTAGATGCAAATAACAATTCCTTTGGCTTTTTCCCAGAGCTTATGAGTTTCACTGTAAAACACACATAAATACAATGAAACGTCAACAGACTTCTACCTAAATGTACAGATGCAGTGAAGCAATGTCCTTACTTATTAAAAGAATGCATTTAAATTCCAAATATTTACATACAATTAAAACAAATTATATATCGGGAGCAAGTGCCATGCATCCTGCATTTTCGGTGTCACAACGTGTAGCCGCTATACGTAGCCTTCAAAATGGCGTCTGCTTGCCAAGCAGAGAGCTGTCACTGAATTTCTTCTGTCGGAAAAACAGAGCATCGCCAATATTCACAGTTTTATTCAGAACAAAAGCACGTTGAGTCGTTGGACGAGGCGTCCGTAGTCATCGAAACAAGGTGGCGCAAACCTGCCCGATGTCTCTTGTGCCACCCGGCTGCACTCAGCTGTGACTCGTGCGCAACGTTGGAACATGCGGACATTGTCATTCGAGATGACCGATGGATGCACGCGAGATTCTCCTTGCACACGACAACGCAGAGCCTCACTCAAGTAAGTGCAGCCAAGGGGAGCTCACGAAACTTCATTGGACAGTCTTTCCTCGTTCGCGCTTCAGTGCGGATCTCGCATCTTCCGGCGTCCATTTGTTGGATCCAATGAAGGATGCACTCCACGGGCAGCAGTGCGTGGATGATGGGGAGGATACTGATGCAGCAAGACGTTGGCTCCAATGACAACCAATAGCGCAGTACCATGACGGCGTACGAGGTGCGACAATTAAGTAATGAGACTGATTTTCTTTGAAAGATGTGGCAACCCTGCAGGCTTGCGAGGGCACAATATCTTTGACTTTGGTCTATAAGTTGCCTCTAGTCCAAGCGGCCCATCGATGCAACTGCTCAGTCGTGAGTTGTGCTGTAATAAGTTAACACATGTTTGTGTCTCTCGTCACGGAAATGGAACCGCATAATATTGCGCAACGGTATGACATTTCTTTTTGCGTTAAATCGGGTGAAAACGCGACGAAAACTTACGGCAAGCTTCAGAAGGCTATTGAAGACGAGGTTATGTCAAGAGCTCAAGTTTTTCGTTGGCTTAAAATGTTTAGTGAAGGCAGAACGAATGTTGAAGATGAAGACCGCAGTGGACGACCATCAACCTCACGGACGGCTGTCAATTTGACCAGGGTGCGTGAACTCGTACGATCTGATCGAAAATTATCCGCGAAAATGATTGCAGAAGAACTGAACATCAATCAAAAAATGGTTCGTCTAATAATAACTGAAGATCTTGGTATGAGAAAGATTTGTGCAAAAAATGGTCCCCAAAAATCTCACACCACTACAGAGAGAAACACGGAAAAACGTGGCAGCCGATCTGTTAGAGCAAACGGAAATCAATCCAGAATTGTTGAACCGTGTTAACTCTGGTGATGAAAGTTGTTTTTTTCAGTACGATCCAGAGACAAATCGCCAAAGTTCGCAATGGTGCTCAAAGGGCTCCCCCAGACCAAGAAAACCTCGCATGTCAAAGTAAAAAATGAAATGCATGCTTGTGTGCTTCTTTGATTCCAAGGGAATTGTACATAAAGAGTGGGTGCCTCCTGGACAAACAGTTAACCAGTATTACTACAAAGAAATTTTAGGAAGACTTCGTGAAAGCGTTCTTCGTGTCTGTGCCAACATTGCTGATAATTGGATTCTGCATCATGATAATGCGCCATGCCATACTGCTCCGTCAGTATAACAATTTTTAACCTCAAAACAAATTCCACTACTACCACAGCCACCTTATTCACCAGATATCGCTCCGTGCGACTTTTTTCTGTTTCCAAGAGTCAAAACGGCGGTCAAGGGACACCATTTTCAAACAACGCAAGATGTCCAAAAAGCTGTGACGAGGGTCTTGGAGGACATTACAGAAGATGAGTTCCAGAAATGTTACCATCAGTGGCAGAAGAGCTGGAAAAAGGGTGTCCAATCAGAAGGGAACTACTTTGAAGCAGACAACACCAAACTTGACTAAAATGGTAAGCAACTTTCTTTTCACATCAGTCTCATTACTTATTACTCATTACTCGCACGTCGTTCAGGTCTTGTCAGTAAGGTCGTGTATAGCCGTCGCATTGAACGAAGATTATGTTGCAGGACATAGTTTGTTGACAAAAGAGTGGCGAATAATATGGTGTACTGGAATCTCGAATAAAACCAACCTACCTTCAGAAATTATCTATTGGATAAGATGCTGAGCGCCTCTCGTATGTCCTCATAAACACTAAAGATGTAGAATGTTAAGTTTTTTTTTTAAAGCTTTAACCGAAATTTCATAAAAAAATCGTAGGCGTTACTTTTCGGCACGCCCTCGAAAATGGAACACATTTTTCTTTCCACAACGCCGTTCGAATTTCCTCCATTTTCATAACACTCGACCACTCTGTTTGCTAGAAGGCCATTACAGAAACGATTAATTATTCGCAGGAAAACTCCTCTCTAGAAGATCAAAAGACGGTACTAGCGACTCTGTAAAATTTTATTCCCGTGGACGGGGAATTTCACGGTAGTTTAATCGCAACTGCAGAAGGGGCCGCGGGGAACAAAATGCGAAATTGACAGAGCGAGCGAACGGCAAAGGTGCGCCCGTTTTTAGCGACACCATCCCGGGCTCTTCAAAGATGTCGAAAGTCGCCCGACTCTTTGGAAAGTTAATTAGCACCTGCCATCACTCCACCCCCACCACTCCCACATCTAATCCCCCCTTTTTCCAGGTCCCCTGCCTCAGCTACAAAGACGACGACTTTCACAGACATTTTAGCCAATGAACTCTCGCCTGATCGCCCGACAGAGCTTATTTTAAAACCTTTCTGCACGTCAATACACGGCAGATCTCACAGGCAACGGAACCGGTAAAATAATAAAATGTCTCTCCCTACGGCGTGGAAAGGCTTAAACATGTTATACAGGGTGATTCAAAAAGAATACCACAACTTTAGGAATTTAAAACTCTGCAACGACAAATGGCAGAGCTAAGCACTATATGTCGGCGAATTAAGGGAGCTATAAAGTTTCATTTAGTTGTACATTTGTTCGCTTGAGGCGCTGTTGACTAGGCGTCAGCGTCAGTTGGTGCTAAGATGGCGACCGCTCAACAGAAAGCTTTTTGTGTTATTGAGTACGGCAGAAGTGAATCGACGACAGTTGTTCAGCGTGCATTTCGAACGAAGTATGGTGTTAAACCTCCTGATAGGTGGTGTATTAAACGTTGGTATAAACAGTTTACAGAGAATGGGTCTTTGTGCAAAGGGAAAAGTTGTGGACGGCCGAGAACGAGTGATGAAAATGTAGCACGCATCCAGCAAGCATTTGTTCGCAGCCCAGGAAAATCGACTCGCAGAGCTAGCAGAGAGCTGCAAATTCCACAATCAACTGTATGGAGAGTCCTACGAAAAAGGTTAGTTATGAAACCTTATCGTCTGAAATTGGTTCAAGCACTGTCTGCAGCTGATAAGATTAAAAGAATCGATTTCTGTGATTTTATCCTTGCTCAAATGGAAACAGATGAATCTTTCATTTCAAAGTTTGTGTTTAGTGATGAAGCAACTTTCCACACTAACGGGAAAGTCAACCGTCACAATGTCTGTATATGGGGCACTGAGAATCCGCGGGAAACAACTCAGTATGAACGTGACTCGCCTAAGGTGAACATTTTCTGTGCCATTTCAGCCAATAATGTTTTTGGTCCCTTTTTCTTCGAAGGTGCTGCTGTAACTGGACTACAGTATCTGGAGATGTTAGAGAATTGGCTGTTCCCTAAGCTCGAACAAGAAGCACAACAATTCATATTTCAGCAGGATGGAGCGCCACCACATTGGCACTTATCTGTCCGTAACTACCTGAACGTCAACTACCCGAGGTGATGGATCGGCCGCCAGGCAGCCCGTGACAGAGCACTTCATCACTGGCCTCCAAGAAGCCCTGATCTTACCCCCTGCGATTTTTTCTTATGGGGGTATGTTAAGGATATGGTGTTTCGGCCACCTCTCCCAGCCACCATTGATGATTTGAAGCGAGAAATAACAGCAGCTATCCAAACTGTTACGCCTGATATGCTACAGAGAGTGTGGAACGAGTTGGAGTATCGGGTTGATATTGCTCGTGTGTCTGGAGGGGGCCATATTGAACATCTCTGAACTTGTTTTTGAGTGAAAAAAAACCTTTTTAAATACTCTTTGTAATGACGTATAACAGAAGGTTATATTACGTTTCTTTCATTAAATACACATTGTTAAAGTTGTGGTGTTCTTTTAGAATCACCCTGTATATACACTCAAATTTTTAAACGAAATGAACAAGGTGCGAATGTTCTCTGTGTACACTTCTCGCCGATAAAACTGCTACACTATGAAGCCAAAATGCAACGAACGTCAAACTGGCATGTAGTGACACTAAGTGATGAGGTGGTGCAAAGAGTGGCAACTTGCTTAACCCTTTCGTGGGCAAAATGATTGAGCAGTTTTTTTTAAATTAATGGAGAGCAGATAGTAGTTAACAGAGAGGTGTATTTATCATAGAGAACATCAAATTTGCTCCTACCGTGAAAGTGAGGTCACACAACAAGGTGGGAAGTATTCTTCCTACTGCCCTTCCTTGGAGTTAAATGACAAAAAAACTTTTTCAATATGTCATATTTATTTGATAAATTTACTTCTCTTGTTACAATGATTGTTCACAATTACTTGCAATGAAATTTTCTGAAACATGGGTCTATGCAAAGTGGTATTTGACAATATGTACAAACACAGCGAGTGCTATTTTCCGCAGCTTTGGTACTACAATGACGGCACGTCCAGTAGGTTTCTCCTAAAATGGGTTGATGCTCCCCTACAGCCACATTACGAAGCTCTTCAGGTACTTTACCCCTTTTTTGCCAGAAAGACAGGTTTTTGTCCAGGCCTTTTCTGGGATGAGAAGCCAGTGCTCAATTGTCTGGTAGATGGATCCTGTATGAGAGCTGATCATGCTGCCCACTTTCTCTTTTACTTATTTTCCACAGGATGAAACTGTTCACTGCAGCAATGTCCACCAGGAAATAAAATATTCTGTGCCACCATTTTACAGAACGTCTGCCAATAGCATACCTTTCTCGTAATTGATCAAACTTATCGACACCACCCATTATTTTGTTGTATTCTGCCACAACTTCAGGACAAGAAATCTCTGTACTAGTACCATCCTTGTTTTTCCTTTTCACTGTGGCTGTTTCTCATGGGTCATGAATTGAGGACAGGAAAGTGACTGGACGGTTATCCATCCATTTTACTGCAGAAATGGCTCCTTTTGTTTCTAACTGGAATTGTCCTCGTTCCAATTTTACGTTTTCCTTCATAAATTTGGGTAAATCAAAAGTATTTACCTTATACTACAGCTTTGAGGAAAAAAAATCACAAAATGTCACGCAAACAGCACTGAAAGGCTCCTCTACAGAGCAACACTCAGCTATACAATGCCTCTGCGCGAAGGTACAGCAAAAACGGCGGGAACTTCCGATTGGAAGTAGTACCCTGTACTGTTCACTTGGTGGTAGCACCGTACAGAGGTGGGAACTGTGAATCCCACGGGACTAGGAGCGAGTTCATTGTTGTGGAAAGCATGTTTCCCACGGCTCACGGAAGGGTTAAGTGTTCAGGAGTGTAAACTTAACTAAATGAAAAAAACGTAATGACTATATTATCAGTGATGCACAGTTAGAATCGGTCAACTCATACAAATTTATGTGTGTGTCATTTCGTTACGATATGATATGGAATGATCACGTAGGTTCAGATGTGGGCAAAGCAGGCAGCGAATTTCGGTTTATTCGCAGAATTCTGGGGAAAAGCATCACCTCGGTTCCGAGACTTCCGGAACCGTTACAGGAATAGAGTTCAACATAAAAAAAATCATTTCCACCCTTTTTGTTGCCCATGAAAACCGCACATTGCATGTTGCACCACCATACAGCGAGACCTTCAGAAGTGGTGGTCCAGAATGCTGGAAACACCAGTACCTCTAATAACCAGTAGCACGTCCTCTTGCATTGGTGCATACCTGTATTCGTCGTGGAATACTATCCACAAGTTCAACGAAGCATTGTTGGTCCAGATCATCCCACTCCTCAACGGCGATTCGGCGTAGATCCCTCATAGTGGTTGGTGGGTCACGTCATCCATAAACAGCCCATTTTAATATATCCCAGGCAAGTTCGATGGGGTTCATGTCTGTAGAACATGCTGGTCAATCTAGTAGAGCGATGTCGTTATCCTGAAGGAAGTCATTCACAATATGTGCACGATTGTGGCGCGAATTGTCATCCATGAAGACGAATGCCTCGCCAATATGCTGACGAAGCGGTTGCACTATCGGTCGGAGGATGGCAGTCACGTATAGTACAGTGGCTACGCCAACTTCTGAGACCACCAGCGGCGTACGTCGGTCCCACATAATGCCACCCCAAAGAGCAGGGAACCTCCACTTTGCTGCACTCGCTGGACGGTGTGTCTATGGCGTTCAGCCTGACCGGGTTGCCTCCAAACATGTCTCCGACGATTGTCTGGTTGAAGGTATCTGCGACACCCATCGGTGAAGAGAAGGTGATGTCAATCCCGAGCGGTCCATTCGGCACGTTGTTGGACCCATCTGTACCTCGCTGCATGGTGTCGTGGTTGCGAAGATGGATCTCGCCATGGACGTCGGGAGTGAAGTTGCGCATCGTGCAGCCTATTGTGCACAGTTTGAGTTGTAACACGACGTCCTGTGGCTGCACGAAAAGCATTATTGAAGATGGTGGCGTTGCTGTCAGGGTTCCTTCGAACCATAATCCGTCATCCGCTGCAGTAGTAGCCCTTGGGCTCTTCTGAGCAGCACTTTGCAAAGCATTCCAGATATGCTCAATAATTTTCATGACTGGGGAGTTTGGTGGCCATTAGAAGTGTTTGAACTCAGAAGAGTGTTCCTGGAGCTACTCAGTAGCAATTATGGACGTGCGGGGTATCCCATCGTCCTGATGGAATTACCCAAGTAACCCGGAATGGACAATGGACATAAATGGATGCAGGTGATCAGACTGG
The DNA here is from genome assembly GCF_021461385.2 of Schistocerca piceifrons. Taxonomy (NCBI): domain Eukaryota; kingdom Metazoa; phylum Arthropoda; class Insecta; order Orthoptera; family Acrididae; genus Schistocerca; species Schistocerca piceifrons. Next base: position 116,196,780 of record NC_060147.1, on the reverse strand, counting down.
ATGTTTGCCCATGTGTCACCTGCAGAGTCGGATCTAGGCGTACCAGGGGTCCCATATCACTCCAACTGCACACATCCCACACTAGTACAGAGCCTCCATTAGCTTGATCCCTGCTCTGCTGACATGAAGGGTCCACGGATTCATGTGGTTGTCTCCATACCCGTGCACGTCCAACCGCTCGATACAGTTTGAAACGAGACTCATCCAACCAGGCAACATGCTTCCAGTGATTAACACTCCAATGTCGGTGTTGACGGGCAGGCGAGGCGTAAAGTTTTGTGCCGTTCAGTCATCAAGGGTACACGAGTGGGCCTTCGGCTCCGAAAGCTGATGTCGATAATGTTTCGTTGAACGGTTCGCACGCTGACACTTGCTGATGGCCCAGCATTGAAATCTGCAGCTATTTGCGGAAATGTTGCACTTCTGTCACGCTGTACGATTCTCTTCAGTCGTCGTTGGTCCCATTCTTGCAGGATCTTTTTCCGGTCGCAGCGATGTCGGAGATTTGATGTTTTACCGGATTCCTTATGTTCACGGCACACTCGTGAAATGGTCGTAAGGGGAAAATCCTCACTACATCGCTGCCTTGGAGATGCTGTATCCCATCCCTCGTGCGTCGACTATATCAATACTTTCAAACTGACTTAAATCTTGATAAGGTGCCACTGTAGCAGCAGTAACCGATAGAACAAAAGCGACAGACTTTTTTGTCTTACCGCAGCACCGTATTCTGACTGTTTACATATCTCCGTATTTGAATACGTATGCCTACACCAGTTTCTTTGGCTCTTCAGTGTAATTTCTCATATGCGCGAGTGGCTCGAAGACTTTAAGCAATAGAACCCAGTATCTTGTTCTCGATGGAGAATGTTCATCAGAGGTAATCGAATCGTCAGGAGTGCCCCAGGGAAGCGTAATAAGACCGTTGTTGTTCTCATATACATGAATGATTTGGCGGACTGTGTGGACAGCAATCTGCGGTTGTTTGCTGATGATGCCGTGGTGTACGGTAAGGTGTCGAACATGATTGACAGTAGGAAGATACAAGACGGCTTAGACAAAATTTCCAGTTGGTGTGATGAATGGCAGCTAGTTCTAAATATGGAAAAACGTAAGTTAATGCGGATGAGTAGGAAGAACAAACTGGTAATGTTGGGATACACTACTGCTAGTGTCCTGCTTGACACAGCCAAGTCGTTTAATTATCTGGGCGTATCGTTGGAAAGCGACGTGAAATGTAACGAGCTTGTGATACCTGTGTAAAGGAAGTCGAATGGTCGACTTCCGTTTATTGTGCGAATTTTCGGAGAGAATGGTTCGCCTGTGAAGGAGACCGCATACAGAACGCTGCTGCAACTTGTTCTTGAGTACTGCTCTAGAGTTTGGGATCCGTTCAGATTGAAGGAAAACATCGAAGAAATTCAGAAACAGGCTGCTGGATTTGTTACCGGTGTGTTAGAACATACAGGGCAGGAGTAAAATACAGGGAGCGAAAGGCTATTTACAATTTTTACAGAAAGCAGATGGCAGTTATAAGAGTCGAGGGGCATGAAAGGGATGCAGTGGTTGGGAAGGGAGTGAAACAAGGTTGTAGCCTCTCCCCGATGCTATTCAATCTGTATATTGAGCAAGCAGTAAAGGAAACAAAAGAAAAGTTCGGAGTAGGTATTAAAATCCATGGAGAAGAAATAAAAACTTTGAGGTTCGTCGATGACATTGTAATTCTTTCAGAGACAGCAAAGGACTTGGAAGAGCAGTTGAACGGAATGGACAGTCTTGAAAGGAGAGTATAAGATGAACATCAACAAAAGCAAAACGAGGATAATGGAATGTAGTTGAATTAAGTCGGGTGATGCTGAAGGAATTAGATTAGGAAATGAGACACTTAAAGTAGTACAGGAGTTTTGCTATTTGGGGAGCGAAATAACTGATGATGGTCGAATTAGAGAGGATATAAAATGTAGACTGGCAATGGCAAGGAAAGCGTTTCTGAAGAAGAGAAATTTGTTAACATCGAGTATTGATTTAAGTGTCAGGAAGTCGTTTCTGAAAGTATGTGTATGGAGTGTGGCCATGTATGGAAGTGAAACATGGACGATAAATAGTTTGGACAAGAACAGAATAGAAGCTTTCGAAATGTGGTGCTACAGAAGAATGCTGAAGATTAGATGGGAAGATAACATAACTAATGAGGAGGTACTGAATAGGATTGGGGAGAAGAGGAGCTTGTGGCACAACTTGACTAGAAGAACGGATCGGTTGGCAGGACATGTTCTGAGACATCAAGGGATCACCAATTTAGTACTGGTGGGCACCGTGGAGGGTAAAAATCGTAGAGGGAGACCAAGAGATGAATGAACTAAGCAGATTCAGAAGGATGTAGGCTGCAGTAGGTACTGGGAGATGACGGGTGCACAGGATAGAGTAGCATGGAGAGCAGCATAAAACCAGTCTCAGGACTGAGGACAACAACAACAACAAAAACAACAACAACATATTCGAACAACAGCCAAGTGTTACGGGGATGCATCGGTAACTCAAATGAGAATCGCTGGAGGAAAGGCAACTTTCTTTTCGAGGAACACTATTTAGATAATTTAGAGAACCGTCATTTGAAGCTGACTGCTAAGCGATTCTACTGCCACCAACATACTCTCGTGTCGAAAATTAAAGCAGCAAACCGCTATTTCCCCGTCTTTTGTTCTAATTCACGGAACCCTCATACAAACTGTCAACAGATGTCCATACATCTGTGTTCTGTGCGGGAGGTGGCATTCCAGTCAATGGACAACCACCCCTACAATGACGTCAGGGCACCCTTCAAAGGGGTTAGTGTGCGCCGGGTAGTCCCACATCCACAATCGCTGTGTACGCAGTCACAGACAGGGCTGAATGCCACGGAGAAGACATCTGCCAGACTATCTGTTGTGGAGGGCCTGTGAAGAATGGAAGGAGGACAATCGCAGCCTGATGTGGCGCGATGGCTTAAAGTGAATACTTCTGTCCGTTTTTCGGATGTGGCGACAATGTACAGAGACCGAAACTGTATCCCGAAGACAAGGGCTGGGCAGACGACGTGCGACATCAGAAAGAGAGAAGAATTATTTGGCTGTAAGGGCTTGGCGGTACCGCTTTAGTAATGCACGGCAACTGACGTCTGACCGTGTAGCATACACTGGAGGTGGTGTGTCGAGACAAACGGTGCACAGAGCGCTTCGGCAGAGTGGGCTTTACTGTAGAAGACCTGCTGTCTGTCTACCTCTGACGCGTCTTCACAGAAGGTGTAACACCCCACTCGTTTCTTGTCCGATTTTTGCGTGTGTTCGCTCCTGACGAACAACTAACAGAGAAATTGGGAGCGGGACTGTACGCAAAAATGGATAACGTTAGATTAAAATGTGGTCCTGTCGCCTCTAATTAATCTGTGGTGGTAGTGTTGACGACAAAACACACCTATTTTTACTTCCAAACATGAACGACCAGGAATAACTAGAGTGTTGAATGACTTCAGACACATACACAAAAATAAAATAAAGCAAAAGGGTGAATTCAGGATCAACTACTGAAACTAAAGACTCTACTGAACCACGATAGTTTTATTATAATCTTCAGATCAATGCTGAATAAAACACTATGAACAATTTACAAATTATCCTCCTAACTGCCATTGGCAGTAACTGTGTTAAAATCGGTCCAAAACGCGATCTCTTATAACATACACTCCTGGAAATGGAAAAAAGAACACATTGACACCGGTGTGTCAGACCCAACATACTTGCTCCGGACACTGCGAGAGGGCTGTACAAGCAATGATCACACGCACGGCACAGCGGACACACCAGGACCCGCGGTGTTGGCCGTCGAATGGCGCTAGCTGCGCAGCATTTGTGCACCGCCGCCGTCAGTGTCAGCCAGTTTGCCGTGGCATATGGAGCTCCATCGCAGTCTTTAACACTGGTAGCATGCCGCGACAGCGTGGACGTGAACCGTATGTGCAGTTGACGGACTTTGAGCGAGGGCGTATAGCGGGCATGCGGGAGGCCGGGTGGACGTACGGCCGAATTGCTCAATACGTGGGGCGTGAGGTCTCCACAGTACATCGATGTTGTCGCCAGTGGTCGGCGGAAGGTGCACGTGCCCGTCGACCTGGGACCGGACCGCAGCGACGCACGGATGCACGCCAAGACCGTAGGATCCTACGCAGTGTCGTAGGGGACCGCACCGCCACTTCCCAGCAAATCAGGGACACTGTTGCTCCTGGGGTATCGGCGAGGACCATTCGCAACCGTCTCCATGAAGCTGGGCTACGGTCCCGCACACCGTTAGGCCGTCTTCCGCTCACGCCCCAACATCGTGCAGTCCGCCTCCAGTGGTGTCGCGACAGGCGTGAATGGAGGGACGAATGGAGACGTGTCGTCTTCAGCGATGAGAGTCGCTTCTGCCTTGGTGCCAAAGATGGTCGTATGCGTGTTTGGCGCCGTGCAGGTGAGCGCCACAATCAGGACTGCATACGACCGAGGCACACAGGGCCAACATCCGGCATCATGGTGTGGGGAGCGATCTCCTACACTGGCCGTACACCACTGGTGATCGTCGAGGGGACACTGAATAGTGCACGGTACATCCAAACCGTCATCGAACCCATCGTTCTACCATTCCTAGACCGGCAAGGGAACTTGCTGTTCCAACAGGACAATGCACGTCCGCATGTATCCCGTGCCACCCAACGTGCTCTAGAAGGTGTAAGTCAACTACCCTGGCCAGCAAGATCTCCGGATCTGTCCCCCATTGAGCATGTTTGGGACTGGATGAAGCGTCGTCTCACGCGGTCTGCACGTCCGGCACGAACGCTGGTCCAGCTGAGGCGCCAGGTGGAAATGGCATGGCAAGCCGTTCCACAGGACTACATCCAGCATCTCTACGATCGTCTCCATGGGAGAATAGCAGCCTGCATTGCTGCGAAAGGTGGATATACACTGTACTAGTGCCGACATTGTGCATGCTCTGTTGCCTGTTTCTATGTGCCTGTGGTTCTGTCAGTGTGATCATGTGATGTATCTGACCCCAGGAATGTGTCAATAAAGTTTCCCCTTCCTGGGACAATGAATTCACGGTGTTCTTATTTCAATTTCCAGGAGTGTATATACGAAGAACCACTACACTCCAAAGTACCGTGAAACGTCTGTGGAAACATCAATTGCAATTGAACCAACCATTCAACGTTACTCCTAACACAGGCCGAACCGGGAGCGATCTCACCGTAATATTCCTGTTGTAGCAGCGGCCTCCAACGGCGACGGCGCGGCCGTGCGATTGGCGTGTGACGTCTCGGAAAGTACAATCCTACAGTATTCGAACACCAGACTGCTGCTGTTTGTAAACTTCTCTAATTGCGACAATGTTTCCGTCAGCAATGAGCTGGCGCGGCTAACGTCCTCTCAGAACGAAAGACCAAGGCGGGAGACGACTTGGCTAACGTCCTCTCAGTACGAGAGCCCAGAGCGGAAGACATCTACCGAGAGTTCAGCAAGATCGCTCTTCACCTTTGTTTTCTCCCCTCAACTTTTACCGAGTGAATCACATCACTAGAAGCTCTCGAAATACCTAGTTTGCCAGTGCCGACCAATGTACGGCCTGGGAGTAGAACTCTTTTCCACAATTATTTTATTTCTACAAAATTTCACAAGTAAACTCCGCCTTCGCCTGCCGGGAAGAACCACAGCTGTGGGCAATAACACGTTTACTGGAAGTTTTCTTCCAAGAGACTACTCGAGATTTTCCCGGCAAGATTCCCCGTCGTAGAGAACACAGAGTCTTGCATTGAAAATTTATTATTCGGAATTCCTGGCCTGCCCCACTTGAGTTACTCGAAGGCGTAAAATTAGTGGGACATAGGCGAGAGCACGCACAGGAAAGCCCATCCAGCTATCCACTGCTCTGTTTTGGTAAACACTTTAACACCTGCAGCCGCGCGTCCCTCAGAGGTTGGTGGTCGCTGTGGCCTCTCTAAACGGATTACAGGAATCCCCTGGTTCACCATTCATACCGTCAGGCTGTGGCCTTCGGCGGCTAGGCGTGGACGTAGCCAAGCTCTGTCTCGCGTATGCCTTTCCGCAAAATCTTATAATTACGAAATCGCGAAATCCTCGCGTGCTGATGCGTTTTCACATAGATTTCCTATACCGTAATTTAGAGTATTACTCCAACAAAATCTAAAGTGTCACGTTAAATGGACTCACGTAAGCTGCAAGGCCGTTGCCACCTTACAAAGGGAACGTCTGGAGTGGAGACATCAAGATACCGTCGAACGGTGGACCAATGTTCTTTTCACGGTAGAGTCTCGATTTGGTCTGGAGAGTGATTCTCCAAGCATTCGCATCTGGAAGGAACGTGGAAGACGACTTACGGACCCAATTATAGCGGAAAGAGACATATCGATGAGGTTCCCTAATGGTGTGGACAGGGATTATGTTGACCACTCGAACACCTCTTCACAAAATAATACGGGTGAATCGCCAAAATGTAACTGCTGTCGGGTACCGTGAGGAGATCTTGGGATCTCATGCGCGGTTGTTGCGAGGTGCTGTGGATCTAGACATCGTGTTCGTGGACAACAATGCTCGACCTTATACAGCACATATGGTTGATGATGTCTTGGGAATAGAACATATCGACGCTCGGTCTGCTGATTTGAATCCCATAGAGCATGTCTGGGATGCATTAGGGAAGCAGGCTGAATCACGTCAGCGTCCACCAACCACTCCGCAAGACTTGTGAGCGGCTCTGCTGGAAAAATGGGCGTTATTGCCTCAACGTGAGACTGACGACATCATTCACACAGCATTCCCTGTCGTTGTAGGGGCCGTAATGCTGTTAGATGTGGCCATACACCATATTGAGCACATTGACCAATAGTCGGGTGTGCGCAGATCCGTTAAGTTGGAAAAAATGAAGAACATTTTTGTCTATGTTCTGTATTATTCACATTGTTTCTACTTTACTATCACCTGTTTATATTGTTTCGTGGCAAAATAAACACAAAGTTGCGAAATTTCTGTTTGAATTTTGAACACCAGTGTACATTGCGCGTAAGGACCACAAGAAATCAGGGCTCATACGGAGGCATACAGACAGTAGTTTCTCCCTCGCTCTGTTTGCGAGTGGGACAGGATGGGAAATGACTTCTTGTTGTACAAGGTACCCTCCGCCATGCACCGTACGGTGGCTTTCGGAGTATCTATGTAAATGTAGATACAGATATCGAAATTTGTATTGTCAGCTGGCCATTTGTTCTACTTCTGCCCTTAAAAAAGCTCTCTAAGTGTCGAGGATTCCTGTTGGACGAGGGTGTACGGCAGGCCGTTACGGGCTTCATGAAGCAGCGGGAGACAGTGTTTCACCAAACGGGAATCTGCAAACTGGTGCGTCGGTGGGATGGTTGCCTCAATGCCAACGGCGATTTTGCGTGATTGGCGCACTGATTACGGAGTGTGCGGCCTTCGAACGAAAATTTTTCGATCAACCCTTATAGTACGCATTTCAGTATGCATACACTTACAAGTATACATTAAACTACACTCCTGGAAATGGAAAAAAGAACACATTGACACCGGTGTGTCAGACCCAACATACTTGCTCCGGACACTGCGAGAGGGCTGTACAAGCAATGATCACACGCACGGCACAGCGGACACACCAGGAACCGCGGTGTTGGCCGTCGAATGGCGCTAGCTGCGCAGCATTTGTGCACCGCCGCCGTCAGTGTCAGCCAGTTTGCCGTGGCATACGGAGCTCCATCGCAGTCTTTAACACTGGTAGCATGCCGCGACAGCGTGGACGTGAACCGTATGTGCAGTTGACGGACTTTGAGCGAGGGCGTATAGTGGGCATGCGGGAGGCCGGGTGGACGTACCGCCGAATTGCTCAACACGTGGGGCGTGAGGTCTCCACAGTACATCGATGTTGTCGCCAGTGGTCGGCGGAAGGTGCACGTGCCCGTCGACCTGGGACCGGACCTGAGCGACGCACGGATGCACGCCAAGACCGTAGGATCCTACGCAGTGCCTTAGGGGACCGCACCGCCACTTCCCAGCAAATTAGGGACACTGTTGCTCCTGGGGTATCGGCGAGGACCATTCGCAACCGTCTCCATGAAGCTGGGCTACGGTCCCGCACACCGTTAGGCCGTCTTCCGCTCACGCCCCAACATCGTGCAGCCCGCCTCCAGTGGTGTCGCGACAGGCGTGAATGGAGGGACGAATGGAGACGTGTCGTCTTCAGCGATGAGAGTCGCTTCTGCCTTGGTGCCAATGATGGTCGTATGCGTGTTTGGCGCCGTGCAGGTGAGCGCCACAATCAGGACTGCATACGACCGAGGCACACAGGGCCAACACCCGGCATCATGGTGTGGGGAGCGATCTCCTACACTGGCCGTACACCACTGGTGATCGTCGAGGGGACACTGAATAGTGCACGGTACATCCAAACCGTCATCGAACCCATCGTTCTACCATTCCTAGACCGGCAAGGGAACTTGCTGTTCCAACAGGACAATGCACGTCCGCATGAATCCCGTGCCACCCAACGTGCTCTAGAAGGTGTAAGTCAACTACCCTGGCCAGCAAGATCTCCGGATCTGTCCCCCATTGAGCATGTTTGGGACTGGATGAAGCGTCGTCTCACGCGGTCTGCACGTCCAGCACGAACGCTGGTCCAACTGAGGCGCCAGGTGGAAATGGCATGGCAAGCCGTTCCACAGGACTACATCCAGCATCTCTACGATCGTCTCCATGGGAGAATAGCAGCCTGCATTGCTGCGAAAGGTGGATATACACTGTACTAGCGCCGACATTGTGCATGCTCTGTTGCCTGTGTCTATGTGCCTGTGGTTCTGTCAGTGTGATCATGTGATGTATCTGACCCCGGGATTGTGTCAATAAAGTTTACCCTTCCTGGGACAATGAATTCACGGTGTTCTTATTTCAATTTCCAGGAGTGTAATTAATGAAATTTTTGAACTGCTCGACATCCTTGAGGACTACTGGGTTGGGACGTGAGAAAGGGACATCAGATTATAAGCGCTTTCGTAAATATGCTACATGCATTTTCTGATACGTTCAACATCGTTAAGGATTACCTCACCATGGGTCTACGAAGTGAGCTGTCTCTCGAATCTTACTTAACGCTGAATGTTTTCGAACAACCAACAGACTCTTCAGAGTAAAAAAAAAGTGCCTGCAAGAGTGATAGCTAAAGTAAACAGGAGAAAGCTTTCTAGAGAAATCATCAGAAAATAGAAAATACTAACGATTTACTCTACGTACATTCTGCAGGCAATAATTTTTGTGCAGCAAAATCCAGAATATAACAAACAGTAATGGACATACACTATGCGATCAAAACTATACGGACAACCCCAAAAACATATACCGAACGAGGTGGCGCAGTGGTTAGTACACTGGACTCGGTTCAATCCCGTCTCCGGCCATCCTGATTTAGGTTTTCCGTGATTTCCCTAAATCGTTTCAGGCAAATGCCGGGATGGTTCCTTTGAAAGGGCACGGCCGATTTCCTTCCTCATCCTTCCCTAACCCGAGCTTGCGCTCCGTCTCTAATGACCTCGTTGTCGACGGGACGTTAAAGAACACTAACCTAACCTAACCCAAAAACATACGTTTTTCATATTAGGTGCATTGTGCTGCCTCCTACTGCCAGGTGTTCCTTATCAGGGACCAGGTGATTGGGTGTCACTTGTGTCGTATGTCTGTACTCGAGATTTCCACACTCCTAAACATCCCTAGGTCTAAAAAATGCCTCTGAGCACTATCGGACAACACCTGAGGTCATCAGTCCCCTAGAACTTAGAACCACTTAAACCTAACTAACGTATGGACATCGTCACATTCATGCCCGAGGCAGGATTCGAACCTACGACCGTAGCAGTCGCGCAGTTCCGGACTCAAGCACCTAGAACCGCTCGGCCACCGAGACCGGCTCCCTAGGTCCACTGTTTCCGATGTGATAGTGGAGTGGAAACGTGAAAGGATACGTACAGCACAAACGCGTACAGTCCGACCTCATCTGTTGACTAACAGAGACTGCGGACAGTTGAAGAGGCTCGTAATGTGGAATAAGCGGACATCTATCCACACCATCACACAGGAATTCCAAACTGCATCAGAATCCACTGCAAGTACTATGGCAGTTAGGCGGGAGGTGAGAAAACTTTGATTTGATGGTCGAGCGGCTGCTCGTAAGCCACACATCACGCCTGCGGATGCCAAACGACGCCTAGCTTGGTGTGAGGAGCGTAAACATTGGACGATAGAACACTGGAAAATGTTGCGTGGAGTGACGAATCACGGAACTCAATGTCGCGACCCGATGGCAGGGTGTGGGTATGGCGAATGCCTCGCCAACGTCATCTGCCAGCATATGCAGAGCCAGCGGTAAAATTCGGAGGCGGTGGTGTTAAGGTGTGGTCGTGAGTTTCATGGAGGGGGCTTGGACACCCTGTTGTTTTGCGTGGCACTATCACAGCACAGGTCTACACTGATGTTTTAAGCACCTTCTTGCTTCCCAGTGTTGAAGAGCAATTCTGGTATGGCGATTGCATCTTTCAACACGATCGAGCACCTGTTCATAATGCGCGGCCTGTGGCGGCGTATTTACACGACAATAGCAACCTCGTAATGAACTGTCCTGCATAGAGTCCTGACCTGAACCCTATGGAACACCTTAAGGATGTTCTGGAACGCCGACTTCGTGACAGACCTCACCGATCGTCATCGATACCTCCCCTCAGTGCAGCACTCCGTGTAGAATGGGCTGCCATTCCCCAAGAAACCTTCCACAACCTGATGTAACCTATGCCTGAGAGAGTGGAACCTGTCATCAAGGCTAAGGGTGAACCAATACCATACTGAATTCCAGCATTACAGATGAAGGGCGCCATGATCTTTTAAGTCACTTTGAGCCAGGTGTCCGGACACTTTTGATCACATAGTGTAGATACAATACAAGGGGAAGGGCAAAGTTTCACAGTATCACAAATAAAAAATGTGGCTGCAGACCACAGTTCGCATACATTAGGAACAATCGTTTATAACACACTACCTCTGACCTCAAGACAGCTAATTTTAAAACCATATAGAATGAACTTAAGCATTTATTAACAGAAAAAAAGCTGTTATCCAATAGAAGTTTGAAGCTTTAATACCCATTTTTAAAACAGGGAATATAGAGCGTAAGTTTGTTTTTTTGCAACAGAAAAATGGTTATTTCTGATCTTCAGTCATGAAATAAATGTATGCCTATATATTTCAAGTTATGTCTCTCTCTAAAACAGTGTACATAGCGTAAGTTTGTTTTTGCAACAACAAAATAGCAATTTCTGACCTTCACTATTTATATCAAAGTGTGCACTTATGTGCGTTAACTAAACCTCTGTGTACATGAACTAAAATCTATGAGAATGTGCAAAAACGGATTGTTACATGGACAGAACAAACAAATAAACAACATTTTGATCTGTTGTGAGGGCAACAACGTAAGTATTTTCACTACTTGACAGGCGTCCTTTCGTACAATGAAATTAACAGCTCGACAAACAAATGTCTGGCAGTGAACGGCGAACACATTACACTTGCCGCCTGGAGCCACATTCGTAGAGTTGAGCGGATGGGATTTACGTAACCTTTACATACCTGAAAGTCACCGAGGACACGTCAAAATGAAATTGTTGGAGCCAGTGGAATCCATCCATCAAAAGAAATGCCTTCCCAGAGGAGCGTTGCAGCAAGTTTCCTTCCTGTCGATGATTACCGCAGCCCTGTGAATGCTCACCTGGGCGTGATCAATCACTCGAGCCGTGACGGGAAAGAGGGAGGCGAACTTCCGCTCCTGAGAAACGCCGTGTAAAGCTATGACGAATGCGAGCGGAAGAGCTCACGCTAAGGGAATTTGGAGAATGTACCTAATCTCTCCAGGAATTTTGTGTAGATGTACAAATGACATTTGGCTTCTGTTTTATCATTTTCCTGCGACTTAAAATCGTAATTACACTACTGGCCATTAAAATTGCTACACCACGAAGATGACGTGCTACAGACGCGGAAATTTAACCGACGTGGAGAAGATGCTGTGATATGCAAATGATTAGCTTTTCAGAGCATACACATAAGGTTGGCGCCGCGGGCGTCACCTACAACGTGCTGACATGAGGAAAGTTTCCAACAGATTTCTCATACACAAACAGCAGTTGACCGGCGTTGCCTGGTGAAACGTTACTGTGATGCCTCGTGTAAGGAGGAGAAATGCGTACCATCACGTTTCCGACTTTGATAAAGGTCTGATTGTAGCCTGTCGCGATTGCGGTATATCGTATCGTGACATTGCTGCTCGCGTTGGTCGAGATCCAATGACTGTTAGCAGAATATGGAATCGGTGGGTTCAGGAGAGCAATACGGAACGCCGTGTTGGATCCCGACGGCCTCGTATCACTAGCAGTCGAGATGACAGGCATCTTATCCACATGGCTGTAACGTATCGTGCAGCCACGTCTCGATCCCTGAGTCAACAGATGGGGACGTTTGCAAGACAACAACCATGTGCACGAACAGTTCAACGACGTTTGCAGCAGCATGGACTATCAGCTCGGAGACGATGGCTGCGGTTACCCTTGACGCTGCATCACAGACAGGAGCGCCTGCGATGGTGTACTCAACGACGAACCTGGGTGCACGAATGGCAAAACGTCATTTTTTTTCGGACGAATCCAGGTTCTGTTTACAGCATCATGATGGTCGCATCCGTGTTTGGCGGCACTGCGGTGAACGCACATTGGAAGCGTGTATTCGTCATCGCCATACTGGCGTATCACCCGGCGTGATGGTATGGGGTGCCATTGGTTACACGTCTCGGTCACCTCTTGTTCGCATTGACGGCACTTTAACAGTGGACGTTGCATTTCAGATGTGTTACGACCCGTGGCTCTACCCTTCATTCGATCCCTGCGAAACCCTACATTTCTGCAGGATGATGCACGACCGCATGTTGCAGGTTCTGTACGGGCCTTTCTGGATACAGAGTGTGTTCGACTGCTGCCCTGGCCAGCACATTCTCCAGATATCTCACCAATTGAAAACGTCTGGTCAATGGTGGCCGAGCAACTGGCTCGTCACAATACGCCAGTTACTACTCTTGATGAACTGTGGTATCGTGTTGAAGCTACATGAGCAGCTGTACCTGTACACGCCATCCAAGGTCTGTTTGACTCAATGCCCAGACGTATCAAGGCCGTTTTTACGGCCACAGGTGGTTGTTCAGGGTACTGAGGATGTATGCACCCAAATCGCGTGAAAATGTAAGCACATGTCAGTTCTAGTATAATATATTTGTCCAATGAATACCCGTTTATCATCTGGATTTCTTCTTGGTGTAGAAATTTATATGGCCAGTAGAGTAGGTAATCGCACGAGCGGGCGAAAGCAAGTGGAACCGTTATTTTTTCCCGAAGGCTTGCAGCTGTACTGTGCGGTTTAATGACGATGGCGTTCTCTTGGTTAAAATATGCACGAGTTACAATAGTCCCCCCATTCGGATCATCAGATGGGGGCTACGTAGGGGTTGTCATCAAGGGAAACAAAACTGGCGTTCTACGGATCGGAGCGTGGGATGTTAGACCCCTTAAAAAGCGCACGTACGTTAGAAAAATTTAGAGAGTTGTCTCATGATGTATATGAAAATCGGAATACGCGTAAGCTACTATGAACAGCTAGTGATTGCCGAGAGACACAAAGCCAACACAATCAATACTAGTACAAGTTTATATGGCAACTGGCTCCGCAGGTGATGAGATTGAAGAAATGTGTGAGACAAAAGAAGTTATTCAGATATTTAAGGAAGGAATTTAATTGTGCTTGGGGGTCTGGAATTCGACAGTAGGAAGAGGAAGAGAAGGAAAAATAGTAGCTGAGCATGGACTGAGGGAAAGGGATGACAGAGGAATCCGCCTGTCGGAATTTTGCACAGGGCGTAATTTAAACACCGCTGAAACTTGGTTTAAGAATCATGAAAGACGTTTGTATAGCAGGAAGCGAACAGTGCAGTGTTTCAGACTGATTATATAATGTTTAGACACAGATTTCGGAAACAAATTTTAAACTCTAACACTTTTTCGTGGGCAGACGTGGACTATGATTGGTCATGAACTACAGACTAAAGCAGAAGTGATTGCAAACAGGTAGGAAATTAAGGAGACGGGACATGGGTAAACTGAAGGCACCAGCGGTTGTGAGAATGTCAGAGGGGGTATTAGCAATGAATGACTGAAACTTGGGAAAGGAATACCGTAGAACAAAAATGGGTAGCTTTGACAGATGAAACAGGGAAGACAGTTGAAGATCACATAGGTAACACGACAAGACCTAGTAAAAATCTTTGGATATGTCTCGAGATACTGAGTTTCACTGATGGAAGAACAAAACAAAAATCCAACGAATAGAGCAGACGAAACGAAGTATGCAAGTCTAAAAAATGAGACAGACAGAAAGTGAAAACGGGTGAGTAGGAATGGTTAGACGACAAATGCAAATACAAACCTGCAGAAGCATGCGTAACTTCGAGAAAGCTAAATGCCACTTGTAGTAAAATTAAAGATGTCGTTGGAGGAAAGGGAAGCTAGTGCATGAACAACAAGAACCCAAAGGGAAGCCAGTGCTAAGCAACGAAGGGAAAGCTGAAAAGTGGAAAGAGTATACAGAGATCCATAAATAAGGTTAACAGATTTGAGGAGTATATTACAGAAAGGGAAGAGAAAGTAGCTGAACATGAAATAAAAGACGTGATATTGCAAGAAGAATTTTGCGGAGTAGTGAAAGACCTAAGTGGGAACAAAGTCTCTGGAGTACAATATTAGCTCAAGCTTTCCGCACATCTGAAAGTTTATCACCTTTGCTCGTCTCGGTTTCGTAACTGAATAGAAAGAAAGCAGGTGCTGGCAGGTGTCACTATTGAGCGAACCATGAGTTTAATAAGTCATGGTTGCCGAACGCACACACTAAATATGTACAGAATAATGGAAAATGTGATGGAATCCGACCTCGGGAAACATCAGTTTTGGTTCTGGAAAGACATAACAACATGCAGTGCTGTGGGTACAACATATCATAGAAGATAGGTTGGAGAAACGCAAATATACGTTTATGAAATTGGCAGATTAACAAAGATTTTGACACTCTGAACGAGACTGCACTCTTCGAATATTTAAACGTAGCAAGTATTAGCGAAAGGTTATTTACGTATGGTACAGAAACCCCGCGAGAGAGATAAAAGTTGAAGAATATGAAAGGGAAGCAGTAGTTGAGAAGGAGTGAGACGGAGTTGTAGCCTACCCCGATATAAATCATCCTGTTCACTGAGAAAGCTGTGAAGAAAACCAAGAAGATGTTTGGGAAGTGAGTTAAATTCGTGGAAAAGAAGGAAAAGCGTTGAGATTTGGCGATGAGATTGTGATCCTGTCAGGAGAAGCCAAATGAATTGCAAGAGCAGTTGAACGGAATGGATAACGACTCGAGAAGAGGTTATATGACTGACGTAAACAAAAATAACACAAGGCTAATGGAATATTGTGGAATTACATCATGTAATCTACTTTTTCCTCATACATCCATACTCCGCGAGCCACCTGACGGTGTGTGGTGGAGGGTACCTTGAGCACCTCTATCGGTTCTACCTTCTATTCCAGTCTCGTATTGTTCGTGGAAAGAAGGATTGTCGGTATGCCTCTGTGTGGGCTATAATCTCTAATTTTTTCCTCATGGTCTCTTCGCGAGATATACGTAGGAGGGAGCAATGACCTGCTTGACTCCTCGGTGAAGCTATGTTCTCGATACTTCAACAAAAGCCCGTACCGAACTACTGAGCGTCTCTCCTGCAGAGTCTTCCACTGGAGTTTATCTATCATCTCCGTAACGCTTTCGCGATTACTCAATGATCCTGCTCTTCGTTGGATCTTCTCTACCTCGTCTATCAGCCCTATCTGGTACGGATCCCACACTGCTGAGCAGTATTCAAGCAGCGGGCGAACAAGCGTACTGTAACCTAGTTCCTTTGTTTTCGGACTGCATTTCCTTAGGATTCTTCCAATGAATCTCAGTCTGGCATCTCCCAGATAATTTATGGAATTAACTGCTTCCAGTTGCTGATCTGCTATATTGTAGCTAAATGATAAAGGATCTTTCTCTCTATGTATTCGAAGCACATTACACTTGTCTACATTGAGATTCAATTGCCATTCCCTGCACCATGCGTCAATTCGCTGCAGATCCTCCTGCATTTCAGTACAATTTTCTATTGTTACAACCTCTCGATATACTACAGCATCATGCGCAAAAAGCCTCAGTGAACTTCCGATTTTATCCTCAAGGTCATTTATATATATTGTGAATAGGAACGGTCCTACGACACTCCCCTGCGGCACACCTGAAATCACTCTTCCTTCGGAAGACTTCTCTCCATTGATAATGACATGCTGCGTTCTGTTATCTAGAAACTCTTCAATCCAATCACACAATTGGTCTGATAGTCCATATGCTCTTACTTTGTTCATTAAACGACTGTGGGGAACTGTATCAAACGCATTGTGGAAGTCAAGAAACACGGCATCTACCTGGGAACCCGTGTCTATGGCCCTCTGGGTCTCGTGGACGAATAGCGCGAGCTGGGTTTCACACGATCGTCTTTTTCGAAACCCATGCCGATTTCTACGGAGTAGGTTTCTAGTCTCCAGAAAAGTCATTATACTCTAACATAACACGTGTTCCAAAATTCTACAATACTGAGGAAATTAGAATGGAAAATCAAACGCAAAGGTATTAGGCTGGTCCATAAGTTGAAGCGTTTTTGATTTTTCGTCTTGGTATTCCGGTTGCTATGGGTTTATCTGTCGATTGTCAGTTTTTATTTGTAGTTCACTATTGCTATTTGAGTTCGCATACTCGTATTGTCGTTTTGTCATTTGTAGATGAGCTGTCGACGTAATGAAATGGAGTGTCAAATGGAGAAATTGCAACATTTCCGACGTATTCTTCTGTTTGAGCTGAACAGAGGGGTGACAGTAGTGCAGACAGACAGAAGCATTTGCGCCGTTTGTGGAGAAAATGCCACTGGACAGAGCACCGCAGGAAAATGGTTTTCTCGTTTTAAGGAGCACCGTTTTGACATCAGTGATTCTCAACGTTCAGCAAGTCCTTCGGCGTTTGATGACGGACGTTTAAACGCATTAATCCACAATGATCAACCTCAATGTTCTCCAGAACTGACACCTATGACGAACTGTGATCATTCAACCATCGTGTGACATTTGTATGCAATGGGGAAGGTTAAAAAAATCAGGTGTACGGGTATTCTTTCGAACAATTAGTTCATGAGCCCACTCGAAGCGTAAATGGCTGCCAAAGCATACTTGACCTTTTAGCAACAAATAATCCTGGATAAATACTGAGTATTGTGACGAATACAGGGATTAGCGACCACAAGGCAACGAAACGCAAAGCATATCTATTTAAAAAAAACTGATAAAAATGCTCTTGACGCCTCTTTAAGACAGTCTTCAATCCTTCCGATCTGATCATGTAAGAGTAGAAAAGTTGTGGAATGTTTTCGAAGAGATAGTATCGACAGCAGTTGAGAGATATATACTACATAAATTAATAAGTGATGGTACTGATCCACCATGGTACACAAAACGGGTCAGATCGCTGTTGCAGAAGCAACGAAAAACGCATGACAAATTTAAAAGAACGCAAAATCCCCAAGATCGGCGAAGTTTTACGGAAGTTCGAAATATGGCGCATACTTTAATGCGAGATGCTTTTAATAATTTCCACAACAAAATTCTGTCTAAAAATCTGGCAGAAAAGCTAAAGATATTCTGATCGTACATAAAGCACACCAGTGGCAAGACGCAAACACTACCTTCACTGCGTGATATCAACGGTGAAGTCACTGATGACAGTGCCACTAAAGCAGAGTTATTAAACACGGTTTTCCGAAACTCCTTCACCAAAGAAGACGAGGCAAATATTCATGAATGCCAATCAAGAACAATTACCAAGATGAGAAACATAGAAATGGATGTCCTCGGAGTAACTCACTTAATAAAGGCAAGGCCTCTGGTCCAGATTGTATACCAGCCAGGTTCCTTTCAAAGTATGCTGATACAATAACTCCATATTTAGCAATTGTACACAACCACTCGCTCACAGAAAGATTTGTACCTAAAGACTGGAAAATTGCTCAAGTAAGACCAATACCCAAAAAGGGAAGTATGTATAATCCACTGAATTACAGGCCTATATCACTAACGTCGATTTGCAGTAGGATTTTAGAACATATACTGTATTCGAACATTATGAAGTCCCTCGAAGAAAACGATTTATTGACACACAGCACGGTTTCAGAAAATATCGTTCTTATGAAACACAACTAGCTCTTTATACTCATGAAGTAGTAAGTGCTATCGACAGGGCGTGTCAAATTGATTCGATATTTTAGATTTCCAGAAGGCTTTCGACACCGTTCCTCACAAGCGCCTTCTAACCAAACAGCGTATCTACGGGTTATCGCCTCAGTTGTGCGACTAGATTCGTGATTTCCTGTCAGTAAGGTCACAGTTCGTAGTAATAGACGGAAAGTCATGGAGTAGAACAGAAGTAATATCCGGCGTTCCCCAAGAAAGTGTTATAGGCCCTCTGTTGTTGCTGATCTATATTAACGAAATAGGAGACAATCTGAGTAGCCGTCTTAGATTGTCTGCAGATGATCCTGTCATTATTTACCGTCTTGCAAAGTCATCAGATAATCAAAACGACTTGCAAAATGATTTAGATATGATATCTGTATGGTGCGAAAAGTGCCAATTGACCGTGAATAAGGAAAAATGTGAAGTTATTCACATGAGTACTGAAAGATATCAGCTAAATTTCGATTACGCGGTAAGTCACACAAATCTGAAGGCTGTAAACTCAACTAAATACTTAGGGATTACAATCACTAATAACCTAAATTGGAACGATCACATAGATAATATTGTGGGTAGAGCAAACCAAAGACTACGATTCATTGGCATAACTCTTAGAAGATGCAACAGGTCTACAAAAGAGACTGCTTACACCACGCTTGTCCACCCTATTCTGGAGTATTGCTGTGCGATGTGGGATCCGCATCAGGTGGGACTGACGGATGACATCGAAAAAGTACAAAGAAGGGCAGCTCGTTTTGTATTATCGTGAAGTAGGGGAGATAGTTCCACAGACATGATACATGAATTGGAGTGGCAGTCATCAAAACAAAGGCGTTTTTCGTTGCGACGGGATCTTCTCTTGAAATTTCAATCAACAGTTTTCTCCTCCGATTGCGAAAAATTTCTGCGGGCACCCACCAACATAGGAAGAAATGTTCATCTCGATAAAATTAGAGAAATCAGGGCTCGCACAGAAAAAGTTAAGTGCTCGTTTTTCCCGTGTGCAGTTCGAGAGTGGAACGGTAGAGAGACAGCTTGAAGGTGATTCATTGAACCCTCTGCCAGGCAAATTATTGTGAATAGCAGAGTAATGATGTAGATGTACCGGATGCTCCTAGCCAAAAATCACAAAAATCACCGGGTGGGCATATGTGCACCTCTGCTTGCTCGTCATCAATTGCCTCGTGAACGACACCGACCATTCCTATCCCGTACCGTTATTGCTGACGAGAAATGGTACCTTTATATTAACATAAGTAAAAGGGAGGAATGGCCGAGTGCAAACAAAGCATCAACTCCTCATACAAAGATCTGCACGCATTCAGGAAAGATGTCATGCCTCTGGTGGTACAGTGCCGCTGCGGTGTACTACGAATTGCTTCCCCCAGGGGTAACCATCACGACTCACATTTATTGTGAACAGCTGAGACGCCCTGCACACGCAGTCCAAGAACGACGACCAGGGAGACAACGTGAAGTGAACCTACTTCACGACAACGCCTGTCCACGTTATGCTGGACTGACAAAAAACGCTATTAAAATTGGTACACCACGAAGATGACGTGCTACAGACGCGAAATTTAACCGACAGGAAGAAGATGCTGTGATATGTAAATGATTAGCTTTTCAGAGCATTCACACAAGGCTGGCGCCGGTGGAGACACCTACAACGTGCTGACATGAGGAAAGTTTCCAACCGATTTCTCATACACAAACAGCAGTTGACCGGCGTTGCCTGGTGAAACGTTGTGATGCCTCGTGTAAGGATGAGAAATGCGTACCATCACGTTTCCGAATTTGGTAAAGGTCGGATTGTAGCCTATCACGATTGCGGTTTATCGTATCGCGACATTGCTGCTCGCGTTGGTCGAGATCCAATGACTCTTAGCAGAATATGGACTCGGTGAGTTCAGGAGGGTAATACGGAACGCCGTGCTGGATCCCAACGGCCTCGTATCACTAGCAGTCGAGATGACAGGCATCTTATACGCATGGCTGTAACGGATCGTGCAGCCACGTCTTGATCCCTGAGTCAACAGATGGGGACGTTTGCAAGACAACAACCATCTGCACGAACAGTTCGACGACGTTTGCAGCAGCAGGGACTATCAGCTCGGAGACCGTGGCTGCTTTTACCCTTGACGCTGCATCACAGACAGTAGCGCCAGCGGTGGTGTAGTCAACGACGAACCTGGGTGCACGAATGGAAAAACGTCGTTTTTTCGGTCGAATCCAGGTTCTGTTTACAGCATCATGATGGTCGCATCCGTAGATTGGAAGCGTGTATTCGTCATCGCCATACTGAAGTATCACGCGGCTTGATGGTATGGGGAGCCATTGGTTACACGTCTCGGTCACCTCCTGTTCGCATTGACGGCATTTTGAACAGTGGACGTTACATTGCAGATGTGGTACGACCCGTGGCTCTACCCTTCATTCGATCCCTGCGAAACCCTACATTTCAGCAGGATAATGCACGACCGCATGTTGCAGGTCCTGTACGGGCCTTTCTGGATACAGAAAATGTTCGACTGCTGCCCTGGCCAGCACATTCTCCAGATCTCTCACCAATTGAAGACGCTGGTCAATGGTGGCCGAACAACTGGCTCGTCACAATACGCCAGTCACTACTCTTGATGAACCGTGGTATCGTTTTGAAGCTGCATGGGCAGCTGTACCTGTACACGCCATTCAAGCTCTGTTTGACTCAATGCCCAGACGTATCAAAGCCGTTATTACGGCCAGAGGTGGTTGTTCTGGGTACTGATTTCTCAGCAGCTATGTACCCAAATTGCGAGAAAATGTAATCACATGTCAGTTCTAGTATAATATATTTGTCCAATGAATACCCGTTTATCATCTGCATTTCTTCTTGGTATAGCAATGAACATACCCATAGCCATCGGAATACTAACATGCAAAACAAAAACACTACGAATTTATGCATCAACCTATAAGTCCTCTAGCGGCAGAGGGCTGCAACTGGCGTCAGGGAGTGGGAAGCTCAACCGAGTATGTATGACAAGCAGTATCTCAACCGATAATGAGAACAGAAAAAGAAATTCGGAGGCATTACATTCAAGCAATCCGTCGCAGGTGCTTTCCATGTGATCAGGTTTTTTTTAGATTATATACCCGCCTACGAAAATAGAAAATAAATATTCATCTTGACTCTACACAACATGTTACCTAGTCGTTCTCGGGTGTTAGTTCGGGACAGCTGCTGTCACCACGCTTCACGGACAACTGCCCTAACTGGAGGAAGCGAGATTGTCTAGGATGCGAATTATGGCACTGAACGCCAACGCTAAATAGCGGCGGTGTGCTGGGGGAGGTGCCGGGTGGATGGAAAGAGGGGGGCACGAACAGAGGGTGTCGCTAATCACGTTGGCAACAGTTGGCTGCACTGGGGCAGTGGGCTGTAAGTAGCCGAGATACAGAGCCGGGGGCTTCCCCGCCCGTCTCTCGCTCCGTGGCCAGAGCGCAACTTGGAAGAGACGAGAGGCAACAACGGAGAGAGCGGAAGAGGAGTGGAGGAATGAAGTGAGGCTGAGGGTGGAGGAGTGGTGTCTGGGAAGATGAATGTGCTGGCGTGTGTGTCAGAAGCTGACCAGAGCAGAAGCTACCCGACTTTGGAGCAATCTCACTAGCACTTATGTTAAACAATAATTAGCTAATTGTCTATTACTAATCACTATTTCAGCGAAAACACGAAGAGAATCTAAGTTATTTCGTCATGTGTGTGTCAATATAAAGAAATAGTGTAGGACTATAAAAGAACAAATTACAGCAGTAACGTAAAACGAGGACTTTTATAAGCTTTGGAGACCCTATTAATGAATCGAAGCGGACAAGTCGACAAATTTGACAAGACGGGATTCTACAGAAAATTTTATGTAATAAATGGCTTGGTAGACGAGTTTGATTCAGATTCATGAAAGAATAATACAGCATGGAGACGCAGTAAGGACAGTGATTCAGAGAAGACTACCTTAACGCGTTTATTAAGCATAGCGACCGTCTCAAAATGAAAATTTCGAATTTTCTAAAAGAGAACTAAAAATAAGATTGATTTTTAACACGTGGTCCGTAGAGAAAAGCACTGAGAAGGAGGAAACTTCTTAAGGTACCACAGAGATCTTTTTCATGAAGAAATGCTTACCTGAGGATCTTAGAGCAAAGTGCTACAATATAGTAGTTCAACCAGAAAGGCCTAGATGTCTGCGAATGTCTAATATTGAATTTCAAGTTAAGCAAACTGAAGCATTGGAGAGAGGAATTGTAAGGAACGTACTGGAACCTGTAAAAACTGGCAGGTTACTGGAAATAAGTAACGCTGAAATACATCGAAGAACCAAAGAAATTGATAAGCCTACCTAATATCGTGTAGGGCCCCCGTGAGCACGTAAAAGTGCCGGTACACGACGTGCCATGGACGCGACTAATGTCTGAAGTAGGGCTGGAGGGAACTGACACCATAAATCCAGCAGGGCTGTCCATAAATCCGTAATAATAGAGGGGCTGAAGATCTCAATAGCATGTAGCAAGGCATCCCAGATATGCTCAATGATGTCTGGGGAGTTCGGTGACCACCGAAATCTTTAAACTCAGAAGAGTATTTCTGGAGCCAATAAGTAGTAATTCTGGACCTGTGGGGTGTCCTACTGTCCTGCTGGAATTGCCCAAGTCCGTCGGAATGCAAACTCGACATGAATGGATGCAGGTGATCAGACAGGGTGCTTACGTACGTGTCACCTGTCAGAGTCGTATCTAGACGTATCAGGAGTCCCATACCACTACAACTGCACACGCCCCACACCATTACAGAGCCTCCACCAGCTTGAACAGTTCCCTGCTGACAAGCAGGATGCACGGATTCATGAGGTTGTCTCCATACCTGTACACGTCCATCCGCACGATACAATTTGAAATGAGGCTCGTCCGAACAGACAACATGTTCATTGTCGGTGTTCACGAGCCAAGGCGAGGCGTAAAGCATTGTGTCGTGCAGTCATCAAGGGAACACCAGTGGGCCATCGGCTCCGAGAGCCCATACGATGATGTTTCGTTGAATGGTTCTCATGCTGATACTTCTCGATGGCCCAGCATTGAAAGCTGCAGCAATCTGCGGAAGGGTTGCACTTCTGTCACGTTGAACGATTCTCTTCAGTAGTCGTTGGTCCCGTTCTTGCAGCATCTTTGTCCGGCGGCAGCTATGTCAGAGGTTTCCTGTTTTATCGGATTCCTGCTATTCACGGGTACACTGGTGAAATGGTCGTAGGGGAAAAATGCCCGCTTCATCGCTGCCTCACAGATGCTATGTCTTATCGCTCGTGCGCCGATTATAACTCCATGTACAGACTCATTTAAATCTTGATAACATCACAATGTAGCAGCAGTAACAGATCTAACAACTGCGCCAGACACTTGTTGTCTTACAAAGGCGTTGCCGACCACAGCACAGTATTCTGCCTGTTTACATATTTCTGTATTGGAATACGCGTGCCTATATCAGTTTCTTGGGCTCTTCAGTGTATTACAGAAGTGAGTAACATCTCCCACTTCAGAAGACAGGGGGTTACTAGATTTATTTATTTAACCTGATCTCATTAGGATCATCAGGAGCTCTCGTACACTGGACCACAGTTTCACACATACAGTACCTTTCTTATATCAGTTACCGAAGAAGTAACAATTTCAATATGACTGCTGGCAGAACATCCGTTAGTGTTGCTGTTGTTGCTGCTGCTGCTACCGCCGATGATGATGATGATGATGATGATAATAATAGTGGCAACTACAACTATAGTGGTAGATATGAAAGGAGTTTATGGGTGAACAAATAGATGTTTCCTGTTATAGTGAGTTATGGGGAAACGAAATTTACGGAGACAGCACCAGTTAAGTATAGTGAGAAACGAGGAAGATCTGCTCGGAAAGAAGGATCTGCACGGTTAATGAGTCCGTAGAGGTGCAATAGTTATTTTATTGTTGCTTCAGCAGATACGTCATTAACTGTCTTCTGAAGTTGGAGATGTTACCCATTTCTGTAATACACTGAAGAGCCCAAGAAACTGGTATAGGCATGCGTATTCCAATACAGAAATATGCAAACAGGCAGAATACGGTGCTGTGGTCGGCAACGCCTTTGTAAGACAACAAGTGTCTGGCGCAGTTGTTAGATCTGTTACTGCTGCTACATTGCCACGTTATCAAGATTTAAATGAGTCTGAACATGGCGTTATAGTCGGCGCGCGAGCGATGAGGCATAGCATCTGCGAGGCAGCGATGAAGTGGGGATTTTCCCCTATAACACTTTCACCAGTGTACCGTGAATATCAGGAATCCGATAAAACATGAAACCTCTGACATCGCTGCGGCCGGACAAAGATCCTGCCAGAACGGGACCAACGACGACTGAAGAGAATCGTTCATCGTGACAAAAGTGCAACCCTTCGGCAAGTTGCTACAGATTTCAATGACGACTATCATGAAGTGTCAGCGTGCGAACAGTTCAACGAAACATTGTCGATCTGGGCTTTCGGAGCCGAATGCCCACTCGTGTTCCCTTCATGACTGCATGACACAAAGCTTTTCGCCTTGCCTGGGCCCGTCAACACCGACATTGGACTGTTGATGACTGGAAACATGCTGCCTGCTCGGATCGACGTGTACGAATATGGAGACAACCCCATGAAATCAGGGACCCTGCATATCGAAAGGGGACTGTTCAAGCTGGTGGAACTTCCGTGATGCTGTAGGGCGTGTGCAGTTGGTGTATATGGCATCCCTGATACGTCTGGATACGACTGACAGATGACACGTACGTAAGCACCCTGTCTGATCACCTGCATCCAATCATGTCCATTGTGCATACCGATGGAATTGGGCAGTTCCAGCAGGACGATGCGACACCCCACGGGTCCAAAACTGCTACAGAGTGGCTCCAGGAACACTCTTTTGAGTTTAAACACTTCCGCAGGCCAGCAAACTCCCCAGACATGAACATTATTGAGCATATCTGGGATGCCTGTTCAGACGAGATCTCCACCCTCTCCTACTCTTACGTATTTATTGACAGCCCTGCAGGACTCGTGGTGTCAGTCCCCTCCAGCACTACTTGAGACAGTAGTCGAGTCCACGCCATGTTGTGTTGCGGCACTTATGTGTGCTCGCGGGGGCTCCAAACGACGTTAGGCAGAGAGTTCATTCCATAGTCAGGTACCTGCTACTGAGAAGAAATTCGAGAAAGTGGCTGAAGGATGGAGTGAGACAGAAAGAATTTCGCTCTGACGGATCGGATGTTTCTGCCATGTTGTTCATACAATAGTGTTAAGATCGAGAAGGGATATAGGGGACAGTGTTTAGTGGTAAGACAGTAGGGGAGACCGGGGGTATGGAAACCTCTGCACGTAAACTTGATACCTGTGCAGATGATGGTGAACTATGATCAAAGAGTCGAACGTCATAGCTGTGAGCATTTCTGACAAAAGTCTTGTAGGGTAACACCAATCACTAATTGGTAGTATAGGTGTTTGTAGAACCTTTCTATATTTCTGTAAGGAGGAGATGCCTTCTTGCACATTGCAGTTATGTGCTGAGTCTAATTTAGATTTTCTTTGCTGAGCGAGAGGAGTTGATATTTGTCCCATGTAGGGTAATATATGGTAGGGATTGCTGATATTTCGAGCTAATGAGCCTCGACTGACCAACCATGGCCGCTTAGGTTTTATACAGGTTGGGTTTTAACCGTATGTGCTGTGACCATTTTGATAGTGCCCAAAGGTAGATATTGGGATTTGCGATACCTGCCTTCTAGTTTATTGGAGGTGCTCATTGTACATGTGGTATTTGCAGTACGACAAAAATGATGACACATCATTGCCACACAGTGGGAAGAGTATATGGCCTAATACTGAACCCTGAGAAAAGCCCGAGATTATCTGCGAGCATTGTGACTTTACAGTGTCTGACATGTGTACACTTGGTGAAAAATATAGGGTGCTAAGTTTGGCAAAGTAGAATGTGGAATTGTCAGAGACTCTTTGAAGTCTAAGAAACGCAAGATAGTTCCCTCCTGTGCGATCATGACAAATTTCAGGTCATCTTTTGGCCATGTTTAGACGTACTTAGTAACAAACGTCACCACAGTTCACGTTTCCATATTCACCGCACGGACGTCGGAAAGACACGAATGCCACAATAATCCATCGTCTGCATGTCGGTGATTATATACCTAAAACGGAGTCGCGCTACGTTGAATGTACATTGCAGCAACGCCCCCCAAACGGAAACCTTTCGATCGCCCCTTATACGCAATAAACTGAGCAGTTTTACTGATTACTATTTCCAAATAGTACATACTGACATGTATTTTATTGAATCTTCCTGGCCGATTGGTTGGTTGGTTTGTTTGTTTTGGGGTTTGATGCGGGCTAAACATCGAGGTCATCAGTCCCCAGTTCCAAACAGACATACTTGTAAGAGGCTTACACAGTAAAAGCGTAACCTCTGGACCCAGAGGGAGGGAACACCAAGGGGTACAGAGCTAAGATGAACACCGCAATAACACAAAATAGAGGACGCTTAAAAGGAGCAGAGCAAATAGTTGACTAGACTAAAACAGACTAGAGTGGTTGACGGATCAGGTAAAAGGTCAACCACTGAACTACGAACGAAACACCTCCAGCTGGAAAGCGTTGATAGAGGTACCAACACAACTTGTTACCATAAAAGACACTATTTTGGTATCTATGTCACAATTAGAAGTCGCTGGAGCGGGTGTAGCCTGAGAAATCATCCGAGAGCGCCCACACTAGAGTGAGTGATAAAACCCAGCTGCACGGATAAAACGTAAAACTGAGTCAGCTATAGAGGCATCGTCACCTAGAGTTAAAGGAAGTGCAGCTGGTAAATTAAAGGACTGCCGCAAGGGGGCTAAAAGGGGGCAGTCCATCAGAAGAAGGACCACTGTCAGCCCTGCTGAAGGATCACACTCGGCAAGAGCAGAAACAGGATCTTGAATGCCGCGCACCAAAGGGTCCCGAGAAAAACAATGGTCGCGTGCTTGCAATCCACTCAGGGAGTCACTGCACATGACATATGACTCCCCAGGGCAGGAGGAAAGGTGAGCGAGTGCACGATAAACAGCAACCAGCTCCGCAGTGAAAACACTGCTGGCCTATTGAAACTGTGTGCCAGACCGAGACACGAACTCGAGACCTTTGCCATTCGCGGGCAAGTGCTCTACGACCCGTCCTCACAGCTTCAATTCTGCCAGTACCTCGCCTCCTACCTTCCAAACACACAGTTTTGATCTGCCAGGAAGTTTAATATCAGCGCACACACCGCTGCAGGGAGAAAATCTCATTATGTATTTTATTGTTATGCTGGACAGGGCATTTTGTCAAGAGTTCATACTCGTTGTGCTGTGAACATCTCCACAATGTGTGAGTGCTTCATGGTGGATGACTTTGCACTTAGTTTTCGCGAGTGTATGTGGGCAGGTAGCACGGCCATCGAAGCCACGTGGATGGACGACCTGAATCTGGACTGAAAACTGGGGCAAACAGCGCCTCCGGCAGGAGGGAGGGTGAGGCAGTGGTGTGGGGGTGAGAGCTTGCTAAAGCCCCGCGCACATAATTGGGTCAGCATCGAGTCCCGACTTTTGCTTACACCCCCTCGCTGGCTGTCCCACTCCAACCCCTCTGCTGGCCACGTGGATTTGTAGGGGTGGGAGTGGGGGATGAAGGGGAAGTGGTGGCGGACGTGACTCCGCAAACGCCGGCGCTTCAATACGGGCAATCAGGGAGCGGCGCGCCGGAAGCGAAGAAGAGCTCGGGTTTCACCGGCCAGCGGGGAACACCGCAACTTCCCGTTCATTACGGACCGCACCAGTCGAGCATCGACACGCACCGCGCATGTTCTCTTGTCAGACGTCCTGTTCGCTTCGGATAGTGTATAAACTTTGAAAGGTCTCTGTTGGATTCCTTTCATGTTAATTTCTTAAATCTGTTGTCATTTACGGCATACATTCCACTTCTAAATTTACTGTGGTGTTTCTGATTATCCGGGAGGAGACTGAGCAGTGGAACGTGTTACTTTTACACATAATCAAGAACGATTTGTCACACTACTACACTTTAAAACACAGTTATATATATGTAATTCATGTCACACAGTCTCATTCGGAACCTACATCCGCTTTCTTTTATATACTGTATATGATAAGATACTGTCATCCCCCTTCCCTTCTGTGTGAAAGAATGAATGAGCAAATGTATTTCTAGTTGCCTGCCTGATGGTAGCAGACAAGCCTGTCTGCTAGAGAACAATAGGACCAACGTCGGAACAGGTAGCTACGCTTTCTAAAAGCAAAGAGGTTTCTATTCTTAGTATGGTCCTGTCTGTCCCTTGTCATGTTGGTGTAGGAAGCTGCCACTCTGGTCACTTCCGTTTAGTATCCGTGAGGCACCCTCAGTAGGGGCCCAGGCAGTCTGTCCGTGGCGAGCGTCTGAAGTGGTAAGATCTCCGGCTAAGCGCGTCTCTGCTAAGTCCGTAGGACAATGGATTTCGTAAGTTCAGCCTAACTGAAAATTTTATCACCTTTATTTCAGGTTTAGATCTAAAATATCTTATGTTATCTTAAATTGCAACACACTGTAATTCGAGTGTGAGGTTCAGAATATCTTCCGGTAGTTGCTCTGTCACTACTTTGTGAGTAAAGTGGAACCACGTGTTGATGATCTGTAACTCTAAGATCATCAATCTTAAATGCGAATGTGCGTGAGATTATAACGTCTCGTCCTGACAATATTTTTCAATATACTAACTTTTCTTTATGTTCAACCCACATTGGGTGTACTTTGTGAGACCATTACCACGTGCTTATACAATTGTTTGACCCATTAGGTTAATAGTAAGACGATAGTAACAAGTTCGAGATTTTTCTTTTGTAAATTGCGTTTCGATGTAATTTATTTTAATTATCAAAATTATTGTGGAGTTACACTCTTTGTGTAAACCAAGTTGACCACGTGAAGCATGTGGTGTAAGCATCAAAGTAGCCCTCAGCTATTCTTTTCAGGAAGATTTCACAGAGAGTTAGTATGAATTTAGTATACCAGTGTGTGGTAATTTCATGATGGACAGGATTGAGCTAGAACGTAACGTCTTTGGGTGAAAATTGAATCGGTTGGTTGTGGTTAATTTCTTCTTGCATATGTTTCGACGTTCTTCGTGTGTTATTTTATGAATGCAGTGTAGTATGCAGTCTCCCAATCTTGGCTCCATATTTGATGTGTTCCGTAAGATTACAAACTCAAATAAGGCAGCAGTTTAGTTATGAATCAAGTTTAATATGCTGAAATTTTAACAGAACAATGATCAATGTTAAAATAAATGTCCACATATAAACTGATTTATTTCCTTTTATTTAAATTCTCTTTTTATATATACATCACCGGTTGTCGTAAGACGCCTATTAAAAGATTATAATTAATGTTAGTCTGGTTGGGAATTTGGTAAGCTAGACTGGATACCTGGTGAAACTATTGCTCAGTAATGCAAGGTTAACTTCTCCAGATAGCTCACAGCTTTTAACCCGCTTTTATTGCCTTGAATATCAGCACCGCTTTCAGAACAACTTAATGCATCAACATTACAAGTTCACACCGAAAGCTGGTCGCTGACAATTCAAATGGCTCTGAGCACTATGGGACTTAACATCAGTGGTCATCAGTCCCCTAGAACTTAGAACTACTTAAACCTAACTAACCTAAGGACGTCACACACATCCATGCCCGAGGCAGGATTCGAACCTGCGACCGTAGCAGTCGCGCAGCTGCAGACTGAGCGCCTAGAACCGCGAGACCACCGCGGCCGGCTCGCTGACAATTTCGTGAAACAATTTAGCCAAACACATTAGGGCGTCCCTTACCTCCTCCAACAAATTTTTCTTTCGAAAAATTACACTAAGTGTTTAAAGATTTTCTATTTGGTTACATGTAGTCTGGAAAAAAAATCATCGCAATACCGTGACAGCAAGCTGTACCGACTAGAGTGATAAATTTTAATACAGGGAATTTTAGAATTTGTAATGTTGAGTCATGGATATCATTTAAGAAATCTGAATTGTTTCAGACCCTTCTCTTCTGCAGTCTTATTCTATGAAGCGAAGATTTTTATACTTTTATTATGAGCAAAAAGAACTAGCTTTGCATCTTCATGAATACAGAATGGCAAATTACAAATATATATATATACTACTGGCCATTAAAATTGCTACACCACGAGGATGACGTGCTACAGGCGCGAAATTTATCCGATAGGAAGAAGGTGCTGTGATACGCAAATGATTAGCTTTTCAGAGCATTCACACAAGGTTGGCGCCGGTGGCGACACCTACAACGTGCTGACATGAAAGTTTCCAACAGATTTCTCGTACACAAACAGCAGTTGACCGGCGTTGCCTGGTGAAACGTTGTTGTGATGCCTCGTTTAAGCAGGAAAAATGCGTACCATCACGTTTACGACTTTGATAAAGGTTGGATTGTAGCCTATCGCGATTGCGGTTTATAGTATCCCGACATTGCTGCTCGCGTTGGTCGAGATCCAATGACTGTTAGCAGAATATGGAATGGGTGGGTTCAGGACTGTAATACGGAACGCCGTGCTGGATCCCAACGGCCTCGTATCACTAGCGGTCGAGATGACAGCCATCTTATCCTCATGGCTGTAACGGATCGTGCAGCCACGTCTCGATCACTGAGTCAACAGGTGGAGACGTTTGCAAGACGACAACCATCTGCACGAACAGTTCGACGACGTTTGCAGCAGCATGGTCTATCAGCTCAGAGACCATGGCTGCTGTTACGCCTGACGCTGCATAACAGACAGGAGCGCTTATGATGGTGTACTCAACGACGAACATGAGTGCACGAATGGCAAAACGTCATTTTTTCGGATGAATTCAGGTTCTGTTTAGAGCATCATGATGGTCGCATCCGCGGTGAACGCACATTGGAAGCGTGTATTCGTCATCGCCATTCTAGCGTATCATCGGGCGTGGTGGTATGGGGTGCCATTGGTTACACGTCTCGGCCACCTCTTGTTCGCATTAACGGTACTTTGAACAGTGGGCGTTAAATTTCAGATGTGTAATGAGACGTGGTTCTACCCTTCATTCGATCCCTGCGAAACTCTACATTTCAGCAGGATAATGCTCGACCGTATGTCGCAGGTCCTTTACGGGCCTTTCTGGATACAGAAAATGTTCGACTGCTGCCCTGGCCAGCGCATTCTCCAGATCTCTTACCAATTGAGAACGTCTGGTCAATGGTGGCCGAGCATCTGGCTCGTCACAATGTGCCAGTCACTACTCTTGATGAACTGTGGTATCATGTTGAAGCTGCATGGGCAGCTGTACCTGTACACGCCATTCAAGCTCTGTTCGACTCAATGCCCTGGCGTATCAAGGCCGTTATTATGGGCAGAGGTGGTCGTTCTGGGTACTGATTCCTCAGGATCTATGCACCCAAACTGCGTGAAAATGTAATCACATGTCCAATGATTACCCGTTTATCATCTGCATTTCTTCTTGGTGTAGCAATTTTAATGCACAGTAATGTATTGAGAACAAGAAGGGGCCCAAGACTGAACCCTGTAGGACATCTTTCCTGATACGTCTAACAGGAGCAATCCAACTACATTTTTTCGGAGGGTGTTCTTGAATGACTTGGTTATGGTCACATCTGGCACCTACAGTTTTGAAGTCATTCCTCCGGGTATTATATCATCTGCCTTCTGGGGAGCAACTTCTATCTTTTACTTTAGTTGTTAGATGTCCCTTAAAAGCATTCAGTATTGGCATCACTCTTTCGACAAGCAGCGCGCCACTTTGCGATTCCACACAGCAGACAGCCAGTCAACAGTCAGCTGCGTTGTTATCCAGGCTTTAATTGGGCAGCGAATCACTAAGCCCCTAGGAAAATTTTCTTTCGGCATAGTTTTTCTCTTCAGATTGACGTAAGGGGCTAACTTCCTCTCATGGGCTGTGTAATAGCTAACATCACAGGTATTCTATGTTTTCCAGTCCCGATTCCTCTTAATGGTATACTTTTTCCCGCTTTCATGACTACCGTCGTATTGCTCGGCATGCCAACAAATACCGGCGTTCGTCAGCACTGCCACTCTGTTGAAAAAGGTATGAGTGCACTTTCGCAAATTGGATGCATCGCTGAAAATTAACCATTTGCTTCTCAAAACCTGCTGGCTTTTCATCCTCTAGTGTAGTATTTCGTCGGAGAGAAAGGCCATTTCTCCGCGTAAACGGACGAAAGCAGCCAATACTCGCACAGAAATTCTACTCGTGGCACGTTTAAGATTCTAGCAATTTCCAAGGTCTTGGGTTGAATTATTTCTCGTGACAAAGGCATCTCATTTATCCTCTTATCGTGCAAATAAAAAAAGAACCTTAGCTTCAAATATTTGTCAGATGTCGGTCTCCTGAATGATTTTCTCATTGAAACTGACTTCTTTCATTTTTCTTCTGGAGCAACCCAACGTCACACATAGAGTCATCCAGCCATACTTCGTTCCAGCCTCTCAAATATAAGGCTTGCAACATACGAGGGCTGGCCAGAAAGTAGTGCACCGCATTTTTTTCCTTCAACAATTTTTATTGAACATAATGAGAATTACACACACGTAACAATGGTGTTTTATCTACACACCCTATTTTTCCACGCAATCTCCATCCCGTTGTATGGCCTTCCTCCAGCGCGAAACAAGGGCGTGTATGCCCTGGTGGTGCCATTCTTGTGCTGGTGACGGAGCCAGTGCTTCACTGTGTGAACCACCTCCTCATCGTCCTCAAAATGTCTTCCACGAATGGCGTCTTTTAATGGCCCATACAAGTCCGAGGGGGCTAGGTCAGGGCTGTAGGGTGGACGGGGTAAGACTGTCCAACCCTGTTTAGCGATGTGTTCAGCTGTCCTCACATGTTTGCATCCACACTTCCTTTCATGTTTGACAGATGCACAGCCAGTTGCCGAGTCGTAATGCGTCTGTCCTCGCGAATGACGACATCAACTCGCTGCAGCATGTCCGGTGTGACAGCCGTGGATGGCCTCCCCGACCGCTGTAAATCGTGGAGCTCCGCCGAACCGCCTTCCCAACGTCATCCTCCGTGCCCAGCGACTAACTGTATTTCTGTCGACAGAAGAGTCTCCTTAGACTTTGCACAAGCGTCTGTGAATATTCCCCACAGTGTGTTGCTCTGAAGTGATAAATTCAACGACGGCACGTTCCTTGTAACGTACATCACCTACAGACGCCATTTTGAAACTGTCCTGCAGCTACACTATATGTCCGAAGTGACGGAGGCGCGCTCACTCAGAAGACTCCAGATAATACGAGGGCAGTTCAATAAGTAATGCAACACATTTTTTTTCTCGGCCAATTTTGGTTGAAAATACCGGAAATTTCTTGTGGAATATTTTCAAACATTCCCGCTTCGTCTCGTATAGTTTCATTGACTTCCGACAGGTGGCAGCGCTGTACTCAGCTGTTAAAATGGCGTCTGTAACGGATGTGCGTTGCAAACAACGGGCAGTCATCGAGTTTCTTTTTGCGGAAAACCAGGCCATCTCAGATATTCATAGGCGCTTGCAGAATGTCTACGGTGATCTGGCAGTGGACAAAAGCACGGTGAGTCGTTGGGCAAAGCGTGTGTCATCATCGCCGCAAGGTCAAGCAAGTCTGGCTGATCTCCCGCGTGCGGGCCGGCCGTGCACAGCTGTGACTCCTGCAATGGCGGAGCGTGCGAACACACTCGTTCGAGATGATCGATGGATCACCATCAAACAACTCAGTGCTCAACTTGACATCTCTGTTGGTAGTGCTGTCACAATTGTTCACCAGTTGGGATATTCAAAGGTTTGTTCCCGCTGGGTCCCTCGTTGTCTAACCGAACACCATAATGAGCAAAGGAGAACCATGTGTGCGGAATTGCTTGCTCGTCATGTCGCTGAGGGTGACAATTTCTTGTCAAAGATTGTTACAGGCGATGAAACACGGGTTCATCACTTCGAACCTGAAACAAAACAGCAATCAATGGAGTGGCGCCACACCCACTCCCCTACCAAGAAAAAGTTTAAAGCCATACCCTCGGCCGGTAAAGTCATGGTTACAGTCTTCTGGGACGCTGAAGGGGTTATTCTGTTCGATGTCCTTCCCCATGGTCAAACGATCAACTCTGAAGTGTATTGTGCTACTCTTCAGAAAGTGAAGAAACGACTTCAGCGTGTTCGTAGGCACAAAAATCAGAACGAACTTCTCCTTCTTCATGACAACGCAAGACCTCACACAAGTCTTCGCACTCGAGAGGAGCTCACAAAACTTCAGTGGACTGTTCTTCCTCATGCACCCTACAGCCCCGATCTCGCACCGTCGGATTTCCATATATTTGGCCCAATGAAGGACGCAATCCGTGGGAGGCACTACGCGGATGATGAAGAAGTTATTGATGCAGTACGACGTTGGCTCCGACATCGACCAGTGGAATGGTACTGTGCAGGCATACAGGCCCTCATTTCAAGGTGGCGTAAGGCCGTAGCATTGAATGGAGATTATGTTGAAAAATAGTGTTGTGTAGCTAAAAGATTGGGGAATAACCTGGTGTATTTCAATGCTGAATAAAACAACTGTTTCAGAAAAAAAATGTGTTGCATTACTTATTGAACTGCCCTCGTACATAGGTAACGTTTCGCATTCGTGCCATTGTTTTCGGCTGAGGAAAAAAATGCAGTGCATTGCTTTCTGGGCAACCCTCGTAAATGCGCCTAATTCCTAGGCTTGGTGATGTTTTCGCTCTACCGCGCGACCGCTGCGGTCGCAGGTTCGAATCGTGCCCCGGGCATGGATGTGTGTGTGATGTCTTTAGGTTAGTTAGGTTTAAGTAGTTCTAAGTTCTAGGGGACTGATGACCTTAGAAGATAAGTCCCATAGTGCTCAGAGCCATTTGAACCTTTCTTGCTTTTTTTTTTTTTTGCTCTACATCATCGTTTATGTCGGCATGAACCAGGTTATCTTGCCAGTAACCAACTGAACCCCCCAATGAACCATGGACCTTGCCGTTGGTGGGGAGGCTTGCATGCCTCACCGATAGAGATAGCCGTACCGTAGGTGCAACCACAACGGAGGGGTATCTGTTGAGAGGCCAGACAAACGTGTGGTTCCTGAAGAGGGGCAGCAGCCTTTTCAGTAGTTGCAAGGGCAACAGTCTAGATGATTGACTGATCTGGCCTTGTAACACTAACCAAGAAGGCCTTTCTCTGCTGGTACTGTGAACGGCTGAAAGCAAGGGGAAACTACAGCCGTAATTTTTCCCGAGGGCATGCAGCTTTACTGTATGGTTAAATGATGACTGCGTCCTCTTGGGTAAAATATTCCAGAGGTAAAATAGTATCCCATTCAGATCTGCGGGCGGGGACTACTCAGGAAGGCATCGTTATCAGGAGATAGAAAACTGACGTTCTACGGATCGAAGCGGGGAATGTGAGACCCCTTAATCGGGCAGGTAGGTTAGAAATTTAAAAAGGGTTCAAAATGGGGTTCAAATGGCTCTGAGCACTATGGGACTTAACATCTATGGTCATCAGTCCCCTAGAACTTAGAACTACTTAAACCTAACTAACCTAAGGACAGCACACAACACCCAGCCATCACGAGGCAGAGAAAATCCCTGACCCCGCCGGGAATCGAACCCGGGCGTGGGAAGCGAGGACGCTACCGCACGACCACGAGATGCGGGCTATTTAAAAAGGGAAATGGATAGGTTAAAGTTAGATATAGTGGGAATTAGTGAAGTCCGGTGGCAGGAGGAACAACACTTCTAGTCAGGTGAATACAGGGTTACAAAAACAAAATCAAATAGGGGTAATGCAGGAGTAGGTTTAACAATGAATAAAAAAATAGGAGTACGGGTAAGCTACTACAAACAGCATAGTGAACGCATTATTGTGTCCAAGATAGACACGAAGCCCACGCCTACTATAGTAGTACAAGTTTATATGCCAATTAGCTCCGCTGTTGAAGAGATAGGTGAAATGTATGATGAGATAAAAGAAATTATTCAGACAGTGAAGGGAGACGAAAATTTAATGGTCATGGGTGACTGGAATTCGGTAGTAGGAAAAGGAAGAGAAGGAAACGTAGTAGGTGAATGTGGATTGGGGCCAAGAAATGAAAGAGGAAGCCGCCTGGTAGAATTTTGCACAGAGCACAACTTAATCATAGCCAACACTTGGTTCAGGATTAATAAAAGACGGTTGTATACATGGAAGAAGCCTGGAGATACTGACAGGTTTCAGATAGTTCATATAATGGTGAGACATAGATTTAGGAACCAGGTTTCAAATTGTAAGACAATTCTAGGAGCAGATGTGGACTCTGACAACAATCTACTGGTTATGAACTGGAGATTAAAACTGAAGAAACTGCAAAAAGGTGGGAATTTCAGGAGATGGGACCTGGATAAATTGAAAGAACCAGAGGTTGTAGAGAGGCTCTTGCCGGCGCTACAGTCTGGAACAGCGCAACCGCTACGGTCGCAGGTTCGAATCCTGCCTCGGGCATGGATGTTTGTGATGTCCTTAGGTTAGTTAGGTTGAAGTAGTTCTAAGGTCTAGGGGACTGATGACCTCAGAAGTTAAGTCCCGTAGTGCTCAGAGCCATTTGAACCAAACGTAGTTGTAGAGAGGCTCAAAAATGGCTCTGAACACTATGCGACTTAACTTCTAAGGTCATCAGTCCCCTAGACCTTAGAACTACTTAAAGCTAACTAACCTAAGGATATCACGCACATCCACGCCCGAGGCAGGATTCGAACCTGCGACTGTAGCGGTAGCGCGGTTCCAGATTGTAACGGCTAGAACCGCTCGTAGAGCGTAGGCGTTGTAGAGAGTTTCAGGGAGAGCATTAGGAAACGATTGAGAGGAATGGGGGAATGAAATACAGTAGAAAAAAAATGGGTAGCTTTGAGAGATGATATAGTGATGGCAGCAGAGGATCAAGTAGGTAAAAAGACGAGGGCTAGTAGAAATCCTTGGGTAACAGAACAGATATCGAATTTCATTGATGAAAGGAGAAAACATAAAAATGCAGTAAATGAAGTAGGCAGAAAGGAATACAAACGTCTCAAAAATGAGATCGAAAGGAATTGCAAAACGGCTAAGCAGGGATGGCTAGAGAACAAATGTAAAGCTGGCCGAAGTGGCCGTGCGGTTAAAGGCGCTGCAGTCTGGAACCGCAAGACCGCTACGGTCGCAGGTTCGAATGCTGCCTCAGGCATGGATGTTTGTGATGTCCTTAGGTTGGTTAGGTTTAACTAGTTCTAAGTTCTAGGGGACTAATGAGCTCAGCAGTTGAGTCCCATAGTGCTCAGAGCCATTTGAACCATTTGAACAAATGTAAAGATGTAGAGGCTTATCTCACTAGGGGTAAGATAGATACGGCCTACAGGAAAACTAAAGAGACTTTTGGAGAAAAGAGAACCATTCGTATGAATATCAAGAGCTCAGACGGAAACGCAATTCTAAGCAAAGAAGAGAAAGCTGAAAGGTGGAAGGAGTATATAGGGGGCCTGTACAAGGGTGATGTACTTGAGGACAATATTATGGAAATGGAAGAGGATGTAGATATGGATGAAATGGGAGATATGATACTGCGTGGAGAGAGTGACAGAGCACTGGAAGACCTAAGCCGAAACAATGCTCCGGGAGAAGACAACATTCCATTAGAACTACTGATACCCTTGGGAGAGCCAGTCCTGACAAAACTCTACGATCTGGTGAGCAAGATGTATGAGACAGGCGAAATGCCCTCCAATTTCAAGAAGAATATAATAATTCCAATCCCAAAGAAAGCAGGTGTTGACAGATGTGAAAATTACCGAACTATCAGTTTAATAAGTCGCGGCTGCAAAATACTAACACGAATTCTTTACAGACTAATGCAAAAACTGGTAGAAGCCGACCTGGGGAAGATCAGTTTGGATTCCGTAGAAATGTTGGAACACGTCAGGCAATACTGAACCTACGACTTATCTTAGAAGAAGATTAAGGACAGGTAAACCTACGTTTCTAGCATTTGTAGACTTAGAGAAAGCTTTTGACAATGTTGATTGAAATACTCTCTTTCAAATTCTGAAAGTGGCAGGGGTAAAATACAGGAAGCGAAAGGCTATTTACAATTTGTACAGAAACCAGATGGCAGTTATAAGAGTCGAGGGACATGAAAGGGAAGCAGTGGTTGGGAAGGGAGTGAGGCAGGTTTGTAGCCTCTCCCCGATGTTATTCAATCTGTATAAGAAGCAAGCAGTAAAGGAAACAAAAGAAAAATTCGGAGTAGGAATTAAAATCCATGGAGAAGAAACAAAAACTTTGAGGTTCGCCGATGACACTGTAATTCTGTCAGAGACAGCAAAGGACCTGCAAGAGCAGCTGAACGGAATGGACAGTGTCTTGAAAGGAGGGTATCAGATGAACATCAACAAAAGGAAGACGAGGATAATGGAATGTAGTCGAATTAAGTCGGGTGATGCTGAGGGAATTAGATTAGGAAATGAGACGCTTAAAGTAGTAAATGAGTTTTGCTATTTGGGGAGCAAAATAACTGATGTTGGTCGAATTAGAGAGGATATAAAATGTAGACTGGCAATGGTAAGGAAAGCGTTTCTGAAGAAGAGAAATTTGTTGAAATCGAGTATAGTTGCGTCAGGAAGTCTTTTCTGAAAGTATCTGTATGCAGTGTAGCCATGTATGGAAGTGAAACATGGATGATAAATAGTTTAGACAAAAAGATAATAGAATCTTTCGAAATGTGGTGCTACAGAAGAATTCTGAAGATTAGATGGGTAGATCACATAACTAACGAGGAGGTATTGAATAGAATTGGGGATAAGAGTAGTTTGTGGCACAACTTGACCAGAAGAAGGGATCGGTTGGTAGGACATGTTCTGAGGCATCGAGGGATCACCAATTTAGTATTGGAGGGCAGCGTGGAGGGTAAAAATCGTAGAGGGAGACCAAGAGATGAATACACTAAACAGATTCAGAAGGATGTAGGTTGCAGTAGGTACTGGGAGATGAAGAACCTTGCACAGGATAGAGTAGCATGGAGAACTGCATCAAACCAGTCTCTGGACTGAAGACCACAACAACAACATCTGAAAATCTAATGGGCGCAGAAATAGGAGTCAATTTCTAGAAACAAATGGCCAGTAGAGCAGGTTTAAGAATCTCTACAGAGATAACTAAGCGTTATACTCATTTACATACAATATGAAACAGTAGATATAAGTAACAGAGAAGCATTTCAGAAAAAAGTATTGGAAGGGTGCAAAGCAGGGTGGCTAGAAAGACTGGTTCAAATGGCTCTGAGCACTATGGGACTTAACATATGAGGTCTTCAGTCCCCTAGGCTTACAACTACTTAAACCTAACTAACCTAAGGACATCACACACATCAGTGCCCGAGGCAGGATCCGACCCTGCGACCGTAGCAGCAGCGTGGTTCCGGACTGAAGCGCCTAGAACCGCTCGGCCACAACGACCGGCACGGTTATGGATTAAAAAAAAAATATTGACACACGTATCGTCGACGTACCAAAAAGAACCTAGTTCTCGTAACAGGTCTGAATCGCTACAGTACAGCACGTAAAAATGCGGGAATTGTATGTGGGGCATACGGAAGCAGAAGTTACTGACGTATGCATACATATTTTTTCTATTAACGTTTTGTACAACAGCCCACTAATTCTGTTCACGTTCAAAAAAACGAGATAAGCGAAATCGCTAAATGCCCGAACGACGTAAGGCTATTAGCAATTCACGGGCTGGTGATTTTGAAATTACACGCATATATAACAGCTAAATTACTGCTATTATGCCGTGCCTATTTAATCGCTGCGTATTTACAGTATTGGCAGTATTATACCATGATTTCATGTCCAACAAACCGAAAATAGTGACCGCGATTTTTGCGTCATTGATTGAGTGAGATTCTATAGGTTATCGGTCTACCGTACAGCCAAAATTTGCTGGTATTCTCTCTATAATAAAAACACGTTGTGTGTGCGAGTGACTCCTCAAACGTCACTGGATGATTACTAATTGACATCATACTGTGTGTCTACATATACTACACGTGTATCAATACTCCGCAAGCCACCTGATGGTGCGTGGTGGAGGATACTTTTGGTATCTCTAATTGGTCCCTCCTTTCGCCGTTGCACTCGCGAATGGCGCGGAGGAAGAATGGTTGTCGGGAAGCCTCTGTATCTGCTTCAGTTTATAGAGTTTTCTCATTTGTAGTCATTCCGCGAGATGTATGAGGGAGGAAGCACACTACTGGCCGTTAAAATTGCTACGCCACGAAGATGACGTGCTACAGATGCGACATTTAACCGACAGGAAGAAGATGCTGTGATATGCAAATGATTAGCTTTTCAGAGCATTCTCACAAGGTTGGCGCCGGTGGCGACACCTACAACCTGCTGACGTGAGGAAAGTTTCCAACCGATTTCATAAACACAAACAAGCAGTTGCGTGGCGTTGCCTGGTGAAACGTTGTTCTGATGGCCCGTGTAAGGAGGAGAAATGCGTACCATCACGTTTCCGACTTTGATAAAGGTCGGATTGTAGCCTATCCCGATTTCCGTTTATCGTATCGCGACATTGTTGCTCGCGTTCGTCGAGATCCAGTGACTGTCGGCAGAATATGGAATCGGTGGGTTCAGGAGGGTAATACGGAACGCCGTGCTGGATCCCAACGACCTCGTATCACTAGCAGACGAGATGACAGGCATCTTATCTGCATGGCTGGAGCGGATCGTGCAGCCACGTCTCGATCCCTGAGTCAACAGATGGGGATATTTTCAAGACAACCACCATTCTGCACGAATAGTTCGACGTCGTTTGCAGCAGCATGGACTATCACCTCGGAGACCACGGCTGCGGTTACCCTTGACGCTGCATCACAGACAGTAGTACCTACGATGGTATACTCAACGACGAACCTGGGAGCACGAATGGCAGAACGTCACTTTTTCGGATGAATCCAGGTTCTGTTTACAGCATCATGATGGTCGCATCCGTGTTTGGCGGCATCGCGGTTTAGGCACATTGGAAGGGTGTATTCGTCATCGCTATACTGGCGTATCACCCGGCGTGATGGTATGGGGTGCCATTGGTTACACGTCTCGGTCAACTCTTGTTCGCATTGACGGCACTTTGAACAGTGGACGTTATATTTCAGATGTGTTACGATCCGTGGCTTTACCCTTCATTCGATCCCTGCGAAACCCTACATTTCAGCAGGATAATGCACGACCGAATGTTGCAGGTCGTGTACGGGCCTTTCTGGACACGGAAAATGTTCGACTGCTGCCCTGGCCAGCACATTCTCCAGATCTCTCACCAATTGAAAACGTCTGGTCATTGGTGGCCGAGCAACTGGCTCGTCACAATAGGCCACTCACTACTCTTGATGAACTGTGGTATCGTGTTGAAGCTGCATGGGCAGCTGTACCTGTACACGCCATCCAAGCTCTGTTTGACTCAATGGCCAGGCCTATCAAGGCCGTTATTACGGCCAGAGGCGGTTGTTCTGGGTACTGATTTCTCAGGATCTACGCACCCAAATTGCGTGAAAATGCAATCACATGTCAATTCTAATGTAGTCCATTTGTCCAATGAATACCCGTTTATCATCTGCATTTCTTCTTGGTGTAGGTTCAAATGGCTCTGAGCACTATAGGACTTAACAGCTATGGTCATCAGTCGCCTAGAACTTAGAACTACTTAAACCTAACTAACCCACGGACATCACACAACACCCAGTCATCACGAGACAGAGAAAATCCCCGACCCCGCCGGGAATCTTGATGTAGCAATTTTAATGGCCGGCAGTGTAATATGTTGTCCAATATTTCCCGGGAAGTGCCACCGGAAATTTCAATAAGAAACCCGTTCGTGATGCAAACCGCCTCTATTGTAGCGTCCACCGCTTGAGTTTGTTGGGCGTCTCTGTGACGCTCTCGCTCCAGCTAAACGAACCCATGACGAAATGCGCTTCCCTTCCTCCTCAATCTCTTCTATCAGAACTACCTGCTAAGGCTCCCAGACTGATGAACAATACTCAAGAATCGGTGGAACGATTCTCCATGAATGAGTTACATTTCCTTACCATTTTTCCTATGAAAATCAGCCTGGCGTCAGCTTTTCCTACTATTCATTTTATGTGATCATTCCATGTCTGTCCGCATGCTTAGCTGCGTGGTAACGTTTTTGCCTACCATGCTGCGGGCTCAGGTTCGACTTCTGGCCGGGTTGCAGATTTTCTCCGCCCGTGGAATGGTAGTTCTGTTATCATCATCAGCAGCAGATCACCACCATCACCATCAGCATCTTATCATCACCGACCCGAAAGTCAGGTCGGTCTGGATAGTTCTGTAGTAGATACTGCTTCCAATAATTTGTCATCAACAGAGTGGTTATGGAGTGGTGGATGTCTTTTCCTACGCATGCGCAATATGGTTGGGTGGTTGGTTGATTTG
The DNA here is from genome assembly GCF_021461385.2 of Schistocerca piceifrons. Taxonomy (NCBI): domain Eukaryota; kingdom Metazoa; phylum Arthropoda; class Insecta; order Orthoptera; family Acrididae; genus Schistocerca; species Schistocerca piceifrons. Next base: position 116,153,641 of record NC_060147.1, on the reverse strand, counting down.
GGGGTAAGAGAACCAAACAGCGTGGTTGACAGTCCCAGCGGATGAGAAAAGGATGGGGAGGGAAATCGGTCCTACCTTTTCAAAGGAAGCATCCCGGCATTTGCCTGGACCGGTTTAGGGAAATCACGGAAAACCTAAATCTGGATGGCTGGACGCGGGTTTGAACCCCGGTCTCCTGAATGCGAGTCCAGTGTGCTAACCACTGCGACACCTCTTTCGTTACGCAATATATTAGATTTATTTAGGTTCATGGGCAACTGCCGGTGTCCGCACCATTGATCTATCCACCGAAGGTCATCCTGCAAATCGCTATCGTCTATGGCCCATGGTGAACCACAGATGCCTCGGTGCCGGTTTTGGATTTCGCCACTTTGCCATGCACGGTATGCTTTAACTATGGCAGCGGGCAAATAGCTTACAAGCTTAGTCGTTTCGGAAATGCTTTCACCATTGGCCCGAAAACCAATGATCAAGTCCTTCTGCACCTCGAATATATCTCTCCCTTTCCGCTTTACGACAATGATTGCGCTGTTTTCCGTGTCCGCGCGGCACGCTTTATATACCCTCCACTGCTAGTGCTGCCACCTGCTTGCGCGTGTGCGTGTGTATTGAACTGAGATCTAGAAACAACAGAGGGGCTTCGTCCCCGCCATAGTACTCAGTGGTTCATACCCTCACAACAGGCTAAAGCACCCACCCACCAAACCGCCGCCCCACACCGAACTCAGGGTTACTGCGCGGTTCGGCCCCCTGTGAACTCCCCCTGGGAATGTCTAATACCACACAATTGTAGCCCAAATGTTTGCGTGGTACAGTAATTGTGGTGTACGCGTATGTGGAGACAGTGTTTGCGCAGCAATCGCCAGCATAGTGTAACTGAGGAGGAGTATGGGGAACCAGCCCACATTCGCCGAGAAAGATGGAAAACCGCCTTAAAACCCATCCACAGGCTAGTCGGCACACCGGACCTCGACACTAATCCGCCGGGCGGATTCGTGCCGGGGACCGGCACGCCTTCCCGCTCGGGAAGCGGGGTGTTAGATCGCGTGGCTAGCAGGGTGGGCTGAGTGGTTATTGCATGTTGACGTCCAACATAGACGGTGTATGTCAGAGGCTGCGCGATTTCATGAGTGCTGCCGTTTTGGCTTAGTCACTTTTTGGTAGTGAGTGATTTGCAACTGAAAGTGTTTTAGGTGTGTAACAGGCAATGGAAGGTTGTGCTATTATTGGCTGTAACTGTCGCAATAGTTAACACTAAAGATAATAAAGTAAAGGCTTCCTGTCCTCCCTCGCGATGCAAGTCTGCGGAAGATTTAGCTGTGTATATACTGCAGAAAAGTCGCTGTGTGAATGATGCGTATGCTAGAATATCCTCATTTCAAAGAAGCTGATTATGTTACAGATTTGCTTTCGGGAGTGGTAAATTTACCGCAGCAAATGAGTGCTTGTGATCGACGAATTTCCATAGTGTAATTCACCTCACGGTAGAAGCCCCAATGATAGAACATCCCCCGGCCGGCTGGAGTGGCCGAGCGGTTCTAGGCGCTATAGGCTGGAACCGCGCGTCCGCTGCGGTCGCAGGTTCGAATCCTGCCTCGGGCATGGATGTGTGTGATGTCGTCAGGTTAGTTAGGTTTAAGTAGTTCTAAGTTCTAGGGGACTGATGACTTCAGAAGTTAAGTTCCATAGTGCTCAGAGCCATTTGAACCATTTAATAGAACATCCCGTGCAACAGGACGCGGGATCCATAGAAGAAGCAAAGTTTTAACACGAACAACAGTGCTGACAAATGTATATTCTCAGATGAAGTTGTTTGCAACGATTCAGTAAAAGCCAGATTACAGAATTCCTTAGCCGCATTACAGAGGAGACATGCTCAACTGAAAAAAATCGTATCAACGAACGTTTGCACAATGAAGAAAGTAATAAAAGTGCACCTGTTTCTCTTGAGATTAACCGAATACAGGCCAAAACATATTCATCCAATCAAACCGGAAGTTTGTTTCAGGGGTCAAAGCGGGTTCGTCTGATCAAAGAGGACATTTATAAGTAAACTACTTTGCTCGCCGTTCCGCAGAAAATTTACGATTTTCTTAGGAGAAACTCTTACATCCTCTACCTGAAATGTAATTCAAACGTTTTCCGGGGATAAGCCACTCGTATAATTTCTTGAGTAAAACGACAGTGTCCTCTTGTCAGTTGAAGTTATTTTTAACTTGAAATGAATACAAAATGAAAATGAACGCTATCTGTGTGTTGATTTTAACTGTTGTTGTTGTTGTTGTGGTCTTCAGTCCTGAGACTGGTTTGATGCAGCTCTCCATGCTACTCTATCCTGTGCAAGCTTCTTCATCTCCCAGTACCTACTGAAGATATTGAAATATAGAATGAGATTTCCACTCTTCAGCGGCGAGTGCACTGATATGAAACTTCCTAGCAGACTAAAATTGTGTGCCGGACCGAGACTCGAAATCGGGGCCTTTGCCCGGGAAAGGCAAAGGTCCTGAGTTCGAGTCTCGGTCCGGCACACAGTCTTAATCTGCCAGGAAGTTTCGTATTGAGAGATCTCGGAAACTACAAATCGGACAAACAGAAGTGATAGTTCCATTTTTTTAATTCTTTATTTTTATTTATTTTTTTTATTTTTTTTTGGGGGGGGGGAGAGGGACATTCAGTGATATCACACTCGACCCTCCACCCCCACCCCGTGCGTCGGTGACGGGGAGGGCCCAACTTCGAAATCTTCAATGGGAATCCCTGTTTTACATCGCATATTTCGATTCTGCGGTAAAAACTACATATCTTTTGTATGAAGCACTTCCTACGTTTCGACTCAGATGGCGCTGTAATCGGAGGAATATAAATGGGTACACAATCGTAATTTACGACACGCTACCCAGTGGCCCTTGAATATGCAATGGCCCATGGGACCGCACCTCCACGCTGTGGGGGTAGGACAAACCAACTTTTCTCAACTTCTAATTGGGACTCCCACTCGCAGCGTCGCATTCCTGGCACAAATCGACGCGCCACCAACGGCTGTGTAGCGAACTGCGACGTACCATAACGCGCAGTCCGCTAGTCAACTGCGACCGAAGCTCACGTATCGTGCAGACGTAGAACAGACAGCGGCTCTAAACATTACAATATTCGCGCTCGGGCTCTGTTTATTGCCTGCGAACCTATCTATCACCTGGAGAACATGTGTACAATGGACGAAGAATCTTGCAACCACAAAAGAAAAAAGTGATCCTTCTTCATACTTAAAGCGCACAAATGCATATACAGGGTGGTCCATTGATGGTGGCCGGGCCAAATATCTCACGAAATAAGCACCAAACGAAAAAAACTACAAAGAACGAAACTCGTCTTGCCTGAAGAGGGAAACCAGATGGCGCTACGGTTGGCCCCCTAGATTGCACTGCCATAGTTCAAACGGATATCACCTGCGTTTTTTTTTTAAATAGGAACCCCCATTACTTATTACATATTCGTGTAGTAAGTAAAGAAATATGAATGTTTTAGTTGGACCACTTTTTTCGCTTTGTGATAGATGGCGCTGTAATAGTCACAAAAGTATAAGTATGTGGTATCACGTAACATTTCACCAGTGCGGACGGTATTTGCTTCGTGATACATAATCCGTGTTAAAATGGACTGTTTACCAATTTTGGAAATGGCCGAAATCGTGTTGATGTATGGCTGTTGTGATCAAAATGCCCAGCGGGCGTGTGCCATGTATGCTGTTCGGTATCCTGGACGACATCGTCCAAGTGTTCGGATCGTTCGTCCGATAGTTACGTTATTTAAGGAAACAGGAAGTGTTCAGCCACATGTGAAACGTCAACCACGACCTGCAACAGAAGATGATGCCCAAGTAGGTGTTTTAGCTGCTGTCGCGGCTAATCCGCACATCAGTAGCAGACAAATTGCGCGAGAATCGGGACTCTCAAAAACGTCGGTATGGAGAATGCTACATCAACATCGATTGCACCCGTACCATATTTCTATGTACCAGGAATTGCATAGCGTCGACTTTTGAACGTCGTGTACAGTTCTGCCACTGGGCACAAGAGAAATTACAGGACGATGACAGATTTTTTGCACCAGTTCTATTTAGCGACGAAGCGTCATTCGCCAACAGCGGTAACGTAAACCGGCATAAAATCGTCCCGTCGGATAGACCGTTCACCAGGTGCAAGTCTTTCGATTTGACGCCTTAATATGCACTATTGGGCAACGGAAAATCGACGATTGGTGCGACAAGTGGTACATCAGCGACCTTGGTGGGTTAATGTAAAGAGCGGCATTATGGGAGGAAGGATAGTTGGCCCCCATTTTATCGATTGCAATGCAAATGTTGCAACGTATGCTGATTTCCTACATAATGTTCTACCGATGTTACTACAAGATGTCTCACTGCATCACAGAATGGCGATGTACTTTCAACATGACGAATGTCCTGCACATAGCTCGCGTGCGGTAGAGGCGGTGTTGAGTAGCATATTTCATGACAGGTGGATTTGCCGTCGAAGCACCATACCATGGCCCGCACGTTCACCGGATCTGACGTCCCCGGATTTCTTTCCGTGGGGAAAGTTAAAGGATATTTGCTATGGTGATCCACCGACAACGCCTGACAACATGCGTCAGCGCATTGTCAATGCATGTGCGAACATTACGGAAGACGAACTGGCTCTGAGCACTATGGGACTCAACATCTTAGGTCATAAGTCCCCTAGAACTACTTAAACCTAACTAACCTAAGGACATTACACACACCCATGCGCCTGCATCTCGTGGTCGTGCGGTAGCGTTCTCGCTTCCCACGCCCGGGTTCCCGGGTTCGATTCCCGGCGGGGTCAGGGATTTTCTCTGCCCCGTGATGGCTGGGTGTTGTGTGCTGTCCTTAGGTTAGTTAGGTTTAAGTAGTTCTAAGTTCTAGGGGACTGATGACCATAGATGTTAAGTCCCATAGTGCTCAGGGCCTTTTGAACCATTTGAACCACACCCATGCCCGAGGCAGGATTCGAACCTGCGACAGTAGCAGTCCCGCGGTTCCGGACTGCAGCGCCAGAACCGCTAGACCACCGCGGCCGGCGAAGACGAACTACTCGCTGTTGAGAGGAATGTCGTTACACGTATTGCCAAATGCATTGAGGTTGACGGACATCATTTTGAGCGTTTATTGCGTTAATATGGTATTTACAGGTATTCACGATGTAACAGCATGGGTTTTCAGAAATGAAAAGTTCACAAAGGTACATGTATCACATTGCAACAACAGAAATAAAATGTTCAAACGTACCTACGTTCTGTATTTTAATTTAAAAAACCAACCTATTACCAACTGTTCCTCTAAAATTGTGAGCCATATGTGTGAGACTATTACAGCGCCATCTATCACAAAGCGAAAAAATTGGTCCAACTAAAACATGCATATTTCTTTACGTGCTACACGAATATGCAATAAAAACGGGTTCCTATAAAAAAAAAAAAACGCAGTTGATATCTGTTTGACCTATGGCAGCGCCATCTAGCGGGCCAACCATAGTGCCATCTGGTTTCCCCCTTCAAGCTAGACAAGTTTCGTTCTTTGTAGTTTTTTCGTTTGACGCTTACTTCGTGAGATATTTGGCCAGGTCACTATCAACGGACCACTCTGTATATGTCAGTAGTACTTTTCATTGTGGTATATTTATTGTTTTTAAGCTGTAGACAATCTGCGAGTGTATTTATGTTTTTTCCCATTTTTTGCTGCAGATGGATGGTCATTGTAGACCGAAACCGGTTATCTGTTAACAAAACGTTTGTGACCATAGACGTAAATTAAAGGAAACTTAGCTGTAGTACTGGCAGTGCAGCAGAACCCACGCATAGGCGCCCCGGAAATTACACTGCGATTCCGGTACTTCCGTAGATAGTACAGGGTGATTCAAAAAGAATACCACAACTTTAGGAATTTAAAACTCTGCAACGACAAAAGGCAGAGCTAAGCACTATCTGTCGGCGAATTAAGGGAGCTATAAAGTTTCATTTAGTTGTACATTTGTTCGCTTGAGGCGCTGTTGACTAGGCGTCAGCGTCAGTTGATGCTAAGATGGCAACCGCTCAACAGAAAGCTTTTTGTGTTATTGAGTACGGCAGAAGTGAATCGACGACAGTTGTTCAGCGTGCATTTCGAACGAAGTATGGTGTTTAACCTCCTCATAGGTGGTGTATTAAACGTTGGTATAAACAGTTTACAGAGAATGGGTGTTTGTGCAAAGGGAAAAGTTGTGGACGGCCGAGAACGAGTGATGAAAATGTAGCACGCATCCAGCAAGCATTTGTTCGCAGCCCAGGAAAATCGACTCGCAGAGCTAGCAGAGAACTGCAAATTCCACAATCAACTGTATGGAGAGTCCTACGAAAAAGGTTAGTTATGAAACCCTATCGTCTGAAATTGGTTCAAGCACTGTCTGCAGCTGATAAGATTAAAAGAATCGATTTCTGTGATTTTATCCTTGCTCAAATGGAAACAGATGAACCTTTCGTTTCAAAGATTGTGTTTAGTGATGAAGCAACTTTCCACACTAACGGGAAAGTCAACCGTCACAATGTCTGTATATGGGGCACTGAGAATCCGCGGGAAACAACTCAGTATGAACGTGACTCGCCTAAGGTGAACGTTTTCTGTGCCATTTCAGCCAATAAAGTTTTTGGTCCCTTTTTCTTCGAAGGTGCTACTGTAACTGGACTACAGTATCTGGAGATGTTAGCGAATTGGCTGTTCCGTCAGCTCGAACAAGAAGCACAACAATTCATATTTCAGGAGGATGGAGCGCCACCACATTGGCACTTATCTGTCCGTACCTACCCGAACGTCAACTACCCAAGGCGATGGATCGGCCGCCAGGCAGCCCGTGACAGAGCACTTCATCACTGGCCTCCAAGAAGCCCTCATCTTACCCCTTGCGATTTTTTCTTATGGGGGTATGTTAAGGATATGGTGTTTCGGCCACCTCTCCCAGCCACCATTGATGATTTGAAACGAGAAATAACAGCAGCTATCCAAACTGTTACGCCTGATATGCTACAGAGAGTGTGGAACGAGTTGGAGTATCGGGTTGATATTGCTCGAGTGTCTGGAGGGGGGCCATGTTGAACATCTCTGAACTTGTTTTTGAGTGAAAAAAAAAACCTTTTTAAATACTCTTTGTAATGATGTATAACAGAAGGTTATTTATGTTTCTTTCATTAAATACACATTTTTAAAGTTGTGGTACTCTTTTTGAATCACCCTGTATTGTCACAATAGTGCATATTACGAGGGCAGTTCAATAAGTAATGCAACACATTTTTTTCTCGGCCAATTTTGGTTGAAAAAACCGGAAATTTCTTGTGGAATATTTTCAAACATTCCCGCTTCGTCTCGTATAGTTTCATTGACTTCCGACAGTTGGCAGCGCTGTACGGAGCTGTTAAAATGGCGTCTGTAACGGATGTGCGTTGCAAACAATGGGCAGTGATCGAGTTTCTTTTGGCGGAAAACCAGGGCATCTCAGATATTCATAGGCACTTGCAGAATGTCTACGGTGATCTGGCAGTGGACAAAAGCACGGTGAGTCGTTGGGCAAAGCGTGTGTCATCATCGCCGCAAGGTCAAGCAAGACTGTCTGATCTCCCGCGTGCGGGCCGGCCGTGCACAGCTGTGACTCCTGCAATGGCGGAGCGTGCGAACACACTCGTTCGAGATGATCGACGGATCACCATCAAACAACTCAGTGCTCAACTTGACATCTCTGTTGGTAGTGCTGTCACAATTGTTCACCAGTTGGGATATTCAAAGGTTTGTTCCCGCTGGGTCCCTCGTTGTCTAACCGAACACCATAAAGAGCAAAGGAGAACTATCTGTGCGGAATTGCTTGCTCGTCATGTGGCTGAGGGTGACAATTTCTTGTCAAAGATTGTTACAGGCGATGAAACATGGGTTCATCACTTCGAACCTGAAACAAAACGGCAATCAATGGAGTGGCGCCACACCCACTCCCCTACCAAGAAAAAGTTTAAAGCCATACCCTCAGCCAGTAAAGTCATGGTTACAGTCTTCTGGGACGTTGAAGGGGTTATTCTGTTCGATGTCCTTCCCCATGGTCAAACGATCAACTCTGAAGTGTATTGTGCTACTCTTCAGAAATTGAAGAAACGACTTCAACGTGTTCGTAGGCACAAAAATCTGACGAACTTCTCCTTCTTCATGACAACGCAAGACCTCACACAAGTCTTCGCACCCGAGAGGAGCTCACAAAACTTCAGTGGACTGTTCTTCCTCATGCACCCCACAGCCCCGATCTCGCACCGTCGGATTTCCATATGTTTGGCCCAATGAAGGACGCAATCCGTGGGAGGCACTACGCGGATGATGAAGAAGTTATTGATGCAGTACGACGTTGGCTCCGACATCGACCAGTGGAATGGTACCGTGCAAGCATACAGGCCCTCATTTCAAGGTGGCGTAAGGCCGTAGCATTGAATGGAGATTATGTTGAAAAATAGCGTTGTGTAGCTAAGAGATTGGGGAATAACCTGGTGTATTTCAATGCTGAATAAAACAACCCCTGTTTCAGAAAAAAAATGTGTTGCATTACTTATTGAACTGCCCTCGTAGTATCATCCATACCACGTGTCACTGCATCAAGAGCTTCATGGCGCCCATTTCCATAACCGGAAAGTGTTTTGTGAATGGGCACGTCCAAAAATGCAAACGACCCTCACGTTTGCGAGCTGACATCCCAAACATGCTCGGGCTCACACGAGGTTCCTCTTCGGCGAAATGTCTTGGCTCGAACTCGTCTAGGGGTTGAACCGCACGTGTCGCACTACACGCCCTAAATTAGACACTTGTGACCCTTTGGTTAAATTGTCTGTCTGATGGCAAGTTTGCGAAATACTAAGTTAACATAACGCATAATAACAGTAATAATAATATCGGGAAGTAGATTAGTGACCCATAAATGATGTAGGCCACACTGTTGCGATTTGATTAGAATAATGTTTATTCAGAAAGCAAACTAATAGAGAAAGTGGTCGTATTTAGAGTTACTGTTACTCTCGAGCGCATATCCACTTGACACAGTTCGATCGTTCACAATCTCATCGCGAAGTACAAGTTATCTACGCGAAAAGTAAAGTGTTCACACCAGGCGCGCTGCTGCTCACCGCTCATAGACTAATTCCCGTGATACCACACAAGGCGAAATTTTCTGAGTCGTTTCACTTCCCAGCTGCCTAACGACCGACTGTCCGCTTACGCGCCTGCATTCGAACTGTACGCTTTGGTGTCTCGACCAGAAGTACCCACTGCCCTCTGCCCGTCTCAGACCGCGTTTCCTGCCCGCCGAACATTTTCGCTTAACTGACTAGTGCAACTCTCTTTCCTGAAGCCGTCCATCTGATTGGCTACAGCTTATTCTAAATTACTTTACATTTTAACATATCTAAATAATCAAAGCTTGACCACTTTCATGTTCTAAATAAAGAAACAATAGTATACATTACGTAATAAACGTTAAATTCTTTTACATAAAACCAATACAGTTTCCTTCTTATCTTTGAATGCCACGGCCAGTAGCCCTGCACCAGTGTGCTTTCTGATAAATAAATAAAGAGCAAAAGTATTATGCACTGATCTTTACAATAAACGTTCTTTTACCTAATGATTCAATAAGGAGTCATGCTGTCATCGTTCAATGTGTTTGTGTGGAGGAAATGGTGATTTTATGCTTAACAGAAAATACTGATAATTTAAATTTACTATATCTTTTCAACAAATAAAGTTACAGAGTTGATATTCACAACGTTTGTCATTTTAGTGATGCGCTTCTATATGAAGTGCCGATCGTTAAAATTGACCAAACCGTTCAGATTTTAGCATTCAGGGCCTGCCGGAGTGGCCGTGCGGTTCTTGGCACTACAGTCTGGAACCGAGCGACCGGTAGGGTCGCAGGTTCGAATCCTGCCTCGGGCATGGATGTGTGTGATGTCCTTAGGTTAGTTAGGTTCAATTAGTTCTAAGTTCTAGGCGACTGATCACCTCAGAAGTTAAGTCGCATAGTGCTCAGAGCCATTTGAACCATTTAGCATTGAGGTCTTTGTTACAAAACTTGTGAATTTCACTTTTACAGTAAATCCTAAACTACTATAGATGTGATCGATATTCAAGTTTTATTGGGATCACCATGAAAATTGAAGGAGGATGGGAGATTAAAATTACTGTGGCTGGATTCCCTGAATTACTACAGAATTAAATAGTTTTCATAAATGTTTCCCTTTATGGCCGATCTTAGGTTCGCCATATTTAACACTGCTACGTCTCCTTGGCCACAAAAGGCTTCTACTCGGTCTGCCTATAACGCAGGTTCTCGTCTGTCTCACTCGCACACTACAGTGCTTAAACAATAGACGGCTGTGAATTTCCCTATCTCATGATGAATCTGCGCCCTTTGTGGCACACGGTTCTGGACGACAGGGTTCGTTTAACAATTCCTGGCCATATATTTAAATGAGAGCGCAATGCTCGTTAACTCACGTGTTCTTTTCCGAAGTACAGTTTGCAGTGAATCTACATTCACAAACCATGGTAGCGTTAACCGACTTAACATGCATTACTGGAGTGTAGACAACCCGCACTGAGTACTACAAGTTGACCATCAACGTCCTGCCACATGGGGAACCAACTTATTGGTCCGTATTTCTTCTGAGACACTTTAAATGGACGCAAATGTCGAACGTTTACAGGAACAGGAACTACCGGTACTACTGTAGCATGTTCTCCTGGACGTTCGACAACGTTTGTGGTTTCAGCGTGATGGTTTCCCAGCGAACTACGCAACTGAAGCACTGGAGGTATTAGACCGTGTTTACACTGGTAGGTCGGCAGAGGTGGCCCCATTAACTGGCCCCCCTGGGTTGCCGGATTTGACGTCGCTGGATTCGTTTCTGTGGGGATACTAAAAGGTAATGTGTAACAGCAAGTGACAACAGGCTGTGAAGACATGGTCAAGCGCATCAGAAACGCCCGTGCTGACATTCCTGTGTACAGTCATTTGAAAAGCGGATTACTAAGTGCATTGAAGTTAGCGGTACTATGTTTCAGCAATTACTCCAATTGGAAAAGCAGAGCAGCATTTGCCTCGAGGTACGAGCACGGTGGCGCAACGAGCAGTTGCCAATTCGATACTTCGGAGGAATACAGCGTAGCAAATGGGGTTTCCAATTATAAGTTATGAAATACTGGCCTGTCCTACTCTCGCACCATGGGGGTGGGGTTCCACTTACCACAGCCTGGGGGATGTTGCTAGAATGAGAATAAGCCACGTCTCCGCAATTTCCTTTCTTCCAGGAAGGCTAGATCTGCAAGGTTCGCAGATGAGCGTCTGTGAAGTTTGGAAGGCAGGAGACGAGGTACTGGCGGAATTGAAGCTGCGAGGACGGGTCGTGAGTCGTGCTTGGGTAGCTCAGTCGGTAGAGCACTTGCCCGCGAAAGGCAAATGTCCGGAGTTCGAGTTTCGGTCCGGCACACAGTTTTAATCTGCCAGGAAGTTTCAACACGAGTATTATGGGCAAGCCCCGTGAACACAAATGGAAATCCCTCGAGGGAAGCACAGTTCTTTCTTTTCACGAAACACTCTCTACTAAGTTTAGAGAGCCAATATTTGAGACTGACAACGGAATGATTCTGCTGTTGCCAACTTACATTTCTCAAATGGGAGTAAACATAAATTTTCTGAGAGGTAGCAACTGAAAGAGGTCAACTGTGTTTGTCATGAAACAACTGTCACACGTTCATAACAGTTTAATATCGATTATAAAAGTGATTAATAACATTTTTTCTCAATTACTTGCATTAATGCAAGAAGAAAGATTAAGGAAAGGCAAACCTACGTTTCTAGTATTTGTAGACTTAGAGAAAGCTTTTTACAATGTTGACTGGAATACTCTCTTTCAAATTCCGAAGGTGGCAGGGGTAAAATACAGGGAGCGAAAAGCTATTTACAATCTGTACATAAAGCAGATGGCAGTTATAAGAGTTGAGGGACATGAAAGGGAAGCAGTGGCTCGGAACGGAGTGAGACAGGGTTGTAGCCTATCCCCGATGCTATTCAATCTGTATATTGAGCAAGCAGTAAAGGAAACAAAAGAAAAGTTTGGAGTAGGTATTAAAATCCGTAGAGAAGAAATAAAACTTTGAGGTTCGCCGATAACATTGTAATTCTGTCAGAGACAGCAAAGGACTTGGAAGAGCAGTTGCATGGAATGGACAGTGTCTTGGAAGGAGGGTGTAAGATGAACATCAACAAAAGCAAAACGAGGGTAATGGAATGTAGTCGAATTAAGTCCGGTGATGCTGAGGTAATTAGATTAGGAAATGAGGCACTTAATGTAGTAAAGGAGTTTTGCTATTTGGGGAGCAAAATAACTGATGATGGTCGAAGTAGAGAGGATATAAAATGTAGACTGGCAATGGCATGGAAAGCGTTTCTGAAGAAGAGAAATTTGTTAACATCCAGTATTGATTTAAGTGTCAGGAAGTCATTTCTGAAAGTATTTGTATGGAGTGTAGCCATGTGTGGAAGTGAAACATGGACGATGAATAGTTTGGACAAGTAGAGAATAGAAGCTTTCGAAATGTGGTGCTACAGAAGAATGCTGAAGATTAGATGTAGATCACATAACTAATGAGGAGGTATTGAGTAGAATTGGGGAGAAGAGGAGTTTGTGGCACAACTTGAGTAGAAGAAGGGATCGGTTGGTAGGACATGTTCTGAGGCATCAAGGGATCACCAATTTCGTACTGGAGGGCAGCGTGGAGGCCAAAAATCGTAGAGGGAGACGAAGAGATGAATACACTACGTAGATTCAGAAGGATGTAGGTAGCAGTAGGTACTGGGAGATTAAGAAGCTTGCACAGGATAGAGTAGCATGGAGAGCTGCATCAAACCAGTCTCAGGACTGAAGACCACCACAACAATGCGTGACGTGGCAGAGGTTACAGCTTGGGAGACAAACGTATGAAAAACACCTTGCTCGGATATTCCACCTACTATACACATACAATATGTGTTCAAAAGTATTCGGACAGCTGGTTGAAAATGACTTACAAATTCATGGCGCACTCCATCGATACTGCTGGAATTCAATATGGTGTTGGGCCACCCTTAGCCTTTATCACAGCTTCCACTCTCGTAGGCATCCGTTCAATCAGGTGATGGAAGGTTTCTTGGGGAATGGCAGCCCATTCTTCACCGAGTACTGCACTGAGGATAGGTATCGATGTCGGTCGGTAAGGCCTGGCACGACGAATTCGGCATTCCAAACCATCCCAAAGGTGTTCTATACAATTCACGTCAGGACTCTGTGTAGGCCAGTCCATTACAGGGATGTTATTGTCTTGCAACCACTCAGCCACAGGCTGTGCATTCTGAACTGGTGCTCGATCGGGTTGAAAGATACAGTCGCCATCCCCGAATTGCTCTTCAACAGTGGCAAGCAAGAAGGTGGTGAAGACATCAATGTAGGCCTGTCCCGTGATAGTGCCACGGGAAACAACAAGGGCTGCAAGCCCCCTTCATGAAAAATACGACCACACCATACTACCGCCTCCGAATTTTACTGTTGGCACTACACACGCTGACAGATGACGTTCACTGGGCATTCGCCATAGCCACACCCTGCCATCGGATCACCACATTGTGTACCGTGATTCGTCGCTCCCCAAAACGTTTTTCCACTGTTCAATTGTCCAACATTTACGCTACTCGCACCAAGCGAGGCGTCGTTTGGCATTTACCGGCGTGTTTTTTGGCTTATGAGCAACCGCTCGACCATGAGATCCAAGCTTTCGCACCTCCCGCCTAACAAACAGTCATAGTACTTGCAGTGGATCCTGACGCAGTTTGGAATTCTCGTGTGATGGTCTGGATAGCTGTCTGCCTATTACACATTACGACCCTCTTCAACTGTCGGCGGTCTCTGTCAGTCAACAGACGAGGTCGGTCTGTAAGCTTTTGTGCTGTACGTATCTCTTCACATTTCCACTTTAATATCACATCGGAAACAGTGGACCTAGGGATGTTTAGGAGTGTGGAAATCTCGCGTACAGACGTATGACACAAGTGACACCCAATCACCTGACCACGTTCGAACTCCGTGAGTTCCGCTGAGCGCTCCATTCTCCTCTTTCACGATGTCTAATGAATACTGAGGTCGCTGATATGGACTACCTGGCAGTAGGTGGCAGCACATATGTTTATTGGGATGTCCGGATACTTTTGATCACATAGTGTATGTCGTAGTATTGCAATCGTAAGCCGAAAAGCCTTAAATACAATTTTGTTGTTTGCTAACAGCTTTTCAGTTCTATGTATGTATAGTAAAAAAATGTTCATTGGAGTATAGGGTAAAAATTTAAAGGAAATCGGTCAATAGCTTTTCGATATTTTTGATAATAACTATTGTCCTTTATATACTACACATTTAATATGTATATTTAAAAAATAGGTGTATATAAACCTGCATGTATTAGAATGCAATTTTATGTCAAAATTTCGAAGAAGGCGGTGAGAACTTTCAGAAATTTAAGCTTTTGAACAAACGAACATTTTTCTTTATACAAATTCCCTCTAATTTTTGGACATATATTTACATATTACGTTATATATAAAAATTCGAATGCAACATGTGGCCAAAATTTCAAAGCAATCAGTGGTGAGCTTTGGGAGATATACGATTTCGAAGGAAGGAACATTTACATTTTAATTTATATGGATTGACTGCTAGTTACAGCTTTCAACTAATTTTTGTTACTTTTAATTTTTTGTTAAAAGTCTTTGCCTGTTACAAATATCAAATTACAACAAATGCATAATTATGCTTGTAACCTGTCGACATTCAATTACTGATTTTATTTTGCAAATCAGTAAATGAATTACTGATATGACGAATTCTAGAAACACGGAACCACTCGTAATTCGATACCGAACAGAAATACCGAACAGCTTGGTAAGAACCGAACTACTGGCAGCAAACATACTGGCTGAAAGCGGTTATCAAAAATATAATAAAATCTCTGATCTAGACTACTTTCAGATGCTGCAACATCGTCGCGAAAATACAGTGACCCGTATATGCAATAAGTTTCCTTTAAGTTACGTCTACGGTCACAATCTTTTTGTTAACAGATTACCGGTTTCGGTCTATAATGACCATCATCAGATCTGTTTCATAAAAACAAAGCCACTATGGCTGCAGTACGTTAGGACTTTGTTTTTATGAAACGCATCTGATGACGCTCATTGAAGACCGAAGCCGGTAATCCGTTAACAAAATGTTTGTGACCATAGACGAAAATTAAAGGAAACGTAGCCTACTTTATTAAAATAAATTTCACAGTATTCGACGAAGTCGCATATTTGCATTTCCGAACTCTTTCAAGAATGCTCATTCCGTGACCAGCACACGGAGTGCAATCTGTAAGCACTCGACGTCTGATCGACTATCTAAATGCGACCGAAGGTTTTCGCCCTCCTCGCCGAGTCAGTAACTTCAGAACCGGGCAAGTGATCGCGATGCTCATTTTTCAATACCCTCGCGCGGCATTCCATCTGTTCTCCCGCTCCCTCGGGTTAAACATAGGTCTGTGGAGGCAGCTCCCAGAATACGCGATGAGATGTGACTCCATTTAAATTTCGCCTGCCGGCCTCGTAGATCGATAGCCGAGGACGCGGCGGCAGAGTCGGAACGGAGTGCGCGGAATCGAATGAAACCGGCGGCGTATTCAGATCGCGTCCGACAATCGCGCGAGAGCCAGATCGACGGCGGGGAGGCATTCGTCTTCATTCCGCCTCCCCCCCCCCCCCACCGGTCAGCTCTCCGTGTGTGTGAGGTGAGCGTGGGGGTGGGAATGGGGGAGATTCCTCCAGCGGACTACAACCTGTGTCTCCATCGGGGCGCGCCCAGCAAGAAGTGACCTCTTTCCTGCAACTCCGTCATCTGAATGCCTCCGCCTCCTCTATCTGTGGGCACGTTTATCTCTGTTCTGCTCGCCCCAGACCTCTGTCGTCCTCTTGCCCCTCTCTCCCCCTCCAAACCCTCCCTCCCTTCACTTTCGATAAGGCGACATTACGGTGGACGTCGACCGGTGAAGAGGAAATTGGAAAAAGAAGGAGATTTAGCGGGGACGAATATAGTTACCTCCCCGCGTGTCGCAAGCCCTGGTGTGGGGCTCACCGGTTTGGGGTGGGGGGAGGGAGGGGACTGGGGAATGCGACTGGAGACAGCAGGTGGCGCGGTGGGGTGGGGGGAGGAATCGCGGGGGAGTGGGGAATTAGGGGAGGGGAACGACCCTAGAAGTGTAATCTCGCGAGCTCATCAAGTGTCAATTCCGGCGATGGGTGGTCCCAGTGAGAGAGAGAAAGTGGGTGAACGAGAGGAAGACAGAGTGGGTGAGAGAGAGAGAGAGAGAGAGAGAGAGAGAGAGAGAGAGAGAGAGAGCGCAAGCACTGCTCTGGTTATTAGTATTATTTGGTCCGTGCACGACAGAATGTTCCAAAATGCCACGCGCAAAAATTTGATTTTTCAGGAGGGGATCATATGTCGGGCTCTATTCATCATAGTCATAAGGAGGCAGTCGCTTTCGATAGCTCTTGGCCGAGCGCCTATTTGTTTGCCTGTCGGAAGAGCAGGGATACAGTAGCTATTCTGCAGTACAGTGTCAAAATTTAAACATCACACACTTCCTGCATTCCAGGCAAATTGAACAAATCGGTTGGTTCTCTTGCACTGGCCGTGGCCTAGGGTGGACGTAAGGCAGCTTATAAAAGCTCCATTTTTTTTTCGTTATATTCGGACAAATATCTTACATATAATGTTGGAAACATGCGTTATAGCGTCTTCTTTTTTTTTCTTTTTCGAGAAGGTATTCGATATCAGTATTTCGCGTTTCATATATTCAAAGAATCTAGGTGGAGGTAATTTTAGTGCTGGCAACGTAAATTTAGCATTTAAACAGCATATGCTCGGTGTTTCTCCTTTAAATTTTTTCACCTTACAATATTTACATAGTTTACCCATTTTCCCGATTACTATACTTGGATGTTCATTATATTTTATAGTTGGATCGTATTGAAGGGCCACATTTTTTAGACACTAACACCCTTTTCTCCTCGAGCATTCTGCATTTGAAGATGTCTTTAAAAATTGTCCCGCGACGTGGTCTCCCAAGCGAAGATTATTTATTACTTCTGTATTCTGTTCATCACTTTTATTGGTGTCCCATCTTTTTCCTATTTTTCTATAGGACTGCTTTATTCTGCGATCTATCTCCCTAATGTCTTCACGTTGCTCTTCTGTTACATTATTTCTTCCTCGTCGAGAATTTTGTCGTAACACTGCTAGACGTTCTTCTCTTTCGTAATCGGTTCCGTTGTTCCACTCCATCTTTTGTCTTTTCGACGCTACACGAAGTCGCGAAAAATTGCTTTTACGTTTGAGCAGTTTGCTCCAGTACATTTTCACGTTCTTTATTACTGCACGCAGATATTAATTACTACTCCTTTAAATGCTGAAATGGAACTGAATCAAAGTTTTCGCGAGCAGTTTTAATATGTTGTTTTATTTTCCTGCGATTACTATAAATTATACTGAAACGCGCTACGCAAAGATTACATCACGCAGTTTGTGTTAGCAGAATCGAGTCTTAATTACCCCAGCATCACAATTTTTGTCACCCACAAACACCCACTTCCACCCACTGCGACCAAAATAACTTAGAGCACAATGCGAGACTTAAGGTTACTCGCACGCATAAACGCCATTCCTCTGCAGTGAATAATTTTGCTACAAAGTGAAATATACGGACACTTGTCATATTTTACACACACACACACACACACACACACACACACACACACACACACACACACTGTTGTTACCTTTTCGTACAAACACGATTCTCTGGACCTATACGACGTAATACAATGGGAAGTATGTCTGCCAAATACTTTGTAGTGGATCGCAGATTACAAATGTGCGGGTAGATGCAAGAGTTTGGTAAAAGACTATTATATAAAATGAGGAGACGGGAAGACGAAAGGATAAGACAGACAGACTTGGAGTCTGCAGTCTTATTTAGCTGGCTGTGATAACGTCGCTTCTCGACGGCTGGCGCTCTCGCATACTATCCAACTGGAAAAGTAAAACTTCGAACTCCTATCTGTCGGAAATGAAGAGCGCGTCATACTAGATCAGTAGTTGCCGCATCTGAATATGTACTGAAATTGTGCTAATGATAAGGAAAAACTGTAGATGCGTTGGCCGAATGCTTGTTCCCCTGTAAGCTGTAGTTGGAATCGTCCCAACCACGAGCAAATCACCTCTCGTGTTGCGCAGTGCCGCAACTGTGACACGCTTCCATAGGTCTCCTCCATTTACTGCTGCAGGAGGAACGTAAACTGCCTCTTTCACAAAATCGCACAAGAAAAAGTAACAAGACGTGTGATCAGGAGATTTCGGCAAGCAGAATGCAAGAGACAGGTGTTCCTTTCCGTATAACCTGCGCATCGGTCTCTGCTCGCCCGAAATCTGTAGTGGTCGTTTACTTAACTATCAGTGCTCCAGCGGTGGTCATCGAAACTTCAGATCCACTTTTTTCCAACGTTGTGCTGATTGTTCATATCCAGTTTTTATATCGTGAAATAAAACTTAAAGGCAGTGGGTCCATGTTTTTGAATCAGCCTTCATTTGTGGTACAGCGCTAATGAGCAAACCAGCTTGACTCGAGAGCGTACTTAAACAGAGGTGACAGAAGTCGTGGGTAGCGATACGCACATATACAGGGCTATTACAAATGATTGAAGCGATGTCATAAATTCACTGTGGCTCCATTCATTGACATATGGTCACGACACACTACAGATACGTAGAAAAACTCATAAAATTTTGTTCGGCTGAAGCCGCACTTCAGGTTTCTGCCGCCAGAGCGCTCGAGAGCGCAGTGAGGCAAAATGGCGACAGGAGCCGAGAAAGCGTATGTCGTGCTTGAAATGCACTCACATCAGTCAGTCATAACAGTGCAACGACACTTCAGGACGTAGATCAACAAAGATCCACCAACTGCTAACTCCATTCGGCGTTGTATGCGCAGTTTAAAGCTTCTGGATGCCTCTGTAAGGGGAAATCAACGGGTCGGCCTGCAGTGAGCGAAGAAACGGTTGAACGCGTGCTGGCAAGTTTCACGAGTAGCCCGCGGAAGTCGACGAATAAAGCAAGCAGGGAGCTAAACGTACCACAGCCGACGGTTTGGAAAATCTTACGGAAAAGGCTAAAGCAGAAGCCTTACCGTTTACAATTGCTACAAGCCCTGACACCCGATGGCAAAGTCAAACGATTTGAATTTTCGGCGCGGTTGCAACAGCTCATGGAAGAGGATGCGTTCAGTGCGAAACTTGCTTTCAGTGATGAAGCAACATTTTTTCTTAATGGTGAAGTGAACAGACACAATGTGCGAATCTGGGCGGTAGAGAATCCTCACGCATTCGTGCAGCAAATTCGCGATTCACGAAAAGTTAACGTGTTTTGTGCAATCTCACGGTTTAAAGTTTACGGCCCCTTTCTCTTCTGCGAAAAAAACGTTACAGGACACGTGTATCTGGACATGCTGGAAAATTGGCTGATGCCACAACTGGAGACCGACAGCGCCGACTTCATCTTTCAACAGGATGGTGCTCCACCGCACTTCCATCATGATGTTCGGCATTTCTTAAACAGGAGATTGGAAAACCGATGGATCGGTCGTGGTGGAGATCATGATCAGCAATTCATGTCATGGCCTCCACGCTCTCCCGACTTAACCCCATGCGATTTCTTTCTGTCGGGTTATGTGAAAGATTCAGTGTTTAAACCTCCTCTACCAAGAAACGTGCCGGAACTGCGAGCTCACATCAACGATGCTTTCGAACTCATTGATGGGGACATGCTGCACCGAGTGTGGGAGGAACTTGATCATCGGCTTTATGTCTGCCGAATCACTAAAGGGGCACATATCGAACATTTGTGAATGCCTAAAAAAAACTTTATAGTTTTCGTATGTGTGTGCAAAGCATTGTGAAAATATCTCAAATAATAAAGTTATTATAGAGCTGTGAAATCGCTTCAATCATTTGTAATAACCCTGCAGATAGCAGAATTATCGCGTGCACAAGGTTTGAAAGGACAGTACATTTGTACCCAAGTTATTGATGGGGAAAGGTTTCAGACATGATTACGATTGCACGATGAGAATTAACAGACTTTGAACGTATAATGGTAGTTGGAGCGAGACGCGTGGGATATTCGGTTTCGGAAATCGTTAGGGATTTCAGTATTCCGACATCCGCAGTGTCAAGAGTGCAAGAATACCAAAAATGCAGGCATTACCTTTCACCACGGGCAATGCAGTGGTCGACGGTCTTCACTGAACGAACGAGAGCTGTGGCGTTTGCGTAGAGTTGTCAGTGCTAACAGACAAGCAACACTACGTGAAGTAACCGCAGAAATCAATGTAGCGCGTCGACGAACGTATCCGTTAGGTGAATGCGGTGAAATATGGCGTTAATGGGCTGTGGCAGCAGACGACCGACGCGAGTGCCTTTGCTAACAGCAGGACATCGCCTGCAGCGTCTATCCTGGAATCGTGACCATATCGGTTGTAGCCTAGACCACTGGAAAACAGCGGCCTGATCAGCTATCTCCGAATTTCAGTTGGTAAGGGCTGATGGCGAGGTTCGAGTGTCGTGCGGATCCCACGAAGCGATTGACCCAAGTTGTCAACAAGGCACTGTGCAAGCTGCTTCCATAATGGGGTGGGCTCTGTTTGCGTCGAATGGACTGGGTCCTCTGGTCCAACTGAAAAGATGATTCACTGGAAATGGTTACGTTCGGCTACTTGGAGACCATTTGGGGCCATTCAGGGGCTTCATGTTCCCAAACAACCATGTCATATCAGCGGCCACAATTCTTCGCGACTGGTTTGAAGAACATTCTGGACTATTCGAGATAATCATCTGGCCTCCCAGACCGCCCGACACGAATCCCATAGAATATTATTGTGACGTAATCGAGATGTCAGTCCGCGGATAGAATCCTGCACCAGCGACGCTTTGGCAATTGTGGGTGACTGTAGGGGAGCATGGCTCGGTACTTCTGTAGTGTACGTCCAACAACTTGTTGAGTCAATGTCCGTGGAGTTGCTCCTCTCTGCCGGGAAAAAGGGAGGTCCGCCACGATATTAGGAGCTACCCCATGACACTTTTCATCTCACAAGGGGAGGCCGCCAATTGTGAAATTCAGATTCGATTCATACTGCGCATAATAAAAGCTCATGGCCAGAGGTGTAATGTGGCAAAGCACCAAGATGCACTTCTCAGCCGTTGTCGAGAAAATCGACAGTTAAAAGAAACCGTTGCGGTGGAATACTCTCTACGATTAGTAATTTTCTACAGCGTGGTGGTGCAGCGGTAAGCGCTCGGGTTCGTAATCCGAAGGTCGCCGGATCGAATCTCGCTCCATGCAACTTTTTCTTTTAGTATTTGTTTTTTGTAATTCATATATATATAATTCCCGGCAATCAGTTGCAACAATTATGCATATAATAAGTTGTTGAAAGTCGTTTGTCGTGGAAAAACTGGCGACATCATTATGTTTTCCGCAAACAAAGTTGTATTTCACAAATGTTATTAATTGTCTTCATAATGTTAACCACGTATAGTTAACGGAAGACGTAGAAACGAATACGTATAGCGTAAGTCAAACGTTCGAATTAGAATAGAGACCCCACGAACACAAACTTGCTGTGGCAGGTATGAAATATGAACTCCGTTACTCGCTCGCTACACTTGAAGGACAGATGTTGAATGGGCCGAAACGAGCCGACCCATAACAGCGTAGTTGCCTGCTAACTTCGAAAGAAGGTAGATGCGGTCCCTAGCGCAACTTATAACATCGTCGAAAATCAGTGCGGACGGGACAGCTTTGGTACACCCTGTTAAACAAACGGGAAAATGGAGGCGGTACAATTGGAGAGCGATCCGCCTTCACCAACATGCATAAGCAATTCATTAATAGTTTATATATATATATTTGAATTGCAAAATGCTAATAATAAAAAAATATTGCATGGCGCGAGATTCGATCCGGCGACCTTCGGATTACGAACCCCAGCGCTTACCGCTGCGCTATGACGCTGTAGATAATTGTTAGTCGTAGATAGTATTTCACCGCAACGGTTTCTTTTGACTGTCGATTTTCTCGACAACGGCTGAGAAGTGCATCTTGGTGCTTTGCCACATTACACCTCTGGCCATCAGCTTTTATTATGCGCAGTACGAATCGAATCTGAATTTCACAATTGGAGACCTCCCCTTGTCAGTGTAAAATACTAAACGGGGTAAAACGCTCCGAGCCGTGTGCGGCTGGCGTTTGTGCCATTGGTAGGTTGGCATCGTGTAATAGGGATAGTGGCGCCTCGTTACCTTCTTCTGTTTACTGGCGCCACTACGTTTGGTTCAAATGGCTCTGAGCACTATGGGACTTAACGCCTGAGGTCATCAGTCCCCTATAACTTAGAACTAATTAAACCTAACTAGCCTAAGGACATCACACACATCCATGCCCGAGGCAGGATTCGGACCTGCGACCGTAGCAGTTACGCGGTTCCACACTGAAGCGCCTAGAACCACTCGGCAACACCGGCCAGCCACTACGTTTGCTAATGAGGTCTGTCTGTGAGTGGCAGCAGCAGCGTTTATCGATATCTAGTACTTGTACTATCTTTGGAAGGATGTGAAGTGTTTTACGGTTTGGGTGTGTCGGTTGGGACGGAGCAGGAGAGAGGTCCGGCTGCGTGCGGACATGCCGCGACAGCTGGTGGCACGCGGGCACTGCCGGATCGAGGGGCTGTAGTTGCGAGGGCCACGACCTCGTTCTACACCGGACCCAGGTCGTTGAGTTGAGTGAACATTAATCCGGTAGCGAATCCTGCATTTTTGTGATCACGCCAACTGTCTGTGCATTGCTGCTCGAGGGTCGCCATGAGACGAACAGCAGCAAGTGTAGCTTGTCGAGTTCGCGGAATCTATTAGCCGTGTTCTACTGTTTGTTACCAGTTTTTGAATTTTGTGTTAATGTTTGTTGAAATGCAACCAGAGGTATTTTACTGCCTAGAGGCCGCTAACGCCGTAGTTACCTGCCCTGGAGGTTAGCGTGTTTTTGCGGCAGTGTACGAGGTGTGGCTAGAAAAAAACCGGACTAGTACTGGTGAAACAATAAAACGAATGCAATAAGGCTGAAAGTCGCGTGGCCTGTCACGTGACTCTGCCCCCTGCACTCAGTCTGCCCGTGGCGTCTGTTTTAAGTAGTTGACGTTTTGTCTGTGCGTCGGAAAATGTTGAGTGTACAGAAAGAACAGCGTGTTAACATCAAATTTTGTTTTAAACTAGGAAAATCTGCAAGTGAAACGTTTGTAATGTTACAACAAGTGTACGGCGATGATTGTTTATCGCGAACACAAGTGTTTGAGTGGTTTAAACGATTTAAAGATGGCCGCGAAGACACCAGTGATGACACTCGCACTGGCAGACCATTGTCAGCAAAAACTGATGCAAACATTGAAAAAATCGGTAAACTTGTTCGACAAGATCGCCGTTTAACAATCAGAGCAGTGTCTAAGTTAACAGGAGTTGACAAGGAAAGTGTTAGCAGATTCTTCATGAAAGTTTCAACATGAACAAAGTGTGTTCAAAAATGGTTCCAAAGCGTCTCACAATTGAACAGAAGGAACGCCGAAGAATGATTTGTTCTGACATCCTGGAAAACATTGAAAGTGATCCCACTTTCTTACAAAATGTTATTACTTGCGATGAATCGTGGTTTTTTACTTACGATCCCGAAAATAAACGCCAATCGATGCATTGGAAAACTCCTGGTTCACCACGACAAAAAAAAGCACGAATGTCAAAATCGAAATTCAAGGCAATGATTATTGTTTTTTTTTGACATCAAAGGGATTGTGCACATTGATTGGGTACCAGAGGGACAAACAGTGAATCAGCATTACCACATTAGCGTCCTGGCTACCCTACGTGAGCGAGTACGGAGAAAACGGAACGATTTGTGGAGAAAAAAGTCATGGATCCTTCACCAAGACAATGCCCCAGCCCACAGTGCGTTGTCAGTGAAGACGTTTTTGGCAAAACACAACATTCCCATCTTAGATCATCCACCCTACTCACCTGATTTGGCCCCCTGTGACTTTTTTCTTTTCCCTAAAGTCAAGTTAGCTTTGAAAGGAACTAGATTTGAGACTGTTGAAGCAGTAAAAGAAAAAGCGACGGAAGTAATGTATGGACTTACCGAAAATGATATGCAGCATTTCTATGAACAGTGGAAAATTCGTATGGAGCGGTGTAGAGACCGAGGAGGAGAGTACATTGAAGGAGATAACATGAAATTGTAAATAATTGTAAATAAATGTTTTTTCCAGCATCAGTCCGGTTTTTTCTAGCCGCACCTCGTACTTTTCCTCCTCTTGCCGATGCTGTCTGGCAAGGCGTGTAGTACGACAGCCTCCTTGACCGCGGTGTGGAGTGTGGTTTCTTTTGTCTACCTTGGTTGTTGCACTTCTTTCTGGATTTCGATGTTTTAAACACCAGATCCTGAAGACGCAGTGCTGCCTGTCACTTCGCCCTCGCTTCAATTATTCAATCGTTATACTGGCTATCACACGTTAGGTGGATTTGGTGAGAGGATTGATCGGCGTTTAAACTATCCCTAGTTCGAGTTGCCATCTTGTTAGGTGAGAATAACTCTTGTCAGCCTGTCTCACCACTTACGTAGCTGTAGGGACTTTTCTCAGGTCGATCCTTGGGGCACTGTCTGTGGATCATTCCCTTCTTTATTTGGTGTCAATTGTTTAAAAATAATATCTTGTTTAAATTATTCCTATTGCTTGTGGGCTTCAGCCGACAAATAACTTCAATTACTCTCGATAAGGCCTTCAACCGTCAGTGTAGCTTGTGTTACAGTCAGTTTTCTTAAAATTATTGTTTTAAAAATTTTTTGCTATTTTCAACGTGTAGTTGTCTTCCTCAGACCCGCCAGGGTAGCCGAGAGCGCTAACGCGCTGCTTCCTGGACTCGAGTAGGCGCGCCGGCCCCGGTGGACGACGAGGGCCAATGTGCCGGCCAGCCTGGATGTGGTATTTAGGCGGTTTTCCACATCCCGCTAGGTGAATACCGGGCTGGTCCCCACGTTCCACCTGAGTTACACGCGGTGCAGACATTTGAAACACGTCCGCACTATTTCACGATTTACACTAGACGCAGACATTGGGGAACACTGATTCCATCCTGGGGGGTACAGGGTGGTGGCAGGAAGGGCATCCGGCCATCCCTAACACTAACTCTGCCAAATCTGTTGTAACCACGCCGATCCCGCGATCGCTGCGGGACTATGGCGTAAGCGAACGAACGAAAGAAAGAAAGAAAGAAAGAAAGAAAGAAAGAAAGAAAGTTGTCTTCCTCACTTGTAATTCAGGCCTTCAGCCACTAATTGTTCTGAAGTATTGCTTATGGCCTTCAGCCGATAAATAATTTTGAATTTTTTCTTAATAAGGCCTTCAGCCATCAGTGTAACCTGTGTTATAGTCAATTTTTGAAAACGATTATTTAAAAAACATATTGCCTTAAATAAAGTGTACGTGTTTACTGTGCAAGCAACGGTGACTGAGTAGGCCCCGCCCACACCTTTTCCTGCCTTCCCTAAGTCGCACGTATCACGCTCACCTAGCTACCCAGTGCAAGTTTTCAATGTTTCACTTAATTATTCAAAAATACTTATACTGGCGTCATAATCCACACACTGAGACATATAATTAAAGATTTAACACAGTAAGACATGTCTTACAGTTAGGAACCGTGCGTATGTCATGTGGCAGAGCAAATTATGCAGACTATATTGATATGGTATTTGAGAATGACAGCACTTAGTGAATTCCAAAAAAACTTTACACATGATACCAAAGCTTTTCGAAACTTTTGTCGCTGGCAGCACGCAAAAAATAATGAAAGGAGAAAAGTTTATCGTTTACTACATTTTCCATGCTCGTGCAGTCAAACTTGAGCATGGGCGTTTTAATTTATTTGTTCTGTTACATCCCAACCTTGTATACGGCACCTATAACGGGTAAAATTTTCAGTCTCAGACTGAAGCTATCTTTACATTGCGGCAATGTCGACATGAAGCGGCCGCAAGAAAAACATTTGTTAGAAAATGACGAAATTCCTCCAGCTGTATTAAGGTGTTGGTTTTATTGGCAACTAGTTTCGATGTTGCTACAACATAACCTTCAGGCCATAAGTACAACATACCATACATAAACAACAAATGCTACAACAGTAATTTATGAGTTACTATACAAAACATTTCTGTTATAACCAAATTATATAATAGATAATTTTAATGAAACTAATTATATTTTTGGTTATTTCCGTTAAAATGCCATCACTCTGGACATTAGCCATTTACGTGGTATCACTAAATACAAATGAAGCTGTATATGCACAGTCGTCTTATTATAAGTTAATATCAGGTATTAAAAATGGGAGATATAGAAGCTTAAGCGACAAGTCGTTATTCTAACAGATAATAATATAGGCGAGGAACATTGTAACTCTTTTTATTCATTTTTTAAAATAATGAACTATAAAAAGGAGAACATACGCATTGCCAGTCAGACATATGTTAGGTAAATTTCATTCTTTACTAGTAGTGAACGGTGAGCAAGGCAGACTAGAACTACGTTTGCAAAGTTCTGTACTGTCGTCATACTAAAGTAACAGTGGCGTAATTTACTTAGACAACTTGGTGGTTCCTAACACCACGAAAGAAATGCTAAGGGACCGAAAAAATGGTGTAAAACCCAGTTCATACAAGGTAGCCAATAGTGTAAAATACATGATAATCAATTTAAAAACTATTCATTCCAATAAATGTATAAGTTAACACGTTGCTGAAATAATTTATAGCCTATGTCGGTGTCTCATCGAAGGCTTTGACCAGGGCCTATAGTCTTATAGTCCATTATTTAAAAAAAAATTACAATGTTCCACGCCTATATTATTATCTATTAGACTAATGACTCATAGCTTAAGTTTTTATGTACTCCCATTTTTGATACCTGATATTAACTTATAATAAAACGATTGTGCATATACAGCTTCATTTGTATTTAGTGATACCTAGTGATACCACGTAAATGGTTGATGTCCAGAGTGATTGCATTTTAACGGAAATGACCAAAAATTTATTAGTTTCATTAAAATTATCCATTATGTAATATGGTTATAATAGAATTGTTTTGCATAATAACTCATAAATTACTGTTGTTGCATTGGTTGTTTATGTATGGTATATTGTACTTAGGGCCTGAAGATGATGTAGCAACATCGAAACTAGTTGCCAATAAAACCAACATCTTAATACAGCTGGAGGATTTTCGTCGTTTTCTAACATATATTGTACTAGCTGACGTCCTAAGCTGTCCGTTTCAATTATGGATATACGAAGAAAAACGTTTCGCCACCGCGGCTGGCTGTTTGTTTGTTTTTGTGATTTGTTTTGTTTTAGGACGCAAAAACAGCTGGAGTCATACGCGCCCAAGTCAAAACTATAGAACACGAAGACAGAGAGGAGTTAAAAAACGACTATGCGTCAATCCTAATTGACATAAGTGAAGAAAGCTTAAAAACGGGGAGGTGGAGAAAGGACTACAAAGGACACCATACACTTACGGACGTGCAGGACTAAAAGTTAAATGGCTTTCGCAATATTGCTTTGACAGATAAGTAAAACACGGTCGGCAGTACGCGCGTCATTTGCTAAAACGGCCGATAACACAGACGGCAAACCCAAGCTGAAACGTAAACTGTTAAAAAATGGGCAGTCCGTCAGGAAGTGGCGGACAGTTAAAACTTGGTCGCAATGAGTATAAAGTGGTGGGGGAGCGCCACTTAGTAAATGACGATGGCTGAAAAGGTAGTGCCCAATACGCAACCGAGTTAAAATGGCTCCTCCCGGCAGGAGAGCCGAGAGGAGGTCGTCCAAGCCGCTGGGAGATAAGCGGGAGCTCATTCCCGTGAAGGGAGGACCAATGGCGATGCCAAAGGGACATCACCTCCTGATAGACGGAATCACAAAGATCATCGGAGCGAATATAGGAACCAGTGGGCTGAGGTACTAGTGCTGCAGCCTTGGCAGCAGAGTCAGCAGCCTCGTTTCCTGGCAGATAGACCTGACCAGGGACCCACAGAAACATCACCCTGGCTCCACCAAGAGTGAGCAAGTGACAGTTTTCCAGGTCCCGTTGCACTAACGGATCTGCGGTGTACATTACACGTAGACTTTGAAGGTCTCCGAGAGAGTTGAGCAGAGGACACAATTGGAAAGCCTGTGTCGCTCGATGTGCTCCGTGGCCTGATACAAGGCGAAGAGCTCGGCTGTAAACACTGGGCAGTGTGTCGGATGCCGATATCGAAAGACGTGGGCGCCAATGACGAAGGCACACTCGACACCACGGTCGTTCCTAGAGCCACCAGTGAACGCAAAGGTACTATCGCGAAGTTCCGTGCGAAGGTCGTGAAACTGAAGGCGATACACCGAGGTTGGAGTAGTGTCCTTAGGAAGCGAATGAAGGCCAAGGTTAACATGGGCCGCTTCACGAAGCCAAAATGGTGGAGGGTTCACACCAACCGGGAAAGTTGCAGGTAGTGTGAAGTTACGCCGTCGGAGCAAATGGCGAAAAATGACTCCAGTAGGTAACAGAGAAGAGCGAGGTGCCCCTTACTGGCGATTAAAGGAATTATCGAAGAAGGATGCATAGGATGGGTGGCTACGCATGGCAGACAAACGGCATGCATACCTGAGATAGAGGGATCACTCCGTCTACAGGCCACTAGTGGCCCATCGGGACCATCCGACCGCCATGTCATCCTCCGAGGAGGATGCGGATAGGAGGGGCATGGGGTCAGCACACCGCTCTCCTGGTCGTTATGATGGTATTCTTGACCGAAGCCGCTACTATTCGGTCGAGTAGCTCCTCAATTGGCATCACGAGGCTGAGCGCACCCCGAAAAATGGCAACAGCGCATGGCGGCCTGGACGGTCACCCATCCAAGTGCCGACCACGCCCGACATCGCTTAACTTCGGTGATTTCGCAGAAACCGGTGTATCCACTGCGGCAAGGCCGTTGCCGCATGCGTACCTGCTGAGGAGAAAATCACGCCGGTAGGACAGTGGTAGTTCAGCAGCTTCAGCATACGGACTCTCAGCCGGGCTGGTGTAAAAGGTGCCTGTGGCCAAACGGATGCCATTATGGTGGATAGTGTTGACACAGCGTAAGACGGCTGGCCGTGCAGACGCATAAACAAAGCACCCATAGCCGAGTTTCGAACGGACAAGCGACTGGTACAAACGGAGAAGGGTGGTTCGATCGGCTCCCCAGGAAGTACCATTGAGGACATGTAGCACATTGAGAAGCCGCATGCAGTGGGCTGCCAGGTAAGGTACATGGGTGGACCGAGAGTGTTTCCTATCGAGCATGAGCCCCAGGAATTTCGTAGTTTCAACGAACGGAAGGGCAACAGGCCCAAGATGTAAAGATGGTGGGAGAAACCACTTGCTTTGTCAGAAATTCATACAGACGGTTCTCTCAGTGCAAACGTGTAAGCCACTGTGGATGCTCCAGGAGCAAAGACGATCAAGACACCGCTGAAAACGCGGCTCAGTGATACAGATCCGTGGAGAATAGCAATAGATGGCAAAATCGTCAACAAAAAGGGAGCCGGAGATGCCACCTTGGAGACAGGTCATTATAGGGTTAATGGTGATAGCAAAGAGAGCGACACTCAGGACGCAACCCTGAGACACACCGTTTTCCTGGATAAAGGTGTCCAACAAGGCAGAACCCACACGCATCTTGGAAACACGAGCTTGTAAAAATGCCTGAAGGAAACAGAGCAGGCAGTCACGAAAGCCCAATGTGTAAAGTGTAAGTAGAATACCAGTTCTCCAGCAGGTGTTGTAGGCCTTCTCCAAATCGAGAAACACGGCCACAGACCTGGATTTCCACAGAAAACCATTCATGACATGGGTGGACAAAGTAACGAATTGGTCGACTGCAGATCGCTGTGCTCGAAATCTACACCGTGCATTCGTTAGTAAATTTCGAGACTTGAGCCATCATACTAGCCAGCCATGAATCATATGTTCCACCGCTTTGCAAACGCAACTGGTAAGAGGGATGGGGCGGTAGCTAAGAGGAAGGTTTTTGTCCTTACTGGCCTTAGGTATGGGTATGACGGTGGCTTCACGTCATCGTCTGGGAAATGTGCCCTCTGCCCAGATGCGACTGTACATCTTAAGCAGAAAGTGCTTGTCCGCAAGAGAAAGGTGCTGCAAGATCTGAATGTGGGCGGCGTCCGGCCCTGGGGCGGAGGATCGGTATGAACTGAGAGCATGATCGATCTCCGTCATAGCAAAGTCGGCACTGGAGCACTCACGATTCGGAGAAGGGTATTGCCCAAGCCTCCTCCGCTCATTTCCGATGGAGGAAGGCAGGGTGATAGTGAGAAGAGCTCGAAAATTACGCAAAATGGTGGCCTAAGGTGTTGGAGATAGCAATAGGGTCCACGATTACATCATCTGGTACTGTGAGGCCGGAAATTGGGGAAGAGATCTTGGTCCCATAGAGCCGTTGGAGGTTGGCCCACACGAGAGAGGAAGGGGTGGAAATGTTAAAAGAACTAGTGAATGAAATCCAGCTAGCTCGTTTGGTATCCCGAAGGACGCGACGACACTTTGCACGCATCTCTTTATAATGAATGCAGCTGTCCATCGTAGGATGACGGTTAAAGACGCGGAGAGCATGTCTCCGTGTGCGAACTGCATCGTGGCGTGCCTCAGTCCACCAAGGGACTGGGATACGACGTGGTAAAGATGAAGTGCGAGGAATGGAACGTTCTGCAGCAGTAAGGGTAACGTTGGTGAGATAGTCCACCTGGTCGTCACAGCTGGGGAAATCTTGTTCTTCGAAGGTCGCCAGGGTGGAGTAAAGCTGCCAGTTAGCCTTTAGGAAGCCACCATTTGGGCGAGCACGCAGATGGGGTAGGAGTCAGCAAACGGATAGCAAACGGGGAATGGTCGCTCGAGTAGGTGTCAGAAAGATTGGACCACTCAAGACGATGGGCAAGCTGGGCAGTGCAAAAGGATAGGTCCAAATGGGAATAGGTGTGCAAGGAGTTGGAAAGGAAAGTGGGTGCTCCAGTGTTAAGGCAGAAGAGCTTAAGATGGTGAAGAAGGTCAGCCAAGAGGGCACCTCCCCAAAGGGGATGATGCTCATTAAAGTTGCCAAGTAGCAAAAATGGGGGAGGTAGCTGCCCAATAAGCTGAAGCAGGTCTGCCCTGGTGACAGCAAATGACGGAGGTACATAAATGGTGCAGAGGGAAATAGTCAGGTGGGGAAGGAAAAGGAGAACTGCAACAGCTTGAAGACAGGTAGTCAGGGAGATGAGCTGACTATGAATGCCGTCCAGTATGAGCAGCATGATGCCGCCATGAGATAGAATGCCGACCTCAAGGGGAAGGTCAAAACGAATTGGTAAGTAATGTGAAAGCTCAAAGTGGTCGTGAGAGTGCTATTTCGTTCCCTGAAGGCAAAGTACAAGGGGATGCTGCGATGCTGAAAAATCTTCTTTGTGGGACC
This sequence comes from Schistocerca piceifrons, assembly GCF_021461385.2. Lineage (NCBI taxonomy): Eukaryota > Metazoa > Arthropoda > Insecta > Orthoptera > Acrididae > Schistocerca > Schistocerca piceifrons. The sequence continues at coordinate 116,121,809 of NC_060147.1, read as the reverse complement.
GAAGGCTGCGAATGTCCATTGGATGACAGTCAAGAGGAGGAAGAGATGTAGGGGTGTCAACTCGGCGTCCACCGAGTGACAGCCGATGTAGGGTTGCTACTACAGGGCACAGAAACAGCAGGATCCTGCTCCTTGGGGTCCACAGAGGCATCGACTTTCTTGTGCGGTTTGTCCATGGAGTCCAACACTGAAAAACGGTTGGTGGTGAACACCGGCAAGACAGAGGCCGGCTGGGCTAAGGTACCATTTGGCGACACCATCGAACAGAATCTTCGAGTTGGCAAAGGAGAAGACCATTTGCCTGTGGTGGACATCTTCGAGCTTTTCTGGTTAGAGGAAGATTCGGATGTTGTTTGGTTGGAGGGATGCAGGACGTCTTTACGCGATTCTCCTTCTGTCCTTTCCTGCCTACTGGTTGTGTAGCTGGTGGCTTTGCCCATTGAGGCGAGAGTTTGACGGGTTGTTGGACAGCGGGACGGGACGATGGCGATGCTACCTTGCCACTGGGCGATTTCACAACCTCAGAGCTGAATTTTAGGTCGCATGTCTGCATGGCCATGCCCTTCATGGAGCGAGGGGTAACAAGAACAGAACTATAGGTGCCAGAAAGGAGAACACAGGGTTTGCGACTAGCCAGTAATTTGCGAGATACTGGGTAAGGTACTTTTTCCTTTACCCGAATCTCTTGGATAGCCCACTCATCAGGATACACGGGACAATCCTGAGAGGAGGCGGCATGGCCGCCGTTGCAGTTGATATAGCGAGGAGAAGGAGGCGGACAATCGCCTTCGTGTGCATCCCCACCACAGGTGACACACTTGGCTGGATGTCGACAAGACGTTCTAGCGTGGTTGAAACAATGATACTGGTAGCAGCGCACCAGGTGCAGAATGTACGGCTAGACTGTGATAATTTCTTAGCCTGCTTTGACCTTGGACGGCAGCAGCACTCTATCAAAGGTGAGGAAAAGTGTGGGGGTGGGCACTATGGAGGAATCTACCTTTGTCATTACACTATGGACGGCAATGACACCATGATAAGAGAAGTATGACTGTATTTCGGCCTCAGTTAGACCGTCGAGCAGCCTGGGGTAAATTACACCACAGGAAGCATTCAAAGTTCTATGTGCCTCGACACGAATGGGGTAAACGTGGAGAAACGAGGCAGCAAGCAGTTGCTGTACTTGAGAATCAGAAACAGTCTCCAATAGCATCTTCAAAAGCAAAGTGCCTTTCTGTAAACGAGAGGACGATTTCAGAGGGCCACCAATTGCAGCAACACCTGTCTGACTAATAAACGGATTTAACATGGCGAAGGACTGGCCGTCTTCAGTTCGTGAGATCACGAGGGGAAGGTTGCGACTGCTACGGTCGCAGGTTCGATACCTGCCTCGGGCATGGATGTGTGTGATGTCCTTAGGTTAGTTAGGTTTAAGTAGTTCTAATTTCTAGGGGACTGATGACCTTAGAAGTTAAGTCCCATAGTGCTCAGAGCCATTTGAACCATCACGAGGAACTGTGGTGCAGCGGGAAGGGTCTTCGAATCATTAGACTCATTACGTTAACGTTTCGTAGACGTTGATTGGGAATATGATTGACTCATTGCGAGAAAATTCCCCATGATTGCCAGCGTCCGGATGGCGCGCTCCTTCCAACTGGGGGCTCCCTTCACAAGGGGGCTCCCCCACCTTAGGTGATTGTTGACACTTCAGGTCACACCTCCCGAACATGTGACAGAGGGACCAATCGGCAATTTGGGAAGGTTGCAGCTCACCCCTCCCTGGGCCTGGCTTGTACCAGGGGGTACGTGTGAACCCTACTTGTCGACCTGGGGCTGGGAATGACGCGTTACCCAGACACCTGTTACGCGTCAGACGTATGGGCCGGTCTTCAGGAGCGCACAGGGAGGAAGAAGAAAAAGAGGAACCTCAAACGCCGAAGCGGAGGAACGAGAGGAGAAGGGAAACGAAGAAAGGAACAGGGAACGAAAAACAAAGGTCAGACTGTTCGTACGTCAGCGACAGACAACGCAGAAAATTCCCAATAAATTCCAGGACATGTTCCCCAAGGGAGGGGAAAAAGAATAGCAAGAGGATAGACATGCAGCATGGAAGGGGAAAAACGTTGTAAAGGTTGGGGCCCCATGGTAGCCAAGCGCAAACATACCAAAGAGCGGCGAGCCTCCTTGGGGATACATACAGAGGTGTAGGATTGTGAAGGTTGTAAACTATTAAGTATCTGGAGACTGGTTACTACATGACGTTAGGTTTATTTCATTTTGTTACATCTTCAGTTCTTCCATGTTGCGATTACAAGAAGAATAAGGCCTATTTTTGTGTGGATGGTATTTGATTACACTTGCGACGACATTAGTTTGGTTTTATAAAGAGTAATATCATCACATAAGTAATGAGGAGGTATTGAATAGAATTGCGGAGAAGAGGAGTTTGTGGCACAACTTGAGAAGAAGAAGAGATCGGCTGGTAGGACATGTTCTGAGGCATCAGGGGATTACAAATTTAGCATTGGAGGGCAGCGTTGAGGGTAAAAATTGTAGAGGGAGACCAAGAGATGAATACACTAATCAGATTCAAAAGGATGTAGGTTGCAGTAGGTACTGGTAGATGAAGAAACTTGCACAGGACAGAGTAGCATGGAGAGCTGCATCAAACCAGTCTCAGGACTGAAGACAACAACAACAACAACAATATGAATAGGATTCTCATCACAAGATAGGAATTTCTGTTGATGTTTATGAAAACATTTACTATTAACAAAGCACATTGGATAATAAGGTAAGTAAACGTATTTCTTGGGTTGTTGGTCACTGGAGAGTTATATGGGGTCGAATTGTATCCCTTAACTGTATTATATGACTTCACGTATGAGGAACTTGAAGTACTATTAAATGCTATACGTGTTTGATATTGCATAAACCGCTGGGGGAAATCTGAAGGTTTAAAATTTTCTTAAAGAGTCAAGTTTGCCAAGATCGATAGCAATTCTTTTTATTACTGTTACCGGGTTCGACAAATCTACATTGTAATCATCGGGTCTTGTAACATTATCAGGTGTACATGCTTTTTACAACACTTTCAGTAGTATAAAAGGCATTTACATCTACTAATGTTACAAGAGCTGATGGTGACAGCGTAGATATGTCAAACCGGTAATAGTAATAAAAGGAATTACTAGCGATGTTGGCAAACTTGATTCTACAAGAATAATATACTATTAAATGACTTTTGAGGTAGTTAACATTTGCGTTCACTCTGAGCTGATGAATACACGTTTGTGGAAACAGCGTCACAGCTCTGACCAATAGTCATGACTGAGGTACTAACATGTATTAGTACAACTTGCTGCTTTCACAAAGTTAATCACTAATTTACTCTGTGTTGTTTTGAGATTTTCAGGCGCTGATCATTTTGTTGCGCCAATTTATATGGGAACGTGAACTGTGTGGCTGCTTAGGAGTGAGATAGAGTTTTCATGGCCATTAAATGTCTCATTTTGCGTATGACATCCTACGGGAAGATGTTTGTTACTTACGTTACGGCGGACAGGACTTTTTGCACTCTGGGACACATCCTCGTTAACTCCAGACTTCTTTAATTTCTCCAAGAAAGCGGAGGCACTGCTTACCTGGAAATTAAAAATACACAATGTATCTTTTATGAGGCTCCTGAAAAGAATTAGTTACGAGAAACATGAAAATAAACAGGTTTACAAAAGTGCAACGTAGCGACTAATATGAAAGAAGTAACGTCATGAATGATCTTTTTTCACCGAAATTTTTGCTTTAATGTTATGAAACTAGAAGAGTGACACCTGTTGCTATGCTTACATGAGTTTTTCAGTAGTCTGTTAAATGTCCTCGATGTTATGTGCGAATCCCTTAGCAAAACATAAAATATTTTCTTGGAGGAAAATTAGATTCTGTCGCATAATCTGCATGGATATAGCAACAAAAACCGCTAGTGTGAACATAGCGCGTTCTATCCATACACGGCAGTTTGTAAATTGTAGATGCAGCTGAAGCGGTCGATTCCTTCTCCGTAGATTTCCGACAGACGTTCAACCAGGTACCACATGTGGGACTACTAAGCAACATACCATGACCCGGAATATCTCCATACTTGTGGAATTGAGTCAATTAATAATTGACCAGAGGAATTCAGAACGTTATACTGGAGAGCCAGTGTTCTACAGAAATTGTCAACTGAACATACGGGGCAGAGACGTACGTACAGACAGCGTTCTTGTTTTACATGAGCACTTAGGGAAGGTGAAGTGACACATGTGTACCTATATGTCAGACCATTAGAAACAATTTGTTTATACTTGTTACTTACTAGCTGTACCCATACACGCTCGGCTGTGGCCCAGTTTGTTTAAACGGAAAAAAAGAAAGGAGGAAGCATACGTTCCTAATATGTATGGGGACTCGATACTCTTCCTAATCTTCTTCTGTTCCCTGTCCCTGCCTGTTTCCCACTCCCCCTTTCTTTTGCCATCTATCCCCTTCCCCCTCGCTCTGTCCATCAACTCCTCTCTCTCTCTCCCTGTCCATCAACTCCTCGCTCTCCCTCTCCCCCCCCCCCCCTCTCTCTCTCTCTCTCTCTCTCTCTCTCTCTCTCTCTCTCTCTCTCTCTCTCCCTCCCCATCTTCTCTTTTTCCCTCTCCCCCAACTCTTCCTGCCCTTCTCTGTTCCCCTCTCCCAGTTCATCACCTCATCACCTCCTCCCCCATTTCCCTGTTCATCTTCTCGTCCCACTCTCTCTGTCGATCTCCTCCTTTCCATTTTCTACGTCCGTTTCCTCCCACCGCTCTGTCCATCTCCTCTTCCACCTCCCTCTGACCTCGAAAATTTATTATTCTTATTGCAAATTTTCTGTCTTAGTAGTGTTCTAATCTGAAAAAATAAGCCATAAATACAACTTTCACATGTATTTCATTTCATTCATTCATATCATTTTTGCCCTTATGAAAGGTGTTTGAACTCAAATAACTCATGACGACACAATTTTCACTTCTTTCCTTTCTTCCTTTTCTCTTTCCAAAATGTCTTCATCCTTTGACTATGCTCTTGTTTCCTTGGTTCCGTCCATAAGGCTCTCGTCTCCCTCTTCTCATTTACCATAAATTTTGCGTTCCTAATTTTGTTCCTGACTTGCTTTCTGTCTTTTATCATTTGTTGATCCCCAGCTGCCTTATGTTTTCCTCTATTTCATGATACCAATTTCTTTTAAGGCTTGAATGTTTTACTACATCAAAGATGCTCTTTATAAGTCTGGTGTTGTCCATTCTCTGTATATGTCCGTAGAAATTTAGTCTGCGTTTTCTGATCATGTCCGTGAGTCTGTCAGTGTGTTGGTGTAACTCATTGATAGGTCTTTTCATCCATATGCCATGAATGTGTATTGGTCTGAATATTTTCCTGAGAATATTGCGTTCTATTTTTTCTGTCTCTATAACGCCTGGTGCTCCAGTTGTGGTCGTTTCTGACGCATATTGTGCTTCCGGTAATACAGCTGTTTCGTAGTGTTTAATTTTCGCCTGTCATGATATGCTTTTCTTATTATAATGTGACCATGTGAGTTTGTATGCTTTCTGGAGTCTTTCTGTTCGTTCTAAGTTGGATGCCTTGCTTGATCCTCCCATTTGTATCTATTTAAAATTTTCGACTCTTTTTACAGATGCGTGATTATATACACTCCTGGAAATTGAAATAAGAACACCGTGAATTCATTGTCCCAGGAAGGGGAAACTTTATTGACACATTCCTGGGGTCAGATACATCACATGATCACACTGACAGAACCACAGGCACATAGACACAGGCAACAGAGCATGCACAATGTCGGCACTAGTACAGTGTATATCCACCTTTCGCAGCAATGCAGGCTGCTATTCTCCCATGGAGACGATCGTAGAGATGCTGGATGTAGTCCTGTGGAACGGCTTGCCATGCCATTTCCACCTGGCGCCTCAATTGGACCAGCGTTCGTGCTGGACGTGCAGACCGCGTGAGACGACGCTTCATCCAGTCCCAAACATGCTTAATGGGGGACAGATCCGGAGATCTTGCTGGCCAGGGTAGTTGACTTACACCTTCTAGAGCACGTTGGGTGGCACGGGATACATGCAGACGTGCATTGTCCTGTTGGAACAGCAAGTTCCCTTGCCGGTCTAGGAATGGTAGAACGATGGGTTCGATGACGGTTTGGATGTACCGTGCACTATTCAGTGTCCCCTCGACGATCACCAGTGGTGTACGGCCAGTGTAGGAGATCGCTCCCCACACCATGATGCCGGGTGTTGGCCCTGTGTGCCTCGGTCGTATGCAGTCCTGATTGTGGCGCTCACCTGCACGGCGCCAAACACGCATACGACCATCATTGGCACCAAGGCAGAAGCGACTCTCATCGCTGAAGACGACATGTCTCCATTCGTCCCTCCATTCACGCCTGTCGCGACACCACTGGAGGCGGGCTGCACGATGTTGGGGCGTGAGCGGAAGACGGCCTAACGGTGTGCGGGACCGTAGCCCAGCTTCATGGAGACGGTTGCGAATGGTCCTCGCCGATACCCCAGGAGCAACAGTGTCCCTAATTTGCTGGGAAGTGGCGGTGCGGTCCCCTACGGCACTGCGTAGGATCCTACGGTCTTGGCGTGCATCCGTGCGTCGCTGCGGTCCGGTCCCAGGTCGACGGGCACGTGCACCTTCCGCCGACCACTGGCGACAACATCGATGTACTGTGGAGACCTCACGCCCCACGTGTTGAGCAATTCGGCGGTACGTCCGCCCGGCCTCCCGCATGCCCACTATACGCCCTCGCTCAAAGTCCGTCAACTGCACATACGGTTCACGTCCACGCTGTCGCGGCATGCTACCAGCGTTAAAGACTGCGATGGAGCTCCGTATGCCACGGCAAACTGGCTGACACTGATGGCGGCGGTGCACAAATGCTGCGCAGCTAGCGCCATTCGACGGTCAACACCGCGGTTCCTGGTGTGTCCGCTGTACCGTGCGTGTGATCATTGCTTGTACAGCCCTCTCGCAGTGTCCGGAGCAAGTATGGTGGGTCTGACACACCGGTGTCAATGTGTTCTTTTCTCCATTTCCAGGAGTGTATATACAGGGTGTTACAAAAAGGTACGGCCAAACTTTCAGGAAACATTCCTCACACACAAAGAAAGAAAATATGTTATGTGGACATGTGTCCGGAAACGCTTACTTTCCATGTTAGAGCTCATTTTATCACTCCTCGTCAAATCACATTAATCATGGAATGGAAACACACAGCAACAGAACGTACCAGCGTGACTTCAAACACTTTGATACAGGAAATGTTCAAAATGTCCTCCGTTAGCGAGGATACATGCATCCACCCTCCGTCGCATGGAATTCCGGCTGCGCTGATGCAGCCCTGGAGAATGGCGTATTGTATCACAGCCGTCCACAATACGAGCACGAAGAGTCTCTACATTTGGTACTGGGGTTGCGTAGACAAGAGCTTTCAAATGCCCCCATAAATGAAAGTCAAGAGGGTTGAAGGCAGGAGAGCGTGGAGGCCATGGAATTGGTCCGCCTCTACCAATCCATCGGTCACCGAATCTGTTGTTGAGAAGCGTACGAACACTTCGACTGAAATGTGCAGGAGCTCCATCGTGCATGAACCACATGTTGTGTCGTACTTGTAAAGGCACATGTTCTAGCAGCACAGGTAGAGTATCCCGTATGAAATCATGATAACGTGCTCCATTGAGAGTAGGTGGACGAAACTAAAATGAGCTCTAACATGGAAATTAAGCGTTTCCGGACACATGTCCACAGTACATCTTTTCTTTATTTGTGTGTGAGGAATGTTTCCTGAAAGTTTGGCCGTACCTTTTTGTAACACCCTGTATATATCCGGACTAGTTTGAGAAACTATTGTAGAGATGTTGATACGTTCTTGGACCTGGGACCGATATCTTTGCAGCGTCTATATCGAAAACAGACAAAAATCGCTGATATCCTCTATTCCCAGGATTGATTTTATATATATATATATATATATATATATATATGTATATATATATATATATATATATATTGGAACTTAAATAGTGGTAACAGTGCTGTGGAGACACTATGCAATGGAATCTACTTTTGCTGCTGATAGCACACGTTGTTGACATACCTGCATTACCTCCGAGCAAATGGACTCGCCCGTCCCGCGTCACCGGCGTGCGCACAATCGAGGGAAATACAGTCACTCGTGAGCGAACGGTCTAACGTAACCGTGTCACTACGTTTTCGAAACAGGACTGAATGTGCCGGAGGTCGTACAGCACGCCAGTGTCATCGAGGTCTTCAAGAGGCGTGCGGGAAATCGGCATTGCCCTACAGAACAGTGGCACATTGGGTAAAAGCCTTCAACGTAGGTCGGCAAACTATGGGGCAGGTCGTCCTAGCGTCTCTGAAGAAGAAGTGCATGCTGTTGCTGCGTTAGTGAACAGTGATCGACGCCATACGATTCGTGAGCTCGCCCACGAAGCCGGATTAACTCATACGACTGTGCTTCGCATCCTGAAGGAACGCCTGGGCATGCGAACAATTGCATCACTATGGGTTCCGCATGACTTGATGGAAATGCAGAAATGGATGCGTTACGAGGCTGCTCAGACGCACTTGTAGCGCTATGAGCGTGAAGGAGAGGCTTTATTACGCCGTATCGTAACACTGGATGAGACATGGGCCTCATCGTACGAGCCAAAACTGAAACACCAATCCAACGAATGACGTCATTATAAGTTGCCGCGAAAGTCGAAAGTGCGTCAGAGCCCCAGTATGGTGAAAGTTATGGTGATTCTCGTATACGACTGTAATGGTGTTATTCTAACGCATTACGTTCCTCCACGGCAGACCGTCAGTGCACGGTATTACCGTTCGTTTTTGGAGCATCACCTGCGACCAGGTTTGCGAAAGAAGCGACGACATTTTCTGCGCAACCCACCCATCATTTTGCACGACAATGCGCGGGCGCATACAGCGCAAGCTGTGGCTGCTCTGTTCGGTACTGTACCATCCACCACACTACCCGGACTTAAGTCCTTGTGACTTTGATTTTATTCCGAAGATGAAGGAACCACTTCGTGGTATTCCCTTCAGAACTGTTCCAGAGATTCGACATGCAGTAGATTGCGCCATCCGCACCATCAACAGAACAGGCTCTGCTAACGATATGCTACGCCTTCCACATCGCTGGCAACGGGTCCTACACAACGCTGGTGACTACTTTGAAGGACAGTAACAGGTGCAAACATGTAACTCTTTTGTATTGGTTGAGAAGAAATAGTTGTCACTATTTAAGTTCCAACCCTCTTGTATATATATAAACATATCATCTGCAGATGAAGATGTAGGTTGAGAGTCCACACAGCAAATGGAATGACCCCATTAATAAATATAGACTTCGATCAGAAATCGGTAGCTAAGGTAGAATATTCAAAATTTCTAGGTGTATGCATTGATCAGGGGTTGAACTGGGAAAAAAACACACTGAGGATCTGCTGAAACGTTTGAGTCATTGCAAATTTTGGCGATATACAGCTGAGTAAATTAGCTTACCACGCCTATTTTCACTCTCTGCTTTCGTGTGGCATCATATTCTGGGGTAACTCATCATTGAGTAGAAGTGTGTTCATTGCACAAAAGCGTGTAATCAGAATAATTGCTGGAGCGCATCCAAGATCACCCTGCAGACACTTATTTATAGAGCTAGAAATCTTCACTGTAGCCTTACAATGTATATGTTCACTCATGAAATTTGTTATTAACAATCCGAACGAATTGAAAAGTAGTAGCAGTGTACAGGGCTGCAACATTAGGAGAAAGGATGATCTTCACTACTCAAGGTTAAATCTAACTTCGGCTCAGAAGGGGGTAAATTATGCTGCCACAAAAGTCTTTGGTCACTTACCTAATAGCATCAAAAGTGTGACAGATAGCCATATAGCATTTAAAAGGAAATTAAAGGAATTTCTTAATGGCAACTCCTTCTACTCATTAGATGAATTTTTTGGATATAGTAAGTGGGTAATTTCACAACCTAAAAAAAAAAAAAAAAAAAAAGGAGAGAGAGAGAGAGAGAGAGAGAGAGAGAGAGGGGGAGAGAGATTATTGAGTGTCATGTAATATTTTGTCTAATGTAATATCCTGTATAGACACCTTTTATTAACCTGACACGTTCCACATCATTACGAAGTGTTGTATTCATGATCTATGGAACAAGTACTAATCTAATCTAATCCATGGAAGAGCTGGCATTTTGCATTCTGCATTAACTGGACAGAAAATACCTTTGACTATAGTTGTTGCAAAGTCCAATGCCTAACAAGGTTTGTCGAATGACAATGATTTGTCCGAAAAGCTCTTACCTCTCCCTCCTGTTTATCCGAAGAGCGGTGGTCATACTATGTGCAGACGAACGAAATGCTGAACATCATGATAAGTATGTGGCTACGGACAGCACAGAGCTCAGAACAACACCGACGTAACGCCAGCCTGTATTCTCGCGCTCGGCGCCGTTCCACAATGGATAGCGTCGTGGCCGGAACTACTGAATGGTGCGTAATTAGCCACAGCAGTCAATGGCTCTCCTGCCTCCCTAACCGAATTGTTCCGGGAAACAGAAGCTCCCCCTACCCCGCACTCCATCCTCACCGTATATGTGTTCCTGTGACACACATGCGTGTTCACTGAATGACCGGGTTGATTACTGTACCTTGTCTACAATTAAGTAAGAATGGACGGATTAATTCACCTTGGTAGCCTCTTACATCTTAATTGCATATACGCTGGTGACGCAACAGTTATCTGTAGAAGAAGTAGTTCATTAGGGACAATAGCGAATCAGGTGAAGGATCATCGAGATCTTGCAGTTAATAAATCAGGATCACGGACATGGTAAACACCACGTAAAAATAACACTCTCAAAACATTATCATTAGCAGCAGGCTTCAGTTTTGAACATGTTTACAGCTTGACCTACTGAGGAGACGAAATCATGGAACAGCACACACACACACACACACACACACACACACACACACACACACGGCGCTAGTATCGCGTCCACGAGATACGGAAGGTGAGTGCATCTGCGGAACTGTCATTTGGACTCACATGATTCACGTGGAAAGGTTTTCGACGTGATTATGGTTACACGACGGGAGTTACAGACTTTGCACGCAGAATGGTTAGAGAATTCAAGTTCCAGAGATCCACAGCGCAAAGACTGTCATGAATTCCAAAATTCAAGCATGATCTCTAAGCGACGGCCTTCACTTAACTACCGACAGGAGCAGCATTTGCGTAGCGTTGTTAGTGCTATCAGACAAGCAACACTGCGTGAAATAACCGCAGAAATCAATGTGGGACGTACGACGAACGTCTGCGTTAGGGCAGTGCGGTGAAATTTGGCGTTAATGTCTCTAAGCTGGTCGTAGGTGGTGTTCGAAAAAATGAACAGCATAGAGACAGAAGTAATGACACTTTCTGCAGGACCTGACCATCATTTTGCAGGACAATGCTCAAGCACGTACAGTGCAAGCTGTTACTGCTTTGTTTGACTGATGGGGCTGCTAAGTGCTATACCACCCACTGCACTCCCCTGACTTAAGCCTTCGTGAGTTCAACTCGATTTCTAAAGTGAAGGAAACACTTCACGGTATTCCCTTCAGAACTGCTACAAATTCGCCGGGCAATAGACCGCGCCCCTCGAACTGTCAACACAGATGGCACTGCTAAGTGTATCCTACGACTTCCACATCGCTGCCAGCGCGTTATACACTATGCTGGTGACTATTTTGAAGGTCAGTAAAACTTTCAAACACGTATCTACTTTTTACGAGTTTTAAATAAATGATTGCCACTATTAAGGTTCCAATCCTCGTAGATAGTTTTTATTTAGAAATTTTTATACCGAATATATTAAAAATATGTAGGGTAGGGCGGGGATGCTTGAGCATAGGGTTAAGTTGGGCAATCTAAATATCTCGGAAACTATTCACTGTACGCTAATGCATCAAATTGCGGAGAGAAGCGATCGTGGCGACTTGTCGGTCGAGTGAAGTAAACGAGTGCATTGGTTATTTTTTGATTAAAAAAGTAAAATAACCGTAAACCGGAATATTTGTTCCGTACTAGTCAAATGTTATCCGTTTTCAATCAGGTAAGTGTTAAACTTACATAAATTTAGTGTATTTTTGATATGGATAAAAGTCTGATTAGAATTCTAACCGCTGTTTCACAATTTAACTCTTGTTTTAATTTTTTGGGTTGGGGTTAGTTGAGCAATAGTTGCTCAACTAACCCCGTGACTCGGACCGGAAGTAATCTGGTATCCCGTTCGGACGATTTGGAAAGCCCGCCAGAAGGCGTGGACTTCGATGAATGCCGCTAGGAGGCACTTGACAAAAGAAAGAAGAGTGTTTCTAAAGAAAAAAAAATACTTTGGTCAAGTGAGGAAAGCAACGATGACGACTGTTTCTGTATGGTTTGTTGAGAAGGCTGTTCTGCAAGTTTGCCAGGGAAACACGTATCCAGTGTCAAGTTTGCAGGCAATGGGCACATATAAAATGTACGCCAGATGCTGGTCTTACTGTCATTTTTGTAAACTGCAACAGTAACAACGACTTAAGTTTCCAAGATCTTACCAATATTTTCTTTTTTAATATAAGCTATATTGATAATTACATAAATATTCAAGTCTGATTTTGAATAGAAAGATTAAGTCTAATCCAAAAGTTAATCTTAAGATACGCGTTAATGTCTTCTTGATTCTATTTTTGTTCATTATTAAAAAAATTGCTTTTAGTTTAACTGTGACGTCATTAAAAGATTGTAAATAAAAAGTTGATTGTCAAACAGAAATTTTATTTCATGTCTAGTTAACATTGAACCCTTGGTTTGGCTAGATTTCGAAGTGGTCAATTTGCCTCATACCCTTGCTCAACTTTCCTCACCTATGGGGTACGTTGAGCGTACTTCACTGTTTGCATTTGAACAGCTCTAGATCTTAAATGCGACTTGTTAGAAGTAAATACCTATACACACTTTTATAAAGGGATAAATTACTTACCTACCACTCTGCAAAAAAATGGCTCTGAGCACTATGGGACTTAACATCTATGGTCATGAGTCCCCTAGAACTTAGAACTACTTAAACCTAACTAACCTAAGGACAGCACACAACACCCAGCCATCACGAGGCAGAGAAAATCCCTGACCCCGCCGGGAATCGAACCCGGGAACCCGGGCGTGGGAAGCGAGAACGCTACCGCACGACCACGAGATGCGGGCTACCACTCTGCACAACAAGCCATTGAGACTTATCGTTGAGGAGCTATAACAAATCAAGTGAGAAATTGCTCAACTAGCCCCGCCCTACCCTAACCTATGTCTGTCCGTGCGTTTGTAAGACAATCGTGTAAAAATCTAAAGTAAGTCAGTCAAGAAGTTTTCAAGATTTTTGATGACAACGTCTTGCCTTTTCGTATTAGCATAACACTAAATCTTTTCTCTTCCCAACTCCTCTTCAGTTTCAGCCATAACACTACCCTGCGACATTCGTCTTAGCTAAAACCCGCTCAGCATTCAAGACAAGATTAAAGCTTCAATTGTTATTGTCGGCGTAGTTTCATTCTCGGCATATCCCAGCTGTTTCCTTTCTGTCCGACAGCGTCACACTGTAAATACTACCCATGCTTTTATTATTCCTTTCTACTTATCTTTCCTTCCTTGCACGTCATTTGTTGATCTTACCCTATCATTTCTCGATATTCATCTGACTAAACAACTTCTTTTCCAATTTTCATTCGTCATGTACTAGTGCAGCACAGTTCCGTTAGATGACGTTATTCACATGACAAAAATCTGTGCTCGATAATGATCTTTGACCGAAACCGATAACACGATAAAGAATAAATTGAACAGCAGCTTACGGTGTTACATGAGATCATTTCATTTGGAACACAATCAACAAAAAATATTTTGGAGTCCCCATAATGTGTCAAATAACTGCCAAGTATTTGCCTGAGATTTGCAAAAAATTGCCTTTGACTTCATTTCGAATTAACATTATCGCATAACTGAATTAAATACACGGCCCTAGAAGCTTAGGAGTGACAAGAAAATAAAAAAGAAGGTACCACACTCAAAAAACGATGACAAGTTTTCCACTGTTCAAATGAAGGTGGATTGCTTCCTGGTGGCCTACATTCTATAAAAAATGGTTCAAATGGCTCTGTGTACTATGGGACTCAACAGCTGTGGTCATCAGTCCCCTAGAACTTAGAACTACTTAAACCTAACTAACCTTAGGACAACACACACATCCATGCCCGAGGAAGGATTCGAACCTGCGACCGTAGCGGTCGCGCGGTTCCGGACTGAAGCGCCTAGAACCGCACGGCCACTCCGGCCGGCGATTCTATAAAAGAACCTGCCCGATTCGTATGGTAAAGTGGTTCCTAGACACCTGAAAAGGGTTCCCACTACTTCAGAATACCTGGAAGTGACGTCCGCAGCTGAAAATTCAGGTAGTGCCTCGACGACGGACACTTTTTGGCTTAGAAAAGCTGTCCCACCTTTGGAACTTTGTTCAAAGAAATCCTAAATATCTGTACTGCCTACAAATAACAACAAGACAGATGACTGAATCCTTGTTCTATATCCGTCAAGAGCGGATGCACCGTCCCATCATGGCTGACAACAACGGCATCTCGTGATATTGATGAAGATAACTGAGCAATGCAACCGTGCAAAACGTCAAATACTACTCAGAAATATGTGACAAGTAATGTTTATCAGAACAAAAGCAGTTTATATGTACAATTGTATTTCAAAACAAGTAACTTAACCCTCAAATTAATTTGGAAAACCAGTGCACCGCAGAAAGGGCACATGTCCAAACTAAGAAAGTCGTCCTCGTCTCTCTTCTTACGACGTACTTGACTTTTGATGGTATACAGGGTGATTCAAAAAGAATACCACAACTTTAGGAATTTAAAACTCTGCAACGACAAAAGGCAGAACTAAGCACTATCTGTCGGCGAATTAATGAGCTATAAAGTTTCATTTAGTAGTACATTTCTTCGCTTGCGGCGCTGTTGACTAGGCGTCAGCGTCAGTTGATGCTAAGATGGCGACCGCTCAACAGAAAGCTTTTTGTGTTATTGAGTACGGCAGAAGTGAATGGACGACAGTTGTTCAGCGTGCATTTCGAACGAAGTATGGTGTTAAATCTCCTGATAGGTGGTGTTTTAAAACGTCGTATGAACAGTTTACAGAGAATGGGTGTTTGTGCAAAGGGAAAAGTTCTGGACGGCCGAGAACGAGTGATGAAAATGTAGCACGCATCCGGCAAGCATTTGTTCGCAGTCCAAGAAAATCGACTCGCAGAGCTAGCAGAGAGCTCGAACAAGAAGCACACCAATTCATATTTCAGCAGGATGGAGCGCCACCACATTGGCACTTATCTGTCCGTAACTACCCGAGGCGATGGATCGGCCGCCAGACAGAGCACTTCATCACTGGCCTCCAAGAAGCCCTGATCTTACCCCCTGCGATTTTTTCTTATTGGGGTATATTAAGGGGCTCTGGAACGCACTATACTTGCAATGTTAAAATAACGCTTATAAATTACATCTTTCCTCACAAAGTATTTGAGGTAGGAAGTTGAACTTTTTACAGATTATTTATTGGAATATGGGCTACAACTTAACACAGGGATTTTACAAAATTTTAGTTCAGTTATTAAAGATGATTTTTTTTCAATTGTAATGAAAATTCACAACATTTTTTGCAATTTTTTATTTATATATTCAAAAATATACAGTTTTTTTGGAAAAAAGGCTGTGTTAAATTATGCAGAAGGTACTGTGTAACATTTACTGAAAGTTTGAAACAAATATGTTTGGAAGATCCTTAGAAAATATGTAATTAGTATGAGAAAATAAAAGTTTTGGGAATCGAGCGACAAAGATTGGATTAACTTTTTAGTGCATTCCAGGTCCATAGGATGGATTATCTTCATCCTCTGCAAACTCCTCCTCCAGCTTCCTCTTGTTCCTCCTCCTGTTTACTCTTGCTTGTATTTCTAGACTCTTTACAGCCATGTCTGCAGCCCGAAGGCATTCCTTGTCTAAAGCAAGCATCGCTCGTTGTTGTGTTCGTAGATTTTGCTACCATTTTCTTCAGTTGCAGTTACTGCAACACTGTTCCAAAAGGTGGTCATGTATGAACACTTATCACATTTTAGTTGTATTTCACTAGCAAGTCCTACGTGCTTTATTATGGAGAGTTCCAGACCAACTTCACTACAATGAATACATCTTACACAGTTTGAAAAAATTCCTTTGAGAACCGACATATCAAATGTTTCATTCACATCCGATTCGCCCACAAAACTTTCATAGTTTTCACTCATTGAACCAAGCTTCTTCTGTGAAGTATTTTCTTTCCCACTTTGACTGCTATGGGCAGGTGTACTTGAGAGGTTAGGTTCACTCACTTGGTTATCGTCTTTATTGTTTGCAGTAATAACACATACCTTTGGCTTTCCAACGTTTCTCCTTTTCTTAAAAGCCTTCAAAGGATTTCTAATAACTTTACTTTTACTCATTATTATACTTCAACAAAACAGAGACTCAAGAAACAGAATTAATTACGAATATTTTCGAGATAACGACAGAGTAAATAAACATGAAACAATCGACAATCACACCAGCGATATATATTGAACCATCACAGGTTAGCCACAACACATACTTTATCTCACATCACTAAAATGTACCTGGTGAACACGGACGTTAATAATAACACCATTTGACAGCAGTTTAACAGCGCCACAGTGGGTCACGCCCATGTAGAACACATTTCAAAAAAAATTTAAAAATAGTTTTAGTCTCCGGAATTGAATAAATTATATATCTATTAAAAGGTAATAGTCTGCAGATTCAGAAAACGCAAAAAAGTAAAAATTGAACTTTTCATGATTTTGAGCCTTTCCGGAGCCCCTTAAGGATATGGTGTTTCGGCCACCTCTCCCAGCCACCATTGATGATTTGAAACGAGAAATAACAGCAGCTATCCAAACTGTTACGCCTGATATGCTACAGAGAGTGTGGAACGAGTTGGAGTATCGGGTTGGTATTGCTCGAGTGTCTGGAGGGGGGCCATATTGAACATCTCTGAACTTGTTTTTGAGTGAAAAAAAAACCTTTTTAAATGCTCTTTGTAATGATGTATAACAGAAGGTTATATTATGTTTCTTTCATTAAATACACATTTTTAAAGTTGTGGTATTCTTTTTGAATCACCCTGTATAATAAGCAAGTATACCTACATCCGGAAATACACCGCTTCAAACTGGTCTTTTCTGTTTTTTTACTGCGACAGGCCATCTGAGGACCACGTTCCAATTTCAGTTCTTCGTTCTTTGTTCTTCTTTTCCAGTAGGCTTTCATCGGTTCATTATATTTCCTGTTACTGTTTTCAGACTATTATGAACCAGACTTTTTAGCTACCCTGCTTTGGAATCCTTCCATTTTCAGCACTTGCTTCTCTGTTGTTGTATCTACTGTTTTTATATTGTTTCTTTTTAAATACTTTTTTACGCCGTTGACCCAGCTTGCTGTGGACTTCTTACCCCATAAATACCGGAAAATTTTATTAGTTAATCTACTGTCTTGCATTCGAAATAAAGGTCCAAAAAGCACGAGTCTTCTTTTTCTCATTACGTTTGAAATGTTTTCTGTATTTTCGTATATTTCAGCATTACTTCGTAATCTCCAATCTTCTGCTGTGTTCTGTGGTCCTACTATTTTCCTTATAATTCTCCTTTCTAGTACTTCCAATTTATCTAACGTATAGTTTAGGGCCAGGCATTCGCTAGCCTATAGGCACACTGGCCCTTATTTTTGCATTTTTGGATATGCTCTTTTTATTGTAGAGCTTTTTGGTGATACCATATGATAGAATGACCCATTTTATGCAACCTTTCTTCTAGTGCAGATTTTTCAAAAAGAATTTTCTTGGATTATCTGCCTTAGAAATTCGAATTTTTTTTCCACGTCTCTGTTTGGCTAAAATATGTTTCCAGGAATTTCGGAGCATCCTTGAGGTTTGTCAAAAATTTTGTTTTCTCTGGAGAAATTCTTAAGTCACATGTGCTGGTTTCATTAATTTTTTTTGTCTCTATTGTAAAAGCAGAAAACGTGGAAATGGTGCCTTTCTGCAATAAGCCGTTCATGTGATACGCGGACGAGACAAGTTCTTCATTGGATTGCCGGAGATAAGGATGGACATACACAATGACGTGCGTAGATGTTATTCAAAACGCTCGGTGGTAATGAACCCGATACTCGAGCGGGACGTCCCACGGTTATGTCGACGTGTTGCTGGATCTGTCCTAGATCGCACGTGTGTGCGGAAGTCACATAACGCAGCGATCGGCAGCTGACAGCCCGTAATTGGCGGGTTATCTGATAAACCAAATGCCACGGATAGGGCGAGGGTCATAAGTGGCTGTCTGGGGGCGCGACCTCTGCCTAGTTATTCAAGCGGCCCCTAAACCGTCAGTAATAGTGCGCAGTGTTTCCTGATGCACAGTAATACTGACCATCTAGAATTGAGATTCAGAGGTTGTGCAATGATACTGAAACTAGCAAAAACTTTGGAAATATACTCCACTCCCCGGAAATATTGTGCCGTTTGTGGGCAATACTGACTACATACTTGGCAGTCTCTCGCGTGCTACACCGACGGAGGAGGTTAGGTTAGGTTACGTTAGCTTTGGGTTTTTGCTGTCTTATGGAAAATGAGTTCAAAACAAAATGAAACAACATTACTATTAGACTGATGTATACATCATTGCGGGCATTGTGAGATGTTACGTCACGTGAGTACAAAAGCAGAAGGGGTAAGAATCATGAATAGTATACTTTGTGGCTCATAAAATATAGGTGAAAAAACGAACTAAGATGTTCTAAAAAAATTAATTAATAGAAAGCACTTGATCGGATATAATCATCCAGTGCACGTACGAGGTGCGACAAAGTAATGAGACTGATGTGAAAAAAATGTTGCCTACCGTTTTAGTTAAATTTTATGCTGTCTCCTTCAGAGTAGTTCCCTTCTGATTGCACACACTTTTTCCAGCACTTCTGCCGTTGATGGCAACATTTCTGGACCTCGTCTTCTGTAATGTACTCCAAGATCCTCGCCACAACTTTTTGGACGCCTTGTGTTGTTTGAAAATGGTGTCCCTTGACCGCCGTTTTGACTCTTAGAAATAGAAAAAAGTCGCACGGAGCGTTATCTGGTGAATGAGGTGGCTGTGGTAGAACTGAAATTTGACGATAAAAACTGTTATACTGACAGAGCAATATGGCATTGCGCGTTATCGTGATGCAGAATCCAATTATCAGCAATGTTGGCACGAACACGAAGAAGTCTTTCTAAAATTTCTTTGTAGTAATACTGGTTAACTGTTTGTCCAGGAGGCACCCACTTATTATGAACAATTCCCTTGGAATCAAAGAAGGACACAAGCATGCATTTCACTTTTGACTTTGACATGCGAGCTTTTTTTGGTCTGGGTGATTCCTTTGTGAACCATTGCGAACTTTTGCCTTTTGTCTCTGGATCGTACTGAAAAAACCAACTTTCATCACCAGTGATGACACAGCTCAACAATTCTGGATTGATTTCCGTTTGCTCTAACAGATCGGCTGCCACATTTTTCCGTGTTTCTCGCTGTTGCTGTGTGAGATTTTTGGCGACAATTTTTGCACAAATCTTTCTGATACCAAGATCTTCTGTTATTATTAGACTAACCATTTCTCCATTGATGTTCAGTTCTTCTGCAATCATTTTCACGGATAATATTCGATCAGGTCGTACGAGTTCACGCACCCTGGCCAAGTTGACATCCGTCCGTGAGGTTTATGGTCGTCCACTGTTGTCTTCATCTTCAACATTCGTTCCGCCTTCACTAAACATTTTATGTCAACGAAAAACTTGAGCTCTTGACATAACCTCGTCTCCAAAAGCCTTCTGAAGCTTGCCGTAAGTTGTCGTCGCGTTTTCACCCAATTTAACGCAAAAAGAAATGGCATACCGTTGCGCAGTATTATGCGGTTCCATTTCCGTGACGAGAGACACGAACATGTGTTAACTTATGACAGCGCAACTCACGACTGAGCAGTTACATCGATGTGCCGCTTGGACTGGAAGCAGCTTGTAGACCAAGGTCAAAGATATTGTGCCTACGCAAGCGTGCAGGGTTGCCACATCTTGCAAAGAAAATCAGTCTCATTACTTTATTGTCGCATCTCGTATTACGGTTCTACATGACACGTTTTCATAAGTACAATGAGGTGACAAAACTCATGCGACACCTCCGAATATCGTGTCAGATCTCCTCTTGCCTGGCTCAGTGCAGCAGCTCCTCTTGGCATGGACTGAACAAGTCATTGGAAGTCCCCTGCAGAAATACTGTACCTTGCTGCCTCTATAGCTGTCCATAATTGCTGAAGTGTTGGTAGGGCAGCACTTTATGCACGAACTGACCTCTCGTTTATTTCACGTAAACATTCAGTGGTATTCCTGTCGGGCGGTCTGAGTGGCCAAATCATTCGCTAGAATTGTCCACAATGTTCTTCAAACGTATCACGGACAATTGTGGGACAGTTACATGCCGCATTGTCATCCATGAAATTCCATCGCTGTTTGGAAGCATGAAACTGATGAATGGCAACGAATGGTCTTTACGTAGTAGCCGAACACTAACCATTTACAGTCATGGTCGGTTCAGTGAGGCCGGAGGACCCCGTCCATTCCACATAAACACAGCCCACAACATTATGGAGCCACCACCAGCTTACACAGTGCCTTGTTGAGAACTTGGTTCCATGGCTGCGTGGTACTCATCTGACAAGACAATGGTATTCCAGTCGTCTGGATCCAGCCGATATGGTCACGAGCCCACGAGAGGCACTGCATGCGATATAGCGCTGTTGGCAAAGACGCTCCCATAGCTCAATGTCCGTGGTGCTGCCTGAAATTTGGTACTCTCGGCACACTCTAATGATTGTGGATCTCGTAATTTTGAGTTCCGTGATGAATTTCGAAATGGAATGTCCAATGTGTCTAACTCCAACTGCCATTCCGCTTTCAGACTCTGTTAACCCCTCTCGTGCGGCCATAATCACGTCAAAAAACTTTTCTCGTGAAACACTTCAGTATAAATGATAGATCCGCCAATTCGCTGGCCGTTTATGCCCTGCGTACGCGATACTACCGCAGTCTGTATATGTGCATATCGCTATTCCGTGACTTTTGTCAGATCAGTCTATGTCTCAAATACTGTCAGGTCAAACTGCACATGGAACTTACAAGTCTTTGAAAGAATTGTCAGTGACAACGTATCGTAGCGCAGCAGTTAAGCACAGACTTGGTGGAACTGCACCTCTCATTCTATTGCACACATCAAAAAAAGTTTTGCATCACCCCAGCTCCCAGAACTCCTGAAGACTGTGGATATTGTACCACAGACACAGTCCCTTTGACTGTTGAGAGACGTCACTAAACCCGCCCAAACATATAAACAACCATGCATGAGCAGCACCTGTTAGATGGAGGGAGTCCGACAGCCGGTAAGTTCCAGGAAGGAGGTACACGGCTCGTGTTGTCTGTAATTCAACCATGCCTAGACGGTCAATATCGCGGTTCGATTGCGTCTGCATTGTTACTTTGTGCCAGGAAGGGCTCTCAACAAGGGAAGTGTCCAGGCGTCTCGGAGTGAACCAAAGCGATGTTGTTGGAACATGGACGAGGTAGAGAGAGACAGGAACTGTCGATGACATGCCTCGCTGAGGCTACCCAAGGGCTACTACTGCAGTAGATGACCGCTACCTACGGATTATGGCTCGGAGGAACCCTGACAACAACGCCACCATATCGAATAATGTTTTTCGTGCAGCCACAGGACGTCGTGTTACGACTCAAACTGTGCCCAATAGGCTGCATGATGCGCATCTTCACTCCCGACGTCCACGGCGAGGTCCATATCTGCAACCATGACACCATGCAGCGCGGTACAGATGGGTCCAACAACATGCCGAATAGACCGCTCAGAATTGGCATCACGTTCTCTTCACCAATGAATGTCGCATATGTATTCGACGTGACAGTCATCGGAGTCGTGTTTGGAGCCAACCCGGTCAGGTAGAATGCCTTAGACACACTGTCCAGCGAGTGTAGCGAAGTGGAGGTTCCCTGCTGTTTTCTGGTTTGGGGTGGCAATATGTGGGACCGAGATACGCCACTGGTGGTTTAGGAAGGGGCCATACCGGCTGTACGATACGTGAATGGCATCCTCCGACCGATAGTGCAACTGTATCGGCAGCATATTGGCGAGGCATTCGTCTTCATGAACGAGAATTCGCGCCCACATCGTGCACGTCTTCTGAATGACTTCCTTTAGGATAACGACATCGCTCGACTAGAGTGGCCAGCATGTTCTCCAGAAATGAACCCTATGATGGATGATGATGGATTGAAAAGGGTTGTTTATGGATGACTTGACCCACCAACCACTCTGAATGGCGTACGCCGAATCGTCGTTGAGGAATGGGACAATCTGGACCAAGAGTGCCTTGGTGAACTTGCGGATAGTATGCCACGACGAATACAGGCATCAATGAACGGAAGAGGACGTGCTACTGGGTATTACAGGTACCGGTGTGTACAGCAATCTGGACCACCACCTCTGAATGTCTCGCTGTACGGTGGTACAGAATGCAATGTGTGGTTTTCATGAGCAATAAAAGGGCGGAAATGATGTTTATGTTAATCTCAATTTCAGTTTTCAGTACAGGTTCCGGAACTCTCGGAACAGAGGTGATGCAAAACTTTTTTTGGATGTGTGTATTATGATTTTGATGATGCGGATATATCCGCAGAATTTTATCAAGGTGAGTAGGGTGTGGTAGCGAGTCGTAATTATGAACTTCTTATTTTCGTGGAACCTCAGTTGTCTCGACGAGTTTTGATGAGTGATTTTGCTGCTTCGTGAACCAATTTTTCATTCACCTTACTTTTCTGCTTGCAGCAAAGTGGAGCAATGACAGTAGCGGGGTCTTTTTCGCCCAACATTCAGAATCACAGTATTATTACACAATATTACTGACAGCATTATTGAGCAGTCCAGGGAGAATTTTGATTGTATTGGCAGTATTATTATGCAATATTACTGACCGTCTATGGGGTGCCTTAGAGAGTGTGTGAAGTTTTGTTTCGCTACGCTACGGTCTTTATGGAATAAGGACTCTACGTTAGAATTTACTGTTATTCAAGGAGTACAAACGACTCTGAAAACTCATGTCAAAGCAGGAGTTGTCACACTGAGAAGGGCCACAAATACAAAAGCACTGATACGTCAGTCTGTGACGCGATCCACATTTTGAAGTTTGTGCAGTAGATGTAGAGATTCGCGTAGAGTTAGTGGTAACAACCACAAAATACCGTGCTACAGGTGGTAAACTGCAGGTATTTATGAGGCAACGTGGCGTATTATTTAGCTTTTTCCCTAGAAAACAGCATAAAGTAACATTAAATTGAGTATTTAGTATTAATTTTACGGGGCGCATACTGAAGTCCCTTGACATTTCGTATAATTATTTATGTCTCACTTTTACAGTTTACAGGATATGAGGTAACCAGCAACACTTCTACTGATGACGTTTTTGTAGACACATTGAAACAGAAGGGCCATACTGTTAATACTAGTAATTAAACTCAAGACTTATAAATGAAAAACGATTTAACCCTTCTAGATGTGTATTTTCGGAGTACAGACTGGAAAAAATGTGCTTAACACACTTCCCGTTATAAAAAGATAATATATTCCGTAACACAGACTACAATTGACAAGAAAAGATTTCCTAAACAAGTTTAATAAACTATAACACCAGTTTCATTTTACGCTAATGAACATGAAATGCTGCCTAGTATAGCGGTTGACTTTCCATAGAAAAACCTTCGTCACGTAAGAGTCGGAATTCCTTGTAACATAGGTTCTGCGGGAGGAGCGCAATCGAGCGTTCCAGTATGGGCTGCCGAGATGATCAGCGATATACTGCTCGTGTGTCATCTGGCTTTCAACATTCATACAAAGATCTAGAGGACACTGCTATACCGCAGTTGATGTCCAACACACCATGACGACTACGTGACAACTTGACGATAACAACGAGAGCAGGACACCTACTTGATGGCAAGGGTATAAAATGTTGACGACGACGATAACGCAACCAATAACGTGACGACGACGAGATGATAACGACGGCAATGACAACACGATGACCACAACAAGTGGACGACCATGAAAACATGACGACGACGACTCGATGACACTGACAATATTACGACGACGTTATGACGACAACACGACGATAACGGAGACGAGAATATCGACGACGACAACGATGTAGATCATATGACTATGACTACGATATGAGGAAGAGAGTACGATGGCAACAACGACAACGAAACCACGACGAAAACAACGACGACACTACGACGAAAACAACGACGAAAACAACGACGAAAACAACGACGACACGATGACGACACGATGACGACACGATGACGACAACACAACGAAAACAGCAGCAACGCGACGAAGGCAATGACGACAAGGACGACGTGACGTCGACTACATGACATCGTTGACAACAAAACATCGACGAAGAGATGACGACAGCAACGATGGCGACTATACAGGGTGGTCCCTTGATCGTGAACGTGCCAAATATCTCACGAAATAAGCGTCAAACAAAAAAACTATAAAGAACGAAGCTTGTCTAGCCTGAAGTCGGCTCGCTAGATGGCGTAATGTGTCACTAAGCAAATACCGTCTGCACTGGCGGAATGTTACGTGATACCACGTACTTATACGTTTGTGACTATTACAGCGCCATCTATTACAAAGCGAAAAAAGTGGTCCAACTAAAGCATTCTTATTTCCTTACGTACTTCACGAATATGTAATAAAAAATGGGGGTTCCCATTTCAAAAAACGCAGCTGATATCCGTTTGACCTACGGCAGCGCTATCTAGCGGGCCAACCATAGTGCCATCTGGTTTCACGCTTCAAGCTAGACGAGTTTCGTTCTTTGTAGTTTTTTCGTTTGATGCTTATTTCGTGAGATATTTGGCCTGGTCACTATCAGTGGGCCACCCTGTATTACGACGAGATCATAACAAGATGATTACCACAATGTGAGGATGGGATGACAACAACAATATGTCAACGATGTCGATGACGACTTAATTGCGTTTAGGACGCCATGTCGCCTTGATGACAGTAGCGACATGCCAAGGTATAATAACCATGATGTTCAGAAAGTGTTGGAAACAGCTGCGTTTCATGCCCGCTCAATGCCATCCATAAACGACATCGGTTGGTCAGAGATGAGTCCAAGACGCGCACTCACCATTCGATTGCATTTCAGATGCAAACAACAGGACTGATGTTAGGCCGCTTTTGGAGTGTGGGGCAGGGCACGCAAGAACCTCATTCACATTTCCCTGTGGGGTGTTCCTCTGAGCATTCTGAAGCAGTTGGAGTTCACTGTAGCTGTGCAGTGTATTGCTGGAAGTGCAAGTCTCGAACGAGATGCTGTGGCCAAACGAGAGGACACATGGTAATTGGGCAGTAGATGACTGTAGAGTTCACTTATAGAGAGACAACCCATAAGCTGGCCAGTTTCCCACCACTTAAAAACCCCTAGGACAAGAACGTCTTTACAATCTGCATGAACACTGCTGGTCATCAATGGCAATACATTGTCTCTTGTGGGTATCAACGCAGTCTATTCACAATAAGCACAGCGTGTTCTTAAGAATTTATGGGCAGTTGCTCATGGGTGGCCAGTTGCCTTGCTACAGTGATAAGACTGTTTCACTCCAGATCACAGAAGCTACGCGCTGTCGGGTGAGGAGCTACTTGATTGGGAAGTAGTGGTTCCAGTCACAAAAACTGACAACGACTGGGAGGGCAATGTGCTGATGACATGCTCCTCCATATCTGCGTCTGGTGACGCTTGTGGACTGATGATGACACGGCGGTCGGTCGGTACCGCCGAGTCTTCTGACGCCTGGTCGGGCGTAGAGTTTTTACTCATAGCTGCCTTGCGGCCATTAGAGTGAACAGGCGTATTGTTGGTACTTCCAATGTTTGCCGAAATTACAGACAGTAAAACAGCGATTGCGAAACGCTTGCTAACTCCGAGTTTATCCATTGTGAGGCGAAATGGTCGTTCAATTTAGCCTCTCTCCGCGCAGAATGCGGCCTGTCGTTAAACAAGTATCGGAGGCAACAAGGCGAACAATTTGCGAAAGCGCAATAGCACAGAATCCAATTTCAAGCGATAGCCGATCGCAGTCGCATAAGTTGGTAGCGGAGCAAAGCAGCCAGCGGTACACAATCGTGCTATTGTGTGTGTGTGTGTGTGTGTGTGTGTGTGTGTGTGGGCGCGCGCACACACACGGGTCTGACTGAGCGGCACCGCTGCTTACCTGCCTTCCTGTTTATTTGTTTACTCTTGCTGCGTGAGTGTTTATGTGTACTGCTCGCTTGTCACCACAGCTTTTCCGCTGTGCATTATTTCTCTCTGGCCTTTTTATATCCGGACCACCCCACAATGTCGCCAGCGTGCGGGCGCGCGCTTTCCACCCCCTCCCCCCCCCCTCCCCTCCCTCACACAAGAGCGCGCGCGCGCAAAACACGGACTAAACTACAGAAAAAGAAATTTTTGAGCAGAACGGTGGTAGCCGTATAAGGCTATTATTCGCTCGAAAGCTCGGTACACACGTGTAACGTCCCCAAGCGTTAAATACGAAATCTCCGACAGAAAATTATTTGGTAACACTCTTGCCCCTCCTTTTTTTTAATTCTTTTGCTACCGTGAGATTGTATATCCGTTTACTGTAATGGCCACTCTAAAGCATAAACTTCGCCTCGCTTGGCGTGTTTATTTCGTGCGGTTCCTTTTTGTATCTCAGCGGCACTGAAAACGAGGAACGTGTAACTTGTTTCATTGTCCCATTACAGAGCACAGTTCTCTTGCTATCTCTGTACTTCGGATGATATTCTTTCCGTCAGAAGGATTCAGACTCCGGTCACGGGCACACATTTGAATGTTTGAATACGAGAAATTAAACATGCAGTGAAGATTTTGTTACCAGGCTGAGTGAACACGTGAGATAGAACACTATTATTATTACAATAAATTACGTTTATTTCAGTTAACGTTCGCAAAACTTTCGGTCATTGGACTGCCGGTTTCGGCCAGCAATGACGATTTTCAGATCGGTTTCATAACACGTCGTAATGCAATGAAGCAGCGTCACAGAATATACACAGTGACGATGCCACTATCGCTTCATTATATTTTGACATGCTATAAAACAGACCTTAAGATGGTCAGTTCTGACCGAAACGGGTAGTCTGAGCACCAAAATTCTGTGATCATTGAAGGAAATAAAAGAAATTTGTTCTACACTTCCTGGATCACTGTTTTAATCCTCGACAATGTCGTAGCTTGTGTGATTATTATTGTTATTATTATTTGCTTCGTTTCGGACCTTTAGGAACGGTCACTTGTTACGTACGTCTTCTTTCGTCTGAATACGTCTTCATTCTCTCGCTTCTCGTGGTTCTGTCTGACATACAGGGTGGGCGCAACCTGCGGCTGTTTCCTGATGACGCTGTGGTGTACGGAAAGGTGTCGTTGTTGAGTCACTGCAGGAGGACACGAGGTGACAGAATTTATGGTTGGTGTGATTATGGTTCAAATGGCTCTGAGCACTATGGGACTCAACTGCTGTGGTCATAAGTCCCCTAGAACTTAGAACTACTTAAACGTAACTAACCTAAGGACATCACACACATCCATGCCCGAGGCAGGATTCGAACCTGCGACCGTAGCGGTCGTGCGGTTCCAGACTGTAGCGCCTTTAACCGCTCGGCCACTCCTGGCCGGCGTTGGTGTGATTAGTGGCAGCTTGCTCTAAATGTAGGAAAATGCAAGTTAATGGGCAAGAATACGGAAAAGCATTAGTAGTGTCTTGCTTGACACGGACAAGTAGATTAAATATCTGGGCGTAAGGTTACAAAGGGATATGAAACGGCACCAACACGTAAGGTAGGTAAAAGTGAAGGCCAATGATCGACTACGGTTTACTGGCAGGAGAATTTTAGGAAAGTGTGCTTCATCTATAATGGAAATTGACTATAGACTACTAGTGCAGCCCATACTTGAGTACTTCTAGAGTGTTTGGGATCCGCACCAGGTAGTATCATACGATGACATCGAAGCAGTTCAGAGCCGAGCTGCTAGATTTGTTACCGGTTGGTTCGATCAACGCGAGAGTATTACAGAAACGCTTCTTGAACTCATATTTCCTGGGGAAAAGGCGACGTTCTGTTCGATGAACACCATTGAGAAAATTTAGGGAACCTTCAGTTGAAACTGACTGCCGAACGATTGCACAGCCGCCAACGTAAATTTTACATAAGGATCACAAAGTTAATATAAGAAATTATGGTTTGTATGGACGCATGTGGACAGTCATTTTTCCGTCCCTCTATATGCCAGTGGAACAGAAATGAAATGCCTAGCAGTGGTACAAGGTACCCTCCGCCATACACCATGCGGTAGCTTGCGGAGTACCTATGCAGATGTAGATGGAGGCCCATAGACTGTTGTTTTTGCTCACTCTATTTGAGATGTGAACAAAATGGAAATGACTAGCAGTAGTAGTAGAAGGTACCCTCCGACATGCACCATGCGATGACTTGCGGAGTAACAATGTAGATGCAGATGCTTCTGTGATCATAATTTTGGTACTGAATCAGTCCATTTATGATCTCCCGCTGTGTTTTTATAACCCCACCTAGCCTGCACTGCTCTGGACGTATTTTTTTTTCACTCATTCAAGTTGCTAAAAAAAAAAAAAAAAAAAAAAAAAAAAAAAAAAAAAAAAAAAAACGTGGTGTGAATTTCTAAGAGATCAAACTGCTGAGGTCATCGATCCCTAGACTTAGCCGGCCGTTGTGACAGAGCGGTTCTAGGCGCTTCAGTCCGGAACCGCGCTGCTGCTATCGTCGCAGGTTCGAATCCTCCCTCGGGCATGGATGTGTGTGATGTCCTTAGGCTAGTTAGGTTTAAGTAGTTCTAAGCTCTAGGGTACTGATGACCTCAGATGTTAAGTCCCATAGTGCTCAGAACCATTTGAATCCTCGACTTACACACTACTTAAACTAACTTATTCTAAGAACAAAACACTCACTCTCTCCCCCTCCCCCGTCTCTCTCTCTCTCTCTCTCTCTCTCTCTCTCTCTCTCTCTCTCTCTCTCTCACACACACACGCACACACACACACACACACACACACACACACACACACACACACACACAGACAGGACTCGAACCTCCGACAGGACGGGCCGCGCAACCCGTGACATGGTGCCTCAAACCGCACGGCCACTCCGCGCCGGCTGCTGTTTTCCAATCCCCCCTGATCTGACTCACCCACCTGTTCTCTGTTATGCATGTTGCATTCCGTTTCTTCGTGGACAAAATGGTTCTCCGTCCTCATGATGTGCCCCTCAATTTTAAGCCTTCTCTTGTGTGTGATGCTTGAAACTGGTTGAACACAGCTCTACAGCCCCTGCCTTGGCCTATGTACTCGTTTGTGTGTATCCGAACTTTAGCTTGTTTATGTGTGCCCCATGCGTCTACCTTTCGCTCCCCCATCTCCCGCAGTATGCAGGCTCTTTTGTTCAAAGCGGTCGTATCCAGAGTCCCTTGACAGCGTACAGCAATGATCAAGATCAACATTTTAAGCGCTTGGTATGAGACCCGTGACGATAAACACACAAATCGTACCTGGGTTATATGTTTGCCTACATATGGGATATCAAGACAGTGTCCTATGGAACCATTCCTCCTGACGGCGGGACAATGGTTTGTGGCGCTGTTATCTTGATATTATTTGATCAAACCCTATACATATTACGTCGCTGACGTTCTTAGAAGATTATTTCAAAAAGCCACAGAAAAAATACATAGTTTCATTGGAAAAAAGTAATTCAGTTTCGTATTTCAGTGACTATAAACAACAAAAATTACTTGTGAAGGTCGGGAAATTCGCCATATTGTCCGCTTTAACTTGGCGAAAACCGTACCTCGACATATTTATTCATTCTGGATACCGTTGCTACGGGAGCACAAAAAAAAAAAAAAAAAAAAAAAAAAAAAAAAGCGAGTGTGCTCCTGTTTAAAAGATTCTGACTCGATAGTGAGATAGCAGCTGCCACATCCTACCTTCCACAGAACTTTTACAAATTTTCCCAAAAATTGGGGCTTGCGAACGTATTCGCGCTCTTTCCATTATGCAACTCATCTGCCACTCCCGTTAGCTCCCCAAACTGTAACTCGGTCACATCCACTGGTCCATCGCTGTAAGCCGCTCATACCCATACACTCCCACCTGCCCATTCTCACTCATTCATTCAGCCCAGCTCATTGTGTCTCTGTGTTACTGTCTCCCGTGTTACAGCCACAATCTCCTCCGTTCTGTCCCACTACTACTGTCCGCCTCGTGCTCTCTCTTACTGCTACCATCTAATTCATTCCTCCACGCTTCTGCTGTCTGTTCTCACTGTCACCATCTCTCTCTTTCTCGGTGTCGTTGTCATTGACACTGTCTTTTTCTCACAGGCTTTCACCCTCTTCCACTTTCCATGTCTCTTTATTCCTCTTCCACTGTTATTCTCTTCATCATTCATTTCTTAGCACTGTTCTCTCACTGTCAGCTACATTGGTTCAAATGGCTCTGAGCACTATGGGACTTAACTTCTAAGGTCATCAGTCCCCTAGAACTTAGAACTACTTAAACCTAACTAACCTAAGGACATCACACACATCCATGCCCGAGGCAGGATTCGAACCTGCGACCGTAGCGGCCGCGCGGTTCCAAACTGTAGCGCTTTTAACCGCTTGGCCACCACGGCCGGCGTCAGCTACATTCCACTACACCTGTCTCTCTCTCTCTCTCTCTCTCTCTCTCTCTCTCTATATCTCTATATCTCTATATCTCTCTCGCTCTCTCTCTCTCTCTCTCTCTCACACACACACACACACACACACACACACACACTGCCATTGAATCCTTTGCTCTTTCTATATAACAACTAAGTACTGTCTTCCAGTGTTTATTAATTTTCAGTCTCATTGAAACTGACACTTTCTCCCTCTTTCAGAATAATACAGCGCGAATATGTTCGCATGCCAAAATTTTTGAAGGTTCTTAGGACGGTAGAATGAGATAGATCGTACTGCACCTTTCAATGTGAATCTTTTTAAATAAACAGGAACATACTTGCATTTTTTTGTGGTCCCATAGGAGAGTTTTTCCGCTGGATCATTTCTTTTCGCTGCCAGAGCAGGTCTTGTCTCTTGTATGAAACTTAACGGGTCGGTAATATTTTGATAGTTTACTTATGTGAAATTGAAATAACGGAAAACTAATTTTACAATGCACACCATATTTTACGTGCACAGAAATTTTGCGTTGCTTCAGTACTACAACATGGGGCTTTGAGTACACTTCACATGATAACGGGAGACATTTTACAGCATATCTCTCTGTGTTGCGTCACTTTATAAACTAGAGGGTGTCCAGGAAGAAGGGATGAATATCAAAGTTCTATAGAACATACGAAATTTATTGAAAATTTATTTATTTATTTATTTATTTTTTTTTTTTGACAAACACGTTAAGTAACTTCTCCCAGTTATGTATGAGAAATTACGTCCTTCATATAAACACACAACGACGCGCAGCAACGAGCAATGCGTTCATTGAAGTTCCCGCTGAAGCGTTCATAATCATCTGATGGGATGCCGTTAATAAAGCCGGCCGTTCTGGCCGAGCGGTTCTAGGCGCTTCATTACGGAACCGCGCTGCTGCTACGGTCGCAGGTTCGAATCCTCGCTCGGGCATGGATGTGTGTGATGTCCTTAGGTTAGTTAGGTTTAAGTAGTTCTAAGTTCTAGGGGACTGATGACCTGATATGTTAAATCCCATAGTGGTCAGAGCCATTTGAACCATTAATAAAGCTTTTAATTTCATCCTTCAGTTCGTATATTATTTGTGGTATGATCTGCAGGCTACAGCTCTTGTGGAAGTGGAATCATGTACGCATATATTTTCAGATCTTTTGAAAGGAACGTGGTGCCAAATTCAATTGTTGACCTCGTCGGCGAACCGATTTTCTCAGGACTTACGGTCACATTGTCAATCACAGCAGCAATGTTTTCTTGTCTTCGAACAGAACGCGCTCGTCCTGTTTTCTTAACGTCTGAAACAGAACCCGTGGCATCAAAATTCCGAATCAACTTCCAAACTGATGATCCGGTTGGAGTAGCGTTTGTCCGAGTGTCATACACAATTGATGAACGGTTGCCGTGGGACTTTCAATGTTTTCGTAAGAACATTTTATCACTTTGATACGTTGCTCAGTTGCTCATCTGCTCCATAAAGGAAATAAACATCAAACAACAGACAACAATGCTCATCACACAAAGGCTGTCTAATGGGAAGGATCGCAGATAACAAACATGAATAAAATCACGGTCGCCAACAGTCATACAGCAAAATGACACAAAATTCAAGTTAGTCCTACTTCCCGGACACACATTAGGTTTTTGCCTCACACAGGATTTTACGTGCCTATTTCACGTGTACGAGTATGGTAATTTCAACATCTGCATCTCGGAAACAAAGGGTATTAAGAAATCAGTTGTATTAGGAACACAGGGCGAAAATGTCATTCACTTGCCGTGAATAGCTGTCTTAGAATCCTCGGTTGGGTTTTGATTCGAAAAAATGGTAAAAAGTATTTTTTTTGGATCTTTTGAGCGATCGCCCACGAATCAATGGTTTCTCCAGAAGCCTTTTAAGGCCCACCGTAGGCACATCAAATGCAAAAAGCACCATCCACTTTGCTCCATTTGCCTAAGAACGAGGAATTGTGTAATATTCATGGTTTGACCCTCTACTGTCGACTAGTAACACTGAGATTATCCCTCTGTTGAGTATTGATACGGTCCCTCGCCCAAGGGTTATCCAAAGCACCTGAACCTACCTTCCTGTCGCCGACGGCACCCGATGTATCAGCCCCCAAAGAATGCCATTGTTATTCGCGGCGTTTTCGAATATACTTGGCAATGCATACTGCCGCATGCATACCGATATTTCGTATGGCTCGCCTCAGCTTATAACATGCACGATATATATTATTACGAGTGGAATATGAACGTGTGGATAATATTCATTCAATTATGTAATTATTTCTTAAAAGGATGATAATTATGTAAAACAGAGACAATATTTGTCTCACATTCTTTGTTAGTCTATATCATTCTTTTCTTTTGTTTTCTACCCTTTTGTCGTCTTCTTCTGATGTACATATCCGACACAAGACGCGAATCGATTTGAGGTCTGTCAAATGAAAAACATTTAATGTAAAATTATTGTACTTTTATGTTCATGTGCTGGTAAAAACAAATAGAGTCAAATGCGTTAAAACTATTTATGATTAATTATGGAAAATTCACTTCCTGTTTTAATTATAATTTTGTATTGATTGTTTTATCATAGCTGCAAGAAGCGCAGCCATTGTTAGTTGCGATTATATAGCAACTTCGTCTGTACTTCTAGTTGAAATTAGCATGAGTTTGTGTTAAACTAATTTTCAAAACAATTCAATAATTTTTTTTATTGGTAGCATCAATTTAAATGATTATTTATTTGCAAAAGAAAAATCTTAATTAAAAAAGAAATCCTCTATCTTTTGTTGGCCGCCATCTTAACTTTTATCACAGCGGCAAATTTAAATTACCTGAAACTACAAACTTTCAATATTCCGATGTGTAAGAAATAAATGTGCACCGGTGGTACTGAACTCTATTTATAAAAGCAAAAATTAATCGAATCAGACTGCATTTTCTAAGAACAGTGCTGATGGTATTTATTGTTGAACAAGATTTCATTGCTGATGTATGAGGCCAAAATTAAACTACGCACGAATCACGGAGAAAAATATTTCTGGTAGAATACGTCCGTGTTGTGTGCGGGTGGTATTCTGTGGTTCTTTTACATGATCAATTTGCTAAGAATAATTAAATCCATCGAAGATAAAAATTATAAAAGCTCTGATGTACGATCTGTAATTTTAGTGATATGAACACAGCTTACAGTCAACATTATTACACTACGTCAGATGGAATTCTTGTGCAATTTGAACAAAATAATTATCCGGGAGAAGTTGTAGTTCGAATAATGCATTATACGTATGTATAATATTGTCAGTATCATTTACAAAACCAAATCAATGCAACTGCTAAATAACAGAGTGAATTCAAACCGCAGAATACCATAGAGTATCGTATCATCCATATTCATTGCACTTGTCGATGTTGATGATACACAAAAAAAAAAAAACCCCACAAGCTTCCTAACACATTTTTCAGCAACCGTGATTATAGCAGGATGTCTGTAATTGTCTTTCTGCAAGGCTCCGAACCTCTTCGAGAATATTGCCCTCCCACACTGATGAAGAGATTTTTCTGAGAGAGTGCGCGGGTCGCTTTTACGACCTCCGTCGGTGCGTGGGCGTGTGGATAGGGTAGATAATGATTCCGCGAGCTCTGTCTCACACGGGTAGCACCTGCAACAACCGGAGCGGGCAGTTGGACCCACCCCCACCACCAGTCTCCCCCCCTCCCCTCCCCTTCAGAAAGCCACAAACTGTGCCGGCTCTCTCTCTCTCTGGCAGAACCACTCGCAGATCGCCATCCACCAACCCAGACTCGCCGCAATATAAATGCAAATCCAGGTGCGGCCAAACACGCCTGCCTTACCGCTGCAATTAGCCAGCGTCCGCCGCGTCCCGATACTTCTGCAATTCCCTCCACTCCACCCAGCCTGCTGCCCAACTCTCCCTCATGTACCGCTGCCAACTTTATTCTGCCATATTCTCCTTTTCATAACAAAACTCCGGCACAACTTTAATACGGAAAAAAAATAATTCCGTGCCGCCCAGTCCCTCACACACCTGATAACTGCTCTATCCGTACTCCAGCTCTCCAGATGCTAATGCTTTTTCTCTTAAATTTTGTAAGCAGTCCAATTCGTATATCAGTTTTTTGAAAAAATGACTTTTTATTGGTTATAGCGCAAGACGAGGGTTTAATTTATTGGATTTCGGTCTAAGTTCGGCCGACAGCGGAATTCGTGCCGGAAGTACGAAAAATACCTCGTGTAGCTTTTCCGGTGTTTGGCACGATGTACAGAAAAATTTAACGCCAAGTCTCACGAATGGTATACTACATTAAACAGAGTATTTTGAGATTTAAGACTTAAATCGTTGAGGAAACAGTGCGAACGGAGTTGTATGATAAGTTCAGAAAAACAAATTTGCCTCAGACTGAAATTTAATGATGAATTGATGAGGACAACACAAACACCCAATCTCCAGGCACAGAAAATCCCCAACCCAGCTAGGAATACGAACCCAGGACCCTGTGATCAAGAGGCAGCAACGCTAGCCACTAGAGCATGAGTGCGGACTACCCTTAACACCTCGACCACCAAAAGGGTGAGGTTCGATAATGTTCTTCGGTCCATTACGTGATTCCACCTCTCCCCTTTCCAATATCCGGGACACAATCATGAACTTTTCTAATGTCCAGGATACCATCATAAACGGCGGAGATGTCAGTGTAATTACTCTTGTTTTACATTTCTGTTCATCTTACTGCGTATTTCTTTGAGTTATCTTCTGTACTATGCTGTTGCAGTTCTTCCTGTGTACGGCGCTACTTTTAAAGATCTACGTTACTTGGAAAAGGCATACCATGCGAATGTCGTTTCCGTCCTTAAGTATTACACACCAGTGTAATACTCAAGTGAACATCCGTCCGCAAAACGCGGACATAAGCAAACTCACGGCTCTGTTCAGACAGAATAGATCGCCGATCGCTATGGCCGAGCGGTTCTAGACGCTTCAGTGCGGAACCACGCGGCTGCTATGGTCGCAGGTCCGAATCCTGCCTCGGGCATGGACGTGTGTGATGTCCTTAGGTTAGTTAAGTTTAAGTAGTTCTGAGTTCTAGGGGACTGATGACCTCTGATGTTAAGTTCCATAGTGCTTAGAGCCATTTAAACCATCAGAATAGATCAACAGTTAGTTCGACATTATGAACACCGAGCCTCAAGTCGCAGTCCGTAAGAACGCAACCGGACATTCTACTTATACACCCCAAGACAAAAGACGGACCACGAAGCAATTTTCCGACACGACCAATGAGACGGAAATCGGTAATGTGATGTTCTTGTAGAGACAAAGAAATTATTATAATTTCAGAGATGTTCAAATGTGTGTGAAATCTTATGGGACTTAACTGCTAAGGTTATCAGTCCCTAAGCTTACACACTACTTAACCTAAATTATCCTAAGGACAAACACACACACTCACACCCGTGCCCGAGGGAGGACTCGAACCTCCGCCGGGACAAGCCGCACAGTCCATGGCTGCAGCGCCCTAGACCGCTCGGCCAATCCCGCGCGGCTAGTTTCAGAGAAACTAGATGACTTATCCAAGAGAATGAGTTTCACAAACTGAGTAAGTCGTTAACGCGCTGTTCCACCTCTGGCCCTTATGCAAGCAGTTATTCGGCTTGGCAGTGATTGACAGATAGTTTGATGTCCTCTTGAGGGATGTCGTGCCAGATTGTGTCCAGTTCCAGCGTTACATAGTCAAAATGCCGACTGGCTTGGAAGGCCCTGCCCATAATGTTGCTAAGGTTCTCAGTAGGGGGAGGTCCGGTGACCTTGCTGGCCAGAGCAGTATTTAGGAAATACGACGACAACTCTCGCCGTGTGTGTGGGCGGGCATTATCTCGCTGAAATATAAACCGAGGATGGCTTACCATGAAGGGCAACAAAACGGAGCGTAGTATATCGCCGTACCGCTGCGTTGTAAGGGTGCCGTAGATGACATCCAGAGGTCTCCTGCTACGAAAAGAAATCGAATCTGAGACCATCACTCCCGGTTCTTGGGACGTACAGCGAGCAACAATCAGGTTGATACCTCACCTCTGTTTGGGACGTCTTCAGTCACGTGTTCGCTGGTCGACTTGGTTCAGCTCGAAGTGGGACTCATCACTGGCGACAATTCTGCTCCAGTCGATAAGATACCAGGCCGGATGTGCGCGACAGCGTTGCAAAAGGGCTTGTTGTTGTAGAGAGGTGAGCTCCCATTTGGTGAGCCGCCTGTTAACGGTCCATGTGGTCAGTGAGGGAGCAGTTGCAAGTCGGATCGAGGACAATGTGCCTCCCTGACGACTGATCATTCCTCTCGTTCTGTCGTCTATCTAGCTTCACCGCATCCTTCTTGTCTCTGTGTTCGGCCATACCTCATGCATTTCTGCCAACTTCGTCCAGTAGAGGCATCATCACTCCTATTCAGATGAAGAGTGATTCTCCGATTACTCCAACCGGCTTCTTTGAGCCCAAGTCCTGTCTCAAACGCTGACATCTGCGTATATTGTTCACGCGGCTGTCTCCGACGCACAGTTGCTATCCCACTGAGTATACAAAATTAAATTCACGACGACCTCATGCCCTGGTATCGACATGCCTCCTGTTCACCATCCTTGATAGCTGCGCTGTGCAACTGCGCTCCACCGTCACACACACATCCGTCTGCTGCCAAAGTTTTGTATTCTCCGTCGATGCCTGTATGGATATAAATTTCCGACCAATTTTCAGAACTCCTTAGTCATGCTTTTTTCGTCCAGAATATATTATTGGTCATTCACTGGATTCAGGACTACACCAGTGCTTGAAACTTGATCAGCGTAACTGATCATGCAAATACACCGCCACGCATGTTCTTCACACTGAAGTTACATAATATTTCCTTGAAGTTACATAATATTTCCTTGAGGTTACATAATATTTCCTTGAAGTAACATAATATTTCCTTGAAGTTACATAATATTTCCTTGAGACAGAGAAGTTGCTGTCCATGCATCAGCACGGCTTTAGAAAGCATTGCTCCTGCGCAATGCAACTCGCCCTTTTTTCACATGATATCTTGCGAACCATGGATGAAGGGTGTCAGACGGATGCCATATTCATCGACTTCCGGAAAGCGTTTGACTCAGTGCCCCACTGCAGACTCCTAACTAAGGTACGAGCATATGGGATTGGTTCCCAAGTATGGGAGTGGCTCTAAGACTTCGTAAGTAATAGAACCCAGTACGTTGTCGTCGATGGTGAGTGTTCATCGGAGGTGAGGGTATCATCTGGAGTGCCCCAGGGAAGTGTGGCAGGTCCGCTGTTGTTTTCTATCTACATAAATGATCTTTTGGATAGGGTGGACAGCAATGTGCGGCTGTTTGCTGATGATGCTGTGGTGTACGGGAAGGTGTCGTCGTTGAGTGATTGTAGGAGGTTACAAGATGACTTGGACAGGATTTGTGATTGGTGTAAAGAATGGCAGCTAACTCTAAATATAGATAAATGTAAACTAATGCAGATGAACAGGAAAAATAATCCTGTAATGTTTGAATACTCCATTAGTAGTGTAGCGCTTGACACAGTCACGTCGATTAAATATTTTGGCGTAACACTGCAGAGCGATATGACGTGGGACAAGCATGTAATGGCAGTTGTGCGGAAGGCGGATAGGCGTCTTCGGTTCATTGGTACAGTTTTGGAAAGATGTGGTTCATCTGTAAAGGAGACCGCTTATAAAACACTAATACGACCTATTCTTGAGTAGTGTTCGAGCGTTTGGGATCCGTATCAGTTCGGATTGAGGGAGGACATAGAAGCAGTTCAGAGGCGGGCTGCTAGATTTGTTACTGGTAGGTTTGATCATCACGCGGGTGTTACGGAAATGCTTCAGGAACTCGGGTGGGAGTCTCTAGAGGAAAGGAGGCGTTCTTTTCGTGAATCTCTATTGAGGAAATTGCATTTGAGGCTGACTGCAGTACAATTTTACTGCCACCAACTTACATTTCGCGGAAAGACCACAAAGATAAGATATTAGGGCTCGTACAGAGGCATATAGGCGGTCATTTACTCCCTCGTTCTGTTTGAGAGTGGAACAGGGAGAGAAGATGCTAGTTGTGTTACGAGGTACCCTCCACCACGCACCGTATGGTGAATTGCTGAGTATGTATGTAGATGTACTTTCATTTAATAAACTACTGAAAGTTGTTACAAATCGCTGCATCCATTTTGCGCCGGCTGCGGTGGCCGAGCGGTTCTGGGCGCTACATTCTGGAACCGCGCGACCGCTACGGTCGCAGGTTCGAATCCTGCCTCGGGCATGGATGTGTGTGTTGTTCTTAGGTTAGTTAGGTTTGAGCAGTTCTAAGTTATAGGGGACTGACGACCTCAGAAGTTAAGTCTCATGGTGCTCAGAGCCATTTGAACCATTTCCATTTTGCCATAGCTTGCCTAAACATGTTTAGTACTGTGTCGAGGCTATATACCCGCTGCATGCAAGGAAGCCACCACGCAACTACTGTGGCACGTACTTGACACCAAGAGCATATGATGACCTCAATATGAATCATCTTTGATGTTGTACTGTGTCACATGTTTTTCGGAAGCCAAGAAATACCTGACTGTCTTAATTACCAGCTTTCAGGACGTCGCGTGAGAAAACCGTGAGTTAGGTTTCGCATGAGCTACTTTTTCGAGATATGTGGCGGCTGCCTTTTCTCATATTCTGTCATGAAGTTCCATTATCACCTATCACATCTTTGCATTTTTTACTATCAGGTGGCCCAACCGTGTAATGACAATTTCGGAAAATGATAACTGCACGAACGACAATTTTGAAAAAATACACTACTGGCCATCAAAATTGCTACACCACGAAGATGACGTGCAGCAGATGCGAAATTTAACCGGCAGGAAGAAGATGCTGTCATATGCAAATGATTAGCTTTTCAGAGCATTCACACAAGGTTGGCGCCGGTGGCGACACCTACAACGTGCTGACATGAGGAAAGTTTCCAACCGATTTCTCATACACTAACAGCAGTTGACCGGCGTTGACTGGTGAAACGTTGTGACTTCTGAAATTTTCCCGGCGTATTTCTTCTTCTAATAATTTCCGGGTATGCAGCCGGATCCCGTCGACGGGAAATTAATAGATGGTGAAACGTTGTTGTGATGAATCGTGTAAGGAGGAGAAATGCGTACCATCACATTTCCGAATTTGATAAAGGTCGGATTGTAGCCTATCGCGATTGCGGTTTATCGTATCGCGACATTGCTGCTCGCGTTGGTCGAGATCCAATGACTGTAAGCAGAATATGGAATCGGTGGGTTCAGGAGGGTAATACGGAACGCCGTGCTGGATCCCAACGGACTCGTATCACCAGCAGTCGAGATGACAGGCATCTTATCCGCATGGCTGTAACGGATCGTGCAGCCACGTCTCGATCCTTGAGTCAACAGTTGGGGACGTTTGCAAGACAATAACCATCTGCACGAACAGTTCGACGACGTTTGCAGCAGCATAGACAATCAGCTCGGAGACCACGGCTGCGGTTACTCTTGGCGCTGAGCGTCTGCGATGGTGTATGTACTCAACGACGAACCTGGGTGCACGAATGGCAAAACGTCATTTTTTCGGAAGAATCCAGGTTCCGTTTGTAGCATCATGATGGTTGCCTCCCTGTTTGGCGACATCGCGGTGAAAGCACATTGGAAGCGCGTATTCGTCATAGCCATACTGGCGTATCACCTGGCGTGATGGTATGGGGTGCCATTGGTTACACGTCTCGGTCACCTATTATTCGCATTGACGGCACTTTGAACAGTGGACGTTACATTTTAGATGTGTTACGACCAGTGGCTCTACCCTTCATTCGATCCCTGCGAAACTCTACATTTCAGCAGGATAATGCACGGATGCATGTCCTGTACCGGCCTTTTTGGATACAGAAAATGTTGGACTGCTGCCCTGGCCAGCACATTCTCCAGATCTCTCACCAATTGAAAACGTCTGGTAAATGGTGGCCGAGCAACTGGCTCGTCACAATACGCCAGTCACTACTCTTGATGAACAGTGGTGTCGTGTTGAAGCTGCATGGGCAGCTGTAGCTGTACACGCCATCCAAGCTCTGTGTGACTCAATACCCTGGCGTA
Source organism: Schistocerca piceifrons (assembly GCF_021461385.2). Taxonomy (NCBI): domain Eukaryota; kingdom Metazoa; phylum Arthropoda; class Insecta; order Orthoptera; family Acrididae; genus Schistocerca; species Schistocerca piceifrons. The sequence goes on along the minus strand of NC_060147.1, from coordinate 116,080,441 downwards.
TCAAGCCCGTTATTACGGCCAGAGGTGGTCGTCCTGGGTACTGATTTCTCAGGATCTATGCACCCAAATTGCGTGAAAATGTAATGACATGTCAGTTCTAGAATAATATATCTGTCCAATGAATACCAGTTTATCATCTGGATTTCTTATTGGTGTAGCAATTTTAATGGTCAGTAGTGTAATTAAAAGAGGTAACAGATGACGACGTCGGAGCAAGTCCTAGTTGCGTAACCCGCGCTAAAGATAGTACTCCGTTGAGTGTACGTTGGGACGCCATATCGTCGCAGCAAATTAACCGCCTTGAAGTTTCTTGGAACTTGTCACGACAGTTTTTGCGAGCAAAGACAGCCTCGGCTGTTGTAAAGGGTCCAGGATGAGCGCCGAAGGCTGACAAAGCCAACTTGCGCGCGGGAACCGCTACGTTCGGTAGACTAGCTTCTTGGGCGGAGGCGCACGTCACGATCGACTTTGCTCTCGATAAGAACACGAGCGCCCACGAATTATAGGCTAGCAAACTCGATTTTCGCGGGATCCTTCGCTGCGCGGCCGGCGACTTCCCAAGTTAAGCAGCTCATTAAGGCAAGCCGTTTAACACGGCACCACAAGCACAAGAACACAAGTTTTCCCATTACTGGCTGCGGTCGCGCTGTCTCTTCCATACTGTTCGGCGTGCCGGCAGCCGGGCTTACCGCCAGTACAACCACCAACTCGATCTGACATACTTTGTACCGAAATTAACCTTGAGCACATAGATTCTTCACCAATATCTATATCCCGATCACAGCTGTTGAAGACTTGCGCGGTCCAGTCGCATGAATGAGATTACCTACGTTCGAGGTCAACGTGCGGTAGCCACTCACAGACAGCAGGTGGCAAAACTAGCAGTGGAGGATGTACACTGAAGGGCCAAAGAAACTGGTACAGCCTTGCGTATTCTAATAAGGCAGAATACGGCGCTGCGGTCAGCAAAGCCTAAAAACCACAACAAAAGTGTGGCGCAGTTGTTACATCGGTTGCTGCTGCTACAACGGCAGGTTATCAATATTTAAGTGACTTTAAACGTGCTGTTATAGTCGGCGCACGAACGATGGGACACGACGTCTTCAAGGAAGCGATGAAGTGGGGATTTTTCCGTAGCACCATTTCACTAGTGTACGGTGAACATCAGAAATCCGGTAAAACATCAAATCTTTGACATCACTGAGGCCGGAGAAAGATCCCGGAAGAACAGGACCAATGACGACTGAAGAGAAAATGTTTCAAATGGCTCTGAGCACTCTGAAGTCATCAGTCCGCTAGAACTTAGAACTACTTAAACCTAACTAACCTAAGGACATCACACACATCCATGCCGGAGGCAGGATTCGAACCAGCGACCGTAGCAGTCGCGCAGTTCCGGACTGAAGCGCCTAGAAGCGCTCGGCCACCGTGGCGGGCGACTGAAGAGAATCGTTCAAAGTGACAGAAGTGCGACTTGGTGCTTATTTCAATGCTGGGCCATCATCAACTGTCAGCGTGTGAACCATTTAACAATACATTATCATATGGGCTTTTTGAGCTCAAGGCCCACTCGTGTGCCCTTGATGACTGCGCGACAGAAGCTTTACGCCTCTCCTAGGCCACTGAGCACCGACATTCAACTGTTGATGACTGGACACATGTTGTCTGGTCGGACGAGCCTCGTTTCAAATTGTATCGAGCGTATGGACTTGTACGCATATGGAGGCAACCTCATGAATCCATGGACCCAGCAAGTCAGGAGTGTACTGATCAAGCTGGTGGAGGCTCTGTAATGGTGTGGGGCGTGTGCTGTTGGATTGGAGTGATATGAGGCCCCTGATAACTCTAGATACGACTCTGACAGGTGACACGCACATGAACATCCTGTCTGATCACCTCCATCCATTCATGTTCGTTGTGCATTCCGACGGACTTGGGCAATTCCAGCAGGACAATTGGATAGCTCACACGTCCAGAATTGCTATAGAGTGGCTCCAGGAACACTCTTCTGAACGTAAACACTTCCGCTGGCCACCAAACTCCCCAGACATAGCAAAGTGCTGTTCAGAAGAGATCTCCACTCCCTCGTACTCTACAGATTTATGGACAGCCCTGCTGGATTCACGGTGTCACTTCCCTGCAGCACTACTTCAGACATTAGTCAAGTCCATGCGACGCAGTGTTGGGTATTCCAGGGGGCCGTACACGATATGTGGCAGGCCTACAAGATTCTTTGGGCTCTTCAGTGTATAAAGCGTGTCCTAGGGCCTCGGAAACAGTGCCGTCGTTGCCATAATGTGGAAAGGGAGAGATGTATTTGTCGTCCAGAAGGGGATGTTCATTGGCTTTCGGGCCAAGGGTGGAAATATTTTCGAAACTCCTAAGTCTGTGAACTTTTCGCGTACTGCCACGGTTGAATCACACGGGGCATGGCTAAATGGAGCTTCCCAAAACGGGCGCCGAGGCAACTGTGGTGCACCACCGGTCGTAGATGACAGGAGTGAATGTCTGTCGCGGAGATGTGTACGAGAGAATAGACGTGCAACTGTGGAGCAACTGACCACTGAGATAAACCAAGGGCTGCCAACGGTGTCTCGTCAACGCCTGTTCAGATAGCCCACTGGAGTAGCATTCGGGAGGACGACGGTTCAAACTACCTGTTGCCAACTGTTCGTCTAAAATTGTGAGTCATATGTTTGTGACTATTACAGCGCCACCTATCACAAAGCGAAAAAAAGTGGTCCAACTAAAACATTCATATTTCTTTGCGTACTACACGAATATGTAATAAAAAATGGGGATTCCAGTTTAAAAAAACGCGGTTGATATCCGTTTGACCTATGGCAGCGCCATTTAGTGGGCCAACCATAGCGCCATCTGGTTTCCCCCTTCAAGCTAGACGAGTTTCGTTCTTTGTAGGTTTTTCGTTTGATGCTTATTTCGTGAGATATTTGGCCTGGTCACTATGAATGGACCACTCTGTATATATAGTTAGGGCTTACTGGCCATTTGACCATCTTCTTCTGTGCGGATGCTCGAACTCTTACGGGAAACGGCAAAAAGCCGCGAGTAGTGAGTATAATGGGCAGGGGCACTATGAATATACTGTGGGGCAGTAAGTTGCGAATGTGGGTCTCTGCAGTCGCACTATCCTCTGTGTCCTCGGTGGCTCAGATGGATAGAGCGCCTGCCATATAAGCAGGAGATCCCTGCCTCGAGTCCCGGCCGGGGCACACACTTTCAACTGTCCCCGTTGACGTATATCAACGCCTGTATGCAGCTAGGGGTATTCCTTTCACTGTAATACAATGTATGTATTTACTCCGACTTCTCTCAGACAGTACTTGTTATGCGGAAGAGGACAGATACAGGACCAATTAGACACTCTGGTACACTAGGCACTCTCTGCTCCATGCTGGGTGGTGTACAGATGAAAGTGTGTGAGATCATAACATTGGTTGTACCACTGATATTTCTGATTCTAATAATATTGTCATCTGTAGGGAAAATTTATTATGCTTGTTGCATGTAAAGGTGTAGGTGATTAATAAATAAAATAATAAGTAATAGTGGTCCTAGGACTGAACCTTGTGGAACTTGTAACGGAACTGAAATGATGGTGGGCTGACAGTAATTTAGAGCCCGCGCATCGGAAACGGGCGCGCTGGTGTGTGACTGCCAGGGAGTGCACCCTGATGCCATCTATTGGCGAAACTGGGAATTAGCGCTGCCTCTCAGACAATGCACTAAGCTATCGGAGTCAAATGTATTCTTTTTCTTGGTAATTATAAGCTATTACTGTATGATTTAATGTTATAAAGCGCTAGTAGTAAATTATTATGACTGGTATGAACTCCAGGGTAATAAATATAAATATTCTTAAATACTAAATGATTTCGATGAAAAAGTGGTAGGGGAACGCCCCCACTCTTGGTGATACGAGCGTAGCTAGAGGTAGCTGGAGTCACGGGGACTGAACAATGGAATGGCCTGGGGAGTGTTGACGTGACCGGACGTGCATAACTGTGCTCACGCAAAAGTGATTGTGGAACAGCGAAGAGGAGAATATCGTCGCCATTTGTGGAGTAGAACGCAACGAATGGTTGTCGAAGCCGTCTCTATGCCACTGGGGCTGATTGTAAGAGTTCCTGCGCCCAGATTTTATGGCGGACGTGCAGTAGCTTATACGAGTGCTACAGCTCGTAGTTCCAGCCGCCATTGAGGGCATGAGGCGTGAAGAGCTGCGTTAGCCACATGCATCTCACCACCAGCACCGACACGTCTACCCAAGGCAAGACTGCTTGCAATTGTTAAGTCGAACTTTGTATACATGTAAAAGGAGAATACCAGTTTTCTTTTGTGCAAGTGCAGAGGACAGAATATAGTAATGAGTAAAATTACGAGGCATGTTGTTCATTGTAAAGTGTAGTAACCTGAAACATAGTGTAGTGAAATCAGACTGAGGCCACCATCGCCTCTTTCATTTACAATTCTTTTGGTTGTAGAATACTTTAGCGTTTAAGAATGTTGAAAAGAGCAATGGTCACACCAGAATGAGTCGCCTATTTATAGTTACTTAAATTTTTCTGAGTAACCTTTCAAGTAAAGTCACTTAACTAATTCTATATCAATTGTCCAAAGAGTACTATCCAAAATAATTAAATAACTTGAAGGATAGAATTTTGTTAACCTAAGTTGCATAAATTGTCTTGGTGGTAATTACCAAGCCAACTCACAGAATTTGAGAGAGTATTTGCTTTGTAGAATCACCTAGAATGATCAGAAAGAGTAATATTCAGAATTAAGTTTAAATTCAACTCAAGCCCTTTCACTTTGAAACGAGCCAAAAAATTGATTTATTCTTTTGCTCCTTCAGAGCTGGCGACCGTAGTTATAAGTATTTTCAGGAGGATTCGACGGTAAGTCTGCTGCTCTCGTCGTGCTGATAGGATTATCCACTGCTGCTAGCAGTGGTGATTGGATACATAAGCTCACTACCAAGTTAAGTGGGTCAGGTAGGCAGTGTTACCGTGTGAACTGTAGGGCACTGTAGGCCGTGGATCGAACCCGTTCAATCATCACAGCTCTTTGGGAAATAGTCCGGTTAGGTGTGTACTAATCATTAGGTAAATACTGGCGAGTAACGGTCAAAAATGTATACGCAAGTGAATTTAGCAAGGTCCATGTAGCACCTAATTAATGTGGTGCAATGGCGAGGGTAGGAGTGGAGTAAAAGTGAGCTGAGCTTGTGGCAGCTGTGCTGTCTTCAAAGATTAATAACGTGAATTCACTACTACCTCTTACCATTAGGGCTGAGCTATTTCGGTTAAAATACGTAGCAGTAAGCGCAAAGGCGTGACAGCTACAAGTCCATATTGGCTTTATACATACGGAAGTAGGAAGCGGGTCATTCCGTCAGTGGAGGGGTTAAAACAACCGAGTCAGTTGAGAACATACCCCATTTACTGATGGAAAGATTCGGCGGTTCGGTCGCATGTGGCGACCGTGACAGGACTTACCAAGTTTGTAGAATAATGGCTGCAATAAAAGTGTTTTATATAAACTTGTAGTTTCAAGAAAATTTTAAATTTAAAATTCTGTTGTAGACAAATATACCACAATTGGTAAGTTCAAGACGACAACCTGCAAAGCAGCAAAAGAAAGTCCAATAGTAGGAGTTAAACAAGTAATACTTGGTTTAATAAACGTTTCTATTAGGCACGAAATACAGCAGCATAAGATGGAGTCGAATAGTAACAAGCAAGACGAAAACATTACAAGGTCAGACCCAGAATTAGGGACCATAGATACTGTTGTAGGGTTGGAAAATCTTATAGATGAATCCACACCCACAAGACAGGAGGAACGGGAAGTGGAACCAAAGGTAGTGAAAAGTGAACCCAATGTATCTGTGGATGCAAGTCACAAGGGAGAGGATATGGAATTAACAAGTTTGTTAAATAGGATGATGGCGCAAATTCGAGAAGGGAATGCTAGTTTGAAAGCAGAAATGGCTAGTCATATATCCCAACTGGATGAAAACCTATCTGGTAAAATAAAAGCCAATTTAGATGTTTTGAATACGCAAAGCTAGCGTATCACAGAGGTAAACAAATCAGTAAATAGCATTAGGGCTGAAATAACAAATGTTCAGAGAAAAGTCACAGAAATAGAGAAAAGATTTGATACCGAAATTCAGAGAATAGAGAAATCAGTGGAACCTTTGGTTAGTGAAAAACTAGAACCGATAATTGAAAGTAAATTACAGGTGATAGTACCAGTTGTAAAGAAAGAGATTGTTAAAGAAACGGCAGCTGATATTGAAACACTGCGCAATACCATGTTGAGTTTTGATGCATCTGTGCAGGAGCAGGAAAATACATTGCGTAATGAGATAAAATTGTTAAGTCAGCAAGTTCAGAATCAGACGTTTCTTAACTGTAGTGGTATCCCATTGGTAATGCAAAAATCGGAAATACTGAGTAGGGAGGAAAAATACGATCCTCAAAAGAAACAAGGTGGATGGCATCCAATGGATTTTATAAAAAATTGTGAACGTGTCTTACCAACAGACATGTCGGATAAAGAAAAAATTAATTTAGTAATAGACGCTTTAGCAGGTCATGCTAAACGTTGGGGATTGAATTTGGATATCGACAATTTGAAGTTTACAGACTTCAAAGAAAAGTTCCTTGAGGAATTCTGGAGCACACAACAGAGAGATAGGTTGTGGAGAGAATTCGTTGTCGCCAGAACATGGGCGTGGGCTCATGAAAGAATACTGTGAAGGATGGTTCAAGTGTTTGGAGTATCTTAAAGATCGTAGATCAGAATCGGAGATAGTGTGGGAGTTGTGGAAAAAGCTACCTGACGATTCAAACCGTTATGTAGGAGGCACTCATCGAACATTCGATGAATTTTTAGAAAAAATCGAGAATGATGATAGGTGGCGTGAAACTAGGGAGTTTCGAGGTTTCAGAAATCAGAATGGAATAGTAAAAGGTGGTAGGAATGAACCGCAAATTAACATGATGAGAGGAAGAGGTCGAGGAGGTAACTCTCAGCGAGGGAGAGGACACTATCAGGGAAACGGGATGCATTATAAAAATCAGGAAAACTAAATACCGCGCAGGTCAAGGGCCTAACGCGCGCGGAAAGAAAGAAATGGCCCAAATATAGGGAAGATCGGAGTAGTCAGTACTATAGTAGGATAGTGCGTCGTTCGCCTGAAGAGCAGTTACATAAACGAAACTTTGCGAAGTATAATGCAGGGATACAAACAGAGGAGAGAGAGCAGAGAGGAATTATTAAGGAAATGAAGTAGGAAAAGAATGTCGGCCGGATGTGAAGGCTCACGTGAATGAAATAAGTACAATTCGAGGTCAGAGTGACGAATTGATGAAGGAAGAGTCAGAGAAGGCGTTGTTTGTCGGTAGGGATGGCAACTGTGCAGAGAGGCAGGGGCAAGGTAGGAGTGATGTGACTTATGGTAAAAGGTTCGTACGAATAGTCGACGAACCGCATCGAGAAATAATTAAAGAGGGAAGGGTGGATAAGAAAAAGGGGCATAGTGCAGAGACGCATGCCGATTCAGAAATTACCTCGTATGCAGAATATGTACATCAGCTCAAAAGCCAGTCAGCACAATTAGAAAGATCTTCCACTCAAGTGATTAGTTTGGACCCGAATATGACAGTGTTAGAGAGCCATACCGATTATGATGTGTACCTAGTGACAGCAAGAGTACATCACTGTGATGAAGATTCTTTTAAAGAAATTAGAGAAAGTGTATCTAACCAAGAGAAAGAGTGTTGTGATCCCTGTAGTACTGAAGCAAATGAGTTGAGTGAGACTGGAATTCCATTAGTAGGGGAAAATAATGAAAGTAAGAGTGGCGAATGCACTATCCAACAAAGGGAAAGTAGAGAAATGGATTATAATTTGCGAGAATTATTTGAATCCGAAGAAGGTCATATTTCTAAGCAGGAGGAATTATCGTCAGAATCATCAGAAACCATCCAGGGAGAAAAAGAAGTAGAGGAAGTTTCCGATCCCGCAACCGAGAGTTCAGGCATGACAGATTCGAATGAGAACGAGATGGCATTAAAGAGCCTAGACGAAGGACTATTGGAAAAAGTGCTGAAAGAATTTAGGATGAAAAGGAGAAAGAAACCTCCAGATGGAATGGTCAGTATAAAAACCGGAAAAATAATATGGCAAGACTTGGCGGTGGAAAAGGATTTATTATGGGAAGATAAAGAAATTATGAAAGAGGACAATAGGATGCAAACAATCCTGCCCATTAATGTATGTGGGTACGATTTATATGTATTGTTGGATACGGGTGCTCAAATAAGTGCTATTTCGCACGCATTTTTTGAGATGATCAAAGAGCAACGAGGAGTAGTCATGATGCCAGTAACAGGTGTTAAAGTGATAGGGGCGACAGGGAATTGTAGTAAACCTGTTAAACATCAAGTGATGATGGAATTTAAGATAAAAAACAAGATATTTTCGAATGCATTTTTAGTAGTTCCAGAGCTCAGTGCCGAGATCATTTTAGGCATTGACTGGTTAATAAAACAGAAAGTAATTATAGATTGTGACAAAGGGATAATAGTTTGTAAAGTTGATAGTGCGGTATTAGAAATACCATTTGAATCATCTAGAGTAATGGAAGAGAACCAGCTGAGATGGGTAGAATTTAGAGATGATCATGATTCAGGAATAGGTCAAAAATTCGATTGGTTTCTGGTGAGGCAGATAGTTGAAGATGAAAATAAGGAGACACTCCTTCGAAATGTAGTGGATAAAACGGAAGGACTATCTGATGCCCAAAGGGAGGATCTATGGCAAATTCTGAAAGAAAATCAGGAGGTATTTTCAGACAAACTGGGACGAGTGATAAATTATGAGTACTGCATGGAGGTAGAGGAGCATGAACCTTTCTTTAAACCACCATATAATGTACCCTTGTCTAAGAAAGAAGCAGTTCAAAAAGAAATAGATAAAATGGTTTCATGTGGGGTCATTGAACGGAGTTCTAGCCCATATAATAACCCACTGGTGCTAGTAGGTAAGAAGGATGGAAGTGTACGAATAGTGATAGATGCTTGTACTCTGAATAAAGTAGTGAAGAGGGAGTTGGATCGTCCAGAGAACATAGATAATTTATTGCAGAAGTTTAATGGTGTAAAGTACATGACTAGTTTAGACCTAACTGCCGGATACTGGCAAATCCCATTAAGTGAGGAGTCTAGGAAGTACACGGCATTTTTATTCAACGGCAAATGCTACCATTTCACAGTGGTACCATTTGGCCTAAATACTTCCGTTTCAGTGTTCATTCGGGCTTTAGACAAAATTTTAGGGAATGAACTTAGTTCGCTAATCACGGTTTATGTAGATGATCTGTTAATTGCTACAAGGACATGGGAAGAGCACATGGAGTTATGCGACGGGGTGTTCAAAGCTTTAATTAAAGGAGGAATGACCCTGAACCTGAAAAAATGCGAGTTTGTGAAGAAAGAAATAAAGTTTTTAGGTCACATTGTAACACCAGAGGGAATTGAAAAGGATCCCGATAAAGTCAAAGCAATAAGAAATTGTCCGGCTCCCAAGAATAAAAAACAACTAAAGTCGTTTATAGGACTTTGTTCTTTTTATCGTAAGTATGTGGATGATCAGGTGTTCAATAGCCCACATCTGAACAACCTACTTAAGAAGAACAGTGTATATATATGGACTGAGGAATGTGAAACAGCATTCAACCGGCTAAAAGACAATTTGGCTAAAAACATAAAGTTATGGCACCCTGACCTGTGTGAACCATTCCACATGGCAACAGATAGTTCAGATTATGGATTGGGAGTATCCATATTTCAGGAGGTAATGATAGATGGGGAAAAAACTCATAGACAAATAGCATTTGCGAGTAGAACCATGTCTAAGTATGAAAGAAACTATACGGTTTCAGAGAAGGAGGCTTTAGCTATAGTATGGGGTTTTAGGAAATTTCAACTTTTCTTATGGGGACATAAGACTGTGGTCCATACAGACCACAAAGCTTTAATATTTTTGAAGGACTGCAGACTGTTACATAACAGGTTGACCAGATGGGCGCTGTTTTTACAACAATTTGATATAGAGATCGAGTATGTTAAAGGGAAAGAACATGCAGTACCGGATGCTTTGTCGAGATTACCAGAAGGATGTGAGACACTAGAAAGTGTAAAGAATAGGGAAGATGTTTTTGAGGTGAATTACTTCAAAAAAGCGGAAGGGAGAGAAAAAATTAGGGAAATATGTCGGAATATGCGAAGATATCAAAGTGATGATGATGCACTCAAGTCGGTAAAGGTCAAGTTTGACAATCCGGACGCAACTAAGTAAGGGCTTCATATAAAATTCATAAAGGTGTACTGTATCTTCAAAGATTAAATAATCCAGGGAAGTGGAGAGTATGTTGGCCGGAACAACACACTGAAGTGCTGATAGATTATGTTCACTTGGCATATGGCCATTGTGGTGCACGGAAGTGTACCGATAAGTTAGATGAATGCATTACCTTTAACAACATGGCACGAAGGGTAGCACAGAGGATAAGATCTTGTGATCTATGCCAAAAGGCGAAAGTAACAAATGCAACTAATCAAGGGCCCATGCAATCAATAAAACCTGAAATGATGGTGGGCTGACGATATCTTCCTTCTCGCAGAAAGTCTGAGGACGTTCGACAGATGCAGTTTCACTCAATATTGGTGATGACACAGTAGCACTGGCGTTCCCTTTCGGTACGGATTCTATTTCGGTAAGTCTCTGCGGCTGGAACGCCACGTCTCTATAGTCTCAAGGACTATATTAGATAATAGCGAGCGAGAGCTGAGTGTGGACAGTCGCAAGAAGTACGTGTCGCTCGGAGAAATTGGTTACGTGACCGGCAACCGTTAGCTGATATCTCTTTTAATAACGGCTCACCCGGGACAGCGAATAGGACGTGTGTGTGTGTGTGTGTGTGTGTGTGTGTGTGTGTGTGTGTGTGTGTGTGTGTGTGTCAGAGAGGCAGAGAAACTCTGTCTGTAATACTGGTCATTTCATTAAAACCTGTGAATCACAGCTCGAATACAATGTGTTGGCGAACGGATACACACACACACACACACACACACACACACACACACACTGACCTAGCAATGTTACGTTTATTTTCACTTCGTGGTTGGATGCCCTTCCTCATCCCACGGTCGGCAAACTGACCTAAAGGAGTGTGGTAGTGGCTGCGTTTTGTCTATGAATCTTGTAAATTTCATTCTATGTTGTTATCCCTTTAACTGAATCTAATAAATATACATACGACTGCCAAATAACTGAAATTACATCCCGATTCGTTGAATGAATATTTACCATTCCATACTATAGAGTTAATGAGTTCAACGGAAAAAAATTTGGCAACCCAGTGCGCATGCACAGCTGAATCGCTGAGCGTTTACAGAAGGTCCAGCGATCGAGTAACGTGTTCAACCGTGTTCATACTGCCTCTACATGAGCATAAGGTAGTGGCGATCAGTGAAACGATGTTTCAAGCGGACATTGTATGTAAACATTAGTTAATTAAGAACAGATGGAGGGCAAAATAATGAAAAAAATTGAAACTTTTTACTACTTAAATTATTAGATTTGTGCTTTAAGAATGAAATCACCAAGTTTCATAATCTAAATCTGCCTAGAAATATACTGTAATAAATTTTCTTTGGCCTTCTGCGCCTGCTACATCGCCTTCTCGCATGTTGTCATCCACATCTTCCCTACAATGGACAATCTTTTGTGTTAATTTGTCGGTCACAAAACCGAAAAGAACTGCAGACATATCTGAAAGGCTGTGACATAGGTTATACCTACCTGTGTCGTGACAAAAATTAGAAGATGGAAAACCAGTCTGAGCTGCTAACAAACCGACAAAGAAATCCACACGTTGCAAACATATTACGGAAAGCCAACAGGGACAATGCACATAGTGTGAAAACAATGCAGCAAGCAGTGTGGGCAGCGTTCTGCGACAAGCTTTCCACAGATGAGAATCCTCAGCACTTCCTCTCTGACGTAGCGTTGTGCACATATCTTCAGCATAAGCGAGTAGAAAGCTGTACGCCCATACACATGGTTTCCCACTTGCTGCTTCATATGTTATAAGGCCAACCCTCAAATACCAAGCTAGTACTGAACTGCTGAAAAAATGTGTACATGGAAAAACACGAAACACGAATGAGAGCTGCAATTACCTTACACGGGTGCATTGTAGAAAAACAGTATTTGCGTCATCAAATTTTGTGAAGATAGCTGCATGAGACGCTTGTCTAGTGTATAACAGTGGAAATTTAGGTAGGATTCCTGCAGAGATTAGGCTTCCATCCAGGTGCATTCACACTGAAGGTACTTAGAAGCATCGATGAACCACAATTTAATAGAGCGGAGGCATCAGAAGAAAACATGCAAAAGTTGGCCAGGCAAAGGAGGCAGGGGAGGGAAGTGCTCCAGTAAGACAAGGAAGAGAATGAAGATTGTGAAATGCATAGTACTAGTGACTAGGCATATGACAATATTGTTGAAAACTGAACTAAAAACTTTAAATGATATTTGCTATAGACTGAATTTTTTGAGATATGATGTACCTTTTCTCAGGTACTATAAAAGGTGACACCCTAAAATTTGTCACAATTCTTAAAAATCGGTTACTAAATAATTCTGTACAGCACTTTATCTTGGGTCTGAGAAACGTTCTCTTTTAGTATATTAGGTAAATGGTGCAGTCTTTCTTAACATAAAACTGAAAATTTACTTGGAAAGTAACTACGAGCTTCAACAAAAAATCTGTTGCACCCGTTTTACAAGTCCTTTATTCCGACGTATGCTGTAAGGTTTTAGCTTCTGTGATTAGTTTATGAGAAAAGGTACATTATGTGTACCACCACAGCTATATTCATACACGCCTGCTGTGTTCGTTCTTTCAGAACAGTCTGAGGTTGTCGAGTAGCGGGATTGGCATGATGTGAGAGGACTAGCCTCCATAAGCAACGCTAGAGGCAAAATACAGGGTGTAAATTTTAAGTTGCCAAACCAGAATAACTCGAAAAATAAGCTTCACACGAAAAAATGTGTACAATTCAAAGTTGATTATTTTCGAGGGGGACATCTGCTGGTGCTAAAATTAGCCAGCCACCCCAGCCCCCTGGGGGTGGGGCGAGAGGAAAATTTAAAATTTCTAATGGGAACCCCAATTTTTATTGCAGTATCAGATTCTACATGAAAAACTACATACATTTTGTCTTAAACATTTATTTTGATTCTTGGTAGTTGGCGCTGTAATTCAAGAAAAGCCATGTTCTCACTTTTGCGTGGAAAATGGTTACGGATAAATAAAAAAATACTTATTTACTTAGTAAATAATTGTTAAAGACCAGCACTAGTATGTACACGCACTAATAATGGTTCAATGGAAAATCTAAATATTGTGTCTACGTAGCAATAAGCTGAAAACTTTCTAATACAGGATAGACTTAATAGCAGCAGCCAGTAGGCTGAAATTGTCCCATGGAGCTAATCTAAATAAAGTTCAGCAGATAACTCATCAGTAGATGCTGATGAAAGTTATAGAAACACAATTAAAACAGATCTAAGTAAATCAGGTGAATGGGAATTTCGTGACGTCAGCTGTATTAGGTATAGAAACACAACGTATTAGTGACATATAAAAATTTGTGCCTGACCGTTACTTGAACGAGGATTTCTCGCTTATCACGAGCACTCACCTTAACAACTTCGGCTATCCGTGCACGCTTCCTAAACCGATCCAGAATTCCTTAATCTACATTGTTTATACACTTATACCCTAGTCACCTACATTCATCACTTAATGCTCAGAGCTTTGCTCTGGATTCTCGCGCTAATGAGAATAAGACTGTGAGGATCTGAAGCAATTGATGTTATCCATTAAATGTATTCGCAGTTGCGAATACGGACAAGCATCAGCTGTAGAATGGAATGACAACAATGAAAATTCCTGCCGGACTGGGACTCGAACCCGGATTTGCCGCTTCTCGCGAGCTGTCGCCTTATCATGCACGGATGTCCGTAGGAACTCTGCGTGCCGTATGCCGCAGTGAATATATCGAAATGAAACTCAGTTAAATACAAGTTATTAATTTATTGAATATTCATTTTTACTTACAAATTTTCACATTAAATGTTGGCCGAGCGGTTCTAGGCGATACAGTCCGGAACCGCGCGACCGCTACTGTCGCAGGTTCGAATCCTGCCTCGGGCATGGATGTGTGTGATGTCCTTAGGTTAGTTAGTTTTAAGTAGTTCTAAGTTCTAGGGGACTGATGACCTCAGAAGTTAAGTCCCATAGTGCTCAGAGCCATTTGAACCATTAAATGTTGAAAGTGTCCCCCCCCCCTCCCCACTGTTTTTGAATACGCAATTCAATTCGTCTAATCATGTTTCCAAACACAAACTGTAACATTTCTTCTGTGTCAGAAGCAGTAAAAGTGGATATTGCAGTTCTCAGTTCATCGATGGATTTTGGACGGTTTTTATAGACAGTGATTTCGCTGCACCCCAGAAGAAAAAGTCAGGTGGTGTTAGGTCAGGCGATAGTGGAGGCCGAAGTCATTGTGAAATTATGCGATCACCAAAAACATCAGCAAGCAGTGACATTGAAACGCGAGCTGTATGCGCAGTTGCACCATTTTGCTGAAAATAACCGTTCAGTATTTCGCTTAAGACGAGTTCTCCTATGAATGGGTATGGAACGTCACTGTAGTATCTTTGTGCGTTTATTGCTTCGTTGAAAAATATGGGGCCCACAATCCGACGTCTAGAAATTGCAATCAAAACACCTATTTTCACAAAATGAAGTGGTTCCTCATGAATATACAATAGATTTGCAGTACTCCACATATCCTCATCAGTGGAAAACGTTTCATTAAGAACATCCCTTCCATTTCGTTTAACGAAATTTTTAAACCATTGGCAATAATGCAGTCTCTTGCCATTGTAGCGAAGCAGCCTACTCACGCTGTAGTATATTCACATCAGTTTCCATTGTGTGCCAGCCAGTATGCTGTAACTAGCTCTGATGTCATAAATGTTGCGCAATACCTTAAAAATCAAGCAAATGACCTAACACTTTTCTAGCATGTCAGGAATAATACTAAATTAATGTGTGTTAAATATCAGTTCGATAACTTCAGCCATTTTCGAAATTTGGACGTTTTTCTGAAAAAATCATTGGCGCAACAGAAAAGAGCTAGAGACTTCAAAATTTGTATTTAGATTCATCTTTCAGAATGATTTAATAAAAACAGTACTTTGGATTTCACAAATTAAGATTTTAGTGGAAATTCATGATTTTGTGGTTTTCGTCTCAAAACTGAAGGAAGCAAGATAGATTAAGTAGGCTAGTAAATAAGGCTAGGATGTTTAGATTCAAATAGGTTGGATGTCCGCTATGACTATGAAGATGTGAAAAGTTTCTTTTGAATACCTATAAAATTATAGCGATAGCGGATCTCAAAAGGGCCAGTTCACAGCTCATCTACTGCGTGCAGTGTAATTAAATTAATTCTCTCGCCCAAAATATTTAACTTAGCCACGTCAAAATTTTATTATCAATACTTACCTGCGTGCTGAATGTACGTTTAAATTAAGAGCTTCTTCGGCCATCAGCAAAAGAAGCTATAAATTATTACGTAACTTGAAGTGGTGCGTTACTAGCCCAGCGGCTAGTCGGGAGAGTCGATTTGATCAGGCGTTCCCTTAGCCGTCCGCACCGCGGCTTTATATATAAGAACATTGCGCAAGGAAGCAAGGCCCCAGTTCTCTCCAGACGCTGAATAACACGCCATCTGTGTCGGGAGTCGCGTCGCATCGGTATCACTACTACAAACAGCCTCGGGTGCCGTATTAAGTTACTAGAGATACGCGGAACCATGAAAACATTTCAAGTGAAGTGTTAATTCTGGGATGATTTTCATTATCTAGCTTCAGTTTGCGTATTGTCGTATTTTCACGTGCCGTCGCGGGACAGACATTCTACCAAATATTTAGCGTGGCGTTTGATGAAATATTTTCATCAAATTATGGCGAGCATTCTTTTTAACATTTAATTCGGACGTTTATAGTTGCATCAGCGCATTAGACTCTGAACTGCTCTGTTAGTTAGGTTGTAGGGATACTTGTGTTTTTTATCAGTGAATTTCAGAATATACTCAACTATTTTGGAAAACCGTTTTTGATTAGAAATCCCGGACAATCTCCTAATTCCTCAGAGCTATAAGCTGCAGCTATAATGGTATTCTCAGATGAAGTGGGCACTAGGATCTCTAATTACTGGTTCCACGTTTTGTTAAATCACTTTCTGGGTGCTAAAAAGTAAATAGAGAGCCAGTGTTGAGAATGGCGAAAGACAGCATTAACAACATTCTAAAAGCCAGAAACTGATTCAACATGCAAGCATTTATACAGCAATTTATTTTTACAACTTACTCGCCGCCCCACACCATGATCAGTATTTTTCAGTTCTTGCACGACTGTCACTTTGTATGGGGAAAGTTCTAATTTTTTCCTTAGAGTTGTGTGGGCCGTTTCCTGGGCGAGTTTTCTTACTGACTTGCTTCGACTCACGGATATTTTGTCGGAAATATCGAGTAGTTTATCTTCAGACAAAACGCTAAGACTACCACTTCTCGGTGCATCTGTCACTGAACCCGTACTTCGAAATTTGTTACTCAAATCTCGTACAGTATCGCGATCTCCTGCAGGAGAGCTTCTGTAAAGTTTGGAAGGTAGGAGACGAGGTACTGGCAGAAGTGAAGCTGTGAGGACCGAGCGTGAGTCGTGCTTCGGTAGTTCAGATGGTAGAACACTTGCCCGCGAAAGGCAAAGGTCCCGAGTTCGAGTCTCGGTCGGGCACACAGTTTTAATCTGCCAGGAAGTTTCACTCACATATTAGTTCAGAATTTACTACACAGTAATCAATAAGAAATGTCAACGAAAATTAATAAGTCTGTTATTTCGAATTACAAGCACGCGATAAGTGTGCTTATATCACACCACTGCCAAAAACGTCTGCGGCCTGATGGTATTACAACTGGCAGAACTTCCGTGTGAACAAATTACAGCGCAATCTTCCCAGAGGTAAATTTATGTCATGCGAGTAATATTTCCTCGCGATGTAAACTCATATAGAGGTTGAATGGAATACATGGGCGTAGTCCTGTTATAGAGTGCCACGAAGTCGATGAGAGAGGGTGCCTGACAGAAAATCGAACAAAGCCGAATTCTCACAGCGTTCTGCGAATACCCAACCAAAAGAGGCGCCTGTTTTGACGAACATTTAACGCGCTACCTCCACATGTAGCTACAGGCAGCAAAAAATTCCGGAAATGAGTGGCAAATTGGATTAAGGTGCTGTGCACAGATTTGCATGTTGTTCACGTCTGGGCCTCGTTAATTCAGCACGACGCAAACAGTAGCCTTCTACTTCAAACGATACAAACAACGATTTCTGTGGATAAGAGAGTACATCTGATGCACAATTTTCGCTCTATAACGAAAACTGGTTATGATAAATTCTTTAACTTCCCTTTCTTTCTTTCTGGGTACTTGCTGAAACATTTTTGTTGTTTTTGTTGTGGTGGTGGTGGTGGTGGTGGTGGTGGTGGTGGTGGTGGTGTTCAATTCGGAGACTGGTTTGATGCAGCTCTCCATGCCAGTCTATCCTGTGCAATCCTGTTCATCATCGAATAACTACTGCAACCTATGTCCTTCCGAATCTGCTTACTGTACTCATGTCATGGTCTCCCTCTATGATATTTACCCCACACATTTTCATCCTATACTAAACCGATGATCATTTGTTGTCTCAGAATGTGTCCTATCAACCTTCATCTAGACGAGTTGAACCATACATTTCTTTTCTCCCTGGTTCTTTGCACTACCTCCTCATTAGTTACGTGATGTACCCAACTAATCTTCAGCACTGTTCTGTAGCATCACACTTCAGAAGCTTCTATCCTTTTCTTGCCTAAACTGTTTATCGTTCATGTTTCACTTTCACACATGGCTACACTCAAAACAAATATTCTCAGAAAAGACTTCCTAATACTTTAGCTATACTAGTTGTGAACACATTTCTCTTTTTCAGAAACGCTTTTCTTGTCATTGACAGTCTACATCTTATATCCTCTCTACTTCGGTGATCATCATTTATTTTCCTCCCCAAAAAGGCGATCTACAACTCTTATAGTTTCATTTTCTAATCTAATTCCCTCAGTCGCTGCAGTCATGGACTGTGCGGCTGATCCCGGCGGAGGGTCATCTCTCGGACGTGTGTGTGTGTGTGTGTGTGTGTGTGTGTGTGTGTGTGTGTGTGTGTGTGTGTGTCCTCAGGATAATTTAGGTTAAGTAGTGTGTAAGCTTAGGGACTGATAACCTTAGCAGATAAGTCCCGTAAGATTTCACACACATTTGAATTTTTTTTTATTCCCTCTGTAACTTCTGGTCTAATTCGTATACATTCCATTACCATGTTTGTTTTGTTGCTCTTCATCTTATATCCCCTTTCCAAGACACTAGCCTTTCTATTCAACTGCCCTACGAAGTCCTTTGCCGCTTCTGACATGATTAGAATCTCGTCGACAAACTTCAAATTTATTACTTACTTTCCCTGAACTCTTAATCCCTTTCCAAATTTCTCGTTGGTTTTATTCACTTCTTGCTCTGTGTACACATTAAATAACATCAAGGTTAGTCTGCTACACTTCTCAGCTACAGCAATCCTTTCATATATGACTCTTGTTACAGTTAAAAAAAAAAAAATACATGCCTGTGTCATCAGCAGTGCAAACATATGTTTATTTTTTGACCGGTTCAATTATTACAACAATCTTCAGAGGAGAAAAACAGTGTACATCAATGGATCAAAAATTCATTTTCGTCAAAAATTACACAACCAAATGTAGACTATATATAACTGTCTTAACAGTCTGTATTAACACAGTCCATATAAACGTGGCGTACCTTGGCACAATCAAGTATGGAGTTATCACCTAGTGTATTTTATTGTACCTGTGCCATGGTACAGCATGTTTATATGGACTGTGTTAAGACAGGCTATTGTAACAGTTATGTATGTTCTGCATCTGGTTGTCTCATATCTAACGAAACCGTATTTTTGATCCAGTGATGTACAATGTTTTTCTCCCGTGAAGATGGTTGTAATAATTGAAACCGGTAGAAGAGAAACATACATTTGTACAGCTGATGGCAGAAACTTTTTTTTTTTTCAAAATATTTAACAACGTAGACAGTTACCTACGAAAAGTTTTATCATATGACTGCAGTCAGGAGTCTGTGAAAGGTCTAAATAATTTTTCGCTTTATCCCCACTTCATCCACCACTTCAAGCATGTATTCAAGACAGTCTTGTCACAAGCTTTCTCTAAATAGACAAACACGATAAACTTAGGTTTGCCTTTTGTAACTTATCTTCTAATACGTAGTAGGGTCAGTATTGCTTCGCTGATTTCTACATTTGTGAGGAGCCCGAATTGATATTCCCCGACTTCAGCTGCTACCACATTTTCTCTTCCTCTGTAAAAATTCTGTACCATTACCAATTAAACTGAGGACAATGTTGTCGGGTAGTGAAACAAGGACTGTGGGAAAACCAGGAGGGATGAGACCTGTACCATTTGAGATGTGGTGCTACTGAAGTATGTTGAAAATTAGGTGCACTGAGAAGTGAGCGAATGAGAAGGTTCTCTGCAGAATCGTCGAGGGAAAGTACATATGGGATACAGTTACAAGAAGAATGGACAGGATGATAGGACATGTGATACAACAGGTAATAAGTTCCAAAGTATTAGGAGGAGCTGAAGAGTGTAAAAACTCTAGGAGAAGATAGAGATCGAAACGACTGGAATAATCCAACAAATAACTTAGGATTTAGGGTGTACATGATACTCGAAGAGCATCGAAACAAAAGGTTTTGTCTCTTCATAAAGTTTCTTTGCTTGTGACGATTTGTATACAATAAAAGGCAAACAGTCTTTAAGAGTTTCTCACTGAGGACACAGTGATTCGGTTTCTCATGTCATACACGCGCGACTTCTTCGCCAGCTCAAAGCGGAAAACTTCATGAGACTCTTGGAGATCCTAGTGATGGAACTTTTGCTCCAAAAGACGTATCCAAAATAATAATCTAAAAATCAATATATAGATTCTCAACGAACTTATGGTCAAAAAATATACACTGGGAAGTTATTAACTCACCCACAAGCTACAGAACTGACTATGAAACTGCTTATCTCTACCTACGCCAATAATCGTAGAATTTTGTCTTCCCTGCACTGTTGTATCGACGTTGGCCCGGCAGAGGCCTACAGAGACAGATGGCGGTTTCTATATTAACACCATCACTCACTCACTGGATGGGGCTGGTAGCAGCTGCTGGCCCTCTCAGGGCTATAATGCCTCTTCGTCACGATGGCGCTGCCTGGCCCATTTCTCCACGTCGGTGACTACAGACAACTTTACAGTGTGGGAGGGGGAGGGACGTGTCGCTGACAAATTGCGGGGGTGGGCCGCCATGTGTGTCCCAGTGTGGGAGGCTCCTCAACACGCCTGTGACATGTTCCTCCCTAGGGGTCCGTGGCTGCTCCGGAACGCAGCAGTGACGACACGAGTAGGCTTGCTTCTCACAAGCCACGTCAGCGCCACTGGTTTATGCAACCCGCAGAACTGCACTGGTGATTGGGCTGCATAATACTGCAGGGGTAACATGGGCCAATGAGTATAGTGAACCCCCCCGAACCTTCGCTCATATTCTTTGAAGCGTGCCACAAAGGCTTACGAAGACTGCAGCTGCCACATGTACGAAACCATGGTTTCAGGGCAATATATACTGAAAATACAAGGAGTCCAGAGGACGAGTCCCTACCTTTAAAATTAAATATGTCTAAATCTGCATCTACATATATACTCCGCAATCCACCATACGGTGCGTGGCGGAGGGTACCTCGTACCACAACTAACATCATCTCTCCCTGTTCCACTCCCAAACAGAACGAGGGAAAAATGACCGCCTATATGCCTCTGTACGAGCCCTAATCTCTCTTATCTTTGTGGTCTTTCCGCGAAATGTAAGTTGGCGGCAATAAAATTGTACTGCAGTCAGCCTCAAATGCTGGTTCTCTAAATTTCCTCAGTAGCGATTCACGAAAAGAACGCCTCCTCTCCTCTAGAGACTCCACCCGAGTTCCTGAAGCATTTCCGTAACACTCGCGTGATGATGAAACCTACCAGTAACAAATCTAGTAGCCCCCCTCTGACTTGCTTCTATGTCCTCTCCCACTCCGACCTGATAGGGATCCCAAACGCTCGAGCAGTACTCAAGAATAGGTCGTATTAGCGTTTTGTAAGCGGTATCCTTCACAGATGAACCACATCTTCCGAAAATTCTAGCAGTGAACCGAAGACGACTATCCGCCTTCCCCACAACTGCCATTACATGCTTGTCCCACTTCATATCGCTCTGCAATGTTACGCCCAAATATTTAATCGACGTGACTGTGTCAAACGCTACACTACTAATGGAGTATTCAAACATTACGGAATTCTTTTTTCTATTCATCTGCATTAATTTACATTTATCTATATTTAGAGTTAGTTAAACCAATCACAAATCCTGTCCAAGTCATCTTGTATCATCCTGCAGTCACTCAACTACGACACCTTCCCGTACACCACAGCATCATCAGCAAACGGCCGCACATTGCTATCCACCCTATCCAAAAGATCATTTATGTGGATAGAAAACAACAGCGGACCTGCCACACTTCCCTGGGGCACTCCGGATGATACCCTCACCTCCGATGAACACTCACCATCGAGGACAACGTACTGGGTTCTATTACTTAAGAAGTCTTCGACCCACTCACATACTTGGGAACCAATCCCATAAGCTCATAGCTTAGTTAGGAGTCTGCAGTGGGGCACCGAGTCAAACGCTTCCCGGAAGTCAAGGAATATGGCATCCGTCTGATACCCTTCAACCATGGTTCGCAAGATATCATGTGAAAAATGGCGACTGGAACAGTTATTTTGAAAGCTATAAGAATTTTATACAGTAGTAGTTCGAAAAGGTGGAGACAGATAGTGTTGTACGCTGTGCAGCTCGCAGATTATCAACATGTACAATTGCACTCGTCCTCAGCAAATAGCCTCTGCAATCACATCACAAACTTTTAGAAATACCTACCACTCAAAGTACAGAGGTAGCTCAAGGGAACAATGAAATTTGCCATCACATCCTATACTTTCTCAATGGAAATAGTTTCAGATGCCAAACAGATGGCCGATTCGAGCTCATCCAGCGAGGTGCCACAGCTCTGGTAGACAGTGTCTTTCAATGTGCTACACAAAAAGTAGTCATAAGGAATCACATCGCGGGAATGTGGGGCGAATTCATGACTCTGTTCTTTAAGTATCCATCAAGAAAGTTCAATGTGATGTCGTTTGGCCCCATCTTGCACGAATCACTCGGTGCTTGGTCGATTCTTCAACGCTAGCTGTGTGACCAAAAACTGTTCCAAAACGGCAGCGTAACAAGTCATCGGTTCTATCGGATTAGGGAAGGAAGTCGGACGTGTTGTTGCAAAGGAACCATCCCAGAATTGCCTGAAGCGATTTAGGGAAACCATAGAAAACCGAAATCAGTTGGGTCGGACGCGGGTGTGAACCGTCGTCCTCCCGAATGCGAGTCCAGTGTGCTAACCACTGCGTCACGTCTCTCGGTAAATGTTCATCTTCGGAACCCCAAAATCGGCAGTCGTTTATTCACGACTCGTTTAGATGGAGAAGTGCTTGATCTGTGAACAAAATGCAGCCAACTTGAAACCCTTCTGTAGCAATCATTGTGAGAATCTGATTTGGAAACTAAGCCCTCGGTCGTACAGCTCGTGCGGGTGTGGTTTGGTGGTTTTGGTTTTTAGTGGACACGTGTGTAGGCTCCGTCCACTGGAGCGCTTAAAACCACTCTCTGCCGCAACTGTTCGGACGGATTCCTTGGAATCATTTTCAAATAACTTCCGGGAATTCAGCCAGGTAACACTTTCAGCGACCGCCGATATGTCGGCGGGACAACACCCCGCCATTTTCAAGGCAAACTGCAACGGACAGGCGGCGTACATGCAAATTTAAAACCTCGGTTCTCGGACAGAAGCAGGAAAGATAACACACACACACACACACACACACACACACACACACACACACACACACACTGAACACTAGTGCCACCACAGATGACCAAAGTCAGACCTATCGATAGTGAGACTATGAATTCGCAGGTGAGGCAGCATTGACTCTGTTCCTCTGTTTTTTGACAAGGCAGAGAGCCGGATTCCAAACAGAGTTTAAACAGAAACCTCCATCCCTGTTAACGAGGTTGCTCGCTAATTTAATCTCAACTGCCTCCCTAATGACACTGTCCCAATAGCTGGACGTGCATGCCAATATCTCGGTGTTATTATGTAACATGGGGTGACCAGTATCCAAGCAATGTTCGGCAATAGCAGATCTATTTGGCTGCTGTAATCGTGTGTGCCGTTTATGCTCAGTACATCTGTCCTCCACGGTCCTGATAGTTTGACCAATATATGCCATGCCGCAGCTACAAGGAATACGATATACACCCGCCTTACGCAGTCAAAGATCATCCTTAACGGAATTCAAAAGTGCTCTAATTTTAGATGGAGGTCGGAAAACACATGGGCTCGTCCACCCAAGAGAAATGTAACAGCATCAGAGAAGGCTGCTTTACGCTCTCTCAAAGTTGATCCTAATATTGTTATTTTACCGGCAGGCAAGGGCAATGCCACCGTTGTTTTAAATAAACATTATTATGTACAAAAGATGCAACGTTTATTATCTTATTCAGCGTACCGCAGAATCGATGCTGACCCCACAAAAAGTTTTGAGAGAAAGACCAACAGCCTCCTTACACCTATAGTGCTGTTCCCCGTAGGTTATATGGCCTTCCGAAGGCTCACAAGGAAGGGGTTCCTTTCCTTCCTATAGTGAGTAACGTCGGCGCTCCGACATATCGTGTAGCCAAGCATCTTGCTTCTCTGTCGAGTCCACAAGTCGGTGTGAACATCATATCAGGAACTAAGCTGATTTTTTACGTCGTTTTGGGGGACTGCGGTTGATTGACTCTGATATTTTAGTGAGTTTCGATGTGGCCTCTCTTCACTTGTTTTCCTTTGTCTGATTCGATGCGGTTAATTGAGGCCAGGTTTGGTGCTGAATTAACTAATCTCTTTCGGCATGTGATGACATCAACTTTTATTTAATGACCAGTATTACGAGCAGACAGATGGAGTTGCGATGGGTAGTCCGTTGTCTCCTGTGATCGCAAATTCGTTTATGGAAGACTTCGAGGAGCGTGCACTGGAGTTGGCGGCTTTGAAATCCGCCTGTTTCTTTAGATACGTTGACGATACCTTCGTTGTTTGGCTTCATGGTAGGGAGAATTTGAATGTCTTTCTAGAACATCTGAACTCGATCCACCCGAACATTCGTTTTACGATGGAGGTGGAAGAGGATGGTTGCCTTCCCTTTCTCGACGTGTTGGTTAGGAGGAAGGATGATGGATCATTGGGACATGCAGTCTACAGGAAACGTACTCAGCGTGAAGGGGTACTTCGTACCTTGGTACACAGGGCACATGTCCTTTCTGACGCTGAGACTTTGCCAGCTGAGCTGTTACATTTCGTCAAAATGGTTATAGTGATAGACAGATTGAACGTGCATTGCGCTATCGACCAACTGTACATCGGGTGATTATAATTCTGAGTCAACATCTGAGTCTACTGCCTTTTTGCCTTACGTAGGAAACACGTCCAACAGGATCGGTCGTATTTTACGGAAATACGATGTGAAATGTGTTTTCCGACCTCCATCTAAAATTAGAGCACTTTTGAGTTTCGTTAAGGATGATCTTGGACTGCGTAAGGCGGGTGTATATCGTATTCCTTGTAGCTGCGGCATGGCATATATTGGTCAAACTATCAGGACCGTGGAGGACCGATGTACTGAGCATAAACGGCACACACGATTACAGTAGCCAAGCAGATGTGCTATTGCTGAACATTGCTTGGATACTGGCCACCCCATGTTATATAATAACACCGAGATATTGGCATGCACGTCTAGCTATTGGGACAGTGTTATTAGGGAGGCAATTGAGATTAAATTAGCGAGCAACCTCGTTAACAGGGATGGGGGTTTCTGTTTAAACTCTGTTTGGAATCCGGGTCTCTCCCTTGTCAAAAAACAGAGGGACAGAGTCAATGCTATCTCACCTGCGGATCCGTAGTCTCACTATCGATAGCTCTGACTTTGGTGGCACAAGTGTTCATTGTGTGTGTTATCTTTCCTGCTTCAGTCCGAGAACCGAGGTTTTAAATTTGCATGTGCGCCGCCTGTCCGTTGCAGTTTGCCTTGAAAATGGCGGGGTGTTCTCCCGCCGAAATACCGGCGGTCGCTGAAAGTGTTACCTGGCTGAATTCCCGGAAGTTACTTGAAAGTTGTATACGCCAGGAGAAACTCAGGTCTTCTTGGATTCAGCTGAATAATTCCAGAAACCGTGGCGACTTTTTCAGGAGTAGCTAGAGACTGCCTGGTGCCAACATTCTCCGCTACATCATCAGTCACACTGCCTGTCCATTGGAATTTGGTGAAGAGCTCGCGAATGGTTTTCGCATCGACTTTGAAAATAGTATTTTAAAACTGTGCCTTCTCTCCATTGGACAGTGTCTGAATCCTGGTTTTCCAGTATCAGAAAAACAAACTTTGCCCTGGATCACACGATTTGAACATCTTACTTTGTTATTCGTTGACCTCCTTTCATGCTCAACGGTGGGACTGATCGCTCTGAGATGCAGCACACTATTTATAGTCACCACGCACAGCCACTACAGCGCTATCTATTAGCAGCTTTCCCAACTATTTCGAAACTTCATATAATAATATTATTAACTGATAATAATAAATAAATAATCACTCAAAAGGAAATCTAGTAAATGAAAAGCAAAATGAAAGTAAATATTTCACTTTCTTAGTATCTATAATGAAAATTTTTTTGGTGCAAACTTTCAGTCGACGTTATCAACTACGTAAAAATATCACTTCACTGCTTAGTTAATACTGTTCCTTTTATACCTTTTTTATTGTTTGAAGTGAAAATCGGTAAACTCGTGGTGTGCTGAAAAACGTTTAATTTGGTCTTCTTTGATCTCAGGGTAATTGCTGTCTTCTCGCCTCGCGAGAAAATTCAGAATACTTTAATTTCGTGGGTATCGCGTTGGCAACGTAAGAAAAAATGTAATAAAGCAAAATCTGTAACATTTATCAATTAGGGATTGATGATCGTCCTATGAATTGAAAGCAGAAATGCCAAATTAAACAATTATTATTTAACGAAAGAAACTTTTTATACAGACATCTGACATCTCGTGCATTAATCTCACAGGTTTGTACATAACCAAGAATTTTTTCCTGTATGCCGGCGAAATACGTAGAAATTACAATAATTTTAGCTCGACTCTGGAGCGAAAGAAAAAAGTATTCGTAGTAAAGTCACATCAGTAATCGCAACTGACGATAATAATAGCACAATTGAACAAATTCCTAACAGAAATACAATTTCAGTTAATTTGAACAAAATGGAAGAAAATAAGAGGCTGTTAGCGTAAGATGCTGTCGGAAATGCGTGCGACTAAAGAAGAAGAAGAAGAAGAAGAGAGAGAAATAACGAGCGCGCGTTCTTATATAGAACAAAATACAGATGATAATGTTACGCGGCTCTCATTGTCCCGGGCGTACATATTCGCTGAGTTGCAGCGCATTTCATTGACTCAGTGGTTAAATTGTATCTTTAACTCTTGGTATTTCGACAGGAAAATGGTTCAAATGGCTCTGAGCACTATGGGACTTAACATCTGTGGTCATCAGTCCCCTAGAACTTAGAACTACTTAAGCCTAACTAACCTAAGGACGTCACACACATCCATGCCCGAGGCAGGATTCGAACCTGGGACCGTAGCAGTCGCGCGGTTCCGGACTGAGCACCTGAACCGCTAGACCACCGCGGCAGGCTCGACAGGAAAGGAAAATAGTATGTTATTACGTCACGGGCAGGGCACAGTATTGCGTTCTATATAGTTCGTATGAAATTCTCATAGCTTTCACAATAAACATATCGGTCGTTGCATTCGTCTGCCGATCGTAATTTTCGAGATACACTGAAGAGCCAAAGAAACTGGTAAACGTACCTAATATCGTGTAGGGCTCCCGCGAACACGCAAAGTGCCGCAAAACGACGTGGCATGGACTCGACTAACGTCTGAAGAAGTGCTGGAGGAAATTGACACCATAAATGAGCAATGAATCCACAACCTTCATTGTGGATGCACATT
The DNA here is from genome assembly GCF_021461385.2 of Schistocerca piceifrons. Lineage (NCBI taxonomy): Eukaryota > Metazoa > Arthropoda > Insecta > Orthoptera > Acrididae > Schistocerca > Schistocerca piceifrons. The sequence continues at coordinate 116,052,899 of NC_060147.1, read as the reverse complement.
TAAATTCGAACTCCAGTGGGTAACTAAAATTAGCCAGCATGGAGGACATCACTACCACGCCACAGCCATGACCATCACCGAGTTATTGGATCTTCAGTGTAGACGAAGTCTTCCTCTAGCATGTTCTCTAAAGTTACGCGACTGGCCATTAAAATTGCTACACCAAGAAGAAACGCAGATGATAAGCGGGTACTCATTGCACAAATATATTATACTAGAACTGACATGTGATTACATTTTCACGCAATTTGGGTGCATAGATCCTGAGAAATCAGTACCCAGAACGACCACCTCTGGCCGTAATAATGGCCTTGATACGCCTGGGCATTGAGTCAAACAGAGCTTGGATGGCGTGTACAGGTACAGCTACCCATGCAGCTTCAACACGATACTACAGTTCATCAAGAGTAGTGACTGGCGTATTGTGACGAGCCAGTTGCTTGGCCACCATTGACCAGACGTTTTCAATTGGTGAGAGATCTAGAGAATGTGCTGGCCAGGGCAGCATTCGAACATTTTCTGTATCCAGAAAGGCCCGTACAGGACCTGCAACTTGCGGTCGTGTATTATCCTGCTGAAATGTAGGGTTTCGCAGGGATCGAATGAAGGGTAGAGCCACGGGTCGTAACGCATCTGAAATGTAACGTCCACCGTTCATACTGCCGTCAATGCGAACAAGAGGTGACCGATACGTGTAACCAATGGCACCCCATACCATCACGCCGAGTGATACGCCAGTATGGCGATGTTGAATACACGATTCCAATGTGCGTTCACCGCCATGTCGCCAAACACGGATGGGACCATCACGATGCTGTAAACAGAACCTGGATTCATCCGAAAAAATGACGTTTTGTCATTCGTGCATCCAGGTTCGTCGTTGAGTACGCCATCGCAGGCGCTCCTGTCTGTGATGCAGCGTCCGGGTAACCAGAGCCATGGTGTCCGAGCTGATAGTCCATGCTGCTGCAAACGTCGTCGAACTGTTGGTGCAGATTGTTGTTCTCTTGCAAACGTCCCCACCTGTTGACTCAGGGATCGAGACGTGTTTGCACGATCCGTTGCAGCCATGCGGATAAGATGCCTGTCATCTCGACTGCTAGTGATACGAGGCCGTTGGAATCCAGCACGGCGTTCCGTATTACCCTCCTGAACCTACCGATTCCATATTCTGCTAACAGTCATTGGATCTCGACCAACGCGAGCAGCAATGTCGCGATACGATAAATCGCAATCGCGATAGGCTACAATCCGACCTTTATCAAAGTCGGAAACGTGATGGTACACATTTCTCCTCCTTACACGAGGCATCACAACAACGTTTCACCAGACAACGCCGGTCAACTGCTGTTTGTGTATGAGAAATCGGTTGGAAACTTTCCTCACGTCAGCACATTGTAGGTATCGCCACTGACGCCGACCTTATGTGAATGCTCTGAGAAGCTAATCTTTTGCATATCACAGCATCTTCTTCATGTTGTTTAAGTTTCGTGTCTGAAGCACGTCATCTTCGTGGTGTAGCAATTTTAATGACCAGTAGTGTATCTATCCACCTTCCATTAGGTCGTCATCTCTTTGCATTATTTCTTATTTACTTTGTGTCTTAGTTTGGACAGAAAGTCTCTCAGGAGAAGGCTATAATGAATCTGCGATATTAGCCCAGACTAAGCACAGCCCGTTGCACGTGTGCCTGTTTTACCAAATATTTCTGCGGTTGTCAGGGTTTCATCAGTACACAAATCTGAATACCCAGGGTGGACAGTCCAGCGCACCCTAATCCAATCTCCCGTTCATTTCCGAGCCCCGCCTGCACGTTTTTTTTTCTCTTTTTCTCCTCCCCTCCTGCCGCAACCTAGATTTCGTCGCCCAGAGAAGTGTGCAACTCCCTGTTAGCTAGTCCATTAAACACCGAGCTCTAATTCACGGCGATTTTCAAAAAAAAGTGGGCGAAACAATATCTGGTGAACAACTGCTAACAATGTTTCCTCGCAGTCGCAACCGCGTAAAAAAAAAAAAAAAAAGGGCGTGTACGTACAGGGCTGCGAACGTCGCACATGTGAGGGGACTGCACGACTGATTAACGCGCACCCCAGTTGCTCTTTACCGAATCACATCGCTGCAGTCAGTTAGCATTACATGCATACCACTCATTTCTGACTGTGCAGACCGTACTGAATCTGAAGCTCTCACGAACGGAAAGCCTTGTACTGTAGTAGGAAGTACGACTACTGACATTTTTCGAAACATTCTGCAATGCGATATATCGATATTTTAAAAAGATATCATTATCGGCCATCAATAAAAAGAATATATGGTATATAATGAATATCAAGAGCTCAGATGGAAACCCAGTTCTAAGCAAAGAAGGGAAAGCAGAAAGGTGGAAGGAGTATATAGAGGGTCTATACAAGGGCGATGTACTTGAGGACAATATTATGGAAATGGAAGAGGATGTAGATGAAGATGAAATGGGAGATATGATACTGCGTGATGAGTTTGACAGAGCACTGAAAGACCTGAGTCGAAACAAGGCCCCCGGAGTAGACAACATTCCATTGGAACTACTGACGGCCTTGGGAGAGCCAGTCCTGACAAAACTCTACCATCTGGTGAGCAAGATGTATGAGACAGGCGAAATACTCTCAGACTTCAAGAAGAATATAATAATTCCAAACCCAAAGAAAGCAGGTGTTGACAGATGTGAAAATTACCGAACTATCAGTTTAATAAGTCACAGCAGGAAAATACTAACACGAATTCTTTACAGACGAATGGAAAAACTAGTAGAAGCCAACCTCGGGGAAGATCAGTTTGGATTCCGTAGAAACACTGGAACACGTGAGGCAATACTGACCTTACGACTTATCTTAGAAGAAAGATTAAGGAAAGGCAAACCTACGTTTCTAGCATTTGTAGACTTAGAGAAAGCTTTTGACAATGTTGACTGGAATACTCTCTTTCAAATTCTAAAGGTGGCAGGGGTAAAATACAGGGAGCGAAAGGCTATTTACAATTTGTACAGAAACCAGATGGCAGTTGTAAGAGTCGAGGGACATGAAAGGGAAGCAGTGGCTGGGAAGGGAGTAAGACAGGGTTGTAGCCTCTCCCCGGTGTTGTTCAATCTGTATATTGAGCAAGCAGTAAAGTCAACAAAAGAAAAATTCGGAGTAGGTATTAAAATTCATGGAGAAGGAATAAAAACTTTGAGGTTCGCCGATGACATTGTAATTCTGTCAGAAACAGCAAAGGACATGGAAGAGCTGTTGAATGGAATGGACAGTGTCTTGAAAGGAGGATATAAGATGAACATCAACAAAACCAAATTAAGGATAATGGAATGTAGTCGAATTAAGTCGGGTGATGCTGAGGGAATTAGATTAGGAAATGAGACACTTAAAGTAGTAAGGGAGTTTTGCTATTTTGGGAGCAAAATAACTGATGATGGTCGAAGTAGAGAGGATATAAAATGTAGACTGGCAATGGCAAGGAAAGCGTTTCTGAAGAAGAGAAATTTGTTAACATCAAGTATAGATTTAAGTGTCAGGAAGTCGTTTCTGAAAGTATTTGTATGGAGTGTAGCCATGTATGGAAGTGAAACATGGACGATAACCAGTTTGGACAAGAAGAGAATAGAAGCTTTCGAAATGTGGTGCTACAGAAGAATGCTGAAGATTAGATGGGTAGATCACATAACTAATGAGGAAGTATTGAATAGGATTGGGGAGGAGAGAAGTTTGTGGCACAACTTGACCAGAAGAAGGGATAGGTTGGTAGGACATGTTGTGAGGCATCAAGGGATCACCAATTTAGTATTGGAGGGCAGCGTGGAGGGTAAAAATCGTAGAGGGAGACCAAGAGATGAATACACTAAGCAGATTCAGAAGGATGTAGGTTGCCGTAGGTACTGGGAGATGAAAAAGCTTGCACAGGATAGAGTAGCATGGAGAGCTGCATCAAACCAGTCCCAGGACTGAAGACCACAACAACAACAACAACAACAACAACAATGTCTCCATAGCATTCGATACTATTTCTACGCATTACTTAAGTTCAGAAGAACATTTCACTAAGCATGATGCCAACGTTTATTAACAAAAGTGTAATCTTTTCGGGTACAAAACGAAATTTATGACTGACAGAGATCTTTTGCAAGCGAGGACACAACAGGTTATCTTGGATGGTCAGTCGACGACAGATGTAGACTTATTTCAAGCGTGCCCCAGGGATCAATTTTGGTACACTTGCTGTTCACTTTGTATATTAACGGCATAGCAGGTAAAGTTAATAGCAATCTCAGGCGTTTTGCAAATAATGGATTTATCTATTATGAGGCTTCACAAATATCCAATCGGATCTTCACAAGCTTCCAAAATGTTGCAAAGATTGGCCTTAAAGTTTGTAAATAGACACTATCACACGTCACAAAAAGCAAAACAATAGTACCCTACGACTACAGTATCGATGAGTGAAACCTGGAATCGGTCAGCTCCTATAAATACTTGTGTGCAACATTTTGTTGCGATGTGAAGTAGAAGTATCGCTTAGGCCTAGTCGTAGGATAGATAAAGCAGGTGGCAGACGTCACGTTACTGGGTAGAATTGAAGAGAAATGCAGTCAGTCTAGAAAGAGGTTTGGTTACAAAACACTTGTCCAGTGCAGCCTAGAATATTGATCAATTATCTGGGATCTTACCTGACGCGACTAACAGCGGATATTGAACATATACAGAGAAGGGCAGCACAAATGGTCACAGGTTTATTTGACACACGAAGACAGCGAAAGAACTGAACTGGCAGACGCTTTAAGACAGTACTTTATTTGTGATGATAACGCACCGGTACGCCGTATCGGTACATCAGACAAGAAAAATCAGAATCACAGATTTTGAGATAGAACTTTTGCTGCTTTTTGAAGCGATGTAAAATAAATGCTGTATTCGCACTACTAAAAGGCTTAGAATAGGGTTAAAATAATGTTTTAAGAAGCTTAAATTTTAAAAACAACTCCTGGAAGGTCAGATCACTGGAACCTCTTTTTTCTTATACATCAAGCATTTGGATCAAATGGTTCAAATGGCTCTGAGCACTATGGGACTCAACTGCTGTGGTCATAAGTCCCCTAGAACTTAGAACTACTTAAACCTAACTAACCTAAGGACATCACACACATCCGTGCCCGAGGCAGGATTCGAACCTGCGACCGTAGCGGTCGTGCGGTTCCAGACTGTAGCGCCTTTAACCGCTCGGCCACTCCGGCCGGCACAAGCATTTGTTGAAGATGGAAACGAAGTATCTCTCAGTAGCAGAATTAAGTGAGGAATCTAGTAATACACTAGACCTCTGCGTCTCGTTACGCAGGGACCAGAAATATAAGAATATACTGGTTACAGCGTGGGCGGAGACATATAAACTGCCATCCTTCCTGTGCTCCGTACGTAAATGGAACAGAGGGAAACCCTAACAATTGGCACAATGGAAACTACCCCCCAGTCATGCAGTTCACACTGGCACGCAGAATATGCAGCTGTGAATGTAGGTATAAAAGAAAGAAAATATGATTTATGAAAACAGTGTCTTCGATCCGGGGTAACAACTGGTCTATTAGCTCATGTATATCGAAGAGCGAGAGAAACTGGTACGCCTGTCTAATATCATGTAGAGCCCCCGCGAGCTCGCAGAAGTGCCGCGACACGACGTGGCGTGGACTGGAGTAATGTCTGAAGTAATGCTGGAGGGAACTGACACCATGAATCGTCCAGGGTTGTCCATAAATCCGTACGAGTACGAAGGGGTGGAGATCTCTTCTGAACAGCATGCTGCAAGGTATTCCAGATATGCTCAATAATGTTCATGTCTGGGAAATTTGGTAGCCGGTGGAAGTGTTTCAAATCAGAATAGTGTTCCTGGAGTAACTCTGTAGCAATTCTGGACTTTTGGGGTGTCGCTTTGTCCTTCTGGAACTGTCCGAGTCCGCCGGAATGCGCAATGAACATGAATGGATGCAAGTGATGAGGTACTGCGCGGATCAACGTCTACAGGTATGGAGACAACCTCATGAATTCATGGACCCTGCATGGTCAGCAGGGGACTGTTCAAGTTGGTTGAGCCTCTGTAATGGTGTGGGGGCCCTGATACGTGTAGATACGAATCTGACAGGTGACAAGTACATAAGCATGATCACCTGCATCAGTTCATGCCCACTGTGCATTCCGACGGGCTTGGACAGCTCCAGCAGAACAATGCTACGCCAAAAACGCCCAGAATTGCTACAGAGTGGCTCTAGGAACACTCTCCTGAGTTTAAACGTTTCCGCTGGCCACCGAACTCCTCAGAGATGAACATTATTGAGCATATCTGGGATGCCTTGCATCGTGCTATTCAGAAAAGATCTCCACCCTCCTCGTACTGTTACGGATTTAGGATTCATGGTGTCAGTTCCCTCTAGCACTGCTTCAGACATTAGTCGAGTCCATGCCACATCTTGTTGCGGCACTTTTCCGTGCTCGCGGGTGCTCTACGCGATATTAAGCAAATGTACCAGTTTCTTTGGCTCTTCAGGGTGGATACTAGTTTTAAATTACAACTTCAAATTATAATTGGAACTCTTTGTATGGCACACAAACCGGAAAGTACAAAGTGTAAATTACACTATGAACAACTTTGTGCCCTCTTGTACATATATAGTCGTTTCGCATAATTTGGATGCACAGAATGAAAAAAAAAATGATAAACTGTTTCAAGAGAAAGAGATCTGAGCTGCATAATGTCATCTATTAACTTCATGAACTTACGACCATCGAACAATTTCCTTGCATATTCTATAGGCTGCGTGGTTTGGGGCTTTTTGTACCTGATCCGCGAGTCAGAACTTTTGTATCTGATCCATGTAACAGTTAACTTTAAATTAAAATAAAAAATTACTAACATACCTCATAAGTTTTATATGGAAGCGAAGTTTTTCTATAACGTTTCTTTCTTACCTCTGTTTTGTTCAATGTACGAATTACGCATATATCTTAATGTTTTTTCCGATTTTTCTGTATTGGACACGTCGTATTTAAGTTAAACGGCATATTAAACCGCACGAAGACTGCTCCGAACTGTGTCTTCTCACTGTCAACCGATCGTGTAGGACTGTTTTACGGTTACTACTGGGAAAGATCTACATGAAGTGTTCGCCCGATATAATCAGGAGTAATTTTGTTTCTGCCTGTAATTGCTGGCAATTAACAGTTCGATGCTATTTCGTATTTGCGTGAGGCATTCCGTGCCCTTCATCTATACCACACCCATTTGTTCTGACAAAATAAATCGTGGTGAAGGGTTGTTCAGTTTGCTTCACTGTGGTTGCGGTGTCGCCTCTCTACGGAATTCTATGTCTTTGGTTAGCACTGGTGTTTAGGACTGTTGCGTTGGCAGCACGCCACCTCAGTGCACGTATTCAGGTCTGTTAGGTTGGCAGCGCTCGCTCTTACCTGTTGCGCCGGCTGCCCGCGGCACACCTGCAGCAGCGCCAGGAGCAGCGACATCAGCGCCACGGTGCGGACGCGCATCGCACTAGACTGAAACAGATGAAGGTCCACATTACTCGTCAGCTTCCCGTTTCTACACAGCTGTAACATATCGCACACCCAAATCAGCTACAGTCGCTTCCCATAATCAACAGCAATCTGCAGGCACAAACACCCCAGAAAAATTCGAAATGAACAACTAGATATCTTATGGAATTACATGTTCCTTGAGACATGACTCTCAACCTTACCTTCGATAAGGAAAGAAGCTGCAGCAATGAATTGAACTTTGTGCCACAGCTGTGACTTGAACCTGGGTCTCGCGCTTACTAGGCAGATGAGCTAACCACCACATATCCGACACCACAGATGCATGGATCACGCTAGTAGAATGCCTTCCCTAACACAAACTTGAATTCGCGTCTTTGGCACATTTTCCCCTCCTTAAATCGTCAATGTAGGATGAAGGTGTGAACTGAAGTTTGTGTTAGGGAGGGCGTTTGACCTGCATAATCCATGCAGCTGCGGTATCAAGAATGCCACAGCGATGTAATGGCTAGCACATCTCTATAGGAAGTAGGAGACCTGAAGGTTCGAGACCGAGAAATAGCACAGAAATAAATTGATTCAACTTCTATCCTTATCTAGACATCTTCATTTTTTCCAACTCGTTCCAGATTGTGTATTGGGTCATCAGCTAACAAAATGTTTCATATTCAGAAGGGTATTTCTATACAAAAGCTACTGCATTTACTTTTCTCTTAGATCACTACTTCATGACTGATTTGGAAACATTTATTTTTGGTGCACGCCATGGTGTATTTAGTACAGTCATTAGTACATCACCAACTGTCAACCATAAATTAGCTACCAGGCCAAATTTGTTACAAACTTGGGTGTACATGATTTGTGCATGGTTTTCACCTGAGATATCCCTGGAGCTGAAAGCTCAACATGTGCTTCTGGCTTCTGTTAACATAAGGTGCTGTGCACTTAAAAATGAGATTGTATACAGAGTTCGCCAGAAAAATGTATACATATTTTCAGGAACGAAAGGTATTACTTATGGGCCTACTTTACACTTAATAATTGATCACACATGCTGCAAAACCTTCAGTTTAGCACATGGTTACCTTAAACGTTGTCCGCAGCTCGTGGTCTTGCGGTAGCGTTCTCGCTTCCCGCGCACGGGGTCCCGGGTTCGATTCCCGGCGGGGCGACGAATTTTCTCTGCCTCGTGATGACTGGGTGTTGTGTGTCTTTCATCATCATTTCATCCCCATCGACACGCAAGTCGCCGACGTGGCGTCAACTCGAAAGACTTGCACCAGGCGAACGGTCTACCCGACGGGAGGCCCTAGCCACACGGCATTTCCATTTATACCTTAAACGTTCTAAGAGTTCACCGCTGGTGGCGATACACATAACAGAACAACGAGCTGTCGCTGCAACTACATCAGTCAGTGTTACAGTCAAGACCGCTTCACATGTCGCTGTAACCTCCTGAGGAAGTTCCTCCAGCGTGTTTGGCTTACGTCTATAGACGTTATCTTTCACAGTTCGCCCCAAGTAAAAGTCCATAGGTGTTATATCTGGCGACCGTGGAGGAAACTCAATGGGCACTCTCCGTCCCATGCAATGCGCTGTAAAATTGCCGTCCAGGAAATCTCGTATGGCTAGGTGGTAGTGTGGTGGCGTCCCATCCTGTTGGTAGAAGACGACCTCATCAACTCCACAAAGCACACATATACCTGGAAACATTTATGTGCGTAACATATCCAGGTACACTACTCCAATGACAGCAGCATAAAAAAAAGGGTCCTACTAAGCCCCTAGATGACAATCCACACCACACATGAACCCTTCATAGATTGACCGCTTTATCCACATAAACATGCATATTTTCCGGTGCCCAGCACACACTGTTATGCCAATTAACGGTTCCATTAAGTTTAAATTGTGCCTCGTCGCCGGCCACGGTGGCCGAGAGGTTCTAGGCGCTTCAGTCCGGAACCGCGCGACTGCTACGGTCGCAGGTTCGAATCCTGCCTCGGGGATGGATGTGTGTGGTGTCCTTAGGTTAGTTAGGTTTAAGTAGTTCTAAGTTCTAGGGGACTGATGTCCTCAGATGTTAAGTCCCATAGTGCTGAGAGCAATTTTTTTTGTGCCTCGTCACTCCACACTACCTTCGTCACAAATTGTCCGTCTTCAGTTACCATTTGCTGATACCATTCGCAAAATTGCATTCGACGATCAGGATCGTCATCATTAATCGCGTGCAGTAATCGTGGAATGTAAACTTTCCACTTTGCAGCTTTCAGAATTCTTCATACACTTGTACGGTCGCAGGTTCGAATCCTGCCTCGGGGATGGATGTGTGTGGTGTCCTTAGGTTAGTTAGGTTTAAGTAGTTCTAAGTTCTAGGGGACTGATGTCCTTAGATGTTAAGTCCCATAGTGCTCAGAGCAATTTTTTTTGTGCCTCGTCACTCCACACTACCTTCGTCACAAATTGTCCGTCTTCAGTTACCATTTGCTGATACCATTCGCAAAATGGCATTCGACGATCAGGATCGTCATCATTAATCGCGTGCAGTAATCGTGGAATGTAAACTTTCCACTTTGCAGCTTTCAGAATTCTTCATACACTTGTACTGCTAACTCCCACTTCACGTGCACATTGCGCAGCAGACTTCTGTGGAGAATTAACAACCGTTTACAACACGACAGCCGACACAGAAGGACTTTTATCTGTACGCTGTCTTCCTGATCTTCCTTTGTATCACAAATCGTTCCATGCAATTCAGACTTGTCAATGATGCGTTTAATTGTTAGGCGAGTTGGCGGTTCTGTTTGAAACTCCCGCCTCCACTGACATTGCACGTCAACGGCATATACAAACCTGAAAAACCACTTCACAATGCACTTTCATTGCTCGAATGTCAAGCGTGCTCCAGCCAATTTGTTTTATCAATACCGAGATGAAGGTAGTAACACCTGTTGATCCAAAGACCATGCTACAACACACTCGTAACTCGAACGACAATATCGTTATCTCGATATAGCCTGACAAAGAATGTATATATTTTTCTGGCGGACTCTGTATTTGGAAATTATCCTCTGTACTCTCAACAGTGGCTGTGGAGCTGCCATCCACAGCAAAGTTATACTGCAATTCGAGAACCCCTGATTGTGCCGCTAAAGACTGACAGTCTGGACAGGCAGGCGAAGTCTTCAGCGTTTCGCCAGTGGCAGTGGCTCTGCTTCTACCGTCAGGAAGAAAGACTCTTCAACATTCCCTGCTGTTCACCTTGTCAATTGCCGGCCGCGGTGGCCGTGCGGTTCTGGCGCTGCAGTTCGGAACCGCGGGACTGCTACGGTCGCAGGTTCGAATCCTGCCTCGGGCATGGGTGTGTGTGATATCCTTAGGTTAGTTAGGTTTAAGTAGTTCTAAGTTCTAGGGGACTTATGACCTAAGATGTTGAGTCCCATAGTGCTCAGAGCCATTTGAACCATTCGAACCATCTTGTCAATTTCGTTCACTACTGAATTTGATAGTCTTCATCTGTAACCCAAGACAGGGGTCCAATTTTGTGTCACATCATCTGCAGCCAGAAAAACCGAGACTTGCATGACAAAGTGTGATCGTTAGATTGTGAGGCTCGAAGATTCACATCATACATACACAATTCCCAGTGTGCAAGCATAGAAATTAAATCGAGGCGCATGAAAAAGGCTGATCAACGCTCGAGCGATAATAGATCGTGGACATGTAAGAGTCTGATGCGACTGTAAGCCCAACTAACGATTATTCAGAATATGCCTAAATTAAAAACTGAATGGAAGGTTGTAATTGTGTGTGTGAGACGATAACATTGAACTGTGAAATTAGAATCAGATTCGCCTAGGATACGGGCATAAAGAGTCATACACATATTTAATTACATGTTTTAAGTTATTTATTTTAATTTAAATACAGTATTTTGTGGGGGAACGAATTTGTCAGAGTCGAGAGGTTCGACGTCCACCTTTGATCCAGTGACTTTCAGAAAATCGTCTAAAATCAAGTGACCTGGTGCTTTCGTGTCAGGTCTGGAAGTATTCTTAAACAGCGAGGTAGCGCACTGATTGGCACACTGGGTTAACAGTCGGGAGGACGACGGTTCAAACCCGCATCTGGCCACCCAGATTCAGGTTTTCAGTGACTTCCCTAAATTGCGCCACGCAAACGTCAGGATTATTGAGTTCAAAGGCCTCGACCGATTTCCTTCCCCAGAGATGACTCAATCTGAGCATGTACTCCATCTCTAGTTGGCCTCGCTGTCGACAGCACATTAAACCCAATCTGCCTTCCAACATTTTGGAAGTATTTTCTTATGAAGAGTGCTGTCTAGTGCACGGGTTCCTGACATTTCCTCTGACGGAACCCTCTGAGAATCCTGGTACAATGATGGGACACTTGTTTATTTTAAAGGTTAATAAAACTGAAAAAGTGAGAAATACGTGTTTCATTCCATGATTAATTTTCAATTTATTTTATTTAATCGTATGGTGATTTTATACAATATATAGTTGATATAAGGGAAGTGATTTTATACAACATACATATGATATAAGGCAAGATTAAACCTTAAAGTCCGTCTTTTTCAACCAGTTAATTAAGCTGGGTATGAGAGTGGACACGTCGTCGGGAATTCCAGGGTGTGAATGAAGTGGACAGCGTTGGACTAAATGTTCAATTGTCTGCTCTGTGAACTGATCCAGCCCCATTTGTACCTGAAGTAGCTACAACAACCATCTCCAGTCCTTAACCAGTTGAGGCGGCACCAAAGTTTCCTCGGTAGGTCAAAACCTTTTGACTTCTTTGTGGGATCAAGGTGATGGACTCTTGTTCCCAACGTTTTTGTTGATCATTCGTGCTTCCAGCTTTCATTTAGGTCAAAACCAGCTGTGATGAATTGTCCTGCAGTAACACTTGCTGGTCTTCTTGATCGCAGTCGTTACTGTGGCGGATGACAGAATTCCTGGTGCAGTGGTAGAGAGGGTGATGCAGAGATTTTCTTGGTCTCCCTCAGTAGACCTTGTTTCCGCCTTAAGTGAGGTGGAGGGTGTGACTCAGCACAGGTAACCAGTGGCACGGGGTTGATTTGATGGAACCAGTAATACAGCGCATTGTGTCGTTATGTTTTGTGTCTATCTTCTTCGCATGTACACTTTCCAACCAGACAGGTGCACAGTACTCGGCAGCGGAGTACACAAGACTGATGGCAGTTAAACGCAGACAGTTGGCAGAGGTTCTACAGGTTGTACCACTGAGCTTATGTAGTACGTTGTACCTTGCAGCAACTTTATGAGGAAGCTTGGTGATGTGCTCTTTGTAGCTCAGGGTTCTACCTAGAGTGATTCCGAGATATTTTGGGAAAGGATTGTACCTCAACGTTTGTCCATTAAGCAGAAATCTTTGTTTGTAGTTCGCAGTACTATTCGCTAGATGGAAACAAGAGACTTCAGTTTTTGATGTGCTTTGGATCAATCTCCAGGTCTTAAAGAAAGATGACATCTTCTACAGATCCAACAACAAAGAAATCATAACATTTTTTTAAATAATTAATACCGTCAAAATGTCGAATAAAACCAATGTTGTTAATATTTTTCACGGAGTACCTAGTCACTTCTTGCTGCGGTACTCTCAGTTTGGGATACGCTGCTATACAGAACATATTATCTCACAAAGAATAAAAGGTGGTTTCAGAGAGGGAGAGGGAGAGGGAGAGGGAGAGGGAGAGGGAGAGGGAGAGGGAGAGGGAGAGGGAGAGGGAGAGGGAGAGGGAGAGGGAGAGGGAGAGGGAGAGGGAGAGGGAGAGGGAGAGGGAGAGGGAGAGGGAGAGGGAGAGGGAGAGGGAGAGGGAGAGGGAGAGGGAGAGGGAGAGGGAGAGGGAGAGGGAGAGGGAGAGGGATAATAAATATTACATGCACATCTACACGACTCCGTGGTTCACACTTCTTAAGTGCCTCGCAGAGGGTTCATCAAAGGACCTTCAGACTATTTTTCTACTATTCACTTCTCGAACAGCACTTGGAAAAAATGAACACACAAATCTTTCTGAGTGAGCTCTGATTTTTCTAATTTTATTTCGATGATCATTCTCTCTATGTAGGTGGGTGTCAAAATATTTTCGCATTCAGAGTAGAAATTGTAGATTGAAATTCCGTAAAAAGGTCCCGCCCCCAACGAAAAACTCATTTGCCTTAATGATTGCCACCCCAACTCGCTTACCATTTCCGTGACACTCTCTGCCCTAGTTCACGATAATACAAAACGAGCTGCCCTTCTTTGAACTAACTCTCTGTCCTCCATCAAACATATGTGGCAAGGATCCAACACTGCGCAGCAATACTGTAGTAGAGGGCGGACAAGCGTAGTGTACTGTGCAACTTTCCAGTCTTTGGGTATGGCGACCGAGTATATATGATTGGTAAGTATGGACACATCATAACATCATACTCTGAAAGGAATCTAATTGGAATACAATCTGGACCGGAAGACTGCTTTTATTAAATGATTTTAGTTCTTTCGCAGCGCCAAGGATATCTAGTTCTAAGTTTCAGAAGTTGGCAGTAGCTCTCCATTAGAAATCTGGAACGTTTACTCCGTCTTGTTTGTGAAGGAATTTCGGAAAACCGTATTTCATAACTCAGATTTAGTGGCAGGATATCATTAATATTACACAAACATTTCTAAACTGTAAGTCAAGTTCGAACACTTAAATCACATGATAGCAACGAAGTGAGTAAATACGGATCGAGACCTCTAAGGCAGGCAAACCCAAACATTTTCAGAACAAAAAAACATACTGAAGTTGCAGCTGTTCTAAGTTATTGGCGGCCACTGTAGCTAATATCGTGGTGCGCGGAATTAAAGTTTATGGCTGCCGAAGTATGATTCTGACTTACTACTTATTTAAACCGAAGTAATTGTGCCATTGGAGTGTTCTGACTAAAAATTTGCAATTTTTCGCAAACACTACTTTTATTAATGTAAGTTACAAGGTTGATTGCTGAACAACAAAAGAAAGGTAACAATGACGGATGCCAGTAAAAGTCTCCTAATTGAGGCAAACAAAAGTTCACTTCTAATTTTCCACGAAGGTTCGTGGTAACATACACAACTAGTGTAAGTCCAATTCAGAGACGAAGACGGAATCTTGAGCAGTCTCAGTCCACGAGGTCGGCATCCGGAGTGAACTCAATTTAGGGGCTATTTCTAGCCCCAAAATATCTGTCTCCAGCCAACCAGATTTCGGCGTAGTGATACTTCCTGCAGGCCGTGGCTCGAGCTCCCCATGCAGGATTTAGTGCTCGGAATGTCTGTTACCATTACCTTGTATGTAAATAGCTGGTGTTCACCATGGTGCTTTTGGTACGCCTTGGACATAGACAACCCAGTCCTCTGTGGTGTAATATGGGTTGCCGACCCTCAGGGGCTACCTTCGGCTCTGGCATAACACGGAGGCTTTGAAGGAGACCAAACAACATATGTTGTGAGGAACATGATTAAACAGTAACAAAATAACAGAGCGACAAAACACTCTGCTGGCATCAGGAGAAGAGGTATCACAAAAGTCTGCACTACTATAGCAGATGTACACTGACCAGCCAAAGCATTGGTCCAATGCACAACGCGATGTTAGACGTACACTGACCAGCCAAAGCATTGGTCCAATGCACACCGCGATGTTGGATGCCCTCTGGTGGCTATGTGGGCACGTGACACGGTAACAAAAGTATCTAAGCTGATCTGACACGGTCGGGGATCAACCTAGCGAAGATATGGGCTGCAAATCGGGAAATCCCTTGAGATAAGCGACTTTGCAAAGGCCAGATTATTATTACGCAGAGCCTATGAACGAGTATCTCCGACTCGGCGAAGCTGGTCGAATGTTCACGTGCTACTGTCGTGAGCATCTACGGAAAGAGGTAGAAGCACAGTGAAACTACCACTAGGCGCTGAATGGTTGGACTCTTCACAGAAGTGGGGTTCAGAGCTTGTCTACTCCGTAAAGTATAATACATGGTGATCTGTGGAATCACTGCCGAAAGAACACAATGCTGGTGCACGCACAAGTGTTCCGGAGCACACCGTTCTTCGTACACTGTTGAACATAGACCTCCATTGGAGACCATTCAGTTACGTTTGCGGTGGGCATGGGACCATCAAGATTCAACCGTCGATCAACGAAAACGTGTCGGCTCTCCCACTGAATGAAATTTTAGGGACTTTAGGTCGCTAGTTGACTCCACAAACGGCGTCATCGAAGTGAACGGCGGCTCGAAACGTGCAGTGCTCCTCGCACGTAGGCTGATAGAAACAGTATTATGCTACGGGAGACAGTCTGCTGCGCTTGCTTGGGAGCTGTGGTAGTAATCGAAGACGCGCTGACAGCTCCGAACAACCTGCCTCCCTTCACGCTTGATGCCATCTTTCAGCAATATAATTGTCCGTGTCTCGGAGCCAGAACCGTCCTACAGCGGTTTGAGGAGCATTATAGTGAAATCACATTAATGCCTCGGCGACCAGATCCGCCTGATGCAAATTCTATCGAACCCATCTGGGTAGCTATCGGCCGCCATCACCTCGGACGCAATTACGCGAAAATTACACTACCTCTACGTACACTACTGGCCATTAAAACTGCTACACCACGAAGATGACGCGAAATTTATCCGATAGGAAGAAAATGCTGTGATTTGCAAATAATCAGATTTTCAGACCATTGACACAAGGTTAGCGCCGGTGGCGCACCTACAGCGTGCTGACATGAGGAAAAATGTCTCTGAGCACTATGGGACTTAACTTCTGAGGTCATCAGTTGCCTAGAACTTAGAACTAATTAAACCTAACTAACCTAAGGACACCACACACATCCATGCCCGAGGAAGGATTCGAACCTGCGACCGTAGCGGCCGCTCGGCTCCAGACTGTAGCGCCTAGAACCGCACGGTCACTCCGGCCGGCGACATGAGGAACGTTTCCAACAGATTTCTCATACACAAACAGCCAGTTGACCGGCGTTGCCTGGTGAAACGTTGTTGTGATGCCTCGTGTAAGGAGAAGAAATGCGTACCATCACGTTTCCGACTTTGATAAAGGTCGGATTGTAGCCTATCGCGATTGCGGTTTGTCGTATCGCGACATTGCTGCTCCCGTTGGTCGAGATCAGATAACTGTCAGCAGAATATGGAATCGGTGGATTCAGGAGGGTAATACGGAACTCCGCGCTCGATCCCAACGTCCTCTTATCACTAGCAGTCGAGATGGCAGGCATCTTATCCGCATGGCTGTAACGAATCGTGCAGCCACGTCTCGATCCCTGAGTCAACAGATGAGGACGTTTCCAAGACAACAACCATCTGCACGAGCAGTTCGATGACGTTTGCAGCAGCATGGACTATCAGCTCGGAGACCATGGCTGCGATTATTCTTGACGCTGCATCACAGACAGGAGCGCCTGCACTGGTGTACTCAACGACGAACCTGGGTGCACGAATGGCAAAACGCCATTTTTTCGGATGAATCCAGGTTCTGTTTAAGGCATAGTGATGGTCGCAACCGTGTTGGCGACATCGCGGTGAACGCGCTTTGGAAGCGTGTATTCGTCATCACCATACTGTTGTATCACCCGGCGTGATGGTATGGGGTGCCATTGGTTACACGTCTCGGTCACCTCTTGTTCGCATTGATGGCACATTGAACAGTGGACGTTACATTTCAGATGTGTTACGACCCGTAGCTCTACCCTTCATTCAATCCCTGCGAAACTCTTCATTTCAGCAGGATAATGCACGGCTGGAAGTTGCACGTCCTGTACGGGCCTTTCTGGATACAGAAAATGTTCGACTGTTGCCCTGGCCAGCACATTCTCCAGATCTCTCACCAATTGAAAACGTCTGGTCAATGATGGCCGAGCAACTGTCTCGTCACAATACGCCAGTCAGTACTCTTGACGAACTGTGGTATCGTGTTGAAGCTGCATGGGCAGCTGTACCTGTACCCGCCATCCAAGCTCTGTTTGACTCAATGCCCAGGTATGAAGGCCGCTATTACGGCCAGAGGTGGTTGTTCTGGGTGCTGATTTCTCAGGATCTATGCACCGAAATTGAGTGAAAATGTAATCACATGTCAGTTCTAGTATAATATATTTGTCCAATGAATACCCGTTTATCATCTGCATTTGTTCTTGGTGTAGCAAGTGTAATGGCCAGTAGTGTAGATATCTAACGCCACATACCTGCACGAACCTACCAACAAACTGTGGGATACGTGATACGCGGAATCAGTGACGTATTTTGTTCCCAAGACGGACAAACAAGCAAATTAAGCATGTGGTCAAATTGTTTTGGCTCGTCAGTCAAAGCCTACTCAGCCTGAGTTCGAGTGCATTCGTGTGCTCTTGAACCCCATCTTTTTGTGCTGTGTTGTTGTCGCGGTTACACAACTTGTCCGTGGAGCTGTTCGGATTCTCACAATGTCTGAGGTTATAAGATGAGCGTCAACGAAACTATAACAGGAGTAATGGAATGCAGTCGAACTAAATCAGGCAGTGGTGAGAAGGTTAGATTAGTAAATGGGATACTAAAGCAGTAGGTGAGTTCTGTATTTAGGCAGCAGAACAACTGATGATGGCTGATGTGGACAGGATATAGTAAAATGCATACTGGACATAGCAAGGAAAGGATATCTGAAAAATGAGGAATTTGTTAACGTCTATATCTGTACTAATAATAAATCTGCAAAACCATGTGTGTGTTCGAGCACATCAATCTTCAAAACTGCTAGACGAATTTTGAGTGGTTTCCAACTCTAGCGTAACGTGCTCAGCTGATTAAATCGGAGCCTTACATCAGTGACGGAATTAAGCCCCACAGTCTTATCTTTACGAATGCGAACTAACAATTTACTTGATTGCATGTGCAGGCTTAGTGTCTGCACTTTGTGTGTTAAAAACTTAACGACGTTGCTGTCCCCCTTTCGACAGGATTTGTTTTACATTCTTTTCTAGGAAAAACTAGTACACTGAGGAGCCACAGAAACTGGTAAACCTGCTTAATGTCGTGTAGGGCCCTCGCGAGCATGCAGAAGTGCCGCAACGTGACGTGACATGGAACCGACTAATGTCTCAAGTAATACTGGAGGGAACTAAAACCATGAATCCTGCACGGCTGTCCATAAATCCGTAAGAGTACGAGGAGGTGGAGAACAGCATGTTGGAAGGCATCCCAGATATGCTCAGTAACGTTGATGTCTGGGGAGTTTGGTGGTCAGCAGAAGTGTTTAACATCAGAAGAGTGTTTCTGAAGCCACTCAGTAGCAATTCTGGACGTGTGGGGTTTCGCATTGTCCTACTGGAATTGCCCAAGTCCGTCGGAAAGCACAATGGACACGTATGGATGCAATTGACCAGACAGGATGCTCACGTACGTGTCACCTGTCAGAGTCGCATCTACCGGCCGACCGGAGTGGCCGTGCGGTTCTAGGCGCTACAGTCTGGACCCGAGCGACCGCTCCGATCGCAGGTTTGAATCCTGCCTCGGGCATGGATGTGTGTGATGTCCTTAGGTTAGTTAGGTTTAATTAGTTCTAAGTTCTAGGCGACTGATGACCTCAGAAGGTAAGTCGCATAGTGCTCAGAGCCATTTGAACTTTGAGTCGCATCTAGACGTATCAGGGTTCCATACCACTGCACACGCCCTACACCACTACAGAGGCTCCACCAACTTGAACAGTCCCCTGCTGACATGCAGTGTCCATGTGTTCATGAAGTTGTCTCCAGACCCGTACACGTGTATCTCCTCGATACAATTTCAATCGAGACTCGTCCGACCAGGCAGCATGATTGCAGTCATCAACAGTTCAATGTCGGTATTGACGACCGAGCGGGGTGGCGCAGTGGTTAGACACTGGACTCGCATTCGGGAGGACGACGGTTCAATCCCGCGTCCGGCCATCCTGATTTAGGTTTTCCGTGATTTCCCTAGATCATTCCAGGCAAATGCCGGGATGGTTCCTCTGAAAGGGCACGGCCGACTCCCTTCCCCATCCTTCCCTAATCCGATGAGACCGATGACAACGCTGTCTGGTCTCCTTCCCCAAACCAACCAACCAACCAACCAACCAACCAACCAACCAACCAACCAACCATCGGTATTGACGGGCCCAGGCGAGGCGTAAGGCTTTGTGTCGTGCAGTCATCAAGGGTACACGAGTGGGCCTTCGGCTACGAAAGCCCATATCGATGATGTTTCGTTGAATAGTTCGCACGGTGACAGTTGTTGGTGGCGCAGCATTGAAATCTTCAGCAATTTGCGGAAGGGTTGCACTTCTGTCACGTTGAACGATTCTCTTCAGTCGTCATTGGTCTTGCAGGATCTTTTTCCAGCATCAGTGATGTCAGAGATTTTATGTTTTACCGGATTCACACAGGACTGCATATAAAGCAATAGTGCGACACATTCTTGAGTACTGCTGGAGTGTTTGGATTCCCCAACACGTTGTATTAAATGAAGATATCGGAGAAATTCAGAGGAAGGCAGGCTGTTCGACAGGGTCGATCAACACTCAAGTATTATGGAGATGGTCAATGAGCTTAAATGCGAATTCCTGCAGGGAAGACGACATTATTTTCGAGGAGCGCTATTGACAAAATTTAGAGAACCGGCCTTTGAGGCCGACTGCCCAGAGTTCCTACTGCCACCAACGCACATTTCACGTACGGACCACAAAGGTAAGACATATGAAATTAGGGCTGATACGGGGGCTTTTAGACAGTCGCTGTCCCCTCGCTCTATTTGTGAGTGCGTCAGGAAGGGAAATGACTAACGGTGGTACAGAGTACTCTCTGCCAGGCACAGTACAGTGGGCGTAGTATGTTATGTCGATGTAGATATTTGGAAGTGATTCACGTTCAATCTTATTTTACATCGAGACGGTGCTTTTCCGAACATGGGTTCCTTATAAAAACTTTGTCCCCTCTGCAACCAATATATCCCTGTGGTAGGAGTTGTGAAACAGCCTGTATTTGGAGCGCCCTGTCTCAGTTGCCTCTCTTATTATCTGCAAAGTGACTGGTGTGAAAAGGAACAGCAATTTTCAGTCCCTCTAATGTTGTAGTCGAGGGTGTGTGTTATGTCAGGTAAGGACCAACTTTTCATTCTGGCAACCCCAGTACATATTCCATAAAGTGTACGTGTATTAAGCCGGCTGGTGTGGCCGAGCGGTTCTAGGCGCTACAGTCTGGAACCGCGCGACCGCTACGATCGCAGGTTCAAATCCTGCCTCGGGCATGGATGTGTGTGATGTCCTTAGGTTAGTTAAGTTTAAGTAGTTCTACGTTCTAGGGGACTGATGACCTCAAAAGTTAAGTCCCATAATGCTCGGAGCCATTTGAACCATTTTTTGTACGTGTACAAAAAATTGAAAGGGGGGGGGGGGAGTTACTTCATGGCCACCACGAAGAAACTAAAAAATGTCTTTTATTACCTTTAACTTTTATTAACAACAAACATTTCTAATAGGTACCCATGTATAAGTAGCATCCAGAATCTGCAATATCAAAGCATTTTTCGTATATTGTACACCGAGGGGGAGAGCACCTTACGACGACAAAAAAAATAGTTAATTGACTTAAACGTTTGTTCACAAGATACTTTTTAAACGTATTTGGACGTATGAGAAGGGACCTGAACACGAAAATATCAATATAACATTTGTTGAGAAAACTCACATTCACTTCTAACACAAACATTTCCGTTAGGTTTTACTGAAAAATTTAAAGTATTTAGTAATCTTGCACAATAAATCATTAAAATATTAATGTTTTCAAAGTTTTAAAATTAGAGTACATGATTAGATTACGATATAAAGACAGGCATATTGCGAGGATTATATGCGAAAATTTTAGTCCGTGGAAGAGTTTTGATCAGGAACAACCAATATCAATGGATTGCGTGTCACCGTCCACTGGCTGTGAGGACTCTTAACTGACGCCAGTCATGTCTCTGACGTCTGACTGGCGTTTCTTTAAACGAGGCCGGCGTTTACACCGATTCTACCAGCCACACAACAGAAGGCGCTGCTGCAGCAACATAACTTGAAAGACTGCACGCAGCTCCAGTTCACCTACCCATTTGACATTCATTCAAGCCAGCTGTCCCGTTATCGCAACTCTTACAAACACGGTGTATGCCTGAGAAAGCAAGAAGGCAACTTCACGGCTCACCTCTTTGATGACACCAGCTTTTGTCGGACCCCCGAGTTTTCAATTCTCCGCTACGAAATATGTCTGACGCTACGGAAGTAAATGTCCAAATTCTGCAAAGTTCGCCCCTCCCAGTTGCTCCAGATACACTCCAGCTAGATACGGCGGAAGGAGTCGAACCGCTTGTCCGTATCCCCGCAACGGTCACCGCACAATGACGTCATCAAACAATGTTGCTGTCCCAGCTGAGGCCGACGTGTTGCTTATGCGACTCACGACGACGACGACGACGACGACGACGACGACAACAACAAAAGCAAAAAACAAGCATGAGAAAGCTTGCCGTACTGCTGGCGACAAAGCGGAAAGGACGCGAAGTCCTTTTGATGCTTCGCTGAAGACTGACGAACAGCTGAACACGAGTGAACTCTAAGCGAATGCGAATCGAAAACGGCTGAATGCAGTTTGCTAGCGCTCGTCGACGGTTTACGCCGGAGAGAATTCTCTTTGGTGGACCTTTGTTCGCTTTGGTGTAAACGAGTCATAACATAACGTCCAGTATAAGAGGCTGAGCTGCAACCACTGGAACTTTGGATAAATTCCAGTGCCCGAGTCCACTCGTCGGCTTTGAGCAATGATGTCATACCTAAGGAAGAGACGCTATTAAAGCCATGTTTATTCCAAAGGAATTATATACAGGGCTATTACAAATGATTGAAGCGATTTCATAAATTCACTGTAGCTCCATTCATTGACATATGGTCACGACACACTACAGATACGTAGAAAAACTCATAAAGTTTTGTTCGGCTGAAGCCGCACCTCAGGTTTCTGCCGCCAGAGCGCTCGAGAGCGCAGTGAGACAAAATGGCGACAGGAGCTGAGAAAGTGTATGTCGTGCTTGAAATGCACTCGCATCAGTCAGTCATAACAGTGCAACGACACTTCAGGACGAAGTTAAACAAAGATCCACCAACTGCTAACTCCATTCGGCGTTGTATGCGCAGTTTAAAGCTTCTGGATGCCTCTGTAAGGGGAAATCAACGGGTCGGCCTGCAGTGAGCGAAGAAACGGTTGAACGCGTGCGGGCAAGTTTCACGCGTAGCCCGCGGAAGTCGACGAATAAAGCAAGCAGGGAGCTAAACGTACCACAGCCGACGGTTTGGAAAATCTTACGGAAAAGGCTAAAGCAGAAGCCCTACCGTTTACAATTGCTACAAGCCCTGACACCCGATGACAAAGTCAAACGCTTTGAATTTTCGGCGCGGTTGCAACAGCTCATGGAAGAGGATGCGTTCAGTGCGAAACTTGTTTTCAGTGATGAAGCAACATTTTTTCTTAATGGTGAAGTGAACAGACACAATGTGCGAATCTGGGCGGTAGAGAATCCTCACGCATTCGTGCAGCAAATTCGCGATTCACCAAAAGTTAACGTGTTTTGTGCAATCTCACGGTTTAAAGTTTACAGCCCCTTTTTCTTCTGCGAAAAAAAAACGTTACAGGACACGTGTATCTGGACATGCTGGAAAATTGGCTCATGCCACAATTGGAGACCGACAGCGCCGACTTCATCTTTCAACAGGATGGTGCTCCACCGCACTTCCATCATGATGTTCGGCATTTCTTAAACAGGAGATTGGAAAACCGATGGATCGGTCGTGGTGGAGATCATGATCAGCAATTCATGTCATGGCCTCCACGCTCTCGCGACTTAACCCCATGCGATTTCATTCTGTGGGGTTATGCGAAAGATTCAGTGTTTAAACCTCTTCTACTAAGAAACGGGCCAGAACTGCGAGCTCGCATCAACGATGCTTTCGAACTCATTGATGGGGACATGCTGCGTCGAGTGTGGGAGGAACTTGATTATCGGCTTGATGTCTGCCGAATCACTAAAGGGGCACATATCGAATATTTGTGAATGCCTAAAAAAACTTTTTGAGTTTTTGTATGTGTGTGCAAAGCATTGTGAAAATATCTCAAATAATAAAATTATTGTAGAGCTGTGAAATCGCTTCAATCATTTGTAATAACCCTGTATATGAGTAATAGTACATTTGTGTAGTCTACCTTGCCAATACCACCACCGCAGAAGTGCTTACAGTGGGCTATACACCTCAAAATGTATATATTACAAGAGAAAGTAAACACAAACAGACAGATTAACAAACCACAGGCAGTCTATGAAAGCAACGGATCATACTCGTAAACAAACGAATGTAGCACACGACAAAATTGCAGTCACATTCACGAAGTTATTTACTTAGTCATGAATAATATCTAAACGAACTGAAGGTCACGAAAATAATAAGAACAAGAACTAAATACAAATTTAGATGTCTGATAACAAGTATTCTCGTAGTTTATGGTTGGTTGGTTGTTTTTTGGGGAAGGAGACCAGACAGCGAGGTCATCGGTCTCATCGGATTAGGGAAGGACGGGGAAGGAAGTCGGCCGTGCCCTTTGAAAGGAACCATCCCGGCATTTGCCTGAAGCGATTTAGGGAAATCACGGAAAACCTGAATCAGGATGGCCGGACGCGGGATGGAACCGTCGTCCTCCCGAATGCGAGTCCAGTGCCTAACCACTGCGCCACCTCGCTCGGTCGTAGTTTATGCCGCTAGAGAATCTTTAAGTTGCATTACAGTAAAGCATGGTGAAGTCATACTGTTATGAAATAGCGTTAATTTTATATTAATTACTGAATCTAACGGGAGAAGCGCAGGAAAGTGGGAGTTTTGGGCGGGGAGAAACTAAAACGTACAAGGAAAACGGGAAAATTAAATGAATGTGAACAAATACGAAACAGTAGCATAAAATATGGAGAAATCGACACACTAAATTCTGAAAGAAAAGCCAGTACATGGCAAACGAATATCAACAAAAAATAAAGAATATTGCAGTCGATAACTAGAATTAAACTATATAGGTGTATTCCAGTTACAGATTCCATTCGCTCCAAGATCCATATGTAAATTATTTTTGTAGTTGTACGCACTGAAACGAAATACCATTTCTAAGTTTGTAATTGCACTGTAAAACTGCTACGGTCTATAGCAATAATTTGAATCGGTAACTAGAACTGACCTATATAGGTCAATTCTAGTTACCGATTCCAATATTAGTAACCTTTCTGTAGTAGTTCAGAGAGCAATTACAAATGCAGAAATCATATTAGCCTACATTCTTGTGCGCACATATGCTGAAAAAAAAAAGATCTAATTTGTGAATGATTGAATGGGTGGAATCGGTAACTAGAAGTGACCTAGGTCAATTCTAGTTACCGATTCCAACTTTTCGATGGTTCATAATTTTGGACATTTTTGCAATAAATCTGTGGACCATATTTTTGTAGGATTTCTAAATTTCTTATTGATCTCAGAACTACCACGAAAAACTAGTAAGTATTGTACTTGCAGCTTCCAAATTTTTCTCTTTTTCACAGTAATGAAGACATGTAATACCAAAAGCAGAAATCCTGTAACACTCTGGTTGGAATCGGTAACTAGAATTAACCTATATACGACAGTTCCAGTTACAGAGTCCAGTATTTGTTAGATCCTACTTTTTGTCAGTTTTCGTTATTTGTGTCCGCGTCCCGCTAGACTTAACAATTAGTATTAAAAGTTAACGCTGATTCATAACATTATTACTTCACCATTCGCTTTACTGTATTGGATTTAAAGGTTCTCTGTGGTTTCCTTACTCGCAGAAACTACGATTATAATTTCTTGGGTATGACGTCGTTGCTCAAAGGTGACGAGTGGAATCGGACACTAGAATCGGACCAGAACTTTTCCATTCGCCTCCAGCCACGGTATTAATTTCGGCCGCAATGCGCCGGAAGTGTCCCAGCACATGACAGACTTATTTACAGCGAAGAGTCAAACGAACCGGTACACCAGCCTAATATCGTGTAGGGCCCCCGCAAGCACGCAGAAGTGCCGCAACACGACGTAGCATGGACTCGACTAATGTCTAAAGTAGTGCTGGAGGGTAACTTACACCATGAATCCTGCAGGCCTGTCCATAAATCCGTAAGAATACGAGGGGGTGGAGATCTCTTCTGAACAGCACGTTGCAAGGCATCCCAGATATGCTTAGTATTGTTCGTGCCTGTGTAGTTTGCTGGCTAGCGGAAGTGTTTAAACTCAGGGGAGTGTTCCTGGAGCCTCTCTGTAGCATTCCTGGACGTGTGGGGTGTCGCATTGTTCCTGCTGGATTCCCAAAGTCCGTCAGAATGTACAATGATTGTGAATGGATGCAGGTGATCAGACACGACGCTTATGTACGTGCGATCGGTCAGACTTATCTAGACGTATCAGGAGGTCCATATCACTCCAACTGCATACGCCCCACAGCATTTCAGAGCCCCCACCAGCTTGAACAGTCCCCTTCTGACATGCAGGGTCCATGGATTCAAGAGGTTGTTTCCATACCCGTACACGTCCATCCGCTCGATACAATTTGAAACGAGACTCGTCCGACCAGCCAACATGTTTCTAGTCATCAACAGTCCAATGTCGGTGTAAAGCCTTGCGTCGTGCAGTTATCAAGGGTACATGAGTGGGCCTTTGGTTCCGAAACCCATATCGACGATATTTCGTTGAATGGTTCGCACGCTGACACATGTTGATGGCCCAGCACTGAAATCTGCAGCAATTTGCGGAGGGGTTGCACTTCTGTCACGCTGAACGATTCTCTCCAGTCGTGGTTGGTCCCGTACTTGCAGGATCTTTTTCCGGCCGCAGCGATGTCGGAGATTTGATGTTTCACAGAATTTCTCATATTCAAGGTACACTCGTGAAATGGCCGTAAGGGAAAATTCCCACTTCATCGGTACCTCGGAGACTCTGTGTCCCATCGCTCGTGCCCCGACTATGACACCAAGCTGAAACTGACTTAAATCTTGATAACCTGCCATAGTAGCAGCAGTAACCGATCTTACAACTGCACCAGAGACTTGTTGTCTTATACAGCCGTTGAGGACCGCAGCGCCATATTCTGCCTGTTTACCTGTTTCTGTGTTTGAATACGCATGTGTATACCAGTTTCCTTAGCGCTTCAGTGTATAACACACTGAAATTCCAACGTACCTCTTGAGACATCCTATGTACAGGGTGAGTTTTTTCCACCGTGGACAAACTCTAGGGATTGATCGATAAGAGGATACGGAACGAGAAAGGTGTAATGAACTTATGTCCGGAAATGTATGGTTTCCATGCTAGAGAGCATTTCTTTAGCCATACATTGTTACGGTGATGCGATGGGAGCCTGTCTTACCACTGCGGCAAGGCCATAGGCTAGGGCAGTTGCTCTGAACGTAAGCAAGTGTAACGTATTGTGCATAGATAGAAGACATCCAAACTCGTTGTGGATTTAAGTAAGCAGTGATTGGTAACAATAGGTGTGTTGATAAATAAATAAATAAATCTTCCAAAAGCAGTCACGATTTTTCTTTATTTTACTTTTCGCGCGACGCGTTTCGAGAAATGATTCCCATTTTCAAGTGCGTTTTCTGAGTGTATTAAGCCATTTCTTTTGATAAAAGCCGGCCGGAGTGGTCGAGCGGTTCTAGGCGCTACAGTCTGGAACCGCGCGACCGCTGCAGTCGCAGGTTCGAATCCTGCCTCGGGCATGGATGTGTGTGATGTCCTTAGGTTAGTTAGGTTTAAGTAGTTCTAAGTTCTGGGGGACTGATGACCACAGCAGTTAAGTCCCATAGTGCTCAGAGCCATTTGAACCATTTGAGCCATTTTGATAAAAACATCACACTGGTACAACAAGTTGTGTGTGATGTTTAGTGTGTGTGAGACTCTGCACAAATGGACTATTAGGAACTTAAAAGTCAACGAAATGAAACAGACTCACACACACTGACATCATAAGAAATGGCTTAATACACACAAAAAACGCACTTGAAAATGGGAATTATTTCTCGAAACGCGTCGTGCGAAAAGTAAAATAAAGAAAAATCGTGAATGGTAGCGGAATATTTATTTATTAACAAACAAAGCTATTGTCTCTACAGTCGCAGGCTTTCAAAAACCATTTATAATGGATCAAATCAGAATGATTGGTAACAGCGAACTTGTTTCGTTCGCTATCAGTAACAGTCGCGGTAAAGCCTAACGGTAAAGCCAAGTGGTTCACTAACAGGCCTTGAAAGGGCAACCCATGTACTGCCAAACCGAAGTTCATTTATCCTACATATTTAAATATTTTGAACGCTCCTTAATTGACAATAGCTGTTTAATAAACTTAGTGTGTGTTTATTTTTATTTCTTGACAATGTTCTTTTAAGTAAAAAATTTTACGTTGTTATTCGACTTATAACTCATTGGTTAGTAAAGACATTATGCTGTCAGAAGTGGGCGGAGCCTCCATTATATAGTAAGACGTGCACTGGTTTCTCCAGTAGTGATTCTCCAGCTGAAAGAGGTTCCTACTCAATAGTAATTCATCGTTTTATAGCTTTATAACTTTATGTATTTTCTTTAATGTATGTAGCCCTCTAATTAAAGCTTTGTATACTACTTGTAGGTCTGAAGATGACCACAGCAGTGGTCGAAACCGGTCACCTTAATAAATATAAATCGTGATCAAGACTGTTTTTAATAGTAAATATTTAAAACTATATGGTTGTAGATTGCATTACACTTGTTTCTAGGGTACATAACTGTTATGGAGGGGCGACTGCGATCTTACTGTCACTGATTTACTATTTCATAATTTATGATCACCGCTGTTTCCGCTATTTACAGTTCAACAACTGACCGGCGTTTCATCATTTGCAAATAATTCGACGGTTCCATTAAAAAAACAGAATGATTTAATTTTTGTTATCGTGGTACATAATACCCGCAGTTTTATGCAGTGATTTGTGGGGCAAAGGAAAAAAAAACTGTTCGAACAGGTGACGTTCGCTGCTTATGAGCGAGTGACACAGGATAAAGGCTTTAATAACTTTCTGGAGCCATTAACAGCGCAGCAAGAAGGCTCTTTGACTGTAGAAGCCAATTACGGTCCTCGCCGATAAATCGGTTCCCCCGTCCGGATTAAAACCTGTCGGGAGTCCAGTCAAAGAGAATTCCCGAAGGAATTTATGACGGGCCACCCGAGCCAGATTATTTAGGGGATAATATTGCTCCGCTGTTGGCAGGTTTACTATAGAGGCTGCTGCCCGTTAACAGTGGTGCAGCACGGATGGAGCTCCTTCAAACGCAAAACGGAGGGCTTAAGTCGCCAGTGACGGAGCACTAGCCAGTAATTACCAGGGGTCATGCAGACAATAGACTGCAGTCTTATTCAGGGTCCGCAAAATGAAACTGCTTTGGAAAATACCCGGGCGCCCTGAAAATTAATGCTCCGATTTTTTATTTGACGCTTTTAAAGCTTCTTAAATAAAACAAAGATTATTAATATTCTGCGTCTTTACTCTTCATGTGTACATATTTACACTAAGGGCAAAAGTCTTCGGATACCTCGTAATATCGTGATTGACTCTTTGCGTGGAGTTTTTAGCAAACAGAACACAGCATGTTGTTATCAATGGAGAGACGTCTACAGACGCTAAAGTAACCTCTGGCGTGCCACAGGGGAGTGTTATGGGACCATTGCTTTTCACAATACATATAAATGACCTAGTAGATAGTGTCGGAAGTTCCATGCGGCTTTTCGCGGATGATGCTGTAGTATACAGAGAAGTTGCAGCATTAGAAAATTGTAGCGAAATGCAGGAAGATCTGCAGCGGATAGGCACTTGGTGCAGGGAGTGGCAACTGTCCCTTAACATAGACAAATGTACTGTATTGCGAATACATAGAAAGAAGGATCCTTTATTGTATGATTATAGATAGCGGAACAAACACTGGTAGCAGTTACTTCTGTAAAATATCTGGGAGTATGCGTGCGGAACGATTTGAAGTGGAATGATCATATAAAATTAATTGTTGGTAAGGCGGGTACCAGGTTGAGATTCATTGGGAGAGTGCTTAGAAAATGTAGTCCATCAACAAAGGAGGTGGCTTACAAAACACTCGTTCGACCTATACTTGAGTATTGCTCATCAGTATGGGATCCGTACCACATCGGTTTGACGGAGGAGATAGAGAAGATCCGAAGAAGAGCGGCGCGTTTCGTCACAGGGTTATTTGGTAACCGTGATAGCGTTACGGAGATGTTTAATAAACTCAAGTGGCAGACTCTGCAAGAGAGGCGCTCTGCATCGCGGTGTAGCTTGCTCGCCAGGTTTCGAGAGGGTGCATTTCTGGATGAGGTATCGAATATATTGCTTCCCCCTACTTATACCTCCCGAGGAGATCACGAATGTAAAATAAGAGAGATTAGAGCGCGCACGGAGGCTTTCAGACAGTCGTTCTTCCCGCGAACCATACGCGACTGGAACAGGAAAGGGAGGTAGTGACAGTGGCACGTAAAGTGCCCTCCGCCACACACCGTTGGGTGGCTTGTGGAGTATAAATGTAGATGTAGATGTATTGCAGCAAGTCGTTGGAAGTCCCCTGTGGAAGTACTGAGGCACCGTGCCCTCAATAACCGTCCATAGTTGCGAAACTTTTGGCGGTGCAGGATTTTGTGCACGTACTGACCTTGCATATGTACCATTAATATTCGATGGGTTTCATAGAGGGTGGTGTTGTGAGGGTACTGGTGTGTAGTATAGGTAAGTGGTTGTTCTTTGGCCGGCCGGTGTGGCCGAGCGGTTCTAGGCGCTTCAGTCTGGAACCGCGAGACCGCTGCGGTCACAGGTTCGAACCCTGCCTCGGGCATGGATGCGAGTGATGTCCTTAGGTTAGTTAGGTTTAAGTAGTTCTAAATTCTAGGGCACTGATGACCTCAGATATTAAGTCCCATAGTGCTCAGAGCCATTTGAACCATTTTTTTATTGTTCTTTGGAGGGCGACAAAGCCCAGTGGCGCAGAGAGTCGCAAGCAGAGGCACTTGTTGAGAGGCTGAGGAAGGTGTAGGCTGTTCGAGCCAAAGGCGGTTGCGTAGCGAAGGATATATCTCTGTGTTTAATAGCAGTGGCACACAGTCTGAATAATAGTGTGTTTATGTTTGTGCAGTGTGATAAAGGAAATAAATTAAATTTTACCAGTTCTTAATGCGTCTCCGTCAGTTAGTACCACACCATTGCATTTAACGATGAACGAAGTCTCGATATACACGGTCAACTAAAACAAGAGGATTGTAACATAATAATCATTAATTAACCCATGTAATCTCCAAGGAGAAGGGAGCTTATAGTCTGAGTGGCCAAAACATTCGCTCGAACTGTCCAAAATGTTAATCAAACCATCGCAAACACCTATGGCGTAATGACGTGACATCATCGTTTGGGAACAGGAATTCCATGAATGACTGCAAATGGTCTCGAAGTAGTGAATCATAGCCATTTCCAGTTAATGATCAGTTCAGTTGGACCAGAGGAGCCAGTCAATTCCATGAAAACACAGTCACTCCAATATGGAGCCACCGCTAGCTCGTACAGTGCCCAGTTGACAATTTGGGTCCATGGCTCCATGGGGTTTGGGCCACAGTCGAACGTTATCATCAGCTCTTACCAAGAGAAATCGGGACTCATCTGACAATACCAATGGTTTCCCAGTCGTCTAGGGTCCAACCGGTATGGCCACGAGCCCAGGAGAGGCGGTGCAGGCGATGTCGTGCTTTCAGAAAAAGGAACTGCCGTATGTCCTCTACTGCCATAGTCCATTAACGTTGAATTTCGATGGACTGTCCTATCGGATACGTCTAAATGGTTGAAATGGTTCTGAGCACTATGGGACTTAACTTCTGAGGTCATCAGTCCCTTAGACCTTAGAACTACTTAAACCTAACTAACCTAAGGACATCACGCACATCCATGCCCGAGGTAGGACTCGAATCTGCGACCGTAGCGGTCGCGCGGTTCCAGACTGAAGAGCCTAGATCCGCTCGGCCAGAGCGGCCAGCACTGATACGTCCGCCGAACGTCCCACGCTGATTTATGAGGTTATTTAACGCAGTGTTGCTTTTCTGTTAGCACTGACAACTCTACACAAATGGCGCTGCTCTCAGTTGTTAACTGAAGGCCGTCAGCCACTGCCTTATCTGTGGTGTGAGGTAATGCCTAAAATGTGCCATTATCGGCACACTCTTGACACTGTGGATCTCGGAATATTGAACGCCCTAAAGATTTCCGAAATGGAATGTCCCATGAGTCCAGCTCCAACTACGATTCCACAGTCGTAGTTTGTTAATTCTCGTAGTGTGGCCATAATCGGGTCGCAAACCAGTGCATTGCCGTTCTACGCTTCCGCCGTCTGTCTACGTGCGTGTCGCTGTCCCATCACTTATGACATGCTTCATCGCTATCAAACTAAAGTCTTCGAACAGATGAAAATTGGATGCCGGCCGTTGTGGCCCAGTGGTTCTAGGGGCTTCAGTCCGGACCCGCGCTGCTGCTAAGGTCGCAGGTTCGAATCCTGCCTCGGGCATGGATGTGTGTGATGTACATAGGTTTGTTACGTTTAAGTAGCTCTAAGTCTAGGGGACTGATGACCTCAGGTATTAAGTCCCATATTGACATCTTGGGTTGTCGGGTGTTCTGCCGGATATCAGCGTCGTACTTGCACGATATTTCGGTCACGTAGCTCGAGACCTTCATCAGGTGCGACCTGAGACTGCTCCTCGAGTGGACCTGGTCCAGTATTTATGCCTATGGCCTTCCCCCTCCACCAACGGCTGCAGGCGCTTCCTCTGTGGTCCGCACCCATTCCCTGTAACCTGCTGGAGCGTTGCTGCTCCGTTTTCCGTCCGCTGCGGTTCTAGGTGTTCCCTCTGCGGTCCGCGCCCACCAAACCCGCTCCTGGGGGTTTCATCTACGGTCTGGGGTACCAGGCGTTCCCCCTGCGGTCCGCGCCCGCTCACCACGACCTGTTGGAGCGTTGCCGCTCCGTTTTTCGTCTGCTGCGGCTCTGGATGTTCCCTCTGCGGTCCGCGCCCACCAGTCCCACTTCTGGGTGTTCCATCTTCGGTCTGGTGCTCCTGGCAGTCCGTCAGGGGCTCGTTTACCATCTCCATGTCTCTGGTTCTTCTGTTTGTGTAGTGTTGCAGTTGGCCCCGTTGCTCCTTTAACAATTCCAGAGCCGGATCCCAGGCTCTGCTTAGCTGGTACCCTGTGTCACGATTCATAAGATCGTCAGCCATTTTAATCTCAATCGATTCTCTTATAACACTGTCCCAAAATCTGGGTGTTTGTGCTAGAGTCTTGGTATCCTCATACTTCATGGCATGATCTAGTTCTAGACAGTGTTCAGCAATGGCTGACTTAGTCACCTGTCTTAATCTAGTGTGCCTCTGATGTTTTTTGCACCTGATCTCCACAGTTCTTGTCGTCTGGCCAATGTAGGACATGCCACATTGACAAGGTATATTGTAAATCCCTGGTTTTCGTAACCCCAGGTCGTCTTTGACACTCCCCAGCAGTCCCCTGATCTTGTTGGATGGACAGAAAACACACTTGATATTGTGTTTACGCAGGATCCTGCCGATTCTGGCAGAAATAGAGCCAGCATAGGGCAGATATGCCACCTTCCTTGCTTCATCTTGGTCTTCTTCAGGAACCTGTGGTATAGTGACTGGTCGGAGTGCCCTCTCAATTTGTCTGTCCATGTATCCATTCTTGGTGAAAACTGTTTTGAGACGTTCTATCTCTATGGGTAGATTCTCTTGGTCTGATAGGCCACGTGCTCTGTGGACCAAAGTCTTCAGAACCCCATTCTTCTGTGCAGGGTGGTGACAACTGCTGGCCTGCAGATATAAATCAGTGTGTGTAGGTTTTCGGTACACACTGTGGCCAATTGATCCATCTGCTTTCCTCTGGACTAGTACATCCAGAAATGACAGCTGGCCATTCTTCTCCAGTTCCATGGTGAACTTGATATTAGAGTGGCATGAATTAAGATGTTCAAGAAACTCATTGAGCCTGTCCATCCCATGTGGCCAGATCACGAAGGTGTCATCCACATACCTAAAGAAGCATGTGGGTTTAAATTTGGCTGTCTCCAATGCCCTCTCCTCAAAACTCTCCATAAACATGTTGGCAACCACAGGGGACAGTGGGCTGCCCATAGCTACACCTTCAGTTTGCTCGTAATATTGGTTTCTGTACAGGAAATACGTGGATGTCAGTGTATGACTGAACAGGTTCAACAGAGCACCATCAAATTTCTCTGCAATCAGTTCTAGTGAGTCCTTCAGTGGGACCCTGGTGAACAGCGATACCACATCAAAACTAACCATGATGTCCGAATCTGTGATGTGCAGTTGCTTGAGGCGTTGCAGGAAATCTTTTGAGTTGCGGATGTGGTGAATACATTTCCCCACATATGGAGCCAGGAGACCTTTCAGGTACTTGGCTGTTGTGTACGTAGGTGCCCCAATATTACTGACAATAGGACGTAGGGGCACACCCTCCTTGTGTATTTTAGGCAGACCATACAGTCTAGGTGGCACTGGCACCCAGAAGTGGGACCGGTGGGCGCGGACCGCAGAGGGAACATCCAGAGCCGCAGCAGACGAAAAACGGAGCGGCAACGCTCCAACAGGTCGTGGTGAGCGGGCGCGGACCGCAGGGGGAACGCCTGGTACCCCAGACCGTAGATGAAACCCCCAGGAGCGGGTTTGGTGGGCGCGGACCGCAGAGGGAACACCTAGAACCGCAGCGGACGGAAAACGGAGCAGCAACGCTCCAGCAGGTCACAGGGAATGGGCGCGGACCACAGAGGAAGCGCCTGCAGCCGTTGGTGGAGGGGGAAGGCCATAGGCATAAATACTGGACCAGGTCCACTCGAGGAGCAGTCTCAGGTCGCACCTGATGAAGGTTACGAGCTACGTGACCGAAATATCGTGCAAGTACGACGCTGATATCCGGCAGAACACCCGACAACCCAAGATGTCATTAGATCGCCGGGAAAGCCTGAAGAGTTACAAGTCCCATATTGCTTAGAGCCATTTGAACCATTTGAAAATCGGATGCATCGAAGTCGGGTCTCTATGAAGGATGATCGCTGACAGTGGAGGCAAGCCGTCAGATTGTTGCTGATGTGACAGCGCTCGTGTGTGGTCTGGCATGGTACTCGATGGATGGATGAAATCTTCAGTTTTCTGAAGATCTCGCAGTATCTTGTAGGGTTTATCATTGTGCCTCGGTCATGAATTCCAATTGCACCACACGCTGAACATCCCAGAACACTGTGGGAATGACTGTACCTGCTGATGGCATGGCCTTCAGCTCTTTCGCGCCGTGATCCTTTGTGGCGGAACTTGTGACCGCTCTTTAGAGAGTGGTTATACAGAAACGAGTATTAAATTCTGTTACAGGAAGCACATATGACAATATGCTTGAGGACTTTCTTTTTCCACAGTTGGAGACTGTTTGGAACTACTTCATTTTCCAGTGGGATGGCGAACTGCGTCACTGGCATCTGGAAGTGCGGGAATGGCGTAAGAGCCAAAAAACGGTAATAGTATTTCGAAGTAATTGGCGTATCGTGACGAGCCAGTTGCTCGGCCACCATTGACCAGACCTTTTCAATTGGTGAGAGATCTGGAGAATGTGCTGGCCAGGGCACCAGTTGAACATTTTCTGTATCCAGAAAGGCCCGTACAGGACCTGAAACATGTGGTCGTGCATTATGCTGCTGAAATGTAGGGTTTCGCAGGGATCGAATGAACGGTAGAGCCACGGGTCGTAACACATCTGATACGTAACGTCCATTGTTCAAAGTGCCGTCAATGCGAACAAGAGGTGACCGAGACGTGTAACCAGTGGCACCCTATACCATCACGCCGGGTGATACGCCAGTATGGCGATGACGAATACACGCTTCCAATGTGCGTTCACCGCGATGTCGCCAAACACGGATGCGACCATCGTGATGCTGTAAACAGAACCTGGATTCATCCGCAAAAATGACGTTTTGCTATTCGTGCACGCACGTTGGTCTCCGCGTACACCATCGCAGGCACTCCTGTCTGTGATGCAGCGTCAAGGGTAACCGCAGCCATAGTCTCCGAGCTGATAGTCCAAGCTGCTGCAAACGTCGTCGGACTGTTCGTGCAGATGGTTCTTGTGTTGCAAACGTCCCCATCTGTTGACTCAGGGATCGAGACGTGGCTGCACGATCCGTTACAGCTGTGCGCATAAGATGCCTGCCATTTCGACTGCTAGTGATAAGAGGCTGTCGGAATCCAGCACGGCCTCCCGTATTACCCTCCTGAACCCACCGATTCCATATTCTGCTAACAGCCATTGGATCTCGACCAACGCGAGCAGCAATGTCCCGGTACGATAAACCGCAATAGCGATAGGCTACAATCCGACCTTTATCAAAGTCGGAATGGTGTGGTACGCATTTCACCTCCTCATACGAGGCATCACAATGAAGTTTCACCAGGCAACGCCGGTCAACTGCTGTTTGTGTATGAGAAATCGGTTGGAAACTTTCCTCATGTCAGCACGTTGTAGGTGTCGCCACTGGCGCCAACCTTGTTTCAATGCTCTGAAAAGCTGATAACTTGCATATCACAGCATCTTCTTCCTGTCGGTTAAATTTCGCGTCTGTAGCACGTCATCTTCGTGGTGTAGCAATTTTAATGGCCAGTAGTGTATTTAATTTTGTAATCAGGGAGCCCCTCGCTGGACAACCTGTAATTACGCTGCACTTTGCGTCGCTTTCTCTCCTGGGTACATTTGTTGCAATGCCGGCTCTAATGTGATTCAGTGCGTACAGCTACGAGCTCCAATCAAGTGGTGCCTATACCATGGTGTTGGCAGGCCTTTTCCAGCTCCCGCGCGCGTGTAGAGCAGTGCTCCACTGCTAGAGAGACAGGGAAGTGAACCGTGTTTGGGGGCAGAGCAGACTGCTCGGCTGCTAACTCTCAGGGTAAACAGCCGTGCTGCGTGGGCGGCCATCGGACTGTCAGCTCGAGGGGAGTGGTGTCCAGCTACCATCCCGTGGGGTGCGACGTCATACAGCACAGAGCGACTAGCGAGCTAATCTGTTCACCTCCCGACGGACGGCTGTCGGGAATAGAACCGCACACTTCCTGCTCCATAGCTGCGTCACCTGAACGCAGCTCTAAACCACCACATTTACGTGTAGTTTTTTTTCTCGTGAGGATTAGCTACACTACGGGCCATTAAAATTGCTACACCACGAAGATGACGTGCTACGGACGCGAAATTTAACCGGCAGGAAGAAGCTGCTGTGATATGCAAATGATTGGCTTTTCAGAGCATTCACACAAGGTTGGCGACGGTGGCGACGCCTACAACGTGTTGACATGAGGAAAGTTTCCAACCGATTTCTCATACACAAACAGCAGTTGACCGGCGTTGCCTGGTGAAACATTGTTGTGATGCCTCGAGTAAGGAGGAGAAATGCGTACCATCATCACCTTTCCGACTTTGATAAAGGTCGGATTGTAGCCTATCGCGATTGCGGTTTATCGTACCGGGACATTGCTGCTCGCGTTGGTCGGGATCCAATGGCTGTTAGCAGAATATGGAATCGGTGGGTTCAGGAGGGTAATACGGGAGGCCGTGCTGGATTCCGACAGCCTCTTATCACTAGCAGTCGAAATGGCAGGCATCTTATGCACACAGCTGTAACGGATCGTGCAGCCACGTCTCGATCCCTGAGTCAACAGATGGGGACGTTTGCAACACAACAACCATCTGCACGAACAGTTCGACGACGTTTGCAGCAGCGTGGACTATCAGCCCGGAGACCATGGCTGCGGTTACCCTTGACGCTGCATTACGGACAGTAGCGCCTGCGACGGTGTACTCAACGACGAACCTGGGTGCACGAATGGCAAAACGTCATTTTCTCGGATGAGTCCAGGTTCTCTTTACAGCACCATTATGGTCGCATCGGTGTTTGGCGACATCGCAGTGAACGCACATTAGAAGAGTGTATTCGCCATCGCCATACTGATGTATCATCCGTCATGATGGTATGGGGTGCCAATGGTTACAGGTCTCTGTCACCTCTTACATTTCAGATGTGTTACGAGCCGTTGCTCTACCCCTCACTCGATCCCTGCGAAACCCTACATTTCAGCAAGATAATGCACGACTGCATGTTTCAGGTCCTGTACGGGCCTTCGTGGATACAGAAAATGTTCGGCTACTGCCCTGGTGACCACATTCTCTAGATCTCTCACCAATTGAAAACGTCTGTTCAATGGTGGCCGAACACAATACGCCAGTCACTACTCTTGATGAACTGTGGTATCGTGTTGAAGCTGCATGGGCAGATGTACCTGTACACGCCATCCAAGCTCTGTTTGACTCAATGCCCAGGTGTATCAAGGCCGTCATTACGGCCAGAGGTGGTTGTTCTGGGTACTGATTTCTCACGATCTGTGCACCCAAATTGCGTGAAAATGTAATCACATGTCAGTTCTAGTATAATACCTTTGTCCAATGAATACCCGTTTATCACCTCCATTGCTTCTTCGTGTAGCAATTTTAATGGTCAGCAGTGTATTTTATTAGAAATCTGAGTTTTTTTTTGAGACACTCATGTGTCTTCTCAGCACACAACACAAATACTAATCTAGGTCAAATGATTTATTTTATAAGGTAAGTGGGAATTAAGGGAGTCCAAGTTAATTACTGTTTTGCCACTCTCGTTTTTTCATGCCCCTAATAAACAGCTGTAGCAAGCTATTCAGAACGATGATCCAAGGAACATACACCAGTGCTACGTCGTGATGAGCTATGGAAATTGATAGATAGACAAAAAGCAGGGGGTTTAATTATGCGACATCGACAATGTTATAGAAACGCTTATGTTCCTCATTTTATAGGTGTATCTAGCATATACAGGGTGACTTTTTCCACCGTCTACAAAGTCAAGAGGCAACGGCCTTCCCGCAGTGGATCCACCGGTTCCTGTGAGATCACCGAAGTTAAGCGCTGCCGGGCGTGGTCGGCACTTGGATGGGTGACCATCCAGCCGCCATGCGCTGTTACCATTTTTCGGGGTGCACTCAGCCTCGTGTTGCCAATTGAGGAGCTACTTGACCGAATAGTAGCAGCTTCGGTCAAGAATACCATCATAACGACCGGGAGAGCGGTGTGCTGACCCCACGCCCCTCCTATCCGCATCCTCCACTGAGGGTGACACGGCGGTCCGATGGTCCCGGTAGGCCACTCGTGGCCTGAAGAGGGAGTGTACGAAGTAAAGGGACTGAACGATGAGATGATACGGTACAACAAACGTCTAATGAACTTATGTTCACAAATGCACGGTTTCCATG
Organism: Schistocerca piceifrons; assembly: GCF_021461385.2. Lineage (NCBI taxonomy): Eukaryota > Metazoa > Arthropoda > Insecta > Orthoptera > Acrididae > Schistocerca > Schistocerca piceifrons. Next base: position 116,013,797 of record NC_060147.1, on the reverse strand, counting down.
CTAGAGACCATTTGTTCAATCACACATTGTTACGGAAACTTCGGTCTAATACGCGCTGTGCCATGCAGCTACAGCTACGGTATGTCTTGAAAACAGTTTCCATGTGCCTCAACGCACGCGTGTATGCACTGCAGCATGTTCTGTCTCATACGTTAACATAGGCCAGGCTACATCCTAACAGTGTCAAAGGCACCACTCATGCGTTGCTCCAATGTCTCCACATCTGGAAATGGCTCTGCATACACTGCAATTTCTGGTTGTGGGACCACCTCAAAAGTGTACAGGTTGAGGGTCCGGTGAACCAGCAGGCCATGCAACTGGACCCCCTCGACCGACCCATCGACCAGGGGGGGATATGACAGAGATGCATCCGGACGTTAACGGCGAAGTGGGCTGGAACACCATTATGTAGCATCACCCGCACTACTACCACGAGGGGAGGAAAGTCACCCGCAAGAGACGTCGATAGTTCAGGCCCGTTAGGCGACGTGGAAGGAAGACTGGTCCCAAAATACGGTCGCTAATTATCCCGACCCACACATTCATGCTGCACCGCTGCTGATGGATCATGATGCATACGATTCCATAGATCGCTTATCAAAGCTGCAGCTCTAACTCCGCATAAAGGTTGTAAGGTGTCAGGCAAATCCAACACCTTCCATGAAAACCCTGACATGATAAGCAAATCCAGTAGTATGTCACATAGCGGTCCTCGACAGACGCCACTGCCTCTACAGGAGGACAGGAAGGCTGTGAAGGTACTACATCGAGCGCAGTGCCAGGTTCTTTATGGAGACGAGCACAGGCTGTCGGCAGTGCGGGACCTTCCAGCATTTGCACAGGGTCAGCAGTAGTCTGGAGGTAGCGCCAGAGGGTCGACCACAGCAGCGTGGCACGACAGGGAGGCACAGGGAATCGCAAGAGGAAATGGTGTCATTCTTCTGAAACTGAGACAATTAGAGAGGGGAAACTAAAGAACGTAAGGTAAAATGATAATTTACCGACTTAAAAAAAAGAAAAGAAAAGAAAAAAGGGAAAAGCACTGTAATGAGAAAAACTGGACAAAGAACAGAAACGCGTAGAAAGTTTGGTAGCTCGAGTATTTAAGATAAAAAAATCGCCTGTGCATGGGGATAAATGTCAGCTGCCCAGAACGGTATCATATTTAAGATTCAATAAAGTGCACTGGAAATGTTCGAAAGTGGGCATAATCAAATGCGAAAATGACTAATGACTGTTCTAACAGATGTATTGTTAAGTTGGATTTATTGTGTAACTGGCGAACTTTATCGTATAACTGGCGAACCTGGCAATGCTTCTCAAATTGCTAAGTATGTACGGCAATTGGATATGCTTATTCTCCCTTCTCTCTGTCCGTATCCTCCTTTCCTCTCCCTATGTCCATTTCCCATCTGTCCATCTCTTCTCCCCACCTCCCTCTCTGAGATTGAGCGTTGTTTATCGTTACTGTAAACGAAACCTGGATTGGAAACTGAAGTTGGTTAAAGTGAATGGGTAAATCAGCTGGGACCATTGGCATATGGGGTATGAGAGAGACCACTCCACCTGCTGCATCTGTGAGGAAAGTAGCTTCAATGATGGTATTTTGCATAATGCTAATCTGCAAATCGGTAGCATTATAAAATTTCAGATGGAGATTATGTACTATTCTAAATATAACACGATAGTTATAAATACAACTCTCTTGTTTGCAGTTAAACGAACAGTGAGGACGAAAGCAAAACAGCACATTGTCATGTACACAGTTTTTGCGCAAAAATAACACATAAGGAAAATGAATACATAGGGTGGCGCAGAAATGTTGTGTCAAACTTTGAGGTGTTGTAGAGGATGTCTTGAGGAACAAACTGACGATAGGAGCCAGTATCCACAAATGTCATGGAAATTTGGAAATTTGTGGTGAGGTCTTATGGGACCAAACTGCTGAGGTCAGCGGTCCCTAGGCCTATACACTACTTAAACTAACTTATGGTATTGACAACACAAACACCCATGACCAAGGGAGGACTCAAACCTCTGACGGGGGAGTAGCACGGACTGTGACAAGGCGCCTGGGACTGGGCAGCTACCTTGCGCGGCATACAAACGTCATCCTTAAAGCCAACACAACATCACATTCATAGGAGACAATGCCTGTGTACGCAGCAACTAGCTCCATTTTCTCCACTGGCGATAATGGCAATCAGTCACGATCACTGAATAACAAACAACACTGAGAGATGTTCTGCTTGCGGCCAATCAGTGTACAGAGTCACATTTGCTGCTGATGGGGTGGCCTACCGGCAGGCGCCGGTGCCTATAACTTCGACGGTCTGTAGCGTCATTGGATGCTGTTTCTGGACACGAGTCCCTGTCCTCGATTTTTTCCTCAAGACACCCGCTACAACCCCTGGAATATTGTCGCAACATTTCCAATCACCTTGCATTTGGGAGAAATAATTTGTCTAATGATTTATATGTCCTGTTATCTTAGTTAAAAGTGATGGCAACAGAGAAAATGAAATCACATATTTTTACAGAATGCCACAGCATTTTCTCTCACACAGTCTGTTTTAACAGGAAACCTGTACATTTTCATTTAGAAAATATGTAGTGTAAATCTGTGCGTATGTTTTTACAGTATTGTGTAAAAATTTGAACTACAGCCTCTGACAAAGTTTGGTGAATAGTCCTGTAACATTAACGTCGATGAATTATGAACTACACTTACCTTACTGTCCTTCTAAATACTCAACTCCCATAACTATGCACTGCTGAGCTCTATGATACGTGTCCTGGAAACTTCGCACGAAGTGTTCCTATGGGATGGTGTTCAAAAGCTGTGTCACGTTTCGTTGGATTCAGGAATACAGTGAAATCTCTTTCTTTTCAAAGCGAGGTTGAGACGAGGGAATAGGAAAAAGTATGGAGGATTGAGATCCGGCGAGTATGGTGGATGTTCAAGTTACACGACCTCGTTTGTTGCCAGGAGTTGTTTGACGATACCGGCCGTGTGTGGGCGAGCGTTGTCGTGAACAAAAAAAACCAGGAACGTTGCTGGGTGTACTGGGGTCGTATGCTGCATAGATATTCAATAAAACGGGTCAAAATTTCAACATACCGTGCAGCGTGGAATGTCGTTCCCTCAGGTAGAAATCCCTTGTTGATTATGTCTTGAAAGAGGTGATGATCATCGTTTTGAAGCGTGATTTTTCGGTTCTGACATTTGTCGGGGATCGCCATTCCATGCTTTGCCGTTTCGTTTCAGGGCTGTACTGGAGACACCAGGTTTCATCCTCAGTGACAATACGCTTCAAGAAATTGGGTGTCAGACCCACCGTTTCAACAAAATCCTGTGAAGCCTCTAAACGTGCCTGCTTCTGATCGTCAGTCAAGTGATGTGGCACAAAACGGAATGTTTTCCTCTTCCCTAACTCCTGGGTAAGGATGTGTCGCATGGATTCATGGTACATCTGCAGTTCATCCGCCATCATGCGCACAGTTAATCAACAGTCGTTCGTGATTAATGTCCTCACTTTTTCAATGTTTTCGTCACCGACGGCGGAAGCCGGTGGTCAGCTACCGGAATTGTCCGAAACACTTTCCCGGCCTCTTCTAAAACGGGTGAACCATTCCCACACACGCTTCATGCACAGTGCTTGATCCCCATAAACATGCACCCGCATTGCATGCGTTTCTTATAGTGTCTTTCCAAGCTTAAAACAAAACTTTAAATTGATCTACTGCTCGCTCATTGTGTTCTCAGTTCAGAACTAACGCACTAAACAAGTACCTCATCCAACGGGTCTAACACGGAAAACACCCCCAATGCTCAACTGAACTACGGTAGGCGCTGGTTGTCAACACCGGCCGCTATGCAGGTGCTGCGTTGCGAGTCGCCAGTGTTGCCTGATCGACCGTTTCGACTTCCTTCACCAAACTTAATTGTCAGAGATTGTAGATCACTCAAGTACTTTGCCAAATTTTCGATAACAACTGTGAGTAATTAATTGTCTTGTTACAGTAGTATAGAAGATACACATAAACAGTGACTAAGTGCAATTACTTCTTGTTAATTATAACTGTCGCCAGTAATATTACGTTACCTGGTTTATCGATCCTTTTGCCGCTTCATGACAGAATAATTACTGTTCTATAAATATTTGTTTATTTAGAACGAGTTTACGTCTAACTGGACCATCATCAGAAAGCAACTAACTAGTGTTTACAAGATGAAGCAGTGCCACACTAAGATTCGTTGGAAGAGTGTTAACGAAGTGTAGTCCACCGATGAAGATGGTAATTTACAAACCCGTTGTTCTACCAATATTTCAATACGGCTCGTTGCCTTCTTTGTTCCAGGCTGTACTGACAGAGCAAATGCGGAAGTCTGAAAGAAGAGGTGCGCCTTTAGTTACAGCTTCATTTAGCAAGCGCGAAAGCATCAGGCAGAACCTCATTCTACTTCAGCGGCAGACACTAGTAGATTGACTTTCTGCATCGCCGTCTGCTTTGCTGAAATTACAGAGCGTTTGTTCCCAAAAGAACCAACCGCTATATTGATGACTGCTGTCTTTGACATTCTTACAAAAAATAATTCAAGAAAACCTTTTTTGTACAAATCCTTTTCCTACCTCTATAACTAGCCGCACTATAAAACTGTACACATATTTCCATTCGTTTGAACCAACAATAGAAACCTTTTATTCCGCTTTCACGTCGGTATCATGGTGTTGGAAGGATTCAACACGTTCTCGAGATGGTGAAATGTGGTCTCCACGCTTTTTGTTTGTTTCTTTGTTTTTGACAGAAGGAAAAAACAGTAAGTAGTTTGGTGACAAATCGGGCGAATACGAGCAGTGAGAGTTTATTTCGATTCTTTTCTCTGTGAGATAAGTTGTTTGACGTGCTCTGCGACAGCTACCACTGTCTTACTGAAAACTGGTGCAGTATTTTCGGTTCCTTTTCCTGAGTTCGTGCCTGGCTAGCGGCAGGCACACTTGTGTAGCAACTGTTTACCTGTCCTCTGAAAGAATCGTCACAACATTTATATTTCTGAACAGCTAAAACCGTCACCACATCACCAGAACACAGTTGCACGTTGATATTATCAACAGAAATTTGAGTCTCAATACTTCAAATAATTATTGAATGAATCAAACAATTTAAAATGCTGTCATAATTTAGCCATTAAAAGGCATAACTTACATGAAAGGTTTAATGCAAAAGTGAAGTATTACGGTTATTAACTGTGCCTATGTCTAGAGGCAACGTACCACAAGGAGCACTAGTTACCCACACTATACTCATCCTTTATTTGAGAACGAGAGCACTTACCAAATTTGAACACACCTTACACAGAATTTCAAACCTTTTCGAAACTTTTTCTCGCTTTTCGTGTGTCTGTGCGAAATGCCATTTGCGAGGTGACCGACACTGCACACCGTTCACATTGCAGTGCTGTCTCGCTATAGCCGGCGCAGGATACAGTGTCCGACGTGCATTGACCAATTGTCGTCCAAAGCACTGGGCGAGATCATTCTGTTGTCCCGAAGGGGGGCCGAGAGGTGTTTTGCGCTTTTCCGCTGGTGAGCGATGACAGACTCTAGGTGCACGTCCTGCCGTCTTTCTTAAACGATTTTACACAAACTATTAAATCGAAAGTTTCATTTTTGTCTTACATAAAGCATTATAAGTCAGGTTCATCATGATGTGCCCATCATCCCGTTAATGGTCATAGTTATTGTGAAGTTCACATGGAAATAAGATACTACGTTCGTTAAAGTGTGCAATAAAAATAGACGTCGCTACGATTTTGCGTTTGATGCATATTACATAATACACTATTGGCCATTACAATTGCTAAACCAAGAAGAAATGCAGATGATAAACGGGTATTCATTGGACAAATATATTATACTAGAACTGAAATGTGATTACATTTTCACGCAATTTGGGTGCATAGATCGTGAGAAATCAATACCCAGAGCAACCACCTCTGGCCGTAATAACGGCCTTGATACACCTGGGCATTGAGACAAACAGAGCTTGGATGGCGTGTACAGGTACAGCTGCCTATGCAGCTTTAACACGATACCACAGTTCATCAAGAGTAGTGACTGGCGTATTGCGACGAGCAATTTGCTCGGCCACCATTGACCAGACGTTTTCGGTTTGTGAGACATCTGGAGAATGTGCTGGTCGGGGCAGCAGTCTAATATTTTCTGTATGCAGAAAGGCCCGTACAGGACCTGCATCACGCGGTCGTGAATTATCCTGCTGAAATGTAGGGTTTTGCAGGGATCGAATGAAGGGTAGAGCCACGGGTCGTGACAGATGTGAAATGTAACGTCCACTGTTCAATCTACCGTCAATGCGAACAAGAGGTGACCGAGACGTGTAACCAATGGTACCTCATACCATCAAGCCGGGTGATACGCCAGTATGGCGATGACGAATACACGCTTCAAATGTGCGTAAACCGCGATGTCGCCAAACACCGGTGCGACCATCATGATGCTGTAAACAGAACCTGGATTCATCCGAAAAAACGACGTTTTGCCATTCGCGCGCCCAGGTTCGTCGTTGAGTACACACTCGCAGGCGCTCCTGTCTGTGATGCAGCGTCAAGGGTAACCGCAGCCGTGGTCTCGGAGCTGATAGTCCATGCTGTTGCAAACGTCTTCGAACTGTTCGTGCAGATGGTTGTTGTCTTGCAAACGCCCCATCTGTTGACTCAGGTATCGGTACGTGGCTGCACGATCCGTTACAGCCATGCGGATAAGATGCCTGTCATCTCGACTGATGGTGATACGAGGCCGTTGGGATCCAGCACGGCGTTCCGTACCACCCCCTGAACCCACCGATTCCATATTCTGCTGACAGTTATCTGATCTCGACCAACGCGAGCAGCAATGTCGCGATACGATAAACCGCAATCGCGATAGGCTACAATCCGATCTTTATCAAAGTCACAAACGTGATGGTACGCATTTCTCCTCCTTACACGATGCATCACAACGACGTTTCACCAGGCAACGCCGGTGAACTGCTGTTTGTGTATGAGAAATCGGGTAGAAACTTTCCTCATGTCAGAACGTTGTAGGTGTCTCCACCGGCGCCAACCTTGTGTGAATGCTCTGAAAAGCTCATCATTTGCATATTACAGCACCTTCTTCCTGTCGGTTAAATTTCGCGTCTGTAGCACGTAATCTTCGTGGTGTAGCAATTTTAATGGCCAGTAGTGTATTTACAACAAACATGAGTGGAGGCTTCAGTTTAGAACGTCACTTTCGCGACAAGACCTGCCCAGAAACTCCGCTGCTACCGCTCCCCTCACGCATGCCGAGGGCTGTCTGCGAATCTACCATACTGTAACAGGTGAGGGTTGATCTTCATTCATAGCCTGCAGCGATTCCTGTCGGCTTTGGAAGCGCTTTTAATTCAGAAGCCGTGAAACGTGCCTCTGGTCCCTCTTTGTCTGGATCTTCTTCTGACCACAATCCTCATGTCGCGTTTCGTGTGTAATACCACTGCTTGTCGGTCGGGGTGGCCGAGCGGTTCTAGGCGCTTCAGTCTGGAACCACGCGACCGCTACAGTCGCAGGTTCCAATCCTGCCTCGGGCATTGATGTGTGTCATGTCCTTAGGTTAGTTAGGTTTAAGTAGTTCTAAGTTCTAGGGGACTGATGGCCTCAGATGCTAAGTCCCATAGTGCTCAGAAGCATTTGAACCACTGCTTGTAAACAACGTTGAACAATCCGCCGCAAAACACAAATCCAGTAACTTCACACACCGTATGGCCGTGAGCACGATCTCACATTATCGCCCATTTTTGCCACTCCGTCGCGTCCTTACATTTACCTTGTATACGTACTATGTCCTCTTCAAACAAAAATATGTCACTGATCGCTACGTAAAGGCAGCAAACGCGCATTTGAGTATGTTACTCGGTCGCTGAAAGACTCATCTGTGCGTGCGCACTGACGTAAATTTTTTTTTTCCGGTGAGCTCATATCACTAAACGACACGTAGCTTTGGAAGTGTAAAGCTCCGTCATAAAGCAGCTTTTTCTAAAACTAACCGCAAATTACCCAGAGCATTCTCATCCAGTGTTTCGTAATGAGAGCAACAAAACCCCACATACAATTTCAGTCCTCGTCAAATTTTTTGCTCCCTTACCAACCCCACGAAATAATGCAAGGAAGTAGTTGTGTTTAGCAGTTTTCCCTAGCGTGCGCAGCAATAATCGTAAAATAATGAAAGCAAAATAATTAGAATTTTATGTCTTCAAACGTATGAGGATCATCGTTTCAAATCGTATCAAGTGCATAGATCATAATTTTACGGGAAGCGGACAAAAGTTTCGCTTTCTAACCAAATGAAGTATATCAAAATTCTCGCAAGAAAAACCTAGGTATTTAAATCATATTCCAGAATTTCTCGTGATTGATATCGTTTCCCAATCCGTGAAGGCGCCATTTTAATTTTTAAATTGCAGTCCAGAAGTTTCGAACCAATTCACTGAACAATTTTGATCGAATCATCTCTTCACAAAATACGATTTGGATCGTTCATTTCCATTTTTTATTTCTTTTATTGTTGGACACAGGCCATGACGCAAGAAAATAGAGTCATTAACATGTTGACGGTAGATGGGTGTGTTACAGTCTTGCATTAGCCCTTCTTCCTCGTACAGGAGAAGGATCAAGTGCCAGACTCTTCTTATTCTATAACAATGAGTTACTCAGGTGTATACTGCAGGATAATCATGAAGTCTCGAAAACAGCATAACAATCTAACGCTTTGGTAGCAGTACTATAAACAACAATGTGACGGACCCCCCCCCCCCCCCATATGACACAACAATGGAATTTCAACTGCCCTGTCCTACATGATGCTTTCCAGTTCCCCCAGGTTTCATAGATGTCACTTCCATCGTGTAACGGAGTCTGTGATTTTGTTCCATTTTGTCCGGTACATTGTAAACTACATATTTTTTGTTTTTTTCAGGGAGAATACTGGGATGCTTGCACGCTTGAATCTGCCTTCTTTGCGATTACGAGGCGACCGAAAGTTATCAGAACGTGGGTCTCGTTTGAAGTACCTAAAGCGAAATGGGTCTCCTCTGGTCATAACTACATGTAACAAAGCTCAATCGAAGTAGAAAAACAAGTATTTATGCAGTCTTTCCCACAAATAACGCATCAGTGCACCGACGTTACAGATTTCATTGGAAAAAGTGCATCAGGTATCTATTAATTTTCGCAGCCATAATTCTCATTCTGCTAAAAGCCTTTCTGCTGTAGTAACACCGGTTCTTAGCAGACCTGTAGAGCTCGGCTAACACTTGGATGGGTCACCATACGTGTCTGCTAAGTACAATGTAAAGTTTTTTTTTTAAATTACCGCTACCAGTCACAAACTTTGCCAAGTATTGTTCAAAAATGGTTCAAATGGCTCTGAGCACTATGGGACTTAACATCTGAGGTCATCAGTCCCCTAGAACTTAGAACTACTTAAACTTAACTAACCTAAGGACATGACACACATCCATGCCCGAGGCAGGATTCGAACCTGCGACCGTAACGACCGCGCGGTTCCAGACTGTAGCGCCTAGAACCGCTCGGCCACTCCGGCCGGCGCCAACTATTGTATTACTTATTTATTTAACGACATGTTTCGAGGTAATACCTCATCTTCAGGTTAAATTGCATTACAAGAACAACTTAAGAATAATAAATATTTCTTGTAACGCCATTTAGTCTGAAGATGAGCTATTATCTCGGAACACGTCGCTAAATAAATAAGTAATACAATAGTTGGCGAAGTTTGTGACTGGGAGCGGTAATTTAAAAAAAAAACTTTCACGTATTTCTTGAGTCGGTCAAGGTCGAAAAATAGTCTAAATGGCTACAAATGCCAAGTTCTGTTGGAAAGCGGCGTGCACTCGGCCCTTGTGAGGCCAATTGAGGAGCTACTTGATTGAGATGTAGCGGCATCGGTCACGAAAACTGACATACGGCCGGGAGAGCGGTGTGCTGACCACACCCTCCTCTGTATCCGCATCTGGTAACGCCTCAGAACAGGATGACATGGTGGTCGCTCGGTATCGTTGAGCCTTCAAACCCTGTTTGGACGATGTTTATTGTGTGTGTTTTAATTCTCATCCTACTTCCTTTAGTTCCCTCTCCCATGGTTAAACAGGCCTCCTTGGTGAGCGAAAGAGCACGGTGACACAATCAACACCATAGTTTTAGCTGCAAGAGAGGGATAGCAGTTATCGCTGAAACAACCGGTTTTCGTTTGCAATGGGTATTTTCAATGCCTGTTCAATCAGACTGTTATAACCACGCAAAATAACCGGTTTCTGAAATAACTAGTTTTCTATTTTGTTATTGCTGTTATTTTTCTGAAATATACGTAGGAAATGGAGAAAGATTGAAAAAAGTTTGACTCCATCAGATTCGATGTACTCAGAATCAAAATATTAAATAGGCAAATAGAAGAAAACTTGGTCTGTCCACCTTTTATCGAGTCGTAAGTAGCTGACTACTACTACAAAAAAAAAATTACCTGTATCCCCCCGCTGATTTTAATTTTTTGAAACTCTGCTCAAAAATCATGTTCTAACTTGAGGTCATACTGGTACGACTAATTGAACGTTAAGAATAGTCAGTGATAAAGGGTGAAAACTGAGCTTTAACAGCTCTATTTTTGGTGTTAATGTGTTCATATTCAACAACTACAAGCACATAAAGGCATGTTACGTAGGGACACCAGCTACACTATGTAATCAGAAGTATCCGGACACCTGGCTGAAAATTACTTCCAAGATCGTGACGCCCTCCATTGGTAACGCTGGAATTCAGTATGGTGACGGCGCACCCTTAACCTAGATGACAGCTTCCACTCTCGTAGACACACGTTCAAACAGGTGATGGAAGATATCTTGGGGAATGGCAGCCCATAATTCAAGGAGTGCTGCATGGAGGAGAACTGTCGATGTCCGTCGGTGAGGCCTGGCACGAAGTCGGCGTTCAAAAACATCCCAAAGGTATTCTATAGGGTTCAGGTCAGAACTCTGTGCAGGCCACTCCATTACAGGGATGTTATTGTCGTGTAACCTCTCTGCCACAGGACGTGCATTATGAACAGGTGCTCGATCGTGTTGAAAGAGGCAATCGCCATCCCCGAATTCCTCTTCAGCAGCGGGAAGCAATAAGGAGCTTAAAACATCAATGTAGACCTGTGATGTGATAGCGCCACGCCAAACAACAAGGGGTGCAAGCCCCTCCATGAAAAACACGACCACACCGTAATACCACCGCCTCCGAAACTTTTGTCACTACACACGCTGGCAGATGACGTTCACCGTGCATTCGCCATACCCACACCCTGCCATCGGATCGCTACATTGCGTACCGTGATTCTTCACTCCATACAACGTTTTTCCACTGTTCAGTCATCCAATGTTTACGCTCCTTACACCAAGCGAGGCGTCGTTTGGTTTTTACCGCCCTGATGTGTGGCTTATGAGCAACCGCTCCACTACGAAATCCAAGTTTTTTCACCTCTCGCCTAGCTGTCACAGTACTTGCAGTGAATCCTGATGCAGTTTGGAATTCCTGTGTCATGGTCTGTATACATGTCTGCCTGTTACACATTACGACCATCTTGAACTGTCGGCGGTCTCTGTCAGCCAACAGACGAGGTCGGCCTGTACGCTTTTGTGCTGTACCTGTCCCTTCACGTTTCCACTTCACCATCACATCGGAGACAGTGGACGTAGGGATGTTTAGGAGTGTGGAAATGTCGCGTACAGACGTACGACACAAGGAACACCCAGTCACCTCAACACGTTCGAAGTCCGTGAGTTCCGCGGAGCGCCTCATTCTGCTCTGGTTCAAATGGCTCTGAGCACTATGGGACTTAACTTCTGAGGTCATCAGTCCCCTAGAAATTAGAACTACTTAAACCTAACCAACCTAAGGACATCACACACATCCATGCCCGAGGCAGGATTCGAACCTGCGACCGGAGCGGTCGCGCGGTTCCAGACTGTAGCGCCTAGAACCTCTCGGCCACTGGGGCCGGCATTCTGCTCTCTCACATGTCTAATGACTACTGAGGTCTCTGATATGGAGTACCTGGCAGTAGGCGGCAGCACAATACACCTAATGTGAATAACGTACGTTTTCGGGTGTGTCCGGATGCTTTTTATCAGGTAGTGTATGAATGAACTGTTAAGTTTTCAGTTTTCTGCTCATATTTTCTCCCGTTTTTAATCTTTTAAGGCAAATTGAACATTATACGCAACTGCTACAGCACTTTGTAACATATTTCCAGACTAGGGATGATGGCAACCTGGAATACAACTTGTGTCCTACGATGAGAAACTACCACATAGATCTGATCAGCCAAGTCTCGCAGACCGCGTGTAGAAGCTTACCTTCTAACAGGCCGCGAGGCATGCTGAGAGGTACAGTAGTGTCACTGCAGTGCTGCACTAACTATCAAGCCGTATGTCTGTTCATCATTTCTCTCGGCACTGTTATTAAACTAGCCCTGATCGCTTTCTCAGTTTTCGATAATAACGCAATACTTCAAAGCCGTGCAAATTTGCGAATAAAAATTACTCGTTCTTTAAAAATATTTTATTCGAAAACGAAAAATTTTAGCCCTGCCACTGCGGCTATTAGATATTTCTTTTTTTAAATCTAGTAATTAGTAGAAAGTAATAACCCCTGTTACAACTGTGACCAAACAAATACTGAAAGATACCCATTATTCATAACTAAAATACCAGTATCGGTTAAAACGATCGCGTTTTCCCATCGCTATTGCAAGATCAAAAAAGTGGCAACAGCCAACAGAACAGCGGGCTAGTAACGTACGCTGGGAAACATGTCTTTAACACAGTATCTATTGAACTGTGGGCTGCGGTGTAGATCATATCATTTGATCCGGTTCATGTTTTTTTACAGTACTACATTTACCATAGGAAAGAGTACGAAATAACCCGATCTGACGCAACAGCGTAATGGAGCTACCGCAACTGGGGTGAAAACGCATGAAACTGTATTTTGACCTCGGTTGCATTTACACTACACCAAGAAGAAATGCAGATGATACACGGGTATTAATTGGACAAATATACTAGAACTGACATTTTCACGCAATTTGGGTGTATAGATCCTGAGACATCAGTATCCAGACGAACCACCTGTGGCCGTAATAACGGCCGTGATACGCCTGGGAATTGAGTCAAACAGAGCATGGATGGCATGTACAGGTACAGCTGCACATGCAGCTTCAACACGATACCACAGTTCGTCAAGAGTACCGACTGGCGTATTGTGACGAGCCAGTTGCTCGGCCACCATTGACCAGACGTTTTGAATTGGTGAGAGATCTGGAGAATGTGGTCGCCAGGGAAGCAGTCGAACATTTTCTGTATCCAGAAAGGCCCGTACAGGACCTGCAACATGCCGTCGTGCATTATCCTGCTGAAATGTAGGGTTTAGCAGGGATCGAATGACGGGTACAGCCACGGGTCGTAACACATCTGAAATGTAACGTCCACTGTTCAAAGTGCCGTCAGTGTAACCAATGGCACCCCATACCATCACGCCGGGTGATACGCCAGTATGGCGATGACGAATATACGCTTCCAATGTGCGTTCACCGCGATGTCGCCAAACACGGATGCGACCATCGTGATGCTGTAAACAGAACCTGGATTCATGCGAAAAAATGACGTTTTGCCATTCGTGCACCCAGGTTCGTCGTTGAGTATACCACAGCAGGCGCTCCTGTCTGTGATGCAGCGTCAAGGGTAACCGCAGCCGTGGTCTCGGAACTGATAGTCCATGCTGCTGCAAACGTCTTCGAACTGTTCGTGCAGATGGTTGTTGCCTTGCAAACGTCCCCATCTGTTGACTCAGGGATCGAGACGTGGCTGCACGATCCTTTACAGCCATGCGGATAAGATGCTTGTCATGTCGACTGCTAGTGATACGAGGCCGTTGGGATCCAGCAAGGCGTTCTGTTCCGTCCTGAACCCACCGATTCCACAGTCTGCTGACAGTCATTGGATCTCGACCAACGCGAGCAGCAATGTCGCGATACGATAAACCGCAATAGCGATAGGCTACAATCCGACCTTTATCAAAGTCGGAAACGTGACGGTACCCATTTCTCCTCCTTACACTAGGCTTCACAACAACGTTTCACCAGGCAATGCCGGTCGACTGCTGTTTGTGTATGAGAAATCGGTTGGAAACTTTCCTCGTCTCAGCACGTTGTAGGTGTCGCCACCGGCGCCATCCTTACGTGAATGCTCTGGAAAGTTAATCACTTGCGTATCAGAGCATCTTCTTCCTGTCGGTTAAATTTCGGGTCTGTAGCACGTCATCTTTGTGGCGCAGCAATTTTAATGTGCAGTAGTGTAATACGTTTAGATATGATGCTCCGCACATAAGGCTCACGCGCTTAAGGTGACATATTTTACACAATGACATTTTTGGAGGAGGAGGAGGAGATTAGTGTTTAACGTCCCATCGACAACGAGGTCATTAGAGACGGAGCGCAAGCTCGGGTGAGGGAAGGATGGGGAAGGAAATCGGCCGTGCCCTTTCAAAGGAACCATCCCGGCATTTGCCTGAAGCGATTTAGGGAAATCACGGAAAACCTAAATCAGGATAGCCGGAGACGGGATTGAACCGTCGTCCTCCCGAATGCGAGTCCAGTGTGCTAAACACTGCGCCAGCTCACTAGGTGACCTATTTGTAAAGTGATCGGATGGTTTAAGGTGTTTTATCGACGGGCGTGTTTCTTTCAAGTATCAGTGATAGGGCATTGGGGGTGGGGAGTGTGGTCTAGTGGTCTGGCCGCTAAGTGACGACGTCCAGTCGCCTTTGTGAGCCGTGGTGTGACAGCTGCTGCGATCGATGGTGGGGCCACCTGAGGCTCGGCGTGCGCCGCAGCCGCCGCTCCTGCAAGGTCCCGCTAAACAGCCCTAATTACCCAGCCCGGCTCCCAGACAGCCCCCTATCGATTTCTCGCTCTACTGCTCATTGCGAGAAGGGGGCTGCCCCCCCCCCCTCGCCCCCACCCCTGGGACGAGTGATGTAACGCTCATACTCACTTATTCGCACGCGAGGCTATTCCTCCGCACCGACAGCAACGCACCGGCTGTTTCAAAACGAACATCGGCGTTTTAAGGCTTTGAAGCATTCATCACATTCAGCTTAAAATTATAGGCAATGCATCAAATGGAAGAGCAACTCAAACAGCTTGTCTTAAAAGTGTTCACTGAGCGCACCATTAGGCAGGCAACACACATCGAGTCCATAGGCGAATTCTTCCCAAAACTTGATCAGTGTGTCTGGAGTAATTGTTGCCACAATGCTGCTTCTAAGGCCGGGTAAATAAGCTGGTAGTCGAGGCACATAGACATCATCCATTATGAACTTCCGAAGGTAAAAAGTCTCATGGCGTCAGATTGTGTGTGAACATGGAGATCGTGCGAAACAAGCTGTGTCTTCTAGCCCCTTGCGGCCAATCCAACGCTCGGGTACAACGTCATTTAACCCTTGTACGATACAAGCTTTGGAGATTATATATATAGGGTCTTTGTTCAGTCCAAAGTGATTGTAGTAATTGTATGTGCTGTGGTTGCTCACTTCATACATCGTAACGCCTACTTTATATATATATATATATATATATATATATATATATATATATATATATATTGCTCCATGGGACCAAATTAAGGAGAAGTCTCCATGGTCATGGAAC
This sequence comes from Schistocerca piceifrons, assembly GCF_021461385.2. Lineage (NCBI taxonomy): Eukaryota > Metazoa > Arthropoda > Insecta > Orthoptera > Acrididae > Schistocerca > Schistocerca piceifrons. The sequence goes on along the minus strand of NC_060147.1, from coordinate 115,997,994 downwards.
GAGTCAATACATGGAATTATGACACGATAGTAGAAACAGATAAAATGAAATGTAAGAAACATATTCAGGCGACAAGTCGTAAGTTTAAATTAAGAAAATCAACAATGTAACACTGGAATTTGCTTAATTTTTCAGCTCTTCCAAGAGATCCTCGACAGAGTAGAAGAAGTGAGCCATGAGGGAACTCTTCAGATTAGACTTAAAAGTGTTTCGGCTACTGCTAAGATTTGTGAGTTCTTGTGGTAGCTTATTGACAATGCATGCAGCAGAATACTGCACTCCTTTCTGCACTAGAGTCAAGGGAGTGCATTCCACATGCTAATATTGCTAAGAACAAACGACATTAAAGAAAATATATACTGTGAGGGCAATGTCAGAATTCCCAGACTATTGAATAGAGGTCGACAAGAGGTTCTCGAACTTACACCACACCACACCTTTTGAAACAAAAATACCCTTTAAATGCAACAACAAGTTTACTGTTACCAGTCACCGTTTTATTTTTACTTTTCCCACGACGCGTTTCGAAGGTTTAAACCTCCATCATCGGGTGGATTTACATTAGTTAGTATTACATATGTGTGTGTTGTTACGATTTTGGAGGGACTTGTGGCACTGCCTCCAGTGGTCACAGGTTCCTTTTGCTGTCGTAACACATCACGTGTATGCTGCCACATTTGTAAACAAAATCCCTCCAAAATCGTAACAACACACACATATACAGGGTTATTACAAATGATTGAAGCGATTTCACAGCTCTACAATAACTTTATTGTTTGAGATATTTTCACAATGCTTTGCACACACATACAAAAACACAAAAAGTTTTTTAGGCATTCACAAATGTTCGATATGTGCCCCTTTAGTGATTCGGCAGACATCAAGCCGATAATCAAGTTCCTCCCACACTCGGCGCAGCATGTCCCCATCAATGAGTTCGAAAGCATCGTTGATGCGAGCTCGCAGTTCTGGCACGTTTCTTGGTAGAGGAGGTTTAAACACCGAATCTTTCACATAACCCCACAGAAAGAAATCGCATGGGGTTAAGTCGGGAGAGCGTGGAGGCCATGACATGAATTGCTGATCATGATCTCCACCACGACCAATCCATCGGTTTTCCAATCTCCTGTTTAAGAAATGTCGAACATCATGATGGAAGTGTGGTGGAGCACCATCCTCTTGAAAGATGAAGTCGGCGCCGCCGGTCTCCAGTTGTGGCATGAGCCAATTTTCCAGCATGTCCAGATACATGTGTCCTGTAACGTTTTTTTCGCAGAAGAAAAAGGGGCCATAAACTTTAAACCGTGATATTGCACAAAACACGTTAACTTTTGGTGAATTGCGAATTTGCTGCACGAATGCGTGAGGATTCTCTACCGCCCAGATTCGCACATTGTGTCTGTTCACTTCACCATTAACAAAAAATGTTGCTTCATCACTGAAAACAAGTTTCGCACTGAACGCATCCTCTTCCATGAGCTGTTGCAACCGCGCCGAAAATTCAAAGTGTTTGACTTTGTCATCGGGTGTCAGGGCTTGTAGCAATTGTAAACGGTAAGGCTTCTGCTTTAGCCTTTGCCGTAAGATTTTCCAAATCGTCGGCTGTGGTACGTTTAGCTCCCTGCTTGCTTCATTCGTCGACTTCCGCGGGCTACGCGTGAAACTTGCCCGCACGCGTTCAACCGTTTCTTTGCTCACTGCAGGCCGACCTGTTGATTTTTCCTTACAGAGGCATCCAGAAGCTTTTAAACTGCGCATACCATCGCCGAATGGAGTTGGCAGTTGGTGGATCTTTGTTGAACTTCGTCCTGAAGTGTCATTGCACTGTTATGACTGACTGATGTGAGTGCATTTCAAGCACGACATACGCTTTCTCGGCTCCTGTCGCCATTTTGTCTCACTGCGCTTTCGAGCGCTCTGGCGGAAGAAACCTGAAGTGCGGCTTCAGCCGAACAAAACTTTATGAGTTTTTCTACGTATCTGTAGTGTGTCGTGACCATATGTCAATGAATGGAGCTACAGTGAATTTATGAAATCGCTTCAGTTCATTTGTAATAGCCCTGTATGTGATACTAACTAATGTAAATCCACCCGATGATGGAGGTTTAAACCTTCGAAACGCGTCGTGGAAAAAGTAAAAATAAAACGGTGACTGGTAACAGTAAACTTGTTGTTTCATTTAATGTCAGTAACAGTCACGGTAGAGCCTAACCTAAAAATGTTCACATTTAAAAAAAAAAAACACCCTTTCCCACTTCACGTCCAACCAACATGGGATGCCTGTATCACAGGGCGTATATTCACCTGGATAACCAACGACCTCTGTGTTGTCAACACAAATATTTACCGGCGGCCACAACGCGACACAACACCAGGTCTCCATCAATGGCCGCCAGGGACCGCTACCCGGTCACGGTGCCTGCAGAAAAGCTTCGCCAGAGATCGCAGCTAGCCCAGGAACTACTTTGATACTCCAGGCACCTGATCGCAAATAGTTCCGCCAGATAAATCCGCCAAATGGGCTTTATAGGGCGGCGCACTGCCGGAAAAGGGCAGTTCGACAAACCGCTTGGAAATATACAGAGCTGCCAAGCCTGCAGCTACGGCCAGACGCCTAATCTACCTAGCCTATCTCTTCCAGATGGACTTGGCATAGTCGACGAACATCTTGACATTGTAGAATCGGGTCTTTTTTATTATTATTATTTGTTATTTCATATTTGTGACGATCCGCCGTTGGGATCGAGTCTGTTGTTGTTTTGGAGACTGTATTATTGGTTCGTTTCGGTGAGTCCATCCGCCCCGATAGCTGAGTTGTCAGCGCGGCGGTCTGTTACGCCAAGAGGCCCGGGTTCGATTCCCGGCTGGGTCGGAGATTTTCTCCGCTCACGGACTGGGTGTCGTGTTATTATTTGATCATCAGTGGAAGGCAACGGGAAACCACCACTGGAATCACTTCCCTAGACGCTCATGCGGTGGACGTCTTTGACGAGGCTTCCCCCATGACAAGACGTGCCGTAAGGCAGAACACAAAGGGTTTTCTTGGTGAGTAATTTTCTTTAAGATTTGCGTTTTCCACATTTCTATTCTGCTAGCGCACATACTTTAGTGGCGACGAGCTTGGGATGATGATGATGATGATGATGATGATGATGATGATAATGATAATGATAATGACAAAACAGATTATGTAGCTTTCCTGCTGAATACACGCTCTGTGATGCAGGCATCCCGTGTACGTTGGACGTGAAGCGGGATGCCGAAGTAGTAGGCGCTACAATGTATTAAGTGGGCGACCACAGCAGTATGTAAAATATTTGCACCAAAATAATAATTACAGAGTGTGGGATCTGTGCACATTGTTGTCACATGCTATACTGAAGTTTCCAACTTGTAAAAGGGTTATCAGTGGAAGTGTTCCGACCAGTTACCATCAACTAAACCATCTACTAACCGTTTCTCTTGGTTTATTTCCCGTTCCTCAACAGATATCCCCGTTCGCAGTAGCGCATACATAACATATCTGGTCTCAAAATCTACAGCAACCCACACTTTTATCTTGACTTACCAGGTTGTGGACGAAAATGCACCTTGGAAGGACAATGGTACTGATCAACTGTAATATACACCGATGAGACAGAGGATTATGACCAACGTGTAATACACTGCTGGCCACCGTAAATGCAACACCAAGAAAGACAAGAGGTAGCACAACAAAATTTATTTTGTAGATGACATGTTGACCAAGTACCAAATGATTACGTTTACAGACGTCTGTGACATGTGGTTCCTGCCAGAATCAGTAGCCAGAGTAGCCGCCATTGTTGGAGATCACCGCTGCCACACGTCTCGGCATTGAGTCAAAGAGACGTTGGATGTGTTCCTGGGGTACAGCAGCCCAAGCAGCTTCCACACGTTGCCAGAGATCATCTGGTGTGGCAGCTGGGGATGTAATCTGGGTCACTCGTTGAGCAACCATGGACCACATGTTTTCTATCGGCGAAAGATCCGGAGAGCGAACCGGCCAGGGAAGCAATTCAATATGGTTATTGACGAAGAACCTTTGGACAATGCGTGCCACGTGTGGTCGTGCATTATCCTGTTGAAATATGGCTGTGGCCGAGCCCTGAAGGTAAGGAAGGACAACTGGCTCCAGCACCTCGGATATGTAGCGCCGGCTATTTAAAGTACCGGCAATGCGTACTAGAGGCGTGCGAGAGTAATATCCAATACCGCCTCATACCATAATACCCGGTGCAAGACCAGTGTGGCGGTGCATAATGCAGCTGTCCAGCATCCTCTCTCCACGGTGTCTCCACACTCGAATCCGACCATCGTGGTGCTGCAGACAGAAGCGTGCCTCGTCAGTAAAGACAACGTCATTCCATTCTGCCGTCCACATCCGTCTGTCATCACACCATTGGCGACGGAGACGTCTGTGGTTCTGCGTCAATGGTAGACGAAGCAATGGACGTCTTGCGGACAGACCACTCTGCTGTAAACGGTGTCGAATGGTACGCGCAGACACTGGATGATGCGTTACAGACGCAATGTGCTGTGCTATGGTTCGGGATGTCACTGAGCGATGCGTCACTGCCATGCGCACAATTTGCCTATCAGCACGTGCAGTGGTGCACCGAGGTGAATGCGATCGACCACGTCGGTCCGCCGTACCCCCCTGCATCCAACGGTCACATATCCGCATTACAGTTGTTTCGTTTCGTCCAACACGACTAGCGATTTCTCTGTATGATAATCCACAATCTCGGTTAGCCACTATCCTTCCTCTGTCGGACTCGGATACTTGATCGAACGATGTTCGCTGTTGTCTACGAGGCATAACTGATCGTCTTGTGAAACAACCACAAGGTAAACACACGTGCCGAACGTACACTCGTCGAAATCGCCAAGCCTTAAATGGCGCTATGAGGTGGCGCCACAGGCGCGCGTGATGTGCGTCTGCGCTGAAATTCTAATCAGTTGCATATCTCATCGCTGGAAACCCATGGTGTAAATTTCACTTGATTCGGATGCTTCCTTCAGGGTGTTGCATTTACGGTGGCCAGCAGTGTAGCTTGTTTCTCCATTGTTGGAACGAAATACATCACTGATTATGCGTATCAGGGAAGTTTGTGGAGGTATGTGGCATTAGATGTCTACAAACAAGTCATGTAATTCGCGTAAGTAACAGGCCGCTGATTTGCGTACGCAGTAACGGCGCCCGATAGCTACCGAGATGGGTTCCACAGGATTTACATCAAGCGGATTTGATAGCCGCGAGACATCAACGTGAGTTCACTATGTCGACTTTCAAACCACTGTAGCACGGTTCCGGCTCCGCGACATGGGCAGTTATATTATTGCGACATAACATCGCCGTCGGGGAAGACATCGTCGCCGTCGGGGAAGACATCAAGCACGAAAGGATGCAGGTGGTTTGCAGCTGACAACGTGTCTTCGATTGTTACCACAGGTCCCATGCAAGTGCAGGACAATGTCCCCCACAGCATAACACGTTTCGACCCGCTGTTCAGCACGATGCCGGCGTTTGTGGAGACGACCATCGACCTAGTGTAGAAAAATGTGATTCAGCCGAAGAGCCGACACGTTCTGATTTATCGACAGTCAAATCCCGTTAGTCCAGTGCCAACCGCAATCGTAAATGACGATGTCGTTGGGTCAACACGTTAACACGTAGGGGTGGTCTGCTGCGGAGCTCCATGTTCAACAATGTACGATGAACGCCGTGCTCCGGAACGCTTGTGTGCGCACCAGCAATGTGCTCTTTCGGCAGAGATGCCACAAATCACCATCTCACCTACTTTACAGAGCGGACAAGCCTCCGAATCTGACGTGATGTGAAGAGTCGCGGATGTCCAGCCATTTAGCGCCTAGTGGTAGTTTCACTGACCTACCTCTTTTCGTAGACGCTCACGCCAGTAGCACGTGAACATTCAACCAGCTCCACCGTTCTGGAGATACTCGTTCACTGGTTATGCTTAATAATAATCTGCCCTTTGTCAAAGTTGCTTACCTCAATGGCTTTCCCCATTTGCAACCCCATATCTTCGCTAGGGTGGTCCCCCCGTCCGTGTCTGCTCCGCTTAGGCCTACATTCTGTACTTTTCTTACTACATCACGTGCTCGCAGCGCCGCCAGGCGCCATCCAACGTCGAGGTAGCCAGTGGTCAGTGTAAGGCCCAGGGATATAAGACGAAATGAGTGCATCAACAAATATTTTAATAGTGGCAACTATAGTTTCAGTTTTTGATCCAGAAATAGCTTTTCTTTCTTCTCTTTATCATCGAACCGGAAGCACAACAGAATACTACGAAATTTGAAAAGCTCATTCTGGCTCGAAAAATACTCATCTGCTCGAAATTCACTCAAAGGTTTCCCACGTGCCTCATGTAAATCAGCTATTATTAGTAGGCCAGAGAATGCCTGTAGCCCTGTATAAGTAAGTTCAATCCAGCTTTAAAGATATGGATACAGAATTTGACTGTCTTCTGCACGATTATTGGTATGCATTACTATTACACTCTGCATGTGACTGGCGATAAAAAGACGAAGACAGTAATATGACCTTGTCTGTAATTTTGGTCTAATGTCACAAGGATTATGTACAGTTTCACGTATTACATTCCTGAAAGACTGCTTGCGCACATCATGTGGTACTGTCATACGTTGTATGTGTATTTCTAGGTACAAGAATAGGTGCAGTGACTTTCTGAAGTACAATTATAATCTTCTTCACAGTTATTAACATCGGCCTCATCTCCCACCTACGTATCTTCCCGTCAACTCTGCATTAACATCACTGTCATATCCATTTCCAAAAACTGATTTATTATGAAGCCCTTTTGTATGCCTGTCATAACCTGCACGAGCTTGCGGCTCCTTTTTAAAGCATGTATCATCATCCATTACAAATGAAGTATAATACCAGGTCTAATTTCAACAAAACGCAATTGCTAACTATGAATTATTTTCCAACAACGTACATGTATGTATCTACCACGAATTGGTTACAACAATGGACATATAATAATTACCTGAGAAAACACATTATTGCTAAGTTTTCATTTTCGCAATAAATTTGAAATATAACACTAACAAACGCATATCGCGTATCTATTTATGGTTATATCGCAGTTCATAGGACTATAACCCGAAATCATTGTAGTGGGGTCAGGTATACAATATGCGACTGTCGGGGTTATATTTCAAATTTATTACGAAAATGAAAACTTAGCAATGATGCGCTCTCCCAGGTAATAATGATATGTCCATTGTTGTAAACAATCCGTGGTAGATGCATACATATGTGTTGTTGGAAAAAAATTCGTAGTTAGGAATGGCGTTTTGTTGAAATTACACCTGGTATTATGCTTTATAAGTAATGGATGATGATATACGCTCTGAAAGAAGCTGCAAGCTCGTGCAGATTTTGGAAGATATACATACGAGTGATAGTGAATCAGTTTTTAGAAACGGATATGAGAGTGAGGCGACGGGATGATATGCAGGTTGGAGAGGAGGCGGATGTTAATGAATGTGAAGATGATTAAAATGGCACTTCAGGAAACCACTGCACCTACTCTTGTATCTGGAAGTGCTATAAAAAGTGCATAACAAGCATATCTGGAGGACGAGAAGCTTAAAACTCGACGTTAAAACTGTTTCTTTGTAGATAAAAAGGGCCTTGGGATCTGAAAGAACCCGGGGGTTGAAGCAATGCTTAATTAGTCGCGTACTTGGTTGCGCCAATGAGGCAGCGCACCGTCTTGGTGCCGAATAAAGTTTTGCCGTTCAGCTTTTTGCAGTTGGGGAGAGAGCCATAGATCTAGAGCACCAAGATATGAAACACCAGTTACAGATGCTTCACCGAAAAACGAAGCGCTCTTAAACTATCCACTGGAATGTGGTACAAAATAAGTGAAACAAAATAAAAATAAATTTAGGGGTGCCTCGTTGCAGCTGTCCCATCTCGTGGGAATTTTCTGACCGCCATACGGGCACATTGTGTGCATTCGTTTGAAATGACTATTCGTCACTGAAGACGTCTAGAAAATCTACACTGTCATGCAGCAACATTTCGTTTGCGATGTTGGCACATAATCCCTGGTCTGATGGCTGTAGAGCTTGTAATGCAGGTATACAAACAAAAGTGTTTTGAGTCTCTCTTTCATGTATCAATTGTAACTGTATGTTAAATGTAATAAATGCTACAAAGCCTTATAATCCAGATATTCTTTCCGAAACAACCGGTACTTTGCCACTGCAAAGCATAGCTGGTGGTAGCTCAATGCTATTTTAACTTACAACATGAAATACACGCTTCTGGGATAACACAGTGTACGCGAGATAATTCAAGAGGAATTTGATATGGGTATCAGACGCAGGAAGTAGGGCACAAGTTTTGTTATTTGAGTATAAAAATAATTATTTAAATAGAAAACAACTTAATGTAACAAGTATTTAAAACAGACTAAAAAGTATCAAATAGTATTTCCTACCCTCCCATAGATCCCTCATTCCACACAAATAGTCTTGAAAATTTGGGCTCTAGAATTTATAGTAGCTATGAAAATGCTTGTGTGAGTTATGACTGGAAACGTGTGGCGTATGGAATAGATAACAATAAGGATATGGCCTATTCATGCATCAATGTATTGTATGCTCGCCACGTTTTTCGTTTTAAATTCTAGAAGTATTTTCGTATCTATTAATAATTCACATGCACAAATTATCAGAACTATCCGTATGGTGTAAGGAATCTGTATGGGGCTAGGATAATTTGATATCTTTTAGTCAGTTTTAAAAACGGATTACATTAGGAATTCTTTTTATTTAAATAACAATTTTCTGCTTTGAAGTACATGTGTGTCAAATTTTTGAATTGATTAAAAAACATTTTGATGAGATTATAAAAGAGATTTCTGTTCACCTAAGTCAACCAATACTTTGCTTCCTCCTACGACCATCTCACGGAAAGAACTCTGAGGTAAAATAAGGAAGAATCGAGCTCATAAAGGGACTTACCAGCAACCGTTCATACCACGGACCATTCGCAAGTTGAACGGAAAGGAGGAAATAGCAGTGGTAAACAAAGTACCATTCGCCACACTCCAGACAAGAAAGCGCGTTAATACTGCATTGTCATCGAGCCAAGATCTATGTTAAAAGCTTCATGTCTCTAACTCATCGGGAAATTATAATGGTAAACATAATACCGCCGCCACACACACCGGACAAGAAAGCGTGTTAATACTGCGTTGTCATCCAGTCCAGTGCTATATTGAAACTTTCAAGTCTCTAGCTCTTGAGGAAACTTACTTAAAATCAACTATAAAATTAATATGGAACAGACAGACAAAAAGCAGACCTGATACAAACATGTTGAAACTATATATATATGAAGACAGTAACTGTTCTCGAAAGAACAGATTACTGTTGTTGATGGTGCAGCTTTTCCCTGGAATAAATGATGACTAAGTGAAACCCTCAGCTGCCGACTGGTGTTGTTGATATACCTCGATGTGGACAGCTGAAAATGTGTGCCCCGACCGGGACTCGAACCCGGGATCTCCTGCTCACATGGCAGACGCTCTATCCATCTGAGCCACCGAGGACACAGATGAATAGCGCGACTGCATCATTTATTCCAGGGAAGAGCTGCACGGTCAACAACGGTAATCTGTTCTTTCGAGAACAGTTACTGTCTTCATACAGGGTGTTCCAAAATGACCGGTATATTTGAAACAGCAATAAAAACTAAACGAGCAGCGATAGAAATACAACGTTTGTTGCAATATGCTTGGGACAAACAGTAAATTTTCAGGCAGACGAACTTTCGAAATTACAGTAGTTACAATTTTCAACAACAGATGGCGCTGCAAGTGATGTGAAAGATATAGAAGACAACGCAGTTTCTGGGTGCGCCATTCTGTACGTCGTCTTTCTGCTGTAAGCGTGTGCTGTTCACAACGTGCAAGTGTGCTGTAGACAACATGGTTTATTCCTTAGAACAGAGGATTTTTCTGGTGTTGGAATTCCACCGCCTAGAACACAGTGTTGTTGCAACAAGACGAAGTTTTCAACGGAGGTTTAATGTCACCAAAGGACCGAAAAGCGATACAATAAAGGACCTGTTTGAAAAATTTCAACGGACTGGGAACGTGACGGATGAACGTGCTGGAAAGGTAGGGCGACCGCGTACGGCAACCACAGAGGGCAACGCGCAGCTATTGCAGCAGGTGATCCGACAACGGCCTTGGGTTTCCGTTCGCCGTGTTGCAGCTGCGGTCCAAATGACGCCAACGTCCACGTATCGTCTCATGCGCCAGAGTTTACACCTCTATCCATACAAAATTCAAACGCGGCAACCCCTCAGCGCCGCTACCATTGCTGCACGAGAGACATTCGCTAACGATATAGTGCACAGGATTGATGACGGCGATATGCATGTGGGCAGCATTTGGTTTACTGACGAAGCTTATTTTTACCTGGACGGCTTCGTCAATAAACAGAACTGGCACATATGGGGAACCGAAAAGCCCCATGTTGCAGTCCCATCGTCCCTGCATCCTCAAAAAGTACTGGTCTGGGCCGCCATTTCTTCCAAAGGAATCATTGGCCCGTTTTTCAGATCCGAAACGATTACTGCATCACGCTATCTGGACATTCTTCGTGAATTTGTGGCGGTACAAACTGCCTTAGACGACACTGCGAACACCTCGTGGTTTATGCAAGATGGTGCCCGGCCACATCGCACGGCCGACGTCTTTAATTTCCTGAATGAATATTTCGATGATCGTGTGATTGCTTTGGGCTATCCGAAACATACAGGAGGCGGCGTGGATTGGCCTCCCTATTCGCCAGACATGAACCCCTGTGACTTCTTTCTGTGGGGACACTTGAAAGACCAGGTGTACCGCCAGAATCCAGAAACAATTGAACAGCTGAAGCAGTACATCTCATCTGCATGTGAAGCCATTCCGCTGGACACGTTGTCAAAGGTTTCGGGTAATTTCATTCAGAGACTACGCCATATTATTGCTACGCATGGTGGATATGTGGAAAATATCGTACTATAGAGTTTCCCAGACTGCAGCGCCATCTGTTGTTGAAAATTGTAACTACTGTAATTTCGAAAGTTTGTCTGCCTGAAAATGTACTGTTGTCCCAAGCATATTGCAACAAACGGTGTATTTCTATCGCTGCTCGTTTAGTTTTTATTGCCGTTTCAAATATACCGGTCATTTTTGAAACACCCTGTAGTTAAAGGCTACCCAGCCATTGACCTTCGTCTGTGCGAATGCGCACTTACGGGAATCGCCAAAGCGTGCGCGAGTAATGAGTGAATGGGCAAATGTCTATAAGGTACAATACATATATGTAGAATTGTGGAATTGTGGACAGTTGGGAATGTGAGTCTCACGGGAAGCGTGCAAGGGATAAGTCCCTGCAGTCACGCCATTCATCTGTGTCCTCGGTGGCTCAGATGGATAGAGCGTTTGCCATGTAAGCAGGAGATCCCGGGTTCGAGTCCCGGTCGGGCACACATTTTAAGCTGTCCACGTCGAGGTATATCAACAACACCTGTCGGCAGCTGAGGGTTTCAGTTAGTCATCATTTATTACATGTTGAAACGCCTGGCTATTACGGAGAGTGCAAGAATAGTAGAGGGCATAATGACAGAAAACACTGGTATCTTACAGGCATACTTTATTCTGTAGAAGGGGCAGGAACGTATGAACATAGAAGAAAGCAGACAAATTGATAAATGGGCAGAACGATGTGATGCCTAATTCGTATTTTGCTTTCTTCAACACCTCGCTGCAATTTCATATTGTCCTCCTCTTGTTATCCTATCTTTCTCTACATTTTGATATTCGGATGTACAGAGTGAGTACTAGGTCTTTCTCTGGTTACAAAAACTACTACTTAGGAACTGTTCTACGCACAGCTCTGCACTTTGTTGAAAATGACGCCTTAGCTCAAAGCTTTTTATGGATGCCACTCCACAATACTCTACTGTTGTTTTGCGAAAGGTATCTTAACTCGAAGTTTTTATGGGCACATTTCTACATGTGCTCTGACAGCGTCTTGTTTGTACTCTCTCTCTCGTTATAAGTAGCGTAATTTAGGAGCACTGCTGTCACATTGGGGCCTACACTGGAGGAAGTCCAATGTGTTTGTGATTTCATGAAACAAGAGTTATTGTCCAGTAACAGATCTTAAGTGCCACTGATCGAGATCCTTCGGGTGTGAAAAGCTTCAAAGGATGATACGAAAAGTTTAAAGTGACTGCAAGTGTTCGTGACAAAGCGAGAAGCAGTAGACATTAAGTGACATGTCACCGTTCCCGCGGTATGTGTAGCATTTAAACGCAACCCACAGAAATCGATGCGTCGTGTTTCCAGAAAAACAAACAGAGTCCGTGCAGAATATCACGGCGGGTAGATACGCAGACGACAGAGAGAGCGGTAGCAGTGGGGGCTGCGAGCGGCGCAATAGGGGAAATGCCGAGCGCTGGAGGGGAAATTGACGTTCTAAATTGAAACCTAAGCGCACATTTTTTTTTTTTAATATTAGGGAGGACCCCTACACACCCACACTTGCATTGTGACCACTCAAAAAGATCTGTCACATCTGCTTTGGTCAGTACCTCAAAAGAATTTCACTCAAAATGCAACTATTTATTACCGCCTGACTGGTTAACAATTTGTAACTTGACAGAGAAGTGGCACGAGTGGCGAATTTTGAGTAAAACCTTCGCATTTATCTTGTTGCCATGTTAAAATTTGCTTCTTTTACCAAAAGACAACAGAGTTCACACAGTATCGCGTCCCTAACGTGTTGTGCAGATGCAATTTTCAGAGAATTCTGAAACAATGGCTTAGTAAGTGAGAAGCTTGGGAAATGTAAGGTCAGTATCTTATGGAAAAGCACATCCTCGGTACAAAATAAGTGTGTAATGTTATCACTTATGTTGTTCCAAAACCATAGCATTTCCCGTTTCATCAGCTACTGAGGGCCTTAAAATTCATATTTTGTCACCAAAAAAATCTGTGGCTAGTGGAATAACACAGTAGATAAAGAAGTTTAGCATAATAATCACTTGGCAAAATACTTTCCTCTTTCCGTATCATCATTCGCTAAAATCTCATTTCGATACCTCAAACCGTTACGAAACATGAGGAATGTTGTGAATATTTCACTGCGGCTTTATCACTGGTGCAGGGTGATGGCAAATGAGTACGGAACATCAGACCAATTTTCTGGAGATTAGTGACAGATAAAGATCTCCACCCAAGTCTAAAGAAAAATTCAGTATGTTAACTATATTTTATACACAGCAACATATTATTAATATCCACCAAACGCAAAATTATAGTGACCCCTATTCTTTATCGTAAACTTTTTTGAATTTCACACAGTGTCTTACTACCACATAAATATCAAAATAACTATGACCATTAAAGAAGTGACGGTCACATCATAAATCTCACATATAAAGCACTAAGGCACGCACAAATGAATTTTTTTACCAAGTATTTCTATAAAATCGTTTGAGAAAGATTGCACGGTGTGCGTCTCAGTTCTGCCATCGCAGAGAGGCCGAAAGGTGACAAACACTGATGGCCTCCCCTTCTGAACAACCGCCCAGCTCTTTGGACGAAAACTGGTCACTGCACATTGGACACCGTGTCCAGCACGGACTCTAAAACTAGAATTGCTGCAATGCCACTACAACAAATATGTGGGGTATTACGGGAAGTGGGGCACCTGAAGAGACACTACTAACAAGGGAACCTCCCCATCGCACCCCCTTCAGATTTAGTTATAAGTTGGCACAGTGGATAGGCCTTAAAAAACTGAACACAGATCAATCGAGAAAACAGGAAGAAATTGTGTAGAACTATGAAAAAAATAAGCAAAATGTACAAACTGAGTATTCCATGCGCAAGATAGGAAACATCATGGATAGTGTGAGCTCAGGAACGTCGTGGTCCCGTGGTTAGCGTGAGCAGCTGCGGAACGAGAGGTCCTTGGTTCAGGTCTTCCCTCGAGTGAAAATTTTACTTTCTTTATTTTTGCAAAGTTATGATCTGTCCGTTCGTTCATTGACGTCTCTGTTCACTGTAATAAGTTTAGTGTCTGTGTTTTGCGACCGCACCGCAAAACCGTGCGATTAGTAGACGAAAGGACGTGCCTCTCTAATGGGGACCGAAAACATTTGATCGCAAGGTCATAGGTCAACCGATTCCTCCACAGGAATACACGTCTGGTATATTCTATACGACACTGGTGACTGCATGTGCGTCACATGACAGGAATATGTTGTCGACCCACCTAACTTGTACACTTGGCGAATGGGTAAAAAGATTCTTCTACCTTGCCCGATTTAGGTTCTTGTGGATGTGATAATCACTCCCAAAAAAGTGATGAAAACATACGAGTTTGTCACATAAACTGCAACAAATGAATGCAATAGTTTCAGAGTCGCACAGTTTTCCCTGTGCTCTGTCAAAACATAGGTTTTTAACGTTTTCAAATTTTTCCGCCTGCAGACCGTCAAATCCTGTATCCGTCCAAGCAAATCTGAACGTGTCCTAGAATTTTGGAGAGCGAAGTTGATTATATAAAAAATTAAACTTTTCACTCGAGGGAAGATTCGAACCAAGGACCTTTTGTTCCGCAGCTGCTCACGCTAACCACGGGACCAGATTGCTGCAGTGCTCGCATTATCCTTGATGTTGCCTATTGTGCCAGTGGACTACTCAGTTTGTACATTTTGCTTATTTTTTTCGTAGTTCTACACAACTTCTTCCTGTTTTCTCGATTGATCTGTGTTCAGTTTTTCAAGGCGTATCCACTGTGCCTACTTATAACTAAATCTGAGGGGGATGCGATGGGGAGGTTCCCTTGTAAGTACCCATGCAAGATCATTGTAACCATTCATGGGCACACAATTCTAAACCAACATTAAGTTCAGAAACATTGCACAGAGTGGAAGATTCATTCTGAAACGATCCCACAGGCTGTCACTGCGCCATTTCCATGTGAGGTAACTGTGTCAGAAGCATAGAACACTACATGTGACAACAAACATTGGATAAAATATTTAAAGATAAAACTTGCAAAACTAAACGCTCTGTATAACAACATATGTAACATTATAGGACTAAGGAATTTTGGACCAAATGCCGGCCATGTCAAGTGCATTTGGGATAAGGTTCATGAACTCATCAGTGGTTCAGGACCTTGGACCTAATGTGCACACGTCTTTCCATGCAGTATCATTTCTTCAACGGCTGCCAGTTCTGTAAAGTATGTGGAACCTGTTGTAAAGTTCGGAAATTATGAAGAGAGGTGCAAGGTCTGCAGAGCTCAGTCATTAAGACCAACATCTGCGAATCGCAAAGGTTCCAGGTTTGGGTCCTCGTCCGTCACACAATTCCAGGTGTGAGTCCTTGTCTGGCACACAGTTTTAATTTGCCAGGAGATTTCATCAGATAGAAAAAGTTCGCATGCGAGTACAAATACCGGGACGTTTCCTTCGCTACAGCCAAAGACACTGCTAGCTAGGGCATAACCACCTGTGGTTAACTAACATACGCAAACAGCGACAAACGTCGGCAAGCCCCTGTATATCAGCAACACTGGCTGGCAACTACCAGCTGCTATTAGAGCCGACCAACAGGCCACAGCAGGGACACCGACGAGCTGGCCCACAGACGCACAAACAACCTGCCAACATTCCCTCACACTGTGCCTCCGGTATATGACCTATCGGACACAAGATCGATAACAAACCTAACTGTTGCAGGTTGCTGACGCTGAACGAGGACTCTGTGCCAGCACCCAGCGCCAGCCGCCGAGCAGCACAAACGCACAACGTCAAGGTATCGACATGCATGATACCCACTACTGACAAAGCCTATCCTTACACAACCTATCGCAGGCAGCAAGACAACCGCTATTGCTCTTGCCGCCCGACCTAACTTTCGCAGAGGTTTTTTTCCCTTGGCTCTTGCCTTGGCACTTTTTTTCTTCTGCCCTTCAAACCGCTACCCTTCGTCAGATTTCGACCAATCTATCTCCAGATGAGCGCGTATTAATGGTTAATCCTAACCAGACGTACGCAAACATCGCAGTACCCACTTCCTGCGATACCTCACTTTAGTGAATACTAACCCTTATGCAGAGATGGCAGTAGACCTTTTGTGTTGGCCATCATTCCGGTGTGGGCGTGGAGGGGCTCCACCTCTTAAAAAAAAAAAAAAAAAAAACTTCGCTACAGCAGTCGCTCATTCCTAGCCCAGCTTTCCCCATCTGTGCAAGCAGTCCATCTCTACGATCTGTAACAGTCTTACTACATTGGCTGTGCATTCGATATTTTATTCTTCGACACAGTATTAGGGTAAAATGTGGTATTGGAATGATGCACTGAAACTGTTTCATGAGTGATGGGACAAGGGTTGCAAATGATGGAAAACCATTTTCTTAACTGTTTTTTGGGAAATCCGTTCCATGTTGCGTTTATGAGCCACCACACTGCTGCACACACCATAGAAGGTAGTATCTCGATAGAGGATGTGCAAGCGGTGGAACCGAGTAAACCATGGACTGGACAACTCCGAGTCCACGGATACTATTTGTTGTCACCAGATGGAACTACAATTGTCCGGCCACAGCTGTGGGTTCTTCGAGTGCTATCGGAGATGGTTTCTTTTGACTACAACAGATGAAATATTAGTTCACTTTATTACATGAACTATGTTAGTGCCCGCTGCTTTGCTCGCACAGACTGTATAGCCTGCAGAGATTTTTATTGTTTTTCTGTAATCGAATTTTTATGTTGTTTACAAACTGCAACATCATCTAGCTTTACACGCTACTTAAGGCCATATCAGCGTGATCTTTCTCAAATGTTCTTCCGACCAAAAAGATGTTATTGTAGCTGGAGTCAAAAGTTTTTGTTAATAATGCCTTTTGCGTTCTTGTGGAGATATTTCCATAGCAACTTTCACCCACTAACACATACTTTTTTATATCTAAGCGAGAAGTGAAATACCGATTCTCATAAATTTACCTTTAATTTTTTTTTTTAATTTAACAAAATATATTCTTAAAAATGTTCATGCTTTATTGGATTCCATTAGGGGCTGAATATCCAAAAAAAAACTGAAACACGTATTTATTTATATGTAGCCAAGAAGTCAAATGCCATTTAGATATAGCCTTAAAAGTTCTTTGATAGTTCTTCAGTAATTAATTATTTTCAAAACAGCTTTCACCTACTATTTTACCCCCTCAGTGGTTGAATTTCCAGGAACACTTACTTTTTATTTTATGACTGAGCAGGCAAATACCATTATTCGTAGTTCTAGGTTCAAAATTTCCTTAGGAGCGACTTACTTTTAACCAGCCTTTCATCCCCTATTTCACACCATTAGGAGAGAAATTTCGGACGATCACATCTTAAACGATGCTTGCAGTATAAAGTCCACACCCTCTCCAAACTACAGTTTTGCAGTGGTTTGGGCTGGGCGCTGATGAGTCAGTCAATCAGTGTGACCCTAGTTCTTTAGTAATTATTTATTTTCAAAAACCTTTCACCCACTATTTTACCTCCATCAGGGTTGAATTTCCAAACACAGTCAAACACGTAGTTTTTTTATCTGTAACAGAGAAGCCGCACATCAATTTTCAAATATTTAGCTTTAAAAATGCATTCGTCATGGAACGTTTGCATAAAAAATCTCATCCTCTATTTCGCCCCCATTGGGATCCAATTTCCAAAAACAATGACACTCGTATTTTTTATTTGTAACTGAGAAGTCAAATACCAATATTCATTGATGCACCTTTAACAATAGTTATTTCTTTTTCAAAAAACTTTTCACCCGCTACTTCACCCTCATAGGTTCAAATTTCCAAAAATACTGAAACATGTATTTATTTCTAACCCAGAAACAAAGTACCAGTTTTCGTAGGACCAGCTCCAAAATTGCCTTAATAGCAACATTTTTCAACAGAAACTTCATCTCCTATATACAGTCTTATGTTTGGAATTTCGAAAAATTCCTTCTTAAGCGATGCCTACAGTATAAAATCCACACCGTCTCCAAATTTCGAGTTTCTATCCTTAGGGGTTTGGGCTGGTTAATGATGAATCGGTCCGTCAGGACACTGCCTGTTAAACACAGAGATGAATAAAAGATTTATTTATCTTTGACACCCCTTTGCCACAGGAGAGCGTGGAATATTTACAGCTGTCATCGATTATGAAAGCATCACCTGATGCATACAATCACAAACTGTTCCCTTTAAGTATACAATATTCAACTTTGACAAAAGTACATGTTACACTGTAACTTTGACTAACATTGTTCCTAATCGCTAATGTTGACAGCACAAGCTGAGATCAGGAATTGGGCAGAGCGCTTCCGTGCTCAGGTCTATATTGACCTCCGGTGTGAGAACACTGCTTTGGTGAGGGGGACCCGTGGTCTTCAGGATCGCCTTCCAAAAGTCGTTGCAGACTGCAGGGAGCCCTCGCTAATATCTGTGTTATCGATTCGTGTTGCGAGTTTTGGTGTGGTCGCAGTCAGGTCACATATTTTACGGCGCCCCTACTATTGTACTGCCACAGTGACTATGTTCTAAGATGTTTACATTAGGCCCCTACTACGGTCTGTTCGCGCTAACCAAACAAGCAGGAGTAAAGTTGTTATGAAACCTTGGTGCTCGGGAATTGAAGGTCGGAATTGTCTCAGTAAAAACCAGTCATTCGGCATAGACGGTAGAACCGCCTTAAATCGAGGACGTTTACGTAGCTTGCTTCCGCATTGGCTCTTGCTGTTGCCGCAAGATCTGCAAATAGCGTTCTGGTTTATTTACGACAGCCGTGAGCAGTCACAAACGTGAACTACTCCAGTTATCGGACGAAGCTGGCGAAGGTCGCGAAGTACGTACGTAGTTTCCGAGATGCTGATAAGATTCAGAGAGCAGCGTGAGAGAGTGTTTTGCCGGTTGCGGTTTATTCTGAGAGTGGGAACGCGCAGCTACGCCGAACACAGCGGCGGATCGAGATAAGTTGACGCAGCTGTATAACATTTGACGCAGCCAGGTTGTCAGAATCATACAGATGGTGCAGGCGTTTAAATTGAGTATGCTGACACTAGGGGCTAATTGCCAGAAACAATATTTTAGTTTCTTTTTGATTGAGATAAAGAAACAAGTCGCAAAATTAAAGCGATTTACAGTGACCGCCTGTGTAGTCGGATGGTTGTAACTACAGCATTCGGTTCGGAAGGACCCGGATTCGATTCCAAGCACGTCCTCAGGTTATTTCTGTGGTAGGAACGTATGGTACGGGGGCCATTGAGGATATAGTGGTATAAAGAAGCAGGGACATCACCAGGATTCGTCAAGTGGATATAACAGGTGGAGGGAATGGTGAGATGCTAATCACGTGTCCCAAAGTCGAAGATAGCCTTGAAAGCGGCGTCCGGCCGGTCGGAACATGCTTAAGACCTAATCTGTGAGTGGTATTTAGTTTACTAACTTACTGTTGATTTACAGTGGAGTGGAACGAGTGGCGCACAACCGATCTCTGTTTGCGTCCCGGACAAATGCAGCAACGCTCGAGGCAATACGGGGCTCAGGAATCATCTAAAGAGACAGTGCAAAGCATCTGTACAAGGTGAGTCAAATAAAAATGACCCGGACGAGGGGATACGACACGACGTTAATGTATGCATATAACCACACCCTGTGACGTGCACACCACGTGTATGACTGCCACGTGATCCACACCGGTTCAGAGCGTAGTGCAGGCTCTGCCAATGTGAGTGGAGCAGTGCAAAGGGGACGACGGTACCCACAGTGGAGCATCAGGTGTTAGCTGTGGGAAGTTACGTGACAACCAAGTCGTGGAAATGGTGTGGTCAGACGTTTAATGGTGTCAAACTGCCAGCGAAGACTGCCATGCAACGCTTAGTCCGAAAATGGCGTCAGGCAGGGTCTGTTTTGAACAAGTCAAAAAACATTCCGAAACGTTGCCGCACACCAGCAAATGTGGCTGCAACAGAGACCTACCAAATGAACTCGATTCCTGTCACAAGAGACCGACATTTCACGTCGATTGTGAGAGCGAATACTCCACCTGGACTGTACGTACATTCCTACCGAGTATCTGTTGTCCGTGCAATAAACCAGCAGATGCTCCTCGGCGGCTCCAGTTTTGGGTGCGGCTGTTCACTGAGATAACTATGACTGGCTTGGACATGGGTCTGTTCTTTATGTCTGATGACGGCTGGTTTCATCTGAGTGGTTGTGTCACTCACAGAACCACAGGTCCTGACCAGCGGAGAATCCGCATAGCTTCTACGGAACACCATTGCATAGTGAGGAGGTTGGGATTTGGTGTGCAGTGTCTGCACGCGTCATTGTTGGTCACTGAGCGAGGTGGTGCAGTGGTCATCGGACTCGACTCACTTTCGGGAGGACGACGGTTAAAACCTGCGTCCGGCCATACTGAATTTCGTTTCCTGTGATTTCCCTAAATCGCCTCAGGCAAATGCCGGCATGGTTCCTTTGAAAGGGCACGGCCGATTTGGTTCTCCCATCCATCCCTGAACCGATGCGATCGATGACCTCGCTGTTTGGTCTCCTCCCCCAAATCAGACAAGCATTATTGGTCCCATCTTCTCTCATCAGACGCTGACTTCGGCGCGTTACATTGCCAACATTTTGAAACCATTTGTGGCAGCATTAACGGAGAAGGAAAAGACTACAGTTACTTTCAGCAGGAAGCACATTTACACCATCTTCACGTCTGCTAACTACTCTGTCAGGCGTCAGTCTGGTCGCGGCTCTAGCTCGTCACCCACGTCACCTGATTATTTTGTGTGGGGAGGCCTCAAGTTGAAGATGTATCACAACAACCATCAGTCTTCAAGAACTGTAGCAGGACATTTCGGACGAGTGTGCAGCAATTCCAGCAGCCCAGTTTCGACCTGCCTTCAGCAGCTAGCTGACCAGGGCCCGAAAGTGCCAAGAGATGAATGGCGCCCACGTTTATAGTCAGATTGGTACTGTATTTCCTTTCTTCTGTTGTGTTTCTTTGTATCCTGGAACTCTGTTCTCCGGGCCACTTGTATTTGGCCCACCCTGCAGATTTAGACACTGCTTTGGATGGTATTACTGAAACACACTCACTGATATTGTTCAGACAGTAGGGATGAAATAAATAGGCCAAAGAATTATCTGCTGCCTCTACAGGTAATTATTTTCCTCTTTATCACAGAGCTATGCCATTCTGTTTTGTACCCAATAGCAGCGTGCTACGGTATTCTAATGAGGATATATCAAAGTGTAGCAGATCTTTACTGTAATAGGTAACCCTCTACTGCCGAAAAAATGCACCACTCTCGAGGAGGAGATCATTTTACTGAGAAGTGATGTGACAGGTACTTCATCATTGTAGGAGTATATGATAACATTCAGACCGAACGACATGCGCATGTCACAGCAACGGGTACTCAAAACAGTCGCATCAAGAAATAGTGTACACCCCCTCCCCCACGCCTTCCCCCTCCTCCGACCGATAGTGCAACCGTATCGACAGCATATTGGCGAGGCATTAGTCTCCATGGACGACAATTCGCACCCCCATCGTGCACATCCTGTGACTGACATCCTTCAGGGTAACGACATTGCTCGACTAGAGTCGCCAGCATGTTCCCCACACATGAACTTTATCGAACATGCCTGGGACAGAATGTAAAGGGCTGCTTATGGACGACGTGCCCCACCAACCACTCTGAGGGATCTACGCCGTATCGCCGTCGTGGAGTGGGCAAACTGGAACAGTAATGTCTTAATGAACTTGTGGATAGTACGCCATGACGAATACGGGCATGCATCAGTGCAAGATTACTTGCTACTGAGTATTAGAGGTACCCGTGTGTACAGCTATCTGGACCATCACCTCTGAAGGTCTCGCTGTTTGGTGGTACAACATACAATGTGCGGTTTTTCATGAGCAATAAAAAGGGCAGAATTGATGTTTATGTTTGTCTCTACTCTAATTTCTTGTACAGGTTCCGGAAATCTCGGAACCTAGGTGATGCAAAACTTTTTTTGACGTGTGCATTTTACACGACAGGCCCGTTCCGGCTTTTTGCTATTACCAAGTGACTTGCTAAAGTAACATTGGTAAGATGATCTATACCGAAAGTACTTACTATGAACAGTCTCGAAGAACTGGAAGTACATATTCATTAAAGGAAACATGGACACGAAAGTCTAAACAAACACAGATTTTAAACTCAAGTACCGTCTCAAAAACTTTACTGTCATAACAGACTACAAAAAAGGTAGTCATATGTAAAACAACATATACACAGATCATACATACAGAATAAGAACAACGAAATTTAACACCATCTCTGGCAGGATCTAAATACTTTGTAAACATATAGAAACTTTGTAAGGAACTATCAAAATACTGAACAGTCAAAATAACTGGCAAATACGTATTTTTTACGTTTCGTAAGTACAAAAAATATTTAGTTACTAGGACGTAAAAAATGGCTCTGAGTACTATGGGACTTAACATCTGAGGTCATCAGTCCCCTAGAACTTAGAACTACTTAAACCTAACTAACCTAAGGACAGCACACACATCCATGACCGATGCAGGATTCGAACCTGCGACCGAAGTGGTCGCGCAGTTCCAAACTGTAGAGCCTAGAACCGCTCGGCCACCCCCGCTGGCTACTAGGACGAGATTAAAAAATTTGCTATACGTAAGTATCCATCCAAATATAAAACAGCCATGATTTATGTACAGATCGTCCTACCAATGTTATTTTCTCAGTTCACCTGATACTGACAATTAGCGAAAACAGGCCTGGCACGTAAAATATTAGAAATATATTTTCTTATAGTACCTGTTTTTGAAGATTTCACTTTCATACGCTGCGGTTTTATTTAAGAAGAACGCTTTCCAACGGCTGCAGTTGCCCACAACATAAAATGTGTTCTGATTGTAAGGGTGGCGAGTGGTATCCGCTAAAGGACTGCCCAAATCACCTTACACCTGTTGCAGCAATTCGGCAATCGTTCTGGCATGCCTTTGTGAACGAGTAAATTCACACTTTACCATGTCTCGTACGTGTTACATTGCCGACACGTCTGGTGATCTTCCAGGCCAGGGCAGACAAAGAGGGCGACGTTGCGTCACAGCTGCTGTATGTGGACATGCATTGTCCTGTTGAAAAAGCACGTCACCCTCCTGTCGAGTTGATGGCAGTAGCATTGGGATGACAGCCCGTGCAGTGTCGTGGGCATTGGTTACTTTACCAGTCACAGACAGCAGATGTGGCCGCAAGTTGTAACTGATGGCCCAGCCACACCACGAAGCCTCGTATCGGACCTGTGATTTGGGCCAATGCACTCTGGAATAGTCCCATGTGACTAAAAGAAAGGATCGAGTAAGATGACATATCCTTCGGCATCCAGAAATTATCATTTAGTTAATCTCGGTTGCCACAAGTTTCCCCAAGTAAAATTCCCTGATATTTCCCTGATTTCCAGACAAGTTTTAGCATCTTCCCCTGACAAATGTTTCAAATCTCAAGGGTAAGTAAAGACATAAGTTGACATAAAAATGTAAGGACTTCTGTGTTTCTAAATGTGTGAACAAAAATCTTAAGTACTAACAAAACTTTATTCACATGAAGTGCTGAGCGCTATTAACAAGGGATTTCAGATCGATTCCGTATTTCTGGAAGGCTTTTGACACTGTACCACACAAGCGACTCGTAGTGAAATTGCGTGCTTATGGAATATCGTCTCAGTTATGTGACTGGACCTGTGGTTTCCTGTCAAAGAGGTCAAAGTTCGTAGTAATTGACGGAATGTCATCGAGTAAAACAGAAGTGATTTCTGGCGTTCCCAAAGATAGTGTTATGGGCCCTTTGCTGTTCCTTATCTGTATAAACGATTTGGGAGACAATCTGAGCAGCCGTCTTCGGTTGTTTGCCGATGACGCTGTCGTTTATCGACTAATAAAGTCATCAGAAGATCAAAACAAAGTGCAAAACGATTTAGGAAAGGTATCTGAATGGTGCGAAAATTGGCAATTGATCCTAAATAACGAAAATTGTGATGTCATGGACATGAGTGGTAAAAGGATTTGTTAAACTTCGGTTACACGGTAAATCAAATTCGACTAAATACCTAAGACTTAACAATTTCGAAGAACTTAAAATTGGAATGAACACACAGAAAATGTTGTGAGGAAGGCTAACCAAAGACTGCGTTTTGTTGGCAGAACACTTAGAAAATGTAACAGACCTACTAAGGAGAGTGCCTATACTACGCTTGTCCGTCCTCTTTTAGAATACTGCTGTTCGGTGTGGGATCTTTACCAGATAGGACTGACGGAGTACATCAAAAAAGTTCAAAGAAAGGCAGCATTCCAATCACCAACTTTCTTCTCCGAATGCTGAAATATTTTGTTGACACCGACGTAAGTAGGGAGGAACGATCACCACGATAAAATAAGGGAAATCAGAGCTCGTACGGAAAGATTTAGGTGTTCATTCTTTCCGCGCACTATACGAGATTGGAATAATAGAGATTTGTGAAGGTGGTTCGATGAACCCTCTGCCAGGCACTTAAATGTGATTTGCAGAGTATTCATGTAGATGTAGAACATATTGTGTAATGAACTGTTTTTAGACGGAGAATGCAACCCAAATAGTATGCGTGTTTCATTAAGACCACTGATATTTTATTTCAATAGAGCAAAACAGATTCAAAATATCTTCAATGCTTTCAGAAATAACCTCATAAAGTAGGCCTCTTGAATGAAATATATAAGGTGGGGAAGAGTTGTGTAAGCGAACACTATAAATGACTGCCAAAAAAATGTTGGTTCTACTATGTTCGTTATTGTCAGTATTACCCACAGCGTGACGTCTATTATTCTACAGGTATTGTGTCATTTTTCTTTCACGAAATACGTGAGTACACAGCGTACAAACTGCCAGCGACTGCCACAATTGTCTTCTGCTTAACATCCGTACTTTCTATTATATAAACTATTTCGGAAGTGCCAGAGTGTACCAGAGTAAATAAAAAATGTCTATGAAACGCCGCACTGTACAATGTACTTGCGATGAGACAGTCGCAATTCGTGAAATCCACCGCCAGTGGCCTCTGGCCTTCCGAGGAGCAGCACAGTCGTGCGTCCACGGATAAACCACGAAAATTCGCCGCTTTACACCACACATGGACAGACCCGGCGTGCAGGCAGATCGGTGAGAGAAGATTCGACAGGCAGGGCTCACACGTTAGTGGGAAACTGTGAGCTTCAGATCGGCAGGCCCCATCCATTAGAGATACACACAAAAATGGCTTGCGGTTTTGGCCCATCATGGAAGTCCACTCGCATGGCCAGATATTCACGTGTCACAGACACCATGTTGATGGAATGAGTCAGCGGTGATCACCTACACATTGTTACTTTCGCAAGTACTCTGAGAATGAATACTGATGAGGATACGTAGCAACTCACCGTGAAGATGATTGCTGAGCCACAGGCAGGCACGTAGAAAAGACAATGACACACTCTCAACTAAATTTTTGGCCATAGCCTTTGTCAGAAAACGAGGGCTCACTCACACGTATTCACACAGTCACTCAGACACAACTCATGCACACGTGACTTATGTCTCTGGCTGCTACATCAACAAGATCTGAGGATCAGGTCCAAACAAACCACTCCTCACACCCCGCCTGCCCCTCGTCGGCAGCTGCTAGGCTAGCAGCCAGTAGTGATGGCAGCACTGACTGCAAGCTGAGGGAAGGGTTGGGAAGCAGAGAAGTAGCAACAATGCAGAGCCACAACAATGCAGAGCCGCAACAATGCAGAGCCGCAACAATGCAGAGCCGCAACAATGCAGAGCCGCAACAATGCAGAGCCGCAACAATGCAGAGCCGCAACAATGCAGAGCCGCAACAATGCAGAGCCGCAACAATGCAGAGCCGCAACAATGCAGAGCCGCAACAATGCAGAGCCGCAACAATGCAGAGCTGCAACAATGCAGAGCCGCAACAATGCAGAGTAGGGAAGCAGCGAACATATTCTGCTGCGCCCTGCCAGCAACGAAGCGTAACATCTCAGTATATGAACATTTCACGCTACTGAGAGAAAAACGAGATTTTTCCAGTGTTTCTTCAAATTTCCATGATATTTCCCTGATTCCCCTGACACATTTGAAATCCCCCGATATTCCCCGATTTCCGGAACTTGTGGCAACCATGGTAATGGAAGGAAACGTTCAGGGCGAATACTGTAGAGTAGGACTTCTGCTGTAAGTATTTTCAAACGTATGTAGGTGTGTAGAAATGAAAAAGCTTGCACAGGATATGACAGCATGGAGAGCTGCGTGAGCCAGCCTTCCAACTGAACACACCACAACACCAACGAGTCTGCATGCTGGACACAGTGGAGCTACTACTGATGTTGTAGTCCGGGCTGCGATTTCGTATGACAGCACTCTCGATGTTATCCCACGCATCCTGACTGCAAATTTGTACTTCACTCTGGTGAATCGACCTTTTGTGTTGCTGTTCATGAACGGCGTTCCAGAGTGTGTTTTGCAACAGGATAAACTCCGCCAGCATGCTCTACAGTGTGTTGATGTGCTGCCTTGGCCTGCTCGATCACCAGATCTGTCACCAGCCGAGCCCATATAGGACCTCGTCGTACGACCACTCCACCTTCGTCCATAAACAGGATTAAGCGACCTTGTATTGGTCACCCGAGTGCAACAGACATCGAACTCCATCCCATAAACCGACATTCAGCACCTGTACATCACAATTCATACACGTTTGTATTCAACATTCTGACGCTTACACTGGTTATTCATGTACCAGCGTTTCACATTTGCGGCACCAACGGCCTTGCCGTAGTGCTACATCTACAGCTACATCTACATCTACATACATACTCCGCAATCCACCATACGGTGCGTGGCGGAGGGTACCTCGTACCACAACTAGCATCTTCTCTCCCTGTTCCAATCCCAAACAGAACGAGGGAAAAATGACTGCCTATATGCCTCTGTACGAGCCCTAATCTCTCTTATCTCATCTTTGTGGTCTTTCCGCGAAATGTAAGTTGGCGGCAGTAAAATTGTACTGCAGTTAGCCTCAAATGCTGGGTCTGTAAATTTCCTCAGTAGCGATTCACGAAAAAAACGCCTCATTTCCTCCAGAGACTCCCACCCAGGTTCCTGAAGCATTTCCGTAACACTCGCGTGATGATCAAAGCTACCAGTAACAAATCTAGCAGCCCGCCTCTGAATTGCTTCTATGTCCTCCCTCAATCCGACCTGATAGGGATCCCAAACGCTCGAGCAGTACTCAAGAACAGGTCGTATTAGTGTTTTATAAGCGGTCTCCTTTACAGATGAACCACATCTTCCCAAAATTCTACCAATGAACCGAAGACGACTATCTGCCTTCCCCACAACTGCCATTACATGCTTGTCCTACTTCCTATCGCTCTGCACCGATTCCCGTCAGATCACCAAAGTTAAGCGCTGTCGGGCTGGGCTAGCACTTTGATGGGTAACCATTCGGTCTGCCGAGCGCTGTTGGCAAGCGGGGTGCACTCAGCTCTTGCGAGTCAAACTGAGGAGCTACTTGACTGAGAAGTAGAGGCTCCGGTCTTGTAAACTGACATACGGCCAGGAGAGCAGTGTGCTGACCACATAGCCCTCCACATCCGCATCGAGTGACGCGTGTGGGTTGAGGATGACACGGCGGCCGGTCGGTAGCGTTGGGCCTTCCAAGGCATGTTCGCAAGGAGTTTATGATTTTCGTATTTGCAATGGCTTGTCCTTCGCTTATTAAAACCTCTCATCTTGCACTGTTACTTAAATATGTTATCTAGACAAAGCCACTCCCGAAATTTCATTACTCTAATTTTTTTTGGGGTTACGATCTTTTCCGTCAGTGTTTATTAATTCCTCGTACATGCATCTCGCGAGAAGACCGTGCAGGTATAATCAGAGAGATTCGAACCCACACAGAGGCTTACCAGCAGTCATTTTTCCGGCGAATCTTTAGCGCCTGGAACAGGAAATATGGAGAAGCGATAGTGGTGAACGAACTGCCCTCCGCCACACGCCGTAAGTTGGTTTGTGGAGTATAAATGTATATGCACATCAGTCAAGTTTCCCGAAATTATTCCACCAGTACCAGCTCTACCACCCGTCATAATAAATACGCATACAAGATTGTTGAGTCCTGATTAAAGCACCCTGTAACTCTTTTCTGTCGCAGTATTTATTGCTCCCCACTGTTTTAATTCGGCTAAACGAATGGACACTGCCAACAGCCGCACGCCTCCACCATTTGCGGATGGAAATACCGCTATCGGCAGGGTGCTCGATGCAGTGGATTAATTTAAGAGAAAAACAAAATGGCAGCCACCCGGTGCGCTGCAATTGGCAGTGCCTCATTATAGCTGAATCTGCCTCTTGTTTGCGACGATTTAATGCTCTATCTATTCCCGTCACAGACATAAAAGGAGCAGGACGAATGTGTTACACTAGTGCTTTTATGTCTCTTTAGATAAAAATTTCTATTAACCGTGTACGAACTATTATTTGACACACGCCACTACAATACTTCTTTACGGACCGCTTTCCGAACTACAGAGCTAACATTGCACCCTGGCAAGAGAAGTAACGCAAGCCCAAAAATAGAAATTTTTAGTTTATGTCAACCGAAAAACACGAGTTAAGTGGCCCGAATGTTCACAAAAAACGTCGTCACATCTCTATATCGCAATTCCTCCACTTCAGGGCCGTTGCATCCGTTCTGTTAATGACTTCACGATTCGCTACAGCTAGAATGGCGTCGCTTTAGGGCTGCCATTGGCAAGTGTGCACGGGTCATTCAAGGAGAGCGGCACATTCTGAGTCGTGAGTTTTCATGTATGGGCTAAGTTGAACGTCATCTTTTTAATATCATAAATTATTACGATATTTGTGTTTATACAGTGTCTGTGTCTTAACATTTGAATGTGTTACGGACATGCATGCATGTCTGAAGGAACAGGCACTGCAGTGACGGTTACAATTTTTGTAAACATTACGAAATTTCGTGCGTTGCAGCATATAAAAAAAATGGAAATTTCTGCAATAAAGAAAAATTGGACTAGAGATCAACATAAAAATCAATTCCGCTCTTTTCATTGCTCATGAAAACCACACATTGCATGTTGTACCACCATACAGCGAGACCTTCAGAGATGGTGGTCCAGATTGCTGTACACACCAGTACTCCTAATACCCAGTGGCACATCCTGTTGCATTGATGCACGCCTGTATTCGTCGTAGCATACTATTCACAAGTTCATCAAGGTACTGTTGGTCCAGACTGCCCCACTCCTCAACGGTGATTCGGCGTAGATCCCTCACAGTGGTTGGTGGATCACGTCGTCCATAAACAGCCTTTCTCAATCTATCCCAGGCATTTTCGATAGGGGTGGTGTCTGGAGAACATGCTGGCCACTCTTGACGAGCGGTGTCGTTATCCTGAAGGAAGTCATTCACAATATGTGCACGATGGGGGCGCGAAATGTCGTCCATGAAGACGAATGCCTCGCCAATACGCTGCCGATACGGTTACACTATCGGTCGGAGGATGGCATTCACGTAACGTACAGCCGTTGCGGCGCCTTCCATGACCACCAGCGGCGTACGTCGGCCCCACATAATGCCACCCCAAAACAGCAGGGAACTTCCACCTTGCTGCACTCGATGGACAGTGTGTCTACGGCGTTCGGACTGACTGGGTTGCCTCGAAACACGTCTCCGACGATTGTCTGGTTGAAGCCAAATGCGACACTCATCGGTGAAGAGAACGTGATGCAAATCCTGAGCGGTCGATTCGGCATGTTGTTGGGCCCATCTGTACGGCGCTGCATGTAGATATGGACCTCGCCATGGACGTCGGGAGTGAAGTTGCGCGTCATGGAGCCTGTTGCGCACAGTTCGCGTCGTAACACGACTTCCTGTGAGTGCACGAAAAGCATTATTCAAGATGGTGGCGTTACTGTCAGGGTTCCTCTGGGCCATAATCCGTAGGTAGCGGTCATCCACTGCAGGAGTAGCCCTTGGGCGGTCTGAGCGAGGTATGTCATCGACAGTTCCTGTTTCTCTGTACTTCCTCCAAGTCGAAACAACATCGCTTTGGTTCACTCCGAGACGCCTGGACACTTTCCTTGTTGAGAGCCCTTCCTGGTATAAAATAACAATGCGGACTCGATCGAACCGCGGTATAGACCGTCTAGGCATACCTAAACTTTAGACAACACGAGGCGTGTACCTCCTTCCTGGTGGAATGACTGGGAGTGATTGGCTGTCAGAACCCCCTCCGTCTAATAGGCGTTGCTTATGCATGTTTGTTTTCATCTTTGGGCGGGTTTAGTGATATCCCTGAACAGTCAAAGAAATTGTGTCTATGATACAATATCCACAGCCAAGGTTTATCTTCAGGAGTTCTGGAAACCGGGCTGATGCAAAGCTTTTTTTGATGTGTATAAGCCCATTTACCATTCTGCGTCTTCGTAAATTATGTTCATTAAATTGCGCCTAATTGATGTTCGTTTTAACACTGTGTTAATTTTCGCAAATTACACATTTGCATTTCTCTTTTTGCAATACAATTTCAACTAGTTCATTTTTTATTTCAACTTATGTGCTAATTTTGTCTTGGAAGTTCGAATGTCATATTATATTACAGAAGTAAAAAAAGCATATTGTTACTTGACGGAGGAAAAGTGGCATAATGTGAGGGATCATAACCAAAACGATAATGTTTTTGGAAAAATCAAGAAAGAAAAGTGACAACTCGAAGACTCGATTGATAATTACCTAATAACACCTCACTTTCGACAGTACAGAACTACCTGTCAGTGTTACTGTTGAACAGA
The DNA here is from genome assembly GCF_021461385.2 of Schistocerca piceifrons. Lineage (NCBI taxonomy): Eukaryota > Metazoa > Arthropoda > Insecta > Orthoptera > Acrididae > Schistocerca > Schistocerca piceifrons. The sequence continues at coordinate 115,966,949 of NC_060147.1, read as the reverse complement.
CTATAACGGAATTTACTGCCAAAATTACATACTTGAAATTTAATGGACTCCATATTGTTCAGCATGTTGTTGTTGTTGTGGTCTTCAGTCCTGAGACTGGTTTGATGCAGCTCTCCATGCTACTCTATCCTGTGCAAGCTTCTTCATCTCCCAGTACCTACTGCAACCTACATCATTCTGAATCTGTTCAGTGTATTCATCTCTTGGTCTCCCTCTACGATTTTTACCCTCCACGCTGCCCTCCAGTACCAAATTGGTGATCCCTTGATGCCTCAGAACATGTACTATCAACCGATCCCTTCTTCTAGTCAAGTTGTGCCACAAACTTCTCTTCTCCCCAATCCTATTCAACACTTCCTCATTAGTTATGTGATCTACCCATCTAATCTTCAGCATTCTTCTGTAGCACCACATTTCGAAAGCTTCTATTCTCTTCTTGTCTAAACTATTTATCGTCCATGTTTCACTTCCATACATGGCTACACTCCATACAAATACTTTCAGAAATGACTTCCTGACACTTAAATCTATACTCGATGTTAACAAATTTCTCTTCTTCAGAAACGCTTTTCTTGCCATTGCCAGTCTACATTTTATATCCTCTCTACTTCGACCATTGTCAGTTATTTTGCTCCCCAAATAGCAAAACTCCTTTACTACTTTAAGTGTCTCATTTCCTAATCTAATTCCCTCAGCATCACCCGACTTAATTCGACTACATTCCGTTATCCTCGTTTTGCTTTTGTTGATGTTCATCTTATATCTTCCTTTCAAGACACTGTCCATTCCGTTCAGCTGCTCTTCCAAGTCCTTTGCTGTCTCTGACAGAATTGCAATGTCATCGGCGTTCAGCATAGAATTCATTGGGTCGATTTTTCTGAAGTATCGCACGTTTTGAGTTGGTGTCACTATTCTTGCCAGGGTGATTGCTTTCTCGGTAACGCCTGTGTGACGAAACGACCACTGTCATTACTCTCTAGTTAAATCCAGTAATGCACACTGATTTCCGTAATTACACTGACTGACAACAAAGGGGAGCGGCCAAACAGAAGTTCAGCTGTCAATGTAACTTCGTACACATAAACATCTTTCGCGCATATGTAAATGATTTATAGAGCTTCAATTGTCCCTGACAGAGTATAAATAAAATGAAATGTGTTGGCAGTTGTGCATACGAACAAGCATCAGTTGTATAATGCAATAACGACAGTGAAAATTTGAGCCGGACCGGGACTCGAACCCAGATTTCCCACTTATCGTTCCGCCACAACTTTTCGCTGTCGTCATTGCATTATACAACTGATGCTTGTTCATATTCTCGATTGTGAATGCTGTTTCATAACTCCTGTAGTCGCAGCAATGCCTATTGTTTCGCTCATGCATTCATGTCCGAAGGAACATAGCATCGTTATTAGGTACTGCAATATACACTCCTGGAAATGGAAAAAAGAACACATTGACACCGGTGTGTCAGACCCACCATACTTGCTCCGGACACTGCGAGAGGGCTGTACAAGCAATGATCACACGCACGGCACAGCGGACACACCAGGAACCGCGGTGTTGGCCGTCGAATGGCGCTAGCTGCGCAGCATTTGTGCACCGCCGCCGTCAGTGTCAGCCAGTTTGCCGTGGCATACGGAGCTCCATCGCAGTCTTTAACACTGGTAGCATGCCGCGACAGCGTGGACGTGAACCGTATGTGCAGTTGACGGACTTTGAGCGAGGGCGTATAGTGGGCATGCGGGAGGCCGGGCGGACGTACCGCCGAATTGCTCAACACGTGGGGCGTGAGATCTCCACAGTACATCATGTTGTCGCCAGTGGTCGGCGGAAGGTGCACGTGCCCGTCGACCTGGGACCGGACCGCAGCGACGCACAGATGCACGCCAAGACCGTAGGATCCTACGCAGTGTCGTAGGGGACCGCACCGCCACTTCCCAGCAAATTAGGGACACTGTTGCTCCTGGGGTATCGGCGAGGACCATTCGCAACCGTCTCCATGAAGCTGGGCTACGGTCCCGCACACCGTTAGGCCGTCTTCCGCTCACGCCCCAACATCGTGCAGCCCGCCTCCAGTGGTGTCGCGACAGGCGTGAATGGAGGGACGAATGGAGACGTGTCGTCTTCAGCGATGAGAGTCGCTTCTGCCTTGGCGTCAATGATGGTCGTATGCGTGTTTGGCGCCGTGCAGGTGAGCGCCACAATCAGGACTGCATACGACCGAGGCACACAGGGCCAACACCCGGCATCATGGTGTGGGGAGCGATCTCCTACACTGGCCCTACACCACTGGTGATCGTCGAGGGGACACTGAATAGTGCACGGTACATCCAAACCGTCATCGAACCCATCGTTCTACCATTCCTAGACCGGCAAGGGAACTTGCTGTTCCAACAGGACAATGCACGTCCGCATGTATCCCGTGCCACCCAACGTGCTCTAGAAGGTGTAAGTCAACTACCCTGGCCAGCAAGATCTCCGGATCTGTCCCCCATTGAGCATGTTTGGGACTGGATGAAGCGTCGTCTCACGCGGTCTGCACGTCCAGCACGAACGCTGGTCCAACTGAGGCGCCAGGTGGAAATGGCATGGCAAGCCGTTCCACAGGACTACATCCAGCATCTCTACGATCGTCTCCATGGGAGAATAGCAGCCTGCATTGCTGCGAAAGGTGGATATACACTGTACTAGTGCCGACATTGTGCATGCTCTGTTGCCTGTGTCTATGTGCCTGTGGTTCTGTCAGTGTGATCATGTGATGTATCTGACCCCAGGAATGCGTCAATAAAGTTTCCCCTTCCTGGGACAATGAATTCACGGTGTTCTTATTTCAATTTCCAGGAGTGTAGTATAGAGTACATTAATGTTATTCATGTAAGTACGTGTGCGATTGGCTGAAATAAGCAGAACAGCTCAAAACACTGTATGCATGATAAAATACGATTAACTTTTTATTCCTGTTCGAAAACTAACAAACTTCAGGTTGTTTTGTCCGAAAATAAATTATCTGCAAGATAGCATAGTAGTTATTGAAGAAAACTCATTACACATTTTTCTATTGGTTAAAAACAAAGTAATATTTTTCCTGCAATTTTTTTTATAGCATTTTTCCCGTTTTGTGCGTTGTCATCGATAAAGCTTTAAATTCTCATCAAACAATATTTCATTTTGCGCATGGCTCGATGTAAGTCTGGTTTGGTACTTGCATCGTTTTGCACATCCAAAGATATTTCGATCGTTTTAAGCCACTGGTGCTTAAAATTTTTAACATGTAAACAATGAAATGGTTATCAACTATAATAACTAGTTACTTTTAATTGTATCTGAATGTAGAGCTCGAAATGCAAAGCATTTCTATGAAACACAGTTTTAAGCGCAAACGCGTGGTACTTCGCACGTAAAACCCGACCGATGAAAGATGTTTAAAAACTTTTTTATAATTACCGAAATAATATCTTTTTATCATCTGAATCAAATTAAACCATTTCAGCGCGTGCTATTCTAGTAAAACATGAGTCTACGTGCACTTTATGTGCAAATTCAGAACACTATATCGTGGCAACGGATAAAGCTTTCATAGAACCACCGGACGACCATTAATTACATGTATTTATCTACAGATTCACACAAGTTTGAAACACAGAAATGGCGCGCGTAACAAAACTCACAAAAACCTTGTTTTTTGCACCTGAAATCCGAATGAAGCTAGATTTTTGGAAGCTAATTTTCAATTTGATACAAAGAACGAATTTTTTATTTATTTGTTTCGCTGTAAACCGTTTCCGCGCGTTCAGTTCACGTAAGAACGATTTTTACTTGTTACATTTAGTTCGACTTTACACTATCGTATCTCGGCAACGAATTAAAAATTTCGTTTTGGGAGACTGATAACCTAGCAGTTTAGTCTCTTTACTCCCCAAACCAACCGACCAACTTGATGCATTTATATACTGTCATGCAAAGTTTGAACAGATTGCTGAAAGCTTAAAGTATAGAGGTAGCGCGCTTCAAAAATCTCCGAGAACGTATCTTTTGCATTTAAACTCCAAAGGAACCCAGATTTTTTAAAACTGTTAAAACTTATCTTAGGCCGAGATCCGATACACCAATGCACCGAATCTGAACCAGCAGTCTCTCTCCAGTCCAGAATGATTGATGTTGACTGTTTTTGCATGTAAAATACGAACGGTGCATATACAAATTGCGCCATTAGCTGTGTATTAATTTTAGCTCAATTAACATCTTTTTCAAGAGGAATTAATCGATTCGCACAATTTTCCTAGGCACCAAATCCGGTTCGTCGTTCAAAACTTGCTTAATACCGGCTGATCAAAAAGTCAGTATAAATTAGAAAACTGAATAAATCACGGAATAATATAGATAGAGAGGCACAAATTGACACACAAGCATGGAATGACATGGACCAAAACAATACAACAGTTCAAGAAAGTCTGACAGATGGCGCTTCATCTGATCAGAATGGCAATAATTATCATAACAAAGTAAGACAAAGCAAAGATGATGTTCTTTACAGAAAATGCTCAATATGTCCACCATCATTCTTGAACAATAGCTGTAGTCGAGGAATAATGTTGTGAACAGCACTGTAAAGCTTATCCGGAGTTATGGTGAGGCATTGGCGTCGGATTTTGTCTTTCATCATCCCTAGAGATGTCGGTCGATCACGATACACGTGCGACTTTAGGTAACTCCAAAGCCAATAATCGCACGGACTGAGGTCCGGGGATCTGGGAGGTCAAGCATGACGAAAGTGGCGGCTGAGCACACGATCATCACCAAACGACGCGCGCAAGAGATCTTTCACGCGTCTACAAATATGGGGTTCGTTTTTTTTATTTTATTTTTTTTTGTTCTAATAAAGCCACATGTCATTCTAAGCACGTGTGTCAGTTTTTACCTCTCTATCTACATTATTCCGTGGTTTATTAAGTTTTCAAATTTGTACTGACTTTTTGATCATCCGGTATATTAAAACTTAGCGACAGTAACACAGATGTTGGAATGGTTATGCAAGTGACCGATGGTCCGGGCTAAACCAAAAACTTTTCACCCCATGTTCGTAGCTCAAAAACGAACCGAGCACTAACACCTACACTCGAAACCGCAATTCTGCGTGGGGCCTTCTCATACATATTTGCTACAGCACTTCCGCGGTGTAACAATTAGGTGAATTCATTTAAAAATAAAAACCGTGATGCAACAGTAGGCCAGTAAATAGTAAATGTTCGACTGTGACAGCGCTGTTCCTTTGTTATCTTTAAACTGCGTTGCAGCGGCGTCCGCCATTAGACACTCGATTTATTGCTATCTGATGCATTTCCGCTAGCAGCGCAGGGCTACAGCGACGAGTGCGTCCTGTTTAATTAACTCGCCTTCACTGGCGGAGTCGGCGTTTTCATTAGCGTCGGCTTCATGGTTTAATGCGGTTAGTGACCGCATTTCAAAGCACAGACTTGCACTCTGCACCGCCGGTTCACTTGAGGGCTAGCGGGTTAGTAACTGCAATCTGAGACTATAATTACGTATGACGCACACAACAGAACTGTACAAAAGGGGAACGGATTGGATGACTGTGATACTAGAAGTGCTACCATCTCTGGTAGCAATCCCTCCGCATCATTCATCTACATCTACATACATACTCCGCAATCCACCATACGATGCGTGGCGGAGGGTACCTCGTACCACAACTAGCATCAACTCTCCCTGTTCCAATCCCAAACAGAACGAGGGAAAAATGACTGCCTATATGCCTCTGTACGAGCCCTAATCTCTCTTATCTTATCTTTGTGGTCTTTCCGCGAAATATATGTTGGCGGCAGTAAAATTGTATTGCAGTCAGCCTCAAATGCTGGTTCTCTAAATTTCCTCAGTAGCGATTCACGAAAAGAACGCCTCCTTTCCTCTAGAGACTCTCACCCGAGTTCCTGAAGCATTTCCGTAACACTCGCGTGATGATCAAAGCTACCAGTAACAAATCTAGCAGCCCGCCTCTGAATTGCTTCTATGTCCTCCCTCAATCCGACCTGATAGCGATCCCAAACGCTCGAGCAGTACTCAAGAACAGGTCGTATTAGTGTTTTATAAGCGGTCTCCTTTACAGATGAACCACATCTTCCCAAAATTCTATCAATGAACCGAAGACGACTATCCGCCTTCCCCACAACTGCCACTACATGCTTGTCCCTCTTCATATCGCTCTGCAATGTTACGCCCAAATATTTAACCGACGTGACTGTGTCAAGCGCTACACTATTAATGGGGTATTCAAACATTACGGGATCCTTTTTCCTATTCATCTGCATTAATTTACATTTATCTATATTTAGAGTTACCTGCCATTCTTTACACCAATCACAAATGATCTTGTATCCTCCTACAGTCACTAAACGACGATACCTTCCCGTACACCACAGCATCATCAGCAATCAGCCGCACATTGCTATCCACCCTACCCAAAAGATGATTTATGTAGGTAGAAAACAACAGCGGACCTACCACACTTCCCTGGGGCACTCTAGATGATACCCTCACCTCCGATGAACACTCACCATCTAGGACAACGTACTGGGTTCTATTACTTAAGAAGTCATCGAGTCACTCAGATACATGGTAACCAATCCCATATGCTCGTACATTAGTTAGGAGTCTGCATTGGGGCACCGAGTCAAACGCTTTCCGGAAGTCAAGGAATATGGCATCCGTCTGATACCCTTCATCTATGGTTCGCAAGACATCATGAGAAAAAAGGGCGAGTTGCGTTTCGCAGGAGCGATGCTTTCTAAAGCCGTGCTGATGCATGGACAGCAACTTCTCTGTCTTAAGGAAATTCATTATATTCGAACTGAGAATATGTTCGAGAATCCTGCAGCAAACCGATGTCTGTAATTTTGAGGATCCGTCCTTCTACCCTCCTTATATACAGGCGTCACCTGCGCTTTATTCCAGTCGCTCTGGACTTTACGTTGGGCAAGAGATTCGTGATAAATGCAAGCTAAGTGAGGAGCCAATGCAGTAGAGTGCTCTCTGTAAAACCAGATTGGAATCCCATCAGGATCTGGTGATTATTTATTTTCAACTCATTCAGCTGCTTCACAAGCCCAGGGATGTCTATCAGTATGTCCTCCATACGGGAAGCTGTACGAGACTCAAACGGCGGTATGTTTGTACGATCCTCCTGCGTGAAAGATTTCTCAAATGCTAAATTTAAAATTTCAGCTTTCATTTTGCTGTCTTCCGTTGCCAGGCCAGACTAATCAGTGAGTGACTGGATGGAAACCTTCGACCCGCTCACCGATTTTACGTAAGACCAGAATTTCCTTGGGTTTTCAGAAATATATTTTGCTAAGGTATGACGGTGGTAGTGGTTGAATGCTTCGCGCATCGCCCTTTTTTTACAGCAGCACGAATCTCTACTAACTTTTGCCTGTCCTCATTCTCCCGATTCTCCCCATTCAGCCGTAGTGTCTCAACAAGAAGCGGACTGCAATCTTCTCCCGCATCACTAGAGTCGTGGACGTAGTTGGGAGGACAAGTTGTGACTTATGTCTTTCAATCTAAAAATTGGTCTCAGTTAACATAAAATATAGAAAGTCATAAACGTGAATTACAAATTTTTTATGAACAGGAAAGACAACAACATTAAATTAATGAAAAAAGTTTAGTGTTTTAGAAGATCGTAAAGACATAAACAAGAAGAGCGTTTTTTAAAGAAAGGTATTTAAGTAAAGAGTGGAAGATGTAACTGGTGTGACACAAAAAGTAAGAAAATCAATAACACATCGTTGGTGCTGAAGAAGAGTTGACAGTTTAAAGAAAACCGTAACAGCAACATGGGAAAATGTGCTGGATCAGAGAGAACACATCCGAAATGTCTTAGAGGCAGTGAGAGAAGATTTGGTAAGCGGAACTATTGAAACTAAAACATAAGCTAAAAGTTTGTAAATAACAGTTTGTTTATGTAATAGTAGGGCTTGCACTGAAAAAACTTTTTATTCAATTTTTTTTAGCTTACTTCAGAATTCGACTTTGCTATCGACTAGGCTGTTAGTATCATCCGATAAGTGGGCGGAACTTTTTGTAATAACTATAATCATATAATTTATCACGATATATGAAGTTTTTCCTTCTACTACTGTAATTACAGTTATCATTATTCCTTTGTACCTCCAATGGAAGATTTACAACTAATTTCAAGGAATAAAATGTGCGGAGCATGTTAAATTTACCATTTATTTCACTTCAAGACTCGCAGTCACATGAAGCAAAATACTAACACGATTTTTGTACAGAAGAATCGGAAAACTGGTAGAAGCTGACCTCGGGGAAGATTCTGGAGAAATGCGGGAAAACTCGAGGCAACAGTGATCCTACGACTCCTCATAAAAGATGGGTTGACGAGAGACCAACATACGTTTATAGCATTTGTAGACTTAGAAAAGCTTTTGACAATGTTGACTGGATTACACTGTCTGATATTGTGAAAGTAAGAGGGATAAAATGGAGGGAGCGAAAGCCTATTTACAACTTGTACAGTAACCAGACGCCAGTTATGAGAATCGAGGGTCATGAGAGGGAAGCAGTGATTCAGAAGGGAATGAGACAGTGTTGTGCCTATCCCCCATGTTATTCAATATGTACAATGAAAAAATAGGAAACGAAACCTAAGAAAAATTTTGGGTATGAATTAAAGTTCAAGGAGAATGAATAAAAAACTTTGACGCTTGCTCATGACTTCGTAATTCTGTCAGAGGCAGCAAAGGACTTGGAAGAGCAGCTGAATGGAATAGACAGTGTCGTGAAAGAAGGGTTTAAGATCAAGATCAACATCACAACACGGATAATGGGATGTAGTCGAACTAAATTAGGTGTCGCTGAAGGAGGTATATTATTAAACGAGACATTTAAAGTATTAGATGAGTTCTGCTATTTGGGCAGAAAAATGATTGATGATGGAGAAGTAGAGAAGATAAAGTGTGGACTGTCAATGGCAAGAAAAGCGTTTCTATATAAGAAAAATTTGTTAACAACGAATATAGATTTAAGTGTAAAGAAGTTTTTCCTGAAAATATTTTTATAGGGTCAGCGAAGTGTGGACAATAATCAGTATAGAGAAGAAGAGAATAGTAGCTTTTGGAATGTGGTGATGTAGAAGAACGCTGAAGATTAGATGGGCAGGTCACGTAACTAATAAGGAGATAGTGAATAGAACTCGGGAGCAAAAAATTTGTAGCAGAATTTGATACGACACATTCTGAGAAAACAAGGGATCACCAATTTAGTGTTGGAAGGAAGTCTGTGTGTTAAAAATCTTAGTGGAAGACCAAGAGATGAATACAGTAAGCAGATTCAGAAAGATGTAGGTTGCAGCAGTTATTGGGAGATGAAGAGTCTTGCACCGGTTAGAGTAGCATGGAGAGCTACGTCAAACCAACCTTCGGACTGAAGACAACAACAACAACAACAACAACAACAGCAGCAGCAGCAGCAGATATTATTATTCATTTATGCTTTACAGATTAGGTTGGTAGTCTGGTGATAAGTTACGTACACTGAAATGTTTTTGTTACCTTGTATAGAAATATATTCGAGAAATCTCAGTGAAAAACTAAAATTAATTCTCATAGCCTGTGTGGACTGTCATGCAAAATTTTTGAAATGACATAGTGTAAATATATTTATTTGCAAAATCCTTTACTGTAATTTCGACCATATGACCGTACCAAGTGGATATAACTGCGCGTTAGCACGTGTTATAATATAAAAAATCTTGTGACACTCATGATGCACAAGCTGTGTTTTACTCATTGACTTACACTGTAAATATGTTGCTCATCAGTGCTTAATTTTTTGTTGCATTTGGTGGGGTAAATGATTCCATATTTGTTCCCAGTTCATATAAAACAGAAGTTGGATTCGTCGCATAGTATTCTGTGGAGTCATGTCTGTTTGTTACTGCTTAGGAATTCGTGTATGAACTGCTCGATTTAAATGCATTGTAGGTATATTGCTCGTATTCTATATTATTTTTGTTCGCATCAGGTTTTAGTATTTCCTGGCATTAACGGAGGCTAGATTGATTTCTACGAAAATGTATTGTTCGTCGTACCTGTCAATAAGGTGTGAACACATTTGTATAGAAGAGTGCTCCGGTGACTAAGACTGCCACACATATTCACCTACATCTACCTGCAAACCACTGATAAGTGCTTGGCACTCAGAGGCAAGAACCAACACTATTGATAGCAGAATTACACTCTCATTCCGTGAAAAAATTGTATATGAAGTCGAACACCAAGTGTATCAAGAGGTGGAAACATGGAGCTCTCCATGAAATGGGAGAAAACACGGAAATTAGATGTAAACAAAAGTAAAATAGAATATGGGCAATATACTTGCAATGCAATTACATTGAGCAGTTCACACGAAGATTTGTAAGCAGTACCAAGGATTCGTAACTCCGCAGAACACCATGCTATGAGACCTTGTTATATGTAACAAAAAGCAAGTATGGGATCATTTGAACCACCAAATACTGCAGATGCTAGCGGCTTCAGTAACGCCTACTGCAGCGGCAACACATCAGACAGATCAGCAATGCGGGTTGCCGACTCCTCCGAGAAGTCTGGCCGACGCAAGACTGTTTAGAAGCACGTACCACAATTGACAACAAACACTTAGGTGGGGCCAACGTCCATCAGAGTACATCAACCAGCAGCAAGGGGGCGCGACGATCGACTAACTATTTCCTGGCGATCGCATGTGTGCAAATAGTCCAGGAAATATCCTTCTTCCCGGGGCTAGAAAAGCCGGCGCATGACCGTTCAGCCGGCAGTACGCGACTCGCCGACTGCGGAGAAGATCGGCCGGTCCGGCGGTGTGCATCCGTATCGATTGAGATACGTCGCTTCCGTCGTGTTAGGCTTTCTACCAGCTGCTAACAGCCGACTTCGACGTGGAACAGTTGTACGGGTATAGAGTCGAAGGGAACTCTTGATTGTAGCAATCGGTTTTTATTTGCTTGATCCGCAGAAGGGATACTTATTGTTTTGTTAATTTTGAAGTGTATTACTGTTGGTGGTTTATTGTAGTTTCCATAATAAATAATGCCTTCTCTGCGCGATAGCAATGGAAATACTATCGAAGACAGTGCTGCCGAAGCAGAGTTACCAAACGCAGTCTTCCAAAAAGCCTTTACAAAAGAAGACGAAGTAAATATTCCAGAATTCGAATCCAGAACAGCTCCAACATGAGTAACGTAGAAGTAAATATCCTCGGAGTAGTGAAGCAACTGAAATCACTTAATAAAAGCAAGTCTTCTGGTCCAGACTGTATACCAATTAGGTTCCTTTCGGAGTATGCTGAAGCATTATCTCCATTCTTAACAACCATATACATCCGTTCGCTCGACGAAAGATCCGTACCCAAAGACTGGGAAGTTGAAGAGGTCTCACGAATATTCAAGAAAGGTAGTAGGAATAATCCACTACATTACAGGCCCATATCGTTAACGTCGATATACAGCAGGACTCTCGAACGTATGTGTTCGAACACCATGAATTACCTCGAAGAAAACTGTCTATTGTCACACAGTCAACATGGGTTAAGAAAACATCGTTCCTGTGAAACGCAACTAGCTCTTTATTCATATGAAGTGTTGAGTGCTGTTGACAGGGATCTCAGATCGATTCCGTATTTCTGGATTTCCGGAAGGCTTTTGACGTTGTACCACACAAGCGGGTCGTAATGAAATAGCATGCTTATGGAATATCGTCTCAGTTATGTGACTGGATTTGTGATTTCCTATCAGAGAGTTCACAGTTCGTAGTAACTGACGGAAAGTTATCGAGTAAAACAGAAGTGATTTCTGGCGTTCCACAAGGTAGTGTTATAGACCCTTTGCTGTTCCTTATCTATATAAACGATTTGGGATACAATCTGAGCAGCCGTCTTCGGTTGTTTGCAGATGGCGCTGTCGTTTATCGACCAAAAAAGTCATCAGAAGGTCAAAACAAACTGCAAAGGATCAGAAAAAAATATTTGAATGGTGCGAAAAGTGGCAGTTGACCCTGAATAACGAAAAATGTGAGGTCATCCACATGAGTGCTAAAAGGAACTCAAACTTCGGTTACACGATAAATCAGTCTACTTTAAGTGCTGTAAATTCAACTAAATACCTAGGTATTACAAATATGAATAACTTAAATTGGAAGGAACACATAGAAATTGTTGTGGGGAAGGCTAACCAAAGACTGCGTTTTATTGGCAGGACACTTAGAAAATGTAACAGACCTACTAAGGAGACTACCTACACTACGCTTGTCCGTTCTCTTTTAGAATACTGCTGCGCAGTGTGGGATCCTTACCAGATAGGGCTGACGGAGTACATCGAAAAAGTTCAAAGAAAGGCAGCACTTTTTGTATTATCACGAAATATGGGAGAGAGTGTCACAGAAATGATACAGGATTTGGGCTGGAAATCGTTAAAATAAAGGCGTTTTTCGTTGCGACGGAATCTTCTCACGAAATTCCAATCACCACCTTCCTCTTCCGAATGCGAAAAGATTTTGTTGACACCGACCTACATAGGGAGGAACGATCACAAAGATAAAATAAGGGAGATCAGAGCTCGTACGGAAAGATTCTTTCCGCGCGCTATACGAGATTGGAATAATAGAGAATTGTGAAGGTGGTTCGATAAACCCCCTGCCAGGCACTTAAATGTGATTTACAGAGTAACCATGTAGATGTAGAAGTTGGCAAAACAAGTTGGTTCTTGCTCTGTAGATTTAGCACTAGCAAAAATCAGGTAGAATGCGAGCAACATACTTACATCGGAATTTAAAAGACTGCAATAAACGCACGAAATCTTAATCGGAACACAGTCGTATAAAGCTAGTATGTTTTGAACCAAACCAAAACAAATACGGAAGACTTTAAACGACCCGATAACAGAACGAGATAGTTATGGTTGCAGCGCTCCAAGTGGTGTGACAATGAATCAACGTTGTTCTACCGATTTCACCCCATGCTCTCTACTGGCCACAAAAAACTCCCCGCCCCCTATTATAATGGCGGGTCCGCCTATCGTGACATCTGGTGGACAACTCCGCGTTACATAGCCGCGTCCGAATACCTACCACCAGTAGAGATAGTCATAATTTCATCCGCTTAATACGCGAAGGAAACAGGACGTAAAAATCGCTAATATTTATACGATGTACCCTCGGCCTTGCACTGCACAGTGGCTTGCGAAGTATAGCTGACGCCTACACGTATCTGCGGAACTGAAAGCCACCATTCGTGCAGAAATGAGAAACACCCCTATACAGACAGCTGAGCGTGCCGCGAACGATTTACGGCGTAGATTGAGTGTCAGTGTTAACAATGGTGGCCACGTACAAGACATCATTTTCAAAACACGAACAGCGCGCGAAATGCCAAATTGGCACGGGTTTCGTTGTTGCGAACCATAATGTTTTACAATACCCCTTCGGCGAATTTCGCTGTATCTAAACTTGCCTGTTTTTCTGTCACACCCTGTATATCTCTCCTCTTTGTAATGACTGAGGTCGTACTTGTGTCTCTTTCTTTGTAAAGAAACATACGTAAAGGGAATTCGGCGTTGACGTGCGAGTCGATACTGAAGTTGGCGATCGACTGATGGACCAGGATGTTGGTGAGTTTGAATCACAACACCTGTGCAATACCGGTACAGCCTTTAGACAGTAAACTACTTAGGTTTCCACTCAATCACTTTGGAAAATTTCTATCTTCTCAACAGTTATTTCTATCTTCTCAACAGTTCTTTCTTTCTTCTCGGGACCTTTGTCCTGCTGCAACGTGGGGTCGGCTTTGTTATTACGGATTTGGCAGTGTTAGTTGCAGAGGGTGGCCGGATGCCCTTCCTGTCGCCACGCTGTGCCCTCCCCCCCCCGGAACGGAAGTAGTGTACCCCAGCTGTCTGCGTCTAGTGTAAGTCATGAAAGAGTGCGGACGTTTTCAGATGTCTGTGAGTCGTGTAACTGAGGCGGAACTTGGGGACCAGCCCGGTATTCACCTAGTGGGATGTGGAAAACCGCCTAAAAACCACATCCAGGCTGGCCATCATATCGGCCTCCGTCGTTAATCCGCCGGGGGGATTCGATCCGGGGCCGGCGCGCCTACCCGAGTCCAGGAAGCAGGCTCTCGGCTACCCTGGCGGGTTTATATCTTGTCAATAGTACCGGATCCAATTCGGCCGCAACATTCATTGTCGATGTAGAGACTAACAAAGGCATTTTCAGTTTGTCTGCTTTCCACAGTTAATTTCTGCTGCATGCCAGAACAAAACATAGCAGTTGCCAAGAAAGTGTATGGAAGGAAAGCAGCGACCACTTGCTCACTGTTTTATTAACTGCCTCAAACTAAAGGCAGTAAGTCTTCTGAATCAGAGCTGACAGATAATACCACCGGGTGGCCAAACATTAATTAAAGCCGGCGGTCGTCCATTGTTTGCACTGAAAATGAAGTCGTCTCTTGACTTCCCGTCGTTCCGACTCAGCATTTCACATACGAACAGATAATAGCTTTAATAGAAACATGACAGGTTTTTGATCATGCAAAGAGGGAATCTGACTTCAGAAATATAGATAGTGCAATATAACATTTGGCTGGTTGGCCGGAAGAGGGGAGGGGAAGGAAGTAGGCGGGAGGGGGAGGGAGAGGGGGTGGGAGAGAGGGAGGGAACCAACCAGCGAGTCATCGTTGCCATCGCGGCAGGGAAGGATGGGGAAGGAATTTGGCCGTGCCCTTTAAAAGGAAGCATCCCGCCATTTGCCTGAAGCGATTTAGAGAAATCATGACAAAACTAAATCAGGTTGGCCGGACGCGGGTTTGAACCGTCGTCCTCCCGAATGCGAGCCCAGTGTGCTAACCACTGCGCCACCTCGCTCGGAGATAATATTTGTAAAGTGTGAAAGGAAGTGTAGAACGGAGCAATGATGATGATTTAACTCTTTGCACGTGAGTTGGAGGTTTCTAGAAATCAGCTACTACAGCTCAATAGCAGAAAGTCAACTGGATCACGATTCCACATGAACAATCCGATCAGAATTATCCACACACCTGTTACTGGACATTACTGTGGTGTATCTCCAACCTTCGCCTTTATCACGTCCTGAAGTCTGCTGGGGACAATTTTAATTGCATGTTTGAGTGTCTTCCTCAACAGCCGAAACCGAAGAAGGTAGGGCTGTTTGACGCTGGGTTCTGGAGCAGAATCGACGCTCTAACTCATGCCACAGGTCTAAGAACGTAGGCTTCCGCGGCTGGTATCATAGTGATTAAAATTCTTCTGGGTATTATGCCGCGTCATTGCTAACAAACTAACAACAATAATAAACTAAAGCCGACGTTTCGGCCGAATTGCAACGGCCTTCCTCAGGGCACGACTGGTTTTGCATGAGGTTAGGGCCGCGAGCGGTAGCGGGGCAGAAGCTACACGGGACACGGACGTATCTGCACAAACAGCTGTAGAGCAACTGTCAGTCCACTTCCGCGCACACCAGGAGGAAAACTTGCCGACCAGAAGCCGAACGCTGATTGGCGGACAGCTACCAATCGTTGACGAAATGGACATCCACAAATAGCCTCTTTCCTTCCAGCTTCCCTTACCTCATGACTAGCCGATCATATTAGAGGGCCAATTAAAAGTTTTACAACAGTGACGTCAGACATCGATAGTCTGTAATAAATAGAATCATCTATCGTCATGCAAAACCAGTCGTGCCCTGAGGAAGACAGTTACAATTCGGCCGAAACGTCGGCTTTAGTTTATTATTGTTGTTAGTTTTTTAGCAATGACGCGGCATAATACCGAGAAGGATTTTTATCATCGTCCCACAGGTGTCTGCGTCAGCACCGGTGCGAATGGTTAGAAACTACGTTCCGCTTACGCCGAGTAGAATAGAGAATTTGACTGGTTATTAACAGAGTGGCAGCAGGAACAGGTTCCGACGATTCGGTTCTGATAACTAGTGTAGTGGCAATACGGACGACGTCCTTATGAAGAATAGCAAGTTTTTATTTTGAGCTCAACAGTAACAAAAAAAACAGACAGCACGTAAAATTTTAGTTTGTTATTCATAATTTTACCAGCTGTTACCGGCGGCTGTGAACGCATATTAGTAAAATGAAATAAACTGTCCGTGTGACATGTTTGACTAGAAGATTTCGTTTCATGTCTGCGGTTGCTTGGTTTAAGTGGTTTTATTTGGCGTCATTTCGGCGACTTGCGAGTCGATGGTGACCGTAGGCGACGGCGACACACACACAAAATCACACGCACACGCATTTTAGACCGGTTAAACCCGAGGTTGCGTGGTCATTAGTTACGTAAGGTGGACATGTCATTGCGATTTTTGGTAGTTATTTATGTGCACGTCAGAGAGAGAGAGAGAGAGAGAGAGAGAGAGAGAGAGAGAGAGAGACAGAGAGATAGAGAGGGAGACTTGTACGCTCACTGCTTGAATACTGCTCACCAGTGTGGGATCCCTACCAGATAGGGTTGATAGAAGAGATAGAGAAGATCCAACAGAGAGCAGCGCGCTTCGTTACAGGATCATTTAGTAATCGCGAAAGCGTTAAGGAGATGATTGATAGACTCCAGTGGAAGACCCTGCAGGAGAGACGCTCAGTAGCTCGATACGGGCTTTTGTTGAAGTTTCAAGAACATACCTTCACCGAGGAGCCAAGCAGTATATTGCTCCCTCCTACGTATACCTCGCGAAGAGAGCATGAGGATAAAATCACTGTGCCTGTACGCAGTCTGAAACGTTCCTAGTTGAAAGTGTGGTAGGTGATGGATGTATTCAATAATTCTGTGTTTGCTTGAAATCGTACATATTAGCTGAAGAATGATTTTATAATAAAATAACAGGAAGGATGAATGTGATGCATACATTGAAAGGCGATAAGAATATAAATTTTGATAACGATTTCTTTTAAGTAGTTCGAGGTAAGACTGCATTACTACCTAATTTGTAGAAATGATTATTGTCAGCGAGTTAAGTTTGTTCAGTTGCTTAGAGCGGAGAGAACTTCCAACCCACTTCCCTGAGTCATGCATTAACATATCAAGTGATTAAGCTGTTTGTTTTTTACAGATTTTATCTGTTAACATTATACCCTTTTGATATCATTGTTCACCTTGTTAAACATAGTATTGTTCAGATCAGTATTGCGTGTCGTGAAGATCACGCGAAATTTACTCCGTCTTTTTGAATACACATATAGTTCTACAGTCGTGGTCTTGGAATATCGTTTCATAGGAATAGTTACTCTCCCCAACCCAATGTTTAAAGAAGGTTTACTATTACGTTTTACCGCAATGCATGATGTGCAATAAAACAGTTTGAATATTGTTTGGAAAGTTTCTTTAAAAATAGAAATCTAACTTAGCCGCTGCCTGCTTGCTGTTTGCTATTGTGCTTTTGAGAAATTTTCAACAATGTTGTCAAGATGCGAGGTAAGTGGAAATTTTGATTAGGGCCAGATAATTGTTTTACTCCATTGCGCATATAATATAAAGGAAAGTTGTATTCCGATCAATTGCAATTCAGTCCAAATTAGGTTCTGCTTAGTCAAACGTTAGCATACGAGTTGAAGTTGGATGACAGTTTTTGGGTACATACACTCATGCTCATAAATTAAGGCTAATGCTGATACATGGTGAAACAACGCTCTGGTGGGCAGTGGGCGGTTTGCGGGTTTAAATCACCTCGGGGTATGACCATGTTGTCGTCGCACGGTGACGCTGGCAGCAGTCCACATACGCAGAGGTTGTGTTGGTGCATGTCAGAGTACGGTGCAGCAAGTAAGTGTGAAGACGTTTTCAGACGTGCTAATGGTGACTGTGTTGAAAGTGGCTCAAAGAACACACATTGATTACGCTAGCGGGGAGGGGGGGGGGGGGGGGGAGTAGGATACTAGGGCGACTGGAGGCTGGTCAAACACAGCAGGTCATAGCACGGGCCCTCCGTGTGACACGAAGTGTGATTTCAAGATTATGGCAACGATTCCAGCAGACTGGAAACGTGTCCAGGCGCTACATTACGGGACGTCCACGGTGTACAACGCTACAAGAAGACCCATATCTCACCATCAGTGCCCGTAGACGGCCACAGAGTACTGCAGGTAGCCTTGCTAGGAACCATAGCACAGCCACTGTAACAGTTGTCTCCAGACACACAGTCTACAGACGACTGAACAGACACGGTGTATCCGCCCGCAGACCTGCAAGGTGCATTCCACTGACCCCTGGTCACAGAAGAGCCCGTAAAGCCTGGTGTGAAGAACACAGTACATGGTCAATGGAACAGTGGTCCCAGGTTATGTTCACGAACGAGTCCAGGTATAGTCTGAGCAGTGATTCTCGCCGGGTTTTCACCTGGCGTGAACCAGGAACCAGATACCAACCCCTTATGGTCCTTGAAAGGGACCTGTATGGAGGTCGAAGTTTGATGGTGTGGGGTGGGATTATGATTGGTGCACGTACACCCCTGCATGTCTTTGACAGAGGAACTGTAACAGGTCAGGTGTATCGAGACGACGCCGTCCGGTGTGGTCGAGCGCTTCTAGACGCTACAGCCTTGAACCGCGCGACCACTACGGTCGTTGGTTCGAATCCTGCCTCGGGAATGGATGTGTGTGATGTCCTTAGGTTAGTTAGGTTTAAGCAGTTCTAAGTTCTAGGGGACTGATGACATCAGTGCTCAGAGCCATTTGAACCATTTTTTTTGTATCGGGACGTTATTTTGCACTAGTATTTCCGCCTTTTCAGGGGTGCAGTGGGTCTCACCTTCATCCTGATGGATGATAACGCACGGCCCCACCGAGCTGCCATCGTGGAGGAGTACCTTGAAACAGAAGGTATCAGGCAAATGGAGTGGACTGCCTTTTCTCCAGACCTAAACCCCATCGAGCACGTCTGGGATGCTCTCGGTCGACGTATCGCTGCACGTCTTCAAGTCCCTAGGACACCTCAGGAGCTCCGACAGGCACTGGTGCAAGAATGGGAGGCTATACCCCAGCAGCTGCTCGACCACCTGATCCATAGTATGCCAACCCGTTGTGCGGCCTGAGTACGTGTGCATGGTTACCACATCCCAAACTGATGACGGGGTACATGCGCAGTAAACAGTGGCGTTTTGTATCACATGTGTTTCGGGACGGTTTCTCAACTTATCGCCAATACCGTGGACTTACATATCTGTGTGTATGCTATTAGAGCCAGTTTTGTGAAGTGCCATGTTGTGTGGCACCACATTCTGCAGTTATCCTTAATTTATGAGCATGAGTGTAGTTTCAGTAAAACAAAGTCTTTTTTTTAGAGTGGGAGGTAAGATTGGGCTAAATATCATCCAGAAACACAAAGTGACGAACAACTAGTCAGTAACACTAACCACAAGATCTCGAGCCGTTGGCAGTTAGCAAAACTATATGATTGCGTGGTATCTGTTCTTTCAGGTACGTCATGTAATTGATACGCCTAGCTGGGCAATGGGTCCACTTTCTCCAGTGCGGATGCGCAAAGACGCCCGACCTCCTGTGGGAATCTGACAGTAGCGAACAGCGGGTACAGTGGACAGGAACTGCAGACAGGTGCCGCGCTGTGGCCGTGTTGGTTGGCTGCGATAACGTTGTGTCCCGGATGGCGCAATGGTTAACGCACCTGCCTAGTAACCAGGAGATCCTAGGTTCGAGTCTCGTCCGGTACACATTTTCGCTCGTCCCGGCTGTTTCGCGTAACGTCCCGCATAACGTCCCCTTCAATTTAATTATCAATAATTTTGTTATGGTGAGTGAAAGTAACGATAGTCAAATAAAATGTAGACTTTCGAATCTTATTACATAGCGTTAAACTGACGAAGAAAGAGATTAAATAATTTGTAGTTCGGAATAGCGCAAATTTTATAATATTCGTACGTGCAATTCCGTCAGCTGTCCTGGCGTGTCTGCCTGTTATCAGCGGCGGTTGTCGGGTGATATTATCGAATGCAGCCCCACCGTGATTGGAGATCCAGGGAATATAAAAGATCTCTGGAAAGAACATTTTAAGAAGCTGTTAAACGCTGAGGAGCAGGTACATGAGGAAACAACAAATAATGGAGAAACTGAGAGAAGTTGGGAGGCAGAGTTAGGACAAATTACACGGGAAGAAATGGAAAAGCTGTGAAGAAGATGAATGGAGGCAAAGCCCCAGGACCTGATGAAAAAATGGCTCAAATGGCTCTGAGCACTATGGGACTTAACATCAATGGTCATCAGTCCCCTAGAACTTAGAACTACTTAAACCTAACTGATCGAAGGACAGCACACAAAACCCAGTCATCGCGAGGCAGAGAAAATCCCTGACCCCGCCGGCAATCGAACCCGGGAACCCGGGCGCGGGAAACGAGAACGCTACCGCACGACCACGAGCTGCGGACGACCTGATGAAGTATCAGTGGACATGATAAGAGCAGCAGGTCCAGTGGGCTTGCAGTGGTTGTATAGAGTACTGTCAAGTGTGTGGAGAAATAGTACAATACCTGACGATTGGAGAACAGGAGACATTGTCCCCATCTTCAAGAAAGGCAATAAAAGACTTTGTAAAAACTACAGAGAAATAACCCTTATGAGTCATACAGCCAAGATTTTTGAAAGAATTTTACTAAATCGATTAAGTGAAAAGATAGAAAAGGAGCTGAGTGCAGAACAGCATGGGTTTAGGAAAGGAAGAAGCACGATCGACCTGATTTTCCTATCTGTCAGGTGATGGAAAAAAGTTTGGAGTGTAACATAAGGGTGATAATGGCTTTTGCAGACATAGAAAAGGCATATGACTCAGTGATCAGGGAAATACTCTGGGAAGAAATGAAGAAGATAGATATAGAAGATGGATACATTATGTAAAAAAAAAACAATGTACAGAGGACACAATTGTAGAATTAGAACACCACTGAGGAACTCTGAATACTTCGAAATAAGACAAGGACTTAAGCAAGGAAGTACTCTATCTCCTGCAATTTTTAATGTTGTGATGGAGGGAATGAATAGGGCAGTTAAAGATTTAGTAAAAGAAAAAGACAAAAAGATGATTTTTGCAGATGATATAGTAATATGGAGTGATAAAGAGGTAGATGTACACTTACACAGTTACACCTTGATGCTGGTCATCAGTCTACTGACTGGTTTGATGCGGCCCGCCACGAATTCCTTTCCTGTGCTAACCTCTTCATCTCAGACTAGCACTTGCAACCTACGTCCTCAATTATTTGCTTGACGTATTCCAATCTCTGTCTTCCTCTTCAGTTTTTGCCCTCTACAGCTCCCTCTAGTACCATGGAAGTCATTCCCTTATGTCTTAGCAGATGTCCTATCATCCTGTCCCTTCTCCTTATCAGTGTTTTCCACATATTCCTTTCCTCTCCGATTCTGCATAGAACCTCCTCATTCCTTACCTTATCAGTCCACCTAATTTTCAACATTCGTCTATAGCACCACATCTCAAATGCTTCGATTCTCTTCTGCTCCGGTTTTCCCACAGTCCATGTTTCACTACCATACAATGCTGTATTCCAGACGTACATCCTCAGAAATTTCTTCCTCAAATTAAGGCCGGTATTTGATATTAGTAGACTTCTCTTGGCCAGAAATGCCTTTTTTGCCATAGCGAGTCTGCTTTTGATGTCTTCCTTGCTCCGTCCGTCATTGGTTATTTTACTGCCTAGGCAGCAGAATTCATTAACTTCATTGACTTCGTGACCGTCAATCCTGATGTTAAGTTTCTCGCTGTTCTCATTTCTACTACTTCTCTTTACCTTCGTCTTTCTCCGATTTACTCTCAAACCATACTGTGTACTCATTAGACTGTTCATTCCGTTCAGCAGATCATTTAATTCTTCTTCACTTCACTCAGGATAGCAATGTCATCAGCGAATCGTATCATTGATATTCCTTCACTTTGTATTTTAATTCCACTCCTGAACCTTTCTTTTATTTCCATCATTTCTTCCTCGATGTACAGATTGAAGAGTAGGGGCGAAAGGCTACAGCCTTGTCTTACACCCTTCTTAATACGAGCACTTCGTTCTTGATCGTCCACTCTTATTATTCCCTCTTGGTTGTTGTACATATTGTATATGACCCGTCTCTCCCTATAGCTTACCCCTACTTTTTTCAGAATCTCAAACAGCTTGCACCATTTTATATTGTCGAACGCTTTTTCCAGGTCGACAAATCCTATGAAAGTGTCTTGATTTTTCTTTAGACTTGCTTCCGTTATTAGCCGTAACGTCAGAATTGCCTCTCTCGTCCCTTTACTTTTCCTAAAGCCAAACTGATCGTCACCTAGCGCATTCTCAATTTTCTTTTCCATTCTTCTGTATATTATTCTTGTAAGCAGCTTCGATGCATGAGCTGTTAAGCTGATTGTGCGATAATTCTCGCACTTGTCAGCTCTTGCCGTCTTCGGAATTGTGTGGATGATGCTTTTCGGAAGTCAGACGGTATGTCGCCAGACTCATATATTCTACACACCAACGTGAATAGTCGTTTTGTTGCCACTTCCCCCAATGATTTTAGAAATTCTGATGGAATGTTATCTATCCCTTCTGCCTTATTTGACCGTAAGTCCTCCCAAGCTCTTTTAAATTCCGATTCTAATACTGGATACCTATCTCTTCTAAATCGACTCCGAAATAGGTACGGATTAAAAATAGGTAAAGATAAGAGTGAAGTAATCGTATTTGGAAGAGAGAAAGGGATCAACGGAAATACTGCCTTGAATGGAGAACCCCTCAAAAACATAGAAAGGTTCACTTATTTAGGGAGTGGAAGATCTAGGGATGGAAGAATAACGAGTGAAATTAATAAGTTACAGAAGGGAGGCAATTTCTACCAAAAAATAAAACACCTGATTTGGAATAAGGAAGTTTCAGAAAAAGCAGAACTCCCTGTGTATAAGAATTGTTACTTCCCTATTGTCACCTATGGTGGAGAAACATGGACAATGACAGAAAGGGACTGGAGCAGTCTGCAAGCAGGGGAAATGAAATTTCTCAGTGCAGTTATGGGAAAAACAAGAATGGACAGAGTAAGGAATGTAGAGATCACAGGGGAGAGAAGAAAGTATGAGAGAAGAAAGTATGAGAGAAGAAATTGAAAAAAGGAGATTAAGATGGTATGCATGGGCAGAGACTCCCAAGAATTATGGGAGAACTGAGGATGGATGGGAAAAGAGCTAGAGGGCGCCCAAGAACACGGTGGAAAATGGGAGTGAGAATATCTGTAGAAAGGAGAGGTGTGATCTGGCAGCAAGTGGAGGAAGAAAAGTGGTGGGAGGGCCGAGCCAAATGGAGAGGACTCGTCAGCACCCAGACCCGGCAGTAGCTGCAGCGGGATTCGGAGATAGATAGATAGATAGATACATAGATAGATAGATACACAGATAGCCCCACTAAAATCGTGCCGTCTCTTTGTTCGTCGTACAGCATTTAAAGGACACTGTCGTTGAGAGTCGTCAGCTGTCTCACAAGCTCTAAGAGATCCTTGATGCTTTGTGGCTAAAATGCAACGGGCTTGTGACTGATATTAGTATGGAATTACGGATCAAGGGCGTGGAGGTCATATTCATTACGTTAAATCGTATTTTGTAGAGCATACCAAACAGTAACAGCACTTTTACAAATATAATGTAGTTCAGAAGTCAAGGAATAAATACCTATTCTGAAGAGTAAGCATTGTTTTATATTTTACGTTATCTTCTTCAGATAAAAATATTTTACTACAGACTTTCAAATGTAACTTATGTTCTTTCCCGGCGTTCAAGGTGTCTCCATACCAAATTTCAATCGACAGTTACTTTCGCGGTCACTCCCGCCGGAGGTTCGAGTCCTCCCTCGGGCATGGGTGTGTTCGTTGTTCTTAGCATAAGTTAGTTTAAGTAGTGTGTAAGTCGAGGGACCAATGGCATCAGCAGTTTGGTTCCTTAAGAGCTCTCTCTCTCTCTCTCTCTCTCTCTCTCTCTCTCTCTCCCTCTCTCTCTCTCTCTCACACACACACACACACACACACACACACATTTTGAGTTACTTTCGCATTCATATCATTAGTATGGATTTCTAATGTTGGGTAAAGCAATCACCTCAAGATGAATATAAATAAATCCATTTGACTTTTGGATTTGAGAATTTTCCAATCGTTAGCTCGCCTTTTATGCCAAAACAATATACATAGGAAAATCGCAACTGGGGCGTAAAAAATGGTAGAAGCCGGCCTTGGGGAAACTAAATTGAGGCTCCAGACAAATGTTAGTGAATGAGAGGCAATACTGACCCTACAAGGCATTAAGGCTGCAGAAAAGTAAAGCTACGTTTATACGAGGGTCGTCCTCGGAACATATTTATTGGTAAGAGTCAGAGGGTTGTGTTGGGTTGTTTGAGGAAGGAGACCAGACAGCGAGGTCATCGGTCTCATCGGATTAAGGAAGGACAGGGAAGGAAGTCGGCCGTGCCCTTTCAAAGAAACCATCCCGGCATTTGCCTGGAGCGATTTAGGGAATTTAGGGAAAACGTAAATCAGGATGGGCGGACGCGGGATAGAACCGTCGTTCCCCTGAGTGCGAGTCCAGTGTGCTAGCCACTCCGCCACCTCGCTCGGTGGTAAGAGTCAGAATATGGTGACAATATACATCGATATGTCTTGTCCATGTCGTATTTTTCTGCGTAACCTCCATCACGTTCTATGGCCGTATGCCAACGTTGTGGAAGAGCATATAAACCCTGTTGGTGAAAGCTCTCGCCCCGTACGTGAGCCAAGTTTTCACTGCATAATTGTCCGCCCCCGGTAGCTGAGTGGTCAGCGCAACAGAATGTCAATCCTAATGGCCCGTGTTCGACTCTCGGCTTGGTCGGGGATTTTCCCCGCTCAGGGTCTAGGTGTTGTGTTGTCCTAATCATCATCATTTCATCCCCATCGGCGCGCAAGTCGTCGAAGTGGCATCAAATCGGTAGACTTGCACCCGGCGAACGGTCTACGCGACGGGAGGCCCTAGTCACACGACATTTACATTTACTGCACGACTGACACTCTCGTCATCTTCAAAGTGTGTTCCCCGTAGAGAATCTTCAAGCGATCCAAAGAGATGGATGAGGTGTGAGCATTCGTGGAACACATCGTGAGCACCCCTTTGAATATCCTAGAGTCTCGATCATTGCATACGCACTTCCAATGCTGACCGACAACTGTAGAGCCAATTGTCGAGTTGTGATGCGCCGGTCGGCACGAGTAATGGAATCCGCTCGATTCAGCATGTCTCGAGCGGAGACTGTGACAGGACGTCCCGAGAGTGGCTGATCATGGAGCTCTGTTTCTGCATTTCCTGAGGCGCTAACTTTCTTTACTCATCGCCCGGCTGTACTCCTATCAACGGCAGCATCGCCATACACTGCACACGAACGTATATGGATGATTACCACGGTTTCTTTTTCTGCACTTAAGAGTTTAATGACAGCACTCTGATTGTAACGTGAGTCTTAAGTAGACGCCATCTTGACGCTGTACTACGGCTCTAACATCTGCCAGAACGGTTCGAAACTTCATCGGAGCACATAACAAACATCAAACATGAAGCACGAACAAGGACGTTCGTTTATGTATGTTAATGGCGGTTTTTTCTATGTGGGCCCTTACTTACTGAACGAGCCTCGTAGCATTTGTATATTAAGACAACGTTTTGCTAATGTTGACTGGGCTGTACTACTTCAAATTCTGAAGGTGATACGAATAAAATGCAGAGAGCAAAGGTTATTTTTTACTCAGAAATCAGATTGCAGTTGTAAGACTCTAATAAGGGTGCGGAAAGGAAGCAGTGGTTGATGAGAGATTGAAACAGGGGTGTAGCATATCCATAGTTTTGTTTAATCTGCAGACTGGGCAAGTCGTGAAGGAAACCAAAGAAAAATTTGTATAGGGAATTAAACTTAATAGAGACGAAATAGAAACTTTGAAGTTTGCCGATGATATTGTAATTCGACCAAAGACGGCAAAGGACTTGCTGGATCAGTTGAACGGATTGCAGAGTGCCTTGAAAAAGAAGAACAAAAGGGTAACGGGATCTAATCGAATTAAATCAGGCGATGGGGAGGGAATTAGACTAGGAAATGAGACACTAAACCAGTATAGAAGTTTCGCTATTTCGGCATGAGAATAAATCAAATATAAAATGCAGACTGGCAACAGCAAGAAAACATAACTGATTAAAAGATACTTCTCTACATACATACATACATACACTGCTGGCCACCGTAAATGCAACACCATGAAGGAAGCATCCGAATCAAGTGAAATTTACACCATGAGTTTGCAGCGATGAGATATGCAACTGATTAGAATTTCAGCGCAGACGCACATCACGCGCGCCTGTGGCGCCACCTCATAGCGCCATTTAAGGCTTGGCGATTTCGACGAGTGTACGTTCGGCACGTGTGTTTACCTTGTGGTTGTTTCACAAGACGATCAGTTATGCCTCGTAGACAACAGCAAACATCTTTTGATCAAGTATCCGAGTTCGACAGAGGCTTACCGAGATTGTGGATTATCATACAGAGAAATCGCTAGTCGTGTTGGACGAAACCAAACAACTGTAATGCGGATATGTGACCGTTGGATGCAGGAGGGTACGACGGACCGCCGTGGTCGATCGCATTCACCTCGGTGCACCACTGCACGTGCTGATAGGCAAATTGTGCGCATGGCAGTGACGGATCGCTCAGTGACATCCCGAACCATAGCACAGCACATTGCGTCTGTAACGCATCATCCAGTGTCTGCGCGTACCATTCGACGCCGTTTACAGCAGAGTGGTCTGTCCGCAAGACGTCCATTGCTTCGTCTACCATTGACGCAGAACCACAGACGTCTCCGTCGCCAATGGTGTGATGACAGACGGATGTGGACGGCAGAATGGAATGACGTTGTCTTTACTGACGAGGCACGCTTCTATCTGCAGCACCACGATGGTCGGATTCGAGTGTGGAGACACCGTGGAGAGAGGATGCTGGACAGCTGCACTATGCACCGCCACACTGGTCTTGCACCGGCTATTATGGTATGGGGCGGTATTGGATATTACTCTCGCACGCCTCTAGTACGCATTGCCGGTACTTTAAATAGCCGGCGCTACATATCCGAGGTGCTGGAGCCAGTTGTCCTTCCTTACCTTCAGGGCTCGACCACAGCCATATTTCAACACGATAATGAGCGACCACACGTGGCACGCATTGTCCAAAGGTTCTTCGTCAATAACCAGATTGAATTGCTTCCCCGGCCGGCTCGCTCTCCGGATCTTTCGCCGATAGAAAACATATGGTCCATGGTTGCTCAACGGGTGACCCAGATTACATCCCCAGCTGCCACACCAGATGATCTTTGGCAACGTGTGGAAGCTGCTTGGGCTGCTGTACCCCAGGAATACATCCAACGTCTCTTTGACTCAATGCCGAGACGTGTGGCAGCGGTGATCTCCAACAATGGCGGCTACTCTGGCTACTGATTCTGGCAGGAACCACATGTCACAGACGTCTGTAAACGTAATCATTTGATACTTGGTCAACATGTTATCTACAAAATAAATTTTGTTGTGCTACCTCTTGCCTTTCTTGGTGTTGCATTTACGGTGGCCAGCAGTGTACATACGTACTATAAAAACGAACGTGTGTATGTATGTTCCCCATCTCGTCCCAACCACTTGACCGACTTTAACCAACCGTGATATTCACATCCCTTACTATCAGGTGACAATCGCTGTGGTAGTAAGAATCATCTACCTATCATAGTTCAGCAGATATGAAATCGTAAACAACGAGATGCGTGAAAATTGCCGCATCAACGTTGAAATTGATTATTCTGGGGTACTATATCTATTCGCAAGAAATTTTGCAGACAGTGTCCAAATATTGCGCTAAATGCGCACACAAAATTATGTCGCGGTACCACACATAGTTCAGTAGCTATGACGTCATAACCACTGAGAGGAGTGAAAAGTTGTCGCATCATGCGTGACATTTACATTTATTACCCCTTTGCTACCAACTCCGTTCGCAACATCTTTCCCAGATACAATCCACATACACCGCTGACTTTTCCTGCACTAATATATCACACTACGACACATAGTTCAAGATATGTGACGTCATAAACCTCAGATACGTGAAAAAATTCCGTATCATGCGTGTAGTTTTAATACCTTTAGTCTTTGCTACTGAGTCCTACAGTCGAGTCAACTTAAGGAAATCCCTAACAACTAGCAGCGGTTTTTGACAGCTTTCTATTGCGAAGCGCAAACGGCTGTAGGCGAGAACAATAGCCGTCTATATAACAAGAGCTATAAAGAGACGTTGCCAGAGACATGCAATGCAGACAGGCGAAGAAGCGGCGCTAAGCGTACCGAAACTGTTTGTTAATTTGAGTACTGTACGTATCGTTTGAAAATTATACATATTTCTTTGTACGACTTTCATAATATCAAAGGTGTTTTCACGAATTCATGTAAATGAATTTTTTTTCGATACTAGACTACGAACAATTCAAAAAAAATGTTCAGATGTGTGTGAAATCTTATCGGACTTAACTGCTAAGGTCATCAGCCCCAAAGCTTACACACGAATTAACCTAAATTATCCTAAGGGGAAACACACACGCCCATGCACGAGGGAGGACTCACACCTCCGCCGGGACCAGCCTCACAGTCCATGACTGCAGCGCCTTGGACCGCTCGGCTAATCCCCCGATTCCTTCTGTTTTCGTTTCTAGAAGAAAATTGGCAAAATGAGTACTTGGGAAATGCCAGATTTGTTTGATACAATATAGATTTAAATGTCAGGAAGTATTTCCTGAAGGTACGACAGCGTGCTGAAAAGTAATGCCTCTGAATTTTTTATTCCGTTCTCAGTATCGGTTTATATGTTACGTGTCATGCAAATTTCTCGGACCGAGTGATGTGGCTCAGTGGTTAGCACACTGGACTCGAATTCGGAGGGCCGACGGTTCAAACCCAGGTCCGGTCGTCCTGCTTTAGGTTTTCCGTGATTTCTCTAAATCGCTTCAGGCAAATGCAGGGATGGTTTCTTTGAAAGGGCGCGGCCGACTTACTTCCCCATCCTTCCCCAATCCGATGGGACCGACGACCCCGCTGTTTGGTCCCCTTCCACCAACCATCCAAACAACCATATTACTCGATCGACTTTCCCGCTTCGCTCACGAAAGTTGTAACCCTCTGCAGCTAGAGGACTCGGAATTGAAGCCTGTAACATTGCGGCATGTAAAATAACTACACTACTGGCCATTAAAATTGCTACACCAAGAGGAAATGCAGATGATAAACGGGTATTCATTGGACAAATATATTATACTAGAACTGACATGTGATTACATTTTCACGCAATTTGCGTGTATAGATCCTGAGAAATCAGTACCCAGAACAACCACCTCTGCCGTAATAACGAACTTGATACGCCTGGGTATTGTGTCAAACAGAGCTCGGATGGCGTGCACAGGTACAGCTGCCCATGCAGCTTCAACACGATACCACAGTTCATCAAGAGTAGTGACTGCCGTATAGTGACGAGCCAGCTGCTCGGCCACCATTGACCTGACGTTTTCAGTTGGTGAGAGATCTGGAGAATGTGCTGGCCAGGGCAGCAGTCGAACACTTTCTGTATCCAGAAGGGCCCGTACAGGACCTGCAACATGCGGTCGTGCATTATCCTGCTGAAATGTAGGGTTTCACAGGGATCGAATGAAGGGTAGAGCCACGGGTCGCAACACATGTGAAATGTAACGTCCACTGTATAAAGTGCCGTCAATGCGAACAAAGGCGACCGAGACGTGGAACCAATGGCACCCCATACCATCACGCCGGGTGATACGCCAGTATGGCGATGACGAATACACGCTTCCAATGTGCGTTCACCGCGATGTCACCAAACACGAATGTGACCATCGTGATGCTGTAAATAGAACCTGCATTGATCCGAAAAAATGACGTTCAGACATTCGTGCACCCAGGTTCGTCGCTGATTACACCATCGCAGGCGCTGCTGTTTGTGATGCAGCGTCAAGGGTAACCGCAGCCACGGTCTCCGAGCTGGTAGTCCATGCTGCTGCAAAAGTCGTCGAACTGTTCGTGCAGATGGTTGTTGTCTTGCAAACGTCCCCATCTGTTGACTCACCAATCGAGACGTGGCTGCACGATCCGTTACAGCCGTGCGGATAAGATGCCTGTCATCTCGACTGCTAGTAATACGAGGCCGTTGGGATCCAGCACGGCGTTCTGTATTACCCTCCTGAACCCACCGATTCTATATTCTGCTAACACTCATTGGATCTCGACCAACGCGAGCAGCAATGTCGCGATACGATAAACCGCAATCGCGATAGGCTACAATCCGACCTTTATCAAAGTCGGAAACGTGATGGTACGCATTTCTCCTCCTTACACGAGGCATCACAACAATTTTTCACCAGGCAACGCCGGTCAATTGCTGTTTGTGTATGAGAAATCGGTTGGAAACTTTCCTCATGCCAGCACGTTGTAGGTGTCGCCACCGGCGCCAACCTTGTGTGAATGCTCTGAAAAGGTAATCATATGCTTATCACAGCATCTTCTTCCTGTCGGTTAAATTTCGCGTCTGTAGCACGTCATCTTCGTGGTGTAGCAATTTTAATGGCCAGTAGTGTAACTATGTCGGAACGTGAAAAACAGCGTGCTGTAATAGTGTTTCTAAGCTCAGAAGAGTTTGTCCACACATGGAGCAGCCTATCTTCCAGCATGACAACGCCACACCACACAAGAGCGCTCCGACGTCTGACATAATCCGACACCTGAGGTTCTCCGTCACCAATTAGCCCCCATACTACTGACGTAACCGCATCCGGTTTTCACGTGTTTTCAAAATTTAAAAAACACCTTCGACGACTTCACTTTGATGGCGATGGAGCCTTGCAGGCATAGTGAGACGTAGGGTTCATATCGCGCCTGCGTTGAGTAAGAGACGGTAGCGGACAGACTGCTGCAGGCAATGAATCACGGTTATCGCATGTCAGATGCTCGCTGATCCCGTAGCTAGATGCAAGTAATTAACTACTGTGGCCGAAGGGTGTCAGCTTCTTACGGACTATGAAATTATCAAGTAGCTAAAACACATTTAGGAGACAAACCAGTAGTTATTGCGATTACTACGACTGTCATTAATCCTTAATAAATTGTTAATTAATGTGAATGGAAGATATTAAGTGAATACCTGTATGTCTATTATGTGACTACTCGTTAGTGTGTGAATTTTGATTGTACAGAGAAACCGAACTACACTCTCAGGGAAATTTTGTAACGTACAACTGGCCAGATTACGGGACTGGGAAAACAAACATTTTACGACAGTTCTGTTATTTAAAGACGGAGCTATTTTGATGAGTGTGGCGTTTCTAAATTTGTTCGTTTAGTAAATTGTTCGTATAAACCATTAAGCTGTGATTGGTCAAATGCAAAAGACGCGCGACTGCTCAGTTTAATACTAATATCGGATTGGTTATGACGTGTATCAGCTAATCGGAGGACTGTACGCTCATGCGTATTTTGTTGGATAAATGATTGCTAAAGAAGCTTGACCGTGGAGTGCCGCAAAGTGGATGCGAACATGTGGAAAGAGTGAACATGTGACATTCCGATTTTAATATGTAAACTGTGACTTTTGAATAAACAAAATCCGTGTGGCAGGTTATACAAGCCGTGACCGCAAACTGAACATTCGTAGTGGTCAAATTATGAAATATTTGAGCTAGCATTCTGTCGCAGATAAGCCGTTCGGCAATCCTTTTGGTAACAGATTTCGCTTAATTAGCGTAAGTTGGCTATTACGAGTCAAAATGGCTCTGAGCGCTATGGGACTTAACATCAGAGGTCATCATCCCCTAGAACTTAGAACTACTTAAAGCTAGCTAACCTAAGGACATCACACACATCCATCCCCGAGGCAGGATTAGAACCTGCGACCGTAGCGGTCGCGCGGCTCCAGATTTAAGCGCCTAGAACCGCTCGGCCACTCCGGGCGGCGCTATTACGAGTGATTACGATTGTGTGTGAGTGTTGAAACTAGAATTCAAGATTGTCACAGGCTTAGCAGCCTTTTGTATCGAACGAGTGACAATATGTTGAAGTTTTCACACACAAACTGTCCATCGTTTAACAGCTCAGTCGACCTCATCTTAATAAAAAATTTGTTGCACCCACTGGACTCGTGTAATGGTAATGGTTGTATTACAGCTTTTCCAGTAGAGACACGTTACTTGTTTTCAGCATGGAAGGCGTGGAGACCGGACTGCAGAAGAAGAAATCACCGCAAGACGAACACATAGCAACCGTCATGTGGGAATAGGCAAGACTGTGCCTCCGTCAACGAAGTCGAACCTTCTACAGCGACGATATCTGTGAACTGGACGAGACGACGGTTGGGAAATAAATATGTAGACGAGAAGTGTCAAGATGTTGAACGTTAATAAGTTTAGTCTTATTCAAAAACCCTTAAAAGTATTCATACAGGTAAGTGGTAGCTGTTACTTTTCAATACGCCCTCCTAATTGCTATGACAAGGAAGAAAAACTGAAGGGCACGGACTAGCATACTCATTACCGGTTCACCGCAGGAGCGTCATCTCCTAACAAGGGAACCTTCCCATCGCACCCCCTTCAGATTTAGTGATAAGCTGGCACAGTGGATAGGCCTTGAAAAACTGAACACAGATCAATCGAGAAAACAGGAAGAAGTTGTGTGTAACTGTGAAAAAATAAGCAAAATATACAAACTGAGTAGTTGATGCGCAACATAAGCAACATCAAGAACACTCTGAGGTCAGGAGCGCTGTGGCCCTGTGGTTAGCGTGAGCAACTGCTGAACGAGAGGTCCTTGGTTCAAGTCTTCCCTGGTGTAAAAAGTTTAATTTTTCATTTTCAGTTTATGTGTCAAACTCTTATGTTTTCATCACTTGTTTGGGAGTGATTATCACATCCACAAGAGAACCTAAATCGGACAAGGTAGAAGAATCTTTTTACCCATTCGCCAAGTGTACAAGTTAAGTGGGTCGACAACATATTCCTATCATGTGACGCACATGCCGTCACCAGTGTCGTACAGAATATATCAGACTTGTTTTCCTGGGGAGGAATCGGTTGACCTATGACCTTGCGATCAAATGTTTTCGGTTCCCATTGGAGAGGCACGTCCTTTCGTCTACTAATCGCACGGTTTTGCGGTGCGGTCGCAAAACAGACACTAAACTTATTACAGTGAACAGAAGCGTCAATGAACGAACGGACAGATCAGAACTTTGCGAAAATAAAGAAAGTAAAATTTTCACTCGAGGAAAGACTAGAGCCAATGAACTCTCGTACCGCAGCTGCTCACATTAACCACGGGACCACGGCGTTCTTGATCTGAAACTATCCTTTATGTTGCATATCTTGCGCATGGACTACTCAGTTCGTATATTTTGCTTATTTTTTTCATAGTTCCACACAACTTCTTCCTGTTTTCTCAATGGATCTGTGTTCAGTTTTTCAAGGCCTATCCACTGTGCCAACATATAACTAAATCTGAGGGCGGTGCGATGGGGAGGTTCCCTTGTAAGTAGTTTACGTGTCGAACTAGCCGCTTCTTGCAGCTATGCGTCCAGATTTTATGCCCCATAAAAGATTGCCATTTAACAAATATAGCACTAAAAACTTTCATAGTTCAGATATCCGATGGGAAAAGTTACACCCACGTAATTCTCTCTCTCTCTCTCTCTCTCTCTCTCTCTCTCTCTCTGCAGAATACAGCGCTGCGGTTGGCAACGCTTATTTAAAACAACAAATGTCTGGTGCAGTTGTTAGATCGGTTACTGATGCCACAATGGCAGGTTATCAATCTAGATGTGAGTGAGTTTCAACGTGATGTTATAGTCGGCGCACGATTGATGGAACACAGAATTCCAACGTATAGAAGAAGTGTGGATTTTCCCGTACGACTATTTCACGAGTGTACTGCGAATATCAGGAGCCCTGTAAAATATCAAATATCCAACATCGGTCCGGAGGGAAAAAGATCCTGCAAGAACAGGACCAACGACGACTGAAGAGAATCGTTCAATGTCACAGAGGTGCAACCGTTCAGCAAATTGCTGCAGATTTCAATGCTGGGCCATCAACAAGTGTCAGCGTGCTAACCATTCAACGAAACATCGATATGGGCCCACTCGTGTACCCTTGATGACTGCACGACACACAGCTTTACGCCTCGCATGGGTTCGTCAACACCGACATTGGACTGTTGATTACTGGAAACATGTTGCCTGGTCGGACGAGTCTCGTTTCAAATTGTATCGAGCGGATGGACGTGTAGGGGTATGGAGACAACCTCATGAATCCATGGACCCTGTATGTCAGCCGGGGACTGGTCAAGCTGTTGGCGGCTCTGTAATACTGTGCGTCATGTGCAGTTGGAGTGGTATGGGACCCGTGATAGGACTAGATACGACAGGTGACACGTATTTAAGCATCCTGTCTTATCACCTGTACCCATCATGTCAATTGTGCATTCCGACGGACTTGGTCAATTCCAGCAGGACAACGCGCCATCCCACACGTCCGTAATTGCTACAGAGTGGATCCAGGAACACTCTTCTGAGATTAAACACTTCCGCTGCCCACGGAACTCTCCAGACAAACATTATCTAAGCATATCTGGGATGCCTTGCTACGTGCTGTTCAGGAGAGATCTCAATCTCCCTCGTACTCTTACGGATTTATCGACAGTCTTGTAGGATTTATGCTGTCAGTTCCTTCCAGCATTACTTCAGACATTAGTCGAGTCCATGCCACGTCGTGTTGCAGTACTTCTGGTTGCTCACGGGGATATATATATATATATATATATATATATATATATATATATATATATATATGAGAGAGAGAGAGAGAGAGAGAGAGGTATGACATTACAATTCTGTTGGCAAAGGGCTTGGAAGAGAAGCTGAATGGAATGTACAGTGCCTTGAAACACAGCAACAAAAGCGAAACAAAGGTAATAGAACGTAGTGAAATTAAATCAGGTAATGCTGAGGGAATCAAAATAGGAAAGGTGACACTTAACGGACCGTACTAGATGAGTTTTGTTATTTGACGAGCAGAATAATTGATGATGGATGAAGTAATGACGATATAAAGTGTAGCATGGCAAGGAAAGCGTTTCTGAAGAAGGTAAATTTGCTAACATCGAGTAAAGATATGAGTCGCAGGAAGTATTTTCTGAAAATATTTGCGTGGAGTATAGCCTACTATGGAAGCGAAACATGGGAGATGAACAGTTCAGACAAGAAGGCAATAGAATTTTTGAAATGTGGTGCTACAGAGAAATTCTGTAGATTATATGGGTAGATTATGTAACAAAAGAGGAAGTACTTATTAGAAGTGGGGGAAAAGAAATTTGTGGCTGAACTTTGCTGAAGGAAGGGATCGGTTGACAGCACGCATTCTGAGACAGCAAAGTATCACCAGTTAAGTAATGGAGGGAAATGTGGGAAGTAAATATTAATGAGGGAGACCAAGTTCCGAGCGGAGTAAGCAGTAACAAGCGAATGTTGGTGGCGATTCCACATACAGCAGCCAGCGGTGAGTGGAGGACGCGTGTCGCCGTGGAATTAAAGTCGATTAGCATATCTCTGAGGCTGGCGTGCCCGCTATCTGGATGCGTCGTCTCTGGCCGCCTGTCCTTGCTCTCGTCACGACACTGTGGAGAAGGACCCCGAGGTCGATGGGTAACGCTGCTGACAACCACAGTAGTCAGTCATCCACAGGATTCTCTCCAATTTACCACTCACACAAAAATCCACAGCAAGGGCTCTTTCGATATGTAATTCATGGTATGTGACACACTTGAACCACAACTTCGCACAATGTTCCGCTGTACCTTTAGATACATTGTCGAGTTTTAATGTAACTTTGCTTGACGTTTCCAGCTTGTTTCCATACCAACCGTTCCACGTGTACAGCGTGTACCAGAAATGTTTCTGAAACAATAAATGTTACGTTACCTTATATGACCTAGTAGATAGTGTCGGAAGTTCCATGCGGCTTTTCGCGGATGATGCTGTAGTATACATAGAAGTTGCAGCATTAGAAAATTGCAGTGAAATGCAGGAAGATCTGCAGCGGATAGGCACTTGGTGCAGGGAGTGGCAACTGACCCTTAACATAGACAAATGTAATGTATTGCGAATACATGAAAGAAGGATCCTTTATTGTATGATTATATGATAGAGGAACAAACACTGGTAGCAGTTACTTCTGTAAAATATCTGGGAGTATGCGTACGCAACGATTTGAAGTGGAATGGTCATATAAAATTAATTGTTGGTAAGGCGGCTGCCAGGTTGAGATTCATTGGGAGAGTCCTCAGAAAATGTAAAGGAGGTGGCTTACAAAACACTCGTTCGACCTATACTTCAGTATTGCTCATTAGTGTGGGATCCGTACCAGGTCAGGTTGACAGAGGAGATAGAGAAGATCCAAAGAAGAGCGGCGCGTTTCGTCACAGGGTTATTTGGTAAGCGTGTTAGCGTTACGGAGATGTTTAGCAAACTCAAATGCAGACTCTGCAAGAGAGGCGCTCTGCATCGCGGTGTAGCTTGCTGTACAGGTTTCGAGAGGGTGCGTTTCTGGATGAGGTATCGAATATATTGCTTCCCTCTACTTATACCTCCCGAGGAGATCACGAATGTAAAATTAGAGAGATTCGAGCGCGCACGGAGGCTTTCCGGCAGTCGTTCTTCCCGCGAACCATACGCGACTGGAACAGGAAAGGGAGGTAATGACAGTGGCACGTAAAGTGCCCTCCGCCACACACCATTGAGTGGCTTGCGGAGTATAGATGTAGATATAACCATGTATTTTCTCATACGTTCCTGTCAAGAGCTGTGAGCTCTTGTTCAGAAGAAGAGATTTGTTTTCACACTATCGAAGATGACGCAGTGTTCACAGGTCTCAGGATACGCCTTTCAGGGCCTGTATTTACAGAACGTTTTTGCAGTGAATGATCCTTCCTATCACATCCCCAAATACTGACCTTCCTCCTTGGCCCCCCCTGTATAGCAAGTAAGATTTCGTTCTTGCTGTCCTCCTTGGTGTTTCAGTTGAGCTTTCCAGTAGCGTACAGTGCGTACCAGAAATGCTGCCACAAAATTCGAGTGTTTGTAGAGGATGTCTTGAAGAACAAATCGAGGGATCGAACCCGTTTCTGGGAACGTCACCCAGCGATGCTACAGAGCATCGAAGTTATAGACGCTGACGCATGCAACTAGGCGACCCATTCGGCAGCAAATGTGACTATGTACACCGATGGTCTGCAGGCGGAACGTCCCGCTATGTTATTTTTTATTCTGTGATCGCGACTGATTTTTACGACTGCCAGTGAAGAAGTTCGAACTGGCTGCTACGTAGAAAGGCATTGTCTCCTATAAATGTGGTGCTGTGTTGCCTCAGTGGGTAACGGTTCCATACATGGGATTCCATCTGCAGTTTATTTTTCTCCTGCAACCCTCTAAAATCTCGAACTTTTTTTCGGTATAGAGGAGGAGAGATGGAGATGCCGACGGAAACCAGCGCCCCAAACTGTCCCCCACTGAGGCTACATAGCATCGAATTCGTAGGAGACAAGGCCTTTCTATGCAGCACCTAGCTTCGTCTTCTCGAAGCTATCTGTCAAATGTTCCTCCACTACTGTTTCTGAGGTAGGAACTCTATAAAAGCATCCAGTCACCGTGTTAGATTCAACTCCAACGCTTGTATTGACCCAAATCATTTCTAATTGTGAATATGAACCAATCTCATTAGATATGGTATTTTTTGTGGCTATCAACAGAAGAATGCTGAAGATTAGATGGGTAGATCACATAACTAATGAGGAGGTATTGAATAGAATTGGGGAGAAGAGGAGTTTGTGGCACAACTTGACAAGAAGGAGGGATCGGTTGGTAGGACATGTTCTGAGGCATCAAGGGATCACCAATTTGGTACTGGAAGGCAGCGTGGAGGGTAAAAATCGTAGAGGGAGACCAAGAGATGAAGGATGTAGGCTGCAGTAGGTACTGGGAGATGAAGAAGCTTGCACAGGACAGAGTAGCATGGAGAGCTGCATCAATCCAGTCTCAGGGCTGAAGACCACAACAACATCAACACGCTTCCGTCACCAATGTCCAGACTGTCTTTGAGACATACGATCCAATTGAAGTTTACATTCCATTGCTATTAACATCTGGTTGCGACCAGCGTTTTGTCCCTGTAGGACTGTAACTTCAATTGTCTCGCATATGAAGATGACATAGTACTGCAAAGTGAATGAAAGCACGAGTTCAAAGAAATGAACCAGAAAATGGACAATTATGCGCAGAAGGTAGGGCTGAAAGTGAATCGAGACAAAACAGAGTTCATGCAATTAGGAAGAAGAGAAGAGCAGGAAGAATTTCTTGAGATATATGGCAAGAGGTTCAAGAGAGTACACCAGTTCAAATACTTGAGATCTTGGTTTACCACAAAAAATATTAAAATTGACATCAAGGAAAGAATAGCAGTGGGAATGAAATGGATGCATTCCCTCAGAGAGACGCTTGGCTCTAAATCGATCTCAGTGAACACCAAGATGAAAATCTACAACACAGTGATATGCCCTGCAGTAATGTACGGTTCAGAATCATGGAACATGACTAAGCGAGAAATGGAAAAACTATTAACATTTGATAGAAGAGTAATGAGGAAGATATGGGGACAATGTTTAGAAAACGGAGAATGGAGGAGGAGGAGGAGGAAAAATGAGGAAATCTACCTTCTGATGCGACAGCCAACTATCCTACAGAAGATAAAAAGCAAAAGAGTACAATGGGTGGACCATGTAGCCCGTATGCCAGATGGAAGACAGGTGAAGATAGCACTAGCGAGAAAGCCAAACACCAAACGCCCCATTGGACGACCAAGTCAGCGCTGGATGGACGACCTGGCGAAGGACCTGGCAGCCCTGGGAACTGAAGATACCTGCAGGAACCGGACGCAAAACAGGAAGGAATGGAGGCAGTTTGTGGAAGCAGCGCATGGTCTGCAGGGCCTGTGATTGCTGAATATCTATCTTATCTATCATCTGTCCCTATTACTACGTGGGTGTTGTTGCCGTTTATAAGCGATACTAGTTCCATGACCCTTCCGTGTAATTCGGGAGGACGACGGTTCAATCCCGTCTCCAGCCATCCTGATTTAGGTTTTCCGTGATTTCCCTAAATCGTTTCAGGCAAATGCCGGGATGGTTCCTTTGAAAGGGCACGGCCGATTTCCTTCCCAATCCTTCCCTAACCCGAGTTTGCGCTCCGTCTCTAATGACCTCGTTGTCGACGGGACGTTAAAAACTAACAACCACCACCACCACCTTCCGTGTATGCTGCTGCAGTTGACTAATACTATGTTACCATTTTCTTCCTCCGATCTGCTATGACCAATGTTACTCTGTGCGAAACTAGAACGCATCTTGATTGTCCTGTGGAGGGATTTCTCTAGCCTAATGCACACATGTGCACGCCACACGGAATCCGCTATCCTAATAGCCGCTTCCTGCATGTGGTGTACGCCTGACCTATTAACAGGAGTCATACGGTCCTCAAATCCGCATCCAAGATCATCACAGAATGATCTCTGCCTCTGGCTTTATCCTTCCACTCGGCTCCAAACAAGTGGTTCCGAGAAAGATGCCACAAGACGATAGCTCTGCTTTCACCCCACGAGCGCGTCTAGCTCTCTTCACCAAATCAGTCACCTGCAGAACTAAGCGTGGCCTCTGAACCTAGGCAGCACGCCCCATTGGTGTGTATATGTGCCTTCAGGCAGTGTAACTCACGGGCGCAAATTACCCTGAGTATTTCAAAATGTGAGCGCTTAGTTTCTTCCAACAAACTGTACACGTTATTTAAAATCCATTCCAAACCTCGGTGACTCCGCCGACACAATGATGAAGGAGAATAGAAAGTTATCACTGACTACATTTTGCTATTCACGCAGTAAAACCTCAGCATCAGGCAAGGTGTTTTAATTTATTACTTATTTACTAGTAACTCTACCCGCGAAACATTTTCCGTATAGTGCCCACATAAACCACTTCATGTGCGTGCCAAATTACACAGAAGTGAAAACATTCGTGCTATACCTTCTAATATCATGTCGAACCTTCTTTTTCCCAGCGCAGTACAGCAACTCCATTTGTATGGACTCAACTAGTCTTTAGAAATCCTTTGCGGAAGTACTGACGCATGCTGCCTCTACAGGCGACCATAATTTCGAAAAGTGTTGCCAGAGCAGGCAGTTGTGCATAAACTGATGTCTCGATTACGTTCCGTAAATATTGGATGGTCGGCCAAATCATTCCCTCGAACTGTCCAGAATTTTCTTCAAACCAGTCGCGAACAGTTGTACCCCAGTGACAAAGTGCATTGGCATCCGTAAAAATCCCATTGTCGAAAGGCTGCAAATGGCCTCCCAAGTAACTCAACATAACCATTTCCAATCAATGATCGATTCAGTTGGACCCGAGGACCGAGTCCGTTCTTTGTAAGCACAGCCCACACCATTATGGAGTCACCACAAGCTTGCACAGTGCCTTGTTGACAACTTGGGCGCACGGCTTCGTGGGACCTGTGAGAAACTCTAACCTTACCATCAGCCCTTATCAGCTGAAATCGGGACTCATCTGGCCAGGTCACGGTTTTCCGTTCCTCTAGGGTCCAACCGATATTGCACGAGACCAAGAGAGGCGCTGCAGGCGATGTCATGCTGTTAGCAAAGGCACTCGCGTCTGTAATCTGCTGTCGTAGCCCATTACCGCCAAATATCGCCGCGCTGTCCTAACGGATACGTTCGTCGCACATCCCAGGTTGATTTCTGCAGTTATTTCACGCAGTGTTGCTTGTCTGTTAGCACTGACAACTCTACGTAAAGGCCGCTGCTATCGGTCGTTAAGCGAAGGCAGTCAGCCACTGCATTGAATGTGCTGAGATGTAATGCCTAAAATTTGGTATTTTCGGCACACTCTTGACTGTCGATCTCAGTATATTGAATTCCCAGACAATTTTTGAAGTGGAACGTCTCATGCGTCTTGTACCACTCCGTGTTCGAATTCTTAATTCCGGCGTGCGGCCATAATCACGTCGGAAAGGTTTTCACGTGAACCTTCTGGGTACAAAAGACAGTTCCGCACATGCGCTACACTTTTATACGTTGTGTATCCGATACTAGCACCATCTGTATATGTGCATGTCGCTATTCCATACCTTTTATCACCTCAATCTATATCGTTCTATAACATATAACGACATCACGAAAAATGCGATGCGTGGTAAACTAGCTTCTCTTAAAATGTAGTGAAAATTACGCAGAGTTTAGGTACTATCCAGTGTTTCATAATAATAGTACTCAAAAATTTCCAACAAACTTTAAATAGTATTTCAAACTTTCTGATCCTTATTTCTTCGTTTTTCTATGGGTGAACAATCCTAAATTAATGATACCAACATAATTGGGGTTCTGCACCTTCAGTCGTATAGGTTTTATAGGCTTAACGTTAAATATTTAACACGTCGACTGCATTGTGAAGTAATCAAACACATCAAGGTGTTTCATACAAGGGAGTTAGATTTTTTAAAGAACTGTCGGCGGATGTACTGGGGATTTAGTGATAAAGGACTGAGGGAGGTGGCGCAGTCGTTAGGACACTAGACTCGCATTCGGGAGGACGATGGTTCAAAACCGCATCCGGCCATCGTGATTTAGGTTTTCTACGACTTCCCTAAATCGCTTCAGGCAAATGCCAGGATGGTTCCTTTGAAAGGGCACGGCCGACTTCCTTCCCTAATCGAATGGGCCCGATAACCTCGCTGTTTACTCCTGTCCCTCAAATCAGCTAACCAACTGATAAAGATCTAATACGAATAAAAATATTAACTGAAAAGTAATGAGTAAAAAACAAAGTATTGGATTTATTTACTTATTTATTCGTATGGCTAGGGCGCCCCACCAGCCAGACCGTTCTCCGGGCGTCGGTCTTTCAATTTGACGTCACTTCGGCGACCTGCAGTCGATGAGGATGCTAGGATGATGATGATGATGAGGATGCTAGGATGATGATGATGATGATGAGGATGCTAGGATGATGATGATGATGATGATAGGATGATGATGATGATGATGATAGGATGATGATGATGATGATAGGATGATGATGATGATGATAGGATGATGATGATGATGATAGGATGATGATGATGATGATAGGATGATGATGATAGGATGATGATAGGATGATGATAGGATGATGATAGCACAACACCCAGTCCCTGGGCGGAGAAAATTTCCCGACCCAGCCAGGAATTTCTTTTAAAACACCTTATGGGCCTTAACTATGGTTATCAGTCCCTAAGCTAAGACACTATTTAACCTAAATTATCCTAAGGACAAACACATACACTCATGCCCGGGGGAGGACGCGAACCTCCGCCGGGACCAGCCGCACAATCCATGACTGCAGCGCCTTAGACCGCTCGGCTAATCCCACGCTGCCCAGCCAGGAATCGAACCTGGGCCCAGAGGACTGACAATCCGTCACGCTGACCATTCAGCTAGCGGGTGCGGACAAACTATTCGATACCAAGATGTATTGATACTTCCTCCGTGTGCGTAGCTGCGTGTTATGTCTGAGTTGCTCTGTCAGTAGGAGCACTGCCCTTGAGATTCAAGGGTTCAATCAGAGGGAAAGTGAGGGGGGAGGTTCAGAATTGCATATATACTATGATAGAGCGAAACATTTGTTCTTCATGTACTTTCCTCCAATTGTGCTACATATATTTCATTAATTTCTGTTGTGTCTAGGAATCCTGCATATTCGGTTCGGTAGGCAAAAAATCAAGCAACTCTTGTTAATGAGTTTTATTACAACAAGAGAAGTACAAATACTTAACTTTCATCTCTAACTGTAGTACTATACCGTCCCCAGTGAAATACTAAGAAAAGACTTAAAAACAGTATTTATAAAGAAGAGACATTTAAAAATTGAATAATAAGTGGACACTAGCCGCTCAGGCGAACATGTATTTTTTCTCATGCATCGGTATTATAATAATTTCTCTGTGTAAGTTTCGAGGGCAAAGATATGTAAAGATTCCCTCGAAACAAAATGATCTAAAGAGACGACACGATGCGCTCTTTTGTTAATTTTTTAGTCGTCTTCACCACTTCTCTTGTCTTGGTTGCGTGTAGACGGACATCTTGCGAGTGCTGGCAAATGTAAGCATATTTGTACTAATTAAGCAGATAATATATTGCTTTAATATCATTGTGCCCGTTTAATTTGTAAGAGGTTATCCCGATTTCATGTCCGCCTTCCTTGAATTAACCTGCATTCGAGTAATTTACAGTTCAACAATCGCAGCGGCCGATGCAGCCGACGA
The DNA here is from genome assembly GCF_021461385.2 of Schistocerca piceifrons. Taxonomy (NCBI): domain Eukaryota; kingdom Metazoa; phylum Arthropoda; class Insecta; order Orthoptera; family Acrididae; genus Schistocerca; species Schistocerca piceifrons. The sequence goes on along the minus strand of NC_060147.1, from coordinate 115,923,342 downwards.
CGCCATTACGTGGCGATATTAACTTATAAAAATTAGCGGAAGCGAAAAACTCGCCCCCTATTAACATAATATACATTTTTCTCCACAGCCGCCCGACGTTGCAGAAAATACGTAGCTTTAAGATTCTTATTTTGAGTACCACAGCCGAGAGCCAGAGCCAGGACACCGACTACAATACAACGGTTAACGGAGTTACGAAGAAATACTCTCGCGCGTGTGTGGGCCGCCATTGTAATTAATAACTAAAGATTTTTTTGCTTTAAAGTGAGCTGTCTACCCGAGGAAATTAATATCAAAAGTTTATTCCATTGTTCAACTTATATTCTCATGTTTTAAGATGGAGTGAGTCTTACGTCATTAACGTAACAAATAATTTCCACTTAAGATTAGTATTGTTAAAGAAAAGAGAACTTCACAAAAGCATTTAATTGTAAATCAAAATTGAATGAAATATAATTTTGATTAAGGCCCACACGTAAGTCGGCTACAATCACCATTACCAATCAATTTCTGTAGTAAATAATAAAGTAAATTACGACGGCCGACGGACGCGAGAGTACGTAGAGGATACTGAGTATGGAGGCTACGATGCGTCAGCTAACGAAGTGGCTAACGTTGAATCTGCTGTAGAAGTAGGCTGCCACGAGTCGGGTGCGGCGATCATCTTGTCTTCACCTAGGGCCCGCTGCTGTTGCGTTGTTGTCCTGGAGGGAGTTCCGTCAGCGTGCGATTGGCTGACCTCTACTCACCGCCGCCTCTTCTCTGTCGTTCCCGACTGGCGTGCCGGCGCTGACTTTTCGCCTCAACAATTTTTGTACCATCCCCCGTCCCCGTTAATCGAGTTAGTCTCTAATGACAACGACGTAAATGGGATGTACACTACTGGCCATTAAAATTGCTACACCAAGAGGAAATGCAGATTATCAACCGATATTCATTGGAGAGATATATTATACTAGAACTGACATGTCATTACATTTTCACGCAATTTGGGTGCATAGATCCTCAGAAATCAGTACCCATAACAACCACTTCTGGCCGTAAAAACGGCCTTGATACTCCTGGGCATTGAGTCAAACAGAGCTTGGATGGCGTATACAGGTACAGCTGCCCGTGCAGCTTCAACACGATAACACAGTTCATCAAGAGTAGTGACTGGCGTATTGTGACGAGCCACTTGCTCGGCTGCCATTGACCAGACGTATTCAATTGGTGAGAGATCTGGAGAATGTGCTGGCCAGGACAGCAGTAGAACATTTTCTGTGTCCGGAAAGGCCCGTACAGGACCTGCAATATGCGATCGTGCATTATCCTTCTGAAATGTAGGGTTTCGCACGGATCGAATGAAGGGTAGAGCCACGGGTCGTAACACATCTGAAATGTAGCGTCCACTGTTCAAAGTGCCGTCAATGCGAAGAAGAGGTGACCGAGACATGTAACCAAAGACAACCCCATACCATCACGCCAGGTGATACGCCAGTATGGCGATGACTAGTACACGCTTTCAACGTGGGTTGACCGCGATGTGACCAAACACGGATGCGACCATCATGATGCTGTACACATAACCTGGATTCATCTGAAAAAATGACGTTTTGCCATTCGTGCACCCACGTTCGTCGTTGAGTACACCATCGCGTGCGCTCCTCTCTGTGATCCAGCGTCAAGGCTAACCACAGCCAAGGTCTCCGAGCTGATAGTCCATGCTGCTGCAAACGTCGTCGAACTGTTCGTACAGATCGTTATTGTCTTGCAAACGTCCTCATCTGTTGATTCAGGGATCGAGACGTGGCTGCACGATCCGTTACAGCCATGCGGATAAGATGCCTTTCATCTCGACTGCTAGTGATATGAGGCCGTTGGGATCCAGCACGGCGTTCCGTATTACCGTCCTGAACCCACCGATTCCATATTCTGCTAACAGTCATTGGATCTCGACCAACGCGAGCAGCAATATCGCAATACGATAAACCGCAATCGAGATAGGCTACAATCCGACCTTTATCAAGGTCGGAAACGAGATGGTACGCATTTTTCCTCCTTACACACAACAACGTTTCACCAGGCAACGCCAGTCAACTGCTGTTTGTGTATGAGAAATCGGTTGGAAACTTTCCTCATGGCAGCACGTTGTAGGTGTCGCCACCGGTGCGGACCTTGTGTGAATGCCCTGAAAAGCTAATCATTTGCATATCACAGCATCTTCTTCCTGTCGGTTAAATTTCGCGTCTGTAGCACGTCATCTTTGTGGCGTAGCAATTTTAATGGCCACTAGTGTACATTCTCATCTCCCCACTACTACTACTCCCCGCGGAAAACGCAGTCGCTAAACAAACTGAGCCGAGAAAAACAGCCGTCCCGCCAGATGAAAGGCGAGAAGTGAACAAACAGTGGGTAATACCGGACCGTCACCAGGTGGATCCCTTTTACGATCCCCGTGTGCCCTGCCTGTCATAGACAAAACATATACGCCACGCGGCTGCTGTTATGGTGGAGTACCTGTTGCGTAACTGCAGATAAGCGTCGGGAAAATCGCCCGCAAATAGACCGCCGGCGGGTCGTGCAAACACGTCCCCGATGGTCTCGCGATAGCGGCCGAAGGGGACTCCAGTGGGGTCCTGCGTGGGCCCGCCAACGCAACCATCGCTCAGGCCGTTCTCGAGGTCACTAGGACTTCGTTCGTAACAGTCTCAGTCCAGTTCGTATCCTGGCGTATTTCGCACAGGCAAATGTTCATGCCGTGTTCCTAGACTTCCGGAAGGCTTTTGACACAGTTTCGCTCCACCTTGTAGTTAACAAAAAAGTAAAATTAAAAAAAAAATTGTACAAATGTATGAGTCCGACTCGCACTCATAGGGTTCCGTACAAACTTAATTATCCATACACAGGGCATTCGGAAATTTCCGTTTCAAACTTGTAGAGGCGAATGAGTACATGTTACGAGGGAGAATTCAAAAACTAAAGCGACCTGGGTTTTTTTTTTTTTTTTTTTTAGAAAAGGAGTATTTATACTACTCTGACCACAATCTACTGGTTATGAACTGAAGAAACTGCAAAAAGGTGGGAATTTAAGGTGATGGGACCTAGATAAACTGAAAGAACCAGAGGTTGTGGAGAGTTTCAGGGAGAGCGTAAGGGAACAATTGACAGGAATCGGGGGAAAGAAGTACAGTAGAAGAAGAATGGGTAGCTCTGAGGGATGAAGTAGTGGAGGCAGCAGAGGATCAAGTAGGTAAAAAGAAGAGGGCTAGTAGAAATCCTTGGGTAACAGAAGAAATATTGAATTTAACTGATGAAAGGAGAAAATATAAAAATGCAGTAAATGAAGCAGGCAAAAAGGAATACAAACGTCTCAAAAATGAGATCGACGTGTATATTTCTATTGTATATTATCAAATCACAATTTATGGAAGATGTTTATATTTTATTAATAGGGTTAAGTAGAAACAATTAATATATGTCATGTTGGAAATAATTGTGGTAGCAGGGAATGTCTGCACCAAAGTATTGTTGACAAGAGAGACCACAAATTGATATAATTTTAAAAAGGGCGGGAGAGACCGCGTATGGATACACTTTAAGAAAAGAGCGGGAAAGACCGCGCACTGATACATTTTGTAATGGTAGCAGGGATTGTCTGCACCAGAAAGCATTGTTGGCAGGAGAGACCGCACTTCAGCGTTCGTAGGAAGTCAGTAGCAAGCGAGAAGTGAAGCGAGTCGGTATCAGGTCTGAAGCGAGAGGTTGAGAGGAGCTGTGTGCCTGCCAGCCACCAGCTATGTTTTACAAGAAATTATAAACGGATGTACAGACACATAAGCTAACTATTATCATAAGAGGAACTAATATTATTGAATTATTTTCTTTGCGAAACTCAAGACTACTGAAGGTATGTTTGCGCAATGCTAGTTGTAAGATTATTGTAAAAAGTAAGTCCCATTTGAACGTTGGTAAAATCATTTCATTACCAACAATAAATATTTGAAGCGTTTTCAGAATATAATTAATTTTTGCCAGCAATGTTGCATTACTGATTATAATCCATCCCAAAACCCATCAACATAAAACTTTGCAAAAATTTTATTGTTGTCAAGAAAAAGTGTAATTATGAATTACGTAACTTCAGTCAAATTAATTGGAGAATAACGTCAGCTTTGCTATTAAAGAATAACGTCAGCTTTGCTATTAAAGAATAACGCCAGCTTTGGTAATAAATACAGTCATTTATGACAGTCCACCAGCAGCTAATAGAGTATAGTAAACCAGAGTAAGTATATTCATGTCGCAGTTCGATGTAGCAGTCAGATGGCGATCCAGTAACAGTAAAAAATGTAAGGAACAGTTTTGGGTTATTGCAGATAACGACTGAGGGCCACACGACGAAGACACGTTCTATGTTTCGTCGAAATAATCCGAAAATCACTTTTAAAAAAACAGTAATTAAATTTATACTTGGAAGGAGAGACAGCATTGGTCGTATATTTTTGTTTATTATCGCAAAATCGATTTTCGGTCACTTAGTGACCATCTTCAGTGCTGTAATATATAACTTAAATTAGTAAGCACTGGTGTCAATAAGCTTACGGCGATCACATAGACTGAAGTCGCTGTTGATGTAAACAGCGACCTCAGTCTATGTCATCGCCGTAAGCTTATTGACACCAGTGCTTACTAATTTAAGTTATATATTACAGCACTGAAGATGGTCACTAAGTGACCGAAAATCGATTTTGCGATAATAAACAAAAATATACGACAAATGCTGTCCCTCCTTCCAAGTATACCCATTATCTGGTCGTAGTGCACAGGACACTATGGAGTCGCCAATCAATAAAAGCAATTAAATTTGTATGCGAAGATTGAGAAAGAGAATAAATTCCAAAGGGAAGATTTCATTTGTTATTATTAAGCAAGAGACAGAAATCCTAAGGGAAGGTTACATAGTTTATTGTAAAAGGGAAGGTTATCATTAACAAAAAAGAGGTACAGAGGAGACGGGAAGGTTTCATACTGACTGACGTGGTCATTGTCAGACTGCTGATCATCTACAATCACTGCAGGTTGGGGACCAGTCCTACAAGAGAGTGCAATAATTCAAATAGCTAGGGGCACTTTTCACTGAGAACTCGTCATGTGAAGCAGAGATCAATGCCAGAATACAAGCATGAAACCGATCTTGCCACAGCCTAGCACAACTGCTTCGGTCCAGATATCTCTCCAGACAGTTCAAGATTCGACTATACAAAACCCTTATCCAGCCTGTTGTTCTATATGACTGTGAGACATGGAGTACCCGGAAACAGGACTTCCGTAAGCTCCTCGTTTTTGAGAGAAAAGTGCTTCGGAAGATCATCGGTCCGGTTCTGGATGCAGATACAGGGGAATGGAGGATCAGATACAACCAAGAGCTTGAGGAACTACACCAGAAGCCCAACATAGCAGGAACTGTCAAAGCCAAACGATTGCATTGGGCCGGCCATGTGGCTCGGATGGTGGATCACAGATGTCCTCGAAAGCTCCTGGATTTCACACCTACAGGAAAGAGACCGCCAGGGAGACCCAAGAAGCGTTGGAGGGATGGACTCCATGAAGATTTAAACCAAGTGTCAATAGATGTGAACGGGTGGCGGATAGCAGCAATGGACAGAATACAGTGGAGGAGGAAACTTGTAGATGCGTGCCGTCCACTGGGCCTGATTACGTAGTAGTAGTAGCAGTAGTAAATAGAAAACTGAAACTCACACAGTTTCTCTACACAACCTCCCTGCACCTCAGCGCACTTAGTCGAGCGTTTCACGAGCTTCTGATTCCTTCGGGAAGAAAAAGTTATTTTGGTGTCTGTTAATCCATTGTGGACATGGGACAGCGGCTGGTGAAATACTTAACAATGAAATCCGCCAAGTAGCCTTGCAATTGAGATGTTATTTTATTTTCGCTACCACTTTCGGCAACTCATTATGACACCTTTAGGTCTCATACGTACGTCTAATAAATAATCGATATTGGCAAAATGGGGCCGTATAATCCTGGGTGTCGTGAATTAGTAGCTCAAGCGCTTCCTACAAAGACTTGACTGCAACTTGCCGAAACTGGTAGCGAAAAGAAATTAACATCTCAACTGCTCGGCTGTTGACGAGTTTCTTTTTTTTTTGTTGCACCTGTAACCAATTTTGCACCCCATCAATGACGTCTCCATCGGTTGCAAACCCTCTTCCCCTGATCGCTTCCCTGAATGGTCCAAACATATGGAGATCGCCTGGAGCCAGGTCTGGACTGTATGGCGGGTGTTCCAGCAGTTCGAACCCCAAACTCTTTTATTGTTGCGGCCGTCCGTTTGGCAGAACGTGGCCGAGCGTTATCTCGATGCAGGATCACACCTTTTCGCAGTTTTCCTTGACGTTTTGATCTGATTGCGTGTCTCAAATGGTTTAAATGGCTCTGAGCACTATGGGACTTAACATCTGAGGTCATCAGTCCCCTAGAACTTACAACTACTTAAACGTAACTAACCTAAGCACATCAAACACATCCATGCCCGGGGCAGGATTCGAACCTGCGACCGTAGCGGTCGGGCGGTTCCAGACTGAAGCGCCTAGAACCGCTCGGCGACACCGGCCGGCCGATTGCAGGTCTCGGTTAGTTCGCAACACATCCCAAAACTTCTCACCGTTTACAGTCTCGCCTCTTGGGGTGAAATGAACGGCTACCACACGTTCCTTGTCCCAGAATAGTGTCAGCACAATTATACTAGCTGATGGTTGACATTTAACTTTCTGAACTTCCCGTGATACACAGTTCGTGGCCTTGCGGTAGCGTTCTAGCTTCCCGCGCACGGGGTCCCGGGTTCGATTGCCGGCGGGGTCATAGATTTTCCCCTGCCTCGAGATGACTGGGTGTTGTTGTGTCATCGTCATCATTCGTCCCCATTACGGTCGGAAGGAGGCAATGGCAAACCAACACCACTAGGACCTTCCCTAATATAGCGGTGAGGGTCTCCCGCATCGTCCCCTACGCTGCTCCGAGGCTGGGACGTCATCATCATCATCTCAATTTCTGGTGATGATGGGTGTTTCCAAACCATGCTCGCAGACTTACTTTACATTTCGTGATGATGCAGCCAGTAACGATTTGCCGCAAAAATCCATTTCCCCAGCGATGACAACGTGCCAATTGTTTACTAAAGCTGTCCATCTTTTGCGCCTTATGCTGCGCTGCCAATTCTTCCGGTACGCACCTTACACAAACTTGCCGAAAATGTAGCCTGTCGTGTAAGACTGGAATACGCTGAATCATGTCAGATATGTAAAGTATTGGCGATTTCGTCCATTGTCATTCTTTTTTTTCCATTCCATACCCTCAACGACTTCCAAACAGTCCTCAGTTGTTGAGGATGGTCTTCCCGATCTTTGCTCGTCACAGAGAGAAGTTCCTCTCTGTTTAAAGAGCGCTCTCTACTGGAAGTTCTTGCTTCGCGACAAACAGCTGCCACCATATTGCCGTTGCATTCGATGAATAATTTGCGCACGTTTAACACTTTCCTCAAACAAAAAGGGATCACTGGCCTCATTTCCTGCTTGGCGCAGATCGACAACGGAGCTGTCACGTTTCACGGACTCTTACAATACAATGGTTAGCGCCGGAATAAGAGTGACACGTTGTATAGAATTATCGCAGCCAGCCATGAATACTGGCAGTGTTATCAGGCCCTACGGCGAGAAAGTTCCTTTACTTTTTGACTTCACCCCGTATTTTGAATAGGAACCCATGTCCGAAACGTACCGTTTCCATTCTACGACGGATTCAATTCAGATGTGGAACGGGTCCACCTCTGCTGAAGGGATGAGAAACGTCTCAAGAGTTTCTCGTCATGGTACGCAATATACAGGGTGAGTCACTAACTATTGCCACCAAAAATAACTTCGAAAGTATGATAGGAGCTGACAAGTTTGTGGGACAAAAGTTGCATGCGACAACGGGGACCATAACATGACGTTGGTTTTTTGTTGCTCGGTGGGGTCGCGTCAGAGTTATGAAGGTCGACTTTGTTTTTATTTTTTAAATGGGATGCTATAATTTGGTACTTATTTTCTGATAGCGGCTATCGAGACGAATCCAATGATGTGTAATAGTGAGGTCTTTGAAGGTCAACGATGGTCACAAAGGTGGCATAAACTTCCATTTACAGAAGGCGTTCGAAACGATGCAGTGCTGCTATCTTCTTCTCATTGATTAAGTGGTATTCTTTATCACTTCGGCACTTATCGAAGCACATGCTCTGACAATTCTTTCTCGCATATCTTCAGGTGTAGTTGGAACATCTTTATGAACAATGTCTGTTAAGAATCCCCACAAGAAAAAATCCAGAGGCGTCAAGTCTGTCGAAAGAGCCGGCGACCACACATCTCTTCCGGCTCCAATCCAACGGTTTGTGGAATTGTCTCTGCAACTCATTTCTAGCCATCAGCGAAAAATGTGCCGGACACCTATCGTGTTGATATCACATTCTGTTCCTTGTTCCTAAAGGTATTTCTTCCAATAACAGACCTACCGTTTCTGCCAGGAATGTTGCGTACTTCCTACCATTAAGATTTTCTTCGATGAAATAGGGGCCTATAATTCTGTCCTCCAGAATCCCACACCATACATTCACCATTTACGGCTTTTGGTGTGCAACTTGCTCAGCCAACATGTCACCCAGTAACGCATGTTACGCGAATTAACATTTCCACAGTTCATGAATGTAGCCTCGTCAGTAAATGAAATCAAATTAATAAATGTGTCATCCCTCTGAATCTGAAGTTGAGCCTATCGGCAGAAATCAATGCAATGCATACAATCCGTACCAGTTAATTCTTGGTGGAGACTGATGCGGTATGACATCTATGGCGATGCAGAACACGAACACTACTACTCTGGGTCCTGCCAGATTCCCTTGCGATTTGACGCGAACTAACACAAGGATCACGAACCACAGTGGCAAGAGCACCAATTTCCGTATCATCGTTAGTAACTTTCCGTTGCCGGATATGTTTCCGATGCGTTAAAGATCCAGTTGTTCTCAATTTATCATACATATATTCAAATGTACGTCGTGTAGGGTGAGTACGTTGAGGATATCTTTCAGCGTATAAGTCTGGAGCTGTCACTGAATTTCGTTGGCATTCTCCGTAAATGAGAAGCATATCGACTTGTTTTTCGAAGGAATACATCATCCACATTCGCTTGATTCGACGATACTAGTCTTACCGTTCGTATTAGTGTTGTATTGCGAAACCATCGAATGTTGTCTACAGGGTGTTTCAAAAATGACCGGTATATTTGAAACGGCAATAAAAACTAAACGAGCAGCGATAGAAATACACCGTTTGTTGCAATATGCTTGGGACAACAGTACATTTTCAGGCAGACAAACTTTCGAAATTACAGTAGTTACAATTTTCAACAACAGATGGCGCTGCAAGTGATGTGAAAGATATAGAAGACAACGCAGTCTGTGGGTGCGCCATTCTGTACGTCGTCTTTCTGCTGTAAGCGTGTGCTGTTCACAACGTGCAAGTGTGCTATAGACAACATGGTTTATTCCTTAGAACAGAGGATTTTTCTGGTGTTGGAATTCCACCGCATAGAACACAGTGTTGTTGCAACAAGACAAAGTTTTCAACGGAGGTTTAATGTAACCAAAGGACCGAAAAGCGATACAATAAAGGATCTGTTTGAAAAATTTCAACGGACTGGGAACGTGACGGATGAACGTGCTGGAAAGGTAGGGCAACCGCGTACAGCAACCACAGAGGGCAACGCGCAACTAGTGCAGCAGGTGATCCAACAGCGGCCTCGGGTTTCCATTCGCCGTGTTGCAGCTGCGGTCCAAATGACGCCAACGTCCACGTATCGTCTCATGCGCCAGAGTTTACACCCCTATCCATACAAAATTCAAACGCGGTAACCCCTCAGCGCCGCTACCATTGCTGCACGAGAGACATTCGCTAACGATATAGTGCACAGGATTGATGACGGCGATATGCATGTGGGCAGCATTTGGTTTACTGACGAAGCTTATTTTTACCTGGACGGCTTCGTCAATAAACAGAACTGGCGCATATGGGGAACCGAAAAGCTCCATGTTGCAGTCCCATCGTCCCTGCATCCTCAAAAAGTACTGGTCTGGGCCGCCATTTCTTCCAAAGGAATCATTGGCCCATTTTTCAGATCCGAAACGATTACTGCATCACGCTATCAGGACATTCTTCGTGAATTTGTGGCGGTACAAACTGCCTTACACGACACTGCGAACACCTCGTGGCTTATGCAAGATGGTGCCCGGCCACATCGCACGGCCGACGTCTTTAATTTCCTGAATGAATATTTCGATGATCGTGTGATTGCTTTGGGCTATCCGAAACATACAGGAGGCGGCGTGGATTGGCCTCCCTATTCGCCAGACATGAACCCCTGTGACTTCTTTCTGTGGGGACACTTGAAAGACCAGGTGTACCGCCAGAATCCAGAAACAATTGAACAGCTGAAGCAGTACATCTCATCTGCATGTGAAGCCATTCCGGCATACACGTTGTCAAAGGTTTCGGGTAATTTCATTCAGAGACCACGCCATATTATTGCTACGCATGGTGGATATGTGGAAAATATCGTACTATAGAGTTTCCCAGACCGCAGCGCCATCTGTTGTTGCAAATTGTAACTACTGTAATTTCGAAAGTTTGTCTGCCTGAAAATGTACTGTTGTCCCAAGCATATTGCAACAAACGGTGTATTTCTATCGCTGCTCGTTTAGTTTTTATTGCCGTTTCAAATATACCGGTCATTTTTGAAACACCCTGTACATGCAAATGGCACGTTAGATGGATATGCCGCGCCGGCCGAAGTGGCCGTGCGGTTAAAGGCGCTGCAGTCTGAAACCGCAAGACCGCTACGGTCGCAGGTTCGAATCCTGCCTCGGGCATGGATGTTTGTGATGTCCTTAGGTTAGTTAGGTTTAACTAGTTCTAAGTTCTAGGGGACTAATGACCTCAGCAGTTGAGTCCCATAGTGCTCAGAGCCATTTTTTTTTGGATATGCCGCATTCGGTGGATATTTTCTATTTGCACGATATACGAGAGATAATTGTCAGAGAATGTGCTTCGGTAAATGCCAAAATGATAAGAAATACCACTCAATCCATGGTAAGAAGATTGCAGGACTGTACTGATACCAATGGTCATCACTTCGAACACCTTCTACCTTCTGTAAATGGACGTTCATGCTACCTTTTCGACCTTACCTGAACTTGAAAGACGTTACTGTTGCACATAATTGGATTCTTCTCGATAGCCCCTATTAGAATATAAGTACTAGACTACAGCATCCCATTTAAAAAAATAAAATCGACCCTCATATCGCTGACGCGACCCCACCTAGCAACAAAAGACCAACGTCATAGTATGGTCCTCGTTGTCCCATGCAACTATTGCCCCACAAAGTTTTCAGCTCCTACCACACTTTCGGAGTTATTGTAGGTGGCAATAATTGGTGACTCGCCCTGTAGTGGACAGGATGACGTGTACAACGTTCTACATACTACTTCTCGTGGGGCCGTATGCAAAGTTTAATTTACGAGCCTCCTGTAAACACAAAAGATCTGCTGGCACGAGTTCTGTCGCTGCACTAGAAACTGAAGAGACACCAGGTGGGATGGCGAGTGTGCACCAGAACATGCTTCGTAGGTACAATGACATCCAAGTCCCCCCCTATCTGCTTCTGTATAAATTTACCTCAAACTTACCTCAGAGTCTATAAAAGGTCTAGGTATTACCAAAATTATGCACCCACAGACTGTTATTCAAGTTGAACTCGTATGCAAACCTTTGATTAAACTGAACCTAATTTGAATTTAACTGTAACTGGTCTGAATACAACTTTTCTTTACATTACCGTAAATGCGCAAGTGAAGTATAACAGTTATCTGGCCCTGATCAAAATTTCCACTTACCTCGCGCTTTGACAACGTTGTTGTCGAGTTCTCGAAATCACAATAGCAAACAGCAAGCAGGGAGCGGCTAAGCTATATTTCTGTTTTTAAATAAAGAAAAATAAGTTTCCAAAGAATGTTCAAACTGTTGCATACTACATGAGGCTATGTGATAATGCGTACCGTAATGATAAACCTTTCAATAAATGTAAATGTCGTGAGACTAGAGCCTCCCGTTGGGTAGACCGTTTGCCTGGTGCAAATCTTTCGACGACTTGCGCGTCTTTGGGGATGAAATGATGATGATTAGGACAACACAACACCCAACCGGGGAAGCGAACCCGGGCTCTTAGGATTGACATTCTGTCGCGCTGACCACTGAGCTATCGGGGGCGGACAACCTTTAAATAGCGGGATGTGGAGAGTAACTGTTCCAATGAAGTGATATTCCAAGACAACGATTTTAGAATGAAATGCGTATTGAGAAAGAGAGTAAAGCTTCGCGTGATCTTGACCACAAATAACATTGGTCTGAACAATGCTATGCTTAACAACGAAAAATGATTTATACAGGGTACAATGTTAACAGAGTATTTGTATAAAAGCCGAACAGCTTAATCAATCAGTTGGCATGTTAAAGCACGATCCAGGGAAGTGGTGTGGTCTTTCTCTCAGCTCTGAGCAAGCGAACAAAGTTAACTAACTGACAATCATTCCGACAAACTAGCTTTGCAGTGCTGCAGACTTACCTCAAACTCCTCCTCTTACAAACAAAATGACATTATTCGAAATTTACACTCTTTCGCATTTCAGTATGTACATCATATTCATCCTTGCTGTCCTTTACAATAAATCATTCTTCAACTAACAGATACCATCACAAGTCAACACCGCACCTCTGAATACGTCCGTCACCTACCACTCTTCAGCTAAGAACGTATCAAACTGCGCCGAGGCAACGATTGTGCCACAACGAGACCAAAGATTGTTTAACAGTAACATAGCTTGCAACCTAAAGTCTTGTTTCGAAATCTCTGTCTAATCATTATACAGCGTGTTACTAAAAGGTACGGCCAAACTTTTAGGAAACATTCCTCACACACAAATAAAGAAAAGGTGTTATGTGGACATGTGTCCAGAAACGCTTACTTTCCATGTTAGAGCTCATTTTAGTTTCGTCAGTATGTACTGTACTTCCTCGATTCACCGCCAGTTGGCCCAATTGAAGGAAGGTAATGTTGACTTCGGTGCTTGTGTTGACATGCGACTCATCGCTCTACAGTACTAGTATCAAGCACATCAGTACGTAGCATCAACAGGTTAGTGTTCATCACGAACGTGGTTTTGCAGTCAGTGCAATGTTTACAAATGCGGGGTTAGCAGATGCCCATTTCATGTATGGATTAGCACGGGGCAATAGCCGTGGCGCGGTACGTTTGTATCGAGACAGATTTCCAGAACGAAGGTGTCCCGACAGGAAGACGTTCGAAGCAATTGATCAGCGTCTTAGGGTGCACGGAATATTCCAGCCTATGACTCGCGACTGGGAAGACCTAGAACGACGAGGACACCTGCAATGGAAGAGGCAATTCTTCGTGCAGTTGACGATGACCCTAATGTCAGCGTCAGAGAAGTAGTTGATGTACAAAGTAACGTTGACCACGTCACTGTATGGAGAGTGCTACAGGAGAACCAGCTGTTTCTGTACCATGAACAGCGTGTGCAGGCACTATCAGCAGCTGATTAGCCTCCACGGGTACACTTCTGCGAATGGTTCATCCGACAATGTGTCAATCCTCATTTCAGTGCAAATGTTCTCTTTACGGATGAGGCTTCATTCCAACGTGATCAAATTGTAAATTTTCACAATCAACATGTGTGGGATTTGAAAGCTCTTGTCTACGCAACCCCTGTACCAAATGTAGAGACTCTTCGTGCTCGTATTGCGGACGGTTGTGATACAATACGCCATTCTCCAGGGCTGCATCAACACATCAGGGATTCCATGCGACGGAGGGTGGATGTATGTATCCTCGCTAACGGAGGACATTTTGAACATTTCCTGTAACAAAGTGTCTGAAGTCGCGCTGGTACGTTCTGTTGCTGTGTGTTTCCATTCCATGATTAATGTGATTTGAAGAGAAGTAATAAAATGAGCTCTAACATGGAAAGTAAGCGTTTCAGGACACATGTCCACATAACATATTTTCTTTCTTTGTGTGTGAGGAATGTTTCCTGAAAGTTTGGCCGTACCTTTTTGTAACACCCTGTATAATTAAAAACTGAGAAAGTTTTGTCAAAATGTATACAGTCCGCAAAGACATATTTCCTGAGAAATCTTGAAGAACAAACTTTTACAGCTACCGATTATTTATCCGAAAGGTTGTAAGACCGTTCACGTTGGTCGAACGACCAAAGTGGGAAGAAGAGGACCTGTGTTCGATTCCCGTACGCATCATACATTTGATCCGCATTTTTTTCCGCCTCGAAATTGTTGTGAATAGGAAGGGCCAATAAGATAAATAACTGAATATAGAATAAAAACAAGGTAAGTAAATAAATTTGTCAAACAACTTGCATTAGTGAAGAACTAAAATTCTAATGCTGGCTGTTCCATAATCGCGCTTTTTCTCACTTTATTACATGTCCTCACATTGGCTCGAAAGGGTTTCATAACTGCAATTCGATTCTGAAAACACAACGGGACTCGCATAATCGCTCACACGTAACAACGATCCATAAGATCATTCACGATCACCTATCAGTAACGATTTTCTGACGATGCTATCGTATGCGTGGTGTGCAGCCAAATTAATTTCGTTTATCCTGCAGAAATGTGGGGTTTCGGAGTGGTCGAATGAAGGGTAGAGCCACGGGTCGTAACACATTTGAAACGTAGCGTCCACTGTTCAAAGTGCCGTCAATGCGATCAAGAGGTGACCGAGACGTGTAACCAATGGCACCCCATACCATCAAGTCGGGTGATCCGCCAGTGCGGCAGTGACGAATACACGCTTCCAATGTGCGTTCACCACAATGTAGCCAAACACGGATGCGACCATCATGAAGCTGTAAACAGAACCTGGATTCATCCGAAAAAATGACGTTTTGCCATTCGTGCACCCAGGTTCGTCATTGAGTACACCATCGCAGGCGCTCCTGTCTGTGATGGAGCGTCAATGGTAACCGCAGCCATGGTCACCGAGCTGATACTCCATGCTGCTACCAACGTCGTCGAACTGTTCGTGCAGATGGTTGTCGTCTTGCAAACGTCCCCATCTGTTGACTCAGGGATCGAGACGTGGCTGCACGATCCGTTACAGCCATGCGGATAAGACGCCTGTTATCTCGACTGCTAGTGATACGAGGCCGTTGGGATCCAGCATGGCGTTCCGTATTACCATCCTGAACCCACCGATTCCATATTCTGCTAACAGTCATTGGATCTCGACCAACGCGAGCAGCAATGTAGCGATACGATAAACCGCAATTGCGACAGGCTACAATGCGACCTTTATCAAAGTCGGAAACGTGATGGTACGCATTTCTCCTCCTTGCACGAGGCATCACAACAACGTTTCACCAGGCAACGCAGGTCAACTACTGTTTGTGTATGAGAAATCGGTTGGAAACTTTCCTCATGTCAGCACGTTGTAGGTGTCGCCACCGGTGCCAAACTAGTGTGAATGCTCTGAAATGTTAATCATTTGCGTATCACAGCATCTTCTTCCTGTTGGTTAAATTTCGCGGCTGTAGCACGTTATTTTCGTGGTGTAGCAATTTTAATGGCCAGTAGTGTATGATGTACGGAGTGGACTGCCTTTCGGAAATCGAGGAAGTAGGAAATGACCTGTTCGCTTGCACCTGTTGTTTGCAGGATGTATGCGAATAAATAGAGCTGCTTTTCTGGCTAGTGATAGTTCTTGAACTCGTGGCTGAGAAAGTATTCGCGGAAGGATTTTCGAGCGAACCTCATTACGTTCAGACCAGTAGAGCCCTCACTTTTGCCTGAGGTACGGGGACCATAAGTAAGTTACCCAGCCACTTATAAAACTCGACGCCAAAAAGCTTCTACGTACTTTTCAACGGACCGCATATAGAAACCCGGTTTCCGCCGGAAGAGCAAAGTAACGGTGAGATTGAATTTCTATACGACGACGTCAATAACATACCCTGCGGCAGGCTGGGAGATGACGTACTGCAGGAACTACGGGACCACAGGCCGTATGTAACCGGCGAATCCCACCAACACCCACTCACGGGCGCTGCGGCCTTCAATCTATCAGGTGGGTGCCGTACGGACTTAGCGACTGGTGCCGACACACACAAGGCGAATCTTTGCCGCTGGACATACGATGGTCACTCCAAAAGAATTGCACACTATTTTTTTTTAAATCCATCTTTTATTCTACACGTTTGAAAGTTTTTACAGTGTGTAGATACATCCTTTAGGAACAATATTTTCATTTCTCCACATAATTTCCAGCCACCTTAACTGCCTTACGCCATCTTGTAACCAGCGCCTGTATACCCGCACAGTAAAATTCTGGACCAACCTGTTGGAGCCACTGTTTGGCAGCGTGCACAAGGGAGTCATTATCTTCAAACCTTGTTCCACGAAGAGAGTCTTTCAGTTTCCAAAAGAGATGATAGTCACATGGAGCCAGGCCAGGACTGTAAGGCGGGTGTTTCAGTGTTGCCCATCAGAGTTTTGTGATCGCTTCCATGGTTTTTTGTCTGACATGTGGCCGTGCATTGTCGTGCAACACCAAAACATCCTGCTTTTGCCGATGTGGTTGAACACGACTCAGTCGAGCCTGAAGTTTCTTCAGTGTCGTCACATATGCATCAGAATTTATGGTGGTTCTACTTGGCACGATGTCCACAAGCAAGAGTCCTTCGGAATCGAAAAACACCGTAGCCATAACTTCTCCAGCAGAAGGTGTGGTTTTGAATTTTTTTTTTTTCTTTGGTGAATTTGCATGATGCCACTCCATTGGTTGCCTCTTCGTCTCTGGTGAAAAATGATGGAGCCATGTTTCATCACCTGTCACAGTTCTTCCAAGAAATTCTTCTCCATTCTCCTACTGTTCCAAAAGTTCTTGTTTCTTTGTGAGACACTGTCAACATCCTGGGAACCCATCTGGCACAAAACTTTTTCAACGCCAACACATTCAGTATTCTGCAAACACTTCCTTCTCCTATCCCAACGTAGCGTGACAATTCGTTCACTGTGATGCGTCTGTCAGCAGTCACCAATTCGTTAACTCTCTGCACATTGTCTGGAGTGTGTGCAGTACGAGGCCTGCCGCTGCAAGGACAATCCTCAATATCAATATTGCCGTGCCCGCTTTCGTCACGTAACCTGCTTGCCCACCGACTAACTGTACTGCGATCGACAGCAGCATCTCCATATGTAACAATACGAGTCAAGATAGATGTAACGGAACTTGAATAGCGCATTTGCCTCTATTGGTTACGGTAGGGAGATAGATCTTTCGGTCCTGTCTGTATATACAGGGTGTTACAAAAAGGTACGGACAAACTTTCAGGAAACATTCCTCACACACAAAGAAAGAAAATATGTTACGTGGACATGTGTCCTGAAACGCTTACTTTCCATGTTAGAGCTCATTTTATCACTTCTCTTCAAATCACATTAATCGTGGAATGGAAACACACAGCAACAGAACGTACCAGCCTGACTTCAAACACTTTGTTACAGGAAATGTTCAAAGTGTCCTCCGTTAGCGAGGATACATGCATCCACCCTCCGTCGCATGGAATCCCTGATGCGCTAATGCAGCCCTGGAGAATGGCGTATTGTATCACAGACGTCCACAATACGAGCAACGAAGAGTCTCTACATTTGGTACCGGGGTTGCGTAGACAAGAGTTTTCAAATGCCCCCATAAATGAAAGTCAAGAGGGTTGAGGTCAGGAGAGCGTGGAGGCCATGGAATTAGTCCGCCTCTACCAATCCATCGGTCACCGAATCTGTTGTTGAGAAGCGTACGAACACTTCGACTGAAATGTGCAGGAGCTCCATCGTGCATGAACCTCATGTTGTGTCGTACTTGTAAAGGCACATGTTCTAGCAGCACAGGTAGAGTATCCCGTATGAAATTATGATAACGTGCTCCATTGAGCGTAGGTGGAAGAACATGGGGCCCAATCAAGACATCACCAACAATGCCTGCCCAAACGTTCACAGGAAATCTGTGTTGATGACGTGATTGCACAATTGCGTGCGGATTCTCGTCAGCCCACACATGTTGATTGTGAAAATTTACAAATTGAATCGAGGAAGTACAGTACATACTGATCAAACTAACATGAGCGCTAACATGGAAAGTAAGCGTTTTAGGACACATGTCCACATAACATATTTTTTTTCTTTGTGTGTGAGGTATGTTTCCTGAAAGTCTGGCGGTACCTTTTTGTAACACCCTGTATATATATAATATTGCATGAATAAAGGCTGGGCGAGTTAAAGCTATCGTTAAAAACGCACGCCCCGCGATTTGTTACGATTTGGTGAAAAAATATAGGGGGCGAGTTTTAAATAACTGCGGTATACAATCAGAGTAACAAAAGGACATTTAGTTACGCCAAATCGCGGATAGCGAAGTGTGGTCATTAAATTGAGTACACCTACAGGGCGGTCAATTCCTGGATGAATCTATACGCATCTCACGAGGGACGCGGTATTGAGACCGTTCTTTTTTATTATTATTATATCGCTGAGACCGGGCTCCAATTTATGAAAAGGAGAAAAACTGTATCATTATCATTGACTGTTGGTGTCGAGCAACTAAAATTGTTCATCAAAGGGTTTCGATGGAACTTGAGCGTTAGGGTTCAGGCACTCGCATATACTCCACATCAGGGTGTGAATGAGTGGTGAATGCGAAATAAAACTGTGAACAAAGTTACGCTCAATAAAACAGAAGAAACAAGACAGTTTGGTCGTATCTGTTATTATTCCATAAACTGTAACATTTCTTATCGTTGTACGAAGCCTTCATAAATGATCGTTATGACAATTTGCTTCGAAGGGATCTCGTTACGAGTAAAGTTTTGGGGATCTGGTTAAGAGGGGGTAACTCGTAGATCCTAACTACTGCAGCTATTCTGGAATCAGGTGCTACCGTGACCGTTGTGCGTTGTCAATGACTTAAGGTTACCATATCTCATGCTCTAAACGAGGATAATGGAATGTAGTCGAATTAAGTCGGGTAATGCTGAGGGAATTAGAATAGGAAATAAGACACTTAAAGTAGTAAAGGAGTTCTGCTATTTGGGGAGCAAAATAACTGATGATGGTCGAAGTAGAGAGGATACAAAATGTTGTTGTTGTTGTGGTCTTCAGTCCTGAGACTGGTTTGATGCAGCTCTCCATGCTACTCTAGCCTGTGCAAGCTTTTTCATCTCCCAGTACCTACTGCAACCTACATCCTTCTGAATCTGCTTAGTGTATTCATCTCTTGGTCTCCCTCTACGATTTTTACCCTCCACGCTGCCCTCCAATACTAAATTGGTGATTCCTTGATGCCTCAGAACATGTCCTACCAACCGATCCCTCCTTCTGATCAAGTTGTGCCACAAACATCTCTTCTCCCCAATCCTATTCAATACTTCCTCATTAGTTATGTGATCTACCCATCTAATCTTCAGCATTCTTCTGTAGCACCACATTTCGAAAGCTTCTATTCTCTTCTTGTCCAAACTATTTATCGTCCATGTTTCACTTCCATACATGGCTACACTCCATACGAATACTTTCAGAAATGACTTCCTGACACTTAAATCTATACTGGATGTTAACAAATTTCTCTTCTTCAGAAACGCTTTCCTTGCCATTGCCAGCCTACATTTTATATCCTCTCTACTTCGACCATCATCAGTTATTTTGCTCCCCAAATAGCAAAACTCCTTTACTACTTTAAGTGCCTCATTTCCTAATCTAATTCCCTCAGCATCACCCGACTTAATTAGACTACATTCCATTATCCTTGTTTTGCTTTTGTTGATGTTCATCTTATATCTTCCTTTCAAGACACTGTCCATTCCATTCAACTGCTCTTCCAAGTCCTTTGCTGTCTCTGACAGAATTACAATGTCATCGGCGAACCTCAAAGTTTTTATTTCTTCTCCATGAATTTTAATACCTACTCCGAATTTTTCTTTTGTTTCCTTTACTGCTTGCTCAATATACAGATTGAACAACATCGGGGAGAGACTACAACCCTGTCTTACTCCCTTCCCAACCACTGCTTCCCTTTCATGTCCCTCGACTCTTATAACTGCCATCTGGTTTCTGTACAAATTGTAAATAGCCTTTCGCTCCCTGTATTTTACCCCTGCCACCTTTAGAATTTGAAAGAGAGTATTCCAGTCAACATCGTCAAAAGCTTTCTCCAAGTCTACAAATGCTAGAAACGTAGGTTTGCCTTTCCTTAATCTTTCTTCTAAGATAAGTCGTAAGGTCAGTATTGCCTCACGTGTTCCAGTGTTTCTACGGAATCCAAACTGATCTTCCCCAAGGTTGGCTTCTACTAGTTTTTCCATTCGTCTGTAAAGAATTCGTGTTAGTATTTTGCAGCTGTGACTTATTAAGCTGATAGTTCGGTAATTTTCACATCTGTCAACACCTGCTTTCTTTGGGATTGGAATTATTATATTCTTCTTGAAGTCTGAGGGTATTTCGCCTGTTTCATACATCTTGCTCACCAGATGGTAGAGTTTTGTCAGGACTGGCTCTCCCACGGCCGTCAGTAGTTCCAATGGAATATTGTCTACTCCGGGGGCCTTGCTTCGACTCAGGTCTTTCAGTGCTCTGTCAAACTCTTCATGCAGTATCATATCTCCCATTTCATCTTCATCTACATCCTCTTCCATTTCCATAATATTGTCCTCAAGTACATCGCCCTTGTATAGACCCTCTATATACTCCTTCCACCTTTCTGCTTTCCCTTCTTTGCTTAGAACTGGGTTGCCATCTGAGCTCTTTATGTTCATACAAGTCGTTCTCTTATCTCCAAGGGTCTCTTTAATTTTCCTGTAGGCGGTATCTATCTTACCCCTAGTGAGATAGGCCTCTACATCCTTACATTTGTCCTCTAGCCATCCCTGCTTAGCCATTTTGCACTTCCTGTCGATCTCATTTTTGAGACGTTTGTATTCCTTTTTGCCTGTTTCACTTACTGCATTTTTATATTTTCTCCTTTCATCAATTAAATTCAATATTTCTTCTGTTACCCAAGGATTTCTACTAGCCCTCGTCTTTTTACCTACTTGATCCTCTGCTGCCTTCACTACTTCATCCCTCAAAGCTACCCATTCTTCTTCTACTGTATTTATTTCCCCCATTCCTGTCAATTGCTCCCTTATGCTCTCCCTGAATCTCTGTACAGCCTCTGGTTCTTTTAGTTTATCCAGGTCCCATCTCCTTAAATTCCCACCTTTTTGCAGTTTCTTCAGTTTTAATCTACAGGTCATAACCAATAGATTGTGGTCAGAGTCCACATCTGCCCCTGGAAATGTCTTACAATTTAAAACCTGGTTCCTAAATCTCTGTCTTACCATTATATAATCTATCTGATACCTTTTAGTATCTCCAGGATTCTTCCATGTATACAACCTTCTTTCATGATTCTTAAACCAAGTGTTAGTTATGATTATGTTGTGCTCTGTGCAAAATTCGACCAGGCGGCTTCCTCTTTCATTTCTGTCCCCCAATCCATATTCACCTACTATGTTTCCTTCTCTCCCTTTTCCTACACTCGAATTCCAGTCACCCATCACTATTAAATTTTCGTCTCCCTTCACAATCTGAATAATTTCTTTTATTTCATCATACATTTCTTCAATTTCTTCGTCATCTGCAGAGCTAGTTGGCATATAAACTTGTACTACTGTAATAGGCGTGGGCTTCGTATCTATCTTGGCCACAATAATGCGTTCACTATGCTGTTTGTAGTAGCTTACCCGCATTCCTATTTTCCTATTCATTATTAAACCTACTCCTGCATTACCCCTATTTGATTTTGTGTTTATAACCCTGTAGTCACCTGACCAGAAGTCTTGTTCCTCCTGCCACCGAACTTCACTAATTCCCACTATATCTAACTTCAACCTATCCATTTCCCTTTTTAAATTTTCTAACCTACCTGCCCGATTAAGGGATCTGACATTCCACGCTCCGATCCGTAGAACGCCAGTTTTCTTTCTCCTGATATAAAATATAGACTGGAAATGGCAAGGAAAGCGTTTCTGAAGAAGAGAAATTTGTTAACATCGAGTATAGATGTGTCAGGAAGTCGTTTCTGAAAGTATTTGTATGGAGTGTAGCCATGTATGGAAGTGAAACATGGACGATAAATAGTTTAGACAAGAAGATAATAGAAGCTTTCGAAATGTGGAGCTACATAAGAATGCTGAAGATTAGATGGGTAGATCACATAACTAATGAGGACGTATTGAATATAATTGGGGAGAAGAGAAGTTTGTGGCACAACTTGACCAGAAGAAGGGATCGGTTGGTAGGACATGTTCTGAGGCATCAAGGGATCACCAATTTAGTATTGGAGGGCAGCGTGGAGGGTAAAAATCGTAGAGGGAGACCAAGAGATGAATTCTAGGGGGGGGGGGGGGGGGATGGCGCATTATCTTGCTGGAAAATGCCACTGCCGTGAGGAAACATGATTGTCATTAATAGGTGTACATGGCCTGCAACCAGTGTAGGATACTCCTTGTCCGTCATGGTGTCATGCAGAAGCTCCACTGGACCCACCGACGCCCACGTGAATGTCCTCTGGAGCATATTGTAGCCGCCGCCAATTTGTCTCCGTCCGAAGTACAGGTTTCAAGGAGATGGTCCCCTGGAAGACGACGCAATCGCGCTGTCCCAGCTGGATGATGATCAAGGTATAGAAATTCGTCAGACCGTGAAGCGCTCTGCCACTGCGCCAACGTCCAATGCCAACAGTCACGTGCCCATTTCAGTCGGAGCTGCCGATGTTGTGGTGTTAACATTGGCACATGCATGGGCTGCATAGCTGAACTGTGTGTTCAGACACACTTGTACGCTACCCAGCACTAAAGTCAGAACTAACATCAGCCACAGTTCGCCACCTGTCCGGTTTTACCAGTCTGCCCAGCCTATGACGTCCAACATCTGCAATGAGAAGAGGCCGCCCAACCTCACGAAGTCTGACCATGGTTCCACGAAGTGCTGGAGACACTCATCACAGCACTCCTCGAGCACGCGACAAGTTGTGCAGGTCCGCAATGCTCGTGCCGAGCCTCCGGGTCACCATAATCTGCCCACGGCCAAACTCAGAGAGATCGTACGTCTTCCCCATTCTATACAAGGGCAGCAGGTTCACTGATAATGCATGCACCGTGCGTGTGTCTGACTTGCAGTCGTTACTCGCCAGATGACTCTGCTGACGGTTGGGTTGGTTCATATCGACAGGGGGCCGGTGGTCATGATGTTCTGGCTGATCAGTGTACCATGCCTGGAACAACATTAAATACGAACAATGCCAAGGCACTGTGGTGTCCATTCTACTCTGATCATTCACAGACCCGCCGATGGCCTCTGCGTGCACGAAGTTAGATTGACATCTGACCATGTCTTCGATGTACACCACTTTTTTGTAAGGTAGTTTACGGTTATGACTGCATGTCATTCGCAAAGATACCATTTTTTTGACTAGTTTGAATATGACATGCTATCAAAACCATATACACTCCAGGAAATTGAAATAAGAACACCGTGAAGTCATTGTCCCAGGAAGAGGAAACTTTATTGACACATTCCTGGGGTCAGATACATCACATGATCACACTGACAGAACCACAGGCACATAGACACAGGCAACAGAGCATGCACAATGTCGGCACTAGTACAGTGTATATCCACCTTTCGCAGCAATGCAGGCTGCTATTCTCCCATGGAGACGATCGTAGAGATGCTGGATGTAGTCCTGTGGAACGGCTTGCCATGCCATTTCCACCTGGCGCCTCAGTTGGACCAGCGTTCGTGCTGGACGTGCAGACCGCGTGAGACGACGCTTCATCCAGTCCCAAACATGCTCAATGGGGGACAGATCCGGAGATCTTGCTGGCAATGGTAGTTGACTTACACCTTCTAGAGCACGTTGGGTGGCACGGGATACATGCGGACGTGCATTGTCCTGTTGGAACAGCAAGTTCCCTTGCCGGTCTAGGAATGATAGAACGATGGGTTCGATGACGGTTTGGATGTACCGTGCACTATTCAGTGTCCCCTCGACGATCACCAGTGTTGTACGGCCAGTGTAGGAGATCGCTCCCCACACCATGATGCCGGGTGTTGGCCCTGTGTGCCTCGGTCGTATGCAGTCCTGATTGTGGCGCTCACCTGCACGGCGCCAAACACGCATACAACCATCATTGGCACCAAGGCACAAGCGACTCTCATCGCTGAAGACGACACGTCTCCATTCGTCCCTCCATTCACGCCTGTCGCGACACCACTGGAGGCGGGCTGCACGATGTTGGGGCGTGAGCGGAAGACGGCCTAACGGTGTGCGGGACCGTAGCCCAGGTTCATGGAGACGGTTGCGAATGGTCCTCGCCGATACCCCAGGAGCAACAGTGTCCCTAATTTGCTGGGAAGTGGCGGTCGGTCCCCTACGGCACTGCGTAGGATCCTACGGTCTTGGCGTGCATCCGTGCGTCGCTGCGGTCCGGTCCCAGGTCGACGGGCACGTGCACCTTCCGCCGACCACTGGCGACAACATCGATGTACTGTGGAGACCTCACGCCCCACGTGTTGAGCAATTTGGCGGTACGTCCACCCGGCCTCCCGCATGCCCACTATACGCCCTCGCTCAAAGTCCGTCAACTGCACATGCGGTTCACGTCCACGCTGTCGCGGCATGCTACCAGTGTTAAAGACTGCGATGGAGCTCCGTATGCCACGGCAAACTGGCTGACACTGACGGCAGCGGTGCACAAATGCTGCGCAGCTAGCGCCATTCGACGGCCAACACCGCGGTTCCTGGTGTGTCCGCTGTGCCGTGCGTGTGATCATTGCTTGTACAGCCCTCTCGCAGTGTCCGGAGCAAGTATGGTGGGTCTGACACACCGGTGTCAATGTGTTCTTTTTTCCATTTCCAGGAGTGTAATACAGAAGATGACGCCTCATGTGTAGTACAGTAGAATTAGTTTGTATTGTATTGTATTGTATTGTATGTGGACCGGGGACCTAGAAACGACGGAGAGGCTCCGTCCCCGCGGCAGCCGCAGTGGTCCACAACCCCACGACGACTACCGCAGTCCACTTCACCCCTCCGCCGCCCCACACCGAACCCAAGGTTATTGTGCGGTTCGGCCCCCGGTGGACCCCCCAGGGAACGTCTCACACCAGACGAGTGTAACCCCTATGTTCGCGCGATAGAGTAATGGTGGTGCACGCGTACGTGGAGAACTTGTTTGCGCAGCAATCGTCGACATAGTGTAACTGAGGCGGAATAAGGGGAACCAGCCCGCATTCGCCGAGGCAGACGGAAAACCGCCTAAAAACCATCCACAGACTGGCCGGCTCCCTGGACCTAGACACAAGTCCGCCGGGCGGATCCGTGCCGGGGACCAGGCGCTCCTTCCCGCCCGGAAAGCCGTGCGTTAGACCGCTCGGCCAACCGGGCCGGCTAAACATTAGTTTCCTTCGTTGTTCAGTCTATTTTCATATATAACACAAAGAGAAAAATGATATGTTCCTTTTTATTAAATTTAATGCACTGAGCTGTCGAGTATTTTGCAAATGCAGCCATAGGCAAAAACGTGTAATTTACACATAGCCACTGGATATACCCGGCGAACTTCGTACCGCCTCTTAAAACTCTTTATACGTTATAGCTGACCTGGCAGACGTTGGTTCGCCATATACAGGGTGTTTCAAAAATGACCGGTATATTTGAAACGTCAATAAAAACTAAACGAGCAGCGATAGAAATACACCGTTTGTTGCTATATGCTTGGGACAACAGTACATTTTCAGGCAGACAAACTTTCGAAATTACAGTAGTTACAATTGTCAACAACAGATGGCGCTGCGGTCTGGGAAACTCTATAGTTCGATATTTTCCACATATCCACCATGCGTAGCAATAATATGGCGTAGTCTCTGAATGAAATTACCCGAAACCTTTGACAACGTGTCTGGCGGAATGGCTTCACATGCAGATGAGATGTACTGCTTCAGCTGTTCAATTGTTTCTGGATTCTGGCGGTACACCAGGTCTTTCAAGTGTCCCCACAGAAAGAAGTCACAGGGGTTCATGTCTGGCGAATAGGGAGGCCAATCCACGCCGCCTCCTGTATGTTTCGGATAGCCCAAAGCAATCACACGATCATCGAAATATTCATTCAGGAAATTAAAGACGTCGGCCGTGCGATGTGGCCGGGCACCATCTTGCATAAACCACGAGGTGTTCGCAGTGTCGTCTAAGGCAGTTTGTACCGCCACAAATTCACGAAGAATGTCCAGATAGCGTGATGCAGTAATCGTTTCGGATCTGAAAAATGGGCCAATGATTCCCTTGGAAGAAATGGCGGCCCAGACCAGTACTTTTTGAGGATGCAGGGACGATGGGACTGCAACATGGGGCTTTTCGGTTCCCCATATGCGCCAGTTCTGTTTATTGACGAAGCCGTCCAGGTAAAAATAAGCTTCGTCAGTAAACCAAATGCTGCCCACATGCATATCGCCGTCATCAATCCTGTGCACTATATCGTTAGCGAATGTCTCTCGTGCAGCAATGGAAGCGGCGCTGAGGGGTTGCCACGTTTGAATTTTGTATGGATAGAGGTGTAAACTCTGGCGCATGAGACGATACATGGACGTTGGCGTCATTTGGACCACAGCTGCAACACGGCGAACGGAAACCCGAGGCCGCTGTTGGATCACCTGCTGCACTAGCTGCGCGTTGCCCTCTGTGGTTGCCGTACGCGGTCGCCCTACCTTTCCAGCACGTTCATCCGTCACATTCCCAGTCCGTTGAAATTTTTCAAACAGATCCTTTATTGTATCGCTTTTCGGTCCTTTGGTTACATTAAACCTCCATTGAAAACTTCGTCTTGTTGCAACAACACTGTGTTCTAGGCGGTGGAATTCCAACACCAGAAAAATCCTCTGTTCTAAGGAATAAACCATGTTGTCTACAGCGCACTTGCACGTTGTGAACAGCACACGCTTACAGCAGAAAGACGACGTACAGAATGGCGCACCCACAGATTGCGTTGTCTTCTATATCTTTCACATCACTTGCAGCGCCATCTGTTGTTGAAAATTGTAACTACTGTAATTTCGAAAGTTTGTCCGCCTGAAAATGCACTGTTGTCCCAAGCATATTGCAACAAACGGTGTATTTCTATCGCTGCTCGTTTAGTTTTTACTGCCGTTTCAAATATTCCGGTCATTTTTGAAACACCCTGTAAATTATTTCTAGTCTATAAGGATAATGTATACGTGTAACACAATAGCCGTTGTTAACGGGAGCTCGTGACACAAACAATAATAATGGCCTAAAATTGTGAAGGGAGTGAGAAAAGGCTTAGGGGGAAGTCCGGCAGTATCGGCCACCATTAGTTCTGGCGTTTCCACGGTAGATCGCGTGGATTTAACAATTGCAGCCGATACACGGCTCGTTCATGAGCATACAAACATGGCGGCAACTTCGTGTCGAAACGTGTTCGCTAGCATTATGAATAAGGCCAAGCGCACACGCATCGATTTTTATCGTACGTAAAAATATTGTATGATTAAATTCTTTTAGAGGAACAAAGGAGAGCACAGGAACTTCTTTGTTCCCCTAAAAGAATTTGATCGTACGATATATTTCCGTACGATAAAAATCGATGCATGTGCGCTAGGCCTAAATGTCGGTTTGGCGAATGACACGTGCTACCTAGTTAAACTTCTCGGTCTAGTTACGTCGATTCAGAGAGGGATATTCGAGTCGTAATTTTGGTACGTTTTCTTCAATTGCCTATCTATCGAATAGTGAAAGACTATCACCGGTAGACACCTGGTGGAGATAACTGATCAAGTGATAATTGATCAGTTATCGACCAGGATTGAAAATTATTAAATTACTAAAATCGCTATTAAATATAGGGGTTTGTGGTAAAAGGGTGAAAATTCAGGGTTGCGTGATTTTGTAATGCCACATCATACAAAAATAAAAAGTTCTGTCCAAAAAATAACAAAAAGTTTTTTGGCGTGGACCACCCTTATCACTTAGGCGTATGGAAAATTAATTACGACCGGTTCTCAGACGTACCGAATATACATGCAAAATTTCATCAGAATCGATCTAGCCATTTGGGAGGAGTATGGCAACTAACACTGTGACACGACAATTTATATACACTGACTCGATCGGCATAGTTTGGATAGAAATAGTGAAACTGATGTGTTAAATTAACATGGATTTGCTGCTAGTTCTACTTCCGATGTCTTTGTGCTCTTCGTACAGTGACTTATCTGTCTCCACATTTACGTGTAGTTTGTACGCGGAGGGACTTAGTAACCGCAGATCATCACAGCTCTGAGGGAACAGAATCCTCTTATTGTTCTGACGACACTCTACCAACACATGTTAAGTCAGCAGGTTACCTGGTCTCACCTTGGACCCAATGTCAAGTACACTACAGGACGTCACAGAGTGGATGTGGAAAAGGGGGGGAAGGGGGCAGGGGGGGGGGGGGGGAGGGACCATAAGTCCACCATAGGCGCAGTTTCTAGCTGCAGCAGGGAAAGGATTGTAGCTTGTCTTCTCACACAACGCAAAGCATGAAGGACGACGAAGAATTGTGCTGCAAATGTCGTTTACGTCAATGTTGCTCAGCTCAGACGTTTGAATTCGAAAACAGAAGCTTTATATGAATTACATTAATCCAATGATGGACGCGTGTAACGAAGTGTTTCGAACCCATGACCTGCTCTACGTAAACCAGCATGGATTCAGGAAGCATCGATCAGGCTCAATCCCGATTTGAGCTTTTCTCACGTGTTCCTGAAAGCATTAATCCAATGGTGGGCTCGTGTACCAAGGTATTTCGAACATATGACCTCCTCCAGGTGAACCACCATAGATTCAGAAAGCTTCGATCACCCTCAATCCAGATTTTAGCTTTTACACAATGAGCCCAATTCTTCTCCACACTTTAAATGTCTAATAGATATAAAACGATTTCTTGCAGGCATACCAACTACAAGAACCTCTGAAGGAGTGACAGGTCCCTCCTGAAAGCAACGGTAACGTAATAATCAGGTAGGCGTGGTATTTCTCGACAGCGGAAACATGTCTGACTATATTCCGTACCGACGCTTACACTAAAAACGGTAGTGTGGGGTAGCAAACGAAATTTCTGACTGAATTAACGATGTATTAGCAGAGAAGATGCAAGAAGTTATTTAGGGTGGTGGAAAGTCATCGACAGACGTTGCAGTAACGTCACGCACTTTATTGAGATCGTCGCTGCTCATGTTCTATGTTAATGACCTTGCAGACAATATTAACAATAACCTCAGACATTCTGTAAATAGGGAAGTCGTCTATAACGATGCGCCGTCTGCAAAAGCACTGCAGAAATGACACCGTCAGCTCTCCGCCACGTTTCGAAGTGGTGAAAAAATTGTGGTCGACAAGTTACTTTAAATGTACAGAAATGTAAAACTGTACACAATTCACGAGATGCAGAAATGTACAATAGGTTGACAAAAATACGTAAACACCAAAAAATACAACGCATTATTATGCGTAATACAGTGTAGAAAATCTGTTGGCATTCAAAACAGCTTCCAGTCGTCTGGGAATGGATAAATACACTACTGGCCATTGAAATTGCTACTTCACAAAGATTACGTGCTACAGACGCGAAACTTGACCGACAGTAAGGAGATTCTGACATATGCAAATGATTAGCTTTTCAGAGCATTCACACAAGGTTGACGCCGGTGGTGACACCTACAACGTGCTGACATGAGGAAAGTTTCCAACCGATTTCTCATACACAAACAGCAGTTGATCGGCGTCGCCTGGTGAAACTTTGTTGGAGTGACTCCTGTCCTGTAAGGAGGAGAAACGCGTACCATCACGTTTCCGACTTTGATAAAGGTCGGATTGTAGCCTTTCGAGATTGCGGTTTACCGTATCGCGACATTACTGCTCGCGTTGATCGAGATCCAATGACTGTTAGCAGAATATGG
Source organism: Schistocerca piceifrons (assembly GCF_021461385.2). NCBI lineage: Eukaryota > Metazoa > Arthropoda > Insecta > Orthoptera > Acrididae > Schistocerca > Schistocerca piceifrons. The sequence continues at coordinate 115,893,112 of NC_060147.1, read as the reverse complement.
AATCGGTGGGTTCAGGAGGGTAAAACGGGACGCCGTGCTGGATCCCAACAGCTTCGTATCACTAGCAGTCGGGATGACAGGCATCTTATCCGCACGGCTAAAACGTGCAGCCACGTCTCGATCCCTGAGTCAACAGATGGGGACGTTTGCAAGACAACAACCATCTGCACGAACAGTTCTACGACGTTTGCAGCAGCACGAGCTATCAGCTCGGAGACAGTGGCTGCGGTTACCCTTGACGCTGCATCACACATGCGAGCCTGCAATGGTGTACTCAACGACGAACCTGGGTACCCGAATGTCAAAGCGTCATTTTTTCGGATGCATACAGGTTCTGTTTACAGCATCATGACGGTCGCATCCCTGTCTGGCGACATCGCGGTTAACGCACATTGGAAGCGTGTATTCGTCATCGCCATACTGGCGTATCACCCGGCGTGATGGTATGGGGTGCCATTGGTTACACGTCTCGGTCACCTCTTGTTCGCATTGATGGCACATTGAACAGTGGACGTTACATTTCACATGTGTTACGACCTGTGGCTCTACCCTTCGTTCGATCCCAGCGAAACACCACATTTCAGGAGGATAATGCACGACCGCATGTCGCAGGTCCTGTACGGGCCTTTCTGGATACAGAAAATGTTCGACTGCTTCCCTGGCCAGCACATTCTCCAGATCTCTCACCAATTGAAAACGTCTGGTCAATGGTGGCCGAGCACCTGGCTCGTGACAATACGCCAGTCACTACTCTTGATGAACTGTGGTATCGTGTTGAAGCTGCATGGGCAGCTGTACCTGTACACGCGATCCAAGCTCTGTTTGATTGAATGCCCAGACGTATGAAGGCCGTCATTACGGCCAGAGGTGGTTGTTCTGGGTGCTAATTTCTCAGGATCTATACACCCAAATTGCGTGAAAACGTAATCACATGTCAGTTCTAGTATATTTGTCCAATGAATACTCGTTGATCATCTGCATTTCATCTTGGTATAGATATCTTAATGGCCAATAGTGTAAATATCATGTGTGATTTCGAAGGGAATGTTGTAACATTCTTCCCGCGAAATAGTGCCAAGCACAGGGAATGATGATGAAGATGTATAGCGATTATGCACGCTTCTCACCAAAGGAGACCACAAAGTTTCAGCAATACTGAAACCTTGTGACTGTGGTGTCTAAAGAAAATGCGGCAATTCATCCTCGTGCTCATATAAGCAATCCTGGATGATTCGAACTGTGGCATCGGGGGTCCTGTCGCCTGGGAACAAAACGTCACCACTGTGGGACGAACACTGGACTATGGCGTGCACCTGATCAGACGAAACGGTCTCTCACTCCTTGGCCACTATGCAACTTTGCTGAGTAATCATGGCGCCCATGGGATACCACGATATTGCTGCCCGAATCTTCAGCGAATCTCTCGGGGCTCATCCGAGGCGAAACAAAACTCATCGGATGAGATGACTTTCTTCCATTGCTCTAGACACCGGGTTATATGGGTTCCGCGCTACGTTTCCCTGTTACAGATATTTGCATCACTGATTTCCGGTTTCAGAACTCCAGTTCACTCTCGAATTCCCTGCTTCTGCAGTTCTCTTCGTGGTGTTTTGGTGCTGACAGGGTTCGAGAGTGCAACATATACTTCTGCAGCTGTCGTTCTCTTATTTTTTCGTCACAATACTCTTTAATGAGCGGGCATCACGATCACTCGGCACATGCTATTGTTCGCGTTGTGACTCAGTGGAGGATGTTTCTATGCTTTCGTTGTATGAGATATGATTCTTCAATACGGCGCCTCTTCATACACCGAATGCTTCGGCTGCCTCGGTTACCGAACTACCCACCATACGAGAACCAACAATTTGCCCACGTTCGAATTTGCCTAGCTCCGACATAAAGCACTCACTATCGCAGAGAACACTGTTCTAATCACTACTAACGCTTGCAAAGTATTGGAGGGGGGGGGGGCATTGCACAATTTCTGTTCGTGGACAAATACACTACTGGCCATTAAAATTGCTACACCACGAAGAAATGCAGATGATAAACGGGTATTCATTGGACAAATATATTATACTAGAACTGACATGTGGTTACATTTTCACGCAGTTTGGGTGCATAGATCCTGAGGAATCAGTACCCAGGACAACCACCTCTGGCCGTAATAACGGCTTTGATACGCCAGGGCATTGAGTCAAACAGAGCTTGGATGGCGTGTACAGGTACAGCTGCCCACGCAGCTTCAACACGATACCACAGTTCATCAACAGTAGTTACTGGCGTATTGTCACGAGCCAGTTGCTCGGCCACCATTGACCAGACGTTTCCAATTGGTGAGAGATCTGGAGAATGTGATAGCCAAGGCAGCAATCGAACATTTTCTGCATCCAGAAAGGCCCGTACAGGACCTACAACATGCGGTCGTGCATTATCCTCCTGAAATGTGGTTTTTCGCAGGGATCGAACGAAGGGTAGAGCCACAGGTCGTAACACATGTGAAATGTAACGTCCACTGTTCAAAGTGCCGTCAATGCGAACAAGAGGTGACCGAGACGTGTAACCAATGGCACCCCATACCATCACGCCGTGAGATACGCCAGTATGGCGATGACGAATACAAGCTTCCAATGTGCGTTCACTGCGATGTCGACAAACACGGATGCGACCATCCTGATGCTGTAAACAGAACCTGGATTCATCCGAAAAAATGACGTTTTGCCGTTCGTGCACCCAGGTTCATCGTTGAGTACACCATCGCAGGCGCTCCTGTCTGTGATGCAGCGTCAATGGTAACCACAGCCGTGGTCTCCGAGCTGATAGTCCATGCTACTGCAAACGTCGTCGAACTCTTCGTGCAGAAGGTTGTCGTCTTGCAAACGTCCCCATCTGTCGACTCAGGGATCGAGACGTGGCTGCACGATCCGTTACAGCCATGCGCATATGATGCCTGTCATCTCGACTGCTAGTGATACGAGGCCGTTGGGATCCAGCACGGCGTTCCGTATTACCCTCCTGAACCCACCGATTCCATATTCTGCTAACAGTCATTGGATCTCGACCAACGCGAGCAGCAATGTCGCGATACGATAAACCGCAATTGCGATAGGCTACAATCTGACCTTTATCAAAGTCGGAAACGTGATGGTTCGCATTTCTCCTCCTTACACGAGGCATCACAACAACGTTTCCCCAGGCAACGCCGGTCAACTGCTGTTTGTGTATGAGAAATCGATTTGGAAACTTTCCTCATGTCAGCACCTTGTAGGTGTCGCCACCGGCGCCAACCTTGTGTGAATGCCCTGAAGAGCTAATCATTTGCATATCACAGCATCTTCTTCCTGTCGGTTAAATTTCGCATCTGTAGCCCGTCATCTTCGTGGTGTAGCAATTTTAATGGCCAGTAGTGTACTACAGCGCAACCTGCAGGCTTCGTTAGTACCTGCATTTATGTTCCAGCATGCATTTGACACCCTGTTTCCATATTTCCATCTACTCCCTGTAGTATCATATGCCGAACATGTCAGAAGTGAGGAATCCGTCAAATCGTGCAAATACGGGGTGTTCATAAAGTCTCTCCGCAGTGCCGTATGATTGTTAGCCGCGCGTGCCGTATGCTGCAGCGAACATACCGTAATGAAATTCAGTGAAATACAAATTATTAATTTATGGAATATTCATTTTTACTTAAAATTTTCAGATTAAATGTTGAAAGTGTCCCCCGAGTTGTTAAATACACAATTCAAATCCTCTAATCATGTTCCCAAACACAAGCTGTAACATTTCTTTTGTAACAGAAGCAGTTTTCAATTCATCGATCGATATTTGACGGTTTGTATAGACAGTTGCTTTCACTGCACTCCAGAAGGAAAGTCAGGTGGTGTTAGATCAGGCGGTCCTTTGAGATTATGCGATCGCCAAAAACATCAGCAGCCGGCCGGAGTGGCCGAGCGGTTCTAGGCGCTACAGTCTGGAACCGCGGGACCGCTACGGTCACAGGTTCGAATCCTGCCTCGGGCATGGATGTGTGTGATGTCCTTAGGTTAGTTAGGTTTAAGTAGTTCTAAGTTCTAGGGGACTGATGACCTTAGAAGTTAAGTCCCATAGTGCTCAGCCATTTTGAACCAAAAATATCAGCAAGCAGTGACATTGAAACGCGAGCTGCATGCGCGGTTGCACCATCTTGCTGAAAATAACCGTTCAGTATTTCACTTAACACGAGTTCTCCTACGAACGGGTACAGAATATCACTGCAGTATCGTTGTGCGTTTATTGTTTCGTTGAAAAATATGGGACCCACAATCCGACGTCAAGAAATTGCAATCCAAACTCCTATTTTCACAGAATGGAGTGCTTCCTTATGAATACACAATGGATTTGCAGTACTACACATACGAGAATTTTGCGAGTTTGCCGGCCTCTGTGGCCGAGCGGTTGTAGGCGCTTCAGTCTGGAACCGCGCGACCGCTACGGTCGCAGGTTCGAATCCTGCCTCGGGCATGGATGTGTGTGATGTCCTTAGGTTAGTTAGGTTTAAGTAGTTTTATGTTCTAGGGGACTGATGACCTCAGATGTTGAGTTCCATAGTCCTCGGAGCCATTTTTTTTTTTTTTTTTTTTTTTGCGGGTCATGTACCGGATAAATGAAACCACGCCCCATCAGCGAATAACGTTTCATACAGAATATCCCTTCCATGTTTTTGAAAGTAATTTCTGAACCATTGACAATAATGCTGTCTCTTGCCATGATCAGTATTTTTCAGTTCTTCCACGACTGTCACTTTGTATGGGAAAAGTTCTAATTTTTTTCCTTACAGCTGTGTGGGCCGTTCCGACACTAAGATATATTTCCTGGGCGAGTTTTCTTACTAGCTTGTTCCGACTCGAGGCCATTTTATCGGAAATATCGAGTAGTTTATCCTCAGGCAAAACGCTAGGATGACCACTTCTCGGTGCATCTGTCACTGAACCCGTACTTCGAAATTTGTTAATCAAATCTCGCACAGTATCGCTATGTAAGTGTGTTGTCTCAAGGAAAACTGAATTTAAATTTTGACTAACTAAAACTGAGTATTAACCGCCAGCTCTGAAGACCTGTTCGACTAAAAACACACCTTGTTCAATTGCTAGGATTTGAACAGTGACAAAAACGAAACAAACGAACAAGGAACTAAAACGTCCACGTCAACACGTAACACCAACGATACTACTGACGCTGGCTGAGATAAACGAAACAGTGGAATGTTGGGAGAGTCCACTTGAAGGGAAGTAACCCAGGCAGGCGAACAATCATACGGCACACGTGGCTAACAATCATACGGCACTGCGGAGAGGCTTTTTGAAAACCCCGTACCTGGCTGTAACTGACTGTAGAAACATGAAACAGACAGCCTGGTTGATTGTTTTGGGAGAAGGAACCAGACAGCGTGGTCATCGGTACCATCGGATTAGGGAAGGATGGGGAAGTCGACCGTGCCCTTTCAAAGGAACCATCCCAGCATCTGCCTGAACCGATTTAGAGAAATCACGGGAAACCTAAACGAGGATGGCCGGACGCGGGTTTGAACCGTCGTCCTCCCGAATGCGAGTCCAATGTGCTAACCACTGCGCCACCTCGGTCGGTATGAAATGGAGTAATGACTTGTGCTCAGTTGCAGATCAGGCAGGTCACAGTGGTCTTCAGTTTATCGTCAGGATACTGGAATAAATGTAGTCGTTCTACATGGATAAAGTTTACAAACCAGCTGTGCGTCTCGCATTAGAATATTCCTCAATTGTGTGGACATGTACCAGATAGAACAAAGAAGCGATACTATGCGTATAGAAAAGGGCGGCATCAGTGATCTCAGGTATGTTTGACTCACTAGAGGGCGTCATGGAAGATTGGTAAACCTGGAACAGAGGATGACACGCGTAAAGCTGAAATACTAAACACCTTTTTCCAATGCTGTTTCACAGAGGAAGACCGCACTGCAGTTCCTTCTCTAAATCCTCGCACAAACGAAAAAATGGCTGACATCGAAATAAGTGTCCAAGGAATAGAAAAGCAACTGGAATCACTCAACAGAGGAAAGTCCACTGGACCTGACGGGATACCAATTCGATTCTACACAGAGTACGCGAAAGAACTTGCCCCCCCCCCCCTTCTAACAGCCGTGTACCGCAAGTCTCTAGAGGAACGGAAGGTTCCAAATGATTGGAAAAGACCACAGGCCGTTCCAGTTTTCAAGAAGGGTCGCAAAACTATAGGCCTATATCTCTGACATCGATCTGTTGCAGAATTTTAGAACATGTTTTTTGCTCGCGTATCATGTCATTTCTGGAAACCCAGAATCTACTCTGTAGGAATCAACATGGATTCCGGAAACAGCGATCGTGTGAGACCCGACTCGCTTTATTTGTTCATGAGACCCAGAAAATATTAGATACAGGCTCCCAGGTAGATGCCATTTCCCTTGACTTCCGGAAGGCGTTCGATACAGTTCCGCACTCTCGCCTGATAAAGTAAGAGCCTACGGAATATCAGACCAGCTGTGTGGTTGGATTGAAGAGTTTTTAGCAAACAGAACACAACATGTTGTTCTCAATGGAGAGACGTATACAGAGGTTAAAGTAACCTCTGGCGTGCCACAGGGGAGTGTTATGGGACCACTGCTTTTCACAATATACATAAATGACATAGTAGATGGTGTCGGAAGTTCCATGCGGCTTTTCGCGGATGATGCTGTAGTATACAGAGAAGTTGCAGCATTAGAAAATTGTAGCAAAATGCAGGAAGGTCTGCAGCGGATAGGCACTTGGTGCAGGGAGTGGCAACTGATCCTAAACATAGACAAATGAAATGTATTGCGAATACCTAGAAAGAAGGATCCTTTATTGTATGATTACATGACAGCGGAACAAACACTGGTAGCAGTTATGTAAAATATGTGGGAGTATGCGTACCGAACGATTTGAAGTGGAATGATCATATAAAATTAAATGTTGGTAAGGCAGGTACCATGTTGAGGTTCATTGGGAGAGTCCTCAGAAAATGTACTCCATCAACAAAGGAGGTGGCTTACAAAATACTCGTTCGACCTACACTTGAGTATTGCTTATCAGTGTGGGATCCGTACCAGATCGGGTTGACGGAGGAGATAGAGAAGATCCAAAGAAGAGCGGCGCGTTTCGTCACAGGGTTATTTGGTAACCGTGATAGCGTTACGGAGATGTTTAGCAAACTCAAGTGACAGACGCTGCAAGAGAGGCGCTCTGCATAGCGGTGTAGCTTGCTGTCCAGGTTTCGAGAGGGTGCGTTTCTGGATGAGGTACCGAATATATTGCTTCCCCCACTTATACCTCCCGAGGAGATCACGAATGTAAAATTAGAGAGATTCGAGCGTGCACGGAGGCTTTCCGGCAGTCGTTCTTCCCGCGAACCATACGCGACTGGAACAGGAAAGGGAGGTAATGACAGTGGCAAGTAAAGTGCACTCTGCCACACACCGTTGGATGGCTTGCGATGTATGAATGTAGATATCGATACACGTCAGCTATCCCACAACAGTCTACCACGTTTCTGGAAATCAGCATTAACTGAAAAGTATACTATTCAGCCCAGGACGTACCGCTCACTTATGGGCCGGGGAGAGAACATTAGGTTAGTTAAATCATTCTCATCTACATCATACTACACAAAGCATCTACTGGTGTGCAGTGGACAGTACTTTTTGTACCACAGACTGAGCCCTCTAACTCTGTTCCGCGTGGGAAGAATGGATGACGTGAGCAGAGGCATTGAAGCAGTCACTCTACGAGCGCTCCGTAAGTGAACGGAGCGTTAAAAAACTTAACAAGTAACAGTGGTAATTATCCTCCGCCAAGCACTTCGAACCGGAGTGCAGACTACGTATACAGACGTAAATGGTCCCTTTAAGGAGTTCGCGAACCATTTACCATCCTTCGTCGATGGGAGCCTAATTTCATTATCTTACAGTGGTCATAGGATCGATACGCAGGACTGAAAAACTACGTGCCCCTCTGACGTCGATTTGACGTAGCGCGACGTAACGGACGGGATGTTACGTTACCTCCCGCCTCGCTCGCGGGACTGTGACCCTGGAGACGGGCTGTTATCACTACATGGCGCTACGGCTCGTATCCCGGACCTCAGGCAGCGTAACGGGTGGCGTATCGATTAGCACTTTCAGTCTTCCGCATTTACTGCGCCCATCTAGTTCACATATTTTTCCAGTCATTCATTAGTTAAAACTTCCGGGCTGAGAGGCCGTGGTCGATCTGTAAAACTACATCTTACGACACTTCGTTGCCAAATGCCGGCAACGACTCCTTGATTCACCTCGGAAGATGTCGCCCGCACTTGGCAACGAAACGTCAGGAATATGTAGCTTTACAGATCGGCCGCGGCCTCTCAGCCCGAAAGTTTTATTTAATACGCCGATGAGCCGAAACAGTATGACCACCTGTCTAATAGCATGTTGTTCTACTTTTCAAAGACAATACAACAGAGATTCTGCTTGGCACGGAGTTCAGAAGTCCTTGACACGATTCCAGGTGCCTACGCACAGGTGAAGTAATTCCTTAAAATTACGGGGCGGTGGTTTGCACGCACGCAGCTGGCACCGGATGTGTGTGTTCCAGTGGGTACAGATTAGGCAAACTTTTTTGTATTTATTTACACGTCAAGTTCCGTAGGACCAAATTGAGGAGCAAATCTCCGATGTCATGGGACGTGTGAGTACATGAAATTACAACACAAAAGTAATAACAGAAAACAGATAAAAATAAATGTTTATGAACCCCAAAAAAAGTCAGTCCATAATTTAAATAAGCGCAATCAACAATACAATAAAAACCAGCGTAACTTCTCAAGGAACTCCTCGACAGAACAGGAGAAGTGACCTATGAGGAAAATCTTCAGTTTCGATTTGAAAGCGCATGGATTACTGCTAACGTTTTTGAATTCGAGCGGTAGTTTATTGAAAATTGATGCAGCAGTATACTGCACACATTTCTGCACAAGAGTTAAGGAAGTCCGATCCAAGTGCAGGTTTGATTTCTGCCAAGTATTAACCGAATGAAAGCTGCATATTCTTGGGAATAAGGTAATATTGTTAACAAGAAATGACAGGAAGGAAAATATATATATATATATATACATACACACACACACACACACACACACACACACACACACACACACACACACACTTTGAGAAGCCAACGACAAAATACCGACACTCGTCAAGAGGGGTCGACATGAGCTTCGTGAACTTACTCCACTTATTGCCCGAACCGCCCGTTTCTGAGCCAAAAATATCCTTTTAGAATGGGAAGAGTTACACCAAAATATAATACCATACGAAATAAGCGAACGAAAATAAGCAAAGGAGACTAATTTTCGTGTCGAGCGATCACTCTCTTCTGATACCGTTCGAATAGTAAAATTGTTAGTATTAAGTTTTTGAACAAGATCCTGAACGTGGTATTTCCACGACTGTTTACCATCTATCTAAATACCTAGAAATTTTAACTGTTCAGTTTCACTAATCATATGCCCGCTCTGTGAAATAAAAAGGTCAGGTTTTGTTGAATTGTGTATTAGAAACTATAAAATCTGAGTCTTACTGTGATTTAGTGTTAGTTTATTTTCTACAAGCCATGAACTTAGTTCATGAGCTGCACTACTTGAAACCGAGCTAATGTTGCCCAAAACATGTTTTAGAGTTACCCGTAATACTAGAGGGCGTATCATTTATATAAATAAGGAACAGGAGTGGCCCCAACACTGATCCCTGGGGCATCCCCCACTTGACAGTACTCCACTCAGACCCCACATCGCAGCCGATATCAACATTGTGAATAATGACCTTTTGCTGCCTGTTGCTAAAGTAAGAGGTGAAGCAATTGTGAGCTACCCTCCCATATTCCGTAATTGTACAACTTCTGGAGCAATATTTTGTAATCAACACTATCAAATGCCTTAGTTGAATCAAAAAATATGCCAAGCGTTCGAAACCTTTTGTTTAACCCATCCAGTACCTCACAGAGAAAAGAGAATACAGCATTTTCAGTTGTTAAACGACTTCTAAAGCCGAACTGTACATTTGATAGCAAATCGTGTGATATAAAATGATCAACCATCGTTACATACACAGCCTTTTCAATAACTTTAGCAAATACTGATGACATAGAAATAGGTCTAAAATTGTCTAAATTATTCCTTTCTCCCTTTTTATTAAGTGGCTTTACTACTGAGTACTGCAACTGTTCAGGAAACTGACCATTCCTAAAGGAAAAATTACAAATATGACAAAATATAGGCCTAATATGTGCGACACAGTACTCTGATATTCTGCTAGACACTCCATCATAACTATGAGAGTCCTTAGTCTTCAGTGATTTAATTATTGACTCAATCTCCCTCTTCTGGCCAAGACATCAATATGAGTTTATTACGATGCCCCTCAAACCACTGTAGCACGATTCTGACCTCGCAACACTTAACAATTATCCTGTTGAAAGATGTCATCTCCACAGGGGAGACTTCAACCATGAAGCCATGCAGGTGTCACGATACCTTCGATTACCCCCACACATTCCGCGCAAGGCCAACTCACTGTACTCCACAGCGTAACTACAGCTTCACCGGTATGCATCTGCAGTGCGTTGCATGTTTGATGCGGCCATTCGCCTGAATGACTGGCGTGTAAGGACCCATTCATCGACCTGGTGTGGCACGAAATGCGATTCGTTCGACAGGCGACACTTTTCTGTCGATCAACAGTCGAAACGTAGTGGTACTTTGCCCTCTGCGATCGTAACTGACGATGTCATTGGGTCAGCACAGGAAAACGTAGGGGTCATCTGATGTGCAGCTCCAATTTTGACAATGGCCTTCCAACGGTGTCCTCCGGAACGCTTGTGCCTCCACCAACACTGTACTCGGTCGTCAGATGTGCCACAGGTCCTCGATTTCTCAGTGGGGAATCCCCCAACCTCTACCTTTTGTGTCGAGATGTGGATGTCCAGTACCATATGGCCTACTCGTTACTTCACCATCCTTCAACCTCTTTCCGTAATTTCTCACGACAGCAGTGCACCAACAGCCGACCACCTTCGCTGTTTCAGAGATTATCGTTTCCAACCGCAGCGGAGCAACAATGTGTCCTTTATCAAAACCGCTTACATCAGTGGATTTACGCGTTTCGGCCCGTATCTTTCCTATAATGACTGCCCATTTGTCTCTGTTCCACTTAAAGTATCACTGCGTCATGCGCCCGCAACACCAACAGGAAGTATTCATCCTTGCAGGCGTCATAATGTTTTAGCTCATCAGTGTATATTCCATACACTACACTTCGTGCAGAACTACGCAAGAACGCAGTCATATGTCGAACGGTGGCTTGACTTCATAAGAAACCCTGCCATTGTCCCGTGCCAAATAAACGGATGATACATACAATATCTGACCAGACGTATCCGGGCACCTGGGTTGGGTTGTTTTGGGGGAAGAGACCAAACTACGAGGTCATCGGTCTCATCGGATTAGGGAAGGACGGGGAAGGAATTCGGCCATGCTCTTTCAAAGGAACCATCCCGGCATATGCCTGGAGCGATTTAGGGAAACCTAAATCGGGATGGCCGGACGCGGGATTGAACCATCGTCCTCCCGAATGCGAGTCCTGTGTGCTAACCACTGCCAGGCACCTGTTTTAGACATGAATATAGTGATCTCTATCATTCACCTTAATGACGGTTTCAACTCCACTGGGGCCACTTTACATGAGGTGTCTGACTGTCCAAGGAGGAATGGTAGTCTACTCTTCCTCAACAGCCGAAACCAAAGAAGGTACTGATGCTGGACGCTGGGATCTGGAGTGAAGTCGGCGTTACATCTCATTCCAAAGGTGTTCTATTGGGTTCAGGTCGGGACTGTGGGAAGGCCAGTCCATTTCACGAATGTTAATATCCACAAAACACTGCCTCACAGGCGCTGCTATATGACAGGGTGCATTGTCATGCTGAAAAGCAAAACCATCTTTCCCGAAGTGTTCCTCTACTATACTCAGTACTCAATGCTGCAAATGGGTTCATATCCTTCTGCATCTACTGTTTTCCTCGCTCCAAAAGCGGACCACACACCAAGGAGAACACCTCCATACCATAACAACACGCCCTCAGTTCTCCACTGCTGCCACAGCACATGCTGCCAGGTAAGGGCCTCCAGGCATTCGAAAAACCCAAAATAATATATGGGATTGCCACAGGATATAGCATGAGTCATCATTTCAAGTCATACGTTTCCAGCCACCCACTGTCCAGAGCCCTCGCACTTTACACTGCCTCAAGTGGCTCTTCAGCACTGACTCCAGAAATGTGTCCTATGAGCTGCCGCACCACCACTTTGTTCCGTTCTCTCTAACTCCCAACATACAACCACTGTGTTACCTGAAATGCTGGTACCACATTAGATCCCTCCAGTAATTCCTTCTGATGAGTTCATGCGATATTTTACAACCACCTGTCAAAACGCTGGCTGTTCACTATCCGTCAGTACACGAGTCCGCCTAGTCTCACTTAAGCAATGGTTGCTCCTTCCCCAGTCGAGTTGGACGGCTTTATAAAGGTTGAAACGTGCTTGATAGATTTGTTAGTCATGTGACATCCAGTGACTCGTCCACCTTCCAGGGCATGGAGCCCTTCCTACTGGACCATGCCCCGGTGCTCCCACTACAAATTTCTCTATTGACAACACAATATTCCCAGACTTTTTTTATATCGGAGGGGGGGGGGGGGGGGTTCGCCTCTTGGGATAGCTAGTGTCCGATTCCGCATTACATACTGGCGTCTGGATACTTTAGAGCAGGTAGTCAAAATGGGTCTAAAAAATAAAACGAAAGGCTATTATTCTGTCGCGAGCCATTGCAGCGAACTGGTCTTGTAAACCAAGTACTCAGATGACAGGTTCCGAATTATTCTTTTTTTTTCGATGTTATGTTTTATCTCATAGAACTGAGAAATGAGTACGAGAACATGCAAGACAACGTGTATGCATGTAGCTGAAACTGGTGATACATAGAAGTGTCTGCAACAGGCATGTAGTAGTAGTAGCAGTAGTAGTAGTATATAGTGTTCTGCCTTAAGGCAGGTCTTGCCTTTGGTTAAGCCTCTTCCACTTTTGTCTGTCCATCTTCTCATTTCTGAACATTTGTCTCCTTTGATATTGTCCAGCATTTGGAATCTTCTTTTTCCTCTTCCCCCTTTTCCCTCCACCATTCCTCCTATTCCTTCCTTCAACCAACAGTACCTCCTCAAACAATGTCCAATCCAGTTCTGTTTTCTCTTTCTGATTATTTTCAGCATGTTACTTTCTTCTCCAACTCTTCTTAATACTTCTTAATTTCTTACTCGGTCTCCCCATTTCATTTTTTCCATTCTTCTCCATAGCCACATCTCTAGCTCCCTCAATCTTTTTTCATCTTCCTTCCTCAATGTCCAGGTTTCCACACCATACAGTGCAACGTTCCAGATGTAACATTTGGCCAGTCTTTTCCTCAGATCTTTGTTTAGTGATCCACAAAGTAATTTCTGTTTCCTCTTGAATCCTTTTTCCATTGAAATTCTTTTCTAATTTCTGTTGAGCAATACATATCATCCATTATTACACTTCCCAAGTAATTGCAGTTATTCATTTGCTCTATTTCCTCTACCCCTATTTTCATACGGCATTTTCTCCCCTTTCCTCCAATTACCATGCTTTTCGTTTTCTTCTTGTTAATCTTCATTCCATACTCTTCTAATTTTGTGTTTGGATAATCTAACATCTCTCTTGCACTCTCTGCCATTACAAGCATGTCGTCTGCAAATCTTACACACTCCACTCTCCGACCCCCTAAACAAACTCCACTCCTTCCATCAAAACTTTTATTAACAATTCCTCCAGATAGATACTGAACAGTGTTGGTGATAAACAACAACCTTGTCTTACACCTCTTCCAAGTTCCATTTCTTCACTCAACACACTTCCTATTTATGCTCTTGCTCTCTGGTTCAAATATAAATTTATAATTAGCCGTCTATCCCTCCAGTCAACTCGATGTTTCCTTAGGATTTCCATCGTTTTGTCCCATCATGTAGTTCAATAACCGTCACCCTGTACTTGCCTGGGACAAAATGGGACAGGCTTGTACAGGGTGAAAGCTACTGACCTATATGAAATAAAATCGTCGTAACTTCTGAACGGTTTGCGTTAGGACGTTGGAACTGCACGATTGGCCACAGGGCATGATGGGAATTATTATGCGCATGCGCATGATTTGGTTTAGCGATGAAGCCCACTTTCATTTGGATGGGTTAGTCAGTAAACAGAACTGGCGCATTTCGGGAACTGAGAAGCACGCATTTCGCGATCGAGAAGTCTCTTCACCCTCAAGGGGTGACTGTGTGGTGTGCAATGTCCAGTCAGGGAATAATCGGTGCCACATTCCTTGATGGCAGGGTGACTACCGAATGGTAAGTGAAGACTTTGGGAGATGATTTCATCCCCTTTACCCAAAGTGATCCTGATTTCGACAAGATGTGGTTCATGCAAGACGGAGCTCGACCCCATCGAAGCAATGGTGTGTTTGATGTACTGGAGGAGCACTTTGAGGACCGCATTCTGGCTCTGGCGTACACAGAGGCCACTGGCATGGGCCTCGACTGGCCGCCATATTCTCAGAATCTAAACGCATGCGACTCCTTTTTGGTGGGGCTACATTAAAGAGAAGATGTACAGCAATAATCCCAAAAACATTGCTGCGCTGAAAACAGCCATTCAGGCGGTCATCGACGGCATCGATGTTCAAACACCTCAGGGGGTGATACAGTATTTCGCTATTCGTCTGCGCCACATCATTTACATTTTCTGCAATTACACTCAGCCCTTTCATCCATACATGTGTTTTTTCATCATTACTAACTTTTCTTCATGAGCGTGTATACACTGTAAATGGCATATGACTATATACAGCGCTAGGTCTACTTTGAGTCTTCGGGTCGATACCACAATGTCAGGTTTTGTAGGCGATCACATCTCGGTTAGCGAACCATTCCGCTGTGAGCTCTATCTGCAACAGTATTGAAGCACTATGCCTCGTCGACGTGTGTATCGTCAACGTCGCCACCGCATGCCTGTTTACAAACATATTATTAGCCTCGAAAATAAACTTGGAGGAAATGGGACAGCTCGAAGTGTCGTATTGAATGATGGCAGGCGTATCTAACCTGTCATAACCTAAACCTGGATATCTGTAGTGACGTTTACTTGTTGAATGAAGTGTATGCACGCCGTATTTGTATCAATTTTTTTTATTATAGGTCAGTAATTGTCGCCAAAAAACATGGTAGTGATGATCCTGTTAATGATGACAGTGATGAGGATATGATGGCTGTACCAGCAGTGAATGAACTGCTCATTATGGCCTCCCTATTTTAAAGCGGGCATCAAGTAACGTAAAGCGACAGTCCTGTGATCCAGTATCTCCTTTTTCCCGGCGTAGTTCAGCATCTTGACAACTCTCTTGTATCAACAAGACGTTGGAAGCCCCTGCAGAAATATCGAGCCATGCTGCCTCTATAGCCGTCCATAATTGCAAAAGTGAGTCAGTGCATAATTTTGTTCAACAATTGACCTCTCGTTTATGTCCCATAAATCTTCCATGGGATTCACGTCGGGCGATCTGGCTGGCGAAATCATTCACTAGAATTGTTCTTGTAACTAATTACGGACATTTGATGCCCAGGTCAGATTAGATTTTCGTTCCATAGATCTGTGCTGAGGAGATCCTCGTGGATGTGGAGCATGTCAATATTTTTTAAGCTGAAATAACAATACTAATATTATAAATATATACAATACATAGTTTTTTTAATTTTTTTAAGCTGAAATAACAATACTAATAGTGTGAGTATATGCAATACATCATTTGTTTCTATTAAAAAATTCGGCAATGGAATAGGAGGAGTTGGCCACTAGTAAGTCTTTCAGGCTTGTTTTAAACTGTAATGTTTGCTGGCAAATTATTGAAGATGAGCGTTCCTGGATAGTGGACCCCTTTTTGAACTAAAGTAAATGCTTTAAAGTCCTTGTGCAGATCATTTTTTTCCTGGTATTGTATGTATGAACTGAGCTGTTTGTTGGAAAAAAGAGGTATAATTTAGGACAAATTTTATTAAGGAGTAAATATACTGAGAGGCAGTAGTTAGTATACCCAGTTCCTTGAAGAGGTTTCTACAGGACGTCCGTGAATTTACTCCACAAAGAATATGTATTACACGCTTTTGGACTCTGAAAACTTTTGTTTGAGTTTAAGAGTTACAAAATATTATACCATATGACATTATGGAATGAAAGTAGGCAAAGTATGCAAGCTTTTTCATTTTTATGTCGCCTATGTCTGCGAACACTCGAATTGCAAATACAGATTTGTTAAGGCGTTTCTGCAGTTCTGTGGTGCGCTCCTCCCAACTGAATTTATTATCAAGTTGTAATCCCAGGAATTGAAGACTGTCAACCTCTTCTATCTCCTCTTCTTCATACTTCATGCATATGCTGGGTGGGAACCTCTTACAGGTTCTGAATTGCATAATGTGAGTCTTTTCGATGTTTAATGTCAGTGAGTTGGCTTTAAACGATTTATTAATATCCACGAAAATATAATTAGCAGATCTTTCTAGAACTACACTATTTATTGCAATACTTGTGTCATCTGCAAACAAAACGAACTCTGCTTCTGGCAGTGTAACTGATGAGAGATCATTAATGTACACAAGAAAAAGCAATGGCCCTAATATGGATCCTTGTGGGACACCACATGCATTTTCTTCCCATTCTGATGATGACTGACTGATTCAATTCACTAGTCCCTTGCACTGACACCCTTTGTTTCCTGTTAGTGAGGTATGACTTGAACCATTTTGCAGCATGCCCGTGACGCCATAGAATTCTAATTTATTTAAAAGGATGTTGTGGTTCACACAATCAAATGCCTTTGACAAACCACAGAAAATACCTGCTGCTCGTAATTTGTTGTTTAATGAATTAAGTAACATGACATTGTAGTTTGACAACATCAAGTCTATGAACGGCTGTAAATGGTCGCCAAGTAGCCGAACATAACCATTTCCAGTCAACTATCGCTTTATTTGGACGAGAGGACCCAGTCCAATCTATGGTAACACATCCTACACCATTATGGAGCCACCAAAAGCTTACACAGTGCCTTGTTGACGACATGGGTCCATAGCTTCGTGGGGTCTGCCCACACACTGACCCTACCATCAGCTCTTATTAAGTGAAATAGGGACTCGTGAGACCAGGCCACGGCGTTCCACTCGTCTGTTGTCCAATCGATGTGGTCACGAGCCCAGGAGAGGCGCTGCAGCCGATGTCGTGCTGTTAGCAGAGGCACTCGCGTCGGTCGTCTGCTGCCTCGGCCAATTAACGCAAAATTTCGCAGCACTGTGCTAAGGAATACATTCACCATACGTCCCACGTTGATTTCTGCGGTTATTTCACACAGTGTTGGTTGTCTGTTAGCACTGACAACTCTACGCAAACGCCGCTGCTCTCGATCGTTAAGTGAAGGCCGTCGCCAACAGATGTGTCCGTGGTGAGAGATGATGTCTGAAATTTTATATTTCCGGCAAACTCTTGACTTTGGATCTCGGAATATTGAATTTCCTAAGGATTTCCCATGCGTCTAGCTCGAACTACCACTACGTGTTCAAAGTCTGTGAATCTCCATCTACATCATACTCCGCAAGCCACCCGACAGTGTGTGGCGGAGGGTACTTTGAGTACCTCTATCTGTTCTCCCTTCTATGCCAGTCTCGTATTGTTCCTGGAAAGGAGGATTGTCGGTATGCCTCTGTGTGGGCTATAATCTCTCTGACTGTATCCTCGTGGTCTCTTCGCGAGATGTACGTAGGAAGGAGCAATATACTGCTTGACACCTCGGTGAAGGTATGTTCTCGAAACTTCAACAAAAGCCCGTACCGAGCTATTGAGCGTCTCTCCTGCAAAGTCTTCCACTGGAGTTCATCTATCATCTCCGGAACGTTTTAGCGATTACTAAATGCTCCTGTAACGAAGCGCGCTGCTCTCCGTTGTATCTTCTCTATCTCTTCTATCAACCCTATCTGGTACGGATCCCACACTGCTGAGCAGTATTCAAGCAGTGGGCGAACAAGTGTAACCTCCTTCCTTTGTTTTCGCATTGCATTTCCTTCGGATTTTTCCAATGAATCTCAGCCTGGCATCTGCTTTACCGACGATCAACTTTATATGATCATTCCATTTTAAATAACTCCTAATGCCTACTCCCAGACAATTTATGGAATTAACTGCTTCCAGTTGATGACCTGCTATATTGTAGCTAAATGATAAAGGATTATGTATTCGCAGCACATTACACTTGCCTACATTGAGATTCAATTGCCGTTCTCTGCGTTCCATACGTCAATTCGTTGCAGATCCTCCTGCATTTCAGTACAATTTTCCATTGTTACAAACTCTCGATATACTACAGCATCATCCTCAAAAAGCCTCAGTGAACTTCCGATGTTATCCACAAGGTCATTTATGTATATTGTGAATAGCAACAGTCCTATGACACTCCCCTGCGGCACACCTGAAATCACTCTTACGTCGGAAGACTTCTCTCCATTGAGAATGACATGCTGCGTTCTGTTATGTCGGAACTCTTCAATCCAATCACACAATTGGACTGATGGTCCATATGCTCTTACCTTGTTCATTAAACGACTGTGGGGAATTGTGTCGAACGCCTTGTGGAAGTCAAGATACCTTCGTCCGTTGTGCGGGCATAATCACGTCGGAGACTTTCTCATATGAATCGTGTTAGTCCAAATGACAGCTGCGCCAATACATTGCCATTTTGTGCTTTGTGTACGCGATACTACCGCAATCTGAAAATGTGCATCTCGCAGTCCCAGGACTTTCGTTAACTCTGTGTAAGAGAAGCACTCGCCATGCTAACAGCGTTCACGCAACAGTGTCCCTCTGCAATGTCATTTTAAGTGAGGTCAGCTCTGCAGGTAGACTTATGTATTCGCCCTGCGTGTTCCCTCTGAATACTTGGGCGCAATTTTGTATTGATTCACCAAGGTAAGCCCCCCTATGTTTTATATAGCGTAGCGAACATGTGGACGGGTTAGACGGGCCACGCCACATGCGGGAGATATGGATGTGTCTCGCCGATATCGAATATCTGCCACTGATACGCGATTGTCTCGCCGGGTTTCATATGCGGCAGAACATCTCTCCAGTGGATGGAGCAGACGTAACCCCCGTTTATTTGAATAACACAGCGTCACTATTGAGCGCCACGAACTCGGTCATGCGGAAAACGCACCGGGCTTCTGAACTGTTTGTCTATGAAAATGACGTCCATCTCTCTCCTCAGGCAGATCGTACCTTGCTTGTCTGAGATGACACGTTTCTCAGTCTTCGGCGATATTGCATCTGTGCTACCGATACTTGGGTAGAATTGCGACCACTCTCTTCCGTATTGGATTCGTCTCCTATTCCTGCATATACTCATGAATACTGTACCAGCATAATATTATTGGCTGTGAGAAACAGGCGACAGTACCTACAGACCCCACACTATGATCATCCTTTTAATGCTCCGATAGCCGACGTGTCCATACAGTTGAAGAGTGCTAGTGGAAAACAAAGTGCTAAATCGCTCATCTACTTCTACTTATCTACATCTACATACATACTCCGCTAGCCACCAAGCGGTGTGTGGCGGAGGGCACAATCCGTGCCAAAGTCCTATTTCCCTCCCTCTGTTCCACTCGCGGATGCCGCGAGGGAAAAACGACTGTCTGAACGCCTCAGTACGAGCTCTAATTTCCCTTATCTTTGAATGATGATCACTACGCGATTTGAAATTTGGTGGTAATAATATATGCTCTACATCCTCGGTGAAGATTGGATTTCGGAATCTAGTGAGCAGCCCCTTCTGTTTAACGCGTCGTGTATCTGAAAGTGTGTCCCCACTTCAAATTTTCTATGAGATTTGTAACGCTCTCGTGGTGGCTAAATGTACCAGTCAAGAATCTTGCCGCTCTTCTTCGGACCTTCTCAGTCTCTTCAATCAGACCCAACTTGTAAGGGTCCCATACAGACTAACAATATGTACCCCAAGACTGGACGAACTAACGTATTGTAAGATATTTCCTTTGTTGAAGGACTGCATCGCTTCAAGATTCTACCAATAAAAAGCAATCTAGAGTTCACCTTACTCGTTACTTGTGTAATCTGATGATTCTATTTGAGATCATTTCGAATAGTCACACCCAGATACTTGACTGATGATACCGCTTCCAAAGACTGATTATTTATTTTGTACCCAAACATTAATGGGGATTTTCGCCTTGTTAAACGCAGTAGGTTACAATTACTAATATTGAGAGATAACTGCCAGTCCTTACACCACGCATTTATTTTCTGCAAATCCTCATTGATTTGTTCACAACTTCCGTGTGATACTACTTTCCTGTAGACTACAGCATCATCGGCATACAGTCTAATGCCGCTGTCAATACCATCAACCAGATCGTTTATTTAAATCGTAAAAAGCAGAGGACCTATTTCGCTGCCCTGGGGCACACCTGAAGTTACTCTTGTTACTGTTGAAGTTACCCCTTTCAGGACGACATACTGCTCGCTGTCTGTCAGAAAACTTTCTATTCAACCGCATATGTCATCGGATAGACTGTAAGCGCGCACTTTTTGGAGAAGGCGACAGTGCGGAACTGAGTCTAACGCCTTTCGAAAGTCGAGAAATATGACACCAACGTCGGAGCCGGTACCTAGAACCTGTTGAATATCATGCACAAAGAGGGCCAGCTGTGTCTCGCATGACCGCTGTTTCCTAAAACCGTGTTGATTTCTGCAGATGAGCTTCTCAGAGTCTAGGAAGGTCATTATGTCTGAACACAAAATATGTTCCATTTGTCAGGAGAGTCGAAATGCAATGTTTCTGTTTTCGTACATAACTTATTTTTATCCAGAAAACTAACAAGGTATTCTGATCCAACATAATTATGCTGCCCACCTGATCGCTACAAAAAATAATGAGGGAAGTTAGAAAATAAATTTAGTGGCGCACGGAGAAAGTTACAGGTGCTAAGTTCCAGTAAGACAGTATTTCTTCCAGTTGGCATTAGTTTGCATCAGTAATAAAACGATTATAACTACTAGAACTAAAGTAAACAACCATTTTTGAATTCAGTTTTTCTTCCAAGATATTAAGAATATTAAATTGATGAAAAAATCCTCGATATTTACTTCTGATTCTTAGTAAATTCCGTTCATGGGATTAGATGTTGCAAAGCTTACTGTAACACTAGCTCGCTGGTCGTCGGAGCTCATATCCGACCGGGACTCAGCACTGAAGACAACTGTATTGCAGTCAATGAGATTCCAAGCCGATGACGTTTCTGGAGATACCACATGACAACCAGGGGTGCTCGTCTGGGGGTGCCAATTCTGTTCATAGTGAAACGTCCCCTTAGAAAAATTATGAATGACTGTGCTGGTAAACTTCTACGTTATTTGATTTTCAAATAGCTGAGCAAAACTGAACGTACTCAGACATTTCTCTCTTTACTTATTCTGATCATCACTAAACTGACACACAATATATTTAGCGCAACGCAATCTGACTTTCAATAATCCCTACAAAAGAATGGCCCTGACTAACAATAACCTATAACTTTCATGGATCACTTACTTCACAAAAATCTTCGTTACTTGAACTACTGCAATGCAGCGAGCGCCAATACTGCCAGCTAAATAAAAGATTTTAACAACTGATGGCACTAACTACTGATAGGCATAGTTAGCAAATGAAAGATTTTGATAGAGAACAAACAATGTGTTTACCTTAATAGTGTTCAAAAGTCTTCATATATTTATCTGTCAATTCATGACATCCGTCTTTAAGAATTTCTTTTTTCTGGCGGACACACGTCCAGATCGTCCGTTCTCAAAACTTGGGCGCATATCTCTCTCCACATCCACCACTGCTGGCGGCTCACCCCCGACTGCTCAACGCTACGCGCTGTTCACATCCAGCTGCCCAACACTACAGAAGCGAATATTCCAACAATGAGTCCAACCAGCCACAGACTGCACACAGCACAGTCAGCGACTTTCATACAGAGCGCTACGTGGCGTTACCAACATAAAAACCTAAACAGTCTACTTACAGTAGCAGGACGCGTTTGTTGTCAACCGCGGCACCCTGACATGACATCGGTTATGTTTCCCTTCACGCAACACACCCTGAGTTTCCATTTCAGCAACAGAATGCACGCGCCGAGAGTTTCTAATGCTTGTGTTCGTGTGAGCCAAATTCTACTTTGGTTGGCAAGGTTGCCGGATTTCTCCACACTGAGAAGATTGGGATCATTATGGGAAGGTTCCTCTAACCGTTTCGGTATTTGGACGATCCAGCGATCCAATTGGACAGAATTTGGGACGAAATCCCTCAGGAGGACATCCAAGAAGTCTGTCTCCGGTGCCAAGGCGAAAACCTGCTTGCATGAGGGCCAGTGGAGGACTAAAGCATCATTCACTTGCTCAATTAGAAAACCTCTCTCTCTCTCTTGAATAGATCATCCATTTTTTCAGCAATTTGAGTCTTTTGTTTCCCTGTGCCTGCATATAACATGTATCAGTTTCCATTCGGATAATTCCTTACTGATGCGTCGTTCCTCGTGCCTTAGAGAGTATTTCAAGATATATTAAATTGGAGTGGCGACAATGAAAATTTGTGCCGGACCGGGACTTGAACCCAGAGTTCCCGCTTATCTCGAGTGCTCGCCTTACCATTTGGCTATCCGAGCACGACTCACGGCCAGACCCAAACCTCTGTAAGTCGACAACCACGTGTCTACAACCTGTACTCGTACATCCATCATATATATTCCAGTATAGGTAAGACATTTTATCTGAAAGTCGCTTGCCTGGTGTCAGCGGATAAATACACTACTGGCCATTCAAATTGCTACACCACGAAGATGACGTGCTACAGACGCGAAATTTAACCGACAGGAAGAAGATGCTGTGATATGAAAATGATTAGCTTTTCAGAGCATTCACACAAGGTTGGCGCCGTTGGCGACACCTACAATGTGCTGACATGAGGAAAGTTTCCAGCCGATTTCTCATACACAAACAGCAGTTGACCGGCGTTGCCTGGTGAAGCGTTGTTGTGATGCCTCGTGTAAGGAGGAGAAATGCGTACCATCACGTTTCCGACTTTGATAAAGGTCGGATTGTAGCCTAACGCGATTGCGGTTTATCGTATCGCGACATTGCTACTCGCGTTGGTCGAAATCCAATGACTGGTGGCAGAATACGGAATCGGTGGGTTCAGGAGGCTAATACAGATCGCCGTGCTGGATCCCAACGGCCTCGTATCACTAGCAGTCGCGATGACAGGCATCTTATCAGCATGCCTGTAGCGGATCGGGCAGCCACATCTTGATCCCTGTGTCAACAGATGGGGACGTTTGCGAGACAACAACCATCTCCACGAACAGTTCGACGACGTTTGCAGCAGCATGGACTATCAGCTCGGAGACCATGGCTGCGGTTACCCTTGACGCTGCATCACAGACAAGAGCGCCTGCGATGGTGTACTCGACGACGAACCTGGGTGCACGAATGGCAAAACGTCATTTCCTCGGATAAATCCAGGTTCTGCTTACAGCATCATGATGGTCGCATCCGTGTTTGGTGACATCGCGGTCATCGCCATACTGGTGTATCACCCGGCGTGATGGTATGGGGTGCCATTGGTCACACGTCTCGGTCACCTCTTGTTCGCACTGACGGCACTTTGAACAGTGGACGTTACATTTCAGATGTGTTTCAACGCGTGGCTCTACTCTTCATTTGATCCCTTCGAAAGCCTACATTTCAGCAGGATAATGCACGACTGCATGTTGCAGGTCTTGAAGGGGCCTTTCTGGATGTTCGACTGCTGCTCTGGCCAGCACATGCTCCAGATCTCTCACCAATTGAAAACGTCCGGTCAATGGTGGCCGTCAGTTCTAGTATAATGTATTTGTCCAATGAATACCCGTTTATCATCTGCATTTCTTCGTGCTGTAGCAATTTTAATGGCCAGTAGTGTATAACCACCCACTCAGTACTAGCGTGGCGAGCTGCATCAACCAGTCTTCCAACCGAAGCGCACCACCACAACAATTACAGCAAAAACTGATAACGTGCACCTCATAGCGACAATTCAAGCTGAAAACAGGTGCTGAAAGTGATGACCTTCAGTTTCAAAGAATGCATTACAATTGGGCTCATATCACTACTGCAGCAGAGCGTTTCTGAGGAGAGGCGTCGATTTTTAGTAATACCGCTATACCACATCGCTGACCCGTCTCGAAGGTCCAAGTTCGATTTTCTGCCTTTCATCCGCATCCAATCACGGCGAGTGCCCCGTCGCCGATTGTAGCAGCATTGGTAGAGCGGTAAGGCCGAACGATAAAAGGGAACCTCAGCCAATGGCAGTACTCAACTAAAGGACGTACTCCGGTCAATTGGGCAGTGGGTGGCTGTGGAGCACAGAGTGAAATCTGCATGCCTTTGGACCGAATATTGTCAACCAACTGTGTGCATCGAAGTGTCTGAATGGTCAGACAGACGCAGCGTTCTTTGACTTCCGGAACGGTGTCGATACAGATGTACAGTGTCATCTAACGAAGAAAATTGAAATGTATGGAATATCTGACAAACTTTTTGATTAGACTGACTAGTTTCCAGCCAGTAGAATGCACGTTATCATTTTCGACGCATTCAGATCATCACATGTAACAGGAACGTCGGGCATACCACAAAAGAGTCTTGTTGTTGTCTTCAGTCCAGATACTGTTTTGAAGCAGCTCTCCGTGCTACTCTATCCTGTGCAAGCTTCTTCATCTCCCAGTAACTACTGCAACCTACATCCTTCTGAATCTGCTTAGTGTATTCACCTCTGCGTCTCCCTCTACGATTTTTACCCTCCACACTTCCCTAGAACACTAAATTAGAGGTCCGTTGATGCCTAAGAACATGTCCAATCAATCTGTCCCTTCTACTAGTCAAGTTGTGCCACAAATGCCTCTTCTCCCCAATTCCATTCAGTCCTCCTCATTAGCTACATGATATACACATCTAATGTTCAGCATTCATCTGCAGCATCACACTTCGAAAGCTTCTATTCTCTTCTTGTCTAAACAATTTATCATCCATGTTTCCCTTCCATACATCGCTACACACCATACAAATACTTTGAGAAAGGACTTCCTGACAAATCTATACCCTATGTTAATTTCTCTCTTTCAGAAACGCTTTTCTTGCCATAGCCAGTCTACATCTTACATCCTCTCTACTTCGACAAGATCAGTTATTTCGGTTCCCAGATAGCAAAACATATGTACTGCTTTAAACGTATCCTTTGCTAATCTAATTCCCCAGCATCACCTGATTTAATTCTACTACATTATATTATCCTCATTGTGCTTTTGTTGACGTTCATCTTACATCCTCCTTTCAGGACACTCTCAAAAGAAATTGTGTCTGTAATCTTATGGGACTTAACTGCTAAGGTCACGATTCCCTAAGCTTACACACTGCTTAACCTAAATTATCCTAAGGACAAACACACACACCAATGCCCGAGGGAGGACTCTAACCTCCGCCTTGACCAGCCGCACAGTCCATGACTGCAGCGCCTTAGACCCCTCGACTAATCACACGCGGCGAAGACACTCTTCATGCCGTTCAACTGTTCTTCCAGGTCATTTGCTGTGTCTGACAGAATTAAAGGAGTGTTACAGGACTATAACTGTGCACAATATATACTAAACTAAAACTAAACATCGTCCGAACAGGCCTTGGAAGGCCCAACGGTGCCGACCGGCCGCCGTGTCATCCTCAGCCCACTTTATGCGGATATGGAGGGGCATGTGGTCACCACACCGAACTCCCGGCCGTATGTCAGTTTACAACATCGGAGAAGCTCCTTCTCAGTCAAGTAGCTCCTCAGTTTGCCTCAGAAGGGCTGAGTGCACCCCGCTTGCCAACAGCGCTGCCCAGACCGGATGGTCACCAATCCAAGAACTAGCCCAGCCCGACAGCGCTTAACTTCGGTGATCTGACGGGAACCGGTGTTACCACTGCGGGAAGGCCGTACAATATATAAAGGGTGGAAAAAATGCGGAAACCCTGTAAGTGTTCTGCAGGGTAGGTTGTGCTAAGAAATAATTGTTAAGCAAAAAATTGGATATGTTGTGCCATTTCCGAATTGATTAGCGGTGAAGTTAGCCTATGAGCGCAAATTCAAGCGACCCGACGGATACAGTTAGGTGTCAGTTGTTCTCAGATTAGATTAGATTACATTAAATACTAGTTCCATGGATCATGAATACGATATTTCGTAATGATGTGGAACGAGTCAAATTTTCCAATACATGACATGATTAAGTTAATTTAACAACATACTTAAGTTAATATAACAATTTCTTTTATTGTTTTGTGTTTTTTTCATTTTTATTTTTTATTTTTTAAATATTTTTTGTGTTTTTTCTTTTTTTTCTTAATTTATATCTAAAAATTTCTCTATGGAGTAGAAGGAGTTGTCATTCAGAAATTCTTTTAATTTCTTCTTAAATACTTGTTGGTTATCTGTCAGACTTTTGATACTATTTAGTAAGTGACCAAAGACTTTAGTGGCAGTATAATTCACCCCTTTCTGTGCCAAAGTTAGATTTAATCTTGAACAGTGAAGATCATCCTTTCTCCTAGTATTGTAATTATGCACACTGCTATTACTTTTGAATTGGGTTTGGTTGTTAATAACAAATTTCATAAGAGAGTATATATACTGAGAAGCTACTGCGAATATCCCTAGATCCCTATGTCTGCAGGATGATCTTGAGTGGACTCCAGATATTATTCTGATTACACGCTTTTGTGCAATAAATACTTTATTCCTCAGTGATGAATTACCCCAAAATATGATGCCATATGAAAGCAATGAGTGAAAATAGGCGTAGTAAGCTAATTTACTAAGATGTTTATCACCAAAATTTGCAATGACCCTTGTTGCATAAGTAGCTGAACTCAAACGTTTCAGCAGATCATCAATGTGTTTCTTCCAATTTAATCTCTCATCAATGGACATACCTAAAAATTTTGAATACTCTACCTTAGCTATATGCTTCTGATTAAGGTCTATATTTATTAATGGCGTCATACCATTCACTGTACGGAACTGTATGTACTGTGTCTTATCAAAATTCAGTGAGAGTCCGTTTACAAGGAACCACTTAGTAATTTTCTGAAAGACAGTATTGACAATTTCATCAGTTAATTCTTGTTTGACAAGTGTGATTACTATACTTGTATCATCAGCAAAGAGAACTAACTTTGCCTCTTCATGAATATAGAATGGTAAGTCATTAATATATATTAAGAACAACAAAGAACCCAAGACTGACCCTTGTGGAACCCCATTCTTTATAGTTCCCCAGTTTGAGGAATGTGCTGATCTTTGCATGTTATGAGAACTACTTATTTCAACTCTCTGCACTCTTCCAGTTAGGTTCAAAATGGTTCAAATGGCTCTGAGCACTATGGGACTCAACTTCTGAGGTCATTAGTCCCCCTAGAACTTAGAACTACTTAAACCTAACTAACCTAAGGACATCACACACACCCATGCCCGAGGCAGGATTCGAACCTGCGCCCGTAGCGGTCTCGCGGTTCCAGACTGCAGCGCCTAGAACCGCACGGTCACTTAGGCCGGCTCCAGTTAGGTACGAATCAAACCGTACGTGATAGCTCACGTGACTGCTCAGCGTTTGGTGGCGAAGATATACGACTTGTGGGGTCTCAACTGCGCGGTTATCGTCGCCTATACAAATTCCCAATATTTTCACAGTCCTGTCACGGCAGTGTTCCCGAATGATGATGAAATGATGAGGACAACACAAACACCAAGTCGCCCGACTGAGAAATTCGTCGACCCGGCCGGGAATCGAACCCCGGACCGCATGATCCAGCGCCAGCAGTGCCAGCCACTAGACCACGAGCTGAGGACTCGGCCTTTGGTTCGGGTTCGATCCTTACTTCCGTCCCACGCTCAGTTTTTGTATCGCTCTCTTGCTCGCTTTTTGGCAAAGTAAACGAAGACGACGTTTGGCGACACTGTCTCCGGCGGGTCCCTTGAATTCTGAATCTACATCGTTACATCTACATTTATACTCCGCTAGCCACCCAGCGGTGTGTGGCGGAGGCCACTTTACGTGCCACTATCATTACCCGACTGCCGGAAAGCTTCCGTGCACGCTCGAATCACTCTAATTTTACATTCGTGATCTCCTCGGGAGGTATAAGTTGGGGGAAGAAATATATTCAATACCTCATCCAGAAACGCACCCTCTCGAAACCTGGCGAGCAAGCTACACCGCGATGCAGAGCGCCTCTCTTGCAGAGTCTGCCACTTGAGTTTACTAAACATATCCTTAACGCTATCACGGTTACCAAATAACCCTGTGACGAAACGCACCACTCTTCTTTGGATCTTTTCTATCTCCTCCGTCATCCCGATCTGGTACGGATCCCACACTGATGAGCAATACTCATGTGTAGGTCGAACGAGTGTTTCGTAAGCTACCTCGTTTGTTGATGGACTACATTTTCTAAGGACTCTCCCAATGAATCTCAACTTGGCACCCGCCTTACCAACAATTAATTTTATATGATTATTTCACTTCACATCGTTCCGTACGCATACTCCCAGATATTTTACAGAAGTAACCGCTACCAGTGTTTGTTGCGCTATCATATAATCGTACAATAAAGGATCCTTCTTTCTATGTATTCGCAATACATTTCATTTGTCTATATCAAGGGTCAGTTGCCACTCCCTGCACCTAGTGCCTATCCGCTGCAGATCTTCCTGTATTTCGCTGCAATTTTCTAATGCTGCAACTTCTCTGTATACTACAGCATCATCCGCGAAAAGCCGCATGGAACTTCGGACACGAACTACTAGGTCATTTACATATACTGGGAAAAGCAATGGTCCCATAACACTCCCCTGTGGCATGCCAGAGGCTACTTTAACGTCTGTAGACGTCTCTCCATTGAGAACAGCATGTTGTGTTCTGTTTGCTAAAAACTCTTCAATCCAGCCACACAGCTGGTCTGATATTCCGTAGGCTCTTACTTTGTTACTTTGTTTATCAGGCGAGAGTGCGGAACTGTATCGAACGCCTTCCGGAAGTCAAGGAAAATAGCATCTACCTGGGAGCCTGTATCTAATATTTTCTGGGTCTCATGAACAAATAAAGCGAGTTGGGTCTCAAACGATCGCTGTTTCCGGAATCCATGTTGATTCCTACAGAGTAGATTCTGGGTTTCCAGAAATGAGATGATACGCGAGCAAAAAACATGTTCTAAAATTCTGCAACAGATCGATGTCAGAGATGTAGGCCTATAGTTTCGCGCATCTGCTCGACGACCCTTCTTGAAAACTGCAACTACCTGTGCTCTATTCCAATCGTTTTGAACCTTCCATTCCTCTATAGACTTGCGGTACACGTCTGTTAGAAGGGGGGCAAGTTCTTTCACGTACTCTGTGTAGAATCGAATTGGTATCCCGTCAGGTCCAGTGGACTTTCCTCTGTTGAGTGATTCCAGTTGCTTTTCTATTCCTTGGACACTTATTCCGATGTCAGCCATTTTTTCGTTCGTGCGAGCATTTATGGAAGGAACTGCAGTGCGGTCTTTCTCTGTGAAACAGCTTTGGAAAAAGGTGTTTAGTATTTCAGGTTTACGCGTGTCATCCTCTGTTTCAGTGCCATTATCATCCCAGAGTGTCCAGGTATGCTCTTTCGATCCACTTACTGATTTAACGTAAGACCAGAACTTCCTAGGATTTTCTGTCAAGTCGGTACATAGAATTTACTTTCGAATTCATGAATGCTTCATGCATAGCCCTGCTCACGCTAACTTTCACATTACTCAGCAATTCACACTTAAGTGCCTGGCAGTGTGTCAATCGTACCATTTTCACACTACTTCTCTACCATTCCACCCTCGAATGGCGCGTGGGAAAAAGGAACACCTAAATCTTTCCGTTCGAGCTCTGATTTCTCTCATTTTATTATGATGATCATTTCTCCCTACGTAGGTGGGTGTCAACAAAATATTTACGCATTCGGAAGAGAAAGTTGGTGATTGAAATTTCACGAATAGATCTCGCCGCAAAGAAAACCGCCTTTGTTTCAGTGACTGCCACCTCAACTCGCGTATCATATCAGTGACACTCTCACACTCATTGCTCGATAGCACGAAACGAGCTGCCCTTCTTTGCACTTTTTCTATGTCCTCCGTCAACCCTACCTGGTAAGGATGCCACACCGTGCAGCAATATTCCAGCAGTGGACGGACAAGTGTAATGTAGGCTGTCTCCTAAGTGGGTTTGTCGCATCTTTCTAAGTGTTCAGCCAACAAAGTGCAGTCTTCATTTCGCCTTCCTCACAATATTATCTATGTGGTCTTTCCAATTTAAGTTGCTCGTAATTGTAATTCCTAGGTACTTAGTCGAATTGACAACCCTTAGATTTGTGCGATTTATCGTATACCCAAAATTTATCGGTTTTCTTTTCCTATCCATGTGGATGGCCTCTCACCTTTCTTTGTTTAGTGCTAATTGCCACATTTCGCACCATACAGAAATTCTCCCTTGTCCATTTTGTAATTGGAATTGATCGTCTGATGATTTTATTAGGCGGTAAATTACAGTGTCATCTGCAAACAACCGTCTGATGGGCTCACTTCAATGCTAATTAACTCGGAAACGACACACCGTATCGATTTTTTTTCTGGGCAGTTATTTCTAAGTGCGACGTTCCCTGCAACACCCTTACGACCTTTTCAGACTGTTTCTGACCGGCGTGCATAAACATGCATAACGGTTGAAGACCCATGTTGCTGCGCTGCTTGAGGATTTCCCGGCGGACTAGTTGTAAATATGGTTATCGGCCGACATGTCGGATGTCGCTGTGAAAACTCTACAATATTTCGTCGACGCAGCTGACCAACATCTTCAGGTGCAGAGAACAGTCAACCGACAACGTGAAGATGTTGGTCAGCTGCGTCGACGAAATATTGTTGGAGTTATCACAGTGACATCCGACATCTAGGCCGATAATCATATTTACACACACGTGGCTGTTTTCAGTGATGCCGTTGCCTACAGGGAAGTCTCAACGCCAGAAAACGGTAGCGACGTGAAGGAAGCACTGAAGGGCATCGACGTTTGGTACGCAGTGTGGCAACTGACCCTCAAGATAAACAAATGTGATGTACTGTGAATCAGTAGGAGGAAAGAACCATTTTTTATGATTACGCGATCGCTACACAATCACAGCAAGTACACTACTGGCCATTAAAATTGCTACACCAAGAAGAAATGCAGATGATAAACGGGTATTCATTGGACAAATATATTATACTAGAACTGACATGTGATTACATTTTCACGCAATTTGGGTGCATAGATCCTCAGAAATCAGTACCCAGAACAACCACCTCTGGCCGAAATAACGGCCTTGATACGCCTGGGCATCGAGTCAAGCAGAGCTTGGATGGCGTGTACGGGTACAGCTGCCCATGCAGCTTCAACAAGACACCACAGTTCATCAAGAGTAGTGACTGGCGTATTGTGACGAGCCAGTTGTTCGGTCACCATTGACCAGACGTTTTCAGTTGTTGAGAGATCTGGAGAATGTGCTGGCCAGGGCAGCAGTCGAACCTTTTCTGTATCCAGAAAGGACCGTACACGACCTGCAACATGCGGTCGTGCATTATCCTGCTGAAATGTAGGGTTTCGCAGGGATCGAATGAAGGGTAGAGCCATGGGTCGTAAAACATCTGAAATGTAACGTCGACAGTTCAAAGTGCCGTCAATGCGAACAAGAGGCGATAGAGACGTGTAATCGATGCCAGCCCATACCATCACGCCCGGTGATACGCCAGGATGGCGATGACGAACAAACGCTTAAAATGTGCGCTCACCGCGATGTCACCAAACACGGATGCGACCATCTCGATGCTGAAAACAGAACCTGATTCCTCCGAAAAAATGACGTTTTGCCATTCGTGCACCCTCGTTCGTTGTAGAGTACACCATCGCAGGCGCTCCTGTCTGTGATGCAGCGTCAAGGATAACCGCAGCCATGGTCTCCGAGCTGATAGTCCATGCTGTTGCAAATGTCGTCCAACTGTTCGTGCAGATGGTTGTTGTCTTGCAAACGTCCCCATCTGTTGACTCAGGGATCGAGACGTGGCTGCAAGATCTGATACAACTGTGCGGATAAGATGCCGGTCATCTCGACTGCTAATGATACGAGGCCGTTGGGATCCAGCACGGAGTTCCGTATTACCCTCCTGAACCCACCCATTCCATATTCTGCTAACAGTCATTGGATCTCGACCAACGCGAGGAGCAATATCGCGATACGATAAACCGCAATCGCGATAGGCTACAATCCGACCTTTATCAAAGTCGGAAACGTGATGGTACGCATTTCTCCTCCTTACACGAGGCATCACAACAACGTTTCACCAGGCAACGCCGGTCAACTGCTGGTTGTGTATGAGAAATCGGTTGTAAACTTTGCTCATGTCAGCACGTTGTAGGTCTTGCCACCGGCGCCAACCTTGTGAGAATGCTCTGAAAAGCTAATCATTTGCGTATCACAGCATCTTCTTCCTGTCGGTTAAATTTCGCGTCTGTAGCACGTCGTCTTCGTAGTGTAGCAATTTTAATGGCCAGTAGTGTAGTAATACCCATTAACAATCTGCTGGAATACGTACGGAGAGATTTACAGCGGAGCGACCAAGTAAAACCAATCGCAGGTAAGATGAATGCCAGACAGATTCGTTGGAAGAAACCTATGGCCACAAAGAAAGGCAGTTTACAAAAGTCTCGTCCGACCCATACTCGAGTATTGCTGGGCAGTGTAGGACCCTTCCCAGATAGGATTGATAGAAGGACTAGAGGAGATCCAAAGAAGAGCAACACATTTCGTCACAGGTTCATTTAGTAAGCGCGAAAACGTTACGGAGATGCTCAGTCAACTAGTGGCAGACGCTGCAAGAGAGGCGACAGGGTGTGGTTGCCTGTTGAAGTTCGGGGAGCGTAAGTTCCTAGAAGAGTCAAGAAATATACTGCTCACTGTTACTATATCTCGAGAAATGACCCCGAAAGTAAGGTTAGAGATTACGCAGAGGCCTACTAAAAACTGTTCATCTACCGAGGCTTTCGCGTCTGGATCTGGAAAAGGAGGATGTTGTACTGGTACAAGCCGTACCCTCCATCATACATCACAAAATAGCTTGCGAAATGTATATGTAATTCTGTTTTTAATCGCATAGAGCTCTGGAGACTTTGCGATGTTTTTACAAAGTTTTCCAGTGTCTGATATTCTGAGAGATCATTTATTTTTCTGTACATACATTTATATAAAGGAAGTTGGAAGTGTCGGGAGAATTTGGGGTAGTATTAATCATGTTTTGTAGTCACTTGTTTCTGTTGCGACACACACACACACACACACACACACACACACACACACACACACACACACACACACACACACTCATTCAGCAGTGCGTCACTTGATCGTTTCCTCTGAGTCCTTTTTAGTACTACGAATCTGCCTGTAGGACGATCTCCATCACTATGACAGAAAACTAGTACTATCTCCAGCTCTAAAATACAGGTAATGACTCACCTAAGAAAACAACACTTACGCCTACTTTCGTTTTGTAAACATGTTTTGTAACTAAATATCCTTCTTTCCCCATCAGACCATCCTCATTTCTCACAGTTCACAGCTGGTGCAACCACTCTAAAATTTTCTTCCTTAGAACTTATTACATCAAAAAATCTCTCTAGTGTGCTAGTAAAATACATGTTGTGTCCACTATTGTCACTACTGTTATCAATATTATTACCTCTAATAGTAGCATCACTGGTCTTATTGCTAATAGTTGTCAATCAACACTGTATTTTTAATGGCATTAGATTATTTGAAGCCTTGTTTCGAATCAGTTTTTGTTCTATTACTGTCATTTCCCTATTGGTGGTTGTTGTTGTTGTTGTTGTTGTTGTTGTTGTCGTTGTCGTTGTCGTTGTCGTTGTCGTTGTCGTTGTCGTTGTCGTTGTCGTCGTCGTCGTCTTCAGTCCAGAGACTGGTTTCATGCAGCTCTCCATGCTACTCAATCCTGTGCAAGGTTCTTCATCTCCCAGGACCTACTGCAACCTACATCCTTCTGAATCTGCTTAGTGTATTCATCTCTTGGTCTCCCTCTACGATTTTTACCTTCCACACTGCCATCCAATACTAAATTGGTGACCCCTTGATGCCTCAGAATATGTCCTACCCACCGATCCCTTCTTCTAGTCAAGTTGTGCCACAAAATCCTCTTCCTCCAAATTTTATTCAGTACCTCCTCATTACTTATGTGATATACCCATCTGATCTTCAGCATTCTTCTGTAGCACCACATTTCGAAAGCTTCTATTCTCTTCTTGTCTAAACTATTTATCGTCCATGTTTCACTTCCATACATGGCCACACTCCATACAAATACTTTCAGAAACGACTTCCTGACATTTAGACCTATACTCGATGTTAACAGACCTCTTCTTCAGAAACGCTTTCCTTTCCATTGACAGTCTACATTTTATATCCTCTCTACCTCGACCATCATCAGTTATTTTGCTCCCCAAATAGCAAAACTCATTTACTACTTTTCGCGTCTCATTTCCTACTGGTTATAATATTAAAATTATCATTGTTCTTCAAGTAACTCAGATATAAGTATATAACCTTGATCATGAGGGGGCCTGAAAGCCCTCACCCGCTCAGAAGAAAAAAGTAAATAAAAAACCTTTCAGTGCAAAGAAAAAAATGAAATATCAGATACAAAGAGAACAGAAGAAAGGAAAAGAAATGCGGAGAAGCTGGAGAAGCACTGAAAAAATAGGGAAAGGAAAAAGAAGAGATACTAAAGTATTTACGGATCATAGTTGGGGAATGTGAAGATTAAAAAAATAATTACATTATGCATACACTGGTTTCCTATTGCTGGCTGAAAGCAAATTGGGGAACCACATACATTACAGTAGTCAATTCGCCAGCAACGCTATTGATTGTTGTACTGTTTGCTGCCGTATCAGTAAGAAAAGTGATTGATTTTTTTTCTGTGGCCCCGTTTACGCAGAAAACTGTCTTTTAAAAATTTCATATTTTAAATATAAATATTTCGTAATTGCAAACAAGGCGGAAGTTAGGGGTTATGTCACGCAACGAAGAGCCAACAGGTCGATACTGTACTGGCAGTGTCGATTTGTGAGAAGCACGTCAAAGTCTTTTGCAATTAGAAATAACGGTACAACATCCGTTATCAGTTGCTTCCACATAACCGAATTATTGCTACATTCACGTATTCCGTGATTTGATGGAAGTGTAGATACTAAAAGAGTAAGGATGGTTCGTCATAAATTCTTTGCAAGTTCCACGTAGCTTAGAGTGAACAGTGACAGTTCAATCTATAGGGAGTAACTACAAATATGCTGATTATAAGGGCACACTAAAGCGAAAATATTAAGGGATAAAGTCTAATATGTATGTGTATATGTACATTGGTGTTATCGTTCTAGATACTGGAATGATGCAAATAGAAGTTGGGCCTTTTCCCTGACAGTCCCGTGTCATTGGCTGTCTAGTTCCATGATGCATATTAAGCGATACGAGGAAAGCTTGCCTGTCGTAGGCCTGCACAGATACACACCTGACAACTGTCTAGACATGTGGCCGATTTACTGTGAATCGGGGAAACGAAAACTCTTTGTCCCTCTAATTCTCCTCCTGAAGACGGAGAAAAAACATCCGCTTAGAAAGAACGTAGGTCCCCTTTCATATTAGTCGCATCATGCGGTAGAGGTTATTCATTTTTCGGAGCAATTAAAGTTTTTACCGGCAAGGGAATACGGCGCCTCCTTGCTATTAAGCTGAGTTGTAAGGAATCGGCTCCGCCACTTGTCAAAAGACCATCGCGGCATTATGCTATACACGTAATGTTCTTATACTGTATACTACCTTAGCGCCCGCTACTTCGCTGGCGTAGACAGCATGGCTTGTAAAAATTTTTTTGTTTCTGTTAAATCCAGTTTTTATGTTGTTCACAAATTACAACAACTTCTAAGCTTTTCAAGCTAATCAAGGCTATATAAGCATGGTCTTTTCGGAACGAACTTCTGACCAAAAAGACATTTTGGCAGCTAAAGCTGGAAGTTTTTGTTAATCATGCTTTCAGCGTTCTTGTGGAGGTATTTCCATAGCAACTTTCATTCCCTAACGAATGTTTCTTTACATCTAACAGAGAAGTGAAATATCAGATTTCATAAATATACCTTAAAATTTTTTTAATGTAACGAAATATTTTCTTCAAAATTTTCGTTTCCTATTGTACTCCCTTAGGGGCTGAATTTCCATAAACACTCTGAAACACGTATTTTTTTTAATTTCCAACGAAGAAGTCAAATACGAATTGTCATAGATGTAGCATTAAAAATCCTTTAACAGTTCTTTAGTAATTATTAAAAAAATAAAAACTTTCACGTACTATCTTACCCCTTAATGGTTGAATTTCCAAAAATGCTGAAACGTATTTTTTATTTTCTGACTGAATAAACCAAACACCAGTTTTCGTAGTTCTAGCGTCAAAATGTTCTTAATAGCGACATACTTTCAGAGAGCCATTCATCTCTTATTTCATCGCCTTAGGAGTGGAATTTCCCTCAATCCTTTCTTCAACGATGCCTACAGTGTAATATCCACGCACTCTCTCGTGTTTCTATCCTTAGCTGTTTGGGCTGGGTGATCATCGAGTCAGTGAATCAGACTGACCCCTTTTCACGCCCTTAAGGTCTGAATTTTCAGAAACAGTGAAACAGGTACTTTTCATCTCTAATCTTCAATTTTGAACGATTTATTTTTAAAAATGATTACGCAATGAATTATGTTCCTATAACGCTTCATTCCCTATTTCACTCCCTTAGTGGTTGAATTTCAAAACGAAGTTACAAGCGTATGTTTTATATCTAACAGAAGTCAAATACAAATTTTCATGCATATAGCTTCAGAAATACTAGTCTAATGAAATATTTATATAAACACTTTCATCCTCCGTTTGTCCCCATAAGGGTTGAATTTCCAAAAACACTGAAACACTGAAACACTTGTTTTTTTTTATTTGTAACCGAGAGGTCAAATACCAATGCTCACAGATGTAGGTTTAAAAATATTTTCGTAGTTCTTTAATAACGATATAGTTTCAAAGAAAGCTTTCACTCACTATTTCACCCCGATTGGGTTGAATTTCCAAAAATGTTGATATACGTATTTCTTTATTTCTCACGAAGAACCCAAATACCAATTTTCGTGCGTCTATCTTTAAAACTGCGTTAATAGCGACATTTCTAAAAAACTTCATCCGCTATTTTATCCTCTCAGGAATGGAATTTCGAAGAAGCCCTTCTTGAACGACGCCTACAGTATAAGGTCCACACGTTCTCCAGATTTTAAGTTTCTATCCTTAGCATTTTGGAACTGGGCGATGGTGAGGCAGTCAGTTACTCAGGACATTGCCTTTTATATATATAGATACCGAAGAAGGGTAGGCGGTAAAGAAGTAAAACTATAGAGTGGCTTTCCCTTCAAGGCCAATTTTCGTCGAGGAACTTTTCACGAATTTTATTGGAGGAAAAAGAGAGCCAAGTGCTTGTAGTACTCTCACGCTGAGGGCTCTGTATAAACTGAATTACGTATTCGGGTTGAGTCAACTAAAACTTGCACCGCAAATATGTATTTCTGTAACGGAAGGCGACATGGATATGTGGGTTTGACATAGATTGGATTGATAGGCAGGGACGCGCCTTCGCCGCCCAAACACGGGGTGTTATGAGTTTCAAATGCGTGTTGCCTGTTGACAGTACCGCAATATAAGCAAATTTTCTAAAAAAATGTGTAGCACTTTGCTGTCTGTAATAACGTCATTTTATTTTGCTTTCGGTTTGGGTTCTGAACCAACGTCAGCGGCAGCTGTAAAATATATAAAAGTGGACAACGTCACACTCCCAAATAAATAAGAAAAATACTCACCATTATTATGACAGATATATCACATACCATACATGCTTTAAACTAAGTTATCACAAGACACCAAAATTGCCAAGCTAATATTAAAAATATGACTGCACAATGACAACAATTGATGTACAGCAAAATAAGTCAAACAACTGTAGGGTCAAAGATGACAGTCTTGACCGTATCCAAGGAAGTTTCCATCAAATAATTATGCGATAATCAGATCACAAAATTGAATTATTGACAGTTCTACACTTGACTGAGGATACATGAAGTTCTTCGACTTGTTTTGGTGTAGATCACTTGTTACCTTTTGTGTAAATGTGCAATCATATTTTTATCTTGTTACAATTTTCGATTTCATACTGTCTTGGCAATTACGGTTTCCTGTGGCAACTTATTTTTAAAGCTTGTATGACATGTGATACATCTGCGATAATTTTCGAGAGTATTGTGTTCAGTTTTATACTTTTTCTGTTTTTCTTATTTAGTTTAGCATTGTCACATTACAGCTGCTGTTGATGACGGTTCAGAACCTAATAAAATGACCTCATAACAAGCAGAAGTGTGTCCCGCATTTTTTTTTTTAAATTTATACATGCTGTTGACCATGGTGGAAGCAAGAAGTTAAGTAGACTAAATTAGAACGAGAATAGTTTTTTTTGTAGATTTGAACTGAAAGTAGTTTACGAGATACGGTAAATTGAATATTCACACCAACGGTTGGTTGTTCTGCGTTGTAGCGCAAACGAATGCGAATTTCTCTTGGGTGCGTATGTGCACCCCCGCACAGATGTTAATAATCCTCCGGAGGTGTCGTGTTGTTAAATGGGACGTTGACTAGGATAAACGAAAGACAAACAAAGGTGAATACAGTACTTCTGTGGGGGTCTGACACGTGGAGAACCAATCTACTCTCAAAGCGTGTGCTCAAAATGACGACCGCCATCGACCGTAGAAGCTTCCAGTCTGCCGTGCAACGATTGCTGCACAACGTCTAGCATTTCAGCGGAAACTGCAGCGTAGGAGACAAATGTCTGAAGAGGTTGATGTCTATTGGGCTATCTTTCGACGTACACGAACGAACGGCATACTTCGTACATTTGCCATAAACCACAAGCATGTTTCGCGGTAAGAAATAACATCTTCCAAGCACGTTCTACTTTGTCTCTATGCTGTTCGTTTTTGGAACACAACCTACGACCAGTTTAGAGACAGAAGTGATGACACTTTCTGCGGGACCTGACCATCATTTTGCAGGTCAATGCTCAAGCACGTACAGTGCAAGCTGTTACTGATTTGTTTGACTGATGGGGCTGCTAAGTGCTATACCACCAAGTGGACTTCCCTGACTTAAGCCCTCGTGAGTTCAGCTCGATTTCTAAAGCGAAGGAAACACTTCACGGCATTCACATCAGAACTGCTACAAATTCGTCGGGCAATAGACCGCGCCGCTCGGACTGTCAACACAACTGGCACTGCTAAGAGTATCCTACGACTTCCACATTTCTGGCAAGGAGTTATACACAATGCTGGTGACTACTCTGAAGGTCAATAAAACTTTAAAAGACGTATCTACTTTGTACGAGCTGTAAATAAATAGTTGCCACTATTAAAGTTCCAACCCTCATATATTAGTTCACTATAGTGTTCCTATATCCATGCCCGTGTCGCCTCCAGATGATAACGTGGGACACTCCCCTTTTTATCGATTTGACAAACTCTGCGCGCGGATTTTAATTTGTCAACGACATAAAGGACGAGGACAGGCTTCAGGACAGCGTAAAATAATGTTGTAGATATAACTTGTATCACCTCAGTATGTGCATAATTTGGTGCGCAACTGGTGGTGCTTTGAATAAAAGAATTTATGAAGCCGGAGCGGTGTTTTTTGATTTGTTATAAAAAAATTGACATTTGGCTGCAGTCGCTCGCAATTCAAAATAAAATGTAAACACTGTCCCGCTGCATGTACAAACAGCCATAACATCACGTCAAAAACTAAACTATTACGCTCAGTCATAACTCTTAAGACCAATATATATATATATATATATATATATATATATATATATATATATATATAGACTTCTATGAATATAGACATCTGGTTCTCGAAAACAACCGATGAAGAAACTGAAAATAGCTAATTATGTCTCACGTGTGAGAACAGCCTTGATTACGATTCTGAATGAACCACATCTCTCAACAAGGCGGGAAATTGTGTCATAGGTTTCAAAATTTTAATTATAGGAATGCATAAGTTATGAACAAGTATTTGGCAATTCTCTTCTATCCGTCTAATGCAAGAAAGCTGTGTCTGCAATACCTACACGTGCTTCCTCCCGTACTGAAATGTTGCGAATATTTTTGTAATAATTTATTTCGTGCGCTAAATTGGATACAATATTCAGCTTTTAGGGATGTTCGAATACCCGATCAAGCGAAAATATTTTTTATAAAATTCTATCAAATACCTTTTCGCACTCAATTTAGCGACATCGAAGTTAATTTCTTTTAATAACCCATCTGCCAACCCCGGTCGCGTGCAATATTTGTCAGAGACACAGAATAAATCATTATAAAACAAGACCACCGAGAATATCTCGGTAAAGTTCAGCGAAATGTGTGTGAGACGAACAGTGATTGTTGAAACCAAGTGCTGACAAACATGTTTTGTGTAACGCATTCGGATAGTTTGCTGTATCGGATACATTCGAGCCGGCCGGAGTGGCCGAGCGGTTCTAGGCGTTTCAGTCTGGAACCGCGCGACCGCTACGTCGCAAGTTCGAATCCTGCCTCGGGCATGGATGTGTGTGATGTCCTTAGGTTAATTAGGTTGAAGTAGTTCTAAGTTCTAGGGGACTGGTGACCTTAGCATTTAAGTCCCATAGTGCTCAAAGCCATTTGAAACATTTTCATACATTCGATGCTGGTTCTGTAACAGTGGTGAATACGGTTCGTGGAGTGAGAAAAAAAATAGGAAAAATTGGTGTCATCTTTCTTCGCTTATGTCTGCCTTCACAAACAAAGGAAGTAGTTCCGCAGGAGCATAAGTGTACATACTCTCAAAGCGAATACAGAGTATGGAACTTACTCCACATATGAAGTCAAAATTCACGCGAACAGTTTAGGAAAAAAATAGACAAGAATAAAATTGTTTAGGAGAACAAGATTACAAGTAACGTCATTTCAGAACACAATCCCTATGAATCTCTATGCACTTCTTCCAACCCTTGCCCATACGAAGCTTTAGGTGAAATAGATTGTGTTGTTACCTTTTCATCGTAGGATCCTGGGTCACACCCCCGGCCAGGTCGGAGGTATTCTTCACTAGGACTGGGTATTCGTTGACCTCATCACTTTATCTGAACCTCATCCAAGCGCAAGTCACCGATCAGTGTCATAGAGAAAGTCATGCTCTAGGTGGCCAATTAACATCAAATGGGGTCTCGTGGGCAATAATGCCATTCGATCTTTTGATTTTTTTCATCTGTTGACCAGGTTCCCAATCCTGTCCTACAGGAAGATATTGTGGCGTCGTACACACCCATCCTTGCAGTGCCTGCATAGCCACGTCATCCGCCGCGTGGGGTAACCGCGAGGTCCGAGGCGCCTTGTCACGGTTCGGTTCTCCCCCCGTCAGAGGTACGAGTCCTCCCTCGGGAATGGGTGTGTGCGTCGTCCTTAGAGTAAGTTAGTTTAAGTTAGATTAAGTAGTGTGTAAGCTTAGGGACCGATGAACTCAGCAGTTTGGTCCCGTAATACCTTATCACAAATTTCCAAGTTTTCCACGTCACCTGACGAAAGTTGGGATACACGCATGTGGTCCATCACAGGACCAAAAAAGGTGGAAAACGGTTGGAGCTAGGTTACGACCGTACAATGGGTGCTGCATCAGCTCAAACGCAGTGTTGGGTATGCAGTGGACTGTTGCCCCAACTTTTTAAGAGCGGGTACTATACTGAGTCAAAGTAACACATTTTGCTAGATTTCCTCTCCTTTCCGTTTTGATTTTGATTTTCTTATCTCACAGTAGGTTACAGTAGCTGATGTTCACTGTACGACCTTTAAGAGTGTAGTGAATCAACACTGGACTTTTCAAGTTCTACGCCGTCATCAACAGCTTTCCCTCTTGCCTTTTGAACTGTAGTTGCTCTATATGAATATCTTTGTTTCCTTATCATCCTTCGCCGCTTACTCCATTCTCCGTAGCGAAGAACCCACACCTCAACGGTTACAATGCGACAGAGAAAGCTTTCTCGTTTCTCTTCAAGACGCCTTATACACATCCTGACGAAAACGTTAAGCATCCAGAAGGGGAGGATGAATCGAAATTGAACTTCATGGGCTGAGGAAGTTTGTTATGTTGTTTCAGTGACTACAAAATAGAGTCAAATAAACACTTTTGGCCCTTTAAAATTGCTACACCACAGAGAAATGCAGATGATAAATACGTATTCATTGGCCAAATATATTATACTACAACTGACATGTGATTACATTTTCACGCAATTCGGGTGCATAGATCCTGAGAAATCTGTACCCAGAACAACCACCTCTGGCCGTAATAACGGCCTTGATACGCCTGGGCATTGGTTCAAACAGAGCTTGGATGGCGCGTACAGGTACAGCTGCCCATGCAGCTTCAACACGATACCACAGTTCATCAAGAGTAGCGACTGGGCGTATTGTGACGAGCCAGTTGCTCGGCCACCACTGACCAGACGTCTTCAATTGGTGAGAGATCTGGAGAATGTGCTGGCCAGGGCAGCAGTCGAACATTTTCTGTATCCAGAAAGGTCCGTACAGGACCTGCAACATGCGGTCGTGCATTATCCTGCTGAAATGTAGGGTTTTCCAGGGATCGAATGAAGGGTAGAGCTACGGGTTGTAACACATCTCAAATGCAACGTCCACTGTTCAAAGTGCCGTCAATGCGGTCAAGAGCTGACCGAGACGTGTAACCAATGGCACCCCACACCATCCTGCCGAGTCATACGCCAGTATGGCGATGGCGAATAGACGCTTCCAATGTGCGTTCACTGCGATGTCGCCAAACGCGGATGCGACCATCATGATGCTGTAAACAGAACCTGGATTCATCCGAAAAAATTACGTTTTGCCATTCGTGCACCCACGTTCGTCGTAGAGTACACCATCGCAGGCGCTCCTGTCTGTGATGCAGCGTCAAGGGTAACCGCAGCCATGGTCTCCGAGCTGATAGTCCATGCTGCTGCAAACGTCGTCGAACTGTTCGTGCAGATGGTTGTTGTCTTGCAAACGTCCCCATCTGTTGACTCAGGGATCGAGACGTGGCTGCACGATCCGTTACAGCCATGCGGATAAGACGCCTGTCATCTCGACTGCTAATACGAGGCCGTTGGGTTCCAGCACGGCGTTCCGTTTTACCCTCCTGAACCCACCGATTGCATACTCTGCTAACAATCATTTGATCTCGACCAACGCGAGCAGCAATGTCGCGATACGATAAACCGCAATCGCGATAGGCTACAATCCGACCTTTATCAAAGTCGGAAACGTGATGGTACGCATTTCTCCTCCTTACACGAGGCATCACAACAACGCTTCACCAGGCAACGCCGGTCAGCTGCTGTTTGTGTATGAGAAATCGGTTGGAAAGTTTCGTCGTGTCAGCACGTTGTAGGCGTCACCACCGGCGCCAACCTTGTGTGAATGCTCTGAAAAACGAATCATTTGCGTATCACAGCATCTTCTTCCTGTCGGCTAAATTTCGCGTCTGTAGCACGTCATCTTCCTGGTGTAGAAATTTTAATGGCCAGTAGTGTACAAAGAACTCTGCAGTGTCAGCCCAATTGTCAGTGTGACGTCGCTCATCTCTGGCCTGTATGCATGTAGTGATTAGCTTAGGGAGAGTATCAAAGCCGTTGCATCCTCACCTGAGGAAAGTTGACAA
This sequence comes from Schistocerca piceifrons, assembly GCF_021461385.2. Taxonomy (NCBI): domain Eukaryota; kingdom Metazoa; phylum Arthropoda; class Insecta; order Orthoptera; family Acrididae; genus Schistocerca; species Schistocerca piceifrons. The sequence goes on along the minus strand of NC_060147.1, from coordinate 115,848,862 downwards.
ACAGCTGTTGTAACTTGCCCTCCATATCAAGCACGCTTTCCCTGGGACGGATTCTACGTGTGAGCTGGTTCCGTACATGGTCTATTGGGGACATATACGTGGTTCTTGCTAACTACGGTGCTATCTCAACATCATGCAGACATGCGTCACGCGCGGACGAGAATTGTCATGATGAAAACATCTATAGTCGGATTCAACTAACAGTATGTTTATATTGTGAAAGCTGTACGAATTTTATACGTAAGTTTCGGAATAGTTCGGAAAGCTGCTCACAGTTTGCGCAGTAATCGCAATACATAGAGGCTGTAAACTATACGTCGCAGCTCAGAGAGATCAGTTCAACCGTTGATGCGTGAAAGGTTGGGAATCTTAGGGTGCCATAGCAAGAGGTTGAAATCACGTATTCCATTGAACGACGCGTTTTTCGGGTACTGGAATACCCGCAGGTTAGAACACAGTCCTACGGCAACTAGTCGCAGTTTTAAAACACGATTTAATGTTCCGAAAGTGCTCGATGAGTAACCCATTCCCAAGTTCTTCGCCAAATTTCAAGAGACAGGTAGCGTCACTGATGATCTAGCGAGGAATGTTGGGCCCCAGGCAAATTGTAGCTACTCCTCAAAATGTCGCCACGATTTCTGAAAATATTCAGCAAAATCCGAGCAAATTCGTCCGAAGAAATGCATCAGAGACTGGTTTCAAGGGTTCCATCAAGGATAAAATACTGAGACAGAGTATACACAAAGCCACCCGAACACTCCTTACAAGCTGTGCGACAGAAGGTTGATTTTCCAAACCAGATTCTCACGACCAATGATACAGAAAGTTTGATGTTGGCTGCATCTGGTTCACACACTGAAGCACGCTTCGACATCACTTGAGTCGTGAATGAACAAATCTGGCCAATTTGCATTTATGAACATCTACATCTGCCTGATTACTCTGCTATTCACAATGAACTGACTGCCAGAGGGTTCAATAAACCACCTTCAAGCTGTCTCTTTACCGTTCCACTCTCGAACGACACGAGCGAAAAACGAGCACTTAAATTTTTCTGTGCGACCCCTGATTTCTCTTATTTTATCGTGATCATCATTTCTCCCTATGTAGACGGGTGCCAGCAGAATGTTTTCGCAATCGGAGGAGGAAACTGGTTATTGAAATTTCATGAGAACATCCCCTCGCAACGAAAAACGCCTTTCTCTGAACGACTGCCACTCCAATTCACGTATCATGTCTGTGGCACTATCTCCCATACTTCACGATAATACAAAACGAGCTGCCCTTCTTTGTACTTTTTGGATGTCATCCGTCAGTCCCACCTGATACGGGTTCCACACCGCATGGCAGTACTCCGTAACAGGGCGGACAAGCATAGTGAAAGGAGTCTATTTAGTAGATCTGTTGCACCTTCTAAGTGTATCTAGTTGAATTTACAGCCTTCAGATTTGTTTGACTTATTGCGTAATCGAAATTTAGCGGATTTCTTTTAGTACTCCTGTGAATAACTTCACACCTTTCTTTATGCAGGGTCAATTGCCACTTTTCGCATCATACAGATAACTTATCTAAATCATTTTGCAAGTCGTTTTGATCATCTTATGACTTTACAAGACGGTAAATGACAGCATCATCTGCAAACAATCTAAGACGGCTACTCAGATTGTCTCCTATTTCGTTAATATAGATCAGGAGCAATAGAGGGCCTATAACACTTCCTTGGGGAACGCCGGATATTACTTCTGTTTTATTCGATGACTTTCCGTCTATTACTACGAACTGTTACCTTTCTGACAGCAAATCACGAATCCAGTCGCACAACTGAGGCGCGCAGTTTGGTTAGAAGACGCTTGTGAGGAACGGTGTTGAAAGCCTCCTGGAAATCTAAAAATATGGAATCAATTCGACATCCCCTGTCGATAGCACTTATTACTTCATGGAGTATGAACAGCTAGTTGTGTTTCACAAGAACGATATTTTCTGAATCCGTGCTGACTATATGTCAATAAATCGTCTTCTTTGAGGTGCTTCATACTGTTCGAATACAGGATATGTTCCAAAACCCTACTGCATATCGACATTAATGATATAGGCCTGTAACTCAACGAATTACTACTACTTTCGTTTTTCGGTATTGGTGTGACTTGAACAATTTTCAAGTCTTTAGGTACGGATCTTTCTGTGAGCGAGCGGTTGTGTATAATTGCTAAATATGGAGCTATTGTATCAGCATACTCTGAGAGGAACCTGACTGGTATACAATCTGGCCCGGTGTTGTTGTTGTTGTTGTTGTTGTTGTGGTCTTCAGTCCTGAGACTGGTTTGATGCAGCTCTCCATGCTTCTCTATCCTGTGCAAGCTTCTTCACCTCCCAGTACTTCCTGCAACCTACATTCTTCTCTATCTGTTTGGTGTATTCATCTCTTGGTCTCCCTCTACGATTTTTATCCTCCACGCTGCCCTACAATGCTAAATTTGTGATTCCTTGATGCCTCAAAACATGTCCTACCAACCGATCCCTTCTTCTAGTCAAGTTGTGCCACAAACTTCTCTTCTCCCCAATCCTATTCAGTACCTCCTCATTAGTTACGTGATCTACCCACCTTGTCTTCAGCATTCTTCTGTAGCACCACATTTCGAAAGCTTCTATTCTCTTCTTGTCTAAACTATTTATCGTCCATGTTTCACTTCCATATATGGCTACACTTCATACAAATACTTTCAGAAACGACTTCCTGACACTTAAATCTATACTCGATGTTAACAAATTTTTCTTCTTCAGAAACGATTTCCTTGCCATTGCCAGCCTACATTTTATATCCTCTCTACTTCGACCATCATCAGTTATTTTACTCCCCAAATAGCAAATCCCCTTTACTACTTTAAGTGTCTCATTTCCTAATCTAACTCCCTCAGCATCACCCGATTTAATTTGACTACATTCCATTATCCTCGTTTTGCTTTTGTTGGTGTTCATCTTATATCCTCCTTTCAAGACACTGTCCATTCCGTTCAACAGCTCTTCCAGGTCCTTTGCTGTCTCTGACAGAATTACAATGTCATCAGCGAACCTCAAAGTTTTTACTTCTTCTCCATGAATTTTAATACCTACTCCGAATTTTTCTTTTGTTTCCTTTACTGCTTGCTCAATATACAGATTGAATAACATCGGGGAGAGGCTACAACCCTGTCTCACTCCTTTCCCAACCACTGCTTCCCTTTCATGCCCCTCGACTCTTATAACTGCCATCTGGTTTCTGTACAAATTTCTGGCCCGGTAGCCTTGCTTTATATTAAGTGTTTAAAGTTGCTTTGCGACACCGAAGATATCTATTTCTATGATTCTCATGTTGGCAGTTGTTCTTGATTGGAGTTCAGGAATAATTACTTTGTCTTCTCTGGTGAAGGAGTTTCGGAAAACCGTGTTTAATAACTCTGCTTTAGTGGCACTGTCATCAGTGACTTCACCGTTGTTATCGCGCATTGAAGGTATTTATTGCGTCTTGCCACTGGTATGTTTCATGCACTACCAGAATCTCTTTGGGTTTTCTGCTAGATTTTGAGAGTTTCGTTGTGGAAATTATTGAAAACTTCTCGCACAGAAGTACGCACTATATTTCGAACTTCTGCAAAACTTTGCGTGTCTTGGGATTTTGCATTCTTTTAAATTTGGCATGCTTTTTTCGCTGCTTCTGCAACAGCGACCTGACCCGTTTTGTGTACCATTGGTGGATCAGTAACATCCCCATTTGTTGCGTGAAACAAAACCACAGCGTTTTCCCAAAGTTGCAGCAGATGCATTACCGGCCGTTTTTTCTTGAGAGGAACGATCACTAGTGAACGTTAGATCGCAATTTTGGAACAATTTGTCGCCACGCGTTGGTGGATCTACTAGGCTCCGAGTAGTTCATGCAAGCTGGGGCCAGACCCTATCAGACCGAACAGGTGTTTTGCTTTCTCGGTGAATGCTTTGTGAGTAGCGTCACCGCGTTGGATTATTGAAAATTTATTGGGTTATGGATGGACTGGTCTCCCTATTCGCCCGAAGTGACTCCTAGTGACGAATTTTTTTGTGGGCCTCATTGAAAGACACTGTGTGCCGGATACCTCCGACCACGCTGGACAAGCTCGAATCGGCGATCTGTTTGCCAGCTGAAACTACTTCCATTGAGACACTACAGCACTTGATGGTCTAAAAATACCACCACTTGCAAAGTAGGCTAGAAATCAGATTAATAATGTTGCTCACGCAGCATATGTTCGCTTTACCGGGCAACAACAAGTTATTGACTGTGGATAGTATCCTCAAAATGGAAATAATGAAGTCACTGTAAAAAAGTCATTAATTTTGGCACTTATCTTGAATGGATTCCCACGTAGATTTCGTCGAAGTTATTATGGCTCATGTTGTTGATTCTAGGGTGATTCCACTTTGACTGCTAGAAGGTTCAGATCTGTATTTTAGCAATATTTGAAGACTTAACAAATGCGTTTTTCAAGAAATTCTTAATGATCAAACAATCCCAGATCAGAACAATGGTATGATAGATACAATTTTTGACTTGGTGTTCACTATCCCCATTTTTATTAAACGTCTTGTAAATTCACATATACTACTTCTTAATTGTCACATAATCAAGAAAACCGTTTCGTATCACTCTTCATACATTTAATTTCCACTTTAACCAAACACAAGACTTGACTGTTCTTTTATGAAGCGAAATAACAACTTAACTTCTGCAAAGTGAAACAAAGACTGCTCTGTGCGCATTCGCGCCAAAACAGTTACAAGTAAGTCAAAGATTATGACAATCTCACAGAAACGAATACACACAAGAACAATATCACTGTAATATATCGATACACTGGAGTACCTATACATTAATTAAACCAAATGTGAATACTGTCACAAAAATATGTCTGTTACTTCCCAGGAAGGTAGTACGATATTACTGGTATCGAGAACTGGGGTTCGAGTGCCGTAAAGGTCACGTAAATAATGAACCATTACAATGGCAAATTTCACTGTACGTTTGCGCCACCCCTCTATTGCGAGCGGTGGACGCTTCCAAAAGACAGCAATGTGATGACAATGACCACTTGCAGAAGACGAGTCTAATTACGATCACTGATACACTAAGGTTTGGGAAGTCATGAGACACCCCCTCATATCGCGTCGGACCTCCTTTTTCCCGGCGCAGTGCAGAAACTCATCGTTGCGTGGGGTCAATAAGTCACCTGTAGAAATACGGAGCCATACTGCTCCTGTAGCAGTCTGTAATTGCCAAAGTGTTACTGCTGCAGCATTCTGTGCACGAAATGACCACTCGATTATGTCCCAGAAATGTTCGATGGAAGGCCAAATGATTCGTTCCAACTGACGGCAATCTTCTTCAAACGAATCACGAACAATTCTGGCCCAGTAACTTGATGCGTTGTTACCCACAAAAATTTCATCGCTTTTTAGGAACATGAACTCCATGAATGGCAAATCCAGCTCGCGTTGTTCGTCCACGACACTCAGAGGGCCATAGGCACGGGTTCCCAGGTAGATGCAGTGTTTCTTGACTTCCGCAAGGCGTTCGATACAGTTCCCCACAGTCGTTTAATGAACAAAGTAAGAGCATATGGACTATCAGACCAATTGTGTGATTTGATTGAAGAGTTCCTAGATAGCAGAACGCAGCATGTCATTCTCGATGGAGAGAAGTCTTCCGAAGTAAGAGTGATTTCAGGTGTGCCCCAGAGGAGTGTCGTAGGACCGTTGCTATTCACAATATACATAAATGACCGTGTGGATAACATCGGAAGTTCACCGAGGCTATTTGCGGAAGATGCTGTAGTATATCGACAGGTTGTAACAATGGAAAATTGTACTGAAATGCAGGAGGATCTGCAACGAATTGACGCATGGTGCAGGGAATGGCAACTGAATCTCATTGTAGACAGGTGTAATGTGCTGCGAATACATAGAAAGAAAGATCCCTTATCATTTAGGTACAGTATAGCAGGTCAGCAACTGCAAGCAGTTCATTCCATAAATTATCTGGGAGTACGCATTAGGAGTGATTTAAAATGGAATGACCATATAAAGCTGATCGTCGGTAAAGCAGATGCCAGGCACAGATTCATTGGAAGAATCCTAAGGAAATGCAGTCCGAAAACAAAGGAAGTAGGTTACAGTACACTTGTTCGCCCACTGGTTGAATACTACTCACCGTTGTGGGATCCGTACCAGATAGGGTTGATAGAAGAGAGAGAGAAGATCCAACGGAGAGCAGCGCGCTTCGTTACAGGATCACTTAGTAATCGCCAAAGCGTTACAGACATGATAGATGAACTCCAGTGGAAGACTCTGCAAGAGAGACGCTCAGTAGCTCGGTACGGGCTTTTGTTGAAGTTTCGAGAACATACCTTCACCGAGGAGTCAAGCAGTATATTGCTCCCTCCTACGTATATCTCGCGAAGAGACCATGAGGATAAAATCAGAGAGATTAGAGCCCACACAGAGGCATAACGACAATCTTTCTTTCCACGAACAATAAGAGACTGGAACAGAAGGGAGAACCGATAGAAGTACTGAAGGTACTCTCCGCCACACACCGTCAGGTGGCTTGCGGAGTGTGGATGTAGATGAATGGCTGCAAAAGGTCGCCAAATAGCCGAACAGCACCATTTCCAGTCAAGGATCGCTTCACCTGGACCAGAAGACCCAGCAAAATCCACGTAAACACATACCACAGCATAATGGAGACACCAAGAATTTGCACAATGTCACGTCGTGTTGACAACTTGGGTCTGTTCCTACGAGGGGTCTGCACCACAATCGAACCCAATCGTCAGATCTTGCCGACTGAAATCGGAGCTGATTGGACCAGGCCACGGTTTTCCAGTCGTCTTGGATCTAACAGATATAGATAGGAGCCAAGGAGATACACTGCAAACGAAATCTTGCTGTTAGTGAAGGCACTCGCGTCGGTCGTCTGCTCCCATATCTCACTAACGGTCATTTTTGCCGCACTGACCTAACAGATATATTTGTCGTACGTCCTGCATTCATCTAAGCGGTTTTTTCACGCAGTATTGCTTGTCTGTTAGCACTGACAACTCTAAGCGAACGCCGCTGGTCTCGGTCGTTAAGTGAAGGCTGTTGGCCACTGCATTGTCCGTGGCGAGAGGTAATGCCTGGAATTTGGTATTCTCGGCTCACTCTTAACACTGTGGCTCTCAGAATATTGAATTCGCTAACGATTTCCGAATTGCAATGTCCATTCCGCCTATGTCCGAATACGACTCCGCGTTCAAAGCGTGTTACTACAAGTCGTGCGGCCATAATCATGTCAGACCCGAATGAGATTTTCACTCTGCAGCGGAGTGTGCGAATGGATATGAAACTTCCTGGTAGATTAAAACTGTGTGCTGGACCGAGACTCGAACTCGGGACCTTTGGCTTTCGCGGGCAAGTGCTCTACCATCTGAGCTACACACTTTTAATCTCCCAGGAAGTTTCATATCAGCGCACACCCCGCTGCAGAGTGAAAATCTCATTCTGGAAACATCCCCCAGGCTGTCACTAAGCCATGTCTCCGCAGTACCCTTTCTTCTACGAGTGCTAGTTCTGCACGTTTCGCAGGAGAGCTTCTGTGAAGTTTGGAAGGTAGGAGACGAGGTACTGGCAGAAGTGAAGCTGTGAGGACGGGTCGTGAGTCGTGCTTGGGTAGCTCAGATGGTAGAGCACTTACCAGCGAAAGGCAAAGATCCCGAGTTCAAGTCTCTGACCAGCAAATGGTTTTAATCTGGCAGGAAGTTTCATGTCAGAAACCTTTCCGTATGAATCACCCTCCGCACGCATTTACCACCCTCCGCACGCATTTACCACCCTCCGCACGCATTTACCACCCTCCGCATTTATCATCTTCCGTATTTATCAGCTGAGTAGAAATGACAGCTCCGCCAATGCACTGCCCTTTTATACCATGCGTACACTATTCTACCGGCATCTGTATATGTGCGTGTCACTGTCCCATGACTTTTTTGTCACCTCACTGTACTGTATGAGCTGCACAGCGCACAGTGCCATCTGTTAGCAGCTTTTCGAACTATTTCGAAATTTCCAGGTGAACTACTTATAGCTTTCACAATAATCGTTCCTTTTATTGTACTGAAATCGGGGACTTCTTCGCTTGACACCCTTTAAATAGCGTATCTATTCTGGAGAAAATAATCGGAGACGAAGTTAGAGGAAAGGGGACAATGGGTGGAAAGTTCAAAAAGCGTGTACATGAATGCGGATGAGGCGGCACAATTATAACGGAGAGGGTATATAATGAGGATGGAAGAAGAATTACTGCCAAAAATACCGTACAGGAACGAGAGCTACAAGGCAGGTGGGAGGAACCAAGACGCTCGTTAGCGGACAAAGCAATTAATGAGGGAAGGCGGCAGGAAGAATACAACCCGGTGACGCAGTGGGGCAGATGCTGTACACGTGCAGAGTCGGAATTAGCTCTGAATGTCACCGTATACACCGATAAGAGGCTTTGCTGTAGAACGTTGGCATTGCTGCAATATTCTGAGATAAATGTGGTCATCGTTCGATTCGAGTATACTGAAAATATTTTGTTCATGTTCATTGTAGTAAAAGGCGGCTTTTAACGGTCTCCGTTTAATTATGGTAACAAAGAAAATTTTGCACCTGCCATCGGAGAAAGGGTAATGACTCCTGCAACATACTGTGTTTCCTCGCGCTATAGGTTGGATACTAGCAGCAGCTGGACTGCGAAATAGCCCCAACAATATGAGGAATAGCTGACTTTAGGGTTGTCACTAGGTAATATATATACTGAAGTTAGTTATTACGTTACCTGTAACTATATAAGTAATTATCTTGAAATGATGTTCGCAACTGTATACCACTGTGTGTTCTAATTCAACCTCTTAGATGCAACCTCTTTTCAAAAGTATCATTTACTTAAGGAAAGGGAGTATATGCCTCTGAATTTATGTCCTGTATGATACGTATTATTGCATAAAGGGTGTTTCTGGCGAGTGAAGTACCACTGTAAATTCGATTAACATTGTTGCCTTTATTACATGATTTGTTTTGTACCCTGAACCAGGTGTGCGTTGTTGTAAACATGCCTGGTTTCACTAATACGTGGTTCCACTCTTATTTTGCCACAGTTTTTATTGTAGCTTTCAGTATAAATGTTTCTGTTTTTTAGTTTAAGTTCAGCCAAAGATGTTACTGGAGACATTTTGTCACTTCACTTTACCACTGATGCCTAAATATGTTATGTTACCTATGCAGTACAAATGTACCATCTCCGATATGACTTGGTTGCTGAGGGATTCTTCCCGTAATTATTCGTCTTGTTTTGCTTGTGGTGTCTGTCTATTTGACATGAAATATGACTGTCAGTATACCTGGTGTAGAAGTATGAAACAGGAATTTCCCTACAGATGGTGCTAACCGACAGTGTAGGGCCTGTGAGTTCGCGTCTGCAGCGCCATCTGCTTCCTGTAACGGCTGACGACAAATAACACACAGTAACCCAAGTTCCATACATCGGCATCTCTTTCAAACCCGTAAACATGTCGAGTTTTGTGCCTACGAACTACGATTTGCGAACCGCATTGGTTTTCTGTTACCATTTGGGGAAAACTGCAGCAGAGTCGCATCGAATGTTTGTCGAAGCTTTCTGCGAACACGCTCTCGGGAAAACACAGTGTTTCGAGAGAGAAAGAGAGAGAGAGAGAGAGAGAGAAATCAAAAGAGGTGATCTGGACGTGAGAAACCACGAGCGGGGAAAACCACCGAAAAAGTTCTAAGATAACGAATTGTAGGCCTTATTTGATGAAGATAATACTCAACAGGAACCCGCGGAACAACGGAATGTGCCGCATACGGCCGTTTCTCTTCGGTTGAAAGCTGTGGGAAAGGTGCAGAAAGTGGAAAAAATGGGCTCAGCACGAACTGAATGAAAGATGGCAAGCAATTCCGAAGACCACTTGTGAAATGCTGCTCGCCACATACAAAAGAAAGGCGTTTCTCCATCGAATAGTGATATGTGATGAAAAACGAATATATTTTGAGAATCTTAAGAGTCGTAAATCGTGGGTGAGTCCACGCATACCATCGCCATCCACTGCAAGAAAATGCTCTGTTCTTGGCGGGATCAGAAGGGTGCTAAAACCTGATGAAACCGTTGACGCCGATTGCTACCAACAGCAAATGATCCATTTCAACCGAGCATTACGTGAAAAACGACCGGAATATGGAAAAAGACAACACAAAGTCATATCGCTCCATTATAACGCCCCATCACATACAGCAAAACGGGTCAGGGAAACAATCGAGGCGTTCAGTTGGGAAATACTACGGCATGCGCCTTATTCTCCAGACTTTGCTCCGTCCATTTATCATCTATTTGCATCACTGGGGTATGCTCTCGCCGAATAATGCTTCAGTTCGCATGAAAATGTAAGAAAATGGCTCGCTGACTGATTCACTTCGCATCAAGAACTGCCTTTTTTTTTTTGCATGGCATTCATAGCTTGCCGGAGAAGTGGGAGAAATGTGTAAACAGCAATGGAAATTATTTTCAATAAAATATTGTTTATCAGTTTCAAAGAACAGATGTGTAATTATTGTAGAAAAATGCCGGTTTCATACTTCTATACCTGATACTAAGAACAGCTGTGTGTGTGTGTGTGTGTGTGTGTGTGTGTGTGTGTGTGTGTGTGTGGATAATTTCGATATTTTTCAGCTTCAGAGGAATATAGGATACCTTTAAGTGGTGTATTGTACCCTGTAATTAGCCCGCTCGGTTAGCCGTTCGGTCTAACGCACGGCTTTCCGGATTGGGAAGGAGCGCCTGGTCCCTGGCACGAATCCGCCCGGCGCACTTGTGTCGAGGTCCGGAGAGCCAGCCTGTCTGTAGATGGTTTTTAGGCGGTTTTCCATCTGCCTTAGCAGATGCGAGCTGGTTGCCGTTATTCCGCCTCAGCTACACTACGTCGGTAATTGCTGCGTAAACAAGTTATCCACGTACGCGTACACCACCATTACTCTACCACGCAAACATAGTGGTTACACTCGTCTGGTGTGAGACGTTCCCTGGGGGGTCCACCGGTACCGAACCGCACAATAACCCCGAAAAAGTGGTTTGGTGTGGGTTGGTGGAGGGGTGAAGTGGACTGCGGTAGTCGTCGGGGGGTTGTGGACCGCTGCGGCTGCGGCGGGGACGGCGCCTCTCCGTTGCTTCTAGGCCCCCAGTTAACATACAATACAATACCCTGTAATTATACAAATGGAAGTTTGCACCCATATATGTGTTGAGCTTCGCTGTTTTTGTGTACATTGTACCTCCATAATTTTTTTAATGTTGACGTTGATAGACATCCTGGGCGATGGTTGGTAACTGAAAGCGGTAGACGATTAATGGGACATATAAACAGCTTATGGGTGAAATGTGTGTTATAAAATAAGGAAATACGGTTGCATACGTAGGCTGCCGTTAACACCATTATGCAAATGGCTGCATTTGAAGTGGTGACCTGAGAGGGAAGCACGGACTTCCGACGAATGGCGCCGCATTGGGTTAAGCGATTAATCGCGGCTCTGCACTGTCCCAGATGATCGTCGGTAACGTATGTGTCAGCGAAATTTTGACAGGTCCCACACTTGCAGTATTATTCTGTATCCTTAATCCCAGCGTCATGGTATGAGGAGCATCGGGTATATCTGCAGGGGAAGGCTGGCAGTGTCCACAGTCCAACATGTACTGTCAGAACACACACTGGTGCGGAAGTTGTTAGTGTTTGACACTCGAACGACACTAGCGCACCAAGCGGTCAGGAAACAGTCACATGTGTCTTAAGGATAAAATCTGCTTTTCATTATTTGCTACTTAATTAACGGAATACTTTTAACATCTTTGCGTTCCCATGCGTTAGTAAGTAACGAAGAGACATGAATTACCGCGAAGTATATGAAAAAAACAACCGAATCGCACTGATTCAGTGACATAAGCTACAGCTCATTCATGAATAAACACTTCCGAATGTGTCCATCTTTGCAGCTTATTCCGCTGAAGGTAAGAGAATAAAACACGTATTTCATGCATGAGAACCATATATTTCTGTTGTTGTCGGTTGTTATTATGATAGGCACATTCTTTGACAATTTTTTTTAAGGAGTCCAATAATTCGCTCTTTCTTACGGTCCACTCGACTTGCTAATACGTTAATATTTTTACAAATGTAGTTACTTATGCTTCAGAAGCGAATGTGTTGAAAATTCTTGCCGTTAGTGGCTAAGATTTAGCAGTAATTGTGGAATTAGTTTCTGCCGGCCGCTGTGGACGAGCGGTTCTATGCGCTTCAGTCTGCAATCGCGCTGCTGCTACGGTCGCAGGTTCGAATCCTGCCTCGGGCATGAATGTGTGTCCTTAGGTTAGTTAGGTTTAATGAAGTAGTTACAAGTCCCATAGTGCTCAGAGCAATCTGAACTATTTTTTTTAATTAGTTTCTCCCGTGTTGGGAAACAATTTTATTGCGTTTGACGATTTATCACCACGTCTGTGTGGTTTTCCCTTAAGCTACAGTTGTGGCAGCTTATTTTATGCGTTCAATAAAGCAGGTATTAGATTCAATGTAAGTCCCCTACGTTCCACATTCACGATTAGGCTGAAAGTGTAGCGAATTAAAGTCTGCTTTGTTGAGTAGATATACGGCATCTTCCTGTATTTTGTGACTCGACAGAGTTTGTCAGTCCAAACAGTCAGGCGAAACACTCCAAGGGACTGGCCTGCAAAAGGCGGATTATGAAATTCGTTTGTGACGAAATGCAAACAGACTCCAGCTTACAAAAGACATCCACAATAAAAACGCATCTAAAAATATACAAAACTGACATTGTAACTCTGCCATCAAACTTGTGTCTTTGTGGGGTTGTACATACAAAACAAAAAGAATTCAAAGGTGAGAACTCTAAGTAATAAGTGAAATTTTAGGTTTAATACTGTGACGAGGGTACACATTACGGCCGCAGGTTCGAATCCTGCCTGGGACATGGCTGTGTGTGATGTCCTTAGGTTAGTTAGGTTTATCTACTTCTAAGTTCTAGGGGACTGATGACCTCAGAAGTTACGTCCCATAGTGCTCAGAGCCATTTGAACCATTTTTGAGGGTACACACCTACAAAGAGCAAATAAAAGAATTTGAGAGTATCCTAACATTACTTCTATTCACATGAAAAAGACCCTCAAGCTAAAATTCTGTAGGCATGTTAAAAGGAATTAACCAAGAGATTAAGCAGAATGTTTGCGGAATTCTACGAAACTTGTATTGACTCTGAAATTGAGGTGAAAAAATTAACTGTAATAGTGAAAGAATAACTAAGATAAGCAAAGGTAACCATATAAAATACAAGAAAGAAATTTTTAAGGAGAATTTTCCGGACAGGACACTTTGTTAACCTGAAAAACCCAAAGAGATTGGAGTAACATCGTCTGAGGATAAGAAAAGAGCACGTCCTGAGAGAATGGAATGAATACGAGTACAGAAAAAAGCCAAAAGCAAATTACGAAATATCTGGTGAAGTAGGGCCCAAACGATAACAACAGTAATCATAATAATAGAATCACACTCATAAATGACACAGTGTTATTCTTTCAATGAAATAACATCGCATAGATGTCGACGTTTCGACCAAGTTTCAGTAATCGTCTTCAGGGAGCACAACTTTATTTTATTTTGCTTTATGATACAGAGGACGGTCATACCTAAAACGACTCCCGTCTCTAATGACATCGATTTCGACGTGACGTTAAACCGTGATCTATCTTTTTCCAAATGACCCTGCTATGACTTCACAGGGGGATATAGATTCCGGGAGCGGTAATCCCGTTCCTTGTTATTCCGCACAGACAGGCTATTTAAGATTTAGCTCTTCCATCTTATTTCCTTTATTTTTAATTAACTTTGTTATTACATCTCAGTGACTTTACTCTTACAAGTTCACGTGCTACCACGGCGCGATCACGTCATTAAAATAAGTTCGTGCGCGATGCTGTTTCCTACTGGAAAACTACATTAAATAAACCTTCATGTCTTGAAGACGACAGCTGCAAATCAGTCGAAACGTCGGCTCTTATTTCATTGATACATCATCATGTTAGCCTTCCTGTGGCTTATTTTTCAGTCACGTCCTCAAATGATCTCTGCTGTCATTATTTAGTTCTTTGTTGTAAATCTGCTGTCGAAGTAGGTACGATAACGTGCTTCGACAATTTAATATGGTTCGGATAAGACTCGTTTACGCGGAATCATCTGCGTTTTATGACTGAATTCTGTCTTTATGCGAGTTTTAAGGGCGATCCGTTTTAATCGTTAAAAACCATTTAAAAGCCGAGATCGCACTTTTTTTCTCAGGAGAACCGGTTGCAACAGCCTTAGCTGTCATCTTCAGGTCTTAAACGTTTTTTTACTAAGTCATGTACATTTTACATCTTGTGCATCACGTTCAGCGTAAGATGAGCGTTTTTTACTAAAAAACGTTTAAGACCTGAAGGTGACAGCTAAGACTCTTGAAACACGTTGTCTTGAATAAAAAATATTTCGTGCAATCTTGGCTTTTGAATGGTTTTTAGCTGCCTTTCATGACTGAGGCGTTAGAATCTAAACATACTTCCTGAAAGTGGTGGGAAGAAATAAGTCTTGTCTGATATGTAGAACACTGGATTGGTTCTAGGAAGCATGCCTAGGAATAAAAATCTTTAACTAGTAGGCCACCATTTTTCAGTTTCTTCACGTTCCATAACACACCTTAACGTCATTTTAAATACATTATGAAAGAAATAAAAAGTCGCAGCTAGTCGTTGAGAAATGCAAGAGGAATTTAATTGTATGTTCGATAGCGTTACTACTTTATCTTTTTTTATTTACTATTCAGGAATGGATCTCGTTCTGTATCTATTTCCAGACAATAAAAATGATAATTTTGACAAGTTTAGTGTACCATCAAGTGATCATGCTCTAGAGATAGTTTTCTATCTACTGACTTGACAGAAAGTTCTACGAAGTAATGGTTATACTGTAAGTCGATAAACAGGTCGAGTCCATCGTTCCAGACACATTATGACCATAATGACACCGAAACGCAGAATGATTCAGGAAAGGCAGAAATACTGAACGTCTCTTTCGGAAACTGACTAAGGATGACAGGATCGTAATTCATCGTGTAAATCGTCGCACAAACGTCAAAATGACAGATATCGGGCAGGCTGTGGGATAGAAAATGAAATGAAATCGGCCTTCAGAGTAAGGCCACTGGACCGGCGATACACCTATACGATTGTACGCAAAGTACTGCGAAAGAGCCTGCCACTCTCCTATCTACATTCTACCACAGGTCTCTAGAAGTGCGAAGCGTTTCCAGTAATTGAAAAAAACACGCCATTACCCTTTTCAGGAAATATCGGCGAACACAGGCACAAAACTATAGGACTGTATCTCTGACGTCGGTCTGTTGTAGCATTTCGGAATATTGTAGCGCTGGCGTATTATCACGTTTCTGGAGACAGAAAATCTCCTCTGTAGAAACCAACATGGGTTCCGAAAACAGCGATAGTGTGAAACCCAGTCCGCTCCTTTCGTCCACGAGACCCAGAGAGCAGTAGGTAAAGGCGTCCAGGTAGATGCCGTGTTTCTCCACTACCAAAAGGCTCTCGGTATCGTTCTGCGTTGCAGCCTAATGCAGAGAACACATGTCTGCCGAAAATCTGACCAGCTGTGTGATTCCACTGAAGCGTTTGTAGCAAGTAGGAAACAGCATGTCATTTTGACGGGAGAGAAATTTTCAGACAGAAAAGAAACTTGGGACGCATCCGAAGTGAGCGTTGTAGGACCATTTCTTTTCACGATATACATAAATGACCCAATGAATAACTTCGGAAGTTCCACGCGGCTTTTAACGGATGATGCTGTTGTGTACAGAGAAGTCAAAACGCTACAAAACTGTGCTCAGAACCACCCTCCCTGCAGGGGTTGGCAGTTGACCCTCAAAATAAACAAATGTAGTGTATTGGGTATGGCAACGGCCTTACCGCAGTGGATACACCGGATCCTGTCGTATCACCGAAGTTAAGCGCTTTGGGTACTTGGATGGGTGACCATCCGGGCCGCCATTAGCTGTTGCCATTTTTCGGGGTGTATTCAGCCTCGTGATGCCAATTGAGGAGCTACTCGACTGAATAGCAGCGGCTCCGTACAAAGAAAACCATCGTAACGACCGGGAGAGCGGTGTGCTGACCACACGGCCCTCTTATCCGCATCCTCAGTGAGGATGACACGGCGGTCGGATGGCCCCGATGGGCCACTTGTTGCTTGAAGACGGAGTGCTTCTGTATTGGGTATAGATAAACAGAAAGACCCATTACTGTATGATAACACAATTGCAGAACAGTGACTGAAATCAGTTACTCTTATAAATTATCCTATAAAACATATAGGAGTATGTGTTCACAGCAGTTTGAACTGGTACGACCACACAAAACTAATCGCAAGTAAGGCAGATGTAAGACTGAGATGCATTGCAAGAATCCTCAGCAAATGTAGTCCATCAACAAAGGAAGTAGCTTGCAAGACTCTCGTTCGACCAATACTTTAATACTGCTCTTCAGAATGCTCGATACCAGATAGGACTGATAGAGGAAACAGAGAAGATCCAAAGAAGAGCAGTGTGTTTCGTTACAGGTTCAATCAGTAAATGCGAGAACGTCAAGAAGATGCTCGGTCATCTCCAGTGACATATGCTTCAAAAGCGTCTTTCTACATCATGGTGTGGTCTACTGCTAAAGTTCCGGGAGCATACGTTCCTAGAACAGTCAACCAATATGTTGCTTCCTGGTTTGTATATCTCGCGAAAACACCACGAAGATAAAACTAGAGAGATTGGAGGCTTAGCAACAACCAGTTTTCCTGCGAACGTTACGCGACGGTAATAGGAAAAATGGGAAGCGACAGCGGTGTACGAAATACCTACCACCACACACCGTAAGGTGGCTTGTGGAGCATGAACATAGATGTAGATGTATGGTGCTCAGCTGGTTATTATTCATGTAGCCTGAAGCTGGTCCAATGCAGACTACAATCTGCTGCTGAAAAATAAACAAACAAAAACAAAAAGCAAGTGCAGCTGTTGTAACAAAAACGACGTTCGTAAAATAAAAAGTCATCCAGCGAACACAAGATAGTTTAATTCACCTTTGCACTCACTCATACTGTTGTCGATATGATGTGTAAACTATTAAACGCTTTCGTTCACTGCTAAATGTCGGAAAATACAGGCATTTACGGTTAATTTCCATGAGAAAGGGGGAGGAGGGAGGGAAGGAGTGAAGCTGTGATAGGGAGAGAAAGATTGTAAATGTGAATAATGAAGAAAAAGATGTTGCAGTATCAGTTCCTACATACCATACTAAACGTTTATCAGAATTTAAGAAGTACAATAAATCAATAAAACGTCATTTTCCTTGTATTTTATCGAAGGAAACGACGTCTCTGCCTTATACAAAGTGAACCACAAAAAACCATCCAAATTTGCATTGATTTTATTTCATGAACGGTTCAACATGTCGAAGCGACGTTTACGGGAAACAACAGTGTTGAACACGTAATTTTGTGTGTTTAAGCCTCTCCACTTTTAGATGTAGAAACATGTATAGTTTTTTTTTAATTTTTTAACTACTTATCAGCACGTCCGGATAGCCGTGGGCATCAGCACGCCGCTACTGGGATTTGGGAAATTGTAGTAGCCCGTATTATAGTCAGCAGCGCCAGTACTGGCAATTTTAGCCGCTTTCTGAACAACAGATTACACCTGTTCTGGGAAGTAGTAGTTCTCGTCTAAAAGAATGCCTAAATACCTGTGAACAGTGCTGAATTTTACAGGGATTCTGTCAAGCCTCAGGGGAGGATTTCTGGCAAGAAAAAGTCTTCCCTTCAAGCTAAAGTCTGTTGCCTTTGCACGAACGTTCCACCTATTAAGCACGCCATTCGTCTTTTTCTCAGGTATGGGAGCCCCACTCCACATATACACTATGTGATCAAAAGTATCCGGACAGCTCCAGAAACATATGTTTGTCATATTACGTGCATTGAGCTGCCGCCTACTGCCAGGTACTCTATATCAGCGACCTCAGTAGTCATTAGACATCGTGAGAGAGCAGAATGGGGCGCTCCGCGGAACTCACGGACTTCGACCGTGGTCAGGTGATTGGGTGTCACTTGTGTCATACGCCTGTACTCGACATTTCCACACTCCTACACATCCCTAGGTCCACTGTTTCCGATGATATAGTGAAGTGGAAACGTGAAGCGACACGTACAGCACAAAAGCGTACAGGCCGACCTCGTCTGCTGACTGACAGACACCGCCAACAGTTGAAGAGGGTCGTAATGTGTAATAGGCAGACATCTATCCAGACCATCACACAGGAATTCCAAAGTGCATCAGGATCCACTGCAAGTACTATGGCAGACGGGAGGTGAGAAAACTTCGATTTCATGGTCGAGCGGCTGCTCATAAGCCACACATTACCCCAGTAAAGGCAAAACGACGCCTCGCTTGGTGTAAGGAGCGTAAACATTGGACGACTGAACAGTGGGCAAACGTTGTGCGGAGTGACGGATCGCGGTACACAATGTGGCGATCTGATAGCAGTGTGTAGGTATGACGGATGCCCGGTGAACGTCATCTGCCAGCGCGTGTAGTGCCAACAGTAAAATTCGGAGGCTGTGGTGTTATGATGAGGCCGTGTTTTTCCATGAATGGGGCTTGCGTGGCACTATGACAGCACAGGCTTACATTGATGTTTTAAGCACTTTCTTGCTCCCAACTGTTGAAGAGCAATTCGGGGATGACATTTGCATTTTTCAACACGATCCAACACCTGTTCATAATGCACGGCGTGTGGCGGAATGGTTACGCGACAATAACATCCCTGCAATGCGCTGGCCTGCACAGAGTAGTGACCTGAATCATACAGAACACCGTTGGGATGTTTTGGAACGCCGACTTGGTGCCAAGCCTCACCTACCGACATCGATACCTCTCCTCAGTGCAGCACTCCGTGAAGAATGGGCTGCCGTTCCCCAAGAAACCTTCCAGTACCTGACTGAACGTATGTCTGCGAGAGTGGAAGCTGTCATCAAGGCTAAGGGTGGGCCAAAACCATACTGAATTCCAGCGTTACCGATGGAGGGCGCCACGAACTTTTCAGTCATTTTCAGCTATGTGTCCGGATACTATTGATCACATAGTGTATATTCACATACATACTCCTCAAGTCACCTGTGGTGCATGGCGGAGGGAACCCTTACCGCTATTAATCATTTCCTCTCCTGCTCCACCTGGAAAAGTAGCGAGTGTGAAACGACTGTATATAAACGTCTCTATAAGCCGTACTTTTATCTTCGTGATCCTTACGCAAAACCTACGTTAGCGGCAATAGAATCGTTCTGCAGTCAGCATCATATGCTGGTTTTCTATACCTCCGCAGTAGTGCCTCACGAAAAGAGCGCCGCGTTCCCTCCTGGAATTCACTTCGAAGCATCTCCGTAATACTTGCGTGCTGAAACAACTTACCACTAAAAAATCTAGCATCGCGCCTCACAATCACTTCAATGTCTTCCTTTAAGCCGACCTGGTAGGGATCCCAAACACTCCAACAGTAGTCAAGAATGCGTCGCACTTTCGATCTACAGGGTGATCCATGCATAGTGACCGGGCCAAATATCTCACGAAATAAGCATCAAAAGAAAAAAACTACAAGGCACGAATCTCGTCTAGCTAGAAGGCGGAAACCAAATGGCGCTATGGTTGGCCCCCTAGATGGCGCTGCCATAGGTCAAACGGATATCAACTGCGTTTTTTTAAAATAGGAACCTCCATTTTGTATTACATATTCGTGTAGTACGTAAAGAAATATGAATGTTTTAGTTAGACCACTTTTTTCGCTTTGTGATAGATGGGGCTGTAATAGTCACAAACGTATAAGTACATAGCATCACGTAACATTTCGCCAGTCCGGACGGTGTTTGCTTCGTGATACATTACCCGTGTTAAAATGGACCGTTTACCAACTGCGGAAAATTTAGATATCGTGTTGATGTATGGCTGTTGTGATCAAAATGCCCAACGGGCATGTGCTATGTATGCTGCTCGGTATCCAGGACGACATCATCCAAGTGTCCGGACCGTTCGCCGGATAGTTACGTTATTTAAGGAAACAGGAAGTGTTCAGCAACATGTGAAACGTCAACCACGACCTGCAATAAATGATGATGCCCAAGTAGGTGTTTAAGCTGCTGTCGCGGCTAATCCGCACATCAGTAGCAGACAAATTGCGCGAGAATCGGGAATCCCAAAAACGTCAGTGTTGAGAATGCCACATCAACGTCAGATGCACCCGTACCATATGTCTATGCACCAGGAATTGCAAGGCGACGACTTTGAAGATCGCGTACAGTTCTGCCACTGCCACAAGAGAAATTACGGGACAATGACACATTTTTTGCACGCTTTCTATTTACCGACGAAGCGTCATTCACCAACGGCGGTAACGTAAACCGGCATAATATGCACTATTGGGCAACGGAAAATCCACGATGGCTGCGACAAGTGGAACATCAGCGACGTTGGCGGCATTATGGGAGGAAGGATAATTGGCCCCCATTTTATCGATGGCAATCTAAATGGTGCAATGTATGCCGATTTCCTACATGATGTTCTACCGATGTTACTACAAGATGTTTCGCTGCATGACAAAATGGCGATGTACTTCCAACATCATGGATGTGCGGCACATAGCTCTCGTGCCGATGAAGCCGTATTGAATAACATATTTCATGACAGGTTGATTGGTCGTCGAAGCACGTTCACCGGATCTGACGTCCCCGGATTTCTTTCTGTGGGGAAAGTTGAAGGATATTTGCTATCGTGATCCACGGACAACGCCTGACAACATGCGTCAGCGCATTGTCAATGCATGTGCGAACATTACGGAAGGCGAACTACTCGCTGTTGAGAGGCATGTCTTTACACGTATTGCCAAATGTATTGGGGTTGACGGACATCATTTTGAGCATTTATTGCCTTAATGTGGCATTTACAGGTAATCTCGCTGTAACAGCATGCGTTCTCAGAAACGATAAATAACAAAGGTACATGTATCACATTGGAACAACCGAAATAAAATGTTCAAACGTACCTACGTTCTGTATTTTAATTTAAAAAACCTACCTGTTACCAAGTGTTCGTCTAAAATTGTGAGCCATATGTTTGTGACTATTACAGCGCCATCTATCACAAAGCGAAAAAAGTGGTCCAACTAAAGCATTCATATTTCTTTACGTACTACACGAATATGTAATAAAAAATAGGGGTTCCTATTTATAAAAAAACGCAGTTGATATCCTTTTGACGTATGGCAGCGCCATCTAGCGGGCCAACCGTAGCGCCATCTGGTTTCCCCCTTGAAGCTAGACAAGTTTCGTTCTTTGTAGTTTTTTCGCTTGACGCTTATTTCCTGAGGTATTTGGCCCGGTCACGATCAATGGACCACCCTGTATAAGCTGCCTCCTTGACACACAGGCTCCGCTTTCCTAAAAAATACTCGCCATAAAACGGAGTGGAGCATTCGTCTTCACGAGTACCAATGTGACGTGCTCGTTCCAATTAATATCGTTTTGCAAAGTTACGGCTAATATTTAATCGACGTAAGTGTGTCGAGCAGCGCTCTACTAATGCTGTATTCGGCCATTACGGGATTGTGTTTCCTACACATCCGTATTTTACTGCCTTTAGATGAAGCTGCTGTTCATCGCACCAAGTAGAAATTCTCCTCAAGGTCATCATAAATCCTCGTAATAACTGACAACACTGTCTCGTATCCCACAGCATCATAAAGCAACAGCCGCAGATTGTTTCTCACCCTGTCGGCCATACCATTTATGTATATAGAGAATAGCAGCGGTCCTATCACACTTCCCTGGGACATCCCTGACGATACCCTTGCGTCTGATGGACACTCGCTGTCGAGGACAACGTACTGGCTTCTGTTACTTGAGAAGTCTCCGAGCCACTCACATACCTAGGTACTTGCTCCCTATGCTCGGACCTACGTCAGCAGCCTGCAGTGCGGGTCTGTGTCGCGCTTTCCAGAAATCTAGAAATTACGCGTCCCCCGTTTTTATAACATTTCATGAAATAAAAGGGGGTTGAAATTTTCACGCGATTCATGGTGTGCCGTCTGTAACTACTTCGTTTCTGTTTATTAATCCTCTTAAAGAGTTAAAAAGCAACGAAAATTACGTGCGAACAAAAATTACAGAGCATCTACAGCAGTTTTAAAACATAGACTTGCAAGTAACAGACAATTTTCGCAGAGTAGCAAAGCTAAATTAATTGTAAAGCATCCTCCAGAAATAATTTCTGTGTGACATCCAGTGTTTCAGATGTTCGTGTTGTAATTACCTACAGTGATTGCGTTATATATTGTAAGCAGTGCTACAATGATTTTTATGTATAATGTCCAATGGCGCAAAGGGAATAAGTGAGACATAAGCGCAATAGCACTTGTCCACATAAGAAGTCATATGGACATTTACTACATTCGCCTGAAGATGTGGTGAAAAGTGCTGGAAACGCTTGGAGGGTGTCATTAAAAAAAAAATGATACATGAGCTATTTTGATTCCTTTCGGAAAACTGAAGGCATCGCGTATGAGTAAAGTAAACATGCATGTCTACACTCCAGTCATGCTACTTTGGTTGGTCGGTTGATTCGTGGAAGGTGACCAAACAGTGACGCCATCGGTCCCATGAGAATAGTGAAGGATGGGTAAGGAAGTCGGCCGTGCCCTTTCAAAGGAACCATCCCGGCATTTGCCTGAAGTGATTTAGGGAAACCTTAAATCAGGATGGCCGGACGCGGGTTTGAACCGTCGTCCTCCCGAATGCGAGTCCAGGGTGCTAACCACTGCGCCACCTCGCTCGGTCATGCTACTTGCAAAAACAGTTTATAGCAGGAAAAAATTATAGAGGTTTAATATATTGCAAATTTCGTCAAACAAAAATTGTACATCTTATAAGTATGCAGAAACGAGACTTGACATACATTTCTGGATCGATTCTTTTTCTTGAGCGTAGTCCACAGCCATGTAATTTTTCTCCGGGGACAACCTTTTTCTCAAATAATGGATAATCCAGGATGGAATGTAACAATATTATGAGAAGGAAAGCTACTACTCACCATATATCGGAGATGCTGAGTCGCAGATAGGCACAACAAAAAGATTTTCCCACTTAAAGCTTTCGGTCAGTGGCCTTTGTCAACAATAGACACACACACACACACACACACACACACACACACACACACACACACACACACACACACACTTATTAGTCAGGTTTATTTATAATCAGCAGGATTCCAGTATCAACCATGGGCTCACATCCATAGGCAGAAGAAATGGCGTGAAACGCATATACATACTTGAAAATGCTTGCTCGAAAGTTTGTGACGTGCAATTAAACACAACAAATTTTATTTGAAATTGGCCCTGTGGCCGAAATTGCAATCTTGGTGACTGGATACAAAAGTGACAGTCAAAAGGCCAAAAAGGAATTTAAAAAAAAATTGCAGATGCTGTTTTGGTGACTTAAATTAACAACAATGTCAGTGTCTGTCTGTGATACTGAATACCAATTTCTGTATTAGAATAAGATGTATCGACATGAGAAATGCGTAAGTTTTAACAGAGTATGTCGTCTTTAATTGCTGCGTTTGGTCTATAAACTCATAAATTGACTTTCTGATATACATCAAATAGAAACTTTGAAAGATTTTGGTATGCTGAAATATTAAGGTACACGTAAGCAATAGTCAAATTAATAGACCATATTAACTGTTACAATACCGTTAACTTTAACTTTTTCCTCTTTGAAATTTTATTAGCCTTTATAGTGAGAGATGATAAAGCAATATGGACTTCATACACTTTACTTAGTAAACACAGATTTTTTCACTGCCATGACGACAAAACAAATTTTTTCTGATAACACGATTCACTTTTTTAGCAAACTGTCTTGTAATCTTGTCACTAGTTCGCTATGACACCAGAAAGTGACTGAGTATGTCATACGGTATGCTATTTCATTCTGCAGTCTGTTTCAGTTACAAGTGGACCACATGGCAACAGGAACTAAATATCAGTCAGCAAAAACGCAGTTAGACGCACCTCTCGCAAGTTACCTGCAAAATCTGCTTTGAAGTTTTCCGATCCTCCTCCATATACTAAAGCAAGGTCGGTTTTTCTCGACACGCCTGGCTGTGTGGTACAATTCCGGCCTATCAGGTATGCGGTGCGGGTTCGATTCACAGTTCTGGCACAGTTACAGACAAATGTGCATGTTCCAAGAAGATTTCCCTAAAGTGCACAATACTTAAGGATAAAAAAGAATTTAGCTTGTAATTTTTTAATTTAAGTAATCTTTTATAAAAGATCAGTAACTAAGAATTTATATTTGCAATGAAAACTGGATTTTTGTGTGTGATACGTAATTAGAACTAATAAGGCACCCATTTTTCATCAAAATAGCAATTTGCTATCTGTTAATTAACATTTATTTGATAAATTTTATAATTAAATGAGTAGTTGCCAGAACTGAATGGAAAAAATAATCGAAACAAGAGTCGAACCATCTATTGGCAGTCTCGAGCACTACTGATTTTTTCCTCATCTTTGTATACCTTAAACGTCACGGAGTTGCTAATACAACAGGCAACTCGTTTAAAAATTTACACCAGCTGGAAATCTAACCTCAAACCTCCGCAGGGCAGACAAGCTTTCCACCGCACAGCCAGAAGGCCTATCGGGGGAAACCGAACTTCCTTTAGCATAAGATGTTAGTTTCTCGAGAATACTTAAGAGGTGCTTCGAACTGTTTTCGAGGATAAATATTTGAGTTCTGAACTTCACGCATCATAAATACAAAAAATTACTAAAATTAAAATCCAATGTGGTCCCCTGGTTAGAATGCCATACAAAATTATCAGTGAATTCATACTTATTATGGCAGAGGAAGGAGCGATTCGATTTCAATATGGTTTGCTAAAGAACTGAACACAGCAATCGACAAAAAATTGTATTATCGCTCTGATGGTGAATTCATTTTGTGTTGAAATAAGATGAAATCCTGGGTTTTCTTTCGCATGAAAGCTAAATAACTTATCAATGAACCTTTGTAGCTGTGCAGTTTTGATGTGTATGATGAAGACCAAAGTAAGAGATTATAATAAGGAACTACGTACGTTATGTATTACCTGCTGACAATACATGTCACAGCAGCAGAGTGTTAGCAACAAAATCCAAAATTTATGTGGCAAAAAGTTTGAATAAATAACAGAGTACTAATATCAACATCGGTTGTCGGCATTTGTGTGTCAAAAATTACCACCACTTTAAATTCTACCCACTATGATAGTAGAGAGAGCACTGATTGAATATGTCAGAAGGCGAACTATTTGAAACTGTATTACTTAGTATGCCCTACGATATTTTGAACTAGCAGGCTTACTATTGTCATAGCGGAAGAAATTATTCGACCTGAAGATGGTTTGCTAAAACTAACTAAACAGGTAATTACAACAATTTTGTCTGATCTTGTTGACAGGAAATTAATACTCTGTTAGAATCAGGAGTCATTATCGGTTCTCTTTTTGAATAAAAAGTTGATCAAGCTATTAAGAAAGGTAGCCTAGATTTCATCGTTAGAGCTTGGGTGCTGTGCAACTTCGATGCATATCATTGAAGTCTTATTAGTAAGAGGTTACAATAATGGGTAACGTAGATGATGACTTTAAATAACGATTGACAATAAATGCTCTGGCGGCAGATGATTGTCGCCAATGACCGAACTGTCCTGGCAAACAAGTTTGAATATTAATACTAATAATATTAATAATAATAATAATAATGAAAGCAACTTTTAGGGGATCTTTCATGTAAAAAGTGAACATCATATAAAAAATTTTTCACTGAAAACGTCTTAGCAAATGAAACTGTTACACATTTCATGAATAAAAACAGATTTTGGATTTTTCAGATTTGTATTTCCGATTAATATTTCAGAGCGAAAGTTTCACCACGAGGGTCTCTAACATTCAGTCAAGGTTTTTGATCATGACCTGGCAAAGTAGATGCACCTGAGGGAGATTATGTTGAGCATCTGCCAGGCCACATCAGAATGAAAAAACCTCGAGTGAATGTATGAAATGATACATATATATATACACACAATCATTCGTGAAAAATGTGCCATTCACTATCTCTGTGTAGCACATGAAACTATTATGGGTTCCACGAAAAAAAATTTAAAAATATTAATTTGATAAACATTAATTTTTTCCCCAGTTTGTAGTGGTGAGGGATATTGCTGCTTACCTGCGGAGACTGGCACGCGGGAACCTCGCTGTCGCGTGGAGGATGCGTCGACCGTCGACGTCTGGCCGCGATCGCTGCGCAGAGAGGGGGTGCCGAGTGACAGGTGGTTGGTTTGGTGTGTTTATCTGTGCGGGTCTGCTGTTGCTGGCAGAGCGGCGCGCGACGAAGTAGCGCAGCGCCTGGGCCCGCGCCGGCTTTTATAGGCGAATTTCGCGCATGCGCACGGGCGCGCCGTCCCCCGCCAGCGCTTACGACACCCCGCCTCTCCCTGCCGCGGCCCACCTGTCGGGGGGGTGGCTCGGCCGGTGTGGGTGGAAGGCGTTTCGCGAGCGTAGGCGCTCCGCCGTTCTGGCAGGCGCGAAGCTAAAAGCTGGCGCCCCTGCGTGACTGCCGCACGCCTACTGGCAGTGGGGAAGGCAAGAGGCGGAGAAAACGAACCACTGCGAGTACTGTGTCGCGGGTTGCATACTTTACAAATTAAGGCGCCGCTCTTACATCGCGCTTCCTTTGTACGCGCTGCGGATCGCCGAGTACGACGAGTCCGACTAGGGGAGTGTCTGCAATGTTGGTCACCGATACCAATCAAGTTTTTCAAGAATGTTCTGTATCTATATATACAAAAGATACTGTCCCGACTGATTCACTCACTCACACCATACCTCATCCCAGACCTCTGAGGACAGAAACTTGATATTTGGAGATAGTGTGGATCTTATGCCGTAGGCGTAGTTCAACACGGGATTTTTCAAAATTCCAACCCTATGGGTGTGGAATAGAGGATGAAACTATTTTTTGGAAATAAATAGCTATTAAGGAAATTTTGAAAGTCAGACCTACGAAAATTGGAATTTGGTTTTATAGCGTCCGCAGCGAAATAATTTCTCTCTGTAAGTTTCGAGGGCAAAGAAATAACAAAATTGATCTAAAGAGACGACAAGATACGCTCATTTGTTAATTTTTTAGACGTCTTCACTTCTTCTCTTGTCTTGATTTCGCGTAGACGGACATCTTGCGAGTGCTGGCAAATGTAAGCATATTTGTACTAATTAAACAGATAATATATTCATTTAATATCATTGTTCACTTTTAATTTGTAAGAGGTGATCCCGATTTCATGTCCGCCTTCCTTGAATTAACCTGCATTCGAGTAATTTACAGTGCAACAATCGCAGCGGCCAATGCAGCCAACGACGCCATTACGTGGCGATATTAACTTATAAAAACATATCGGAAGCGAAAAACTCGCCCGCTATTGATATGATATGCAATGGTTAACGGAGGTCAGAAGAAATACTCTCGCGCGTGTGTGGGCCGCCACACTAATTAATAACTAAAGATTTTCTACTTTAAAGTGAACTGACTAGCCGAGGAAATTAATATGAAAAGTTTATTCCATTGTTCAACTTATATGCTCATGTTTTAAAATTCAGCGAGTCTAAGATTCATTAACGCAAAAAAATAATTTATACTGAAGATTAAATTGATAAAAAAGGAGAACTTCACAAAAGCATTTAATTAGACATCAAAATTGAATGAAATATTTTTGTTAAGGCCCACCACGTAAGTCAGGAACAATCACCATCACCAATAAATTTTTGTGGTAAATAATATATTAAATTACGACGGCAGACGGACACGAGAGTTTCTTGGTCAGAAATAAAAAATACGTGTTCCAGTATTTTTAAAAGCTTAACTCCAAGGGGGTAAAATAGTGGGTGAAAGCTTTTGTAAAATAAATTACTAAAGAGCTCCTGAAGAATTTGTAAAGCTGTGTCTATGAAAACTGGCATTTCATTTCTCGATTACAAATAAATACTTTCAGCGTTTTTTTTGAAATCCAACCCATAAGGGTCAACATACGGGATGAAAGATTGTATAGAAATATTTCATTATGCAATCATGTTTTAGCTAACTTTACGAAAATTTGTTATTGACTTTTCTGTTAGAAACAAAAAAAATACACATTTTACTCATTTTGGAAATTCAGACCCTAATGGGGTGGAATAGGGCATGAAACATTTTACGAAAATATTTTGTTGTGAAAGAATTTTTAAAGCTACATTTATCGGAACTCAATGTTTGGCTTCTCTATTAGCAAAGAAAAAAATATGTGTTTCACCATTTTTGAAAATTCAACCACTAAGGCGATAAAATAGAGTCAGATTGACTCAGTGACTCATCATTGCCCGGCCCATTCCTACAGGGATAAAAGAGGGGATGAAAGGCTTTTTGAAAATATGTTGCTATTAAAGCAATTTTGAAACTAGAACTACAAGAACTTGTATTTGGTTTCTCAGTCAGAAATATAAAAGTACATGGTTCGCATACTTGGAAATTCAATTACTAAGGGGATAAAATAGCGGGGAAAATTTTTTGAAAGTAAATCACAAGAAACGACTGAAACTTTTCAAACCTACATTATAAAAACTAGTATTTGAGTTCTGTGCCAGAAATAAATAATAGCGCGTTTTTGGAAATTCAAACCCTTGAGGCGGTGAGATACGGGATGAGAAGTCTTACGAATGAAAGTTGCTATAAAAATACCTCCACAACAATGCAAAAGGCATGATGAAGAAAACCTTGGACCCCATCTACTACAAACGTTACTTCGTCAGAAGTACATTCGGAAGAGGCCATCCTTCAATGGCCTTGATTAGCGTGAAAAGTTTAAGTGTTGCAGTTTCTGAATAACGTAAAAATTCGATTGAAGAAAACAAAAAGGTGTCTGCAGTAGACGCGAGCGAAGTACCGGGCTCTACGTTAATTGAAAACAAACACGAGTTTCAACTTTTTGCTAGACATTCCTTAGTTCTTAAAAAAAATCGTGGCTGAAGTTGATGAAGAAAAATATCGAAAAATCATCTAAAAACAAACTTTTTATTAATACAGTATGGGGATTACCATCCGATTCTTAGTCTTGGCGTTTTCTTCATTCGTCATTCTGATAATATTGTGACACTCAAAATACTATTCTGTACCTTCTTTTAATTTTTTTAAGTGAAACATCGGGAGGCGTGTTTAATAACAAAACTAGCGCGCGGGTGTGTGTGTGTGTGTGTGTGTGTGTGTGTGTGTGTGTGTGTTTTCATCGTGATACACAGTACAAAAATATGCCTAAAGTATATTAAAATATGCCTAAAGTATATGATTGCGTAACCCTATTGATCATCTGTTCGTGATCGTTGTAGCAGTAGGTGCGGTGAAACTTATCACAGAAACCGGCAAAACATAAATATTTCTCGCACCATGGGAAACAGACGAACGAGATCTCGCCACATTGACATGTTTTCCGATACATTGTTCATGGAAAACATATCTCATTTATGTTGCTAAAAAGAGTTCTGTCATATAATTTGGATGCGTACCAAGTGTATAAAAGCGTATACTGCAAGACAGGCGTGGACAACTGCTTATGGACCAACGCATGAATTTAGGACAGCATCCGCCCTATCCCGTGATTCTCTGCTCTAATGTGATGTACCACTATTTTGGAGTCTTGCGATAAAACTTTTTACCTCTCGGAAATAGTAAACGTCATACAGTTGACATAGGAGGTACATTTCGGTGATGTTACTTTGACGGTGTAGGCCATTTCAGCGTCATCATCTACGAAAGTCCTATCTATCGAGTCATGTATCGCAATAACTTTCAATATATTGTATACTGAAGAGCCAAAGAAATTGGTACACCTGCCTAACATCGTGGATGGCCCCAGCGAACAGGCAGAAGTGCCGCAACACGAAATAGCATGGACTCGAGTTATGTCTGAAATAGTGCTGGAGGGAACGGACACCGTGAATCCTGCAGGACTGTCCATAAATCCGTAGGAGTATGAGGGGGTGGTGATCTCTTGTGAACAGCACCTTTCAAGGCATCCTAGATAGGCATCCTAGATATGGTCAATAATGTTCATGTGTGCGGAGTTTGGTGGCCAGCGGAAGTGTTTAAACTCAGAAGAGTGTTCCTGGAGCCACTCTGCAGCAATTCCGGTCGTCTGGAGCGTTGCATTGTCCTGCTGGAATTGCCAAAAAAAATGGCTCTAAGCACTATGGGACTTAACTTCTAAGGTTATCAGTCCCCTAGAACTTAGAACTACTTAAACCTAACTAACCTAAGGACATGACACACATCCACGCCCGAGGCAGGATTCGAACCTGCGACCGTAGCGGTCACGCGGTTCCAAACTGAAGCGCTTAGAACCGCACAGCTACACCGGCCGGCTGGAATTGCCAAATTCCGTCGCAATGCACGATTGACATGAATGGATGCAGGTGATCAGACAAGATGCTTACGTACCTGTCACCTGTCAGAGTCGTATCTAGATATATCAGGGGTCCCATATCATTCCAACTGCACACGGCCCACACCATTACAGAGCCCCCACCAGCTTCGACAGTCCCCTGCTGACATGCAGGGTCCATGGATTCATGAGGTTGTCTCCATACCCGTACACGTCTGTCCGCTCGATACAATCTGAAACGAGACTCATCCAACCAGGCAACAAGTTTCCAGTGATAAACAGCGCAGGGGAGGCGTAAAGCTTTGTGCCGTGCAGTCATCAAGGGTACACGAGTGAACCTTCGCCTCCGAAAGCCCATATCGATGATGTTTCGTTGAATGGTTCTCACGCTGATACTTATTGATGGCCCTGCATTGAAATCTGCAGCAATTTGCAAGAGAGTTGCACGTTAGTCGTCTTTAGTCCCTCTTGCAGGATCTTTCTCCGGCCGCAGCGATGTCGGAGATTTGATGTTTTACCAGGTTCCTGATATTCACGGTATGCTGGTGAAATGGTCGTACGGGAAAGTCCCCTGTTCATGCTGTGTCCCATCGCTCGTTCGCCGACTATAACACCACGTTTAACCTCACTTAAATCTTGATAACTTGCTACTGTAGCGGCAGTAATCGACCTAACAACTGCCCAGAAACTTTTTGTCTTATATAGGCGTTGCCGACCACAGTGCCATAGTCTGCCTCTTTACATATCTCTGTAATAGAACACGCTTGCCTATACCAGTTTATTTGGCGGTTCAGTGTAACTGAATACATTATATACACTTATTTATTAATCACACATCTTATTAAAAAAAGAATGAAAGAAACGTGGTTTCATTATCAGATTTTCAGAGACAACGAAAAAAATGTTCAAATGTGTGTGAATTCTTAAGGGAACAAACTGCTGAGGTCATCGGTCCCTAGACTTACACACTACTTAAACTAACTTATGCTAAGAACAACACTCACACCCATGCCCGAGGGAGGACTCGAACTTCGGGCGGGAGGGGCCGCGCATCCGTGACATGACGCCTCAAACCGCACGGTCACTCTGTGCGGCGACAACGAAAAGAAACATCCAATGATAAAAACACAACGACGAAGAATCGGAAACGAACCAATAGCATGGTAGCCTAATGCCTGACTGCTAGACCCCGACTTGTCTCTGCATTGAATGACGGCTACCCAAGCTTCAGCATGAAACATAAAAACTTTAGTATCTCTAACATTATTAACTTTGGCCCCGTATTTTTCGATTGGTGCGTAAGTTGGTAGAGTTTTTCCATAAGTTTAAATAAACACAACAGACACACATGACATATACTTTAGTCATAAATAATGTATCCTCCTTCACTGTTTACAAAAGTCTGCCAACACTGGAGTAAGTATTAGATTCTGCAACCGTAGACTAAATAAAGTGGTTCTGATGCAAAGAATTCGTTCGGAGCACATTTTCATCCAGAAAGGAAGTTCCTTGAAGGTTGCTCGGTAGAGAACGGAAAACGTGAAAATTTGAGGGCGCAAGACCAGGTGGAAAAGGCTAATGCGGAATGGCATCCCAACCAAACTCCTGTAGGGTGTATGATTTTCAGTCATGAACTTTAACACACATTTTTTTTTCAAAAGCTACGGAGTGTCAAAAAAAAAATCAGTAAAGCATTTCCCTTTATTTTCAGTATAGAACGTTTGTAAAACTTGACCAATATCGGTGACTCACTCGTCAGACCCTCCCCTTGTGGGAACTGTGGCACTGCTATCCCTTTACACCCGTCGACTCTGTCTTACCAAAGCATACAGGGGCGTAATACTAGTCGTGCTCTATTTCTTTTTATTTTTCAGTACGATAGACGAGTGTTGCGAGACTGTGGAGTGTGTATGACGAAAATTAATTAATGCAATGCACACAGCTGCATACGTGTTCCATTCGAGGAGGACTGCTGTCTGGAATAACTTTAATATTACAGTCCACACTTCAGACAAAAAACATACGAATTTCGGCCACTACAAACAAAACGGTTGTATTCCTGTTTAATCCAACTACGCGATACTGCACACACAGCAACTTCGCTTTTATATCTCTGCGGCGAAAAAGCGCTCTATTTGCGTATTCTTTTGCTCTTGGCAACTCGCCTTTATGAGCTAACAGCGAGCTTTGTGGCTTATCATTCGTTTCTGTAAATTTTTCAAAGGCTGTTATAAATCTATTTTAATAGTTAATCACTATTTACCGAACGAACTTCATCCTCATGTCATGTTTTCTGGTACTGTCGTTACAGACTTGGTAATATCTCTAGAGTGTGTGTTAGTCAACATAATGTTAGATATTCTCTGAATAGATATAAAATATAAAAATAAATTTATAGCAGTCTTCGAAAAAGTTACAACCCCCCCCCCCCACACACACACGCACACACACACGCACGCACGCACATTATATATAAAGTTCTACCGTTTTGAAATAAAATTGGTTCAAATGGCTCTGAGCACTATGGGACTTAACATCTGAGGTCATCAGTCCCCTAGAACTTAGAACTACTTAAACCTAACTAACCCAAGGACATCACACACATCCATGCCCGAGGCAGGATTCGTACCTGCGACCGTAGCAGTCTCGCGGTTCCGGACTGAAGCGCCCTAACCGCGTTTTGAAATAAAAATAAGTAAACACTTCTTAGGAATTTTATTTTTACGTGAAAATCTCTACTCTCATCAACGTTTCTACATAGTCCCACCAATATTAAATGTCTCTAAGCACTATGGGACTTAACATCTGAGGTC
Organism: Schistocerca piceifrons; assembly: GCF_021461385.2. NCBI lineage: Eukaryota > Metazoa > Arthropoda > Insecta > Orthoptera > Acrididae > Schistocerca > Schistocerca piceifrons. The sequence goes on along the minus strand of NC_060147.1, from coordinate 115,815,297 downwards.
ATCAGTCCCCTAGAGTTAGAACTACTTAAACCTAACCAACCTAAGGACATCACACACATCCATGCCCGAAGCAAGATTCGAACCTGCGACCGTAGCAGCAGCGCGGTTCCGAACTGAAGCGCCTAGAACCGCTCGACCACAGCGGCCGGCGTCCACCAAAGTCACTTACCATATTCGTACACCTAGCCTTGAATACCATCATGGTAGACATCTGAAGCTGGAGCATAACTGTCGATAAGTTGAAGGTTCTGTTAACAATCACGTAAGGCACAGTTCTCTGCACTTGGGGAAACTCATCACGTAATGTCGGAATCGTAAAGTGCCTGTTCTCTCTCACTTTTCCATCAACTTTCTGCACGAAATTGGCATGCTGATTTAGGTTTTCCGTGATTTCCCTAAATACATTCAAGCAAATGCCAGTATGGTTCCTTCAAAAGGGCACGGCCGCTTTCTTCCCCATCGTTCCCTAATCCAAGCTTGTGCTCCGTCTCTAATGACCTCACCGTCGACTGGACGTTTAACATTAATCTCCACCACCACCACCACCACCACCACCACCACCACCATCTCCTCCCACCAAGTCGTCAGTAGTGACAATATTGTCCACTTCGTTCCTTACCATGCACACTCATAAGACATGCTTTTAAAGCTCTCATCCATTTCCCTACCATGCCATCGGTCGTATGTACGAAGAAGTGTGATCCATGCAGTTGTTGCAGCCCGTTCAAATTTTCGAAAGTTATGATCATACGGAAGATTTCTGCGAGGATGTATTCACAACTGCTTGTATGATACGGTAAGTTCCTTAATATTGGTGTGAATTATGTAGAAAAGTAGGTTGAAGTACAGGCTTTCATGTACAAATTAAATTGCCCAGAAATGCCTACTTCTTCAATTTTTTTTATTTAAAAACGAAACATAATTCTCGATTATTTCCTTTTAGGAGCACGTGCAACTTCAATCAATCACAGCTTCAATCATTTTCTATTATATATTTAAGGAGAACGTGAGACGTAAACCAATCACAGCTTTTCCCTTTTCTTTTCTTCCCCAAAGGCTCTTCATTAATTCAATGTGTTCTTCCTTCACTTCGTCAGTCAGTTTTTCTCTGTTTCTTTCGCTGAGACTTGTTCAAGTTTCTTCTTTTTTTCCTTCTGATTGTTTTCTGCCCTCTGTTCTTCTTTTGTATTTTCAACTGTTGCAGGTCGTCTTGTGTTTCTTTTATCCAACTGCTCTTTAATTTGCTTGCATTAACAATGCTAAAAATCTTCGTTGTGAGTCTCTTTTCATCCATCCTACATAGATGTCCGCAGAATTGTAGGCGTCTTTTCCTAAATTTATCTCAGATGTTGTCTGTGTGTTCGTAGAGTTACTTTGTAGGTCGTCTGACCGAAGATTCTCGTTGGAAAACAGCGCCGTAGATTTTTGTAACAACTTTTCAGTCTTGTTTCTATACGTTATGAATTTTTGTCATCGCTCTAATAAACATGTGTTCTGTCGCATACTAGGCTTATGGCAAAACAACCGTGGTTTAGTGCCGTAGTTTTGCATTACGATGTACAGCTTTTTTTTTTTTGTGTTGACATGTCACTTTGTACGCCTTCTGCAGTTTGATTAGTTTTTCTGTGTTGAAGATAGCGCTCAGTGCTGTGGGCCGAATGGTTTCCCCTTAGTAGTTCAAGTCGGTGACCTGTGAGACTTTTCCGTGCTCAATTTTCAGTGGAAGTTCCTCGGTTAATATGCTGTCCATACATTGAGTATATTCGTAGAAAATTTGGAGTCTGATTTTACAGGAGATGTTACCGATGATGGTGCCACTAAAGCGGAGTTACAGAATACAATTTTCCGTGATTCCTTCACAAAAGAAGACAAAGTAGGTAGTCCAGAATTCGAAACCAGAACAGCTGTTAGCATGAGTGACATAAAAGTAGATATCTTAGGTGTTGCGAAACAATTCAAATAACTTAAAAAGGCAAGTGTTCCGGTCCAGATGGTATACCAATTAGGTTGCTTCCAGAGTATGCAGACACACAGCGCCTTTCTTAGCAATCTGGTATAATAGCTCACATGACGAAAGCTCTGTTGCTAAAGGCTGGAAAGTAGCACAGGTCACACCAATATTCAAGAAAGGAAACAGGAGTAACCCACTGAATTACAGACCCATATAACTGACCTCAATTTGCAGTAGGATTTTTGAGCATATACTGTACTCTAACATTATCAATCACCTTGAAGAAAATGACGTATTGATTTCTAACCAACACGGATTCAAAAAATATCGTTTTTGTGCAACACAGCTAGCTCTTTATTCCCATGAAGTAATGAGTGCTGTCGACAGGGGATCTCAGATCGATTCCGTGCTCCTGGATTTCCGGAAGGCTTTTGATACTGTTCCTCACAAGCGACTATTAATCAAATTGCGTGCAAGCGTTGCATCGTCTCAGTTGTGTGACTGGATTCGTGATTCCCTCTCAGACAGGTCACAGTTCGTAGTGATAGACGGTAAATCATCGAGTAGAACAGAAGTGATATCTGGCGTTCCGCGAGGTAGTGTCATAGACCCTCTGCTGTTCCTGATTTACATAAATGATCTAGGCGATAATCTGAGCAGCCCCCTTAGGCTGTTTGCGGATGACGCTGTAATTTTCAGTCTAGTAAAATCATCAGACCATCAACTCCAATTACAAAATGATCTAGAGAGAATTTCTGTATGGTGCCTAAAGGCAATTGGCACTAAACAAAGGAAAGTGTGAGGTCACCCACGTGGGTACCAAAAGAAATCCGATAAATTTTGGATTTACGATAAATCGCACAAATCTAAGGGCTGTCAATTCGACTAAATACCTAGGAATTACAATTACGAGCAATTTAAATTGGAAAGACCACATAGATAATATTGTGGGGAAGGCGAAACAAAGACTGCGCTTTTTTGGCAGAACACTTAAAGAATGCGACAGACCCACTAAGGAGACAGCCTACATTACACTTGTCCATCCTCTGCTGGAATATTGCTGCGCGGTGTGGGATCCTTAATTGGTAGGATTGACGGAGGGCATCGAAAAAGTGCAAAGAAGGGCAGCTCGTTTCGTGTTATCGCGCAATAGGGGTGAGACTGTCAATAATATGATACGCGAGTTGGGGTGGCAGTCACTGAAACAAAGGCGGTCTTCTTTGCGGCGAAATCTATTTATGACATTTCAATCACCGACTTTCTCTTCCGAATGCGAAAATATTTTGTTGACACTCAGCTACGTAGGGAGAAGCGATCATCATAATAAAATAAGAGAAATCAGAGCGCGAACGGAAATATTCAGTTGTTCCTTTTTCCCCACGTCCCATTCGAGGGTGGAATGGTAGAGAAGCAGTAGTAGTAGTAGTAGTAGTAGTAGTGTGAAAATGGTTCGATTAACCTTCAGCCAGGCAATTAAGTGTGTATTTCAGAGTAACCAAGTAGATGTAGAGATTCCATACAGTTCATCTAGTGTTAGTTGTCGATGTACACTGATAAGCCAGAGCATTATTACTGTTGTGGATTGGCAAGAGAGCCAACCCGGTGTGAGAGGAAGCCGAAAGGCACGCGTTTTAGCTCACGCAGGCTGGCGTGAGGTCTGGAACAGGACAAGGAAATTAGACTTTAGCAAAAAACGTACGTTGCTGCTGGAATACTTAACTTTAATCCATAAATGGTGAACATCGCTCTTGATGGTACATTATTCGTAATCTCAATAGTAACTGGCAATGGCGCCTTGCTAGGTCGTAGCAAATGACGTAGCTGAAGGCTATGCTAACTATCGTCTCGGCAAATGAGAGCGTATTTTGTCAGTGAACAACTGGGGCGAGTGCTAGGAAGTCTCTCAAGACCTGCTGTGTGGCGGCGCTCGGTCTGCAATCACTGATAGTGGCGACACGCGGGTCCGACGTATACTAACGGACCGCGGCCGATTTAAAGGCTACCACGTAGCAAGTGTGGTGTCTGGCTGTGAGACCACAATTACCAGTACCTACTACGACGCTGGATGCCACCTAGTCGCGTTGCGGGCATGTGACTCTCTAACAGAAGTATGTAAGCGGAACAGACACGGACAGGCTATCACCCTACCGAAAATACGGGCTGCAAATGGGGAAAACCATTGAGATAAACCATTTTGACGAAAGGTAAATCGTTATAACACCGAGCCTGTGAGCGAATATCTCGAAAACGGCGAAGCTGGTCGAATGTTCACGCGCTACTGTCGTGAGCACCTACGGAAAGAGGTAGAAGCACTGTCAACCCACCATTAGGTGACAAGTGGTTGGACGTCCGTTCACGACTCTCCAGAGATCGTAGGATCCGGAAGTTTGTTCTGCTCTGTAAAGTAGGATACGTGGAGTTTAGGAGCATACCGTTCATCGTACACTGTTGAACATGGAGCTCCGCAGCAGACCACCCCCACGTGTTCAGATGTTGATCGAACGATATCGTCAATTACGATTACAGTGGGCACGAGACCATCGGGATTCTAACGTCGATCAATGGAACCGTGTCGGCTCTTCGGGTGAATACACTACAGGTCGCTGGTCGTCTCCACAAAGGCCGTGCCCTCTCAAAGGAACCATCCCAGCATTTGCCTAGAGCGATTTAGGGAAATCGCGGAAAACCTAAATCAGGATGGCCGGACGCGGGATTGAACCGTCGTCCTCCCGAATTATTAAGCAGGTAGTCATAATATTTTGGCCCATCATTGTATATATAAACAGAACATTCACTGGTGACAATTCAGTATATTGATATCTATATCCTGCCGAATTTCTGCGGAAGTCATTTAGGCAGGTCCGATATTTTGTGAATTTGAACTTGCATTTGAGAACGGCTGTACAGCTGAAATCATGATTGTTTGAATCAATGAACAGTAATTTACGCTGTACTGGCGGAAATTTTTTTCAATAACGTCGCGTATTTAGCGGAAAGTAGGGTGTCCTCCATCACACTTGCAGAATCCTGTATCCACTTTCCTTTCTACATTGACGAGTCCACTTGTAGCAGACTCGAGTGATATTCACGGTATAGTGGTGAAATGGTCATACTGGAAAATTCCCTGTTCATGCTATGTCGCATCGCTCGAGCGCCGACTATAACAGCATGTTTAATCGCACTTAAATCTTGTTAACCTGCCACTGTAGCAGCAGTGACCACACTCTGTTCTTAAGAATAAACCCGGTGCAAGCAAACACAAACGCGGTGATTGTTCAGAAGCCGTAGCACACGTACACTGGTGTTGTTACCCTCTTGGAAGAAGGTCCTACTTATGTATTGGAAATTTTATTACTGAGTTACGTTAAATGAAACTAAGATATTCTAATGTATTAAAAGCCAGGAACGTTTTACTCAATCACGCTTTAGCTATGAATTTTTATTTCAAAAATCGTGTCTCTGTATTGTTGTGCTCTGATTGTCGTGCTGTTAATACGCTGTATGAAAATGGTTGAGGCTGCTTCCTGCTGCGTTGTGAAACACGGGTATGGAACACGAAAGTTCCGAGAAATAGGTTATCTTTAACGTTTTTCATAAATTTACAGAGAAAAATTTGCTTTGATATTTTCCGAGGGAATGTATTTGATACAGTTGAGATACTAATAGACACTTGACATATTTCGGAATTTGTAGCATATTAGCTTGAAAATCGGGTGCACTTCATAGATCGCTGGTTCAAGTCTTGTTTTTGCTCATCCTTTTTTTCGTTCAGTTTGTAATACCTATATCTCGTAACTGTAAAATTAATCATCATCTTGTTTCTAATTACATGTTGCACGCGAAATTTCTGTTTTCATTTTAAACGTAAATTCATATCAAATATAATTTTTTAATTATCGATATTTTGTGGTCGAAATGGCTTTGAGCACTATGGGCTTAACGTCTGAGGTTTATCAGTCCCCTAGAACTTAGAACTACTTAAACCTAACTAACCTAAGGACATCACACATCCACCCCCGAGACAGGAGTCTAACCTGTGCCCGTAGCGGCCGCGCGGTTCCAGACTGAAGCGCCTAGAACAGCTCGGCCACAACAGCCGGCGATATGTTACGAAATATTGTTAACAAAGGTTGCTAAAAAAAAGTTTAATTTATTAGGACAAAAATGAGAAACCGAACACTCTTTATTTCGGCCATGTCCATTGTTTTACACCACAGACTTGGTCTCTCACGAACGAGAGTGATAAAGCGTCTTAGAAAGACGAAAAACAATCATTTTTACAGCGTCGAGTACACCATGAAAATGCTGAATTTTTTCATTTACCATTACAATTGGGAACCAGCAGACTCGATGTGGAGCCAAGTTAAGAGATTTATCGCGAGAAATAACAAGACCGTCAAGCTGCCAGAGGTACTGGAACGAATGCACGCAGCTTTTTTCACACGTAACTGCTGAACGCTGGCGGGACATATAACGGGACGTCACAAAAGAAGAGGAGGAGGAGGAGGAGGAGGAAATGTGGCGCCTCGGTGGCTTCGTGGATTCTGTTGTCGATCGACTCGTTATCAACGTAGCAGATGCCAGTTCCAGAACTGCTATGCATTCCCGGAATCAGATAAGGAAGGAGCTAACAGATTACCAGACGACTGACTAATTAAGACTTTCAGTGGCTTCAGCATTCAACAATACGGTGAAATTCCTGTAGTGTGCATCACATATAGCTCGCAAAGGAAAATTACCCTGTGTTTAAGTTAGGGATCTTCACCACTCTTGGCGCGTCCCCTACGGTCGCAGGTTCGAATCTTGCCTCAAGCATGGATGTGTGTGATGTCCTTAGGTTAGTTAGGTTTAAGTAGTTCTAAGTTCTAGGGGACTGATGACCTAAGAAGTTAAGTCCCATAGTGCTCAGAGCCATTTTTTTTTCACCACTCTTGTTTGTAATTAGAATGCTACGTTACGTGAGAGCGTACGGTAGTGCTGGAAGTTTGCCAAATATTGTTTCATTCTCCTCCAAAATTGAATGACATTCGAAGCTATATTGTTTTTCTGCTCGTCTATTTTTACGTCTGAACTGCAACTGCTCAAAATCAATGCAGGTTAGTTGGACCAGCTGGCAGATCGGTGTTGTGCAAGTTAAACACGCCGGTAAAGCTGTTGTCCCGCATTATCGCACTGTCTGTGTGCGTATAACACAGCATAACACGTATCCTTATGATCGCGCCTGACTGTATTGGTCACAGCTTGGCTTCCGCTCAACGTGAAACGAAATACAATGAGATTCAAGCAAACGCGGAGGGATACATGTTGTCCTGTTTACATCAGGTTTAGTCTTATGATGAACACGGTACAGTTTTTAGTTAGACGGGCAGCGGCGGAGACTCAAACGTCGAGCGCAGTCGAGTCCAAGGGCACACGGTGACGACAAGTTCGGAGGTCACGTGAAAGGACACGCTGGGGAGTTTACATCGAGATCAGGCACCTCATTTTTCTTTATCTCTACCGCCCACTGCTGTCACTCTTGATCTGTATTTCCATCAACGGAGCACGATACCCGTAAGAAGACGGGCAGAGCTGTCCGGTGCATACCGAGCGTGACTGAATATACACTACTGGCCATTAAAATAGCTACACCAAGAAGAAATGCAGATGATAAACAGGTATTCATTGGACAAATATATTATACTAGAACTGACATGTGATTACATTTTCACGCAATATGGGTGCATAGATCCTGACAAATCAGTACCCAGAACAACCACCTCTGGCCGTAATAACGGCCTTGATACGTCTGGGCATTGAGTCAAACAGAGCTCGGATGGTGTGTACAGGTACAGCTGCCCAAGCAGCTTCAACACGATACCACAGTTCATTAAGAAGTGCGACTGGCGTATTGCGACGAACCAGTTGCTCGGCCACCATTGACCAGACGTTTACAGTTGGTGAGGGATCTGGAGAATGTGCTGGCCAGGGCAGCGGTCGAACATTTTCTGCATCCAGAAAGGCCCGTACAGGACCTGCACAATGCGGTCGTGCATTATCCTGCTGAAATGTAGGGTTTCGCAGGGATTGAATGAAGGGTAGAGCCACGGGTCGTAACACATGTGAAATGTAACGTCCACTGTTCAAAGTGACGTCAATGCGAACAAGAGTTGACCGAGACGTGTAACCAATGGCACCCCAAAACATCACGCCGGGTGATACGTCAGTATGGCGATGACGAATACATGCTTCCAATGTGCGTTCACCGCGATGTCGCCAAACACGGATGCGACCATCATGATGCTGTAAACAAAACCTGGATTCATCCGAGAAAATGAAATTTTGCCATTCGTGCACCCACGTTCGTCGTCGAGTACACCATCGCAGGCGCTCCTGTCTGTGATGCAGCGTCAAGGGTAACCGCAGCCATGGTCTCCGAGCTGATAGTCCGTGCTGCTGCAAACGTCGTCGAACTGTTCGTGCAGATGGTTGTTGTCTTGAAAGCGTCCCCATCTGCTGACTCAGGGATGGAGACGTGGCTGCACGATCCGTTAGAGCCATCCGGATAAGATGACTGTCATCTCGACTGCTAGTGATACGAGGCCGTTGGATTCCAGCACGGCGTTTCGTATTACCGTCCTGAACCCAACGATTGCATATTCTGCTAACAGTCATTGGATCTCGACCAACGCGAGCAGCAATGTCGCGATACGATAAACCGCAATCGCGATAGGCTACAATCCGACCTTTATAAAAGTCGGAAACGTGATGGTACGCATTTCTCCTCCTTACACGAGGCATCGCAACAACATTTCACCAGGCAACGCCGGTCAACTGTTGTTTTGCGTATGAGAAATCGGTTGGAAACTTTCCTCATGTTAGCACGTTGTAGGTGTCGCCACCGGCTCGAACCTTGTGTGAATGCTTTGGAAAGCTAATCATTTGCATATCACAGCATCTTCTTCCTGTCGGTTAAATTTCGCGTCTGTTGCACTTCATCTTCGTGGTGTAGCAATTTTAATGGCCAGTATTTTAGATGTGTAGAGTTTCACACACACGCTCACAGAGCGTGGCAAAACTGAAAACACGTCCTCAAATGGCAGCCATAGCTGATCGAGATCTTTATCTCAATATTTCTCTCATCTACCTTATGATATCACAATTTTCAGATGAATTACAATAGGTATTTACGTGTACGCGGTGTCTCGTTTCAGTGACAGTGAAAGTGTAAGTGTACAATAATCGTGGTCAACAACAATTTTGCGTCTGTCATGTGGAATACGAATCCTTAGGCATATCTGACTGTAGTATCGAAGAACACACATAGAAATATGCTATTATGTAAGGTTTTTCGGTACCTTTAAAGTTGTGTGTTTTTTCATATTTTCTACATCCATATCTACATGATTACTCTGTAGATCGCAGTTACACGTGAACCCCGCGATTTATTTTCAAAGAATATTTTTAAGAATTTATTTTATTTACTAGTGATTCATCAAGAACATTAACACATTTAATCACACTATGTAAGCGTGGAAGTAGTTGCTCGGGAGTAACTGATGTAATCATAATCAAATTCCTTTTCACAATTGAAATTTATTCACTTTAATAGTGGTTAAAAGCCTTTTTAAAAGAAACAGATTCAAAATTATATTCAGAAGGGACCCTCTAAATATCAAGTTACAGTTTATTCAGAGGCAGAAAGAAACAAGTTTTGACTGTATGAGCTTTCGGGTAGAATACCTTGCCTTTTGTTTTTTTTATATTTTTTACTAACACTCCGAACGACAGCCAGACACTAACTGCCTAACAAATGCGGACGAGAGACTGACCCAGACTGATCTCCTGGCGAGCTCGTAGCGCCCCTTAAATGCACGTGAACAGGCAACCTCTCCCCTTTCCCACCAGAGGGAGACACCAAAGCTGCGATTGCCACAGCGGCGCCACCGCCAGAAACGGAGGGCGACTGCTTCACACTACGCGCTAGGGCGCGCTCTTCAAAACAGCAAATTTTACCACGGCTCAAAGCGCCTAGCTGTTTCTCTACCGTTCCAGTCTCCAACAGCGTGAGAGGGAAAACGAGCACTTAAATCTGTCTGTGAGAGCCCTGATTTCTCTTATTTTATCGTGATGACAATTTCTACCTATGTAGGTGGGTGCCAACAGAATGTTTTCGCAATCGGAGGAAAAAACTGGTGATTGAAATTCCATGAGAAGAACCTGCCAAATCGAAAAACCTGCCTTCTTTTGGCGATTACCACGCCAACTCGCGTATCAGGCCCGTGGCACTCACCCCCCTATTTCGCGGTAACGCGAAACGAGCTGTCCTCCTTTGAACTTTTTCGGTGTCCTCAGTCAGTCCTATCGGATGCAAATCCGACACCACTCGGTACTAGTCCAGAAGAGGCCGGAGAGGCGTGGTGTAAGCAGTCTCTTTAATACACCTGTTGCACTTTTTAAGTGATCTGGCAACAAATCGCAATCTATGCTTTGCTTTCCCTACAACATTATCTATGTGACGGTTCCATTTTAAGTTATTCGTAACTGCAATCTGTAAGTATTTAGTTCAATTCACAGCCTTTAGATTTTTGTGTAACCAAAATTTTGCGGATTCCGTTTAGTACTCATGTCGATGACTTCACACTTCCCATTATGTAGAATCAATTGTCACTTGTTTTATTTCTCTAAATATTCCGAATATACAGTGTGTCCCAATTACCTTGACCACTCAAAATAACTGTCAGTCCTGAAACAAAATGTAAATCTATCAAACAAATGAGTTTAGGTATCAGGAGTACATAACCAGCATGATTGCATTTCTCGTAACTTTGTTCGTTACGAAGGCATCAACAACAGTATGTCTGTTTTTAACTAGCAGCGTATGTTTTTTAATCGATAATCCACCTCTCGTCCTCAACATCTCTTCAAAAACGTACCACAAAATTGACTGATTCTTCCGCACTAGCACACGGAAACACGAGGAAGATAAACATCGGTAATCTACTCAACTGTCTTCAATCAAATGTACGTGTGAGTACTGTGTGTGAGTACAACGTACAACAACGAAGAGACGGTAGAAATGCTATTCATCTATGGAGAATGTACAGGGTGTTTCAAAAATGACCGGTATATTTGAAACGGCAATAAAAACTAAACGAGCAGCGATAGAAATACACCGTTTGTTGCAATATGCTTGGGACAACAGTAAATTTTCAGGCGGACAAACTTTCGAAATTACAGTAGTTACAATTTTCAACAACAGATGGCACTGCAAGTGATGTGAAAGATATAGAAGACAACGTAGTCTGTGGGTGCGCCATTCTGTACGTCGTCTTTCAGCTGTAAGCGTGTGCTGTTCACAACGTGCAAGTGTGCTGTAGACAACATGGTTTATTCCTTAGAACAGAGGATTTTTCTGGTGTTGGAATTCCACCGCCTAGAACACAGTGTTGTTGCAACAAGACGAAGTTTTCAACGGAGGTTTAATGTAACCAAACGACCGAAAAGCGATACAATAAAGGATCTGTTTGAAAAATTTCAACTGACTGGGAACATGACAGATGAACGTGCTGGAAAGGTAGGGCGACCGCGTACGGCAACCACAGAGGGCAACGCGCAGCTAGTGCAGCAGGTGATCCAACAGCGGCCTCGGGTTTCCGTTCGCCGTGTTGCAGCTGCGGTCCAAATGACGCCAACGTCCACGTATCGTCTCATGCGCCAGAATTTACACCTCTATCCATACAAAATTCACAAGCGGCATCCCCTCAGCACCGCTACCATTGCTGCACGAGAGACATTCGCTAACGATATAGTGCACAGGATTGATGACGGCGATATGCATGTGGGCAGCATTTGGTTTACTGACGAAGCTTATTTTTACCTGGACGGCTTCGTCAATAAACAGAACTGGCGCATATGGGGAACCGAAAAGCCCCATGTTGCAGTCCCATCGTCCCTGCATCCTCAAAAAGTACTGGTCTGGGCCGCCATTTCTTCCAAAGGAATCATTGGCCCATTTTTCAGATCCGAAACGATTACTGCATCACGCTATCTGGACATTCTTCGTGAATTTGTGGCGGTACAAACTGCCTTAGACGACACTGCGAACACCTCGTGGTTTATGCGAGATGGTGCCCGGCCACATCGCACGGCCGACGTCTTTAATTTCCTGAATGAATATTTCGATGATCGTGTGATTGCTTTGGGCTATCCGAAACATACAGGAGGCGGCGTGGATTGGCCTCCCTATTCGCCAGACATGAACCCCTGTGACTTCTTTCTGTGGGGACACTTGAAAGACCAGGTGTACCGCCAGAATCCAGAAGCAATTGAACAGCTGAAGCAGTACATCTCATCTGCATGTGAAGCCATTCCGCCAGACACGTTGTCAAAGGTTTCGGGTAATTTCATTCAGAGACTACGCCATATTATTGCTACGCATGGTGGATATGTGGAAAATATCGTACTATAGAGTTTCCCAGACCGCAGCGCCATCTCTTGTTGAAAATTGTAACTACTGTAATTTCGAAAGTTTGTCCGCCTGAAAATGTACTTTTGTCCCAAGCATATTGCAACAAACGGTGTATTTCTATCGCTGCTCGTTTAGTTTTTATTGCCGTTTCAAATATACCGGTCATTTTTGAAACGCCCTGTAAGTTAGCAGAACGGTAACTGCAATGTCTCCCTGTTTGCAATACAGTTAGGAATCCAAGTAGATAATTAATGTTTAAGAATTTTTGTAAAACAAGAGAACGAAAGAAAACACTTTTCAAAGGCATGAAAAATCAACTTGTGGTATAACCTAACTTACCTCACCCGAAACTGCAAATTATGGTTTCTTTTTTTTTTGCATTTTTTTTAAAGAAACGCTCGCATATTTCCCGTTCTGCCTCCTACACGGAGCAGAATGGTATAAAGTAATTTTTTTGTGAAATTACTGCATAAACGCTGAAATCATTGGCAATATGACCGTAAACTTAAGACGTGAGGTAGTTTAATGAACAACTTAGACTAAAGAACCCTCAGAAAAATCGTTAACAATAATTAATACCGTTGTCTTTCAGTGAATGGTACACTGTGATACATTTTTGAATAGGTCTTTAGCAGAGGAAATGAATTACCGAATAAAAACACAAGGTGCCATTTCAAAAAAGTCATACCGCTGTTCATATCTTTATAAAAAGCAAAGCTACAACGAACTCAATCATACTAATTGATGCCCCTAAAGAGCATTTGCTTGAAACATATTGTAGTTTGCATCTGGACAAGGAGTTATTTAGGGTGGTCAAGATAAATGAGAAGAAAGTTAGAGCCGTAAGTTGCCTATGTAGTGGCTTCGAGGAGGAACAAAAGTTTGATTTTCAGTACTTCATATAATTATTCACCCAATCACAAAAATTTAAAATGCTGTCATAACTTACTCATGAAGAGGTATAAACGTACACTGAAATTTAGCACAGTACGTCATGTATTAAAAGGACCATTTCAGCATCAGGCAAAAGGGTTTTAATTTATTCCTCCTTTGCTAGCAACTGTATTCGCAACACTTTTTGTAAACAGTATACACAGATACCGCTGAATGTACTTGAAAAATTATTTCATTGTATTAGACATAGTTCAGGAGAAAAACGAGCTTTTCAAGGAAAGTACCACTTTTTCTTTTGATTTCTTTTCATCAGTGTATGGTTGAACAATCGCAAACTAATAAAGACAACATAATTACGCTTATGCGTCTTCAACCGTAAAAGTTGGGAATATTAAACGTCAAATAATTTAACGCGTTTACTCATTTACAATGTAGTTATACTCTTGAAACTTTTGTAAATGGGACTGAGGTTATTTCTAGAGTCGACGTTGGGAATGGGAGGGGGGGGGGGGGATTATCGGCTGCCCAATAGTAGCGCAAAATTGAACCTTGCAACTTTTCTGACCAGGGCTACTAAACTACGCAGTGGCAAGATTGTACAAACCATGGCATTTCAACGTTGGTTGAGCACTCACGTCTGTAATAAGTATCTCCATTGCATGTTACCGTTAGACTGATGGAATGATGGTCCACGTTGCTATGGGATCTGCAGGATTCCGTATTTCTTCTTCAGTCAGGCCCGCCGTAATCTTCAGGCAAGCAGAACAGCTCACGTCTCAATACACGACTGGTCACTTTTGTATTTCACTGCACGTTGCGTAGCAACGGTCAGCGAGGAAAGAACAATAGCCACAGATTTTCGTGGAGCGGTGTGGATGCGCCTTAGGTCGAGATGAACCCGCAATACTGTGTGGCGTAGCTGGTTGTCTATCTGAAAGTTTGTAGGCGTAATATTTCGATTACACAAATGTCCAGTGAAGAAATTACTCTAATGGCCGCAACTGTGTATTAATGAAACCCATCTAGCTCTTAACATACTCCGTATTCAGAAAAACAGCGCCGTAAGACTCCTGTAAAGGAACGAACAATTCGTCAAACTATACTAGTTTGTCGAATGATTTCTGAGTGTGGAGATTTGTTTGACGTGTTTGTCAAACATGCCCTGACGTGTTTGAGGGAACATTTGATTGGCAGCCGATTTGAGCAGATGGCATAGGCTGTTCGTGTTGTGTCGCAGCCCATGTTTAACGAGAAAGCTCTTTTGTTCTAATGTTTCAGCAGAACGAAAATACACAATGGAATTTTGTCCCAGTTTTCGTAACCAAGCGAAGAGTGGGAAGTGGAAAAAATGGGGTACCAAACTGACCAGCGTGCGTTGTTGATTTGCGGAAAAAATTTAATTGAAGCTTTCTGCCGGATTAAAGCTGTGTGCCTGACTGAGCTATACAAGCACGATTCAAGGACCGTCCTCACAGCTTTACTTCCGCCAGTATCTCCTCTCCCACCGCCCGAACTTTACATAAGCTCTCTTGTCAAGCTTGCAGGACTAGCAATCCTGGAAGAAAGAAGACTGCGGGACATGGCTTAGCCACAGGACGGGGGAATATTTCCAGAACTAAATTCCACTCTGCAGCAGACTGAACTTTGGGGAAGCCTGGAGTCAATAGAGCACTTGCCCTAGAAAGGCAAGGTTGCGGCTTCGAGTCCTGCTCTGACACACTTTTCATCTGCCGAGAAGCTACAAATGAGCATGCAGTCCGCTGAAGAGTGAAAAATTCAATTTCTAAAGGATTTAATTGCTTGAAAAGTAATCAGACTAATTAAGAAAACCCCACCAGACGAATATCCTCTAGTAATTTTTAAAATTCTAAGTTAAACACTGAACCTTAAATTCTCAATTGTCACCTTGATCTATACACTCTCAACAATAATGTCGACAGATATTTAAAAATATTGTACTTCATGGTTTCTGAAAATAAATATGAAAATAAAAGTTTGGAAAAGCGGTCAAATGTCTTGCGAGCTATAAAAGAAATAATGCATATTACAGGAAATATTTGACACGCTTCTGAATAATGTTCTAATCATGAGGCGGCGACTGGGAATATAAAGTTCAATTTTCAACTTAGAATCTTAGAGTTCTGAACAGCACTAGGGAATACTTGCCTGCTGCACCACGTAGACGTACAGTGTACTATTGTAGCCTAAGGCCTTGGCATGTTACTATAATCTATGACAGAAGGTGTAAAAACCTTCCAGCAATTTTCCACCGTGAAAAATTTTTCAATACCGAATCTTCAGATATCAGGAAACAGATTGCGTGTCGGTAAAGAAGTAATGTCTCACAAGGGCGTCGCATCATCGTTCTTGCTCACACATTTTCCCCACAATAAAATGAATATAAAAAAGTGGAATTTAGAAATGTAAATCAGAGAGCGGTTCCAATCGAACTGTGAATTCTGTCTGCTTAGTGCTCTTTCTACGTAACTAAGGTGTAAGCGTTCCAGTCATTACTGTTTATTCATGATTTGCAGTAACTGATTTTGCAAAGCAGTGTCAACCACAATTTTGCTTCAGTTTTCTAATAGCTGTACATGAGTTCCAGCACCATTGAAATGCACGTCAAATGCTACTGTAATTACACTATTTCTTAGTTTTAGCTAAATCATTTGACAAAACGTTTGACGGTATTCTTTTATGTTACATTACCCCACTATGCCTTCAGTTTCCGCAGTTGTGGAAACACCCCAATCAAGGATTTAAAAAAAAAAAAAAAAAAGAAGAGAGAGAGAGAGAGAGAGAGAGACGCAAAAGGGTACTTCACTGGTTACTGTAAATCGTCTTCAGTGGTTAATTATATCATTTTATGCTTATAACATGCTTTTTCCCGCATGAACTTCAGCATTTAAAGAAAAAGGGAAGCGAAATTCTAATAATTTTTAAGCCCACAAAAACGCTCCTTTTCAGTCACGTGATGTCTGTGATGTCACTGGCTATCTCGCTATTCCTAATGTCGTGGAGCTCATTCAGTGGTATCTTGTTTTGGAATTTGCGGAAAATGGGTTACAAGTGGTGTGTAGCACTTCATTATACAAAACCATCTATAAAAGCTCATGAAAAATTGCTTTTGAGAGTTGCAAAGTATCAGAAGGTGCATAAAATGTGGCGCTTCAGTCTGGAACCACGTGACCGCTACGGTCGCAGGTTCGAATCCTGCCTCGGTCATGGATGTGTGTGATGTCCTTAGGTTAGTTAGGTTTAAGTAGTTCTAAGTTCTAGGGGACTGATGACCACAGATGTTAAGTCCCACAGTGCTCACAGCCATTTGAACCATTTTTGCACAAATTAGCATGCAATGACTCAGAAGGCAGCGGAAGTTTGTCCGTCGAGCGAACGTGTTCGGATTTGACTAGTCGTGCAGTTTTATTCGACTAAGCTGCAACAATAAGAAAGCCTGACGAAAAAAAAATTCATAAATTGACAACAAATATTCATGTGTATGTTGTAAATACATGTATTTTTTCGTAGAAACGGCTCGAGACCTTATGACCACCCTGTCCTATCAATCGACGAAAGAAATTATGAGTCGCAACTTGTTCTTATTGAAGCAGATCTAGATTTCGGTCACCGAGTGACGACCTTCAATGCCAAAAGTAACACAGGCTCCAACTGCAACACTATCGCATGCATCTCAACACCAAAGTACAAATTTCACATATAAATGGACGGTAAATAACAGCAGATAACGTTAAAATCTTTCAACCGTTATTTGGAATAGTCCCTGTTGGACTATACACATTGTAACGGCACTTACAAAGAATTGTTACAATTAAACAATGTTCAGAGTCGAAGTGGTTCAAAAGCGAACCACGGTTTCATATCTCACAAAAACGCACATCAGTTATACTGGATAGAGAGGAAACTGAGTTAAACCTTTTCATAATAATGTTATTATTATTATCATTTCTTTCCTTTCTCAGACGTTATGTCTATTTAAAAATGGAAAGTGACGCGGACCTTGATCAAGCGTGACTTCCTTTTAACTGTACGGTATATGTTACATTGCATTTAGGAACTTTCGGGTAATTGAGCATGTATCAATAACTACAGATTTCTGTAGTTGTATATATAACTTTGGATTTAGCTGTATTGCATTGATGTACTGGTGGGTATTGTGTGGTATGACTCCTGTAGTTGATAGTATAATTGGTATGTCAACTTTATCCTGATGCCACATGTCCTTGACTTCCTCAGCCAGTTGGATGTATTTTTCAATTTTTTTCTCCTGTTTTCTTTTGTATATTTGTTGTATTGGGTATGGATATTTCGATTAGTTGTGTTAATTTCTTCTTTTTATTGGTGAGTATGACGTCAGGTTTGTTATGTGGTGTTGTTTTATCTGTTATAATGGTTCTGTTTGAAATATGGCTTCCCGGCTATTACACAAGTTGAAAATATGGTCACTATTTTTTTATAAACTTAAATTTGCCATATTTCGTGACAGTACCTTTTCCATTAGACGTTTGCAAGCAAATATAAGTCTTGGCTTCAGTTGTCTAAGTATGATTCCACAATGCATCGTTGTCGGCTGCAGAAAATGACGTGGTTCAGCGTGTTTCATTTTGGTGTTTCAAATACAGTTTCTTCCAATGTAGTTTCTTCTTTTCAGATAATACAAAATAATAGTTAACATAATTCAAAATTATTTATGACTGCGACCTTCACATTGTTCTTCCGTCAACACACACCAAGAGTTAGCTTCCGACTCGGACTGACTATAGTCAAAGACTACTCCAACATCAAAGATATTTTACACAATCAGTTTCTTTGCTATTCTTCGATACATTTTCTAATAGTAATCAATATGCTTTTACTCTCAAAAACAGAAGTAAATTAACATATATTAAGACAAATTATAATAAATTCTGACAAAAATATAAGAAAACATTTTCAATTCAGTATCGACAAATACGGTAAAAAAATAACATCTCCCAGATCCATTACAACTGCTCCCCAGGGCTTTTGTTGTTATGGACATATACAACAAAATCCCGACAACGCTCAGTGATGGATCTGTATTACACAATTAGTACATTAATGATGCAGTCTGATAACCTCTTCCAAATTTGGACTCTTTGAATCTGTGGACTTGTTACTGGCTGTTGTTGCAATGATACTTCCCCATCAATCCCATACACAAAAATTTCAAGTAAAGAAATTATTTAACATGACAAATATACATGGTATAAAACATACATGAGAAATATTCTAACATACAGCATACAGATTGAAAATAATAGAAAGGTAAAACTCATTTCCTAGAATAAGATTTAATTTTTTATTAAATATTAATGTTAATTTCATTATGCTTACATATTGTACAGTAAAAATGATACTGGACATATATAGTGTAATGTGTTTTTCTCTATATGTGCCTTTTATATATATATATATTTTTTAACTTCTGATTTTTTTAATTTTTATATTTTTTTATTAGTCATGGTTCTTTTGTTTTTTGTATATTTTTTTGCTTATGATTTTCTTTTTAAATTTTTTTACTCATGTTTTTTTTGTATTTTTTATGATTTTCTTCTTTTAGTACAGCTAAAGATACATCAGTATTATCTAAATTTTTTGCAATTATTTATGTACACTTTCCTCTCTACTACAATATTACTACAAGTCACATTTTTATGAAGAGTACTTTTGCTCCCCACAACATCAGTATAAACAACAATAAACTGCTCATATATCATGAGGCTTTATCTAAAATTGGTTTTGAAACTTTTACCTTTGCATGCATGTCCTCACATGCATGCCTTCACCCACAGGGAAGACTTAGCTTCCAAAATTAGAAAAATTCAGAAATGCTCACTATGGAGACTTTTTTTTTGTAAAAAAGTAAAATATAAATCTTTCTCTCATTTTTTGTTACAACAGTGTTTTTTCATCAGTTTCAATTAACATGTGACTTCAAATTATTAATTTGTACATACAAATATACACACTTGGTTGTACAGGCAGTTTTGTTCTAACAAGCGTATTCCAGTGGAGGACTTCTGTTTTAGATGATAATAGGTTATTTAAATTTTTGAAATTATGATTTCTGTTTATACAGTTTTAAAGAGACAACATTCCTGAGATCAAACAATTTCTTTGACTTAGGATACACCAAACGATAAGCATTAGGGTGTGGATTTTCTATGACTTTTCTCATGCTTGAGCAACATTCTGCTTGCAAATGCTATGGTACAATGTATCTTAACTCCATTCTCTACTCTTTCTTGAAATAACTCTGCTCCAAGCCCATAATTACTGCTATCAGTGTTCAAACAAAATGGTAAATTAAAATCAGGTCTGTATAATAAGTGTTGCTTCCTCAACTCTTGCTTAATTTTATCAAACTCTTCCTGACAACTTTTATCCCAAAACCAAACAGTGTTTTTCTTAAGTAACTGATTTAAACATGGTGCATTCAGACTCTGATCACTTATATGTTTTCGGTAATAACCGCATAACCCAAAGAACGACTTTAATTGTTTTTTAGTCTTAGGAATAGGAATTTCTGAAATTGCTTTAATTTTTTCTGGATCTGCCAAAATTCCCTTGTCTGTGACAACATGACCCAAAAATTTTAATTCAGAAACTGCAGATTTACATTTCTCTAATTTCAATGTCATCCCTCCTTTTCTAAGTTTTTCACAAACTGACTTCAAAATCAAAAAATGTTCCTCCCAATTTTTCCCTGTAACCAAAATGTCATCTATATAGATTATCAGTTTAGACTCAAGTTCTTGCCCCAGTACATGATCCAAAGCTCTTATAAATTCGGAAACAGAAGAATTTAACCCAAATGGCACAACACAATATTGGTAACTCTTACCATTGTACAAGAAAGCAGTATATTTTCTAGAATTAACCGAAAGTGGTACTTGATGAAAACCCTTAGTTAGATCCAAACTTGACATATATTTTATATCTGTAAATTTATAGAGTAACTCATCAATATTTTCAGGATGGTATGTCTGTCTGACTGAACAAAATTTTGTTTAAGTGTCTAGAGTCCAAAACCAATCTTACTCCACCATCTTTTTTCGAAACTACTACTAGAGGATTATTATATGCACTGATACTCCTTTCTATTATATTACATCCTTCCATCTTTTTCAGCTCTTTCTCAATAGCAGGCCTTTTTGATATTGCAATAGTGTATGGTTTTATGAAAAATGGTTCATGAGGTTTTACCTGAAGCTCACACTGGTAATCCTTTACCCTACCAGGTATGTCACTAAAAACATCACTGTATTCCCACAGCAGATTTTCTAACTGTTGTTTTTGCTCCCCAGATAAATTTTGTGTTTCTGAAATTTTTAAATTTACTAAATTCCCAAATTCAACTTCATCAGTATCAAATCTATGAATTTCAATATTCTCCAATCTATTTTCTTTTAGTAAATTAATACTGTCAAAATTTCCATTACTCTGATCACCAAGTGTGTTCACAAAATTTGTCTGAATGTATTCCCTTTCACTAGTTTCTATCAAAAGTTTTCTTCCAACCCAATCAAATGCTGTATTTACTTTTACTATCCAATTCATACCCAAAAGAAAATCCTCATTAAATTCCTGAATTACAAAACATCCATGTGTGAACAACTTGCCTTCAATTAAAAATGTCACTAAAGCCTGGCTTTTTACCAATTTACTGCTCTTCCCAGTAGCACCTTTTATCATTACCCCAACAACTGGCATTTCAACATAATCTTTCCCCACTTTCAATTTTTTGCTTAATCTTTCAGATATTCCCAAGATCTCACTTCCTGTATCAATTAAACATTTACCAATCCATGACCCAATTTGAACTTTTATATAAGGACTGCAAAATTGATCACTTTTCTCAGAACCTGTACTCTCATGTAATAAATCACTTTCAATTTCCCCAAATCTATACTTATCAGAATCATATGGTATACCATTATATGTATTATTTGTCACAGTTATAAAATTTGCACAAGATACAAAATTGTCATTAGTACTCTCTATTATCTCAAATAGCCAAGAATTTTCATCCAAATCACATTGTATACTATTGAAGTACTTATCCTTCAGCTTTTCAAAAATAAAATATCTCATCTTTTTCCACCACTCAGGACATACAGTTTCACATACATTAATAAGCATCTTTCTAAAGTTCTTGTCAAAAGAAATAGATTCACTGTTCAGCCATATATTCATAAGAAATGTGTGTGTATCATTAGTATCTATAAAAGTTTCACTTAGGTAAGAAGTTATACATGTGTCATCGTTATTTGTGTAGTCAGATTCTTTACCAACAACATCAAAATTCACACTTTCACATACATCCAGCTTGTGAGCTTTATTCATCCTGGTAACATCCCTGGGAATTTCTATAATATTCTCACTATTTAATCCATTTTCAACCATGTGTATACCCAACTCCCTATTTAAACTAATGAAATACCTTTCCTGAACATCATCATCAATACCATTACCATCATTATCAACTTTATCAACAACATCATTATCATTACACATATTCAGGTCATACACATTCAAATTATCCCCCAAAATATTATTTCCCATTTCTAAAGTTACCAGATCCCTTTCACCAACATTTTCATTCTCATAGCATGCATTCTCTCTTTCATTCACACACATCTCTGAACTACTACAAATTACACCATCTGACAAAGTGTTGTTCTTTTCTGCCCAAGCGTAAATCTCTGTTAAATTAAATGAATCACAATTACTTTTATCTACTGTATGTTCTTGTGTATTGAAAATGTTATCTTTATCATTATTATTTTCCTCTTGAAATTTCTTCAATAAGTAACAACTAATGACCTCATGTGATAGCTTAGGTTTGGAACTGACCTGTTTGGGTTTATGATAGTCACATCCATTGGTCCTTTCATCACGCTCACCTTCTGCCTCAACCCTGCGGACCTTCAAGGGGGCGTCTACTCGTTTTTTATTTCCGGTTCCTGTTTGAACTGCTGATTATGGTTCTGCCAATGTCTCTGATCAACATTTCTGATCCCATTCCTATGCCAAACATTACCTGATTGTTGGTAGTTTCTATTGTACTGACCTCTATCAAAATTTCTGTGATTTTGATCCCTAAAGTGTTCTCTATTTTGTTGATTATTAATGCGAAAATGTTGTTCTTGTTCTGGATAAAAATTGTGGTCCTTCTTTTCAAAATTGCTATATCCCCCTGAATTTTGACTGACACCATGATAATTGTTTTGTTCCCTTTTTTGAAAGTTGTCATTTCCCCAATTTTGACCATTACCTTTCTGAGTAAACCCACTGGGTGTTCTTGTTGTTACCCTATCCAACTTTTCAATATAATTGAGAAACTGCTCTACATTACTATCAGGACAATGAACTAAACTCAACTGCATTGCTGATGGCAATCTTCTCTTTAAGGTATCAATTTTGATCAAGTCATCCAAAGGTTTTGTTAAATGAATAAGTTTTTGAAGTTCACTTTTGCAAAATTGTTTCATGTTCCCATCTGATTCCCTATAGTTTCGCCCATTCAAAAATTCACTTTTGATTCTAGTTTGTTTAAGATCATCCCAAAATTTTTCCAAAAATTTTGATTCAAATTCTGAAAAGGTCATCCCCAAAGTTACAATCTGGTTTGCCCAAGTCAAAGCTTCCCCTTCCAAGAATTTTTTCACAAATTTAATTTTTATTTCATCTGGTGAGTGAGGTAAAAAACAATCCTTACAATACTGCATAAAATCAACGGGATGTAAGGGTCCATCCACCGAAAAGTGCTTCACTGGAATATTAGATATAAAATTACACGTGTTGACATTGTAATTTTTGCTTTGAAATTGAATGTCAAAACTTTCAATTTTTTCGCTAAGTTCTTTGACAGATTTTTTGTTTTCCAAATCATTGCATTCTACTTTTTCTTCTAGAGTAACCAAACGATTGTCAGTTTCTTGTTGTACATTTTTAACTAAAACTTTTGTATTCTCATCCAAATCTTTAATTTCCCCTTTTATCTCATTAAAATCAAATTTCTTTCCCTATCTACCAGTAACTCATTTTTTACAGTATTAATTTCACCGCTCAATTTAACATCAATTTCATTTACTTTTGCTTCCACAGATTCAATTTTTTCCTCAACAGTGCCAACTCTGTTCGAAAGCTCACCCACTTAGCTATTGACTGCTTGGACTTGCAACAAAATGTTATCAATTTTTTCATCCCAGTAAGTCTTATTGTCGTCAACTGATTGTTTAATTTCTTTTGTGAAATTTACAAGAAAACTTTTTAAATCAAATTGATCGGTTCTTTCTGTTTCATTTGACCTGTCCTGATGTTCGAAGTCTATTAAATTACTACTTTCTACTTTAGGCACAATACTCTCGAAAATCTCATAAGTCATTGTGAAGAACAAAAATTTATACACAACAATACAAAACAAGATAAAAAATATTGTTTTAACAAAATACGAGGGTTTCGTGACTTATCTGGAACACTCTTCTACTGTTGCAAAACCACGTTTTCCATCCATGTGATTGTTGACCAAAATTCTTGAAGTATTTTCTTCTGTCGAAAATTATATTTTTTGCCGAAACATTTCTTCTCCAAAACTTTTACTTCCTGATGAACACAAACACTGTAACACACATTCTGAAGAAACTGGTATTAACACACAAAAAATTTCTTCCTCGTAGCACTGTTGAAGATCTCGTGAACACAATATCCCGGCTACAGTCCCCAGTTGAAATATGGCTTCCCAGCTATTACACAAGTTGAAAATATGGTCACTATTTTTTTATAAACTTAAATTTGCCATATTTCGTGACAGTACCTTTTCCATTAGACGTTTGCAAGCAAATGTAAGTCTTGGCTTCAGTTGTCTAAGTATGATTCCACAATGCATCATTGTCGGCTGCAGAAAATGACGTGGTTCAGCGTGTTTCTCTCATTTTGGTGTTTCAAATACAGTTTCTTCCAATGTAGTTTCTTCTTTTCAGATAATACAAAAATAATAGTTAACATAATTCAAAATTATTTATGACTGCGACCTTCACATTGTTCTTCCATCAACACACACCAAGAGTTAGCTTCCGACTCGGACTGACTATAGTCAAAGACTACTCCAACATCAAAGATATTTTACACAATCAGTTTCTTTGCTATTCTTCGATACATTTTCTAATAGTAATCAATATGCTTTTACTCTCAAAAACAGAAGCAAATTAACATATAATAAGACAAATTATAATAAATTCTGACAAAAATATAAGAAAACATTTTCAATTCAGTATCGACAAAAAAGGTAAAAAAATAACATCTCCCAGATCCATTACATGTTTCAGTATAATTTGTATTCATCATTCTCCAGTATATTTTGTGGTGCATACTTGTATGTGGGAACGTGTTGTTTTGTTAGTTTATGTTGTATGGCAAGTTGTTGATGTATTATTCTTGCTACATTGTCATGTCTTCTGGGGTATTCTGCATTTGCTAGTATTGTACATCCGCTTGTGATGTGATCTACTGTTTCTATTTGTTGTTTGCAAAGTCTGCATTTATCTGTTGTAGTATTGGGATCTTTAATAATATGCTTGCTGTAATATCTGGTGTTAATTGTTTGATCCTGTATTGCAATCATGAATCCTTCCGTCTCACTTTATATATCGCATTTTCTAAGCCATGTGTTGGATGCGTCTTGATCGATGTGTGGCTGTGTTAGATGATACGGGTGCTTGCCATGTAGTGTTTTCTTTTTCCAATTTACTTTCTTCGTATTTGTTGATGTTATGTGATCTAAAGGGTTGTAGAAGTGGCTATGAAATTGCAGTGGTGTAGCCGATGTATTTATATGAGTGATTGCTTTGTGTATTTTGCTACTTTCTGCTCGTTCTAGAAAGAATTTTCTTAAATTATCTACCTGTCCATAATGTAGGTTTTTTATGTCGATAAATCCCCTTCCTCCGTCCTTCCTGCTTAATGTGAATCTTTCTGTTGCTGAATGTCTGTGATGTATTCTATATTTGTGGCATTGTGATCGTGTAAGTGTATTGAGTGCTCCTAGGTCTGTGTTACTCCATTTCACTACTCCAAATGAGTAGGTCAATATTGGTATAGCATAAGTATTTATAGCTTTTGTCTTATTTCTTGCTGTCAATTCTGTTTTCAGTATTTTTGTTAGTCTTTGTCTATATTTTTCTTTTAGTTCTTCTTTAATATTTGCATTATCTATTCCTAGTTTTTGTCTGTATCCTAGATATTTATAGGTATCTGTTTTTTCCATCGCTTCTATGCGATTATTATTATTATTATTATTATTATTATTATTATTATTATTATTATTATTATTATTATTAATCGATAGCTACAGAGGAATTTCACTACTGGCTGTGACACATAAAATTCTGTCAAAAGCCCTGTGAAATCAGCTAGAGCCTCAAATAGATCCGCAGATAGAAGAATACCAATGAGAGTTCAGATAGGGAAGATCATGCAGTGAACAGATCTGGTGCCTGAGAACAATACTGCCAACAAGGAAGTCAAGAAATTAAACACTAACATTGATCGACTTCAGGAATGCCGACGACACCACTCTGTAAGAAATGAAGGTGGACAACAAAACCAGGAGGCTTATCTAGGAAACATTAACAAATACAACATCCAAAGTGAAGTTTATGGGAGAGATGTCGGAACCATTCGATGTCAATACAGGAGTGAGGCAGGGAGATGATCTGTCATCCATTCTATTTAATTCAGTTTTGGAGAAAATAATCAGGACGTGGCATAAAGGAGTCACTGGCTTAAGGCCGGGTAGACGCAAGCATAGAACCGTCAACATAAAATTGCTGACCTTTGCCGATGACACAGTCATTGTAACAAACAACAGAGAAGCAGCTAAGAAAGCTCTAGAGACACTAAATGAAATCTCAGCCGAAACAGGACTACATATCTCATCAGGAAAACCGCAATACATGGACACACAATCCATAGAGAGAAACTCTGTGGAAACAAAATATGGGAAGATAATAGAAGTAGATAGATTCAAGTACCTGGAAGAGATTATACAGAAAACAGGACTGAATACAGCAGCCAGTGAAGAAAGGGTCACGAAACTATAAAAAGCATACAACTTGCATATTTCCGTCAATGCCAAATTACGACATTACGGTACGGCAGTCTTAGCAGAGGCGTAACGACAGAGGAAAATACTGAAAATGATCTACAGGCGAGAAAAAGAGGGGATCTGGATAAAGAGACAGACAAAAGAACTGCACAGACAAAGACGATTACAGACATCAGGAAAAGCAGGGCAACGTTCTACGGACACATACATAAGATGAAGTAAAGTAGATTGACCAAGAAAATTTTTAACATAGTGGCAACTGGATAAAGGAAACCATGCAAGACCTCAAGAAACTGAGCGTATTCACAGGAAACATGACAGGAAAAAAATTACAGAGAAAACAAATCAGAAAACTGAAATTTCAGCAAACACCCAAAGAGAAGCATCCAGGACAGAAGAAAGGAAGAAGAGACACAGTGAATATATGAGTCGTTTTTTGGGTATAAAAAAGAAAGAGACGGAAGAAACGCCACGGAAATTGATTGCTTTTAGCGCGCTCCATAATGGGGAGTTAACATCAATAACAACATTATTATTATTATTATTATTATTATTATTATTATTATTATTATTATTATTATATTATCAACTACTTCTCCCTTTTAACTACATTAAAGAACGGAACACGAAATATTTCTTTAGAATTAGCTGTCTTGGTTTAAAGAATTCTATGACCACGAAATTTATAACTAGACGTGAGCCAATTTCTGTTCGCACTTACAAGTCGAACTTCATCAAATAACAACATTCGGGTTCCATACAACAAACGTAACTGATTATTACCTTAGTGAGATGATCGCAGTTGCTGCTGAACACATACCGACCAATCAGGCTAACTCTGGTTACGAAAACTCGCCGCTTCTTCCACCACGTACCTGTTAAAATATAATAATATGAATGAAACCATAATACAATTGATTACTTTTGATTTCAAGTTATTGTTTCACAAATAATAAACTTAAATAGACCACGTATGTCAGTACAGACACAACTAGGAACAGGTAACAAGAGGAGAATGATGGTTCAAATCAAATGGCTCTACGCACTATTGGGCTTAACATCTGAGGTCATCAGTGCCCTAGACTTAGAACCCAACTAACCTAAAGACATCACACACATCCATGCCCGAGGCAGGATTCGAACCTGCAACCGTAGCAGCAGTGCAATTCCAGACTGAATTGCACGGCCACTGCGTCCGGCAGAGGAGAACGAAAAAGCAACTGACAGAGACGTTATCTTATTCACGTTAACAGGAAGTTGTTAATCAGCGTTACTGGAAGTCCAAATTTACAAGAGTCATTTTCCTGTAATAAAAGCATTATTTCCAGTTCTATGAAACATCACCATCATTTCAAATTAAGCTCTGGCTAAGAAAGGAAAGAAATACATCATTGGTTCCTTGCATAGTCCCCGCGATTGATGCTCGGGAATGGTTACGTTTCAGTACTGAAAGCAACTAAAAGAAAAGTACTTTTCACTAAATTGTAAGTTTCATATTCACGAAGATCTGGTCGGACAGGTGGATTATGCGTTCTGCTTTCTACAATAGCAAATTCTCCCAATGGAAGTAAGATACTCAGGGACTGACTTAATTTTTGTCCCCCCCACGAACCCAGCAGAAAAACACCGAGAACGAAAGTAGTGTGAGGGGGGTCTTCAGACTGTATCCTTTACTTACGCAGTTGACTGTCCGTCGTTTCGTGGAGGTTAATGTTTCGTGATGTTCTTCGTTGAACACACACACACACACACACACACACACACACACACACACACACAGAGAGAGAGAGAGAGAGAGAGAGAGAGAGAGAGAGAGAGAGAGAGGTACTTGTTATTTCGTTTTAGCATTTTGTAGCTGGTGTGATCAGCTTGTCGCCTGTTACAAACAAAATATTTTTTTAAAGTGAAATTTTATATGCCCATTCGATACAGCAGGCCCTTATTACTGTAGTGCGGTATTTGTTTTAGCGGTATGTATTAACGGGGACAATAAAACACTGTGGACAACAACAGCCAGGGAACTAGGGAACTACTGCTTCCCAATATATTTATTCCTTAATGAAATTTGTCATTAAAAATACACTCCTGGAAATTGAAATAAGAACACCGTGAATTCACTGTCCCACGAAGGGGAAACTTTATTGACACATTCCTGGGGTCAGATACATCACATGATCACACTGACAGAACCACAGGCACATAGACACAGGCAACAGAGCATGCACAATGTCGGCACTAGTACAGTGTATATCCACCTTTCGCAGCAATGCAGGCTGCTATTCTCCCATGGAGACGATCGTAGAGATGCTGGATGTAGTCCTGTGGAACGGCTTGCCATGCCATTTCCACCTGGCGCCTCAGTTGGACCAGCGTTCGTGCTGGACGTGCAGACCGCGTGAGACGACGCTTCATCCAGTCCCAAACATGCTCAATGGGGGACAGATCCGGAGATATTGCTGGCCAGGGTAGTTGACTTACACCTTCTAGAGCACGTTGGGTGGCACGGGATACATGCGGACGTGCATTGTCCTGTTGGAACAGCAAGTTCCCTTGCCGGTCTAGGAATGGTAGAACGATGGGTTCGATGACGGTTTGGATGTACCGTGCACTATTCAGTGTCCCCTCGACGATCACCAGTGGTGTACGGCCAGTGTAGGAGATCGCTCCCCACACCATGATGCCGGGTGTTGGCCCTGTGTGCCTCGGTCGTATGCAGTCCTGATTGTGGCGCTCACCTGCACGGCGCCAAACACGCATACGACCATCATTGGCACCAAGGCAGAAGCGACTCTCATCGCTGAAGACGACACGTCTCCATTCGTCCCTCCATTCACGCCTGTCACGACACCACTGGAGGCGGGCTGCACGATGTTGGGGCGTGAGCGGAAGACGGCCTAACGGTGTGCGGGACCGTAGCCCAGCTTCATGCAGACGGTTGCGAATGGTCCTCGCCGATACCCCAGGAGCAACAGTGTCCCTAATTTGCTGGGAAGTGGCGGTGCGGTCCCCTACGGCACTGCGTAGGATCCTACGGTCTTGGCGTGCATCCGTGCGTCGCTGCGGTCCAGTCCCAGGTCGACGGGCACGTGCACCTTCCGCCGACCACTGGCGACAACATCAATGTACTGTGGAGACCTCACGCCCCACGTGTTGAGCAATTCGGCGGTACGTCCACCCGGCCTCCCGCATGCCCACTATATGCCCTCGCTCAAAGTCCGTCAACTGCACATACGGTTCACGTCCACGCTGTCGCGGCATGCTACCAGTGTTAAAGACTGCGATGGAGCTCCGTATGCCACGGCAAACTGGCTGACACTGACGGCGGCGGTGCACAAATGCTGCGCAGCTAGCGCCATTCGATGGCCAACACCGCGGTTCCTGGTGTGTCCGCTGTGCCGTGCGTGTGATCATTGCTTGTACAGCCCTCTCGCAGTGTCCGGAGCAAGTATGGTGGGTCTGACACACCGGTGTCAATGTGTTCTTTTTTCCATTTCCAGGAGTGTATATCACTTTTTCAAACCAACAGCTCAATTCATGGAATCAATACTAGAAATAAGAATAATCTTCACAAGGATTTAAAGGCACTTAGTCTTGTACAAAAAGGTGTGCATTATTCAGGAACACACATTTTCAATAACTTGCCAGCAGCCATAAGAAGCTTAACAACCAATGAAATTCAGTTTAAGAGAAGCCTAAAGGATTTATTGGTGGCCAACTTCTTCTACTCCATTGATGAATTTCTCAGCAGAACCAACTGATTTGTGTATGTATATATATTTAAGTACAATATAACTTCTGCACAATTTCAGTGCAGCAATGTGTTCATTGAAAATTTGTGTGTGTGTGTGTGTGTGTGTGTGTGTGTGTGTGTGTAAGTACAATCTAACTTCTGCGCCATTTCAGTGCAGTAATGTGTTCATTGTAAATAAGTATTATAGTAGTTGTATTACATGTTTATTACCTTATAAATAAATAAAAAACTTTTTTATTTTAAATTCAGTGTATTACTATTTGTAAAATGACTCTTTCATATAGTGTTCATTAAAAAATGACGATCATCCCACTTGGGACCTGTGGAATGGTACATTAGCTTATTTGTTTTAGTTGTAAATATTTGTCATGTATTGTTGTTTTTCTGACATGTTCCACATCCTGGAGAACCTCCTCACTACGGTTCAATTGGAATGAATGTAAATCTAATCTAATCTAACTGCAGCAGCGGCAACACCCACGTGACCCGCACTCACTGCTACCGCCAAGCATGCAGCGCTACTCAGCCGCTGCTGCAGTACTGGCTGTTATTCTCCACAGTGTTTTACTGTCCCCGTTGATACATACCGCTAAAACGAATACCGCACTACACTAATAGGGGTCTGCTCTATCGAATGGGCACATAAAATTCCACCTGAAAAAATCATTTTGTTTGCAACAGAAAACAAGTCAATGGTTTATATCGTCGCTGTGTGTCGTATGGAAGAAGTGGCAAGCAGTATTTGTTTGGGCTGACTCCAGCTATACATACTGCGAATATCTGCCGAAACACCCGAGACAATTTACCTGACGACTCTTAGTGGACAGCCCCTGTCTATAACAAGTTTGTTTGCGAACTGACAAGAGGTACAGGCTGTAACGTTCCCTGGCAAACTCACGTTATTAAAAAAAAAAAAAGGAGTTTATTTGTACCATATACGCCGCTCTGGGCAAGTTGTATATATCGTAATTATTGAACAAAAATATTACTGAATGTGGTATAAAAGACATTTGTTATTCTCCTTATATTTTTTGTTGTAATATTTGTCTGTATTTAGGATAGGAATTTTTCTGTATTTATTATGTGATTGTAAAATGTGTCAGTATTTGCGATAGCAGAGATATGTTGCCAGAAGAGAATAATATCGTCAATTTGCAAAGAAATGTTAATAGTCAGCAATACTATTTAAGCACAATGCATTATGTATTCTTTGGTCTTCTCTGTTGAGAAGTCATTGCGGTAGGATAGTGTGAAAGAGTTTTTTACGAATGGGTAGACTTCTTTTGTCTCTGTCTGGACTTAGCCGCCATTAGACGATGCGTTACGAATTAATGTGAGTTGTAATGTTGTTTGATCTAAATATATTAGAGTTTATCAAAAGTGTGAGTTATTTATGTAAATTAGCTTGCCCACGTCATCTATAAAATTTCTTTAAGAATTTTTCAGCATTTTTTAGCGGTGTTGCTGGGCTGTGCCGCGACCAACAATAGCAAACCCGTAAATCGGGAACAGATGCATAAAAATCATGGTGAATTAAGAAATTGTTCTTCTTTTTCAGTGATCCTGTGGCTGATAAAATTTGAATTAATTATACGTTTGTGCATTCGTAGGCGGATAGCTAATGTTAGTTAACATTGAAATTTAAACAGTTTGGTTCTTTCAAAATATCTTAAATGTGTAATGAAGTAGGTTTGATCAGTGATAAATGTCGGCTTGGCAATAATTAAAACATTTTCTGCTAATAGAGGTAATCTTGTGTTCTATGGCTAGTGCCGGGATAAAATTCAGTAAAAATATTTAACAAAAAATCCACTGCATCAGGAAAGTGTATGCCAAGGCCGAATGATTTAAAGGACTCAATTCTCAACCTAATATTCTTAACCAGTTCATATGAGTTCACGTAAATATTTTTTTTTTTTTTTTGATGTACGTAATAATTAAGTAAGTAAAAATTTTTATTACCACACGAAAATAAGAGAGTGGTTCTACAACAAAGTTCGCACGAAAGAAAATTAACTTAAAAGCAAAAGGTAAAATTTATTAAAAATCTTTAACGAAATTTCAAATCAATCCCATTCATTTCGATAGACGATTTCGTTAAATTGGCGCCCAACGTGGGGCTCGAATATGCAGTGGCCACTAAATACCCGTGAGATAATTAGGGAATTAATATAGTCGAACTTTGTTGCAGAACATTTAATAATTTTTCTATGTATTGTATGTATTGCATAACCAATATTGTGTGGTAATACCTGTGTATGATTTTTTGCATGAGAACACTATGTACCCAGAGGCAAGCTGAAGAAGAGAGCTCAATATTTCGAAAAATTAATTACCTACCACAATATCAGGGGGCAGCTGCACCCAAGATAGATCACCAAAAGGTAAAGCTACAGTGTAGTTGTCCTGTGGGTAGTAAAGTAGCCTCAGTGCAGTGTTCTCGGATCATTAGTGGTGTGCTTGTTGTTAGTACTTTGTTTTAAAATAACAGGACATTTAGGTAGTTAGTCATTGTAGTATATAGTAAGTGTGTATTAGTTAATGTCCATTTCTTGTGTGATTATGTCAGTGAAACCTGAGTGTTAGGATATTTAGTTCAGATTTTATTTCTTTTGTTTACTATGGTTAGATTGCGTAGTCAGAAAGATATCAACATGGATAATGAGCAACAGTCAGTAAGTAGTGATACCGAGTTGGAAAGTGGGACACAAAGTAATGTTAGTGACGTAGTTCAGGAAGTACAATGTGAGAATCTGGGGGCAGAAGGACAAGAAATGTTGCCATTGCCACCCAGTGATTCAGTTGATAGCGGAAATACTGTGCCATCCGCAAGCACTGGACACGGACCAGAGAGTGGTGAGGTGTCAGAAGTGCAATCATTAAGAGTTATGTTCGAGCGCATGCTCAATTTCCAAGCTGAATTTGTACGTGTGCAAGCAGAACGCGATAGAGAACGTGATGCTAAACAAGCAGAACGCGATAGAGAACGTGATGCTGAACAAGCAGAGCGTGACCAGAGATTGGTAGCTGAATTTGCCAAACAAGCAGAGCGCGATAGAGAACGTGATGCTAAACAAGCAGAGCGTGACCGACGCCTGCATGAGAGGGACTTGCAGTTGATGCAAACTTTAGAAGTTATGCAAAGTGAGATTGTTAGTTTGAAACAAAAATATGAAACCATACCCAAAACGGTGCAAGAATTAAGCGAAAGAGTAGATAGTGTTCAAGTGGCTAACGCCAATATAGTAGAGGAAATCAGTGTCCTGACTAATAGGGTCGAACAACTAGAAATTGACACAACTCAAGTAATTGAGAACAAAGTGATCGAACAAGTGCACAAAGTAGAAAATGAAGTCATAAAAGAAATAGATCAGAAAGTGCACGCCGCAGTTGAGGCCAGAGATGTGGGCTCAAGTGCGGATGTGCAAGATCTAAAAAGGATAGTGCTCAAAGACATTCCGCTGTGGCAGCGGAGTGTGGACCGTCGTCTTGCCGAGATGGAGCTTAGCTTGCGGCATGACGAGGCACGGGCGTATGTCACGCCAGCCAGGTCCAACAATGATAGGCATATAAATACTGCAGTAAAGAATTGCGACTGCGAGACAGAACAGGCAACCAATGTAAGCGAAACAAATAAATGTCATTCCAAAGTAGTGATTGAAGAAAGCTTGATTAGGAACCGACAGTTTCAGATCTTTACAACGGAGAAGAAATCTGTTCACCCTGTAGTGTTTATCAAGGGATTTAGAAACATTTTGCCTAGCGTTTGGAGTCATACCCAGAAAATACAGTTCGTTATGTCTTACATACAAGGAGATGCTGCATTATGGGCAACCGAAGCAGCTGACAGTTGTGATACATATGAGCAATTTGAAAAAGCATTCTTGGCCAAATATTGGTCAACATGTATCCAGGAGAGATTACGGAAGGAGGTATATAATCCAGAGCCGTATTCTCCACGACTAGGCAATTTGCGAAAATATTTCGAGAAGTACATTAATAAGACCCGTTACTGGGACGAACAGATTTCATCCCGGGATTTGATCAGGCTTTTGAAATCACACTTGCCGATACATGTAAAGGAAAAACTTATACACGTGCCTGAAAATGATATGGAACATTTCTTGTCTGTTCTGGACTCAATTGACCTGATTCAGGAGGACGTTAAGGCAGCCTCTGAACAGGCTAGAAGTAACGGAAATGGTTATAGAAATGGTAGAAATAACACGCCTCCACCAAGTAATGGAAACGGCGGAGGTAATAATAGGAGACAGGAGTATGCACAAAACGGAAATAGAGGTAGAGACCGGAACGGCAATAGTCCGCCGGTGAATAATGACCGGAAAAGGAGGTTCGATGACCGGTATGAGACAGGCCCACCAAGCAATAATAGATGGAAAAATGCCAGGGGGCCGAGCAACACTAATACTTATAATGATGCAAACCGAACTTGGCCGCAGAACCAGAGGCCCAGTCCGGACCGGCAAAACAGTGATAGATATGACAATAACCGACCGGCACCACAAAATGCGCCAATTGCGCAACCGTGGCGGCCGACGCAACACAACGTGCACATAGTGGAGGTCAGTGACACAGAGCAGCCACGCCCATCCACTAGCAATAATTCAACAAACTAGATGCAGCCGAGATACGCTCTCCATCGTCGGCTGAGGTTTGGAGTGAGAGCAGCCCGACACAGAACAAAACACCGAACAAAATCTGTATCCTTAGGTATAATGACGGGGTACAGATGGGAGATGAATTAATAACTGAACCATCCACGTGCATAAAGGAGCACAAAGACAAAGTACAAGCGATAATAGAGATCAAAATTAATAATATTGATGTGCAAGCGGTCGTAGATACAGGTGCTACTGTCAGTGTTATGAGTATGGACTTATTCAAAGTACTGGGGAAGGAAAGGCGTATGCTGACTTTTCCCGTGATTAATTGTAAAGTCACTGGAGCCATAAGTGCACAGCGACAAATAATTAAACTCCAAGTGCGGGTAGAGATGTATGTAGGGGATGAAGCCATAGCGTGCTCATTCCTGGTAGTAAAGGGTTTAAAGGTAGCCTGCATTTTGGGGGTAGATTTTTTAAGAGAAAGGGACGCAATAATCGACCTTTCTCGGGGAAAATTAAGCTTGATGAATGCTGGTAGGAGAATAGAATTGTCCATGCTCAGATCTGAAGAGGTACCTGTACCTAATTGTAATGCTATTAACATAAAGTGTAGGAATCAGTCGATACTACATTTAGACAATCATTGTCTAGGTCAGAATCTCTATAATCCTGACGTACAAGGTGAACAATTAAAAGCAAATGTGGACGCACTTGTGAACAAAGTATCACAGTCCGAAAATTTGAACTCTATGCAACAGCAGGATTTGGTACAGTTATTATCTAATTTTCAGAACGACCAGGAATTGTTAAGGGATATCAGTACAATATCGAGGTAAAGCCTCACAAAACTTACTGTCGAGCCTCATACTCCATTCCTTAGCCCAAGAAGAAAAAAGTTTTTTTTTACGAACATTTGGAGAGTTAAATAAATTGTTCAGGTTATACATTGCATATAAGCACACAAGATAAGAAAAGCAGGGTGCAACCTTACCAGGTGCGCTCAGAAAAGGAAAGAAAAATATAATCGACATGTGACGAATAACCAAAAAATTTAGTGTTGGGGACTTGGTACTCTTACGCAATCATCCTAAGTCCTCGGCATCCTTGAAACAGAATAGCAAGTGGCAATTGGTGTACAATGGACCTTTTAGAGTAGTAAGTGTGCCACATGAGTGTAGCTATCACTTAGCAGATCCCCACTCAGGGAGAGTACGGGGACTGTATCCGCGTAAGGATGTAAAAGCATTCCTACAGTAAAAGACTAATAGTCCTATGTGGACACCATTCTTTTGTAAATAATGAACATTAATGATGTGTGATCTTTAGAGATAATGTACTAGTGTAGAAGTGTTTAGTTATAAGAATATGATTGACTTTCTCATGTGTATGGATATTTGTGTTATGTACTCTTTTAATTTGTGTTGTCAAGAACATGCTCTAAATGTTTGCACAGATAATCTGATTAGTGCAATTATTTGTAGTGTTAGGTTGTGACAGAGTTCAATCAAAAAGAACATTTTAGTAATGATTAGTTAGTGTACCACATAATTTTCTATGTGTCCAAATTTGAAATATTTCTTGGCACAATCTTTTCTATTATGTGTATGTATGTAGATATGTGTAGCTGTCAGATTGACAGATTCGAACCCAGAATAATATCAATAATATGAGGCCCTGAGAACTTTATTATCTAACCAATGTTATTAGAGAAAATAATGCACCCAGTAGTGACCCGAGGGCACCACGGGAGGCAAACTTGTTGCAAATTTATGTAATCCAAAGTTACGCACAAAGAAGCTTCAATTGAAGCATGTGCAGATTCAAACAGTAAAAAAGAGCTAGCCAGATACAGTCCAAGTCAATTTTTGCCTACAGAGACTACACTGTAGTTACGTAGGACGTTGATAGTAAAGTGTGACATGAGTTCAAAGGAGTTATTGAACAATATGCCTGAATCCGGCTGGAATGCACAAATAAAATCTACTCGAACACGAATATAGATGACTTTTGGGCAAACTAATACCAAGTTTTAATATTTTGTTACCATGTACGCAAATATCACACCTTGGTAAAGAGTTACTAGTGCTATTACAAAAAAAAAAAAAAAAATTGCACAGCGGACATTGTAAATAAAAATAAAGGAACTTAAACAAAAGTGCAGTATTGTGCGGCAGAGACAGACAGTGACTGTTAAACCTGCAGCAATACGTCACGGAATAGTTGTGTATAAGTGATAAAAAACTGTATCATCGCCGTGTGTGCAAGTGGACAAGGAACTAGCGCGACACGAACAGTGAACCGATAACGGACGGTGGATCAAGCTAGTGTCAAACTTTAACTCTTTGTGTGTCAAGGGACGCTAGGAAAGCGCATTGACTACAGAGATACATTTTGTCCAAAGGTGAAAACTTGCGTGTGACTAATGACAAGTCATGACATGGTGAAAAATATTGTATGCCCATAAAACGTGTTACTGTGACAACGAAATATTGTGCAAACCAGACTAGTGAAGGCCTACTGAGTAATAACTGCCACTAACTGTGTGCGTTCTTTCCCACAGCAGGAAAAATGCCTATAAGGATAGTACACTGTTTCTGAACTTGTTGCATGTTTCCTGGAGCACTGCAAGAAGACGTCGCACGGGCGAGCGGACATCCAACGCGCATCCGGCTACATCAGCTATGCAGTGGCCGCAGCAGCCCGTAGCAGACCAGACAGACAGCCACGCCCCTCCGCGCCGTAGCTGTCAACGCCGGGGGCGGTGACCTACACGGAGTCAGCGCGCCGCGCCGAGCGCCGCTCAACAATCACTACGCACCGCTCACCAAATACAGCATTATTGATTTTTTTTATGTTCACATAAACTGAATAACATGTCAATGACTTCATTTCGATAAACATTGAACATTTACTACGTAGGGCAAGTGACCTTGTAGTGTATCACACGAATAATAGTATCACACACAAAAAAACTTCAGTCGAACTGTATGTGACTGTGATATTGTGATTGTGTAACCGTTTGTGACGAACTGAATTTAATTCAAATGAATAACTGCATTTAATTCAAATGACCATGAACCAACTGGGATGGCTGGGCTCCGGCACAGTTTTGCCCAGGTTTCCTGTTTGCCTACGCCTAAATGGGGGAGCCATGAACTTATATAATCCTGGGACTAAATAAAAGAGCCATTCCGTAAAATATACAAGTGTAAAGAACGTTACTGGCACCATTGTGTCAAAGTGTAAAAACTCTTTGCCAAATGCTGCCAGGGGGCAATGTAACGTTCCCTGGCAAACTCACGTTATTAAAAAAAAAAAAGGAGTTTATTTGTACCATATACGCCGCTCTGGGCAAGTTGTATATATCGTAATTATTGAACAAAAATATTACTGAATGTGGTATAAAAGACATTTGTTATTCTCCTTATATTTTTTGTTGTAATATTTGTCTGTATTTAGGATAGGAATTTTTCTGTATTTATTATGTGATTGTAAAATGTGTCAGTATTTGCGATAGCAGAGATATGTTGCCAGAAGAGAATAATATCGTCAATTTGCAAAGAAATGTTAATAGTCAGCAATACTATTTAAGCACAATGCATTATGTATTCTTTGGTCTTCTCTGTTGAGAAGTCATTGCGGTAGGATAGTGTGAAAGAGTTTTTTACGAATGGGTAGACTTCTTTTGTCTCTGTCTGGACTTAGCCGCCATTAGACGATGCGTTACGAATTAATGTGAGTTGTAATGTTGTTTGATCTAAATATATTAGAGTTTATCAAAAGTGTGAGTTATTTATGTAAATTAGCTTGCCCACGTCATCTATAAAATTTCTTTAAGAATTTTTCAGCATTTTTTAGCGGTGTTGCTGGGCTGTGCCGCGACCAACAATAGCAAACCCGTAAATCGGGAACAGATGCATAAAAATCATGGTGAATTAAGAAATTGTTCTTCTTTTTCAGTGATCCTGTGGCTGATAAAATTTGAATTAATTATACGTTTGTGCATTCGTAGGCGGATAGCTAATGTTAGTTAACATTGAAATTTAAACAGTTTGGTTCTTTCAAAATATCTTAAATGTGTAATGAAGTAGGTTTGATCAGTGATAAATGTCGGCTTGGCAATAATTAAAACATTTTCTGCTAATAGAGGTAATCTTGTGTTCTATGGCTAGTGCCGGGATAAAATTCAGTAAAAATATTTAACAAAAAATCCACTGCATCAGGAAAGTGTATGCCAAGGCCGAATGATTTAAAGGACTCAATTCTCAACCTAATATTCTTAACCAGTTCATATGAGTTCACGTAAATATTATTTTTTTTTTGATGTACGTAATAATTAAGTAAGTAAAAATTTTTATTACCACACGAAAATAAGAGAGTGGTTCTACAACAAAGTTCGCACGAAAGAAAATTAACTTAAAAGCAAAAGGTAAAATTTATTAAAAATCTTTAACGAAATTTCAAATCAATCCCATTCATTTCGATAGACGATTTCGTTAAAAGGCATATAAAAGAAAGCAGGCATGTGACTGTAGATACGTAGGACAGACAGGCACAACGTCTGGTGTCAGATACAAGGAACACATGAGTGCCTGGAGGTATGGAACAAACCAGCCGACATTTGCAGAACACCTAACAGAACACAAATAATGCCTAGCTTGGTATACGGGTATTATATGACAAGGTAAATATTTTGGAATTAGGATAGTTGCACATCTGAATTACAAGTGTGTGCATAAGGAAAGATTTATGTTTAATGTATCTGCTTTGTTTTCTGATTGATACTAATAAATGTTATTTTACATTAAAATTCATGTAGAGTACTGCTGTCTTTTAGGTGTGGCCGTAACTTTATTAGCTTATGATCAGTCTCGAAACAGTCCATTACAGGCACAGCATAATAGTCTGTCTGCGTATCATTTTGCCAAATTCTTGACACCTTTTATAAGTTCGTTAAGCGTTAAGGATGCTTGCGTTTCTATGTACCACGACGCCGACAACAACAATCCAATGTAGACCATACAACTCTGTGGTTGCATGTCATGGTGGCGTCACGCCCTCACATCGGCCGTTACGTAAGTTGTCAGTCTTGACCTCCGCGAATTCCAAGCGGTTGTCCGTGACCAGAAAATTCGTAACTTTTCGAACACTTGGCTGGAAGAGGCGAAGGTGTTTATGGATACAGTGTCCGTCTCTTCGCAACATTTCGAGTCCTGGTAAATGAAACTTATTTTCAATGTCCATTAGTGCGTTTTCTGATTCTCGTTGGTAATTAGATGGAGAGATAAAATACGAAATGAATAATTACTGCTAAAAGTAGAAGAAGAAATGCGTGTATGGAAGAAGAAGAAGAAGAAACACTTTAATGATTTATGCGCGGAGCATCTAAATATATTGACTGAATTTTACGTTGGTACTTCACAGATAATGACATTTACATTAAGGGGAGCCGGAGGTGGTCAAATCCAAAAAATTACGATTTTTTTGCTATCGAAAATTAATTGGAACATTCCTCTTTAATGTAAACTTTGAATTATTGTTCTACTCGCCCTAGAAGTGGAGTTATTACCATTTTCCCCCACACCTGCAGAGGAAATGGGCGCCCGCTGAATGCATCTAACACCCCCTCGTGATTTCCTGGCGAACTGCTTGGGATTTTCTCGGCCTGTTGCGCATACAGCGCCTTATGTTACGCATACAGTGAGTTTGCAAGGGTTGGCTACATTGTTTTCTGTGACAAATATTACCCGTATTTCCTTACAGCTTACTCCTATTTTCCTCAGAATTTGGAACATCTTGCTCCATTTAATATTGTCGTACACTTTTGCTCTGGTTACGATGCCACGTCTTAGAAACCGTGCATATAAGAAGATGAAGAACGCAGGGAAAATTAACACTAATACCAAGTTGCGATACTACAATGAATAAGAGCGCGGAACATCGTCTCTTTGCTGTTTACCGTTTCGAATTAGTTCAGTGTTGCGCCTGTTGTTGGTAGTATTATACTTCTTGTGTAAAGCGGGTAATATGCAGTATGTACAAGAATCATGGGGGAACAATAAAACCAATTTTTCATGACTTAGCACAGCCAGAATTGTTACACAAATGTCTACACGGAAAGACGCAGAATCCTAATGAGAGCGTGAACAATTTGATTTGGAAAGTGATTCCTAAAAGGGTGTTTGTAAGCGTAAAAACACTGCACTTTGGCATTTATGTTGTAATAGCAACCTACAACCAAGGGAACAGCGTGAAGTGTGAAGTTCTGAAGGCATTAGGATTTACAGCTGGAGTGAACACTGTACGAGCACTAAGAAATATTGACAGAGAAAGGATGAGAGGAGCAGAAAGAAGAGAAAGGCATATTAAGTATGATGGAACAACAGGCCAGAAAGGAAGACAGAAGAGGAAGCTTTTGGAGGATGAAGAAGAAGACCCTGATAATCCATCCTATAGTGCAGGAATGTATTGAGAAACTTCGATAGCCATTTCCCATAAATTAGAATTTTTCGAATATAAGGAACATTTTCTCAAAATCCACTCAAGCTAGAGAGATGAAATTTTTATACAGCACTCCTAGTGGTCAAACTTACATTGTAACACAGCCATTTGGGAATATGTTCAGTAGTTTCATTTCAGTTTAATTATAAAGCAATTATTTGTAAAAAAGTTTGGGTCATTAATAAGAAAAATAATTGGAAGGAAACTAGAAAAGATACTCCAAAATCCCTCTGTCATAACTGCAATACTAAACTACTCTATATGTAAAAAAAAAAAAAAAAAAAAAAAAATCAAATTTTTCTATTTGGTAGTTTATTCATAAATGTTCCTCAAATTTAGTGATTTTAACATGGGCAGCATAGGCACCTCCGGCTCCCCTTAAAAAGGAAAGGCTTTTCTGATGTTACATCATGGAGGCCTGAGAAACCGAAAGGCAGTAACTGAAAATTCAGTTTTTTATTATTTTTAATCATATAAACTTACGTATGCATGCATTTTCCACATCTCCTCCTAAACGGCTGGGTCGATTTCAACCAAATGTGGTACACGCATCACTCACTGCGTAGAAAGAAGGACTGTGGGGTAAGAATCAACTGACTTGCAGAGAGGTGGATGTGAGGGTGAAGAAACAGTTCATGCTTATTGTGCTGCCTGCCTCGTTGTGGTTCCTGCACGACGGCTGTGCTTGCCAGTCACTACGCAGCGGTAGAGTCAGTGAAATATCAACATACCCATGTAACGTCTTATGCAATTTCTACCAAACTTATCACACGTGTCACCTGCTGTGTGCTCAAAACTGCTGTGCCAGTAACACTAAATGAACAGCACCACAAACTTACGGACCAATGCCCCTAGCTTGTGTTTGCTGCAGAATTCTTGTACATATTCTCAGTTTCTTGAGACTGAGGAGCTTATGTCCACGAATCAGCATGATTTTAAAAAGCATTGCTCGTGCGAAACTGAACTTGCCCTTTTCTCACACGATATACTGAGAACTACGGATGACGGACAGCAGGCAGATTCCGTATTTCTAGATTTCCGAAAAGCATTTGATACGGCGCCACGTTTCACGCTGATAACGAAGGTACGGGCATATGGAATACGTACACAGAAATGCGAGTGGCTCGGAGATTTCTTAAACAGTGCAACCCAGTATGTTGTCCTCGACGGCGAGTGTTCATCAAAGAGAAGGATATCGTCAGGGGTGCACCAGGGAAGTGTGGTATGACCGCTGTTCTGTGTACAAAAAAATGGTTGGAGTGGCTCTGAGCACTATGGGACTTAACATCTGAAGTCATCTGTCCTCTAGAACTTAGAACTACTTAAACCTAACTAACCGAAGGACATCACACACATCCATGCTCGTGGCAGGATTCGAACCTGCGACCGTAGCGGTCGCGCAGTTCCAGACTGTAGCGCCTAGAACCGCTCGGCCACCCGGGGCCGGCTGTTCTGTGTACACATGATGATTTGGCAGATAGGGTGGGCAGCAGTGTGTGGTTGTTTACTGGTGATGCCGTGGTGTACGGTAAGGTGTCTAAGTTGAGTGACTGTAGGAAGATACAAGACAAAATTTCCAGTTGGTATGACGTATGCCAGAGAGTCCTGAATGTGGAAAAAAGTAAGTAAATGCGGATGATTAGGAAGATCAAATCTGTAATGTTCTGATACAGTATTACTAGTGTCCTGTTTGACACAGATAAGTCGTTTAAATGTTTGGTCATAACGTTGCAAAGCGATATGAGGTGGAACGGGCACTTGGGAATTGTGGTAGTGAAGGCGACTTCGGTTTATTGGGAGAACTTTCGGAAAAAGTGGTTCACCTGTAAGAGAGACCGCATATAGGACAGTGGTGCGACCTATTCTTTAGTACTGCTGGAGTGTTTGGGATCCGTACCAGGTCGGACTGAAGGAGGATGTCGAAGTAATTCAGAGACACGCTGCTAGATTTCGAACAACACGTAAGCGTTACAGAAATGCTTCGGGAACGCAAATCGGAATCTCTGGAGGGAAGGCTACGTTCATTTCGAGAAACACTATCGAGAAAATTTAGAGAACCGGCATTTGATGCTGACTGCGGAACGATTCTGCTGCCTCTAACATGCATTTCGAGTAAACACCACGAAAACCTCCCGGTTGTCCGTGCGGTCTAACGCACGGCTTTCTGGATTGGGAAGGAGCGCCTGGTCCCCGGCACGAATCCGCCCGGCGGATTTGTGTTGAGGTCCGGTGAAATGGCCAGTCTGTGGATGGTTTTTAGGCGGTTTTCCATCTGCCTCGGCGAATGCGGGCTGGTTCCCCTTATTCCGACTCAGTTACACTGTGTCGGCGATTGCTGCGCAAACAAGTTGTCCACGTACGCGTACACCACCATTACTCTACCACGCAAACATAGGAGTTACACTCGTCTGGTGTGAGACGTTCCCTGGGATGGG
Organism: Schistocerca piceifrons; assembly: GCF_021461385.2. Classification (NCBI taxonomy): domain Eukaryota; kingdom Metazoa; phylum Arthropoda; class Insecta; order Orthoptera; family Acrididae; genus Schistocerca; species Schistocerca piceifrons. The sequence continues at coordinate 115,771,543 of NC_060147.1, read as the reverse complement.
TCCACTGGGGGCCGAACCGCACAATAACCCTGGGTTCGGTGTGGGGTGGCGGTGGGTGAAGTGGACTGCAGTAGTCGTCGTGGGGTTGTGGACCACTGCGGCTGCGGCGGGGACGGAGCCTCTCCGTCGTTTCTAGGTCCCCGGCTAACATACAACACAATAGAAGCACCACGAAGATAAGATACGAGAACTTAGGACTCATACAGAGGCTGACAGACAGTCGTTTTTCCTTCGCTCTATTTGTGATTGAAACAGGACAGGAAATGACTAGTGGTGGTACAGAGTGCCCTATACCACGCACCGTGTGGTGGATTGCGAAGTATCGATGTAGATGAAGATTACATTCGTGTGGGTGATGGTGGAAGTGAAAAAGGCGGACATAACCGCATAATTCAGAAACGCTTGGAGAAATTTCAATTAAATTTCATACTAACATGACTCAATACTTGTATAAAAATACTGTGGGGATAATGTACCCCAACTACCTCCAAACTGTCTCCATGGGTTGGGATGTGATTGAGAAGGGGTTTCTAGCGTTAGGAACTTGCTCAGTCTGTATCAGAAATAGTAGCAAATAATAATAGTGATGCTGTGAATGTTGGTTGGTAATATTTACTGGCAAAATGCAACCTAACACTAGATTGGGTAATTACAATCAGAATCTTCGATGAAAATACCAAAGGGACCTATTTGAATATGAAAATGGAAATGAAAGCATGTCAGTGGAATTTCGCAAGAAAAAGATTAACAGATCGGAAGTTGAACACATTAGTGGTCTCCCAAATACAGTCGAGACACCGCGATAAACAGCGAACCTGTAACAAAGCTCATATACATTTGAACATCATTTTCGTTTAGTAAAAGGAAAGAATAAGAAGAAAATTACTGCATCGTAAAATATTAATATAGTTTGAGCAAACTGGCTTTAAACTTCTAGACATTGACAAACGCACAATAAATATATGACTCACATCTGATATTTCTTTTGTACGTGGTGCAGTCCAATAATCGCTGCTTTGTCAGTCCGTTCCTTCTTAAAATTAAATGTCCTTGCGTGTGCGTAAGTACATTGTATCCTCACCCGAGTTACCGAAACGTTTGTTCCTCGTGTCACATTTTTTTACACAAAATAAAAACAACTTGTACCAATGCCCGTCTTAACCTGTCAGCGACCAGAAGTACAAGGGTTAATGAAGTCTCTAGACTATTTCTTAACAAAAAAAAAGGTTGTTCTTTCTTCTGTTTCGCAGCTTCTTGTTATCAAGCGCTGCGGCAACGATTTTAAATATCTGCGCTCAGAGGGTCATAGTATTTATTTAGAGTATTTAAACGATGTACGCGCGTCTTGGTATAGGCGCACATTAAAAAAAAAGTATTTCGGCTCTTTACTCTCGCGCTCTGGTGCTTAGCATCTTTACGAACTACAGTTCGTTGGCTGGACTTTTCTTTTATGACATCTCTCAAATGCAAAGCATCTAAAATCCAATAATATTACAGGGTAATATGTAAGAACATTTGAAAACGATCAGCTGTTATTTCTTTCGTGTACTTAGCCAATTGCAAAGTCTTTGAAAGTGAAACATAATTCCACAGGACTGAATAAAAAACAATAAGAAAACGGCGCACCACCAAGGGAATATCCGAATAGCAAGAAAACGGCAGATGTAGCGTACGTGTATTCTGTTTCAGAGAAATTAGCTCATTTATTCAAGACAAAGAGCTTCACAAATTGAGTGAGTCAGTAACGTGTTGGTATACTTCTGGCCATTATGCAAGCAGTTATTCGGCTTAGCGTTGGCGGATGCAGTTGCTGGATGTCCTCCTGTAGGATTTCGTGCCGAATTCTGTCCATTTGGCGCGTTAGGTCGTCAAAATCCCGAGCTGGTTCGAGGGTCCTCCCCACAATGTCCCAGACGTTCTCAACAGGGGAGGGATCTGGCGACCTTGCTGGCCAAGGCAGGGTTTTGCAAGCACGAAGACAAGCAGTAGAAACTCTCATCGTTTGTGGGCGGGCATTATCTTGCTGAAATGTAAGCTCCGGATGGCTTACCGTGAAAGGCAGCAAAACGAGGCGTAGAATATCGTCGATGTACGGCTGTGCTGTAAGGGCGCTGGGGACGACAACCAAAGGGCTCCTGCTATGAAATGAAACGTCACCACAGACAATGACTCCTGGCCGTGGAGCAATATGGCAGGTGGCAGTCAGATTCGTACTCCGCCGCTCTCTCGGACGTCCCCAGTCACGTCTTCGGCCTAGAATCTCATCGATTGGAGAGTAATTGTCTTCAGTAACGAGTCCCACCTCCATCTGAGCCCCATTGACGAGTGAAGACCTGTCTGGAGCCGCCCCGAACAGCACAATAACTGCTTGCCTAAGGGCCAGAGGTGAACAATGCGTTACTAACTTGCCGAATTTGTGAAGCTGTTTCTCTTGAATAAATCATCCAATTATTCTGAAATTGTAATCATTTGTTTGTCCGTACATGTATACCACATTTAATAATTTCCATCCGATTCGGATACTTCCTTCGTAGTGCGTCTTTTTCTTTTGTTAGGGTGTACATTTAACGTCTTATCTCGTACTGTGTGAAACAGAGCAGAATCAGAATGTGGTGAATAATATTTTGTTCATGTCACCTAAAGACTGCTAACTTTACTATGAAAGGACCAATGGCGGAGGTGGTGGTGGGTGGTATGGACACTCCAACGTGTTTGGTGTTCTGATCAGATAAGCATGACGAAGGATACGTACCGAATGCAGCGACGCCCTGTTAGGATCGTGACACAAATACTCAGGGAATTTAGGTGGGAATCTTTGGACGAAAGACGACGTAGCGGAACCCTCTTTCGGAAATTAGAACAAACTATACTGGAAGTAGACTGTGCGACTATTCTGTTGTCACCCAGTTATATCACGCATAGGGCACGAAACGGGACAGAAGAGGGTAGAGAGGTATATATACATACATGTGGTCATTCCCCTCTTCTAATGTGTGGGTGGAATGTGACACAGAATCGGTAACATTGGCACCGTGTATTTGCTGCCAGGCAGCACAAATGGGTAAATAAATATAAATGTCGATGAAAATGTAGGCTATAACAAGTTGTATGGGCTTCTGTCCTCGTAACAGAAGCGTGCACCCAGTCTGTCTGTATATAGAGTAAATTCTATGTGCAACAGTGAGAAACAGATAATTTTAAAATTAGGGTAGCCATAGCTAAAGTAATTACACATATTTGATTGAACATTTCATACATAATAACAGGTGTTTAGAAATATATGTTAAAACTGTTAAAATATAAAACAATGAGAAGTCATATAGTTCGCTGTAGCTGCATTCATTTCAGTCTATTACAGGGGACTATCGAATTATTCATTCAATTTTATATTTTAGTAGTTTTAACACCTGTATGTAAACACCTGTTTTACTGTATGAATTGGTCGGTCAAATACGCATGAGTGTGGGGAAGTATACTAAACGCTTGCGTAATGAGTATCTGCCCGGTATTCACCTAGAGGGGTGTGGGAAACCGCCTAAAAGCCGCATCCAGACTGGCTGAAAATCGACCCATCGTAATTAATCAATCCCACGGATGGATTTCATCCGGGACTGGTATACTTCCCCATCCAGGAAGCAGTCGCTTTGACACCCGTGACACTGTGGTATCCTCAGGTTGCACACTACTCCATAACCAAATATTGACATTAGAGCATTGAATTCCTATTGGGATCAACAAAAACATGCAGGCCATTTTAAGTGTTAAGCCTTCTGTCAAGATAAAACAGACATTCAGAACTTGAAAAGAATAATAAAATTGTCAGCCAAAGTTAACAGAAGAGATGCTACTTCGATGCAGTGACAAAAGGGCTCTTTAAATTCAGTGTGATATTTTTCGAAGTTTATTACCCGCACTTACATTGACTATCGAAGGAGTCACACTGAACGGAACAAAGTGTGCCTGTATTTCACATAATCGCTTGAGTTCCACTTCTCTCGGTGCATAACACGAGCCACTTCAATATCATCCACATTATTCTGCATCAGAATATTATTACTTTCAGTTGCATAGTCGAAGTTAGGTTTCATCCGGTGGTTCGTCTTCCCAGGATACAATATTTTGTTCGCCAGTCTTCTCTTGCAGGTCATGAAATTTCTTGACATGAAACAGACTGGCGCGATTTCATTGTCTTCCGTCTCCCTTTTATGTTTTTTGATATTAGAAACTGTAGTTTGGGTTTCTCTTCTCTGCTTTCCCTGCCTGATTGGAACAAGGTACTGTTGTTGGTTTGTACTTGCGCAATGAATATTATTAATATTGTCGCAGTGTACAAGAGTTTTTTTGTATCGTTTCTATTTTCCACATACGTTTAGAGCATGGTAATTTCGTCTGTCACACTACGGCGTGCTGGGAAGTAACGCCCCCAAACCCTTTGTTTGAAAAATTTGAAAGCTTTTTAGATAAAGCTAACATTTTTCTGAAGGTGGTAGTGGTCAAATACAGGGAACGAAAGGCTATTTACAATTTGTACAGAAACCAGATGGCAGTTGTAAGAGTCAAGGGGCACGAAAGTGAAAGCAGTGTTTGGGAAGGGAGTGAGACAGGGTTGTAGCCTCTCCCCGATGCTTTTCAACATGTATATTGAGCAAGCAGTAAAGGAAACGAAAGAAAAATTCGGAGTAGGAATTAAAATGCGTGGAGAAGAAATAAAAACTTTGAGATTAGCCGATGACATCGTCATTGTGTCAGAGACAGCAAAGGACTTGGAAGAGCAGTTGAACGGAATGGACAGTGTCTTGAAAGGAAGATATAAGATTAACATCAACAACAGCAAAGAGAGGATAATGGAATGTAGTCAAATTAAATCAGGTGATGCTGAGGGAATTAAATTAGGAAATGAGAGGGTTAAAGTAGTAGATGAGTTTTGCTATTTGGGGAGGAAAATAACTGATGATGGTCGAAGTAGAGAGAATACAAAATGTAGACTGGTAATGAGAAGGAAAGTGTTCTTGAAGAAAAGAAATTTAACATCAAGTATAGATTTAAGCGTCAGGATGCCGTTTCTGAAAGTATTTGTATGGAGTGTACCCATGTATGGAAGTGAAACATGGATGATAAATAGTGTGGACAAAAAGAGAATAGAATCTTTCGAAATGTGGTGCTACAGAAGAATGCTGAAGATTAGATGGGTAGATCACATAACTAATGAGGAGGTATTGAATAGAATTGGGGAGAAGAGAAATTTGTGGCACAACTTGACTAGAAGAAGGGATCGGTTGGTAGGACTTGTTTTGAGGCATCAAGGGATCACCAATTTAGTGTTAGAGGGCAGCGTGGAGTGTAAAAATTGTGGAGGGAGACCAGATTCAGAAGGATGTAGGTTGCAGTAGGTACTGGGAGATGAAGTTTGCACAGGATAGAGTAGCATGGAGAGCTGTATCAAACCGGTCTCAGGACTGAGAACCACAACAACAACAACAACATTTTTAACATTGTACATCTTTCTTCTTCGTGTTTACACATTTATTTCTAAGCGTAGTCAACCAAAGAGTAACTTTGTCGATACTGTCACCGTAAAACGAGCGAACGCGTTGGAGTGTTGCAGATGTGGCAGCGTTCGTGTGTGGTATGGCGTTGACATACTCAAGGAGGCGGTGTTCAGAGCGTGGACGAATTTGAAACACTATTGCAGCACGTTGTTTCTCATGCACCGACATGGTTACGCCAACACGACCATGACACGTGCTCCAATTCGACGCCCTGTAGCTGCAGAGTGCTGTAGCCATGAAGAATACAGGTTTAGAATGCTAATAACGTTCGGTTTATTAAAAAAGCATTATCAATTTTCGCTTAAAAACTTTGGAGGAATTATTTTTCAGCACGGTGTCGTAGATTCGTCGTCATATTTATTTCCCGTGTATCGAGAACACCTAGTTTCATTGTGATTGAATCGTTATTTACAGTCACTAATGCATGTTGTCATCTCATTCACCACGACTGCCAGAGGCGCATTCTAATGTTCGTAATCCTGCACGTTGGGGTGGCGATTACAGTAGCTTCGTCAGTAGATATACACTACTGGCCATTAAAATTGCTACACCAAGAAGAAATGCAGATGATATACGGGTATTCATTGGACAAATATATTATACTAGAACTGACATGTGGTTACATTTTCACGCAACTTGGGTGCATAGATGCTGACAAATCAGTACCCAGAACAACCACCTCTGGCCGTAATAACGGCTTTGATACGTCTGGGCACTGAGTCAAACAGAGCTTGGATGGCGTGTACAGGTACAGCTGCCCATGCAGCTTCAACACGATACCACAGTTCATCGAGAGTAGTGACTGGCGTATTGTGACGAGACAGTTGCTCGGCCCCCATTGACCAGACGTTTTCAGTTGGTGAGAGATCTGGAGAATGTGCTGTCCAGGGCAGCAGTCGAACATTTTCTGTATCCAGGAAGGCCCGTACAAGACCTGCAACATGCGGTCGTGCATTATCCTGCTGAAATGTAGGGTTTCGCAGGGATCCAATAAAGGGTAGAGCCACAGGTCGTAACGCATCTGAAATGCAACGTCCACTGTTCAAAGTGCCGTCAATGCTAACAAGAGGTGACCGAGACGTGTAACCAATGGCACCCCATACCATCACGCCGTGAGATACGCCAGTATGGCGATGACAAATACACGCTTCCAATGTGGGCTCACCGCGATGTCGCCAAACACGGATGCGGCGATCATGATGCTGTAAACAGAACCTGGATTCATCCGAAAAAATGACGTTTTGCCATTCGTGCACTCAGGTTGTGTACACCATCGCAGGCGCTCCTGTCTGTGATGCAGCGTCAAGGGTAACCGCAGCCACGGTCTCCGAGCTGGTAGTCCATGCTGCTACAAACGTCGTCGAACTGTGGGTGCAGATGATTGTCGTCTTGCAAACGTTCCCTTCTGTTGACTCGGGGATCGAGACGTGGCTGCATGATCCGGTACAGGCATGCGGATAAGATGCCTCTCATCTCAACTGCTAGTGATACGTGGCCGTTGGGATCCAGCACGACGTTCCGTATCACCATCCCGAACCCACCGATTCCATATTCTGCGAACAGTCATTGGATCTCAACCAACGCGAGCAGCAACGTCGCGATACGATAAACCGCAATCGCGATAGGCTACAGTCCGACCTTTATCAAAGTCGAAAACGTGATGGTACGCATTTCTCCGTCTTACACGAGGCATCACAACAACGTTTCACCAGTCAATGGCGGTTAATTGCTGTTTGTGTATGAGAAATTGGTTGGAAACTTTCCTCATGTCAGCACGTTGTAGGTGTCGCCAGAGGCGCCAACCTTGTGTGAATGCTCTGAGAAGCTAATCATTTGTATATTACAGCGTCTTCTTGCTGTCGGTTAAATTTCGCGTCTGTAGCACATCATCTTCGTGGTGTAGTAATTTTAATGGCCAGTAGTGTACTTTGATTGTCTGCTATGACACTCTTCATTTCCTTCGTTTGTTCTGCGGAGGTCGTTTCACTAACGCTCGTTGCCACTTCTACATCCTGGTCCACTTCCATAGGCGCATCCTGATGTTCCTCATAAAGGGTTTCATGAGCGACGCTGACACCAATCCTGTCGGTTGAGGTAGTTGTACCACCAGTTTTATTCCTCTTCATTTCGTTCTGTTGCTGCTCGGAGATGGGTACCGTATCGTTCTCTTTACATGTCTCCCTTTGCCAGATTGTTATGAGCCTACTTTGTGGTCATTCCGCCCTCTCGGAACACTTGCAAATGACATTGCTCCACGGTTGACTTTTCTCGGTAGGAGATTGTGAAGGAAGTCTACAGTCACAATTTTCCCTCACGTGCTCAGTGGATCTGCATATTGAGGCTGTGTAGACGTGGTTTTCATACACAACATACGCCCTATGACCGCATATATTCACATACGAAGGTGTGAGCTTTTTTAATTCTAATTTAGCTATTCAACTGCCACTGCGATTGTTATACAAAATTTATGACCACACTTCTTCCCTGAAAGTGTAAAATGTCCAGTACAGACTAAAGCACTTCTCTCATCTTTTCGAGCGGCACTTCAAAAGGTAAATTACAGACACTCAAAGATCCCTAGCCAAGACCTGCGTTATGTTAATGACACTGCACTGACAGAACCATCGTTGTGCTTGAATTTAACGCTACCATTGTCATTCCTGAATATTCGTCCACAAACGTCGTTAGTCATACAGTCTGTATACTGACTGAACAGAGCACTGTCAATATAAATACTTATCACGTCAACAAACGACTTTTCTTCTTTAATGATCCATTTACGATTAGAGAGAGGTACAGGTCTTTGTGTGTGCCATTGGAAACTAAATTTCAAGGTTTATCTCCTTGAGAAATACATGTTACTTACAGTCCGCTGTCCTGGTGGGTTGTTGGTCTTGCTGCTAATCCTTCTACACATATTCAACCTTCCGTGTGACATGTTTTTTCCGAATAATCCAGAACTTTGTTGCGGAATCTACACTTTCGCTGTTCGGTTAACATTCCACTTCGAAAATCCTCGTTATTTTGGAAATGCCTGACACGCGATGGTTTCTTCTTGCAGAGGAGGAGGAAGAAGTGTTTCTCGAAGTTTTTCTGGAGGATCAAATATTCCATTATTTTTCAGAACTGCATCCAGGCTGCTATTAACTGTTGTACCTACATTTCGGCTGACCACATTTCAGACATTGTCAAGGTGAGTATTAAAGCGCTTTATACTGTGGAGTTAATGCACATGTGTCAAAGATAACATTTTTGGTAACAGCAGTGTTACCCATAGATAAAACTTTACATTGCTAAGAGTAAAAGAAAGCTAGGGCAGAGCAAGCGAACCTAAAATGGTTACAGAGCATTTGGTTCATTATTATGCATGACATATGCTGGAACGCCAATGCAGTGAAGCCCGAAATTAGTACTTCCTTTCAGAGTGCGCTGAACACTACATTTACAGTCGCCTTCTACAGCCCAACAAATATGCAACGGCTGAAGATTATATTTCCACTGGCCATTTCATGGATTACAGTAGAATCAAAATACAGGACAGGGGCTCATCCTGTGGCTATTCAGTGACCAAGAAATCTGTGGAAACAATTAGGAGTCAACCTGTTGAATCGAGACGAAGGTTTCCAACTTGACAAATCATGGAAACTCCCATGGCGGTATAATAAGATGAGTTGTGACGTAACAAACCTGAAGCCAGAGATTGTCATATTAGTATGACCACACATTAGCATCTTGTGGAAATATTTTGATAAATAATGCCAGCATGCATCATTTACAGGTGTACTAGTCGTTAGAGTAAAGTGTAAAGGAGTCACATTTCATTTGTAAGTGGTCTCATTCATGTGATATTTTCTTTTACATGCATGAATTTTAGTTGAACTACTTCTTCTGTAGTGGTTTTATTTGTGTCATTTAAGTTAGGATATCCTATCAGTCCAACTCTAAAATCTCTCTTGTGAATGCTGGATACAGGAAAGATAGAAACCAAACAAACCTGGAAAGATATAATCTCAGCATTTTCGGGAAGACAACATTGACCAAGCATCAGTTTCTTCAGTCCATATTAAGGAAAATTCTGGATTACGAAAGCAGCCTTTTCGTATCACATACATCTCTTGTTGACTATTCGGAACGTACAACAAAAAGGAAGTTACAGTAACGAGGCGGAATGCGTCGTATTGCTGTATCTACGTCCGCAAAAAAGGAAAAAAAAAAAATATGGCTCTGAGCACTATGGGACTTAACTTCTGAGGTCATCAGTCCCCTAGAACTTAGAACTACTTAAAACTAACTAACCTAAGGACATCACACACATCCATGCCCGAGGCAGGATTCGAACCTGCGACCGTAGCGGTCGCGCGGATCCAGACTGTAGCGACGTCCGCAACCTTAGTTAAGCGGTCAGTGCAACTGACTGCCATACAGTGAGCCCTAGTTAGATTTCTGTCTGGGTCGGAGATTTCCCTCCTTGGATACTGGGTGTTGAGTTGTCATCATTGCTTCATAATCATCGACAAGCAAGTCGCCCAACGTGGCGTCAATTGAGAAGACTTGCAACTCGGTGGTGACCTTCTCCAGGTGGGGTCTACCTGCCATCAATGACATCCAATCATTTCATTTTTTCACTGGATCAAATGGACAATTAAGACCAGACAGTCGTCTGAAAATGCCTTCCTGATGCTGTATTATGCATAAAAGCAATGTAACAATTACTGTTTAAAACAATTATTGTGTACACAGGATAAAAATTAAGAACAAGAAGCAAATGTCTGCTAATGTTTTGGACAAGCTAACCGTAGCCCCAGCTCCCCTTATTATACCTCCATGGAAAAACCCTCATTTGATGTCTGTGCTCTGAAAGGAATGCTGTTCTAGGTCCTCGCTGCCTGGCATAACAACATATGCCATCCATTTTAATAATTAGCCGCCAAATACTTCGCAAGCAGTCCGAATTCGCTGACTGCGCTTTCTTTGTTTTACTCTTAGAACCCTAAAAATTTATCTATGACGCGCTGTTTGTTACCTACAACGTTATTTTGACGCATGGGCGTTTAGGGTAACACTCATTTCACAAGAGTTTCTGCAAACATGACGTCATTTTCACGTCACACGGAATACGGACAACCACAGGAACTGATATCGACTTTGTGAGAAGGGAGAATTTGAATGTCATTGCTCTTCGTTTCGTTCGCAGCAATTTAAACTGTACTCTTAGGTTCCTGCCTAAACACACACTCGGTAATCGCCAAATATTTATTTCATCCTTCGTTCTCTAATCAGACGGATATGTAAGTAATATCGAATATTTCAGAACATACTCGTATCACATTCATGAGAAAGTCTCAGGACGTGTTAATAACGCTAAAACGAAAGAAAAAATGTTTGCATGAGGTAAGACGAGAACCTACGTCCATCAACTCCATAAACTACGATATTATCAATTACGCAAGCACTTCTTCATGTGATATTGGTGTCCTTTCTTTGTTATCATAATATCTGTTGAAGGCTTATATCGTTGATGGGTTATTAATTGACATTTAATGATAATGCTAACATGTTTGTGATAAATTTTCTGTGCGCTTTTACCTTGAAATGGCGAACTGCAATTTATATTATAATTGTGTTTCATGCTAAATTTGTAAATTATGGATGGTGACAACGCACTCCTTAGAAAGCACTCTTAAACGAGATTATTAACCATAGATAAATTATTACCTTACGTTTCCTTATACCAATAATTATAATAAATCGTACCAAGAAAGGCGTCTTTTTATAAATCTCCAATAGGTGTCCATGAACTCTTATGAGTAGAGCTGGGCAAAAGATATTCGCTTTCAAATGGGCTCGAGATTTCCCGATACGCCGCAGCGTTCGGTACAGTATCGAACTTGTTCAAACAACAACGTGACATTTGACTCTCTCAGAGCGACTGCAATGGATGCGCCAGAAACTATGAACTAGCCACAACAATGAGCTATGGCGTTGCTTAAAATTTACATTTTCATGAAACAATGGAGGAAACAGCTTTGATTCCTCCCACTACTCGTACTGTGTTGGAACAAATCTACGAGTTCTCAAACAGTGCCCGTACATATGGGTATTTAGACACTCATGCCGATCTCTGTATTCTTTTCTTCTCTGTATGCTAATGGCAGTGTCCTGACTGACTCATCATCACCCACCCCAAACAGCTAAGGATAGAAACTCGATTTGTGGAGAAAGTGTAGATGTTATACTGTAGGCGTCGTTTAGGAATGGGTTATCCGAAATTCCACTCCCAAGGGGGTAAAATGGGGGATAAAGGTTTTTTTATGTTTTTTTTTTTTTTTTGAAAGATGTCTCAGTTGCAGCAATTTCGAAATAAGGCCTAAAAAAATGTTATTTTGTATCTCGGTCATAAAGAAAAACGTGTCGCAGCATTTCTGAAAATTCAACCCCTTTGGCGGTGAAACGTGGGTGAGAATTTTTATGGAAGTATTTCACTGTGTAAGCATTTTAGAAGCTAAATCTATGAAAATTTGCAGCTGGCTTCTGTGTTAGAAATAAAACATACGCACATCATGGTTTTTGGAAATTGAATCCCTAAGGGGGTCAAATAGAGGGTGAATGTTTTATGAAAATATTTCACAGCGAAAGCAATATTAAAGCGAAGTCTTTGAAAATTGGTGTTTGGCTTCTCGGCTAGCGATGAAAAAAATATGAAACTGTTTTTGGAATTTCAACCCCGAAGGGTTGAAACACGGTCAGACAGATTCAGTGACTCAATGTCATCCAACCAAAAACAGCTACGGATAGAAGCTTCAAGTTCGGAGATGGTGTGGATCTTGTACTGTGTTCGCCGCTTAAGAAGGCATTGTCCGACGTTCCATTCCTAAGGGAGTGAAATAAGGGATAAAGGATTTTTGAAAGTACGACGCTATTAAGTGGATTTCGAAGCTAGAACTAAGAGAAGTGTTATTTGATTCCTCAGAAAATAAAAAATACGTGTTTCAGCATTTTTGGAAATTCAAGCACTAAGGGGGTAAAACAGTGGGTGAAAGATTATTTGGAAACGAATAATTACTATAGAACTTTTAAGGCGACATCGATGGCAGTTCGTATTTGACTTCTCGGCCAGAAAAAAAAAAAAAAAAACATGTTTCAGTATATCTGGAAATTCCTTAAGGGAGTACAATAGGTGACGAAAATTTTTAGGAAAATATTTCCTTACATTGAAAAAATTTTGAAGCTAAATCTTGTAAATTGGTGTTTCATTTCTCGATGTAAAGAAATATTTGTTATTGGATGACAGTTGCTATGGTAATATCGCCACAGGAACGCAAAAGGCGTAATTAACCCAATCACCTGACCACTTTCAAAGCCCGTGAGTTTCGCGGAGCGCCCCATTCTGCTCTCTCACGATGTCTAATGACTACTGAGGTCGCTGATATGGAGTACCTGTCAGAAGGTGACGGCACGATGCACCTAATATGAAAAAGTATGTTTTTGAGGATGTCCGGATACTTCTGATCACATAGTGTATATGCTGAGAGAGAAGATTAAATAAAACATTTTTTTATTTACTTACTAAAACATGACTGCAACATACGTTGTATGTTTGCATGCAGTAATGTTCGTCTATTAAGATTTTGACGGATGATGCATGCAGTGTTCGTTGTAATAGCAAGAAGATATTTTTATGTGATTTGCTTTCAATTCAACAAGTTTCAGATTTTTTACTGTACATTTACTGTCGAACCTTGCTTCCTGCTGAATTTCATGAAGAGCCCTACAGTTTTTGACGAGTGTGTTTGCGGGTATCAAAATATTTGTCATAAATGACCAAATCTTTTCATGCCATTGACTCAGATGCTTAATTTATTTTACTCCGCCAAGGGACCATATACTTTAGTATTTGACGAACTTTAACCTGACACGTCAACTTGTTCCAGAGAAAACAGGTTCTTAAAAGACGGATAAAAATGACTTTTCGTATCACAGAACAATTTAACAATTTTCGGATTATTTCCTTTACTTGTACTGTGAAATTTTGCTTCGTGCCTAATTTCATAATTGTAGGTCAACGGGAAGCGTCCTGAATGTTCTGTTGAGTGAGTTTTTGAGTATCAAAATACACCAGCTACGTGACACAGAGTATCTTTTGATTACATTCACTTATTAGCCCACATTTCTTACACCGCCAAGGGACCATAGGCCTCAGTATGTGACATGAATCTGAACTTGACACGTCTATCCGTTCCTGACGAGGTGGTTTCTTAACGGTCGGACAGAGAGACGGGCAACAAAACGATCCCATAAGAGTTCCGTTTTTTGAGGCACGGAACCCTAAAAAGCAAAACAGGAAGCAGTTATTGACTAATGTATTACACGGGTAGTAACATATGGCAGCGAGAGACCGACAGTAAATGAGTTAGTGTCACATTGCTGAAGCAGCTCAAAAAGAAATGGAGAGATCAATGTTGGGCTTCACAAAGATAATGGCGATGGTTTTGGTTTGTGGGTTGCTCAACGGCGTGGTTATCAGTGCCCATACAAATTCCCAATCTTTTCAGTCCCTCCATTTTCGGAGTGATGATGAAATGATGAGGACAACACAAACACACAACTACCAGGCGGAGAGAAACCCCGATGCCGCCGAGAATAGAACCCGGGACCCCTTGATCCAGAGGAAGCAGTGCTGACCATTAGACCACGAGCTGCACCAGGCTACAGAAAGAAATACAGAAAGAAAGCAGTTGGTACCAGATGATGAACAAAGGGTAGTGATATAAATTGAAGAGTGAATTTCTTGCAACAGCAGCGATCTGTTCATGTCGTTTGAAAAATTCACAGCAGTTGCTCAAAACAAGTACTGGATTCGAGCCCAGTTTACCAAACGTAGGCAGGAGGAAGACCACTAGAGAGATGGGATAGAAACTGAAGGAAGGCAGCCTAATTCAGTCAGCAAAGGAAGGCTCAAGATTAACAGAAATGGAAGAATCTGCTGGATCGGATGTTGCACGCCAACTCAAAGAGGCCACATCACCAAGTGATCGAACTGGCTGACGACAATGATAATGATGATCATGATCCCATTTTATTAATGGGCAGCTCCATTTTGTTTTGTATCCTCTAGGGGCTCGCTTCACACTATTGTGCCATGGGGACTCCAATTTAGCAGGACTGCAAAAACAGAAAAATCTATTCCGTATATATGCAGACTGAAGCAATGAATGGAAATTTTTACCAAGGCTGTCCACCTGGTTAGCTAAGTACTTACGTGCTTGTCTCCCATGCACCAGGCCCGGGTTTGGTTCCCGGCCAGGTTGGAGATTTTCTCAACCCGTGGACTGGGTGCTGTGTTGTCTGCATCATCATTTCATCCTCATCACCGGTACCCGAGTAACCCAATGTGGCGTCTACTGAATTAAGACTCGCACTCGGCGGCCGAACTTCCTCAGATGGGGCCCCCTGGCCAGCAATGCCATACACTCATTTAATTTTTATTACTTTCAGCCATAATGGCTGTGTTTGCGAACCGTGACTGTGTGCGGTAATTATTTCAAGTTTCTGCTACCAGTCACTTTTTATTTTATGCTTAATCTAACATAATGCAACGCGTTTCGAACATGTTCTGTTCATCTTCAGGCGTTTATACATACATAGATAAATGTTACTTAAAAATAAACTGTCTTAGATTAATCTAGAACAATTTTTCCACTGTTTTCTACTGTAGCTACTGGTGTGGCCTTTGGGGGGAAGGAGTGGTGGCAGTGTATGACTTCTGCTGGTTTTCTTCTTTGTGGTTGACAATGTGTATCGCAGCAATTTCATCATCTTGCTGCTTCACTTGCATCACTGGTGCAATGGCGGAGCTCTTGATTGACATTACACTATTGCACATTATATTTTGTCACTGATTCCCAACGTAATTCACTGCAAAAATTGCTTCGATGTCATACACACAACACAAGATGGCGGACTGTAACATGTAAGTCTGTATCGACTATCGAGGTTTTGTATCGATTTCTTGGTACTGACAGATTTGTAGTCAATTATTTACATGGCAATCTTTTCGTGATTCGCTACTGAGGAAATTTAGAGAACCAGCATTTGAGGCTGACTGCAGTACAATTTTACTGCCGCGAACTTACATTTCGCGGAAAGACCACAAAGATAAGAGAGATTAGAGCTCGTACAGAGGCATATAGGCAGTCATTTTTCCCTCGTTCTGTTTGGGAGTAGAACGGAGAGAGAAGATGTTAGTTGTGGTACGAGGTACCCTCCGCCACGCACCGTATGGTGGATTGCGGAGTATGTATGTAGATGTAGTGGCAAAATATAATGTGCAATAGTGTTATGTCAATCAAGAGCTACGCCATTACAGCAGTGATGCAAGTGCGGCAGCAAGATGATGAAATTGCTGTGATACACATAGTCAACTACAAAGAAGAAAACCAGCAGAAGACATCACTGATTTCGATTTCAAGCCATACACTGCCCCACTCGTTCCCCACAAATGCCACACCAGTAGCTACAGTACAAAGCAATGGACAAAGTGTTCTAGATTAATCTAGCTTAAGACTGTTTATTTTTAAGTAACATTTCTCTATATATGTATGTACGTGTGTATAAACGCCTGAAGATGAACAGAACACGTTTGAAACGCCTTGCATTATGTTAGATTAAGCGTAAAATAAAAAGTGACTGGTAGCAGAAACTTGAAATAAATAATATTCATTTCATTTTCTGTACCAAAGCCTGGGTTCGAACCTGGGTCTTCTGCTCACTAGCGTGATGTGCTAACCACTACACCACCCTGGCACAGTGGCTTTACCTACCTCCCCAATAAATGACAATTTCGACCGAAAAGGGAGCCAGGCAAGGGTAGTCCGTGCCAGGGTGGCGCAGTGGTTACCACATCATGCTAGTGAGCCGAGAGACCCAGGTTCGAAACCAGGCCCTAGTACAAATTTTCATTTGTCGCTTCAGTCTGCATATATACAGCATAGATGTCTGAAACTTGTAAATGTCTCTCGAACATAGTTTCATTTGAGAGAAATAAATCATGTAACTTTATTTATCTAGGTGGTAATTAAACTTTTAGTAACACCATTCCTAGAACCAGATTACAGGTGATCTTAGGTTATGTTTAATGGTTATGTAGAGATGATAACATTAGCAGATGATAGGAAAAGTTGGTGGACAACATCAAAACTTGTCTAAACACTATTGGCTTAAGGGGGGGTTATGACGTGAAACGGGCCGACTTGGATCAGGAGAGGCACTACAGGACGTTTTAATTTCCACTGTCTTACCTTTACAAATAAATTCATAAGACTTTGTTAGCGTGACCAGGAATGATTCAGGATTCCCACTCATAGCAGAGGAAGTTCAAAAACATAACAAAACGAATTTTTTTTTCAGGTGAAATTTCATCCTTTTGTCACTTGGTATTGGCTGCATTTGTTGCTGTAGGTACACTTTTCTTCACAAGTAAGAGAGATTCTTCGATGAATTTTGCACAGCATACATCCATACTTACGTGTGTGTGAAACTCTAGAATTTCCCAAATCTGTTAAAAACAGTGGTAAAAATTGAGAGAATTAACTATAAAATTCGAGTTTTCTCTAAAGACGAAGTTTAAAACGTAACAGCCCATTCATTTTTCCATAGATTAAATAAATTCTAGAGTTTCATACGCCTGTAAGTATGGTTTGTAAGCTGGGCAAAATTCATAGAAGAATCTCTCTTACTTATGAAGAAAAGTGTACCTATAGCAACAAATGCAGCCAACAGTAAGTGAAAAAAAATCATGAAATTTCACATTTAAAAAATATTATTATTTCGTGTTTTTGAACTTCCACGGCTATGAGTGTGAATCCTGAATCCTTCCCGGTCATGCTGACAAAGTTTTATGAATTTATTTGTAGAAGTATAGACAGTGCAAATTGAAATGTCCTGTGGTGCCTCTCCTTCTCGAAGTCGGAACGTTTGACGTCCTAACTCCCTTTAAAAAAAAAATTGAGAGCGAAATGTAACTGGCGCACAGCTCATCCGCCCCTATGACAAACCCGGGTAGGGGACACCTTGCTGACCGACCAGCCAGCACAAACGCCGCGTACGTCCTCCCCCTCCCTCCCCCCCCCCCCCCCACCGCGGTCTGCTCGTGCCCGCATCCATCACTACTCCTTCCTCGCCCCCCCCCCCCTCCCCCCATCATACACACACAAACACATCACGTCAGGCCCCTGGTGATCCGACAGACGCCATACGGCGGCGATCACCGCTCCCTGACCGCAACACGTGTGGCGACCCTTCCATGTTTTATCGCCTGCTCGTAAATGCTGTCCGGGGGCACCGTGTGTGGTGTCCGTCGCTGCCTCGTCACGCACCGGTGTCCATTCTGTGATACGCACGCTGCAGCACAGGACGCTGTTGTCTTAAACACATGTTCACCCCTACCATTCTCTCATTCTCCTCTCAGTCGCTTGTTGAGGTCGTCAATATGCACTGCCTGAGCGAAAGTATCCCAATACCCGTGTGTAATGTGGTTTTTTTTTTGGTCATCAGTCTACTGACTGGTTTGATGCGGCCCGCCACGAATTCCTTTCCTGTGCTAAACTCTTCATCTCAGAGTAGCACTTGCAACCTACGTCCTCAATTATTTGCTTGACGTATTCCGATCTCTGTCTTCCTCTACAGTTTTTGCCCTCTACAACTCCCTCTAGTACCATGGAAGTCATTCCTGTTGTGAATTGGCAGGAGCCAATTCACGGAGTTTGGAGGTAGCCGAAAGGCACGCGTTTAAGCTCACGTAGGCGTGAGGTCTGGAAAATGACAAGGAATTATAGTAGCCAAAAATAGTACATAGCTTCTGGAATACTTAACTTTAATCCATAATTGGAGAACATCGCTCTTGATGATACATAATTACGATCTCTATATAAACTGGTAATGGCGCCTTGCTAGGTCGTAGCAAATGACGTACCTGAAGGCTATGCTAACTACCGTTCGGCAAATGAGAGCGTATTTGTCAGTGTAGCTTCGCTAGCAAAGTCGGCTGTACAACTGCGGCGAGTGCTAGGACGTCTCTCTAGACCTGCCGTGTGGCGGCGCTCGGTCTGCAATCACTGACAGTGGCGACACGCGGGTCCGGCGTATACTAACGGACCGCGGCCGATTTAAAGGCTACCACCTAGCAAGTGTGGTGTCTGGCGGTGACACCACAATTCCCTCATGTCTTAGCAGATGTCCTATCATCCTGTCTCTTCTCCTTGTCAGTGTTTTCCACACATTCCTTTCTTCTCCGACTCCGCGTAGAACCTCCGCATTCCTTACCTTATCAGTCCACCTAATTTTCAACATTCGTCTATAGCACCACATCTCAAATGCTTCGATTCTCTTCTGTTCCGGTTTTCCCACAGTCCATGTTTCACTACCATACAATGCTGTACAATGCTGTACTCCAGACGTACATCCTCAGAAATTTCTTCCTCAAATTAAGGCCGGTATTTGATATTAGTAGACTTCTATTGGCCAGAAATGCCTTTTTTGCCATAGCGAGTCTGCTTTTGATGTCCTCCTTGCTCCGTCCGTCATTGGTTATTTTACTGCCTAGGTAACAGAATTCCTTAACTTCATTGACTTCGTGACCATCAATCCTGATGTTAAGTTTCTCGTTGTTCTCATTTTTACTACTTCTCATTACCTTCGTCTTTCTCCGCTTTACTCTCATTGACAACTAGATGCTACGAGGAGCTAAGACGTCAGTACAAAGTGATTTTGTGTGTGTGTTGTAGTGACCCTTTTTTCTATCCCGACTTCCGTATCTTGCATGAACGTAGGAATGTTAATTTATCTATACATTGACTGGTATTGAGGGGTTTTGTTTTATCCCGGCTAGTTCTTAAATTAACCGCAGTGAGTCACTACACGTAATGTCTTCCCAGTTATGAAGGAAAAAACCATAAGTAAATTAATATTAGTGTTTTCAATACATTCTCGTCCACTTGTTTCAGTTACTAGTCTACATTTTATTCTTGGTGAAAATCACGTAACCTAATTATTTATGAACCTAAATCGAAGTAAAGTTCAAGACGAATAGTCAGTTTCAAACTAACACCTTATTTTATTTAACAATAATTATTAATAAATCAGTTCATTCACACGATCGCATTCAAAGGGGTCTTTGAATAAGTATCTAATCTGGAATCCCGTCAATATCAGAGATACTAAACAATGTTCTATCACTTTCGATAAAAAGATTGTTCCCGTTTAATATCCATAAACTGCTACGAACTATGATTACTAGTCGCGTGAAGTAAAGCTTTTCCACTATCACAATACAAAGTCCGAATCTGTCCAAAAATCGTTATTTCCGTAAAATATTTAAATCTGCACACGAAGTGACAAAGTCAGACAGATTATTGATCACCTCCCTGTTCCTCTAATATCACAAAAGTTCTAATTCTGATCTGAAATTAATGCTTCCCAAAAAACAATCTCGTCGCGATTTATTCTTGCGCCCTGGTTTAATAAAGCTCCTCTTGTTGCTTCCTAAAGCTGTACGTCCTAATTGACTTCGAACAGACTAGAGGATAGAGACTAGAGTATCATAATTGCATTGTATGTCTATTTATACTTTAGTAAACGCTATCTTCGGTGTTCAAAACCTACGTTCTGTGACTATAATATTGATTTTCTCATACATAAGAATAACTAATAATTTAACCATTGCTATAGTTTTTCCCCCCTCCCATGCTTCTAAAATTTATGATTAAAATTATTTTCTTTTTCTATTATTTTTCTACTATAAATTTCCCTCTATTTGTCTCTTATTTCTATTTCGTAAATTACTACTTGTGGAGGGGCTTGGGACATTTTTTGAATTTATATTTCGAGGGCATGGGAGCTAATTTGGGAGCTATTTTGGTTTATTAACACCGAGAGGCGTTGTAGGTGTTACAATGTGTGTGTGTGTGTGTGTGTGTGTGTGTGTGTGTGTGTGTGTGTTTTACCAGTGAAGAAGGAGTAACAGCAGAATGGATCAATCATGAGAGCTCAGTAACTTCGAACTTCGACTAGGCATTACATGTCATCTGAGAATTAAATTTATCAGGGACATTTCAACCCTTCCAAAGTCGTCCACGTCGACTGTTTGTGACATGACTGAAGTGAAAAGACGACGAACAGCTACAACTAAACCAAGACAAGGCAGACCACTTGTATCGACGGGCAATGACTGTAGATCATTGCAGAGGATGGTTGTAAAACATGGTTTGAAACTAGGGTAGTGGAACACCCTTGAATTCCAAAGTACTGCATCAGCAAGCACGATGACTGTGCATAGGGAGTTACATAGTATGGGCTACAATGGTCAAGTAGCTCCTCATGAGACACACATTTCTGCAATCACTGTCAAGTGATGCCTTAGGCTGTGTACAGAGCGACGCTACTGCAAGACAAGGACGTGCAAGGGAATCATTTGGAGTGACGAATAACGCTAAACTCTGTGGCGAGGGTGCTCGTAACACTGTGCTAACGCACCCTGTCGTAAGGCAGAAGCTCTGGGATAGTGGTTGGTAGACAATAACATTCGAGATGTGGAGTGACCTGCCAACAGTCCCGACCTCATCCCAATGGAACACTTTTTGGGTGCGTTAGAACGCCGGCTCCTCTCCAGACTCCAGTGTCCAATATCACAACCTTCCCTGGATTCTGTATTTGCTTACAGCAGCTAATAGTAGTTTGTTAGAAGCTAGATGCACACTTCCGGTAGATTCGATTAAAAAGGAGGAAAACGAAAGAAACAGAAGAATTAAAAACACATCTTGAAGTGGATAAGACGTATATTATGTTAGTATTCACGTAACAAAGACTTATATTGTAAATGGCTGTGCACCTGGCATTGGCCAGGTAAGTATTTATTACAATCTTCTGTTAGTCCATCTCCTACTTCCCCATCTTTCTTTCCATCTCATTCTTCACCTCCTCCATCCCCTACTCCATGTCCATGTCCTCTACCTATACTCTCTGTCCATGTCCTCGATCCCCCACACTCTTCACATGTCCTCCACCCCCACTCTGTCCAATTCCCCCCTCACCCCTCTATGACCACCCTCTCCACCCCCCACACTTTGCCTACCTTCTCCTAGCGGCCCCTCTGTCCGCCTCCTTCCTCCTCGCTGCCTGTCAATCTCCCACTCCCCACTTCTCACTTCACATTATCACACTCACCACCATAGGACGATGGTGGTTCGTAGCCCTGCACTATTTCCTTTCCAGATTGTAACTAATATGTATAGCAAATTTGATTAAAATCGTTCCAGGGGTTTAGGATGAACCTTTTACCCATAGCTTTGATCACATATGCGTACCTCTAATACAGTGCTGGCCATTAAAATTGCTACACCAAGAAGAAATGCAGGTGATACGCGGGTATTCATTGGACAAATATATTATACTAGAACTGACATGTGATTACGTTTTCACGTAATTTGGGTACATAGATCCTGAGAAATCAGTACCCAGAACAACCACTTCTCGCCGTATAACGGCCCTGATACGCCTGGGCATTGAGTCAAACAGAGGTTGGATGGCGTGTACAGGTACAGCTGCCCATGCAGCTTCAACACGATACCACAGTTCATCAAGAGTAGTGACTGGAGCACTGTAATGAGCCAGCTCTTCCGCCACCATTGACCAGACGTTTTCAATTGGTGAGATATCTGTAGAAGGTGCTGGCCTGGGCAGCAGTCGAACATTTCCTGTATCCAGAAAGGCCCGTACAGGACCTGCAATATGCGGTCGTGCATTATCCTGCTGAAATGTAGGGTTTCGCATTGATCGAATGAAGGGTAGAGCCGCGGGTCGTATCACACCTGAAATGTAGCGTCCACTGTTCAAAGTGCCGTCAGTGTGAACAAGAGGTGACCGAGACGTGTAGCCAATGGCACCCCATACCATCATGCCGGGTGGTACGCCAGTATGGCGATGACGAATACACGCTTAAAATGTGCGCAAACCGCGATGTAGCCAAACACGGATGCGACCATCACGCTGCTGTAAACAGAACCTGAACTCATCCGATAAAATGACGTTTTGCCATTCGTGCACCCACGTTCGTCGTTGAGTACACCGTCACAGGCGCTCCTGTCTGTGATGCAGCGTCAAGGGTAGCCGCAGCCACGGTCTCTGAGCTCATAGTCCAGGCTGCTGCAAACGTCGTCAAACTTTTCGTGCAGATGGTTGTCGTCTTGCAAACGTCCCCATCTGTTGACTCAGGGATCGAGACGTGGCTGCACGATCCGTTACAACCATGCGAATAAGATGCCTTTCAACTCGACTGCTAGTGATACGAGGCCGTTGGGATCCAGCACGGCGTTCCGTATTACCCTCATGAACCCATCGATTCCATATTCTGCTAACAGTCATTGGATCTCGACCAACGCGAGCAGCAATGTCGCGATACGATAAAAAGCAATCGCTATAGGATACAATCCTACCTTTATCAAAGTCGGAAACGTGATGGTACGTATTTTTCCTCCTCACACGAGTCATCACAGCTACGTTTCACCAGGCAACGCCGGTCAGCTGCTGTTTGTGTATGAGGAATCGGTTGGAAACTTTCCTCATGTCAGCACGTTGTAGGTGTCGCCACCGGCGCCAACCTTGTGTGAATGCTCTGAAAAGCTAATCATTTGCGTATCATAGCATCTTCTTCCTGTCGGTTAAATTTCGCGTCTGTAGCAAGTCATCATTGTGGTGTAGTAATTTTAATGGCCAGTAGTGTATATTTCACCTATACGTTAACACATTTCACACGTATCTGTCCCATATTTCATCTCTACGTCAAGCGAATTTCCTTCTGCGGTTTCACTTTCAGTATAACATATGTAGAT
Organism: Schistocerca piceifrons; assembly: GCF_021461385.2. NCBI lineage: Eukaryota > Metazoa > Arthropoda > Insecta > Orthoptera > Acrididae > Schistocerca > Schistocerca piceifrons. The sequence continues at coordinate 115,748,112 of NC_060147.1, read as the reverse complement.
ATAAAAGAAAAAACTAAAGCCCTTCTTTTGGTTGACTCCTGGACAGCCAATAGAGATGACGCACTGTACAACTCCACTTTCCTGAAGGAGTTGAATTAATCAAGAAGCTGATTTCAGCAAAGTGCACAGCCACTGTGCAACCTACCAATGTTCTCTTCTTCTGTCCATACAAAAATTTTGGTAAATTTATCATAGATACTATTATGGTATCTTCTGGCAATGGCAGAGACACAACTTCTGACGCCTTCAATCGTTTGCGTATTCCCAGTTCTCGGCTGCACGATTTCCAGCTTAATCAAAATTTCATTCTTTCAATAAGGCTACACCAGAGTCTTTGCCGGTGTACTTCAAACACCTTTGGAGTACTGCTTCGAAGGAGGACTAACGGAAGCGTGTTTCGATAACAACTGTGATCAATCTGCTTTCATCATCAAATGTGTACACTGCCATAAATGTCTATGCACTGGTCATACTGCTGTTGACTTGCATAGTTTTTGCCTCTGATACTGTCGTCAAGTAAGTAAATTCCGTCGTATAACGTTTCCTGTCAAATTATTGACTGCTACCTTAGCGCCTGCTAATCGCTCACGTACACTGGGTGGTCTGCAGAGGGGTTTTTGCTTTTATTTAATCGAGTATTTGTGTTTTTCACAAACTGCAACAGCTTCTAAGCTTTTGATAGTAATTAAGTCTATATAAGCATGGACTTTTGCGAAGGCACTTCTGGCCAAAAAGCGATTCTGGTAGATGGAGTCCAAAGTTTTTGTTAATCATGCCTCTTGCGTTCTTGTGGAAGTATTTCCACAGCAACATCATCATTTTACTCCCTTAGGGGGTTGAATTTCCACAAATACTGAAACACATATTTTTCTATTTCTAATAATAATTTTCAAAGACTGAGCTTTAGTAATACTTTCGCAATAAAATATTTTCATAAAACGTCTCACCCCTATTTCATCCCATTAGGGGATGAAATCCCAGAAACAGTGACAGAGAAGCCAAATATAAATGTTCATAGATTTAGCTTCATAAATGCTTGCACAATAAAATATTTCCATAAAAACTTTCGTCCCCGTTTCAGTCCCATAGAGGTTAATTTAGAAAAATAGTTAAGTATGTATTCTTTATTTCTCAGAAGCAAATTTTAAATTTTCTTAGATTTATCTTTAAATATGCTTTCATAATGAATATTTTCACAAAAAGTCTCATCCCCTATTTCACCCCCTTAGGGCTTCGACTTCAAAAGACACTGGAACACTTATTTTTTTGTAACTGAGAAGTGAAATACCAATGTTCAAAGACGTAGCTTTAACAATACATTAGTAGTACTCTGATAATAATATTGTATATGAAAGTTTTCACCGCTATTTCACGCTAATAGTGTTAAACTTCCAAAAATGCTGAAATAAATATTTCTTTATTTCTGACTGAAAAGCCAAACACCAATTTTCTTAGGTCCAGATTCAAAATTGCCTTAATAGCGATGTTTTAAAAAAATTTCCTATTTCAGCCCATTAGGATTGGAATTCGGAAGATAACCTTCTTAAACGACGCTTACAGTATAAGATCCACACCTTCTCCAAAGTTTCTATCCTCAGCGGTTAGGACTGGGCGAAGGTAAGTCAGTCAGTCAGTGAGGACGTCGCCTTTTATATATAAATACACTACGTGACCGAAAGTATCCGGACACGCCAAAAAACATACGTTTTTCGTATTAGCAGCATTGTGCTGCCACCTACTACCAGGTACTCCATATCAGCAACCTGAGTAGTCATTAGACATCATGAGAGAGCATAATGGGGTGCTTCGCGCAACTCACGGACTTCGAACGTGGTCAGGTGATTGGGTGTCACTTGTGTCATACGTCTGTAAGCGAGATTTCCACACTCCTAAACATCCCTACGTCCACTTTTTCCGATGTGCAAGTGAAGTGGAAACGCGAAGGGAAACGTATAGCACAAATGCGTTCAGGCCGATCTCGTCTGTTGACTGAAAGAGACCGCTGACAATTGAAGAGGGTTGTAACGTGTTATAGGCGGACAACCTATCCAGACCGTCCACAGGAATTCCAAACTGCATCAGCATCCACTGCAGGAACTATGACAGTTAGGCGGGAGGTCAGAAAACTTTGATATCATTGTCGAGCGGCTGCTCATAAGCCACACACCACGCAGGTAAATGTCAAACGACGCCTCACTTGGTGTAAGGAGCGTATACATTAGACGAGTGAACAGTGTAAAAACGTTGTGTGGAGTGACGAATCACGGTATACAATGTGGCGATCCGATGGCAGGGTGTGGGTATGGCGAATGCCCGGTGAACGTCATCTGCCAGCGTGTGTAGTGCCAACAGTAAAATTCTGAGGCGGTTGTGTTATGGTGTGGTCGTGTTTTTCATGAAGAGGGCTTGCACCCGTTGTTTTGCGTGGCACTATCACATCAAAGGCCTACAATGATGTTTTAAGCACCTTCTTGTTCCACACTGTTGAAGAGCAATTCGGTGATGGCGACCGCATCTTTCAATACGATCGAGCACCTGTTCATAATGCACGGTCTGTGGCGGAGTGGTTACACGACAATAACATCCCTGTAATGGACTGGCCTGCACAGAGTCCTGACCTCAATCCTACAGTACACGTTTGGGATGTTTTGAAAAGGTGACTTCATGACAGCCCTCACCGACCGACATCGATACCTCTCCTCAGTGCAGCATTCCATGAAGAATGGGCTGACATTCCTCGAGAAACCTTCCAGCACCTGACTGAACGTTTGCCTGCAAGAGTGGAAGCTGTCACCAAGGCTAATGGAGGGCCAACACCATTCCAGCGTTACTGATGGAGGGCGCCACGAACTTTTAAGTCATTTTCAGCCAGGTGTCCGGATACTTTTGATCACGTAGTGTATTTGGCTCAAATAATAGCTTTGTGAAATAAATAATTCATATTTACAACATTCTCGTCGTAGCTTTGACGCCTGATATCTCGTGTTCAAAGATGCCCTAACAGCCACGATTTTTATGGTGTACTGGAGAGTGGTCATGTCATTTTGATTTTTGTGTTATCGATGTACACAAGAGAGAGAGAGAGAGAGAGAGAGAGAGAGAGAGAGAGAGAGAGAGAGAAAAGAGCCAGTTACGTTACCATTAAGCAATCTTTAGTCTTGTCGTGACACATTCTTCACTTCTACGCAGTCTGATGCAATCATAGTTGAAGTGTGGTAGGTGATGGACGTATTTGGTAGTGCTGTGTTGATTTGTGTCTGTTAGATGAAGAAAGACTGATTGTAAAGGACAGCAAGCATTAATAAAATGTGTATATCAGAAAGCAAAGAGAACATAAATTTTTTGAAGAGAAATAGTTCGAGGTGAGACTGCGGTACTGCGTACCTAATTTGTTGGAAAGGTAACTGTTAGCTGGTTAACCTTGTTCACTTGCTCAGAGCTGAGAGAAAGGCCGCCCCCCTTCCCTGAGTCACGCATTAACATGTCAACTGATTAAGCTATTCGGTTAATATAGAAATTCTGTGTTAACATTGTTCCCTTATTAAATCGTTGTCCACTTTGTTAAACATAGTACTGTCCAGACCAATGTTACATTTGAAGTTCAGCGAAATTTTACTCCGTCTTTTTGAATACATACTTAATTCTAATATCGGCATCTTGGAATATTAGATCATAGAAATAGTTATTCTTCCCATCCCAGAGTTTATCTTTACGCATTACTACATTTCAACATGTGGTATGGAACAGTGTAAATGTAATTTCGAAATTTTATTTAGAATTAGTTATTTAGTTTAGTCGATGCCTGCTTGCTGTTGTGGTTTCGAGAAATCTGCAACAATATTGTCAAGACGCGAGGTAAATGGAGATGTCGATTAGGGCCAGATGATTGCTTTACTAAATGGCTCAAATGGCTCTGAGCACTATGGGACTTAACTTCTGAGGTCATCAGTCGCCTAGAACGTAGAACTAATTAAACCTGACTAACCTAAGGACATCACACACATCCATGCCCGAAGCAGGATTCAAACCTGCGACCGTAGCGGTCACGCGGTTCCAGAGTGAAGCGCCTAGAACCGCACGGCCACACCGATTGCTTCACTCCAGTTGTGCATTTAATATAAAAGCGAGTTGTATTCAGATCAGTTACAGTTCAGTTCAAATTAGGTTGAAAGGTTAGCATACGAGTTTCAGGTGGATAACTGTTTGTGGTCTCGCGTCCGTCTGCCGTCGTAATTTAATATATTATTATTGTTATTATTATTTTTTGATTGTTGCCGACTTACGTGGTGGGCCTTAATAAAAATGATACTTTATTCAATTTTGATTTACAATTAGATGCTTTTGTCAAGTTCTCCTTTTTAACAATATTAAATTTAAATTATTTGTTATGTTAATGAATGTTAGACTCGCTGAATCTTAAAACATGAGCATATAAGCTGAACAATGTAATAAACTTTTCATATTAATTTCCTCGTCTAGTCAGCTCACTTTAAAGCAAAAGATCTTTAGTTATTAATTACAATTGCGGCCCACACACGCGCGAGAGTATTTCTTCTTACCTCCGTTAACCATTGCATTGTAGTCGGAGTCCTGGCTCTGGCTGTCGGCTACGCTAATGAAAATTAGAATCTTAAAGCTACGTATTTTCTGCAACTTCGTGCGGCTGTGGAGAAAAATTAATATTATGTTAATAGCGGGCGAGTATTTCGCTTCCGCTAATTTTTCGTAAGTTAATTTCGCCACGTAATGGCGTCGTTGGCTGCATCGGCCGCTGCGATTGTTGGACTGTAAATTACTCGAATGCAGGTTAATTCAAGGAAGGCGGACATGAAATCGGGATCACCTCTTACATATTAAACGTGCAGAATAACATTAAATGAATATATTACATTTGCCAGCACTCGCAAGATGTCCGTCTATATACAATCAAGACAAGAGAAGAAGTGAAGACTGTAGTGACGTAACAAGACTGTTACGCCACACGGTAGTAGCCAAAAGAAAGGCACGCTAGACTAATGCGGTAGCCGATAGTGCACGGCATACAGCAGACGGGCGTGAAGTCTGGAACATGAGAACTTATAAATGAATACGAAGAAAAGTATGTAGATGCTTTTTACTTATCTTTTCTTTATTCCTTGGAATACATCGCTCTTGAATACTAGTAAGCTATAGGCACTGATACAATTGGCTCCTTGCTAGTTCGTAGCCATTAACTTCTGATGGCTATTCTGTCTCTCGGCTAATGAGAGAGAAAGGCTTCATACAACTGGGCGATAGCTAGGTTCGCGTACAACTGGGCGGTAGCTTGGTTCTCGTACAACTGGGGGCGAGTTCTCTCTCGTATCACGAGACCTGCCTTGGTGGTGGCGCTAGGTCTGCGATCACAGTGGCGACACGCGGGTCCGACATGTACTACATGGACCGCGGCCGATTTAAACTACCACCTAGCAAGTGTGGTGTCTGGCGGTGACACCACAAAGACGACTAAAAAAATTAACAAAAGAGCGTATCTTGTCGTCTCTTTAGATCACTTTGTTATATTTCTTTGCATTCGAAACTTAGACAGAGAAATTATTGTTTTACAGCTACGTGATAAAAATATATTATTCAATTTCTAAATGTCTCTTCTTTATAAATACTGTTTTTTAAGTCTTTTCGTAATATAGCACTAGGGACGCTATAGTGGGTACATAACTTTCATAATACGTAGAGTTTTATGGAGTGGGAGGTAAAATTCGGCTAAATTTCAGACAGAAACGAAAGTAGTGGGGAGTTTACAGTGTATATATTGTTCTATTAACTACACTATGTATGAATATGATTTGTGCGACAACATATCGTGACCTTCCCTTGTAAGTGTGAAGGCTAAACTACAAAAACAGCGTAAAAGGATTTAGAATGTTCTGCGGCGCTCCGAGAGGAACAGTTTTCCACTAGTATTGCTTGTGATCGTACTTCTGTTGATAAAAATTGGTGTAGTACTGACATCAGATGTTTTCCATAGCGAAGGAACCACCTGGCCACTTTGGTGTGTCGCCTCGGATGACTCAACCTACATTCTCCCCAGCTCCTCCCGTCGTGCGCCTACCGCCGGTTGCTGCTTTCGTGCTTTCCGCTAGCGCGTCAGTAACCGAGACAACGTAAACACTTCGCCTTCCGCTCACCGGAACAGGGTCAAAAATAAGAACAGGACGCTGCTGGTATTAGCTAGGTAAGCGTTTCCCCAAACCCCCTTCCCCAGAACAGCTAGCGGAATGGGCTGCAACAGGAAACAAAGAGGAAAATGGGATTTTCCGTATTCACTTCGTTCCTTACTCGGAAAACCAGCCGGCGCTTCTGAAGAAAAGTTGGAAAGAATGTAGCACTTGGAAGGACAGGCTAGAGCCACAGTAAACAAGGTATGGAAACTCATGTTTACGAGCGAGCGAGGTGCTGCAGTGGAAAGCACACTAGACTCGCATTAGGGAGGACGACGGTTCGAACCCGCGTTCCGTCATCCTGATTAAGATTTTCCGTGATTTCTCTATATCGCTTTAGACAAATTCTGGGTTGGTTCCTTTGAAAGGGCACGGCAGATTTCCTTCTCCATGCTTCCCTAATCCGAGCTTGTGCTCAATCTCTAATGACATCGTTGTCGACGCGACTTTAAACATCAATCACCAATCTCCTCCTCCTCCTCCTCCCCCTCCCCCCCTCCCCCCCTCCACCTCCCCCTCCCCCCCCCTCCTCGTGTTTACGAAACTGAGGTTGTAGAACCACTTCAGCGTACGTCGGTATCCCAGACTTCACATTATCGACCGCCAGTTGTCTCCGTTCCCATAACCACAAAATATCGTAAGGTAGTTCTGTCAGTTAAAATCCACTGAATATTCAGCAGCTTTTGTATTTTTAATTTGGACGTTCAGGAAAGTATTTTCTACAGTACTAGAAAGTAAATTTATTTCTCTCTTAGAGGAGAAAATGGGAATTGAGAACTTCGTAATTTTGAGCATCTTTTGGATTTGCAGTTCTTGTACTTCTCCCGCGTTTGCAGTTAAAATTATTGAATATGGGTCCCGTGTTTTACGCAAACTATTGTTTTTTTTTTTCCTTTTTGCCCAAACATGTTTCAGCACCTCTGTGCCATCATCTGTGAGTTTTGTTTATTGGACAAGTGTAAAACTGAAGAAATTTTAGGTTGTAACTAATCTAACAAAATGAGGCATACAGGCAGTTTTTGCTCTTTCCTTGATTTAATATTATTTGGTTTTTCAGGACTATCTGTAAAGTGTCCTGCAATGATATAGCTTGTCATCTGCAAGCCAGACGATGTAAATGTGAATTTTATCAGCGAGCTGACCTCTCACTTGATTTTTCGAAAGACATGATTTCGGTGTGGCAACATATTTAGTGTATTTGTTCGTTATTACGTTTTGTTGTGACTGACCCTTCTTCTTTCTTGTTCCGAGGGCACTGCACACACATTAAATGTACTTTGCGTATTTTCGGTTTTGCAATTGCTTTTCCATAAACATGGTGTAAACGATGCTGTGGTGTGTCCAAATACCGTCAGTGTTGATTTGTTTCCGAGTGAATTTGGAGCAGAATTTGAATTTTGCTTACTTTTTTCCTCTCTTTTTCTGTGTGGTAAACAAGTTTTTAATGTATACACCGCACTCTGGAAAGACATTTAGCGCCAAACTCACTCGGAAACAAATGAACGCCGACGAGGTTAGGACACACAACGCCGTAAACACGGCGTTTTCCGAAGAGAAAAAGCGATTGCGAAATAGAAAATAAGTAAAGTACGGTTAGTGTGTGCGTGTGTGTAGTACCCTCGGAACGAGAAAGAAGAAGGATCAGTCAAAAATGGTTCAAATGGCTCTGAGCACTATGGGACTCAACTGCTGAGGTCATTAGTCCCCTAGAACTTAGAACTAGTTAAACCTAACTAACCTAAGGACATCACAAACAACCATGCCCGAGGCAGGATTCGAACCTGCGACCGTAGCGGTCTTGCGGTTCCAGACTGCAGCGCCTTCAACCGCACGGCCACTTGGGCCGGCAAGGATCAGTCACAAAAAAACTTGAGTAATAACAACTAAGTACACTCAACATGTTGCCACATACGAAATCATGCTTTTCAAAAAAAAAAAATTCTAGGGATAGCTTAACTCGCTGATAAAATTCACGTTAACCATCGTTTGGTTTGCGGATGACATACTACCAGTGCAGGACACCATACAAATAGTCCTGCAAAACCGTATGATGTACATTCAAGACAAGAGCAAATACGAGCAAAACCTGCCTTTAGGCCTTATTTTGTTACATCAGTTACAACCTAAAATACGTTCACTTTTACCGTTGCCCACTGATGATGGCACAAAGGTGCTAGAACATGTTTGAGTAATAAGAAAACACAGTGTTTTGCATAAAAGGCGGAACCTGTATCCAACCATTCGTAATTTTTACAGGTTTAAATAAGCTATCTGGCAAAGTTGAAGCATCAGAAGACGTGGTCAAATGTCAATGTAACTTAGCAGACGTACACACCACCGGTAGATATGTAGATGATTAGAAATTTTGGAAATTTGTGGTAAGTTCCTACGGCACCAAACTGCTGAGGTCGGCTTACACACTACTTAAACCACCTTACGCTAAGGACAACATACGAGTATACACCCACGACCCAGGGAGGACTCGAACCTCCGACGGGATGAGCAGCGCGAACCGTAGCAAGGCGAGCAAAACCGCGTGGCTACCACGCGAGGCTAGATGATTAGAGCTGTAATCCCCCTTACCAGATGGAACGGTCACCAGATTCCATTAGTGTTGTTACCAGGCACGTTGGGGCATATAAGGGGGGCGCGAACAGTGTCAGGTGTTGAGAGATCATTCTGAAGGACATTGAAATGCCGCGTACGTGTATGAGACAGCGTTATCAGCACCCGACGCAGTTTGAAAGCCGTCTCATTGGGGGTCTCAGTTTGACCAGCTGGTCAAATTGTGCAGTATTCAAGTTTGTGGGGCATTCCGATGTGCCAGTGGCCCGATGTTTAAGTACACAGGAAAGTGATTCCAGACATACTCCTCTGCCTGGAGACTGTTTGTGCCATCCTCAGCATTTCATCATCATTCGGGGAAAGTGGCGAGACTAGACAGGGAAAAGATTGGAAATTTGTATGGACATTGAGAGCCGCACAGTAGAGCGCCACATAAACCAAATTTCATCATCATCATCGTAATATCATATCATAATGAAATACTTGTTTAGATTCCGGTCGATAGTGTCTGACAATCATATTTAAAAGATCGCAATATCCACAAGATCGGGAAATTGTACATAAATGCGAAATTTAGCACGGACTTCAAATGCGACATGCTTTTAATAGTTTCCACAACGAAACGCTGTCTCGAAATCTGGCAGAAAACCCAGAGAGATTCTGGTCGTATGTAAAGTACACCAGCGGCAAGACGGAATCAATACCTTCACTGCGAGATAACAATGGTTATGTTACTGTTGAGCGTGTGACTAAAGCACAGTTACTAAATACGGTTCTCCGAAATTCGTTCGCCAAAGAGGACGAAGAAAATATTCCAGAATTCGAATCTACGAGAATAACTCCCAATATGAGCAACTTAGAAGTAGATATACTCGGCGTAATGAAGCGGCTTAAATCACTTAATAAACGCAAGGCTTCTGGTCCAGATTGTAAACCAATCAGGTTCTTTTCAGATTATGAGTAATCATATAGTACAACTGCTAGCTCACGGAAAGATCTGTACCTAAAGACTGGAAACTTGAACAGGCCACACCAATACCCAAGAAAGGAAATAGGAGTTATCAGCGGAATAAAATATCCGTATCAATAAAGTCGATTTTCAGTAGGGTTCTTAAACATATTCTGTGTTCGAACATAATCAGTTATCTCTACGAAAATGATTTATTGACAAGAAGTCAGCACGAATTCCGGAATAATCGTTCTTGTGAAACACAACTAGACTCTAGTCTCACGAAGTAATGACAAAGGTTCTCAGGTTGATTCCGTACTTTTAGATTTCCAGAAGGCTATCGGCACCGTTCGTCCCAAGCGTCTTCTAATCAAATTGCGTGTCTATGAAGTATCGTCTCAGTTGAGCGACTGGATTCGTGATTTATTTAATTACACGTCACGTTCCGTAGGACCAAATTGCGGAGCAAATCTCCAATGTCATGGAACGTGTCAGTACACGAAATTACAACATAAAAGTAATAACAAATAAAAATAAATGTTTATGAACCCGAAAAAAGTCAGTCCATAAGTTTAAGTAAACACAATCAACAATACAACCAGAATCAGCTTAATTTTCAACGAACTCCTCGACTGAATAGAAGGAGTGACCCATGTCGAAAATTTTCAGTTTCGATTTGAAAGCGCGTGGATTACTGCTAAGGGTTTTGAATTATTGTGGTAGCTTATTGGAAATGGATGCAGCAGTATACTCCACACCTTTGTGCACAAGACTTAAGGAACTCCGATCCAAATGCAGGTTTGATTTCTGCCCGAGTATAACTCAGTGAAAGCTGCTTATTCTTGGAAATAAGCTAATATTGTTAACAAGAAAGGACAGTAAAGAATATATGTATATTGAGACACCAATGTCTCTAGGCGCTAGACTCTGGGACCGCGCGACCGCTACGGTCGCAGATTCGAATCCTGCCTCGGGCATGGATGTATGTGAGGTCCTTACGTTAGTTAGGTTTAAGTAGTTCTAAGTTCTAGGGGACTGACGACCTCAGCACTTAAGTCCCATAGTGCTCAGAGCCATTTGAACCATTTTTGAAAGACCAATGTCAAAATAATCAGACTCTCATGAACAGGGGTCGACAAGAGCTTCATGAACTTGCACCACTTATTGCCAAAAATGGTTCAAATGGCTCTGAGCACTATGGGACTCAACTGCTGAGGTCATTAGTCCCCTAGAACTTAGAACTAGTTAAACCTAACTAACCTAAGGACATCACAAACATCCATGCCTGAGGCAGGATTCGAACCTGCGACCGTAGCGGTCTTGCGGTTCCAGACTGCAGCGCCTTTAACCGCACGGCCACTTCGGCCGGCCACTTATTGCCCAAGTCGCCCGTTTCTGAGCCAAAAATATCCTTTTAGAACAGGAAGATTTACCCCAAAAAATAAAACCATGCGACATAAGCGAATGAAAATAACCAAAGTATACTAATTTCCGTGTCGAACGATCACTCAATTCAGATACCGTTCGAATAGTAAAAATGACAGCAGTAAGTCTTTGAACAAGATCGTGAACGTGGGCTTTCCACGACAGCTTACTGTCTATCTGAACACCAACAAATTTGAACTGTTCAGTTTCACTAACCATATGCCCATTCTGTGAAATTATAACGTCAGATGTTGTTCACTTGTGTGTTAGAAACTGTAAAAACTGAGTTTTACTGTGATTTAGCGTTAGTTTATTTTCTACAAGCCATTAACTTAGGTCATGAGCTGCACTACTTGAAACCGAGCCAATGTTGCACACAACATCCTTTACTACCAATCTAGCGCCATCAGTAAACAGAAATATTTTAGAGTTACCCGTAATACTAGAGGGCATATCATTTATATAAATAAGGAATACAAGTGGCCCTCAGCTTGACCGTACCCCACTCAAACCCCACATCACAGCCATTCTCAACACTTTTGCTGTCTGTTGCTAACCTAAGAGGTGAACCAATTGTGACTTACTGCTCATATTCCGTAATGGTCCAACTTCTGGAGAAATGTTTTGTGATCAACACAATCAAATGCCTTAGTTAGGTCAAAAATATGCCAAGCGTTCGAAACCTTTCGTTTAACCTCACAGAGGAAAGAGAATACAGCATTTTCAGTTGTTAAACGATTTCTAAAGCCGAACTGTACATTTGACAGCAAATTGCGTGGTATAAAATGATCAATTATCCTTACAGACACAGTCGCTTCAATAACTTTCGCAAACACTGATGGCATGGAAATAGGTCTAAAATTATCTACATTTCCCCTTTTCCCTTTTTATAAAGCAGCTTTATTACTGAGTACTTTAATCGTTCAGGAAACTAAGCATTTCTAAAGGAAAAATTACGAATATGGCCAACTACTGGGCTAACATGTGCAGCACAGTACTTTAATATTCTGCAAGGTACTCCATCATAACCGTGAGAGTCCTTAGTCTTCGGCGACTGAATTATTGACTTAGTCTCCCGCTGTCTGAAATACTCCTCTGTGATACAGACATCAATCTCGGAAAAGCATTTGCCAAGAAAGTTATATGATTCCCTGTAGAAACTAATTTTTTGTTTAATTCACCACCAATGCTCAGAAAATGATTGTTAAATACTGTATACATAACTGATTTACGAGTAACAGCAATATTTTTACTACGAACTGACTTCAGATCGTCTAACTTGTGCTGCTGACCAGACACTTCCTTCACAACTGACCATATGGCTTTAATTTTATCCTGTGAATTAGCTATTCTATTTACATACTTTTGGCCTCGCTAATAACATTTTAAGCACCTTACAGTACTGTTTGTAATGGGCTACTGCAGCTTGATTGTGACTACTAACATTTTGATGTAATTCCTGCTTTGTTCTACATGATATCCTTATCCCACTGGTCAGCCACTCAGGCTGCCTATTATTGCTAGTACCCCGTTTAGAACGTTTTAATGGAAAGCAACTCTCAATGAGCAATGGAAATGTGTTGAGGAAAGTATTATATTTATCATCTATGTTACTGGCACTATAAACATCATGCCACTCTGGTTCCTTGACAAGGTTTAAAAAATTCTCTATTGCTGCTGGATTTTCTATCAGAGGGTTCACAGTTCGTAGTAATTGACGGAAAGTTATCGAGTAAAACAGAATTAACTTCCAGCGTTCCCCGAGGAAGTGTTATAGGCCATCTGCAGTTCTTTATCTACATAGACGACATGAGAGACAATCTGAACAGCCCTCTTCGATTGTTTTCACTGCGGTAATAGCAATTGGGCGGTCTAAGCGAGGTATGTCATCGACAGTTCCTGTCACTCTGTATCCCCTCCATGTCCAAACAACTTCGCTTTGGTTCACTCCGAGACGCCTGGACACTTCCCTTGTTCAAAGCCCTTCCGGCACAAAGTAACAATCCGGACGCGATCGAACCGCGATATTGACCGTCTAGCCATGGTTGAACTACAGACAACACGAGCCGTGTACATCCTTCCCGGTGGAATGACTGGAACTGATCGGCTAATAGGTGCTGCTCATGCATGGTTGTTTACATCTTTGGGTGAGTTTAGTGACATCTCCGAACAGTCAAAGGAACTGTCTCTGTGATACAAATATCCAGTCAACATCTAACCACACACAATGGAATTAATGTAAAGCAGTACGTAATGCAAATTATGAATACTGACCTTGAATGCATTGATGTTGAAGGTCTGTCGATAATGGTATCAATTAAACTCACCCAGTATTGTGAACGGATTCAGGAATTACCTTCCAATTTCTTTCAACTATTCTTTCCGATCAGTTTTTTTTTCAACTCTTCAAGCAGCAATTATTATTCAGTTTCCATTATCCCCCCATATATACACTCCTGGAAATTGAAATAAGAACACCGTGAATTCATTGTCCCAGGAAGGGGAAACTTTATTGACACATTCCTGGGGTCAGATACATCACATGATCACACTGACAGAACCACAGGCACATAGACACAGGCAACAGAGCATGCACAATGTCGGCACTAGTACAGTGTATATCCACCTTTCGCAGCAATGCAGGCTGCTATTCTCCCATGGAGGCGATCGTAGAGATGCTGGATGTAGTCCTGTGGAAAGGCTTGCCATGCCATTTCCACCTGGCGCCTCAGTTGGACCAGCGTTCGTGCTGGACGTGCAGACCGCGTGAGACGACGCTTCATCCAGTCCCAAACATGCTCAATGGGGGACAGATCCGGAGATCTTGCTGGCCAGGGTAGTTGACTTACACCTTCTAGAGCACGTTGGGTGGCACGGGATACATGCGGACGTGCATTGTCCTGTTGGAACAGCAAGTTCCCTTGCCGGTCTAGGAATGGTAGAACGATGGGTTCGATGATGGTTTGGATGTACCGTGCACTATTCAGTGTCCCCTCGACGATCACCAGTGGTGTACGGCCAGTGTAGGAGATCGCTCCCCACACCATGATGCCGGGTGTTGGCCCTGTGTGCCTCGGTCGTATGCAGTCCTGATTGTGGCGCTCACCTGCACGGCGCCAAACACGCATACGACCATCATTGGCACCAAGGCAGAAGCGACTCTCATCGCTGAAGACGACACGTCTCCATTCGTCCCTCCATTCACGCCTGTCGCGACACCACTGGAGGCGGGCTGCACGATGTTGGGGCGTGAGCGGAAGACGGCCTAACGGTGTGCGGGACCGTAGCCCAGCTTCATGGAGACGGTTGCGAATGGTCCTCGCCGATACCCCAGGAGCAACAGTGTCCCTAATTTGCTGGGAAGTGGCGGTGCGGTCCCCTACGGCACTGCGTAGGATCCTACGGTCTTGGCGTGCATCCGTGCGTCGCTGCGGTCCGGTCCCAGGTCGACGGGCACGTGCACCTTCCGCCGACCACTGGCGACAACATCGATGTACTGTGGAGACCTCACGCCCCACGTGTTGAGCAATTCGGCGGTACGTCCACCTGGCCTCCCGCATGCCCACTATACGCCCTCGCTCAAAGTCCGTCAACTGCACATACGGTTCACGTCCACGCTGTCGCGGCATGCTACCAGTGTTAAAGACTGCGATGGAGCTCCGTATGCCACGGCAAACTGGCTGGCACTGACGGCGGCGGTGCACAAATGCTGCGCAGCTAGCGCCATTCGACGGCCAACACCGCGGTTCCTGGTGTGTCCGCTGTGCCGTGCGTGTGATCATTGCTTGTACAGCCCTCTCGCAGTGTCCGGAGCAAGTATGGTGGGTCTGACACACCGGTGTCAATGTGTTCTTTTTTCCATTTCCAGGAGTGTAGATCACGATTCAAAAGGTAAAGGCAACAGAGGGACGCCTGACGTCGCACTTGATGATGGAGTGCCAGGCTGAAGAAAAATCAGGGCACATTCGGGGATGTGTCAGCCTGGAAGAAGCGTTCGACAATGTCAAATGGTGCAAATTCTGAGTAAAATAGTACTAACTCATATGGAAAGACGAGTAATATACAACATATGCAAGAGGCAAAAGGGAATAATAAGAGTGGAAGACCAAGTACAAAATTCTCGGATTAAAAAAAAGTCTTTCGCCTTAAGTGTTGGATCTATACACCGAAGAAGCAATGACGGAAATAAAAGAAAAGTTCAAGCGTGTGGTTAAAATTCAGAGTGGCAGGATATCAATGATACGATTCGCTGATATTGTCAACTTCAGTGGAAGTGAAGAAGAATGACAGCAGTAGTTGAATGGAATGAATAGTCTTATGAGTACATAATTTGGATGAGAGTAAAGCGAGGAAAAACAAATGCAGTCAGAAGTAACAGAAATGAGAACAGTGAGGAACTTAACATCAGGATTTGGGATCACGAAGTAGAGGAAGTTATGGGCTTCTGCTACCTAGGCAGCAGAATAACCCATGATGGACGGAGCAAGGAAGGAATCAAAACCAGAATAGCAATGAGAAAAGGAGCATTCCTGGCCAAGGGAGGTCTATTAGTATCAAACACAGGCCTTAATTTGAGGAAGAAAATTCTGAGAATGTACGTATGGACCACGGCATTGTGTTGTAGTCAGACATGGACTGTTGGGAAAGCCAAAATAGGAGAGAATCGGACCATTTGAATTGTGGTGCTACTGAAGGCTGTTGAAAATTAGGTGGACGGATAAGGTACGGAATGATGTGGTTTCCCACAGAAGCGGACAGGAAAGGGATTTTTGGAAAACAATGAAAAGATGAATAGACAGGGTGATAGGGTATCTGTTAAGACATCGTGGATCAACTTTCATAGTACTAGGAGGAGCTGATACAAACTGTAGAGGAAAACAGGGATCAGATACATCCAGCAAATAAATGAGAACGTAAGTCGCCAGAGCTACTCTGAGATGAAGCTGGCACAGGAGAAGAATGCAAACCGGGCAAAACACTCGTGACACGAACAAAAGGGGGGGGGGGCACTGCGATGGCCGTTGTTAAAAAAACTAGGCCACTCTCAGGTATGTGCATGCTGGGTACATAAAAGCTGACCCACCAAAATACGCATCAGAGAAAAAATACTCCATCGAACTTATTACACTCGATTAATGTGGAAGGGAACGTGTTTTTGGCAAAATTTACGAGGTAATTCCAAAAGTAAGGTGTCCTATATTTCAGTAAGTACATAGACTTGTTTATTTCTACAATGGTTTACATCAGTTTACAGCTTCAACATTTAGCTATTTCTCGACATAATCACTTTTTCTTTCGATGCATTTTTGTAGACGCTGTGGCAGTTTTTGTATGCCCATGTCATACCAGCTCGCCGCCATGCTGTTCGGAAAGTTATGAACCTCTTCTTTCACCTCGTCGTCGGAGCTGAATTCCTTCCCGGCGAAATATTCTTTTAACCTAGTCACTGGGCGCCAGGTCAGGACTAGGGCGCCAGGTCAGGACTATAGGGTGGGTGGGTGATTATGTTCCACTGAAACTGTTACAGAAGAGCAACGGTTTGCCGAGGGATGTGTGGGCGAGCGTTTTCATGGAGAATGTGTACGCCCTAGCTTAACATTCCTCTTCTCCGGTTCCGAATTGCCCGTTTGACTTTTTCAGAGTCTCACAGTACCTGTCAGTGTGGCAGTGTGGATTGTGGTCGCAGCGATTCAGCCCCGACGACGAGGTAAAAGAAGAGGTTCATAACTTTCTGAACAGCATGGCGGCGAGCTGGTATGACATGGGCATACAAAAACTGCCGCAGCGTCTACAAAAATGTATCGACAGAAATGGTGATTATTTCGAAACATAGCTAGACGCTGAAGCTGTGAACTGATGTCAACCATTGTAGAAATAAACAGGTCTATGTACTTATAAAAAAATAGGAGACCTTACTTTTGAGATTACCCTCGTATCATTGGACAGGAGCCTTGAGTTAATATTTTTGAACCTGAATCTAACAAGCAGTCGATAGATTGGCATGCCACTACATGGTTGACAAGGGACAACTTCAAAACTTCGCGGTTGTCACGTGAAGGTTATAGCGACAGCATTTTGGGATGAAGAGGGACTGATTCGGGTTGATTGTTTAGGCACTGGGTGCGCAATAAACTCCATCCAATGCGTGGAAATCCTGAAAATGTTGAAAGCACGTCCTTAGCGAGTTCGCACATCAAATGTTAAGGCGGATGTTGTTCTTGTACACAACAATACAAGACACTTCACAACTGGTGAAATTGCGAAAGTTGGTTGGGAAATCTTGCGTCACCAACAAAACAGCGGTGATCTGGTACCATAAGTAGTTCATCGGTGACATCACTTTGAAGATGTCGAGACTTTGAAAAATTCTGTGGGTCAGTGGATGCGGAAGAGGGACCATGCTTTTTAACCAGGTATACGCGCACTTGTTTCAACGACGGAAGAACAGCAGTGGACAAAGGAGGTGATTATATCGAAAAGGGACAAATTAATAGTGGATGTTGAAGCTGTCATCCTGCATATATGACACTGTTTCATGTACAATAAAACTAAAAAAAATAGGAGCTATTAAATTTCTGCCTGACCATCGTATTTACTTTCCACAAATCAAATGGTTCAAATGGTTCTGAGCACTATGGGACTTAACATATGAGGTCATCAGTCCCCTAGAACATAGAACTACTCAAACCTAACTAACCTAAGGACAGCACACACATCAATGCCCGAGGCAGGATTCGAACCTGCGACCGTAACGGTCGCGTGGTTCCAGACTGTAGCGCCTAGAACCGCTCGGCCACAACGGTCGGCTTTACTTTCCCCAATCTGAATATTCCAATCATACATTACTGGTCATTAAAATTGCTACACCACGAAGATGACGTGCTACAGACGCGAAATTTAACCGACAAGAAGATGGTGAGATATGCAAATGATTAGTTTTTCAGAGCATTCACACAAGATTGGCGCCGGTGGCGACACCTACAACGTGCTGACATGAGGAAAATTTCCAATCCATTTCTCATACACAAACAGCAGTTGACAGGCGTTACCTGGTGAAACGTTATTGTGATGCCTCGTGTAAGGAGGAGAAATGCGTACCAACACGCTTCCGACTTCGATAGAAGGTCGGACTGTAGCCTATCACGATTGCGGTTTCTCGTATCGCGACATTGCTGCTCGAGTTGGTCGAGATCCAATGACTGTTAGCAGAATATGGAATCAGTGGCTTCAGGAGGGTAATACGGAACGCCGTGCTGGATCCCAACGGCCTCGTATCACTAGCAGTCGAGATGACAGGCATCTTATCCGCACGGCTGTAACGGATCGTGCAGCCACGTCTCGATCCCTGAGTCAACAGATGGGGACGTTTGCGAGACAACAACCATCTGCACCAACAATTCGACGACGTTTGCAGCAGCACGGACTATCAGCTCGGAGACCGTGGCTGCGGTTACCCTTGATTCTGCATCACAGACAGGAGCGCCTGCAATGGTGTAGTCAACGACGAACCTGGGTGCGCGAATGGCAAAACGTCATTTCTTCGGATGAATCCAGGTTCTGTTTACAGCATCACTATGGTCGCATCCGTGTTTGACGACAACGCACATTGGAAGCTTGTATTTGTCATCGCCATACTGGCGTATCACCCGGCGTGATGGTATGGGGTGCCATTGGTTACACGTCTCGGTCACCTCTTGTTCGCATTCACGGGACTTTGAACATTGGACGTTACATTTCAGATGTGTTACGACCCGTGGCTCTACCCTTCATTCGATCCCTGCGAAACCCTACATTTCAGCTGGATAATGCACGACCGCATGTTGCAGGTCCTGTAAGGGCCTTTCTGGATACAGAAAATATTCGACTGCTGCCCTGGCCAGCACATTCTGCAGATCTCTCACCAATTGAAAACGCCAGGCCAATGGTGGCCGAGAAACAGGCTCGTCACAATACGCCAGTCACTACTCTTGATGAACTGTGGTATCGTGTTGAAACTGCATGGGCAGGTGTACTTGTACACGCCATCCATCCCTGTTTGATTCAATGCCCAGGCGTATCCAGGCCGCTATTACGGGCCAGAGGTGGTTGTTCTGGGTACTGATTTCTCAGGATCTATGCACCCAAATTGCGTGAAAATGTAATCACATGTCAGTTCTAGTATAATATATTTGTGCAATGAATACCCTGTATCATCTGCATTTCTTCTTGGTGTAGCAATTTTAATGGCCAGTAGTGTAGTTATGTTTGTAAAGCAACCACAGTATTATTAATAAGTCATTTTCGAGACAAAATACACACTTAACATAAATAAAGCTCCACTGTGTTTTGGTCAGACATTTATAGACACTCCACCGTGTGCGTGCCACGGTGGATCAGTAGTAGGCCGGAATACTGACAAGGGAACGTCCCCATCACACCCCCCTCAGATTTAGTTATAAGTTGGCACAGTGGATAGGCCTTGAAAAACTGAACACAAATCAATCGAGAAAACAGGAAGAAGTTGTGTGAAACTATGAAAAAAATAAGCGAAATATACAAACTGAGTAGTCCATGCGCAAGACAGGCAACATCAAGGATAGCATGAGATCAGGAGCGCCGTGGTCCCGTGGTTTGCGTGAGCAGCTGCGGAACGAGAGGTCCTTGGTTCAAGGCTTCCCTCGAGCGAAAAGTTTAATTTTTTATACAGTCTATACAGGACAGAAGGATCAGGCTTTGTACAATTTCAGTGTGGGAGTAGACGTGATTACCATTACTCCAGGCTGTACACCTCTTGTGCAACCGTTAGATGTGTGTGGTTTTCGGCAAGTGAAATACTTTGTGAAAAGTTTCTATGATTTTGCATAGCTGCACAGGTACACAGGGCAGTATTTTTTACGTGATCGTGTGTCAATTAGCAAAGTTCAGGCACTCACACATAATCAACTTTGCTCTTCAAAATTCCAGGATATGTTCAGATTTGGTTGGACATATGCAGGATTTGACGGTCTACACACGGAAAAATTTGAAAACGTTAAAAACATGTTTTGACAGAGCACAGGAAAAACTGTGCGACTGTGAAACTGTTGCATTCATTTGTTGCAGTTTATGTGACAAACTCATGTTTTCATCACTTTTTTGGGAGTGATTATCACATCCACAAGAAAACCAAAATCAGGCAAGGTAGAAGAATCTTTTTACCCATTCGCCAAGTGTACAAGTTAGGTGGGTCGACAACATATTCCTGTCATGTAACGCACATGCCGTCACCAGTGTCGTATAGAATATATCAGACGTGTTTTACTGTGAAGGAATCGGTTGACCTATGACCTTTCGATCAAATGTTTTCGGTTCCTGTGGGAGAGGTACGTCCTTTCGTCTACTAATCGCACGGTTTTGCGGTGCGGTCGCAAAACACAGACACTAAACTTATTACAGTGAACCGAGACGTCAATGAACGAACGGACAGATCATAAATTTGCGAAAATAAAGGAAGTAAACTTTTCACTCGAGGGAAGACTTGAACCAAGGACCTCTCGTTCCGCAGCTGCTCACGCTAACCACGGGACCACGGCGCTCCTGAGCTTATACTATCATTGATGTTGCGTATCTTGCACATGGACTACTCGGTTTGTGCATTTTGCTTATTTTTTTCATAGTTCCACACAACTTCTTCCTGTTTTCTCGATTGATCTGTGTTCAGTTTTTCAAGGCCTATCCACTGCGCCAACTTATAACTAAATCTGAGTGCGATGGGGAGGTTCCCTTGTTAGGTGCAAGGCGCACCCTCTAGTATTCGCACAGATGGCGTTGTCGCCGGCAGGCGGCGAGTCTTCCTCGTTTACTGGGAGAGCTGCGGTCTGCCTCCCACTCACACTGCCACCCCCCCTCCCGCCACCGACACATTATCTGCTCTCCAAACAGCCGCCAGCTGCCGCCGAATTGCCTCCCCCAACACAAGCTGCCGCCCTATCTCTTAAAAGCTGTGAGCTCCTACAGTCGGTCCGAGCGTGGTCAGTTCGCGGTCGGCCGGGTGTGACACTAACCCACTCTGTCACTTGTCCAAATATTTTTTTCATTTTTTTAGGACTCCATACATCAGTTGGTAAAAACGGAATCTTTATAAGATCATTATTTTGTCTGACTGTTAAGACCCCTTTTTCTCAGCGACGGATAGAGCTGTAAACTTGAAATTTATGTCAAACTAGATATACGCCAGTGCTTCGCTAAGGAAGTTAAAGAAGGCCTTTGCATACCGGCGCTTTTTACGGTTCCGTATCTCAATCGGTAGAGACGGAATCCTTAATAGGATCACTTTTCCAAGAAGTTCGGCTTTCCCAGCCAAAGACGCCCTGCCACGGTTCGCGCGGCTCCCCCCGTCGGTGGTTCGAGTACTGCCTCGGGCGTGTGTGTGTGTGTGTGTGTGTGTTGTCCTTAGCGTGACTTAAGTTAGATTACGTAACGTGTAAGCCTAGGTACCGATGAGGAACTTACCACGATTTTCCATTTTTTTTTCCAAGTCAAGAAGTCAAGAATAAATGAAATCGATCGACTGAGGCAAACTAATTTCGTTACGTCCTTAAGACACAAAGCGAAATCGCTAAATTCATATATTCTAGCCAAGTAAATTCAATGTTAGTTTTTATTCGTAAACACAAGATTGCGCAGCTTAGTTCTGTCACTGAAACCTGGTAGTCAAGGAAGGCAGGATTCGGTTAAGATTGTGGACGAGGCCGTAATCAGTTACTATAGGTTCCCTTCTGCAATTACACACATTTATTTTAAAACGATTATTTCAGACTCAGCAATAAATAAAGATATCACACGTTATTAATGAAGGAATAAACAACTGTGTAATTAATAGTGCTTTCAGTGGTTACAGTTTACCAAATGAGCATAAAATACAGACACAGCAAATGACGCTTTAATAACAAGCCAATGTGATCCCAAGAAGAATTTTAAGGCAAGTAAGCACAGTCACGGCTGAAGGCCTTTAACGACAAGAACGGAAAATATAAAAATTTAACAAACATACTGTAAAACAGCAATGCTATAGCAAAGGTTAATTTAACGAGACAGACAACTTATCACCAAACGGTTGAGACAAAATGATGGTAAACTTGGTAGCACAACTATTTAAACGTGCTCTAACGCCAAGAATGTCAATTATTAAAAAATTGAAAAGCATACAGTAAAACAGCAAATACAACAGCAAAGGTTACGTTGAAAGGACAAGCATCTGATCACCAAACGGTTGAGACAAAATTATGGTAAACTTGGTAGCACAACAATTTAAACCTGCTATAACGTCAACAATAGCAATTATATAAAACAGCAAATACAATAATAAAACACAAGGGCCAGTCGCAGACGGTGCACCAGGAATAGACCTCAGAGTAGGTCCGACAAAAAAAAAAAAAAAAAAAAAAAAAAAAAAAAAAAAAAAAAAAAAAAAAAAATCACTTTCGCGAGGGACAAGATACGCAGCCAAGAATTGCATTCACTTCACAAGATGGTAACTCAGACTAGTGGCAGTCTAACGAATAATTGTCATAATCTTGATGAGGCTACCTGACGTCCAATAAACCAAATGCGAAGATGTAAAAATACGTCAAAGCCGGAACCGGCGGTCTGAACTCCGCCTGCAGAATACCGTGCTTAGAGCACCCGGAACTACCACCAGAGTAGAAGAATAGCCAACCAACCTACAGTGAAGAAATCTGTCAAAACTACACACCTCACACGACAGCAGCGGCAAGGCGAGGAAACGTACACTAACCCCCAGGGCAGGTAACTGGGGCGTTAGCGGCCACCAGGCAGGAAAAATGCCGCTGGTTGAGCTTAACGAATAGTAACCAACTGAACGCAATAAATAGCAATTTCAAGTCCAGAAAATCTAATCAGATCCGCCTTCCCCAAGCACTCC
Source organism: Schistocerca piceifrons (assembly GCF_021461385.2). Lineage (NCBI taxonomy): Eukaryota > Metazoa > Arthropoda > Insecta > Orthoptera > Acrididae > Schistocerca > Schistocerca piceifrons. Next base: position 115,725,074 of record NC_060147.1, on the reverse strand, counting down.
ACTCGCTGCTCTTCGTCTCAGCAATACTACGAGCAGCAACACGAAACCAAGTCACCGGAGAATCGCAAGATCTCATAATGGTGGAGGCTTGTCTACATGAATCCAAGAGCACTCAACTTAAGGTTTGAAGGATCCGGTTTACGACGAGGTCGTGCACCCTCGTGACCACAGCCCTTCCATGCGACAGCCCATGCATGCCGCCAGCGGTCCCGGAGTGTACACGCACTGTGCGGACCTGGCTCCTCCCGAGTCCCCCTAACGAACTACACCCTGACACGACCTGGAAGAAGAACGACGTCGCCCCAAAGATAGGCCCACAGTTACTACATATCGATAACCGCCGCTGCTGCCAGTAGCGGACAGGCAACGCTTGTGAAACGAAATAGCGCCAGTCAACACGAGAAGAAGACAAACAACCGCAACCATGTCAATTATACAGGGTGTTTCAAAAATGACCGGTATATTTGAAACGGCAATAAAAACTAAACGAGCAGCGATAGAAATACACCGTTTGTTGCAATATGCTTGGGACAACAGTACATTTTCAGGCAGACAAACTTTCGAAATTACAGTAGTTACAATTTTCAACAACAGATGGCGCTGCAAGTGATGTGAAAGATATAGAAGACAACGCAGTCTGTGGGTGCGCCATTCTGTACGTCGTCTTTCTGCTGTAAGCGTGTGCTGTTCACAACGTGCAAGTGTGCTATAGACAACATGGTTTATTCCTTAGAACAGAGGATTTTTCTGGTGTTGGGATTCCACCGCCTAGAACACAGTGTTGTTGCAACAAGACGAAGTTTTCAACGGAGGTTTAATGTAACCAAAGGACCGAAAAGCGATACAATAAAGGATCTGTTTGAAAAATTTCAACGGACTGGGAACGTGACGGATAAACGTGCTGGAAAGGTAGGGCGACCGCGTACGGCAACCACAGAGGGCAACGCGCAGCTAGTGCAGCAGGTGATCCGACAGCGGCCTCGGGTTTCCGTTCGCCGTGTTGCAGCTGCGGTCCAAATGACGCCAACGTCCACGTATCGTCTCATGCGCCAGAGTTTACACCTCTATCCATACAAAATTCAAACGCGGCAACCCCTCAGCGCCGCTACCATTGCTGCACGAGAGACATTCGCTAACGATATAGTGCACAGGATTGATGACGGCGATATGCATGTGGGCAGCATTTGGTTTACTGACGAAGCTTATTTTTACCTGGACGGTTTCGTCAATAAACAGAACTGGCGCATATGGGGAACCGAAAAGCCCCATGTTGCAGTCCCATCGTCCCTGCATCCTCAAAAAGTACTGGTCTGGGCCGCCATTTCTTCCAAAGGAATCATTGGCCCATTTTTCAGATCCGAAACGATTACTGCATCACGCTATCTGGACATTCTTCGTGAATTTGTGGCGGTACAAACTGCCTTAGACGACACTGCAAACACCTCGTGGTTTATGCAAGATGGTGCCCGGCCACATCGCACGGCCGACGTCTTTAATTTCCTGAATGAATATTTCGATGATCGTGTGATTGCTTTGGGCTATCCGAAACATACAGGAGGCGGCGTGGATTGGCCTCCCTATTCGCCAGACATGAACCCCTGTGACTTCTTTCTGTGGGGACACTTGAAAGACCAGGTGTACCGCCAGAATCCAGAAACAATTGAACAGCTGAAGCAGTACATCTCATCTGCATGTGAAGCCATTCCGCCAGACACGTTGTCAAAGGTTTCGGGTAATTTCATTCAGAGACTACGCCATATTATTGCTACGCATGGTGGATATGTGGAAAATATCGTACTATAGAGTTTCCCAGACCGCAGCGCCATCTGTTGTTGAAAATTGTAACTACTGTAATTTCGAAAGTTTGTCTGCCTGAAAATGTACTGTTGTCCCAAGCATATTGCAACAAACGGTGTATTTCTATCGCTGCTCGTTTAGTTTCTATTGCCGTTTCAAATATACCGGTCATTTTTGAGACACCCTGTACGATACGTTCTGGCCTCCGACAGACGACGGAAACCTACAAACAGCACCAACGCGAGCCGCAGCATGGCTCTGTCACTGACGTTAATTTCCGAAAACACTTCTGTCACCGAGCTGAAAAGAACTGACAGCCACATCCATTTATTCTTTGGCTTACTACGAAACTAACACAGCCATCTCTAGGTTCTCTGGTTTACTACGCTGCCACTAATAAGCTGAGTAGACTGTTAAAACTTTAAACTACGATATATTTTTTTGTGGTCGGAGTTCGATGAAATGAAGCCTGTATGTTGCCCCATGTTATGCCCAAGTGAACCTGTGAAAACCCCCAACAAAATTCGTTCTGTAGTTTTGGAGATTAGCGTGTTCAGACAAGACGGTTTTACATATTACCACAGATATAGATACGAAGGGCTACGATCCCTTGGCAGTGAAAAAAAAATTCACGCTTCTGGTCAGTGCAATCAAATGAGACAGCTGCCTATTAAGACATCTTTTTGTAAGAAAGTGGTAGAGGTATGAAGTAGAAATTTATGTGAAATACTAAGATCTACGGGCCCTTGGTGGTGTAAAAGATTTAAGCACAGCTAGTACAGACAAAAAGTACGGCAATTGGTCTCATGTTTTGATAGTCGCAAAATGATTCATCAAAACCCTTAGATAAACTATCTTGTCCTAAATACACTTGTTGTTGTTGTTGTTGTTGTTGTCGTCTTCAGTCCTGAGACTGGTTTGATGCAGCTCTCCATGCTACTCTATCCTGTGCAAGCTTCTTCATCTCCCTGTACCTAATACAACCTACATCCTTCTGAATCTGCTTAGTATATTCATCTCTTGGTGTCCCTCTACGATTTTTACCCTCCACGCTGCCTTCCAATGCTAAATTGGTCATCCCTTGATGCCTCACAACATGTCCTACCAACCAGTCCCTTTTTATTGTCAAGTTGTGCCACAAATTCCTCTTCTCCCCAATTCTATTCAATACCTCCTCATTAGTTATGTGATCTAGCCATCTAATCTTCAGCATTCTTCTGTAGCACCACATTTCGAAAGCTTCTATTCTCTTCTTGTCCAACCTGTTTATCGTGCATGTTTCACTTCCATACATGGCTACACTCCATACAAATACTTTCAGAAACGACTTCCTAACACTTAAATCTATACTCGATGTTAACAAATTTCTCTTCTTCAGAAACGCTTTCCTTGACATTGCCAGTCTACATTTTATATCCTCTCTACTTCGACCATCATCAGTTATTTTGCTCCTCAAATAGCAGAACTACTTTAAGTGTCTCATTTCCTAAACTAATTCCCTCAGCATCACCCTATTAAATTCGATTACATTCCATTATCCTCGTTTTGCTTCTGTTGATGTTCATCTTATATACTCCTCTCAAGACACTGTCCATTCCGTTCAACTGCTCTTCCAAGTCCTTTGCTGTCTCTGACAGAATTACAATGTCATCGGCGAACCTCAAAGTTTTTATTTCTTCTCAATGGATTTTAATACCTACTCCGAATTTTTCTTTTGTTTCCTTTACTGCTTGCTCAATATCTGAATAATTCCTTTTATCTCATCATACATTTCATCAATTTCTTCGTCATCTGCAGAGCTAGTCAGCATATGTTCAGGAAAAAAAAAAAAAAAAAAAAAAAAAAAAAAATAGAACACCATTGACGACTAGACATAGGACGTTCATATTCCCAGAAAATGTACAGTAATATGTTATGCAGAAATGGTTAGCATTGGAGCAATGTCGCCGGCCGAAGTGGTCGTGCGGTTAAAGGCGCTGCAGTCTGGAACCGCGAGACCGCTACGGTCGCAGGTTCGAATCCTGCCTCGGGCATGGATGTTTGTGATGTCCTTAGGTTAGTTAGGTTTAACTAGTTCTAAGTTCTAGGGGACTAATGACCTCAGCAGTTGAGTCCCATAGTGCTCAGAGCCATTGGAACCATTGAGCCATTGGAGCAATGTCGGCCCAAGAGTTAAAGGTCAACATCGATATCGTGGCGGAACACCACCTGCGACTCTCGTTGTCGCCATAAACCGAAGGAATGGATCAGTGTGATCTTAGCAGACGTGCAGGATGCCTCGTAGACGTATGCGAGAACCGTACCGTTAAAATCAGTGAGTTTGAAAGGGCGCGTTATTGCAAGAGGGGATGTGATGCATCCACCCGCGAAACTGCTGCTCGCATGGGACGAAGTGTTTCGGCAGTGCAGTATGTGGAATGATTTACTGAAGACCGCAGAACACGACGAGATGGATGAGGTCACACCCCAGACCCCCCGGGAAGATCAACACCTCGTCCGAATGGCATTGCAGGGCAGATCTGCATCCTCCCCGACTCTAGCGCAACAGTGGGACAATGTAGCACATCGCACACTATCAGGGGTGACAGTCCGTCGCCGTTTATTACGGCACGGGCTTACATGCGCGTCGTCCACTTCACCGCCTACCTTTGACGAATGTGCAGACACATGCTAGACGTCAGTGTGGTGTGTGGAACGACGTCATCTCATTGTGTATGACGTCATATTTTCTAAAATCATCTTTTTTTTTTGGGGGGGGGGGGGGGTCTAGGAACCTTCACAGGCGAACGGAAAACAAGTCTCGAAAGTTGCATCCCTGTCGGATGAATGTAGCGGTCGTGCGGCACCAGACTGAAGCACCTATAACAGCTCGGCCACACAGGCCGGCCTACACAAAGACAGAAAAAGAGCAGTTGGTACTAGATGAAGAACACAGAGTAATGATATAACGTGAAGAGTCAATTTCTTGAAACAGCAATGAGCTGGTCATGTCGCTTGAAGAATTCGTGGCAGGTGCTGAAAACAAATACTGGATTCGAGCCCAATTTACCATACATAAGCCGGAGGAAGACCACCAGGGAGACGGGATAGAGACTGAAGAAAGGCAGCTGAATTCAGTCAGGGAAAGGGGAAAGGTTGCCTGTTCACAGGCATTTAAGGGGCACTATGAGCTCGCCAGTCGGTCAGTCTGGGTCAGTCTCTCGTCCTCTGCTTGATAGTCTGTCTCTCGTCCGCATTTGTTTTGCAGTTCTGTCTTTCGAAGTGCTAGTATGTCTGTTGTTCGGAACAACCTTTAAAGCCGGCAAGATGAGAGTCTTTCCACTCCGCCAGTAAGAGAACTCAGCGAGTGGTCGCCCGGTCGGGACTTAGTTCCTGCATCTGAGTCTGCGCGTTAGGCCGCCAGTCTGCTCGAGTTTGCTCAGGCAATGGTCATTGGCGGTTGGATCGATCGGTTGGTCGGTCGCGCACTGAGACACCAGATGACGTAACCGTCTTGAGCGTCGGCGCATGTGAGGTCGCCACGTGAGTCCAGTGGGCCGCGGCGTATAGCGGGGGGTAGTGGCTTCGCGGCCGACACGAGAGCAACAGGAGTCAAACCACGACATCAGTCTGGCCGGGACGAGCTGCGACGCCGTGAGACGGGAGATCGGCGCGCCTTCCTGCGTCCGTTGAAGCGGCTGGCAGCGGACGGTTCAGGGGAGCGATTCCGGGGGTGCTGCGCCAGGTCTTTGCCAGAAATCGCAGTTTATTAGAAGTTAAGTGATTGGTGATATCTTGCTTGATTTGCTCTTGTTAAATTCTACTTGTTTTCTTGGTGGGGTCACCAGCCGTTTTGCTTTGGGGTCGTCCCACCATTCTTCTCAGTTTGCCCACCCGCGGGAAGGTGGTTGTTTATAAATTGGGTGGTCCGTTTTTCCCTTGTTGAGTAGGGGTGGGTTACAGAAACCTGCGGCTCGGGTTGTTCGGTACTCTCCCGATCAATCTACCGTACGTTAGTAGCTGCCTCTGTCATGTTTGTCGGATTTGGTGTGTTAACGAATTTATTGCTTGGAGTGTAACTGCCTAATACCTGAAATATGTTTTGATCTTTGGAAACTTTGATATTATTGCCTATGATCTTGAGAGGCGGTATCTGTGTACTGTAGAGCATCTTAACTATTGTCTGGCCAACCTTGTAGAATTTTACATAAGATTGCATTTCATGGGCTGTTATTTAAATTATCATTTTAGTATATAAAGTTGCCACCCTTTCACCGTAATACTTTTCTTAGAAGATAAAATCAAGTTGCACCTTCGGTGGAAAGGTTCATTTTTTTTATTTATTAGTGTTTTGTACCATTTCCATCCCTCCTACGGGGGGGGGGGGGGCTAGATTGTGTACATTGTTAAAAACCCTTAGTTTAAAGTGATCTGGTGTGTTGCAGATTTGCACCAGTATAGTCTTTCAGAGGCTGTTGTGAGCAGTCGTAACTACAGCCGTGTCAAAAGGGAGCGGCAAGGTTCTCTGACCGAAAGCTCATACAGTCAAAACTTGTTTCTTTCTGCCTCTGAATAAATTGTAACTTTGATATTTAGGGTGCTTTCTGATTATAATTTTGAATGTTTCTTTTAAAAAAATGCTTTTAGGCACTACTAAGGCGAATAAAATTCCCATTTGTTAAGAGGAATTTGGTTATGATTTCATCAGTTACTCCCTGGAAACTACTTTCATGCTTACGTAGTGTGATTAAATGTGTTAATGTTCCTGATGGATTGGATTGGATTGGTTGGGGGAAGAGACCAAACAGCGAGGTCATCGGTCTCATCGGATTAGGGAAGGAAGTCAGCCGTGCCATATCAAAGGAACCATCCCGGCATTTGCCTGGAGCGATTTAGGGAAATCACGGAAAACCTAAATCAGGATGGCCGGACGCGGGATTGAACCGTCGTCCTGCCGAATGCGAGTCCAGTGTGCTAACCACTGCGCCACCTCGCTCGGTAATGTTCTTGATGAATCGCTAGTAAATAAATTCTTAAGAATATTCTTTGAAAATAAATCACGGTTCATCTTGCTAATCTGCTTTCTATTTCCTCTCCTTACTTCATCCGTCTTGCGTTATTTTTCTTGTAAAGTAGTGAAACGGTACAGTATTTTCCGCTCCATAAGCAGCAGGTTTCGCTGCTCGCTCGCACCGGGAAATACAAACGGAGGCGGCTCTGCCGCCAATTTTATTGCACGACGCGGCCGTCAGCGGGTGCAATAGAACCCATGTGGACGGGTGGAGAGGAATGTGTCAAGCTTCATAATACGTATTTATATGTGATGTGTATTACGCATAACTTGTACGTGAATGTGAATCTGCACATGAACTTTCCTAATCCTCCTCATACCTTTCCGTAAAGCGTGGCCAAATCTTAGTTGGGAAGTAGTTCTGTAGTATAGTAGTGCCAACCTTACTCCTGGGTAGGGGATCAGAGAGACAGCACAGGCATGGCAAAGTCAAAGACGTTCCAGTGTCACAAGATTTGGGTTGGCCAGGTTGGTCACCGCCAACTGCTTCGATCACCCCCTCCACAGGGGCCCAGGAAGACCTCCGGGTGCCCGCCATATACTGATAGTGTTACAGAAGCACTCCAAAGCTGTTTCACAGAGGAAGACCGCACTGCAGTTCCTTCTCTAAATCCTCGCACGAACGTAAAAGTGGCTGACATCGAAATACACTCCTGGAAATTGAAATAAGAACACCGTGAATTCATTGTCCCAGGAAGGGGAAACTTTATTGACACATTCCTGGGGTCCGATACATCACATGATCACACTGACAGAACCACAGGCACATAGACACAGGCAACAGAGCATGCACAATGTCGGCACTAGTACAGTGTATATCCACCTTTCGCAGCAATGCAGGCTGCTATTCTCCCATGGAGACGATCGTAGAGATGCTGGATGTAGTCCTGTGGAACGGCTTGCCATGCCATTTCCACCTGGCGCCTCAGTTGGACCAGCGTTCGTGCTGGACGTGCGGACCGCGTGAGACGACGCTTCATCCAGTCCCAAACATTCTCAATGGGGGACAGATCCGGAGATCTTGCTGGCCAGGGTAGTTGACTTACACCTTCTAGAGCACGTTGGGTGGCACGGGATACATGTGGACGTGCATTGTCCTGTTGGAACAGCAAGTTCCCTTGCCGGTCTAGGAATGGTAGAACGATGGGTTCGATGACGGTTTGGATGTACCGTGCACTATTCAGTGTCCCCTCGACGATCACCAGTGGTGTACGGCCAGTGTAGGAGATCGCTCCCCACACCATGATGCCGGGTGTTGGCCCTGTGTGCCTCGGTCGTATGCAGTCCTGATTGTGGCGCTCACCTGCACGGCGCCAAACACGAATACGACCATCAATGGCACCAAGGCAGAAGCGACTCTCATCGCTGAAGACGACACGTCTCCATTCGTCCCTCCATTCACGCCTGTGCGACACCACTGGAGGCGGGCTGCACGATGTTGGGGCGTGAGCGGAAGACGGCCTAACGGTGTGCGGGACTGTAGCCCAGCTTCATGGAGACGGTTGCGAATGGTCCCTAATTTGCTGGGAAGTGGCGGTGCGGTCCCCTACGGCACTGCGTAGGATCCTACGGTCTTGGCGTCCATCCGTGCGTCGCTGCGGTCCGGTCCCAGGTCGACGGGCACGTGCACCTTCCGCCGACCACTGGCGACAACATCGATGTACTGTGGAGACCTCACGCCCCACGTGTTGAGCAATTTGGCGGTACGTCCACCCGGCCTCCCGCATGCCCACTATACGCCCTCGCTCAAAGTCCGTCAACTGCACATACGGTTCACGTCCACGCTGTCGCGGCATGCTACCAGTGTTAAAGACTGCGATGGAGCTCCGTATGCCACGGCAAACTGGCTGACACTGACGGCGGCGGTGCACAAATGCTGCGCAGCTAGTGCCATTCGACGGCCAACACCGCGGTTCCTGGTGTGTCCGCTGTGCCGTGCGTGTGATCATTGCTTGTACAGCCCTCTCGCAGTGTCCGGAGCAAGTATGGTGGGTCTGACGCACCGGTGTCAATGTGTTCTTTTTTCCATTTCCAGGAGTGTAAGTGTCCAAGGAATAGAAAAGCAACTGGAATCACTTAATAGAGGAAAATCCACTGGACCTGACGGGATACGAATTCGATTCTACACAGAGCACGCGAAAGAACTTGCCCCCCTTCTAACAGCCATGTACAGCAAGTCTCTAGAGGCACGGAAGGTTCCAAATGATCGGAAAAGAGCACAGGTAGACCCAGTCTTCAAGAAGGGTCGTCGAGCAGATGCGCAAAACTATAGACCTATATCTCTGACGTCGTTCTGTTGCAGAATTTTAGAACATGTTTTTTGCTCGAGTATCATGTCGTTTATGGAAACCCAGAATCTACTCTGTAGGAATCAACATGGATTCCGGAAACAGCGATCGTGTGAGACCCAACTCGCTTTATTTGTTCATGAGACCCAGGAAATATTAGATACAGGCTCCCAAGTAGATGCTGTTTTCCTTGACTTCCGGAATGCGTTCGATACAGTTCCGCACTGTCGCCTGATAAAGTAAGAGCCTACGGAATATCAGACCAGCTGTGTGGCTTGATTGAAGAGTTTTTAGCAAATAGAACACAGCATGTTGCTATCAATGGAGAGACGTCTACAGACGTCAAAGTAACCTCTGGCGTGCTACAGAGGAGTGTTATTGGACCATTGCTTTTCACAATATATGTAAATGACCTAGTAGATAGTGTCGGAAGTTCCATGCGGCTTTTCGCGGATGATGCTGTAGTACACAGAGAAGTTGCAGCATTAGAAAATTGTAGCGAAATGCAGGAAGATCTGCAGCGGATAGGCACATGGTGCAGGGAGTGGCAACTGACCCTTAACATAGGCAAATGTAATGTATTGCGAATACATAGAAAGAAGGATCCTTTATCGTATGATTATATGATAGCGGAACAAACACTGGTAGCAGTTACTTCTGTAAAATATCTGGGAGTATGCGTGCGGAACGATTTGAAGTGGAATGATCATATAAAATTAATTGTTGGTAATGCGGGTACCAGGTTGAGATTCATTGGGAGAGTCCTTAGAAAATGTAGTCCATCAACGAACGAGGTGGCTTTCAAAACACTCGTTCGACCTATACTTGAGTATTGCTCATCAGTGTGGGATCCGTACCAGATCGGTTTGACGGAGGAGATAGAGAAGATCAAAGAAGAGCGGCGCGTTTCGTCACAGGGTTATTTGGTAACCGTGATAGCGTTACGGAGATGTTTAGAAAACTCAAGTGACAGACGCTGCAAGAGAGGCGCTCTGCATCGCGGTGTAGCTTGCTCGCCAGGTTTCGAGAGGGTGCTTTTCTGGATGAGGTATCGAATATATTGCTTCCCCCTACTTATACCTCCCGAGGAGATCACGAATGTAAAATTGGAGAGATTCGAGCGCGCACGGAGGCTTTCAGACAGTCGTTCTTCCCGCGAACCATACGCGACTGGAACAGAAAAGGGAGGTAATGACAGTGGCACGTAAAGTGCCCTCCGCCACACACCGTTGGGTGGCTTGCGGAGTATAAATGTAGATGTACAAGACGGGTAAGTGAGCAGACGTGTCATCAGTGCGTCTGTCTGTATGTTCACGCGTGGAAGAGATGTATTTGAATATTTGCACTAATTTTATTTGCAGCTTCGGATTGTATAATGAAATGAATGTTCCGTTTAATTTCGGAAATTTGACCCCCTGCGTTAATGTATCTGGTCCTCAGTTTGCCCGTTATCCTCCTCACATAGTGGATGTCCTATGTAAAATATTGGGAGACTTTGGTGGTATACATTGGGCCAACGCAATTCCGTCTTGCCTGTAGAAATGTGCGTACGGATTAGTAAGTAATACACCCGAGCTGTAAGTTATAAAATCGTAATATCTGTAAACTGGAACAATTGCTGCAATTGCTGTAAAGTCGTGTGATAACGTTTAAAATAAATAGGTAATCAATTGTCTTCAATCTTTAACATATCTTAAAAAAATCACATAGGAGTCAAGGTAAAGGAATTCATTTAAAAATAGAAGATATAGAATGCAGGGACCCACACATCAGCGTGTGTGCTCTCCAGCCCCTTGCCTAGTATCGTACAGAAAGGGCACGCTCTCTAGGTAGCGCTCTCAAGCTCCTCTCCCCAGTTATCCGTTGCGCAATTTTCATTCAGGGCTTGACGGCATGAACTTTCATCTGGCGTTCCTAGGCAAGGAGGTTTGACGGTGATCTTTCAGTAGTACAGTTCCTTAATTTTGACTGAGTTTAGCGCTCGAAAGCTGGGACTTTACTTGGTTCCGACTCTGCGTGCGGTATTTAATTTTAATATCCGCCGTGAATGTGTCACGGCGACGCGGTGAAAAGAGAGAAAGAAATGAAATTAACCGCAAGCAGAGCCCAGCTATGGGCTTCCCTGCCACCGCTTTAACGACCCTTTGTCGGCGCGGTCGCGCGTGCGTCTGACGTGTAATTATATTATACACCTGTGTAACGAGCGCAAACCTCTTTATATGAACGTTGTGCAGGTCTGCTCGGAAAACGTAATACCACTTGACGCATAGCCGAGGTCGCTAATGAACGCTTGTGTCACAGCTTTCCTTTCAGGAGAACGTGATTCGAATCCGGGTGGCGGAAAAAGTCTTCATGCCCAGCACGAAAGCCACCTATGAAGCTTTTGCAAAGACGATGAAAGAAACTTTTTTTGGTGCCATTTCGTTCTAACGTTTCGCTGAATACATGAAATATATTCGTATTCGCGAATATGAACAACAATCAGCTGTAAAAGGGAATACGGACATGTATTTATTTATTTATTTCATTAACATTACAGAGTACCCCACCACCTTGAAATGTAAGGTGGGTCGGATGCTTCTGAATCTAATAGCAAAGACTTCTCACTGTTACAGTCTTATTGGTATGCAGTTGTTAATGCTTTTTTAAAATAATATAAAGAACATAATATATAAAAATTTCTTTGAGGTTACAGCGAATTGAATGCTTAACAATTGTTAAAATGGTTCCATATAATTTGTTACTACATAGTTGATGAGAATGTATTATACAGGGTGTTACAAAAAGGTACGGTCAAACTTTCAGGAAACATTCCTCACACACAAAGAAAGAAAATATGTTATGTGGACATGTGTCCGGAAACGCTAATTTTCCATGTTGGAGCTCATTTTATTACTTCTCTTCAAATCACATTAAGCATGGAATGGAAACACACAGCAACAGAACGTACCAGCGTGACTTCAAACACTTTGTTACAGGAAATGTTCAAAATGTCCTCCATTAGCGAGGATACATGCATCCACCCTCCGTCGCATGGAATCCCTGATGCGCTGATGCAGCCCTGGAGAATGGCGTATTGTATCACAGTCGTCCACAATACGAGCACAAAGAGTCTCTACATTTGGTACCGGGGGTGCGTAGACAAGAGCTTTCAAATGCCCCCATAAATGAAAGTCAAGAGGGTTGAGGTCAGGAGAGCGTGGAGGCCATGGAATTGGTCCGCCTCTACCAATCTATCGGTCACCGAATCTGTTGTTGAGAAGCGTACGAACACTTCGACTGAAATGTGCAGGAGCTCCATCGTGCATGAACCACATGCTGTGTCGTACTTGTAAAGACACATGTTCTAGCAGCACAGGCAGCGTATCCCATATGAAATCATGATAACGTGCTCCATTGAGCGTAGGTGGACGAAACTAAAATGAGCTCTAACGTGGAAATCAAGCGTTTCCGTACACATGTCCACATAACATCTTTTCTTTATTTGTGTGTGAGGAATGTTTCCTGAAAGTTTGGCCGTACCTTTTGTAACACCCTGTATACAATGCAAATGCCAAAGAAAAACAAAAAAAATGTAACACAATGAGCGTGTGTGTGTGAAATCTTATGGAACTTAACTGCTAAGGTCATCAGTCCCGAAGCTTACACACTACTTAACCTAAATTATCCTAAGGACAAAAACACACACCCGTGCCCGAGGGACGACTCGAACCTCCGCCGGGACCAACCGCACAGTCCATGACCGCAGCGCCTTAGGCCGCTCGGCTAATACCGCGCGGCTCACAATGAGCGTGGTTAAGAAGAATTTGTAATATATAGAGGGAAGTGATATGTTGTGTTTGGATGAGTAATACAGTCTAAGTAGCATGTTGGTTAGCAATGGCCTATTTCTATCTATTTCAGATGAGAAGGTCTCGGTACAACCTCGAGCTATTCTCATCTGAAATGGTTTGCGCTAATCTATGTTTACACAGATTATACAGATTAAATGCTCATTGAGAACTTCATACATGAATTTTAGCTTCACATGAAAAATACACTTATGTTTGTAACTTGTTAGTTGAAATAGAATATAGTTCATTGCTACTTGAATGCATTATTCCTTAAATAACTTAATATATTTCTGATATATGAAGTTAATTGATTATAGCTTTGAACAGAGAAGATAATATACATCTGTCTGCACACAGTAAGACGAGCAATACATTACTGTTTGTGTGTAGTATACTTTAAACACTATGCAGGATGCCATTGGGAAGGAGCCGCCTCGGAATAAAAGTTCTTCGAGCCTTCTCCTCCCAAGCGACATTACCTTATTACTAGTCTTAGTATGTGGTGCCGGTGTTTATTTGTTTTATGATTGTTGTGTTGTTTGTGACTGTGTTGTGATATGCAGTGTCATATATTGTTGGTTTTGGTTGGTTTGTTGGTTGGTTGGTTTGGGGAAGGAGACCAGACATCGTGGTCATCGGTCTCATCGGATTAGGGAAGGATGGGGAAGGAAGTCGGCCGTGCCCTTTCAGAGGAACCATCCCGGTATTTGCCTAGAGTGATTTAGGGAAATCACGGAAAACCTAAATCAGGATAGCCGAACGCGGGATTGAATCGTCGTCCTCCCGAATGCGAGTCCAGTGCGCCACCTCGCTCGGTGTTGGTTTTGGTCCCTTACGTGTTCATCCCTCCTGAGCCATGTTCACTTGCTGTTCCTTCCTCGGTTTCGGAATCCGTGGTCGTGTTTGTGTCCTCCCATATGGTTTGTTGTGGGTTTTTTTTTTTTTTTTTTGCTTGTCTACGCCTCCTTCCATATGGGTTTTGGCGCTCGTATTCTTCGTGCAGAGTGTCCGATAGAATATCGGCTACTCTATTTATTGTGTTCCAGTCATCTGGATTACGTATTATTGTGGCGATATCATTGTCGTTCTGTATAGGTGTCACTTGTGCTAGCGTGTTGCACATCAATGTGACATGTTCTGGTGTCGCTGTTTCTCCGCATACGCGTACTTCGTCGTTAGTTAGTCCCATACGTTTTAAATGTGCCGGATACGGCCCGTGGTCTGCCAGGGAATGGACCAAACCCCGGCTTGGGTCGAGATGTTCCAGATGTAGTCTTTCGTGTGCATCAGGAATGAAAGAGTGTACTCGGCGACCCGTGTCGGATGCGTCCCACTCTCTCTACATGTCTGAATCCACCATTGTTTCATTTGTGTTTTGTTCATAATGTTGGTTCCTGTAATTTCGGTGACTTTATCGAGCCCGTCCCTCTTAAGCCAGTAAAATGCAGCTTTGTAACATATTGTTATGTCTATAGGACAGGTCCCCATCAGAACGCAAAGCGCCTCTACTGAGGTGGTGTTGAAGGCTCCGGTCATTCTCAGGAGAACACTACGTTGACCCCGTCTTGCAATTGTCTTGTTAGTCTGTATGTTCAGTCTGTGAACCCAAGCACTTGCGGCGAAGCATGCGATGGATTCAAATATCGCAATGTGGTAGGTCCTTATCGTCGTAATAGGTAATTTGTACTGAGCTGTGTTTAGTCTTGCTAGTTTGTGCATGATTTTGGAAGCCGTGTCAATTTTATATGATGGTTGAAAGTATGTTTTTCGTCTAGATGCAGTCCGATATATCGCGTGGCTTGCTTCCTCTGTATGCTTGTACTGTCTAATTTTAGAATTGGACTCCTCTGTAGTGTCCCTCTGAGCAATAAACATACGGTTTTGTTGGGAGCTGTTTTTAATTTATTTTCTTTGCACCAACTGTTTATTCTCTGAAGCAGTTGCGTGCCTTTTGTCTCCAGTGTTGCTCTCGAACTGGCTGACACCACTACGAGCAGGTCATCTCCGTAAGCCACCACACCTCTTACCCTGTCGTCACCGTCCAGGGCGTTCAGCAAGGGCTCGATTGCGATATCACAGAATATTGGTCCGCAGATAGAGCCCTGTGGACATCCCTTTGTTCTCTTGACAGCCTCCCGTGTTCCAGCCCTCCACTCCGCCACTCTGCCTCTGCAGTAGTCGTGGAGGCTATTGTAGAGGGGAGCTGATAGCCTCATTTCCCTTAACCTGGCGAAGAGGGACGGCCACCACAAGTTGTCGAAAGACCCGGCTTTGTCGATTAGAATGGCGGGCACGTATCTGTCGCTGATGCTATTTGTAACTGTCAGTGCTTGGTTGACGGCGTCTTATATTGATCTACCATCCCCGAAGCCGAACGGGCAAAGAAAATTTGTGCCAGACCGGATCTCGAACCCGGATCTTAAGCTTTTCGCTTTAACCGCTTCGGCTATCCGTGCACAACTCGCGGCCAGACCCCAAACATCCATATATCGTAGTTACTGCGTCGCAACCTTTACTCTTACCTACTCTTACGAGAGGTGTCCGTAAAATAATGTTCCCAATATTTTCACATTGCAAAACACGTTTATTTCATGAATGCGTACATTTTTGGAAAGTTCAGACCTCAACCTGTTTTTCTACATATTCGCCATGCGGTGTAGTAGCTTTTGAGTGCCAGAGTCAAAAAAATCTGCCACCAAGCGGAGCAGATACCTGAGAACCGCTTCTTCCAGCTCCTCTCTGTCCCCGAAATGCGTTCCACCCAGGTGTTCTTGGCACCCACCTCGCGCAAACCTTAAGCCGTCGGCACACGGACCGTGCATCCGAACGTTGAGCGTTGAGCATGCCGAGTTTCTGACGTCATAGCGTGGAATAGCACGTTCGGGAGTCTTTCCGAACGTGCAGAGCAATATCTGGCATGTCAGATATTCTGAGCGTGCGTCTGAGCGTTGACCAATGAGATGGCAAAACGCCACCTACGTCACACGCAGGCCGTCTCCCTTCAGTACAGAGTCGTGAGGCGCCATATTGGCATTCATTTCAAGCCTATATGTATATATGCGATTTCTGAGCACCAGAAAATTGAGAATCACTAAAAAAAATCCCGTTGTTAATTGTGTGATTCGTTCCAATAAAATAATGAGAAACATCATATTCGTGGCAAAAAAATCATTGTAACTTGCGTATTATGAGAGTAGGCTATTTGAAGCCAGCGACACACTGAAGATGTACCCAAAATGCATTGTTCTTGGTACAATTTGTTACAATTAAACTTCAATTAGTAACATATCTGCGATTAAGGTTTTCTAAGAGGTAAGATACTACGATTAGACGCCTGGAGTATGTTATTGGTGTAGTGTAGTGACTAGCGTCACTGCCCCTGTAGATTATTTTGATGGGGCGGTGGTTCGTGACTTGCCACTTCCAAATTTTTTCCTAACATTTACGTTTTTATTGGGTTCTGATACTTTATTATTAGTTTAATATAAGTATATACTATAATATTTGATTTTATGTAAATATAAGTTCACCGTTTTTTTGAGGGGTGACGTTGTTCGATTGGCTTAATCTACAGGACAGCTTGCGCTATTTGTATAAAGATATTTTGCTCCTTTTTCTTGTTGCAAAGATTCTGCTACTGGGTAGGAACACTGAACAAGTAAGACTGACCTTGGTGTTTTACTAAAATGTGGGAATGATGAAATAATGTTTCTCTTATGTGGAGAAGTATTCCAAATTTGTACGGCACTGTTTGTAACGGAACTTTTATAAACCTGTGTCCTTATTGATTGGACATGGTACGTTCCTTTTCGTGGGCGATGGAGGAAATTTGAGTTTTAATAGAGCTAACGTGGGAATTTTACGCGCTCCCGTTGAGTAAGCAGTGTGATTTACGAACTAGAAACATCCCTCAACTGCCGCTGGAGTGCGTTGCGATCGCGTATACCACGTTGGGGCCCACGTACCGTATGCACGAGTCGCATCGTTCCTGAGCGTTCTGCAGCACGTTAAACTTGGCACGCTCAACGTTAACCTTCGACAGCACGGTCCGTGTGCCGACGGCTTTAGCATACCCTAGATGCGCCTTCAAACTCTTGTCAATAGAGGTTCTGTTGACATCAGGGATCATTTCGGAGAGCTCACGAACCGTCACTCTTCGAGGAAGAGATGGCAGTAACTTCGGGGCTAAGGCCGGGCGGTAGGGTGAGTGTTTGACAGTAGCCCATCCAAATTTTGCGATGAGTTCGTTGATGGCTTTAGCTGTGTGCCGTCGCGCTATCCTGATGCAAACGCACCCCCTCGGACAGCATAACCCTGCTCTTGTTTTAAAGTTCACTGGGCAATTTTTTCAGTGTCTCGCAGTACCGGACAGCGTTGATTGTTGTACCGGTGGGCAGGAACTCGCACAACAATACCCCCTTCCTGTCCCGAAACACCGTTGCCACCACTTTGCCGACACTTTGCGTTCGTTTGAATTTTCGCGATCTCGGCGACTCTGGGTGCTTCCATTGTTTGGACTGTTCTTTTGTTTCGAGTGTGCGGTAGTCCACCCAAGTCTCGTCTTCAGTGACTATGGAGTCGAGGTATTCCTCGCGATGAGTTCCGTGATGCGAAGAAGTTCTGGGGCCGCTTCAACGCGCTGACGTTTATGGTCTTCGGTCAACTTTCTTGGCACCCACCTCGCACAAACCTTAACATACCCTAGATCCATCTATCTGTCTATATCCGAATCTCACTCCAGCTACTGCCGGGTCTGGGTGCTTACGAGTCGTCTCCATTTGGCTCGGTCCTCCCACCACTTTTCTTCCTCCACTTGCTGCCAGGTCACACCTCTCCTTTCTACAGATATTCTCACTCCCATGTTCCACCGTGTTCTTGGGCGCCCTCTAAGTCTTTTCCCATTCATCTTTAGTTCTTCTATAATTTTGGAGAGTCTCTGCCGATGCATCCTTTGAACATGCCCATACCATCTTAATCTCTTTTTTTTCAATTTCTTCTCTCATACTTTCTTCTTTAAGGTCCTTTCTAATCTCTACATTCCTTACTCTGTCCATTCTTGTTTTTCCCTTAACTGCTCTGAGAAATTTCATTTCCCCTGCTTGCAGTCTGCTCCAGTCCCTTTCTGTCATTGTCCATGTTTCTTCACCATAGGTGACAATAGGGAAGTAATAATTCTTATACAGAAGGACTTTAGCTTTTTCTGAAACTTCCGTATTCCAAATCAGGTGTTTTATTGTTTGGTAGAAATTGTCTCCCTTTTGTAACCTCCTATTAATTTCGTTAGTTATCCTATCCCGTGGGGTATAACACAGAACCCATGAACAGGGCTACGGGTGAAGACCTTAATGGCAGCGACGGCGGAGAAGGAAGAGTTCAGAACGGCGTAGCTGGCAGATGAGGTAACCCTCCTTTCTGGGGATTAAATGAGAAGGGAACCACTGCTTTGTGGTGGAGGAGAAACTCCAAAGGCTACGGGAGACAACCCCAACAGAAAGGCCTTTCTTGCGTTAGGCCTAGCAAGCCAGTAGGAAAGTCTTCATAGATTGCTTTCAAAACACAGACGAGTCTCGGAAGAATACCCTAGATGCTCCGTCAAAATCTTGTCAATAGAGGTTTTATTGACATCATCAGGGATAATTTCGGAGAGCTCACGAACCATCACACATCGATCTGAGAGCACCGCTTGTAACAACAACGACTCTGTAATATTGTACATATAAGTAATTCTTCCCATATGATTTTTCGATTAACTTGTGTAATTGATGTCCTGATTTCAATTTTTGTTTTGTTTCATGCCATTGTGTTAAGAAAACTGTAAACAAGTTTCAATGTGAATAGTAATGTTTATGACAAAAGTCAAGTAACATTGTAATAGAATTGAAATGTAACAAATGTTGAAACTGTTGTAGGATGTTTAAAATTGTAACTGTGCGTCTGGTCCATACGTAGGCAATGTGTTACTATATGTAGAATGCAAAATCTCGGGTGAATACCCGGCTTGTAAGGGAGCGGTAAAAGGTGGATGGCAGGCGAGCGCGGGAAAATGCGCGCGGGCACTGCACGGCACAACGGGCTCAGTGGTTGTTGGAGTTTGGCACTGGTTTGGGCAACACCTTCTGGAGCGAGGAGGCTCTCCTGGAAGACACAGCTTCACTGAGCCTCGGGTATGCTGTTCCCCACACAGCAAAATTCCATATGCACTAAATGGAAATGTATTGTGACGCTAAGAAAAATTAAAGTGCCGATACATCAAGAGCCATAGCTGTGGTTGTATGTGTGCTCTGTGCCTCGCCATCTCGCCGCCCGCCAACCGCCGCATCGATACAAGCAGGTCGAAACTTTTAGTACTGTATTCGTGTGGATCAGAGAGTGAACTGTGTTTGTTTGGGTGCAATAATAACCTAAATTTTATCAGAACTATTCCATCATTTAATTATCCTCACAACTAACCTGGACAGGGCCTTTCCAAATGTTGTACAATCCGAGTGTCCCGAAATGAAAATTAAAATTTTTGTTAATAATAATTATTTGTAGAACTAGCTATGTTAGAATGGTGTTTAAAGAAATGTTTTGTTAATGAACCAGTAAATGAATACCGAAGGTCTGACGAAGTTGAAAGATAACTTTAGTATTGATATAGGAATGAAGTTTATTATTTCGAGACAGATTTAAAGGCATTTAAATGAGCAGTAAATAAGATGAAAAGAGTAGTAACTTATATACTGGAAATTTTGAACGCATAATTAATTCAGTAATCATTTTCTTTTTCAAATACAGCAATCATAACTGTTTCAGGATCATTCCCTCATTCATTTGAATTCTGAAGTGTTCTAAATTGGTTTGACCAGCAAACGTTAAAGTCAATATAAAAGTCAAAATTTATCAGTGTTTTATCTTTATCAAAATTAATATTTTGTGTGTGGTGCGAAAGTGCAATTTCTAGGGTAACCTATGCCCGATTTTAATCAGATTAATAGACAGTATAAAGTTTTGTAGTATACATTATAGTGTAGTGTTATGTGTTCATGGTTTTCCATATCAGTACAGAACGTGAAACTATCAGTTGAATAGATTTTCTGGTTCTAAAATTCTACTATATTATGTAGTGTTACAACTTCTTGTTTTGCATGAATATATACCAACTTGTACAGGGAAGAAACTCAGTTAATGCCTAATTAGGCTCGCGACCGTATTATTATCTAAAATGGCTCTGAGCACTATGGGACTTAACATCTGTGGTCATCAGTCCCCTAGAACTTAGAACTACTTAAACCTAACTAACCTAAGGACATCACAAACATCCATGCCCGAGGCAGAATTCGAACCTGCGACCGTAGCGGTCTTGCGGTTCCAGACTGCAGCGCCTTTAACCGCACGGCCACTTCGGCCGGCGTATTATTATCTAATTGGTAGCATCTTCTGGGTTGCTTTTGGTCCATCCTGACGTGTAATTGCATTTCGAACTTACTTGACGGATCATTGTTATTACAGAGTGGATGTAAGTCTGATTTGCCACCATTCAGGTACACGCGGTCGATAACTATACGAAAATCCTTTCTCATAAGGCGAATCCCGCTCACTTACCATAGCACAGGCTTTAACGAGTACTGTGTCAGGGATTACACGCTGCCTCCACTTTTGCGATTGTTTCGTCAGAAACAGATGGCCGTCCAGAACGCTACTCATCATTGACGTCAGTACGCCCGTTGGCTGGCTGGCTGGCTCTGAGCACTATGCGACTTAACTTCTGAGGTCATCAGTCGCCTAGAACTACTTAAACCTAACTAACCTAAGGACATCACACACATCCATACCCGAGGCAGGATTCGAACCTGCGACCGTAGCGGTCACGCGGTTCCAGACTGAAACGCCTTTAACCGCACGGCCACACCGGCCGGCAGTACGCCCGTTCTCGAACTCTCTGCACCATTTGCGCACGTGTTGTACGCTCATGCACTTGTCTCCACAGATTTCGCATAGCTGGGAATTGATTTCTGCCGGCGCAATGTTTTTTTTTGCAGACAGGAAACGGATCACCGAGCCCAGCTCACACCTGGCTGGCGAAGCGAGGTGGAGATCCGTCACGTACGGCTGCCAAGCCAGGACTGAGCTCCGCAGGCAGCTCGCTAGGGAGGGGATTTGGATTGGGGGAACCAAGGCATACTACAGAATCGCGGGATCCACCGTAACTGTACTTTTCAGAACAGTAGCGCCATGGGAACCTTATTTCACGGACAACCCTCGTACATTCATTACGTAATTCCCGAGCTGGAGTGGACATTTTAATCGAAAGTCGCTGTCTGGTATCGGAGGATAAATGCGAAGTCGCAGTTACTACACTCCTGGAAATGGAAAAAAGAACACATTGACACCGGTGTGTCAGACCCACCATACTTGCTCCGGACACTGCGAGAGGGCTGTACAAGCAATGATCACACGCACGGCACAGCGGACACACCAGGAACTGCGGTGTTGGCCGTCGAATGGCGCTAGCTGCGCAGCATTTGTGCACCGCCGCCGTCAGTGTCAGCCAGTTTGCCGTGGCATACGGAGCTCCATCGCAGTCTTTAACACTGGTAGCATGCCGCGACAGCGTGGACGTGAACCGTATGTGCAGTTGACGGACTTTGAGCGAGGGCGTATAGTGGGCATGCGGGAGGCCGGGTGGACGTACCGCCGAATTGCTCAACACGTGGGGCGTGAGGTCTCCACAGTACATCGATGTTGTCGCCAGTGGTCGGCGGAAGGTGCACGTGCCCGTCGACCTGGGACCGGACCGCAGCGACGCACGGATGCACGCCAAGACCGTAGGATCCTACGCAGTGCCGTAGGGGACCGCACCGCCACTTCCCAGCAAATTAGGGACATTGTTGCTCCTGGGGTATCGGCGAGGACCATTCGCAACCGTCTCCATGAAGCTGGGCTACGGTCCCGCACACCGTTAGGCCGTCTTCCGCTCACGCCCCAACATCGTGCAGCCCGCCTCCAGTGGTGTCGCGACAGGCGTGAATGGAGGGACGAATGGAGACGTGTCGTCTTCAGCGATGAGAGTCGCTTCTGCCTTGGTGCCAATGATGGTCGTATGCGTGTTTGGCGCCGTGCAGGTGAGCGCCACAATCAGGACTGCATACGACCGAGGCACACAGGGCCAACACCCGGCATCATGGTGTGGGGAGCGATCTCCTACACTGGCCGTACACCACTGGTGATCGTCGAGGGGACACTGAATAGTGCACGGTACATCCAAACCGTCATCGAACCCATCGTTCTACCATTCCTAGACCGGCAAGGGAACTTGCTGTCCCAACAGGACAATGCACGTCCGCATGTATCCCGTGCCACCCAACGTGCTCTAGAAGGTGTAAGTCAACTACCCTGGCCAGCAAGATCTCCGGATCTGTCCCCCATTGAGCATGTTTGGGACTGGATGAAGCGTCGTCTCACGCGGTCTGCACGTCCAGCACGAACGCTGGTCCAACTGAGGCGCCAGGTGGAAATGGCATGGCAAGCCGTTCCACAGGACTACATCCAGCATCTCTACGATCGTCTCCATGGGAGAATAGCAGCCTGCATTGCTGCGAAAGGTGGAATTACACTGTACTAGTGCCGACATTGTGCATGCTCTGTTGCCTGTGTCTATGTGCCTGTGGTTCTGTCAGTGTGATCATGTGATGTATCTGACCGCAGGAATGTGTCAATAAAGTTTCCCCTTCCTGGGACAATGAATTCACGGTGTTCTTATTTCAATTTCCAGGAGTGTATGTTATTAAGAAGAACGAGTCGATGTTGCTTCGAAGATGCACGCATATAAAAAGGAATAGTCCATGGTTCGTCGTAACGACACAGGTACTGCAATATCGCCTTTATATAAAGTTTCACCTCTAACTGCCCGACTTTCTTCTGGCGACATAAAAATATTAAATATTTGATATATTCGTCATTTATACTCGAGTCGTCTTCTTCTCTATCGTCGCTTTGTCCCACGTCACGTAGGGTCGGCGTTGCTCTTCTCGATCCTTCTCCTCCATAGTTGTCTATCCATTGCCTCCTCCTTCTTCCATCCTTTCTCCCTTAGGTCCCCAGGTATCTTAACCTTCCACCTCGTCTTCTGTCTTCCTCTCCTCGCTCCTTCAATCTTTGTATCTTCAACTCTGTTTCCGATATACTCTTCCCCTTTTCTCTGTAAGTGTCCGTACCACCTTAGTCGGCTCTCGTATTTTTTTTCCCCATGGGTCCCACTTTCACAGCTCCTCTAACAAATTCATTTCTAATCCTGTCCTTCCTTGTTACCCCAAACATCCACCTCAGCACCATCATTTCCGCCACTTCCATCTTCCTTTCCTGGTCTACTGTGATTGGCCATGTCTCTGCCCCGTATATCATAGCAGGCCTTACCACCGACTTTTACACTTTCCCTTTCAACCCAATGCTCACCTTCTTGTCACACAACACTCCACTCATTTTCCTCCAGTTGTTCCAACCGCAATTTATTCGGTGTTGTATCTCGCTTTCCAGTCCTCCCTCTATGTACGACCCCAGGTATTTAAATTTGTATCGATTTCATCTCATCATCCTGGATCTTGCAAGACCTCATCTGCACATCCTTCAGTGCACATTTATACTCGAGTGATTCGTGTGTAAAGGTTTCCGACGTGATTACGGCCGCACGTGGAGATTAACAGGCTCTGAACGCGGAGTGGTAGTTCAAGTTGGGCGCATGGGACATCCCATTTCATAAATCGCTAGCCAATTCCAATTTACAAGCTCGACAGCGTCAAGAGTGTGCCGAGAACACCAAATTTCACCCATTATCTCTCATTACGGACCACGAAATGGTGGACGGCCTTCACTCAAAGACCGAGAGCAGCGGCGTTTGCGTAGAGCTGTTAGTGCTAACAGACAAGCAACACTGTATGAAACAACGTATCTGTTGGACGCTGGACGACTGGAAGAAACCGCGGCCTCGTCAGACAACTCCCGATTTCAGTTGGCAAGAGCTGATAGCAGGGTTCCAGAGTGGCACAGAACCCACAAAGCCATGTGCCAAAGTAGACAAGAAGGCACTGTGCGAACTGGTAGTGGCTCCGTAACGGTCTGAACCGCGTGCATAAAGAATGCACTGGGTCCTTGTTATATTCAGCTACTTGGAGACCATTTGCAGTCATACAAGCATGGAATTTTTATGAATGACAAAGCGCCATGTCACCGGGCCACAATTGTTCGCAAATAGTTTGAATAGCACTCTGGACAACTCGAGCGAATGATTTGGCCACCCAGGTCGCCCAACATGAATCCCATCGAACGTTTATAGTATATAATCGAGAGGTCAGTTCGTGCACAAAACCCTGCACCGGCAACTCTTTAGCAATTATGGACGGGTCTAGAGGCGGCATGGCTCAATATTTCTGCAGGGAACTTCCTACGACTGTTGTCTCTATGCCACGTCTAGTTGCTGCACTACACCGGACAGGAGGGGGTCGGACACCAATTAGAAAGTAATTAGAATTATATATTAATACCTTCAGCTACTTTCGGGCGTTGATATATATATATATATATCAACGGGGACAGGTGGAAAAAATGTGTGCCCCGACCGGGACTCGAGCCCGGGATCCCGTGTTGATATGGCAGACGCTCTGTCCATCTGAGCCACCGAGGGCACAGAGGATAGTGCGGTTGCAGGGACTATCTCGCGCACGCATCCCGCGAGACCCACATTCTCACCTTATATGTCCACACACTACATTGGTAGTGTCCCACCCCAACACACTCATTACTCGTGGAAGACAGTCTTACGAAGTCCTGTAAAAGTTCGGGTAAAATGCGTGCATCCGCACAGGAGGAGGAAGTCGTGGCAGGTATTTCAAGAACTTATATGGATATTGATGACCTGCAGCCGTCTAGAGCGAAATTAGAATTAATATATTAATACCTTTAGCTGCTGAGGCGTGCACGAGATAGTCCCTGCAGTCCCACTATCCTCTGTGCCCTCGGTGGCTCAGATGGATAAGTGTCTGCCATTTAAGCAGGGGATCCCGGGTTCGAGTCCCGGTCGGGGCACACATTTTCACCTGTCCCCGTTGATATGCGTCAACGCCCGTCAGCAGCTGAAGATATTAATATACAGGATGATTCAAAAAGAATACCACAACTTTAAAAATGTGTATTTAATGAAAGAAACATAATATAACCTTCTGTTATACATCATTACAAAGAGTATTTAAAAAGGTTTTTTTTTCACTCAAAAACAAGTTCGGAGATGTTCAATATGGCCCCCTCCAGACACACGAGCAATATCAACCCGATACTCCAACTCGTTCCACACTCTCTGTAGCATATCAGGCGTAACAGTTTGGATAGCTGCTGTTATTTCTCGTTTCAAATCATCAATGGTGGCTGGGAGAGGTGGCCGAAACACCATATCCTTAACATACCCCCATAAGAAAAAATCGCAGGGGGTAAGATCAGGGCTTCTTGGAGGCCAGTGATGAAGTGCTCTGTCACGGGTTGCCTGGCGGCCGATCCATCGCCTCGGGTAGTTGACGTTCAGGTAGTTACGGACAGATAAGTGCCAATTTGGTGGCGCTCCATCCTGCTGAAATATGAATTGTTGTGCTTCTTGTTCGAGCTGAGGGAACAGCCACTTCTCTAACATCTCCAGATACTGTAGTCCAGTTACAGTAGCACCTTCGAAGAAAAAGGGACCAAAAACTTTATTGGCTGAAATGGCACAGAAAACGTTCACCTTAGGCGAGTCACGTTCATACTGAGTTGTTTCCCGCGGATTCTCAGTGCCCCATATACAGACATTGTGACGGTTGACTTTCCCGTTAGTGTGGAAAGTTGCTTCATCACTAAACACAATCTTTGAAACGAAAGATTCATCTGTTTCCATTTGAGCAAGGATAAAATCACAGAAATCGATTCTTTTAATCTTATGAGCTGCAGATAGTGCTTGAACCAATTTCAGACGATAAGGATTCATAACTGACCTTTTTCGTAGGACTCTCCATACAGTTGATTGTGGAATTTGCAGCTCTCTGCTAGCTCTGCGAGTCGATTTTCCTGGGCTGCGAACAAATGCTTGCTGGATGCGTGCTACATTTTCATCACTCGTTCTCGGCCGTCCAGCACTTTTCCCTTTGCACAAACACCCATTCTCTGTAAACTGTTTATACCAGCGTTTAATACACCACCTATCAGGAGGTTTAACACCATACTTCGTTCGAAATGCACGCTGAACAACTGTCGTCGATTCACTTCTGCCGTACTCAATAACACAAAAAGCTTTCTGTTGAGCGGTCGCCATCTTAGCATCAACTGACGCTGACGCCTGGTCAACAGCGCCTCAAGCGAACAAATGTACAACTAAATGAAACTTTATAGCACCCTTAACTCGCCGACAGATAGTGCTTAGCTCTGCCTTTTGTCGTTGCAGAGTTTTAAATTCCTAAAGTTGTGGTATTCTTTTTGAATCACCCTGTATAATTCTAATTTCTTTGTAGTAGGCTGCAGGTCATCAATGGTGTCTGTTCTTTCGGACATGTCGGATAGGACAGACACCATATCCATGTAAGTATATATATATATATATATATATATATATATATATATATATATATATCAGAAAGTATCGCATGACTTCTCTCACCTCTGTGTATGTCTCTCATCATTACGTCTTAGCAGGCAAACTTTCTAACGCCTGTTTCATGCCACCCTGTAACAGTGTCGCGGTGGCACTTTCCAGCAGGACAATACGGGTCTAGCTATTGCAGTGTGTCTATGAGCTGTGTGTGCGGCGTTGGGTAGTCCCATGGACAGTACATCCCCAGATATGTGCCCGACAGTACTTGTGTAGGACAGGCTCCAATGTCAACTCTGTCCCAGTCTCATTATCCAGGATGTCAAGGACAAGTTACAACATCTGTGGGTCAGCTGGCCTAAGGAGAGAATAGAACGGCTTTTTGACACCATTCCTGGTCGAATCAGGTTTTGCATCCAGAGCAGAGCGGGTGTAATCATGAAGTTCACATCACAAGCGCTCTCAAACCCGTGAAGTTTTACTTTGTCCTTCTGTTCTGGGTTCTCCTCTTTTTTGCCATGCAGTGTATTCAATAGTTATTTCCACTTTCTTCCAAATGAAAACTGACACGATAACGCTGTGAAAAAAAGACTGTTTTCCACGAAATTTATGGAATAACGATTCAGAGCCAAGTGGTATATTGCAGCAAATGCATATGCACCTTATTTCCTCTTAGTTTCATTGAACACAGTCGATATCATCGGTATATTTGTTCGAAGACGAAAATGAGGGACACTAATTTTTTAAGCTGCATATCCTCTAGTGCTGCTTACTTTGTCCTCAGAAAGCTTTTCTGTTTCGAAAATGAGAAACCACTGACTTGCAAATTGGCGCCGACAAGTCTACTAATGTTTGTAGCCTTGATGTTCTCTAGTCGCCTTCTAAAAAACATCAAGTTGCCAAGACAATTAGGAAGTAAGGAATTCGTTGGCACATTCTGTGGGAACGTCGACTAATCTCGTTACATCCTCGCAGTTGGTCGAATTAAACATTGTGATCTCATTGTATCTAACAATAGCAAGCAGGTACTGTACCACTGTTTTAATCCTCAGAAGTGTCTGATTTTGTGAAAATTATCACCAGTCTCTTATCCATCCGAAATATGGCAGCAGTTACAGTTGGCACCGAATGTGGAAGTTATCTTTTCTCCGGATTACATTTCTGTTTCATATGAGGAAGCCTTGTATTATTGGATCTCATTGTGTCCAGAGAACAAAATCCATTTACAGTAGCTTTTGTTTCATATTTAAGTGGGAGGCCAAAACAATAATGAAATGCTACCGCAGTACCTGTGAGATACAAACCCTGAATAATGCTGATAACGTACAGTTACATATTCAGCAGCAAGAAGGGAAAAATTCCATTAGATACAAGGTGACGTAACAATTGCAAAGTAACTGTTCTTGTAAATTATAATGTCAACAGTACGTATACTTCGTAAAATCTCTGGAAGGACTAAAATGTATACACTTTCGCGTACGTTCGAACCATCAGTTGAAACATTTAGAAGACTCCGATACTGATACCTAAAAAATTTGGTTCTGAACTATCCAACAGCTTCTTCATGTGATACGAATCGCTGTAAACTTTATGTTTCACAGAATGGAACACACAGAAATCGTCAGACGATAAAACAAGTGAGAAAACACGCAATGAGACATTAGTTCCATGTTTTTATCAGCTGCTTTCACTTCTTGTATGACAGCTGACACTGCCGCGATGGAGAACGATGTGACGTTCTCAGCTGACTGTGCTGAGTCCATCGATGAACAGTACCAGAGCAATTGTCGTGTACCATTCAGAATAGACTGTTCTTCGATCTTGTGGAAGAACCAGGAGACTACTACTCTCTGCCCACTCTCGATTCCTTATAGAATCAGACGTTTATGTACAAAACACCTTCAAACATGTGATTACTTTGAAAATTAGATAATAATAATAATAATAATAATAATAATAATAATAATAATAATAATCATCATCATCATCATCATCAGTGTTCTGCCTAAAGGCAGGTTTTCACACGGTAGTTCTCCAGGCTGTCCGGTCTTCTGCCATCCTATTAAGGTCTGCATAATTTCCTCTTCCTTTTATGTCGTCTATCATCTTGTATCTCGTTTCTCTCAGTCTTCTCTCACAAATCAATCCTTCCAAAGCATCTACTAGCAAGCACTCCCTTCTCAATGAATGTCCCAACAAGTTCTTTTTCCTTTCTCTTACAACCTTCAGCAGACATCTTCTCTCACCAACCCTTTCCAATAGTCTTTCATTACTCACTCTTTCCATCCAGCTTAATCTCTCCATTCTCCCCCACATCCACATCTCAGATGCTTCTAATCTTTTTTCATCCTCTCGTCTCAGAGTCCATTTTTCTGTCCCATACAGTGCCACACTCCAGGCAAAACATTTGCCAAGCCTTTTTCTCAGTCCTTTATCTAATTTGCCACATAAGAGTCTCCTCTTTCTGTTGAATGCCTCCTTCGCTATGGCAATTCGAGTTTTCACCTCCTGGTGACATCTCAAGTCTTCAGTAGTTGTGCTTCCCAGATATTTAAATTCACTTACTTGTCTAATGGTAGATTGTCCTATTTTAATGTTGGACACTCTGCGTCTTGTACTTATGACCATACTCTTTGTTTTTGTTGTGTTTATTTGCATCCCATATTCCACACAAGCTTCATTCAGATCTTTGAGCATGTTATTCACTGTCCCCTCACCTTCTGCCACTAATACCATGTCATCAGACAATCTTATACATTCTATTCTCTTTCCACAAATACGATTAGATAATGTCTTAAATTTTTGACGTTAAGCATGTGAATCCTTTGTTGGTTACCCTAATTATATTAGTTTCAGATTATTCATCGACGGACCAATGAAGAAATTTAAATTGATGTTGAGAGTTAGTTTAATGTCGCTAACTGCTCCCATTGTCGACTACTGGATGAATGCAGTATGGGTAATTTGAATGCTCTTGAGAAAAAGCGATTTTTTTTCGCGCTTCTAAATATTTGAGACGTCACGGCTCACCAAGCACGTGCCGTAATTTTGCAGGATCATTCAGTGCTAAAATGTGTTGCGAACAGAGTTAGCAATAAAAAATAATAAATGAAAATGTCATATCTGATGCTGACGTTTAACAGCTTGAACGGCGAAAATATAGCAAGTGAAAATTGTTTTTCCTTTTCGCTATTTTGTTGTTGGTATCAGCGGAAAAGAGTTTAGTGAAGTTTTGAAGTTATGTGTGAAGTTCGTTGGGAGGTGCAAAGTGCACTCATTCTCGAATACTGGACGGATATAGTCTGGATAGTTTGCGCGCCGTAAGTTAGCTGTCTCAAGAAATACGCACTGGTTCTGCCTTCAAAACTTTACGTTTCGTGTTCTACCTTTAAGGTAAAATGATAGCGCTTAACGAGTAGTTTATGACAGGATTTTAAATTTTTAAATGCGGTCAGTAATAGTATGAAATACTGTAAAATTTTTTTGTTGCTCCTGTAAGCCGTGAGATAGGCAACCTGCAATTACAGCTCTGCACCGCACTAGCCGTTTACTGATACAGATGGTTGCGAACCAAAGACACAACCAATCCTCCTCTTCGAAGTGTCCCATAAAGAAATTTTATTTGATGGTTTTCGTTCCTTTTGGAACGCCCAAGCAGTTAATTTCTACTTAGTTTTCGGGTCTTACACCTACTGGCTGCAGTGCTGTAAATCGAATGGAATTACTGGACTCTTCCTTAAATCCACGTCAAGAGCCTGTCTTTGAACTTCGGTTGAAGTGTGTGAAATTCGCAGGGAAGAGTCGTTTCCACATATGTAAAACCGAATGTACTGCAGTCTTTTGTACACCTAAGGATGCCTTCACTGCCTTTGCAGACGGAAAGCACTTTCCCAGTATCCTACCAAGTAACCGAAGTCTGCCACCTATATTACCTACAAGTGAGCCTATGTGATCATTTCCTTACATTTCATACCTTACTATCTGCTACACTCAAATATTCGTATGCGTTAACACATTCTAAACGTTATCAATCGATGCAGTAATTGTAGGACACTATGATTTTACCTTTTGTTAAGTGTATAAATCGACACTTACACTGAACTGTCAAAGAAATTGGTACACCTTGCATGGGGGCTTAATTAAATATGATTGAAAATATTTTTAGTTTTTTAGTAGCTGTCTGTCCGATTACGCTATGTCTCGTAAACGGTTGGCCCTGACTAGTATTATTACGCAATCTGACTGCTTAGAACAACAACAAAGAATGAAATGAAAATTTTCGTTAACACAATTAATTAATTAAGTCCCCAGCAACTATAAAACCTACGAAACCAATAAGCACAAGAGTAACTGTTCTGTGTGTGGGAGTGTGACTCAACGTACACATCTGGCACGGTTCTTCTTCAACAAGACAAGAAATTTTAAATACCATTTATACTGAAGTAACTAAAGGAAATAAAAATACCATAATTACTCAAGAAAACCAGAATTACGCTCTAATACAAGAACACAAGCCAGATGCTTTGTTGACTGAACCTGTCATGACGCATTATTTAAAACATGGAAATAATGAAAAAACACGCAATATTTTACCTTCATATATATTGACGAAAAGCACTCTGATCGTTACAATATCTTCATTAGAATAACATCTGCTATCTCTCCCATCAAATAACTGGATATAACATGGAACAAGCACTCCTAACTACAACATCTCGACAAGCCTTGCCCACTCGCACATCTCAACACGAACTGTCTTCTACGAGCTCTGCCCACGCACTGACTACTACGAGCTCTCGACAAGCACTGACTACTACGAGTTCTCTCCAAGCACTGACTTCTACGAGTTCTTAACAGGCACTGACTACCACGAGCTCTCTCCAAGCACTGTGGAGGCGGCTTAATAATACTCTTTGGCGCAATCTCTGGCGCAGTGGCTCAGTGTAGCCACCTTTCAACCTGCCTGATATAGTGTAGGGCTTCGACAGCACACAGAAGTGCCGCAACACGCCGTGGCATGGACTCGACAAACGTCTGAAGTAGTGCTGTAGGGAACTGACACATTAATCCTGCAGAGCTGTACATAAATCCTAACGAGTTCGAGGCGGGTGGATATCTCTTCTGAGTAGCACGTTGCAAGGTATCCCGAATAAGCTGTTTATGTCTGGGGAGTTTGGCGGCCAGCGAAAGTGACATGCACGGTCTATGGACTCATGAGGGTGTCTCCATACCTGTACACGTCCATCAGCTCCATACAATTTGAAACGAGACTCGTCTGACCAGGAAACGTGTTTCCAGTCATCAACAGTCCAATGTCGGTGTTGACGGGGCCAGGCCAGGCGAAAAGCTTCGTGTCGTGCAGTCATCAAGGGTACACGACTGGGCCTTCGGCTTCGAGATCCCATATGGATGACGTTTCGTTGACTAGTTCGCACACTGATACTTGTTGATAGCACAGCATTGAAATCTGCAGCGCTTTGCGGAAGGGTTGCACTTCCGTCACGTTGAACGATTCTCTTCAGCCGTCGTCTGTTCCGTTTTTGCACGATCTTTTTCCGGCCGCAGCGATGTCGAAGATTAGATGTTTTACCTGATTCCTGATATTCACAGTACAATCGTGAAATGGTCGTGGGGGAAAAGTCCTCACTTCATCGCTACCTCGGAGATGCTGTGTTCCATTGCTCGTGCCCCGACTGTAACACCGCTTTCAAACTCCATTAAATCTGTATAACTTGCCACCGTAGCAGTAGTAACCGATCTAACAACTGCGCCAGACACTTGTTGTCTTATATAGGCGTTGCTGACCGCAGCATCGTATTCTGTCTGTTTACATATTTCTGTATTTGAATACGCACGCCTTTAGCAGTTTCTTCGGCGCTTCAGAGTATGTACACATATCAAAAAAAGTTTTGTATCACCTCGGTTCCGAGAGTTCCGCAACCTGTACACAAAATTGGAACAGAGATCAACATAAACATCATTTCCGCCCTTTTTATTGCTCGTGAAAACCACACATTGCATGTCGCACCACAATACAGTGAGACCTTCAGATTGCTGTATACACCGATATCTCTGACACCCAGTAGCACGTCCCCTTACATTGATGCATGCCCGTATACGTCGTGGCATACTATCCACAAATTCATCAATGCACTGTTGGTCCAGATTGTCCCACTCATCAACGGCGATTCAGCGTAGATCCCTCAGAGTGGTTGGTAGATCACGTCGTCCATAAACAGCCCTTTTCAATCTATTCCAGGGATGTTCAATAGGGTCCTTGCCTGGAAAACATGCTGGCCACTCTAGTCGAACTACGTCGTTATCCTGAAGGAAGTCATTCACAAGATGTGCACGATGGAACCTCGAATTGTCGTCCATGAAGACGAATGCCTTACCAATATACTGCCGGTATGATTGGACTATCGGTCAGAGGATGACATTCACGTGTCTTACAGCCATTACGGCGTCTTCCAAGACCACGAGCTGCGTATGTCGGCCCCACATAATGCCACCGTAAAACAGCAGGGAACGTCCACCTTGCCGCACTCGCTGGACAGTGTGTCTAAGGTGTTCAGCCTGACCAGGTTTCTTGCAAACACGTCTCCGACGATTTTTTGGTTGGAGGCATATGCGACAGTCATCGGTGAAGACAACGTAATGCCAATCCTGAGCGGTCCATTCGGTATGTTGTTGGGCTCATCTGTACCGCGATACATGGTGTCGTGGTTGCAAAGATGGTCCTCCCCATGGACGTTGGGGGTGAAGTTGCGCATCATGCAGTCCATTGCGCACAGTTTAAGTCGTAACACGACATCCTGCACGATAAGCATTATTCAACATGGTGGCGTTGCTGTCGGGGTTCCTCCGAGCCATAATCCGTAGGTAGCGGTCGTCCACTGCGATAGTAGCCCTTGGGCTACCTGAGCGATGAATGTCATCGACGGTTCCTGTCTGTGTGTATCTCCTCCTGACCGTCTAGGCACGGTTGAACTACAGACAACACGAACCGTGTACCTCCTTCCTGGTGCAATGACTGGAACTGATTGGCTGTAGGGCCTCTTCCGTCTAATAGGCGCTGATCATGCATGGTTGTTTACATCATTGGGCGTGTTTAGTGACATCTCTGAACAGACTGTGTCTGTGGTACAATATCCAAGGTCAACGTCTATCTTCAGGAGTTCTGGGAACTGCAGTGATGTAAAACTTTTTTGGTGTGTGTACATTTAAAGTATGATGGTTTGTACGAATCTGGGACATGGATTTACGAACATAAAATAATGTTCAGAATTAACTTTTCAGTCTGCAGCGGAGTGTGCGCTGATGTGAAACTTCATGGCAGATTAAAACTGTGTGCCGGACCGAGACTCGAACTCTGGGTCCCGGGTTCGAGTATCGATCCGGCACACAGTTTTAATCTTCCCTGAAGTTTCGTAAAATAATATGTTTGAACAATTACTATCTAAGGCCATGAAGTTTCGTAAAATAATATGTTTGAACAATTACTATCTAAGGGCAAAATACAAGAAGATATAAAATTGTAAAACAATATATACAAAATAGATAAAAAGTGATGTCAGAGGGCTCCACGATCATCTAGTTGCCCTTAATGTAGAAACTGTGTCTATAGTACAAGGACCGTTCACTAAGTAATACAACGATTTTTTTTTCTCGGGCGGTTTAGGTTGAAAAAATGAATATCTTGTTGGACGTCATGGAATATTCCCGCCTAAGCCTCTATAGTTTCATGAAGTTCCAACTGGAGGCGGCGCTGTTATGCTATGTAGCCTTAGAAATAGCGTTTGTAACGGAGGTGCTATCCAAGCAGATAGCTGTCATGCAGTATCTGTTGCTGGAAAAGAAGAGCATCGCAGATATTCATAGGTGATTGCAGAGAGTGTCTATGGAGACGTGGCAGTGACCAGACCAAAAGCTCTGCGAAGCGTTGGGCGAAGTGTGTCGTCATCGCAACAAGGTCGAGTAAACCTGTCCGAGCTCTCGCATGCCGCCCCACATGTAATATTCATCCTTGTGTTGTGTGTGTTATTTACTGTCCTGATATGTAAAACCAGATGTAATACCTGCGTGTATTTTGTATTCTCTGAATTGGTTTACAAAACATACTGTCATCTGTAATATTCCCATACTATACTGTTAATAATAAGCAATGTAACAAACAGAAATACAGTTACCTATCCGAACAGCAAAAGCACAAAAATAACCGTGTGTGTTATCCTACGGAGTAAGCATCAGACTAACTCGTTTCTTGAAATAATTCATTAGTTCGGAGGTATGGCAAATAACAGTAGTTAGACTACACTTTAGATTTAGATAAAAGATGCTTCAGCAATATAAGAAAAGTTCAGCCCCTCAAAACAAAACTACAGTGCCCAATTGCTTAAGCAAACAGACCGATTTCATGAAAACAAAAGTAATTTCGAACAGGAGGGTTTCTACATCAACATATTTGATACTCAACATTTCGTTGATTCACTATAAACTGTTTAACCTCACTATTTATCACCATTAATCAACAATTTAGTATTCCCTTTCATTAATACGTAATGTGAAAGCTGCAAACAATTTATCTAATGTGGTCTCTGAATCTGGCATAACCTTACGTAATCATTTTTAACACAGAAAATAATAGCAATGTTAATTATGAAATTCTCAGTTATTCTTTCCATCAATTGTTTCACTGATTAATCACTGATTTGCCAACAATATATTAAAGATTTCACAGTCTTGGCTGAATACAGGTCACTCGGAACTTTCATTACCAGGCTAGGATCCTGCTTGGTTTATGAGCGGGATAAATTACCAGGTCGCCACAACTGTTAATTTGGGTGATGGTTATTATTCTTAAAGCGCATTTAAACTTCCTGGCACACACTATAATACATAGCTAAAATGTCGTACCTGTAAGCTAGGATCAGCGACGGTGGTGTTGGTGACAACAACTGCATTAATATCAGAACGGCCAAGAGCAGTTATCCATGTCAGACTTATTTCCTCTTCATAGCGATGATCCATCTTATAATCAATAATCCGTTTCTCTCCCCATACCAGACCGTGACAAACTGCAGTTTCCAACCGAGGCAAGATGCAACAATATGGCGCACTCCACACTGTGCTGGCGCTGTAGGTGCTGCCTCTAAGATCACTGGCCACCGACCGACTTTGTTGGCGCCCGCCAAACGCGCCAAAAGTTTCCGCTCCCACCTTTTCCTACGCTTACACAGCTTTCCATTCCTGACGAAACTACTCGATCTTTTATACTCCACATATCTCATACAGCCCTAAGTGAGTGCCAGTAACTATTACATACATAATTACATTATAGCACCTTTTTACATTTAATAATTATAACAAATAGATATCTTTACAATATTTAAAAGTAAATATTACACCCTTTTCTTAATATGTACATTCATTTTAATCTTATCAATGAGTTTCAGTATCGATTTCGCTTCAAACAAGATGTCTCTACTTCTGCTTTAACAGTTTCAATAAAACAATTACAATTTTTTTTTAAAAATATGAACAATAATATCACACACAGCTGTGACTCCTGTAGTACTGGAACGTGTGGACACACTCATTCGAGGTGATCGACAATTAAACACCACGCTGAACAGCTAAATGGTCCTGAGCACTATGGGACTTAACTGCTGAGGTCATCAATCCCCTAGAACTTAGAACTACTTAAACCTAACTAACCTAAGGACATCACACACATCCATGCCCGAGGCAGGACCGTAGCGCTCACGCGGCTCCAGACTGAAGCGCCTAGAACCGCTCGGCCACACCGGCCGGCACGGATAAGCTGGACGTCTCTGTTGGTAGTGCTGACACACTCGTCCAAAAAACATTGAACTGTTCTCCCTCATCCACTGTACAGCCTTGATCTCAAACCCTCCGACTTCCATCTGTCTGGCACAGTGAAGGACACACTCCGTGAGAAGCAGTACGTGGATGGTGGGGAGATTATTGTTGCAGTAAGATGTTGGCTGCATGTCGACCAGTAGAGTGGAACCAAGATGGCACACAGACCCTCTCATTAAGGTGGCATACGGCCGTCGCACTGAACGAAGATTGCATTTTAAAATAGGATTTTTCAGTGAAGAGTGTGGCGTATGAAATGGTGTACTCCAATCCTGAATAAAACCAACCTGCATTCGGAATAAAAGTGTTGCATAAGTCACTGAATGCCTTTCATATAATGAGGTTGTCGATTCGGACTAGGATCTACTGTTAATCGAACATTTAATAACTAATTACACTATATGATCTCAGAAATAACGAAAAACGTGTAATACTGACCCTCTGGCAGTTCAGTTTTCACATTATGTGGCAATTACATCAAGTTGGGCTGGCAGGGAGCTGGGCTGGCAGGCAGTTGGCGTGGCAGGGCGTTGGCGTGGCAGGGCGTCGGTCCGGCACCGAGCGGGGCCGGCGCCGAGCTGCGCCGGCACGGAGTTTGGCGTGGCAGGGGGTTTGGGGTGGCGGCGAGTTTGGGGGTGGCGGCGAGTTAGGGGGTGGCGGCGAGTTCGGGGGTGGCGGCGAGTTCGGGGGTGGCAGCGAGTTCGGGGTGGCAGCGAGTTCGGGGTGGCAGCGAGTTCGGGGTGGCAGCGAGTTCGGGGTGGCAGCGAGTTCGGGGTGGCAGCGAGTTCGGGGTGGCAGCGAGTTCGGGGTGGCAGCGAGTTCGGGGTGGCAGCGAGTTCGGGGTGGCAGCGAGTTTGGGGTGGCAGCGAGTTTGGGGTGGCAGCGAGTTTGGGGTGGCAGCGAGTTTGGGGTGGCAGCGAGTTTGGGGTGGCAGGGATTTGGGGTGGCAGGGATTTGGGGTGGCAGGGATTTGGGGTGGCAGGGATTTGGGGTGGCAGGGATTTGATGTGGCAGGGATTTGGGGTGGTTGGTTGGTTGTTTCGGGGAAGGAGACCAGACAGCGAGGTCATCGGTCTCATCAGATTAGGGAAGGACGGGGAATGACGTCGGCCGTGCCCTTCGAAAGGAACCATCCCGGCATTTGCCTGGAGCGATTTAGGGAAATCACGGAAAACCTAAATCAGGATGGCCGGACGCGGGATTGAACCATCGTCCTCCCGATTGCAAGTTCAGTGTCTAATTTGGGGTGGCAGCGAGTCTGGGGTGGCAGCGAGTCTGGGGTGGCAGCGAGTCTGGGGTGGCAGCGAGTCTGGGGTGGCAGCGAGTCTGGGGTGGCAGCGAGTCTGGGGTGGCAGCGAGTCTGGGGTGGCAGCGAGTCTGGGGTGGCAGCGAGTCTGGGGTGGCAGCGAGTTTGGGGTGGCAGCGAGTTTGGGGTGGCAGCGAGTTTGGGGTGGCAGCGAGTCTGGGGTGGCAGCGAGTTTGGGGTGGCAGCGAGTTTGGGGTGGCAGCGAGTTTGGGGTGGCAGCGAGTTTGGGGTGGCAGCGAGTTTGGGGTGGCAGGGATTTGGGGTGGCAGGGATTTGGGGTGGCAGGGATTTGGGGTGGCAGGGATTTGGGGTGGCAGGGATTTGGGGTGGCAGGGATTTGGGGTGGCAGGGATTTGGGGTGGCAGGGATTTGGGGTGGCAGGGATTTTGGGTGGCTGGTTGGTTGTTTCGGGGAAGGAGACCAGACAGCGAGGTCATCCGGTCTCATCAGATTAGGGAAGGACGGGGAAGGAAGTCGGCCGTGCCCTTTGAAAGGAACCATCCCGGCATTTGCCTGGAGCAATTTAGGGAAATCACGGAAAACCTAAATCAGGATGGCCGGACGCGGGATTGAACCGTCGTCCTCCCGATTGCGAGTCCAGTGTCTAATTTGGGGTGGCAGGGAGTTGGGGTGGCAGGGAGTTGGGGTGGCAGGGAGTTGGGGTGGCAGGGAGTTGGGGTGGCAGGGAGTTGGGGTGGCAGGGAGTTGGGGTGGCAGGGAGTTGGGGTGGCAGGGAGTTCGACTGGCAGGGAGTTCGACTGGCAGGGAGTTCGACTGGTAGGGAGTTCGAGTTCGAATGGCAGGAAAACGTGTGATGGATTTCTACTGATCGACATCGTCGGGTGCATGCTCGCTGGGATGTACGAGAGAAACGTGGGATGGACGAAGACATAAAACATGAAAAACACGACACCTTACCATGCCTAATACAGGGTCAGAAACCTGTCGGCATTCGAAATAACTTTTAGTCGTCTCGAAATGGATAAATACAGGTTTAGTGTGGTTTTCAAGGGATACTTGTGTCATTCTTTCTGAAAAATAGCGCCACGTTTGGGTAACGATCACGCATCCTTCTCTCCAAAGTTTACCCCAAGGGCTCAGTAATATTGAGAATTAGTGACAGTGGTGACCATGAAAGATATAACAGCTCATTGTGGTGCTCAAGAGAGTGGTCCAGGACTATGGAATCAGGGCCGCTGTCATATTGGATCACATCATGACCATTGGGGAACAAAGTGAACCTAATCAGCCAAAATAGTCACATAATCCTTGGTAGTAGTGCGGCCTTGCAGTATAACCAGGGGGCCGTAGAATACCACTATATTGTTGCCAAAAATAGTCACTGAACCGCCGCCTCGTTTCGTGCTGCCAAAAGTTGAAATCAGTTTGTAACAAGATTCATCCGACCAAATGATTTTCTTCGATTGCTCTATATTCTAGATTTTATGGCTCCTGTATCATGTTTTCCTGTTAAGGGCATTTGCATCACTGATGAGTGTTTTTGGAGTTCGATCCCATCACGCAATTCCCTGCTCATGGAACTCGAATGGTGGTGTTTTGGTGATGGCAGAGTTTGCGAATCCGGCAGTCACTTTTGCAGTGATTTTTGTAACTGTCGTTCACAGATCTTTTCGTCACGACCCTATTCAATGACCGTCTGTGACGAACACTCGATACGCACTTTCGTCCGCGTCGTAACTTATTTGATGTTTTTCAGCCCTGGTACGCGCTCGTGAAACAGCAAAAACTTGCCCTCTCACGGCTACATTCGACGTCACATTGCTCGGACATAATGAAACAGTGTTCTGGCCCCGACTGACACTTTCAACATACTGAGAACTCTCTGCAGGTGCCGCTAGTGGTCAAACACAACAGCGCAACATATAGGCTTGGCTGTCATCAGCATTTATATTCAAACATACTTTTCTGCTGGTTTTTCATCTCTCTGTCCGAACCGTGTACATGATTATGTTGGAGCTCACAATATATTGTAGGAATCTACAACAAATGAACGTCAAAGATATTGGACCGTATGTTTACGAATGCCGATTCCGCGTACAGCATCACGGTGGACATACCTGTGTACGGAGGCTCCAAGGAGAAATGACGTTGTCGTATTGCACTTGTCGTCGACAACCAGGTCCTACATCTCGCGTAATGGTATGGTATGCTTTAGCATAGACAACACCATGATATCTGGTTCACGTAGTCGGTAATTTGGACGGCAGCTGATGTATTTCGGACCTGTTTAGACCAGTCGCTCTGCATTACTTTGCTGGTTTCTGTGGAGCTATCTTTCAACAGGATAACACAAAACCGCATGTTTCTCCTGCTGTCCTGGCCCACTTGAATAGGAAGTGTGTTTCACTGTTGCTCTCCTCCTGGCCAGAACGTTCTACAGATCTCTCGGCCACTGAAGACATCTGGTCATGAGTTGTCAACATAGCTGCACGCCACCAGTCTGACATACGCTGAGGTGACAAGTCGTGGGATACATCCTAATAATGTGCCGGGCCTCTATTTCGCCTGCGTAGTGCAGTCTCTCAACGTCGTATAGACTGAACAAGTCGTCGGAAGTCCCTGGCTGAAATACTGAACCATGCTGCCTGTATCGCCGCCTATAATTACGAAGATGTTGCCGGTACAGGAAATGACCTCTCAATTACGTCCCATACATTTTCGATGGGTGGCCAAGTCATTCGCTCAAAATGTCCAGAATGTTCTTCAGACCAATCGCGAACAATTGTGGCCTGTGTAGCGGGACTTTGAATTTCGCCGCACTACACTCGTTCCCTCAGATATAAATTATACCGTCGCAGTTGTATGAACGCTCGACGGCAGAGAAAATATTTATAAGAAAATGAAGCTACAAAAATTATAACCCTTTTTGTTTTCTACCCGCTATTTTCTCTTGAGAGCGAAAGCTTAACTTCACTTATTCGCTAGTCTTGGTATGATTCAGACGTAAAAACTTATTCGTTAGTCTTGGTCTGATTGACACGTAAAAACTTATTGATGTGCAGACATATAGTATTGTGGAAGCTTGTATGAAATCTGGAGGATGGAGGCAGCCGTAAAATACATTGCATTCAATACCAAGATGGTATTCATTCGTAGACATTAGTAATTCCTGGACGATGAAATTTTCTGCAAGATTTTGGAGCAGCTAAGACTTTTTCATGCAGAAATGAAGCAGGAGATTGTTGGAGAACGAGACCTGAACGCCGCACGAGAGAAGACGTATTAACGTAGTAAAGAATGTACTCTTATCTACGCCATTTCCCCTGTTAATCACCTTTTGTTATTCTCTGTTCTCTTTCAAATAATTTTTGTGGCGGAAATTGGTTTGACTTTTGCTCAGAAACGCCACAAGGACCACCCCAACAATAGCTTTTCCGAATCACGAAGTCCGGTAGCTTTTCTGTAATATGAAGTCCGATTTGCATTCCAATCTTTCCCTGTTTCACGGTCATTAACGATTTTAAAACCCCCTTTTTCTTCATCATTTCTTCCCACATTTTCAACCTTCTCTTTTCATTTCTTCTCTTTTTTTTTTCTTATTAACCACTACGCCTGGTGACATGACACATTGTCACCCATAAATATTCCATCGTTATTTTGTAACATGAAATCCATGAATAGCTGAAA
This sequence comes from Schistocerca piceifrons, assembly GCF_021461385.2. Lineage (NCBI taxonomy): Eukaryota > Metazoa > Arthropoda > Insecta > Orthoptera > Acrididae > Schistocerca > Schistocerca piceifrons. Next base: position 115,683,688 of record NC_060147.1, on the reverse strand, counting down.
ATTGTCTCCACGTAGCCGGACTTAACCATTTCCAGCCAATCATCTGTTCCGCTGGATCACTGTCCGCCCCCGCTAGCTGCGTGCTCAGCGCGGCGGAATGCCACGCCAAGGGGCCCGGGTTCGATTCCCGGCTGGGGCAGGAGATTTTCTCCGTTCAGGGACTGCTGGGTGTTGTGTTATCATCATTGCATCCCAATCTCCAACGTGCAAGCCGCCCAGTGCGGCGTCGAATACAATAAGTACTTGCCCTAGACGGCCAAACTTAACCGAATGGGGGACTCTCGGTCCACAATGCCAGGTGACCCAGTCCATTCCATGTAAACACAGCCCACAGCGTTATAGATCCATCACCAGTTTGCGTAGTATCTTGCTGACAACTTGGATTCATGGCTGCGTGTGGTCTGCGCCACACTCCATTCTCCCACCAGCTCTGATCATGTGAAATTGGGACTTGTCTGATCGGGCCACGGTTATCCAGCCGTCCAGAGACCAAGCGATATGGTTACGAGCCCAGGAGTTGCGCTGCAGGCGATGTGCTGTTAGCAAGGGCACTCGCGTCGGTCATCTGCTGCCATAGACCATTAACACCTCCCTGCCCTAACGAATACGTTCGCCGTACGTCCCACATCGACTTTTCCGGCTGTTTCGCGCATTGTTGCTTGTCTGTTAGCACTGACAACTCTACGCAAACGCGTATGCCGTAGGCCACTGAGCTGTTTTGTAGTGAGAGGTAATGCCTGAAATTTGGATCCTCGGCACAGGCGTGACACTGTGGATCTCGGAATATTTAATTCCCTAACGATTTCCGAAATGGAAGTCCCACGCGTCTAGATCAACTACAGTTCCACGTTCAAAGTCTTCGCTCTCGTCGTGCGCCCATAGTCACGTCAGAAACCCTTTCATACGGATCACCTGAGAACAAATGACAACTCCGCCAATGCACTGTCCTTTCACACCCTGTGTCCGCGATACCTATATACAGGGTGGCGCACGAAATGTGTTACTAATTGTTTCTTTCACAATTTACGACGCACATTAGATATCCCGCTGGGATCTCTACAGCAGTACCAGCAGAGCTCGGAAAAACAAATGAGTTACGAAATGATGTTTAATTCACGATACTGCCGCTAGGAGGCTAGTAAGCAGCAATTGCTGACAATGGAAGACTGACGACACAGCAACGATCGGCAATTGTGTTACTTTTCCATGAAACGAAAAGCCTTGTTGTGACTCAGAGGCGTTTTCGAAAACAGTTTAACTCACGATGGGTCGTTTGCAAGAAGACCATCCACAGGTTTTACGATAAATTTGTACAGGAAGGAACAGTATTGTAAGCGAAGTGACTTCGGCCTAAGCCTGTTTGTTCGCCGGAGAATATTGAAGCGGTACGAGTTGCTGTACAGAGAAGTCCCGGGAAATCGTGAAGAAAGGCAGCAGTGCAACTGGGAATATCCAAACGCTCCGTTCAACGCATTCTTGAAAGTGACCTCCATATGTACCCATACAAGATGACCTGCGCACAGAAGCTCACTGAAGAACACAAGCAGCAGAGACTACGGTTTGTTCAGTAGGCGGAGGATAGGGAAGAAACTCTCAACAACGTTTGGTTTTCAGACGAGGCGCATTTTTATGTAGACGGTGTGGTTAACGAACAAAATGTACGCTTTTGGGCCACTGAAAACCCACAAGTGCTTCATGAACGACAACATTATGCTCAGAGGATTACAGCGTAGGCAGCAATTTCCAGTCACGGACTTATTGGACCCTTTTTCTTTGAAGAAACTGTGAACAGCGAGCGTAATTTGAACATACTTCGCAATAGCTTCATTCCACAGCTTCTTGCTACTGCCTTGCCCTTCGACACGCAGTGGTTCATGAAAGATGGAGTAATGCCACATACTGCTAACACTGTGTTGGAGTTTTTACGCGAGCATTACGACATGCGGAACATTTCACTCAGGTTTCCAGGTCGATTTAATGACGGACAAAATTGCCCCCCAGTAGTCCAGACCTCAATCCATGTGACATTTTTCTTTGGGGGTACCTAAAGGAAAAAATTTTCCCGAAACGTCCGCGTGATTTAATGGAGCTCAGAAGACTCATTCTTCAAGCTTGCAGTGAAATTACGGAAGACATGTGCCGTAGGGTAATCACTAACTTCAGTGTTCGTTTGAATGAAGTTAGGAAACGAAATGGACATACTGAGCATGTGCTGATGGTGGTGGTGGTTGTTTGGGGGAAGAGACCAAACTGCGCGGTTATCGGTCTCATCGGATTAGGGAAGGACGGGGAGGGAGGTCGGCCGTGCCCTTTCAAAGGAACCATCCCGACATTTGCCTGGAGTGATTTAGGGAAATCACGGAAAACCTAAATCAGGATGGCCGGACGCGGCATTGAACCGCTGTCCTCCCGAATGCGAGTCCAGTGTGCTAACCACTACGCCACCACGCTCGGTGAGCATGTGCTGAGAAAAAATCTCCATGGACGGCTCTTCATTGTAGTATACGTTCCTTTCAGATTGTATTGACAATAAAGTTTATATTCAAAAACAAAATGGTAACACATTTCGTGCGCCACCCTGTAAGTGCATTTCACTATTGCATGACTTGTCATCTCGGCGAATAGTCGAAGGAGCGTGGAACGACATACCCGTATCTCGTAGTTGACGCAATGTCTTAGGAATCGTGACCCTTTTTTTTACAATAAAAAACACCGTCCAGATCAATACTTTTTATTTACCGATAACCGGTTTCAATCTGCGCTGCAGCACATCATCGGGTCTGGCGCAGCAAAGTTCAGTTTGTCACTTATCTTTCAACAGGATAACGCTGGACCACATGTTCCCCCATCGATCCTTACCCACCTCGACATAGAGTGTGAGCAACTGCACTTACAAGAAGACGGCACGACCGTGGGGTCCGGGTTTTTCCGAAATTTTGTGTGGTGAAAGAGGACCCCTAACACCTCACGTGGTTAAAATATTAGGACGCACTACTCGGAAAATCCTGAGAAAAATCTGTCCAAAGTTTCTTACGTGCCTTATGAGTATAAAATGTTAGTCCATTGCCGAGCCGCCGTCTGGCCTACATGGTTAGCGTTCGGACCCTTACACCAGAGGTCTCGGGTTCGATTCCTACGGCACTTTTTTCTTCTGTTGCTTGCAAAATTGCAGCGCATTGTTACAGGAGAATCGTGAAATTAATTCCCGGGAAGACTGTATAAAAATTCATTCTATAATTCACCAACAGTTATCGTCACCAATATTTCGAGACATGATTCAATATGCCTGATTTGCCTCAAAGTTATCAGAAACTCAAAACAGTTTCGTAAATGTTAATAGGGCATATTTTTGCACAGATTTATTGCAAACGCCGTGTGATTGTAAAAAATCCGCTTTTATATGTTGCGCAGATGTCGCAAAAATTATTGCTTTGTTTGTTTTTACGATAATTACCACTGCGGTTCATGTTTATAATTATTATATGTATAAAAATTGAATGTCTCCCAACGAATTTGTTATTCTGATTAAAAACTCAATGATTCTCCTTGTATACTTTACAACGAAAAATGGAAAAACCAGCGCCATGAATTGTGTTGTTGGACAAACAGAAAATTTTTATTCAATAATGTAACTAATTTGTTAAAGATAATATAGGTTTGGGAAACTTTCTGAATAATTGGTGGAATAATGAAAGAAAATGAAATAGAAGAAAAAAAAGTGCCAGAGGAGGAAGAGAACCCGAGACCTCTGGCGTAAGAGTCCGAGCCCCAAACACCTAGGCCAGACGGCGGCTCGGCAGTGTACTAACATTTTATACCCATAAGGCACCTAAGAAGCTTTGGATCGATTTTTCTCGGGATTTTCCGAGTAGTGCGTCCTAATATTTTAACCACGTGAGGTGTTAGGGGGTCCTCTTTCACCACACAAAATTTCGGACAAATCCCCGACCCCACGACCGCTAGCGGTGCGAGACTTTAAGATGGTCTGCAGTGCACCTTGAAACCGGTTAGTCGGTAAATAAGTTGTAATTCAGTCGGCGGTTGTTTATTTACTACCCGTATCTGTCATGCAAGCTCAATTCGATGCAGAGCCCCTTTAGAGCCATTCTTTTCTTCCACAGGTCGCAGCTGTATGCGCTATATTTCGCACCCTATACTCCTCAAGTCCCCTACCAAGTTACTCTTGCACTCTTCCACGTACACCGTACACGCACAACAAGTAAAATTTTTTGTTTTGGCGATATTTCCTGGTTTTCCAGGTTCACTGTCCATCAGTGTGGAGTTAGCTGGGCTATGTTTTGCGCGTGTCCTGTTGTTTTAGTGACTAACTAACGCGCGCAACTGGGAAGACCGCTTTCACGTGACTTGGGCACGCGCCCGCCGTGAGGTTAACAAAACATCCGTGCTGTATATACTGGCGTAATTACTTTGCACAGTCCGCCCCTCCCAACTCCGCTATGCATGCGAAACTTGGGGAACGCCCTGTTGCCGGCGAATACGGTCTCTACCCCTAACAAAACTTCAGACGTACCTGTCACAACGTTTCACAGTCTTTCATCTGTCCTGCGCGAAATAAATATCGACAACTGGGTCACGGTTCCATTTATTTCTGAAAAATAATTTCATCTTCTTCTGTGGCGTCCAGTACGAAAATTGAATTACAGCAGTCTCGTTGGCAACATATCGCAAGTGTTAACGTCTCTCTGCCAACTTTTTCATTTTTCTGTAACAACTGCACCCGATTTCTTTTGTAATTTCATCTATGTAGATTAGCTGTTGCCTTACTCAAGTTCTTACTCACTGGCATCATTTTGTCGAAACGAGGCATTCGTCTTACGTGAGAAAGAACGCAACGTCTTAACCGCCTTTGAAATATAGCTGCGATTCTTTTTCTTTCTGTGATATACACAACGTCTCGTTTCCCATTTCTGTTAACTAAATGTCAACTGTTTAAACAGCTAGAGGTCTTCCCCTGTAGCCTAAAAACTCATCTGCTGTAGAAGCGAATAAATTGTGTCGCAGGGCGGAAAAATGACAGTGAATGACATGATGCGTATATGTTCCCGGTTGGCTGTGGGCTTCACCAGAATCTTAATTACACTCACTAATTTGTTCTGTGCTATCAGTGAATTCCACAGATTTAATCTCTGCGCTTGTTGCTCTAGGTTCAGAATTCTCTCGTCGGAACAGCATAGCTTCGAAATATGGCAAATCTGTTGGTTCTGCATTAGGAGAATGGCCTGAAGTGGACCTAGGGTGCCTGTTCAACTCTTCTTTTAACTGCGGTCAAAAACTTTTTCACATTTTTTGACGCAGTAAACAGGCAAAATAAGCAGAAAAATATCTCTGTAGAAATATTAATTAAAAACCAACTGAAGTATCTACGTAAAGTATTTACGTAAGTAGTCAGTTGACTATAACAATCGTATTTTAATTTAGGAATCTTGGGAAGAAGGAATTCAAATTCAAGTCTAGCTGGAGAATTTAGAATACATTCTACAGGGTTATTACAAATGATTGAAGCGATTGCACAGCTCTACAATAACTTTATTATTTGAGATATTTTCACAATGCTTTGCACACACATACAAAAACTCAGAAAGTTCTTTTAGGCATTCACAAATGTTCGATATGTGCCCCTTTAGTGATTCGGCAGACATCAAGCCGATAATCAAGTTCCTCCCACACTCGGCGCAGCATGTCCCCATCAATGAGTTCGAAAGCATCGTTGATGCGAGCTCGCATTTCTGGCACGTTTCTTGGTAGAGGAGGTTTAAACACTGAATCTTTCACATAAGCCCACAGAAAGAAATCGCATGGGGTTAAGTCGGGAGAGCGTGGAGGCCATGACATGAATTGCTGATCATGATCTCCACCACGACCGATCCATCGGTTTTCCAATCTCCTGTTTAAGAAATGCCGAACATCATGATGGAAGTGCGGTGGAGCACCATCCTGTTGAAAGATGAAGTCGGCGCTGTCGGTCTCCAGTTGTGGCATGAGCCAATTTTCCAGCATGTCCAGATACACGTGTCCTGTAACGTTTTTTTCGCAGAAGAAAAAGGGGCCGTAAACTTTAAACCGTGAGATTGCACAAAACACGTTAACTTTTGGTGAATTGCGAATTTGCTGCACGAATGCGTGAGGATTCTCTACCGCCCAGATTCGCACATTGTGTCTGTTCACTTCACCATTAAGAAAAAATGTTGCTTCATCACTGAAAACAAGTTTCGCACTGAACGCATCCTCTTCCATGAGCTGTTGCAAGCGCGCCGAAAATTCAAAGCGTTTGACTTTGTCATCGGGTGACAGGGCTTGTAGGAATTGTAAACGGTAAGGCTTCTGCTTTAGCCTTTTCCGTAAGATTTTCCAAACCGCCAGCTGTGGTACGTTTAGCTCCCTGCTTGCTTCATTCGTCGACTTCCGCGGGCTACGCGTGAAACTTGCCCGCACGCGTTGAACTGTTTCTTCGCTCACTGCAGGCCGACCCGTTGATTTCCCCTTACAGAGGCATCCAGAAGCTTTAAACTGCGCATACCACCGCCGAATGGAGTAAGCAGTTGGTGGATCTTTGTTGAACTTCGTCCTGAAGTGTCGTTGCACTGTTATGACTGACTGATGTGAGTGCATTTCAAACACGACATACGCTTTCTCAGCTCCTGTCGCCATTTTGTCTCACTGCGCTCTCGAGCGCTCTGGCGGCAGAAATCTGAAGTGCGGCTTCAGCCGAACAAAACATTATCAGTTTTTCTACGTATCTGTAGTGTGTCGTGACCATATGTCAATGAATGGAGCTACAGTGAATTTATGAAATCGCTTCAATCATTTGTAATAGCCCTGTAGTTGTCGAGCATACGGGGTGTACATTAAGTTCGGGAGCACCTTCAATTATTTAGCACAGGAACTAAATATTGTACAGATGTCATACATATTGCAGACGTCAATACGGTAATAGAATTCTTGCCATACCCGTCCCAGCATAGCATCGTCGGCTGTATGGCAGTCGCTTCCCGTATGCTCTCCCGGAGCTCTGCTACATCACGTGGTGGAGGCGGTACATACACCAGATCTTTAATGTGTCCCCACAGAAAAAAGTCACACGGAGTGAGATCTGGTGATCGGGGAGGCCATTTCATGAAACAGCTGCCCCCTTCTGTAGGACGGCCGATCCATCGATGCGGCAGCTCCGTGTTCCGGTACTCAAGAACTTCACGATGAAAATGGGGTGGAACCACATCCTGCTGAAAGACGAACGGAGAGTGCGATTGCATTTCAGGCATCAGACATTGCTGAAACAGCTGTGATTAGGAATATCCAGTGACAGTGGTCTCGGCGAAGAAGAATGGCCCATACAGTTTCCGACGTGACAAGGCACAAAAAAAACATTTACCTTGAAGGAATCACGGTCAAATTGAATGTGTTCTTGTTGATGCTTTGTACCCTACATTCGACGATTGTGCCTGTTCACTTTCCCATTAGTGTGAATAGTGGCTTCGTCGCCAAAAATTAAGTCATGCACAATGCCATCCCAATCCTCATTCAGTTGTTGCAACTGCAAACAAAACTCAAAACGAAACTTCCTGGCAGATTAAAACTGTGTGCCCGACCGAGACTCGAAATCGGGACCTTTGCCTTTCGCGGGCAAGTGCTCTACCAACTGAGCTACCGAAGCACGACTCTCGCCCGGTACTCACAGTTTGGAAGGTAGGAGACGAGGTACTGGCAGAAGCAAAGCTGTGAGTACCGGGCGTGAGTCGTGCTTCGGTAGCTCAGTTGGTACAGCACTTGCCCGCGAAAGGCAAAGGTCCCGAGTTCGAGTCTCGGTCGGGCACACAGTTTTAATCTGCCAGGAAGTTTCATATCAGCGCACACTCCGCTGCATTCTGAAAACTCAAAACGCTTGTCTTCGTCGTCGTCGTCGTCGTCATTGAGCTTCTGCGCTAGCTCCAACTTGAACAGTTTCATAGACAGATTCTGTCGTAGGACTTTCCACACTGTCACTGGAGTCATATCGAGTTCACGGGATGCACGATACACCGATTTCTTTGGACTCCTTATGAATGTCTCTCGTACGCGCTGCACATTCGCTTCACTCACACTGGGACGTCCGCTTCTCTTTGTGGGGCACAAGGAACCCGTCACAACAAATTTGTTGTGCCAGTGGTAAATGGCCTTCCTTGTTGGCGGCTTCTTACCGTAAGTGGTTCCAAACATCCGTTTAACAGCTGCACCACACTTCTTTTTGTCGAACTCTGACACTCACAAAGCTCGCTCCACACCTGAACTCGCCATGTTTGCGACTAGCGCTGACTGTCGGCAAATTATCAAACTACGTTATGGCAGTATACATGAAGAAAAAAAAAAACTTTCAGGGTTTCTCTTCAAAATGACATATGTACGATATCTGTAAAATGTTTCGTTCTTGTGCAATAAATAATTGATAGTGTTCCCGGACTTTATGTACACCCTGTATTCCAGCAGTTTTTTATAGGCTGTCATATTCGCCGTTGACTGTAGAACCATTGACAAAACATTTATCAAGCTGATCTTCAAATATGAAACAAATAACACAAGAGGAGGAGGAGAAGGAGGAGGAGGAGGAGGAGGACGAGAAGAAGAAGAACTGTAAGTAGAGATCTTTAGAGAAAAAGTTTTAAAACTGAAAGAATTCCAAGGCAGGAGAGTAGAAGAAAAACTAGCAAAAAATGGTTTGGAACAGGAGAAAAAGTATCGAAGGAATGAAAGACTGCTGGTAAAAATGAAAGAATGATACAGGATGAAGAGTTCAAATTGGAACGTAATCACTAGAAGGCTTTAACGCGGGAAGAAGAATTGAATGTGGATGGAACGTAACGTGGTATTCCGAGGTCGAAATAAAGCCACCCGCTCACACTCTTCGACGAAACAGTCTTTAGACGTTCGTTTGTTACCTAAGCTTCGTAATTCTTAACTTCCAATGCAACCATCCCTTCAACTAGTTAACATTCATTCTCAAATCTCCTGTAGTTATGAGCTGCGGCTAACGAGTTTTAGGAGAACTGGTTGTACGTTTCTCGTATGATTTTTGCCATTTTAAGTAATTCACCTTTAGTGTACTGAGACGAAGATGAATTAGCGCACCGCACGAGTAGTGAATAAGATCTTTGACGCTGAGTTTTGCCAGTGGTTCACTTGCTAGTCAGTTCAGCAGCGCTGGGGAATTCTTATTTCAGGCACAGCAGAAAGCAGTTGCGTTCTTCTATCTATGTATCTATGTAGATACTCCGCAAGCCATCACATGGTGCGTGGCGGAGGGTACTCTGTACCACTACTACTCATTACCTTTCCCATTCCACTCGCAAATAGAGCAAGGGAAAAATGACTTTCTGTATGCCTCCATATGAGTCATTTCTCATATATTATCTTCGTGGTCCTTATGTGCAATGTATTGCGGGGGTAGTAGAATTGTTCAACAGTCAGCTTCTAATGCCGGTTCTCCAAATTTTCTCAACAGTGTTTGTCAAAAAGAACATCGCCTTCCCTCCAGGGACTCCCATTTGAGGTCCCGAAGCATCTCAGAGAGAGATCCGTTAGTTGTCAACCTGGGAGAAACAGTTTGGAATACTTTATTACAGAGATGGAAAATCATTTATAATACTTTCTTCGTCTTTGTATTGATTGAGAAGATTTTGGAGAAGTTTTAAATGCACGTTTGTAATTTTTGTATTGAGAGAATTCTGTAATTGTTAAGAGGTTTTTGTGTTGTCTTTTTCTCAATAATCAGAGTTTTATTTCTCAAGAACACTTTTTTAGAGTAAAACCCACCTCCACGATTCGTAGTAAACTTGTAAAGATATCTTGTGTGCGTTGCACCTTACGCCACACGAAGTCACAGATTGTTTCGGACAAGCCAAAATAAAAATTATAGTACATTATTTTTCTCTAGCTGGTGCATCTGATGATTTGTATTTGCTTTAAATAACGTCATTATTGCAGACACACAAAAAACTGCACGCTAAGCAATAGGTAAGCCACCTTTGTCTCAGAACAGATTTCACCTTCTGTTTTTGAGCAAACAAAGTGTAGTCAGGACTGTCGGGTGTCATGCTAGCAAGCACATTAACTGTCAGTAAACAGTATCGGTAATTTCAACAGTTATTTTCTTCTGAGTAGACGAGTAATTTATTTTTGCAGGTATTCCAAGTCAATCATTGCCCTTCGTATCACGCAACGTTCATAATGTATTTCGGTACTGAGTTTTAGTTATATAGTTTTCATTGAGCACACAGCTTCTTTTCGCAGCTAAAATTTTACATTTCATTAAGTTTCAAGTTGACATGCTCAGCAATTGAATACATTACTTGAAGCACACGTTATATGAGGAGAAAGTTTTCTAAATGAAGATATTCAGCTTTCTTACATACAGACAATTTCTTATAGGAAGCTTACAAGGTTAACTACTTGAGATATGCAGCATGCGTTCCACAAGGGTCAATTTTCGGGCCATTTCTTCACGGTTTAGTTACACGGTGGCTTTAAGAAGAATACGTTTCCTCCAACCTGAGTTTGCACCGCGCCCAGCTTGTCACACGTCACGGTGTGTGCCTCAGCCCCGTGTGGGAGCAAACACGAGCGGTCTGTGGAGTCTGTCACAGATGCCGGCCGAAGGGTCACGTGGCTCCCCTTTGTACAGCGTGCTTAGGCGACGCCGAGAGGAACCCGGAATTTTTCATTACTGGAACTATCAGGTTCCAGCAGCACAAAATTTACATCACGCCCCCGCTATCTCCCTCCACCTGCTGTTCGGTATCAGGTATTCTCTTTATTAGCCTCTCTCGGTCCCGTCTGCACTATCACTTTTCTCTCTGCTCTCTCCGAAACTCATTTTATAAACCGCCTGCGTAATGAATATCGAAGTGGCCTCTTCCCGCTGTTGCAAACTGCATTTTATTAGCTACAGTTAATAAAACTATATTTCTTTTTTTTTTACTTTTCAAGCTTCTCGCTGCACAAGATATTTTGTTCAGAAAGGTAAGCAGAGCCATTAAGAAGGCAGACGTTCTTGCCAAAGCTGAAATGATTCCGTAAACATTGGTCACTCGAAAGTAAATTCGCACTTCAGTCACTAGACACTAACGATTATTAGTGGCAATATGACTGTACTGTAGAGGAAACGAAATATCAGGTGGTTATAATTAAAGTGCAGGTACTCAGAGAGATCCATCGTGGCCTGTAATTATGATGGGGCAGCAAAACTGGGTAGATATGCTAGTCACTTAATGCGGGACGAATTTACGCTGAAAAAAAATAGTTCCAATGTTGGCCACCAGGTGCAAATCTGGCGCTGTAAACGCAAGAGAGGTCTAGAGAAATGTTTTCAAAATGAAATGGATTAGGTATGGGACGTGGACAGAAAAGATGAAACAAGTGAGAAAGAAATAATGTTGATTTTATTAGCATCCGCCGCTCACTTAATTTGTTCCGTATGAAAACCGGAGACGTCGACGAGTGCTACATCCGTGAAACGACGTGATTAACACTTGCTCCCAGCAGTTCCGGTGGAATCTGAGCAAAGTTTTCTTGTAACGGGCCTTCAGATCAGGTGGAGACCGACCGTGTCCCTGATAAACGCGTTCTTTTAGATATCCCCAAAGCCATAGCTTCAGAACAGGTTCAAATGGCTCTGAGCACTATGGGACCTAAGAGTATACGGAATGAGTTTTTCGATGAAAAAATCGATTTTTCGGTAAATGCATTTTCGCAAAATTTAGACTCTCCCGTTTAATACCATGTATAAAATATTTGGATGACGTGAATACAACTATTTTAAATAATTTTTTAAAATAATTTCGACACACGATGTTCCGCACCTTGTATATGAGACGCGAAATATACCTGATATAGACAGCCTTGCCAGAGATATAATTGAGCACAAGAGAGTTAGCTTTTCTGTTGGCTACACTGCTACACAGTTGACAATAGATTCTGCACCATTTGTATTGTTTCCTTTGTGAGTACATCCATGTCATTGTTGTGAAAGTCGTATATGGAGAAGTCATTGAGTTTTCTTTCCTTCAACATGCCAAGACCTAGTCTGAAGGTATTTAGAAAGCGTGTACATTGGCGCAAGAAAGTAAAGTGTACTAAAAATTCGTCTGATTCATCTTCATCAGTATCTGATGTCCCAGTAGCGACTAACCTCAACACTGGTAGTGATACATTGAGTGATGCTGCTGCCACTACACCGAAAAGTGTTTCAAGAAGAAAACTAGCTGGAATTTAAGAAGAATACAAGAAACTAAATGCTGGGACTACAAAATATGAGGTAATTAACGTCTCTTTATTACCAGACGTTTTGGAGAACAATGTGTGCTGCAAACAATGTGGAAAATGTGGTGTTTCATTGAAAACAAACTTACATGTAGGACTTGCTTGTGAATTAGAGTTAATGTGCAGTTATTGCAAACACAGTGTTACTTTCTTCAATTTCTCACATGTTACTGCAGATACAGCTAAACTATACGATATAAACACTAGACTGGTTTATGGATTACGGTGTATAGGAAAGGGCAGGGCTGCAGGTGCCACGTTGTGTGGTGTGATGAACCTCCCCCCTCCACCTTCAAAATTTAACAAACACATAATTGCAATAGGCTCTGCTGTAGAAGTTGTGGCACGGGAAAACATGAAAGATGCTGTTGAGGAAGCATTTGTTGAAAATAATAATAGCTTTTGATGGAAGCTGGCAGAAGAGAGGCCACACATCTCTGAATGGTGTAGTAACAGCTACATGTGTGGACACTGGTAAGGTAGTTGATGTGGCAATACTTTCCAAGCATTGCAGATGCAAGGAGAAAATCAAAACAAAACATGAAGAGGAGTGCATGGCAAATTACTGTGGGTCAAGTGGTGGTATGGAAGTTGCTGGTGTAAGAAGTATTTATCAACGCTCAGTAAAATGGTACAACGTTAGATACATAAATTATCTTGGAGATGGTGACTCAAAGGCTTTCAAAGAAATTGAGGAACTGAGACCCTATGGTAACGATGTGAATATTTCCAAACTGGAGTGTGTTGGCCATGTTCAGAAAAGGATGGGATCAAGACTTCGACGGCTCAAGGCTAGCATGAAAGGCAAGAAATTGAGCGATGGAAAAACTTTAGATGGGAAAAATAGACTGACACATGTTACAATAGATCATGTTCAGAAGTGCTATGGTCTAGCAGTAAGACAGAATACAGCAGATGCAGAATTAATGAGAAGAGCAGTCTGGGCTCTGTTTTTTCATACAGCTTCAAACAATGAGAATCCCCAACATGGGCTATGTCCAAAAGGAGACGGTAGTTGGTGCAAGTACAACAGAGGCAAGGTAACTAAGAAACAATACAATGACCCTCATCACCTGCCACCTGCCATAATGGATGAAATAAAACCAATATTCCGAGACCTCCCAGATATTAGTCTACTAAAGAAATGTCTTCATGGCCGGACTCAAAATCCAAATGAGTGTGTGAACCATGTGATATGGAATAGACTACCTATTACTGTGTTTGTGGGTATAAATACACTTCACTTTGGCGTTTATGATGCTGTTTCATCATTCAATCAGGGCAATATAACAAAGTGCAAAGTTCTGCAGTAGTTGGGGCTCTGTGTAGGACTACGAACTGCCGCAGCTATGCTTTGTTTGGACAAGGAACGGCTCAGGTCTTCAGATAATGCCATAAAAGTATATTCAAAGATGGCTAGACAGCATAGCAGAGCCATCAAGAGGAAGCTGTTGGACGATTCTGATGATAAAAGCTATGGAGCAGGCTTGTACTGAAGTAAAAACTTTGAAGCTAATTTCCCGTAACTTTAGTTTTTTTGTGTATAAGGTACATTTTCTCAGGGCCTATTTATAGTAGAAAGATGAAATTTTCTGTAGTTGTTCCTTAAGACCTTCTAATATATCTGAATTAAAAGATATGTGGAATTATCTTGTATTAATGGATGTAAATTTTAAAAAATTACAAAAAATAAAATATTTGAAAAACTATACATTATTTTTTTCAAAATTAATAATTCAGCATTAAAGCAGAACATATCTCTGCGTTCTGTGAAAAAATCAAGACTATCGTCAAAATAACAAATGAGAAAATGTTCCTAACTTTTAGCTCAATTGAACATTGTAAGCATAGGGCGTTCCGTATACCCTTAACTTCTGAGGTCATCAGTCCCCTAGAACTTAGAACTACTTAAACCTAACTAACCTAAGGACATGACACACATCCATGCCCGAGGCAGGATTCGAAACTGCGACCGTAGCGGTCGCGCGGTTCCAGACTGTAGCGCCTACAACCGCTCGGCCACCCCGGGCGGCTTCAGATCAGGTGATCTTGCTCACTATGCATCTGGAAAACCTCTGGAGACAACACGTTCGTGACAAGTTGCATTAAGCACATCTTTCACTGGGCGACCTACATGAGGTGCTGCCCCGCCTTCCATCTTGTCTGAAAACAGTGGTTCCCACAGAGCTGCGCTCTTCCGAAGCAGGAATCAGATACTGTGTAAGGAGTTCTCGACAACGTATAGCCGTCACAACGCACCCGGCAGGCTCTCCGGACGTATATTCTTCAAAGAAGAAACGGACCGAGAATAGCACATCACACAGCCACATACGGCGAGTGCAATGACTCTTCGGGCACAACATGCGATTTAACAGTACCCCAAAACTCGCCAGTTCTGCGTCGTTACTGCACTCTGTAGTGCAAAATGCGCCTCGTCACTACACAGGATAATACCCGGCTACACGTCATCAACTTCGACACGTGCCAGAAACCGGAGAGCAAAAATTCAGAACGTTGCTGGGTGTCTTGAGGATTCAGTTCCTGTACCGTCCGTACATTAGAACAAATTTTTTCCTCCCTGAACCGGTTTTCGTTAACGAATTGGTATGTCTACCAAATTTGGTTGTCATACGATAATTATAGCCAGAACAGGACCTCCGTCCGTAGGTGCACTTTAATTGTAACTACCCGGTATGTCACTGGATTGAGGCTTTCTTGATAGGGAGTGCAAGTACTAACAACACTTTATGTCGTTCATACTGTCCAGTCATCTACACTATTGGCCATTAAAATTGCTACACCACGAAGTTGACGTGCTACAGACGCGAAATTTAACCGACAGGAAGAAGATGCTGTGATATGCGAATGATTAGCTTCTCAGAGCACTCACGCAAGGTTGGCGCCGGTGGCGACACCTACAACGTGCTGACACGAGGAAAGTTTCCAACCGATTTCTCATACACAAACAGTAGTTGACCGGCGTTGCCTGGTGAAACGCCGTTGTTAGGCCTCGTGTAAGGAGAAGAAATGCGTACCATCACGTTTCCGGCTTAGATAAAGGTCGGATTGTAGCCTATCCCGATTGCGGTTTATCGTATCGCGACATTGCTGCTCGCGTTGGTCCAGATCCAATGACTGTTAGCAGAATATGGAATCGGTGGGTTCAGAAGGGTAATACGGAACGCCGTGCTGGATCCCAACGGCCTCGTATCACTAACAGTCGAGATGACAGGCATCTTATCCCCATGGCTGTAACGGATCGTGCAGCTACGTCAGTATCCCTGAGTGAACAGACGGGGACGTTTGCAAGACAACAACCATCTGCACGAACAGTTCGACGACGTTTGCAACAACATGGACTATCGGCTCGGAGACCGTGGCTGCGGCTACCCTTGACGCTGCATCACAGACAGGAGCGCCTGCGATGGTGTACTCAACGACGAACCTGGGTGCACGAATGGCAAAACGTCATTTTTTAGGATGAATCCAGGTTCTGTTTACAGCCATAATGATGGTCGCATCCGTGTTTGCGACATCGCGGTGAACGCACATTGGAAGCGTGTAATCGTCATCGCCATACTGGCGTATCACCCAGCGTGATGGTATGGGGTGCTATTGGTTACACGTCTGTCACTTCTTGTTCACATTGACGGCATTCTGAACAGTGGACGTTACATTTCAGATGTGTTACGACCCGTGGCACTACTCTTCATTCGATCCCTGCGAAACCCTACATTTCAGCAGGATAATGCACGACCGCATGTTGCAGTTCCTGTACGGGTCTTTCTGGATACAGAAAATGTTCGACTGCTGCCCTGGCCAGCACCTTCTCCAGATCTCTCACCAATTGAAAACGTCTGGTCAATGGTGGCCGAGGATCTGGCTCGTCACAATGCGCCAGTCACTACTCTTGATGAACTGTGGTATCGCGTTGAAGATGGATGGGCAGCTGTACCTGTACACGCCATCCAAGCTCTGTTTGACTCAATGCCCAGGCGTATCAAGG
The DNA here is from genome assembly GCF_021461385.2 of Schistocerca piceifrons. Lineage (NCBI taxonomy): Eukaryota > Metazoa > Arthropoda > Insecta > Orthoptera > Acrididae > Schistocerca > Schistocerca piceifrons. Next base: position 115,667,373 of record NC_060147.1, on the reverse strand, counting down.
CCGTTATTACGGCAAGAGGTGGTTGTTCTGGGTAGTGATTTCTCAGGATCTATGCACCCAAACTGCGTGAAAATGTAATCACATGTAAGTTCTAGTATAGTATATTTGTCCAATGAATACCCGCTCATCATCTGCATTTCTCCTTGGTGTAGCAATTTTAATGGCCAGTAGTGTATAAACAATGTTTTGCCTGTATTTTACCTATCTTCTATCAACGTTTAGGTTTACTTCTCATTTTGTAACAAATATGAACTATTTCTATACCTGAAATATAGTCCTTCAGCATATTGTATGTCCAATGCATATAGCTGGCAGAACTGTAACGATAGGATAGGAAAAGTTGGAGTGCTAAGGAGGCAAAAGAACCTAAGTATTCGGACTCCAGAGCGGGCAAGTCTGCGATTGAAAACGAGTGTCAAATGCATACAGCTCCATGGAAATATTGCCTAGAATAGCCGTTGAGTTCGACAGTAATGATGTGGATGTGTGAACGGAGCTCCATGGCAATTGTTAATTCGATGTAGAGCCACGTGTGAGCTTTGTGAACGTCGAGGTCGAAAGTACATAATATTCGACAACGTCGAGTAGCGCTTCCTTTCCACGCCTATAAGCAATGTAGTCTCTTTTTTCAGCATTGCAAACCTCATGGGCCAGTATGTTTTGTGTATTCTATTATCACTAAACACTGAAGCGCCAAAGGAACTGGTATAAGGATGGTATTCAAATACAGAGATATGTAAACATGTAGAATACGGTGCCTCTGTTGGCAACGCCTATGTTAGACAACTGTCAGGCGCAGCTGTTTGATCGGTTACTGCTGCTACAATGGCGGATTATCAAGATTTAAATGAGTTTGAACGTGGTGTTGTAGACGGCGCACGAGCGATGGGATACAGTATCACTGAGGTAGCGATGAAGTGTGGATTTTCCCGTACACCATTTAACGAGTGCACCGTGGATATCAGGAATCTGGTAAAACATCAAATCTCTTACATCGCTGATGTCGCAGAAAGATCCTGCAAGAACGGGACCAACGACGACTGAACAGAATTGTTCAACGTGACAGAAGTGCAACCCTTCCGCAAATTGCTGCAGATTTCAATGCTGGGGCATCAACAAGTATCAGTGTGCGAACCACGCAACGAAACATCATCGATATGGGCTGATGACTGGAAACATGTTACCTGGTCGGAGGACTCTCGTTTCCAATTGTATCGAGTGGATGGACGTGTACGGGTCTGGGGACAACCTCATGAATGCAAGGACACTGCATGTCAGCAGGGTATTGCTCAAGCTGGTGAAGGCTCTGTAATGGGGTGGAGTGTGTGCAGTTGGAGTGATGTGGGGAAACCCTGGTACGTCCAGATACGACTCTGACAGGGGACACGTACGTAAGCGTTCTGTCTTACCAGCTGCATCGATTCATGTCCACTGTGCATTCCGGCGGACTTGGGCAATTCTAGCAGAACAATGCGACGCCCCACACGTCCATAATTGCTACAAAGTGGTTCCAGGAACACTGTTCTGAGTTTAAACGCTTCCGCTGATTACTAAACTCCCCAGGCATGAACATTATTAAGCATATCTCTGATCCACCCCGTCGGACTCTTACAGATTTATGGACAGCCCTGCAGGATTCACGGTGTCAGTTCCCTCCAGCATTACTTCAGAAGTTAGTCGAGTCCATGCCAGTTCGCATAGCGGCAGTTCTGCGTGCTCGCAAGAGGCCAGTACGATATTAGGCAGGTGTACCAGTTTTTTTGGCTATTCAGTGTATAGAAGTGCTAAACGTGGAAGGTTGAGAAAGTTAGATGAGGAAATTCGTGCGAATTTGTTTTACATCCTAGTTAATATAGTATAACGATATTGTAAAGTTTTGTGCATTGTTATACTGTAGTCAGGACTGAAATACAAAAATCAGTATTTCTCCACATCATTTATTACAGTACAGTCTTTTTTTTATTGTTAGTGAGAAGGTGTCTTGTGAAACTGTATATATTAGGGTTCCGCCATATGGAAAAGTTAGAACGCTCTGCTTTAGATGTTGCTCAGTTCAGAATCACACGCAATATTTTCGTATCCGTTAAAATATGTGATCTAGCGTTTAATTGGCATCTCATCGCAAAGTAATCAATTCTATCCATATTTTAAAGCTGTGAACGTGACAGAAATCAAGAGGAAGTTTGAATGAAAACGCCTTCGGACACAATTTTTTCATGTTTTATTAAATTACATGATCCATTTCGAACCGTGCCGGTCGAACTTCAGGTTCAGAGAATCTAATATACAGGGTGATTCAAAAAGAATACGACAACTTTAGGAATTTAAAACTCTGCAACGACAAAAGGCAGAGCTAAGCACTGTCTGTCGGCGAATTAAGGGAGCTATAAATTTTCATTTAGTTGTACATTTGTTCGCCATTTCAGCCAATAAAGTTTTTGGTCCCTTTTTCTTCGAAGGTGCTACTGTAACTGGACTACAGTATCTGGAGATGTTAGAGAATTGGCTGTTCCCTCAGCTCGAACAAGAAGCACAACAATTCATATTTCAGCAGGATGGAGCACCACCACATTGGCACTTATCTGTCCGTAACTACCTGAACGTCAACTACCCGAGGCGATGGATCGGCCGCAAGGCAGCCCGTGACAGAGCACGTCATCACTGGCCTCCAAGAAGCCCTGATCTTACCCCCTGCGATTTTTTCTTATGGGGGTATGTTAAGGATATGGTGTTTCGCCCACCTCTCCCAGCCACCATTGATGATTTGAAACGAGAAATAACAGCAGCTATCCAAACTGTTACGCCTGATATGCTACAGAGAGTGTGGAACGAGTTGGAGTATCGGGTTGATATTGCTCGTGTGTCTGGAGGGAGCCATATTGAACATCTCTGAACTTGTTTTTGAGTGAAAAAAAAACCTTTTTAAATACTCTTTGTAATGATGTATAACAGAAGGTTATATTATGTTTCTTTCATTAAATACACATTTTTAAAGTTGTGGTATTCTTTTTGAATCACCCTGTACAATTTACATTTGCTACTGAGTGAGGTGAAATGCATTTTCCTGTTATGAGAAACTTAGATGTTAGGTTTCCTATTTCGTGAACTGAGTGCGGAAATATTCGAACCACACTGGGAGAACAATGATAAACATGCCGAAATAACGAAGATGAACATTTCTAATCTATTGAGGTCGGCATAAGTTGGTTTATTCATACTGTCACCGCACATCACGTCGCTCATTTGTCTATAGCTGTTTAAAACCAGTTCGCAGACGTAGTTTAACCTGATGTTATCAGAGATAAATTTTATCACAGTGTCAGAGAACTGAATTTTAAGAAGTTTATACAGGGTGACAATTACTGCAGTATATGAAATAAAATTGCCATAATTTCCGAAAGGGTTTGCGTCAGGACGTTCAAACTGCTTGGTTGGCCGCGGAGCGGGTTGGGAATTAGTATGCGCATGTTAGTTTGGTTTAGCGACGAAGCCCACTTTCATTTGGATAGGTCCGTCAATAAGCAAAATTGGCGGATTTGAGGGACTAATCCGCATTTCGCGTTCTAGAAGTCTCTTCACCTTCAACGGGTCACTGTGCGGTGTGCAATGCCTACCTACGGAACAATCGGTGCGAAATTACTTCATGATATGGTGACTACCGAACGGTACGTGAAGGTTTTGGAAGATGATTTCATCCCCTTTATCAAACGTAACCCTGATTTTCACAATATGTAGTTTATGCGAAACGAAGCTCGACCCCATCGAAGCAGGAGAGTGTTTGATGTCCTGGAGGAGCCTCGATTGACAGCCATATTCCCCGGATCTGAAGAAATGCGACTCCTTTTTGTAGGGCTATATTAAAGACAAGGTGACCAGCAATAACCGCAAAGCCATTGCTGAGCTGAAAACAGCCATTCAAAAGGGCATCGACAGAATCGGAGTCCCGACAGTTCGTAAGGTCATGCAGAGTTTCGCTATTCGTCTGTGCACATTATCGCCAATGATGGCAGGCGTATCGCGTATGTCATAACTAAATCCGAATATCTGGAGTGACGTGTGCATGTTGAATGAAGTGTGCGCACGCCGTAGTTTGTAACTAATATACGTTTGTCACGCAGCGTATGCAAGTACAAGATTTAAAATAAGTCTTTAAAATTACTAAAATAACTGACACTTTGTAATAATCATCTTTGATCTCTTCAGGTCAAACTACATCTATGATGTATTTTTAAAAGATATGAACAAACTTGCGCCTTGAGTGATGTCGAGTGCTATGGAAGAATGAATAAACCAACGTATGCTGACCTCAAAAACGTTGATAATGTTCTTCCTTCTTTGTTCGGAAAGTTTTTCACTGTTTTTGTGTTCACTATTTCTCAAATATTTCCTCACTTGATTATGAATTACAAAACTTCACATCTACCTTTCGCGTAACAGGAAAATACTTTCCACCTTCTTGAAGAGTAAATGTAAATCAAGTATTAAATGATTCTGAAGCTGAAGATAGACCCACAGCATCAGAAATGCAACTTTTAATTTAATGAAACACGAAAAAATTGTGATTGAAGGCGTTTTTATTCAAACTTCCTGTATAATCGGTATTAGAGGTAAAAGTTGATTCAAAAAGTTCTCTCATGAAGTGCTTAATGCAGACACTTCATTGGTGATTGAAACTTTGGGTTCAGTTATAAAACTTTCTTAACTAATAAAAAAGTTTGTTTGAATGGGAGTGAGAACCGTAGTTTTTCCTTTATACAATACGTAACTACATATTTTTGTCCTACGTAACAGAAACGATTCGCAATCCGCATTGTTTTATACACTGGTTAAGATACGTTTGGGAGAAGAACTTTGAGTCAAATTACTTCATGATGCGCTGCCTCTATGTAATAGATATTTGGCGTCTAGACAGGCTGTCTTGACGTGGAAAGAATTCTGTTGTGCCACCTGGCAGCGTAAACATCGTAAAAAAAAAAAAAAACTGTTTTGTCGTACAAAGTTTGTGCTTGCCAATCAGAAACGGCTTTTTTTGTATACTCGAAAGTAGCCTAAAAATGTTGTGTATTTTTACGTAATGTAAAGTGAACTTACGCTGCAGGGAAAATAATGTGTTAACGTTATATTAGGCAAACTTATTTTTATTTATATCTGTGAAAGTATATTAATGTGTGGAAGCATATAAATAAAGTGCTAAAACATCACTGACTTACAAAATTCTTTTTATATAAGCAGCACCCCTGCTGTATCAGGAACAAGAAAGGAACTAGTTAAAAAATGCTCCGGTCGGAGCACAAAAAAGGCTAATATGCCTCTTTTTTTTAAAAGACTGACACAGAAGTAGGGAACCAGCTGACACAATCCTCATTGCACATTACTCCTCAAAAATTTTTGAATCCGGTCATTTTCGCGTTTTCTTATGCTGAAAGCGAGTAGCAGAGAGACAGTAACGGTGGATGAGAGAGGAGACATTGCCAGTTGGAAAGAAAGAAAGACGAGACTGATGGTGGGAAAGAGAGAGAAAATGGTAGTGAAAGAGAAAGAGAGATGGACGACGACAATAGCAGTGCGAGTCAGTCAGAGAGAGAGAGAGAGAGAGAGAGAGAGAGAGAGAGAGAGAGAGAGAGAGGCGGGAGGGAGGGGGGGAGGATACAGTAAGACAAAAACATATGGACAGTGGCAGTCAGTGGGAGATGCTGAGTACAAGACAAGGTGAAGGTATTTAAAATGTTCTGTGTTAAAAGAGTGCGAATATGTTCACAGGTAGAAATTGTTGCTGAGGAAGTAGGAGTAAGTATTTTGGCAGCTGGTTCTCCACTTTTCTGTCAGAGTCTTTTAAAGAGTAGCGTATTTTACCTTCTTGTGCTCCAACAGAAGCATTTTCATGTGGTTTATGAATTGTTCCGGAACCTGTGCCTTGTTTCCAATCCATTCAAGCGTGTAATCACGCAGTGTAGTGCTTAACTGATCGGCGATAAGAGGGGAGTACGTTAGTGACCGTTTTGTTCATCTACATCTACATGATTACTCTGCAATTCACATTTAAGTGCTTGGCAGATGGTTCATCGAACCACAATCATACTATCTCTCTACCATTCCACTCCCCAACAGCGCGCGGGAAAGACGAACACCTAAACCTTTCTGTTCGAGCACTTATTTCTCTTATTTTATTTTGATGATCATTCCTACCTATGTAGGTTGGGCTTAACAAAATATTTTCGCATTCGGAAGAGAAAGTTGGTGACTGAAATTTCGTAAATAGATCTCGCTGCGACGAAAAACGTCTTTGCTTCAATGACTTCCATCCCAACTCGCGTATCATACCTGCCACACTCTCTACCCTATTACGTGATAATACAAAACGAGCTGCCCTTTTTTGCACCCTTTCGATGTCCTCCGTCAATCCCACCTGGTAAGGATCCCACAACACGCAGCAGTATTCTAACAGAGGACGAACGATTGTAGTGTAAGCTGTCTCTTTAGTGGACTTGTTGCATCTTCTAAGTGTCCTGCCAATGAAACGCAACCTTTGGCTCGCCTTCCCAACAATATTATCTATGTGGTCTTTCCAACTGAAGTTGTTCGTAATTTTAACACCCAGGTACTTAGTTGAATTGACAGCCTTCAGAATTGTACTATTTATCGAGTAATCGAATTCCAACGGATTTCTTTTGGAACTCATGTGGATCACCTCACACTTTTAGTTTCAAATGGTTCAAATGGATCTGGGCACTATGGGACTTAATTGCTGAGGTCATCAGTCCTCTGTAACTTAGAACTACTTAGACCTAACCAGCCTAAGGACATCACACACATCCATGCCCGAGGCAGGATTCGAACCTGCGACCGTAGCGGTGCGCAGTTCCAGACTGTAGTGCGTAGAACCGCTCGGCCACCCCGGCCAGCGTTTTGTCTTCGTCAGACTATTAGTGGGGTTAGTGAAATGAGACAGTGGGAGCCATGACCGTTTCGACTGACTCGTTCCTTCGCTTCATTATCTGCTTGGAATTTCGCTCACAACTTACGATCTCACTGGTTGCGTCATTCATCTCAGGGAATGTGGTGTAGCTCGTGCGCCTGCCACTTACGCCCTATCCTACACCGCCGTCTCCTCCTCGCCACGGGAGGCCGGCCCAAGTTGGACACGTGGAGATTATCGAGGCGATACATAAAGGTCCCCTGCTGCTGTTGGCAGCCACATAGCGTGCAATCAACGACCCAGCGCCTCCGCTCCTTATCTGCTAGCAGATGCGTCGCCAGCTCCCGGACGAGTGCGCTGTCTGGGCACCGTGTCCTCCAACAATGGAGATCCCGAGTCGATCGCTGAGAAACGTCACAAGATCCACATTTTATTCTTTTTTCCTCCAACATAATCTTCCCTTTCCTAACCTATTACAGTGTTCGAAGAAATTTATAATTCATAAAAATTGTTGTTGGTTAGTGAACTACACAAGTATCCTCTACGACTTTGCATGCCTCATATTTTCTCAGTTGGATGAGAACAAATGAGAGAAAAATGTTAGAGTAACAATGAATTCGACCTGAACTTCAGCTATCTGATATAAACGTCTAATTTCGAAGTATTTCGTACGGCCGTTGATAGTCAACAATGTCTAATTTTTCAGATATACAAGTAAGGATTTGAGAGTACCTGGTGTGTACACTGTGTCACGTGAATGTGACACAAGTTACTTAGGGCGAAGAATCCACACCGTAGCCGAGCGCCGCACTCTACATACAAGGCACATAAAGCATAGAAATCTTAGTAATCAACGATAACGTAACACAGCCTCACGGAAGGGCCCAAGATCAACTCTAAGAAAAGGAACTCCCTCTCTCAAGCACCAACCTCGTGTGATTTCGTAGCAAAAGGAGCAGTACAAATACGCTTGTGCAGTAACAATTTTTACAGAGACGGAATCTGAGTGTGCCTGTGGAGAAGCTCTTGAGATGTAGTATCTTCAGTAAAACCAAAAGTGGAGACACTTAAGGGGATAGCTGACGCTGCCACTGGCGTCCGTTCCCCCCCTCCTCCCTCCCCCTCAATCACCGACTGGTGGAGGAGGAAGATGGGAAGTCATACCGCCTCATTAGCCACTTCCTGGATGGCCATGAAGAGGCGAACGACAGGCATCACCTGCGATAGTCGAATTGAAGATGGCCTGAAATCAAAGATCTACCGGATTGTCATCCGTCCCGTCGCTCTCTACGGCAGTAAGTGTTGGCCGAACGGCAACTGGGAGTGACGGAGTCGAGGGTTCTTAGTTGGAGAGGTGGCATCATTCTACTGGGTCACTTTTAGAACGATATTCCCAGCAAACGTTTGGGGTCGCATCGATCGAGACGAAAATGGGAGAAAGCCGCGATACAATAGGAAAAACGGACAACACAGCGGACCCAAGGGACCACCTAGACAGCGATGGGCTCTCACGCTGCAGAACGACCTGTAGGTTGTAAATCTTTATACAGATATGGTCCACGGTCGAACAAAATGGTGACAGTGAATCCACGTAGAGGACCTTGCCACCTGGCACAACATTTGCAAAAGAAAAATAACATTAAAGAATTTTAATAGTGAATGAAAGTAAACATAATTCATTATAATGTAGAGACACGTATAAAAAATTAATTGTTACATGGATGACAGGTTCGTGACATGGATGATCATTAAGAACCTAGCTATTAGCTAACTAAAGGGAAGTGACTGATGCGTATTTCAGGGATAGCTCTGTCGTTCCCTGCCGCCCCCCCCCCCCCCTCCCCACTTGTATTAATCGGACCCTTCTGCCTACGCTCTTCCCCTTATCGGGATATTGCGTTAGGCCGCCCGCCACGCCAGGCTCTACCGCGGGTTAGCGTCCTCCCAGGGGCCGACAAGTTAATCCGCGCGCAGCTGGGCGCTCCGTCATTGCGATAAACGATCCAGCCGCCACCACCACGGACGTAGACCAGACCAGTCCCGGACGGGTCGGGATAGGACCGCCCACGTCTCGCGCTGACTCCTCAGGAAATTAACTGCTGCCGTCCCGCAACAATACGACCACTTTCTACGTCACTATTATGCCCGTCTGTGGCTATTTCTGCTGTTATTCCGTCTTGTGACGTTAGAGCTTACGTTAGGTACATTCTTCCTTGTAATTGCGCCATTAGTCGCAATATTTTATTTTCCTATTAACTTCCAACACTGTTCGGAGCTACATCTCAATTTTCGAGTAAGAGGTTCTGTTAAGCAACAAATTCTATACAGTGTACGATTACTTCGGTAATTTACATACAGTAGTTTGGTAAAACATTTAACGCAACTAAATAATAATAAAACATTTCCGTCGTTTCGTAACATAGTTTCAGCCTACAGTTTGCTTTACAACTTTACGCTAAAGTTTTGCAGAGAATAATACTAATATATTTTACTCTTTTTGTGCTCAACATCAGACAATCCCAAGCAAGTAAATTACAAGTCGTGGAACAGAAAACGGAAGCCAAATACCATCGCCATGCGCATGATCTCAACTGATGATGATCGTTCTATGTGCGATGACTGACGCTTAGAAGTGAATGTCACTAACACTGGGTTCCTACCTTATGAAATTAATTCTAATAGATGATGTATGAACAGTACTGTATATAAGCAAAAGCTGAATGAGATCGTTCTGTTATTACACGGAGTGGCCTTGTATTCGGGCGTGTGGAGGCTCCAGTCTACATCAGGCCAGGCTAACTTAGGTTTCCAGTGATTTCTCTACGTTACATCATGACAATGACGGGATGGTTCCCACAATAAGTTCTCGGCTAACTATCTGTCCAATCATTAAAATAGTAGACCTTTAAGTATATGTAACTATATCGGACACTTGTGTAAGTAAAATCCTGACTACATGAAATGGGTTTCTCATTCATGAAGTGTAACCACATGTCCAACATCCTTATGAAGCGATCTACGGATGAACGAAACTACTACTACTACTACTACTACTACTACTACTACTGGTAACGCATTTACACTCCACGCTAGCTAGACCTGCACAGCAGAAATTTAAATTTAAAAAATTTCTGAAGACTTTCGTGTGTGCTCCCTTATAATCCAAAGAGACGTAGCCGTAACTATATTGTTTGGTTTCCCACTGCAGGAATCTGCAGCTGACAGCAGATACGAATTAAGTCGGCATCCACTTTAGAAGCGTGCTGTTTCTTTGCACGAAGTGGTGCCGTAATTCCGCAGTTTGGAGCACCTACAAACTACAACTTAATAGAATGTGCTGACTTTTAAAATGTTGCCCAAAATCTCGAAAAATACTTGACTGATTTGAATCCAATTTTACACGATACTCGAATAAACGTTGAGACTGACATAAGCTGCGTATTTTTTAACACGTACACGCACTCAAGAAACGACGCACCACGAATGAATTATCTGAATCGGACTGAAATCGGTAATCTGACGTGCATGTAGAAACAAACGAACGATTACTATTTCAGAAAAATTTGGTTTTTTATTCAAGAAAAACAGCTTCCCAAACTGAGCCAGTCAATAACAGGTTGGTCCCCCTACAGCCTTTATGTGAGAATATAATTCGGTATAATTTGGTTTGGCTTTGATAGTGTTCCTGGATGTTCTGAGGGATATCGTACCAAATTATTTCCAATTGTCGCTTTAAATCGTCAAAATTCCGAGCAGGTTGGAGGGTCCTACGCATAATGCTCCGAATGTTTTCAACTGGGGAGAGATCAGGCGACCTTGCTCGCCAATGTAGACTTTGGCAAGCATGACGACATGTAGTAGAAACTTTCACGGGCATTATCTTGCTGAAATGTAAACCCAGGATGACTTGCCGTGAAGGGCAATGAAACGCGGCGTAGAATTTCGTGGACGTTCCGCTTTGCTGTAAAGATCCCGTGGATAACAACTAAAGCGGTCCTGCTATGAAATTAAATGACACCCCAGTCTATTATTCCCGGTTGTCGTGGAATGTGGTTACAGTCAAGTTCGTATCTAACACGTCACATTGTAAGGACATTACTTTCCCCGGAAGTCGATAATATTTTTTTTCTTTTGTGCAGTACCTTGTATAGTACGTATGTATCATTTATTTCAACTATTCTTTATTTGCTAATACGTCATATTGTTTCTTTATTTATTTTGCTACTGTTTTATATTGTACGAAATGAGTGTTCTGATATTATATGCCCTGTAAATCTTTGGTTAGGCTAGGAGAAGTACTGTGTCAGATAGAGAGAGAGAGAGAGAGAGAGAGAGAGAGAGAGAGAGAGAGAGAACGACTGTCGATAGAGTGCGTGCGAGTTGTCCTGGTATCGTGGCCGGTTCGCGGGTAGAGAAACGTTTCTAAGTTCGGTGTGAAAGACGGTGATAGGCGGAGGAACAATTAATTACAGTGCGTCCGCTGTGTTACTAGGATGTCGTGCATTATTAAATGAACAGTAAAACCTGAAAAGTATATCGAGTGTTTGCGGTGACGATTTTACATACTGTGTGAACTTGTGACAATTAGCCGTGAACCAGACACCATTGTCGTGTGGAGACACTAACTCTTAGAATTGCGTGAAAGTGGAACAAACCAAAATGTTAAGTAAAAGAACAGTGCTGTGATTTGATCAAGAAACATTTATTATATCATCCAAACTGTCTTAAAGACGACGACGTAAACTGAACTGATGTTTAAAGGACTGTTATAGTGATAAACACATGTGACTATTTTCCTGTGGCAACACGGTGAAAGGACTGTGCGAAGTATTGGCATTAACCGGCTATATATCGTAAATACTAAAGACATTGCATAATTCCGACCTACCCGTACCGCGTGATTAATCAACTTTTAATAATAAAACGTCGCGCGTGTAACGACAACGCACACACTGGAACTATTATTATCGCGCCAGTGCTGCCAGCTGATTCGACTACAACGGAGACGTGGACCACCGCCGTAACTGGAATATTAATGAAACAGGAGGATCCATTATTATCTTCACGCCGCGGGCCAGGATTAACTTCACACATCGTCCGCGCGGACCACCGCTGACGTCATCGCAATGCCTGCAGCAACAGTTAAGACATTAAAAGAAAATTATTACGCTCTCTCTCATTTCAAAATTAAAGACAACTGCAGTTAAATTATTTATTTTAAAAATACTGTCACAATATCAAGGTTCAATTTTGTTTGGTTCCAATAATTATTCTTTCCATTATTTCGTCTTGTTGAGAGATTGAAAACCCGCCAAACTAAAGTTCAATTAATAATTTTCTTTCGAAATTATCCTCAGACATTTTCCTGCTCATCATAATTTTATTTTAATGTTTGTGTGTAACTTCTTTTGGAGGGAGTACATATTTTTTTTTTTTTGTGCAACAAAATTAGCTACCACAAATTACGTATATTACCAGCTGATGCTGTCCGCCATTACTGCTTGAAAACTGACCAATAGTATTTTTGCACCTATTTTCTCATTGGCTGTCAGTTTCAAAACAAAATTACGTATTTCGTGGGCATCTAGCAGATGCGCCATGTCTATGTAGGCCCCAACAATATATTTTTTTTTTTACTTTTGCATGTTTACTGGTATTATATTGACTTAAATTGTTCATTTGGCCCCCGTTAAAGTCATTTACCGCATCTATATAATAATTGTACTGAATTACCTAATTTATTTTTTTATTACGTAAACATTTTCATACCATTTTTAGATTAAAATTGACGTGTTATTGGCCCCACACAAGATTCTGCATTATGACAAAGACTTTGCCAATTTTTTTTTTTTTTCGTCCATGACTAACAGGGGCAGTCAGATTCCTTGTATAGGTTACGTTTTCTTATTTAAAAAGGTTTTTTTTTTCAGAAGTAGAGAACCAGTTTCTTTACAACTACAGTCACGTCTTCGGCCTAGAATCTCACTGACTAGCACATCATTGTCTTCAGTTTTGAGTCCCGTCTCGAACTGGCAACCGATGATCAGCCCTTGGCCTAGCGACTATGTGCACACTGTAATATTATTTGGCTTTCCGTCGTATGAAAGCTGTGAGTACCCTTGAAAATGCATTCACCTAGCTGTGTATTAAATGATGAACTTATGAGACCTATTCTTTGAAAGACATTTGTTTTACATAATTTTCGTAATTGTAAAGATGCGCATCTAGCGCGAACGCTATTACATTGATTGCGCAGTCAAAGAAACATTTTAACATAAGCTGAACTGAGCGCTCCGCTTCAATCTAAACAAAAAATATGACGGTAAAAAACCTTTGTATGTCTTCAGATTTTGTCGTACTACTTCTTGTAATGTAAAAGCGTAAATAAGGTCGTCTTTAAGCCATAAAAGTGAGTGGTCTTGCCAGCGTGCAGACACAGTTACTGATTAATAAAATTCGAGTAATTTATGTTCGATACTGTAAACCGGCAAGTTATTGTTATGGGAGTGTTGAACGGTGCAAGAATTGTTTCGAAGGAAGGAGAAAAGTAATGACTGTAAATTGTGACAAAAACGTGAACCAAGAAATAAGCACAGGACAGACTGAAATCTGATCGGACCATACTGTCAGAAAGTTACTTATGTAAGTTATGCTGTTTGTAAGTGAGACCTAATTGCTTCTGAGAATTATTTGAATATATTTACTGTTTACCAGATTTCTTATTCTTTTCTTCTCCTTTCCTTTTTTTTACCTCCATGTCATATTATTTTTGTAAATATCAAACAGCCTTTACTACAGCAGAGGATACTGCGGCATCCTGGTCGTAGACAGAGGGCCGCTCCTTGTCTTCTATACAATTCATAGCTGCCCCATTCATTAATGATTTCATTTGCGAATGCAATTTTCTTATTGTTCACTGTTAAAGGTCCCTTAGGTAATTATAAAATTGTTACTGATTACGTAAAGAAATCCGGGTTGTTCTTTTCCAAGTAATAGAAGCCTTTGCGTATTCAAAAACTAGCCTCCTCCTGACAACGATCAGGAGCCGACCAGAAGACGGACGTCTTCGACCGCTTTCGTGTCTCCTGTGGCAAAGCTGTGCCAAACTGGGAACACGACATTCTAGTGTGAAACAATACATATATAATTACCAGATTAAAATTGAAAAAATTGAAATATATTTAACTTTTTTTCTTTTATCATACTAGAACAACCATCGAAAGAATGGGCGTACTGTTACTATCCTACAATACACGGTCATAACTGAAGCATTAAACACTTCCTTTAGACAGGAAAATTGAGCAAATCGGTTGATTGTTTTGCATTAGGTGTGGTCTATGTTAGCCTTAGGTAACGTATAAAACCACCCTTTGTTGATTGGCGGTTCCTGAGAAAACCCCGAAAAAACATTATTTTTGGCTATGCAAAGTACCAATTGTGGGGATGCCTACTTCTATAATCTCTACTCGTTACAAATCATCGAAATTTGTATGATATGTTCTTATGATGCTGTTCTACCGGAACTCCATTACTCTTTCGATATCATTACCCATGACCGAAATCCAGTGGTTTTGCATGTAATATCTGGTATGATGCCTAAATGTAGTTTAACTGCCGTAGTGAACAAATGATAAGGGTCCTAGAGTCATCGCATGTGTTCTGACGTCTCCCAAAATATGTTTTTAGCCAGCATTGGTTCAGCAATAAAACTTTATGACGCGCTGAATCTGTGCAGTGGGCACTTACGTCTATACAAACATGCCCAAAGTGATACTACAGTGAGAAAAAAGGGGCTGAAAAGGGTCTTAATATTTCTGGAAAGAACTATATGACTATCAAAGATGTCAAACTTGAAACAAGGCAGATTCAGTACAATATTTATAAACATTTTTTTTTACTCTTTCGAGCTACAAATCGGAGGCCGCGCGTTTTCGACGAGTTGAGATCGATGAGCCAAGTATCCAGAAAAATGTGCAGCAATTGATTGATTGTTATCCTTATATTATGCGACTGTGTCGAAATATATAAACAAACTGTCGAAACTCTACTAACTTACAGAAATCGTTTTATATCAGCAGCACACCTTGCTGTAGTAGGGAGAAGCAGGAAACCGGTTCAAAAATGCTCCTGTCACAGCACAAAAAAGGCGAAAATGTGGCTTTTTAAAAGACGTTTCTCTGTCTGACATAGCTGAAAACCTAATGCCCGAGTACATCAGCTTACTTTACGCTTCGAGATATTTAGAGGAAAACATATCTTTAAAGATTTGTAGAACTCGTGCCTAACCTACGCCACAAAGCCACGTGCACCTCTATGTTCCACGACCTCGATAAGATTCTGAAAGAGAATGACATGGACATTAAGAACTGCCGTGATCAGTCTTCCGAAAACGCTTCTTCAGTGAATGGATAGAGCAATTAGCTTGAAGCGTTGATACTGGCATTTAACTGAGAGGCTGTCTTACTTTGGGCATTCACTCAGTTATGTAGTAAAGGCAGCAGCCGATGGCTGCCTCAGCAGTAGAAAATTTTTCGTCTTATCGGAGAATTTATGTATTTTTTACGTCTTTGATTAGTAGATATGAAGCTACATCCGACTGCTGGGAAAAAGAGTGAATTGCCAAACCCTCTGCCTTGCGGAAAAGGATAAGAATAACACATTGGTCATGCGGAACTACTGCCACAAACACCCCCTTGTGAAGATGCTACAAAGGAAAATAAGAATTTTGAATTTCAGAGGACAAAGAGTTGTCAGAAAAATCATATGCTGTTGATCTAAGTTTTTACAACAAAATATGAAAGGCGGAAACCGCTCTCTCAACATTATTTTGGGTGACGTCTTGGGACAAGTAAACAAAACTACTGGAAACCTGTTGCGATTTCCCTGGCAGACAAATGGAGATAGCTTTCAAGAATGAGTTGGAGGCTGGCGACTTACCTGACTGCACCGAGTAGAATGGTGAAACACTGGACAACCTCAAAATATATGTGCTTTTGTCACATCTTTACTTCATCCAAGCGCAAGAAATCGAGTTAACCCCTTGAGAAAAGTTACAAACCAAAAATTGCCTTCCTGGCATAGGTCTCTTTAAAACTACTTTACAGCAAACGCTGTAGGCATACAAATTAGTTGATTTCTCTTTTAGGTTTCACATAAAATTAGGTACAGTTCCCAATAAAAAGATAACTGCATCAGCTCAAAACGTAGTTGATGCACACTGAATGACAAACAAAAAGGTGAACCATCCAGAAGGGTAAAAGGAAACGAAAGTTACCGGGTCGAGAGATGTTTTGATGTTATTTCAGTGACTACAGAATCTAGTGAAATTTTACCAACAGCTTGGCAGTGTGAGCTCACTTATCACTCTGACATCTTCTGGGCTGCATTCATGAGCTGGTTCGGTTAGGAAGAGTCTCAAAAATCCGTAACATTGTATCCTCTCCTGGGGCAAGCTGGCCCACAACTCTTGTAACTGGTCCTTGATATCCTGTTTACTGACACTGGGGTGGAGTCAACGTCCATCATGCTGGTCCCACACGTCTGCTATTGGGGACGTACATGGGGGTCTTGCTAACCACAGTAATAGCTCAACAGCAGGCTGACAAAAATTTTCCTCGAGACTTGTAAGCCTCATTTTTGTGTATCATAATGATGGAAGCTGAAGAAATGAATTTGCGACGTGGTCGGGACTTTAACCCGTGTCTCCTCGCTTACTCGCCAGGTATTTTAGCCATTACATCACCACCTACACCTTAGCTACTGCCAACATCTCCCCATTACATCCAATGTAGAGGTGCTATTCCCATACTGGACCTCAGCAACAGCGACAATCTAAGTAGGGGAACATAAGCTGAAGATGTGAGCTTTGTGTTAGGGATAGCACTGGATTTGGGTAGCCCATGGAGCCACACTATGTGATCAAAAGTATCCGGACACCCCCAAAAACATACGTTTTTCCTATTAACTGCATTGTGTTGCCATCTACTGCCAGGTACTCCATATCAGCGACCTCAGTACTAATTAGACATCGTCAGATAGCAGAATGGGGCGCTCTGCGAAACTCATGGACTTTGAATGTGGTCAGGTGATTGGGTTTCATACGTCTGTACGCGAGATATCCACACTCCTAAACAGCCCTAGGTCCACTGTTTCAGATGTGATAGTGAAGTGGAAACGTGAAGGGACACGTACAGCACAAAAGCCTACAGGCCGACCTCGTCTGTTGGCTGACACCAACTGCCGACAGTAGAAGAGGGTCGTAATGTGTAATAGGCAGACGTCTATCCAGACCATCACACAGGAATTCCAAACTGCATGAAGTATCCACTGCAAATACTATGACTGTTAGGTGGGAGGTGACAAAACTTGGGTTTCACGATCGAGCCGCTGCTCATAACCACACATCACGCCGGTAAATGCCAAACGACGCCTCGCTTGGTGTAAGGAGCGTAAACATTGGACGATTGAACAGTGGAAAAACGTTGTGTGGAGTGACGAATTACAGTACACAATGTGATGATCCGACGGCAGTGTGTGGGTATGGCGAATGCCCGGTGAACGTCATCTGCCAGCGTGTGTAGTGCCAACAGTAAAATTCAGAGGGGATGCTGTTATGGTGTGGTCGTGTTGTTCGTTGTTGGGCTTGCACCCCTTGTTGGTTCGCGTGGAACTATCACAGCATAGGCCTACATTGATGTTTTAATCACCTTCTTGCTTCTCACTGTTGAAGAGCAATTCGGGAATGGCGATCGCATCTTTCAATACGATCGAGCACCTGTTCATAATGCACGGTCTGTGGCGGAGTGGTTACACGACTATAACATCCCTGTAATGGACTGGCCTGCACAGAGTCCTGACCTGAATCCTACCTTTGGGATGATTTGTAACGTCGGCATCGTGCCAGGCCTCACCGACTGACATCTATACCTCTCCTCAGAGCAGCACTCCATGAAGAATGGGCTGCCATTCCCCAATAAACCTTCCAGCACCGTACTATGCCTGCGAGAGTGAAAGCTGTCATCAAGGCTAAAGGTGGGCCAACACCATACTGAATTCCAGCATTACCGATACAGGGCGCCACCAACTTTGAAGTAATTTTCAGCGAGGTGTCCCGATACTTTTGCTCACACAGTGTATGTTAGCTACAGTGCCGAGGTAGTGTAATGGCTAGCATATCTGCCTAGTAAGCAATGAGACCAGGGTTCGACGCCAAGCCATGGCACAAATGTAATTCATTTCTTCAGCTTCCACCATCATGAAGACAGTTCATGTTGTAATGTACCATGTGTGGACGAGTATCATCCTGTTGCAAAGTGGCCCCACAATACTGTGCATGACAGGTAACACGTGAGGAAGCAGGATGTCTGCTGTACCGTCGTTAGGTCACAGTTCCCTCAGTCAGAACCAGCCATATCCTGAACTCACACCCATTGGCTTCCGTCACCAGGACGCCAGGTGTAAGAACTGTTCCTCGCCAAAACAATGTGAGAGTCTTATCTCTCCCCAGGTCACTGCCATGCTCGCCAACGACAGTCAGCGAGGGTAGCGCATAACTGCGATTCATCGGCAGACCATACTTCCCTGTAATGTCACCACTCCGAACGCGTCCGATTTTTATGTCGTCTTAGTGCCAGCCAACACACTGGACGCTAATTCCTTATTCTGGCCACTGCTAGTCTCTGACAAATGGTACAGAGAGACACAGTACATTGCAGGGAGTCTACATCTGCATCTATGCAGGTACTCCGCAAGCCACTGTATAGTGCGTGCGGAGGGTACCACGTATCTGTCAATTCCTACCCTGTTCCACTTGCAAATAGAGCAGCTGACAGTGCACGCAAACGAAACCGGACGCAAACGACACCGAACGCAAACGACACCGAACGCAAACGACACCGAACGCAAACGAAACCGAACGCAAACGAAACCAAACGCAAACGAAACCAAACGCAAACGAAACCAAACGCAAACGAAACCAAACGCAAACGAAACCGAACGCAAACGAAACCGAACGCAAACGAAACCGAACGCAAACGAAACCGAACGCAAACGAAACCGAACGCAAACGAAACCAAACGCAAACGAAACCAAACGCAAACGAAACCAAACGCAAACGAAACCGAACGCAAACGAAACCGAACGCAAACGAAACCGAACGCAAACGAAACCGAACGCAAACGAAACCGAACGCAAACGAAACCGAACGCAAACGAAACCGAACGCAAACGAAACCGAACGCAAACGAAACCGAACGCAAACGAAACCGAACGCAAACGAAACCGAACGCAAACGAAACCGAACGCAAACGAAACCGAACGCAAACGAAACCGAACGCAAACGAAACCGAACGCAAACGAAACCGAACGCAAACGAAACCGAACGCAAACGAAACCGAACGCAAACGAAACCGAACGCAAACGAAACCGAACGCAAACGAAACCGAACGCAAACGAAACACTAATTCACCCTGATCACCATTCTACAAGTCACACAGAATTGCCGATTGTATGTACATTGAAACACCCTCATTTATCATCAAACACTAATTTCACTATATTTAAGGAAACATGCAATCAAAGTCACTATGAAACTTAAGCATTGCTTAAATCTCAGTTGTTTACAGTCGATATTTCTATCAAGTCCAAAGGCAGGTATGACGCCTGATATTTTTATTGTGAAGGAAAGTGCTAATAAAAAATAAAAATATATTTAATGCTTATCTTCAGTCGTTAATATACGTAGAATGGCTTCGTTGCCCCAGGATGACGGGTTTTTTAATGTCAATAACAAGGACAATGTATTTTCTGCACTCCTGATTTATTGTTGTGCTTGCTTTGGTCGAACTTTACTCATAGATCTATACAAATTTAGTTCCATTACAGAAACAAGCATTGAAAAGTAACTGGCGAACATCTATCGAAACTTCGTATCTTTTAAAGAAGAAATACCGATCTAATACTTCATAACACAAAAAAGGCTTTCATGAACGACATCAACTTGAGGCATTGTAATGAGACAAAATAACTGCTTACAAAGAAATGGGTATGAAGAACAGAGAAAGACATTCTACAGCTGACTGTGAACAAAGAACTGCACTCCATGCAAAGAATAAGAAACTGAGCTCTCGTTCGCTTCTTCGCTCCGAAATATAACTCGCTATTATGCGTTAGAAGCTATTAGAAGTCAATAGTGTCATTTCAGTTATCTTATATTACGTCTGGTTTTTAACTAAAGTTTAATTTTAAACATGCAATATGCTTTTTGCACAGAATAAAAACAAAGAAATAGAACTCTGGCAATAGTTATTTTAAACAATTACATCTTTAGGTTGGAGCGTTCTGGAATATATAAACTTCGGAAGTTAACTATTTTTTAACAAATGCGTTTTTTGACAATATAAAACTTATACTGACAGGAGAATGCACTGTTTAATTATTGGTTTTCCTTCCTAAGGTCTTACACGAGTTATTTTTTAACGGAATCGTCTAGCTAACTGCTTGTAGTTAGAACAGTGAATATCTTGAATAACGAATTTCCATGTACGAATTTCTATAGTGTACATTTTTCAAATTTTCATTCTACCATCTTGCAACTAAGATTTTTACCAGAACGTTTAAAAGGAAATTGATCATTACTTTCACAAACAATATAAACTTAATTACTGCTGCGTCTTAAATAAATAAATTGGATGAGTAACTTTGAGAAATACTACATTTAAATATTATTTGAACTCGTGGCTAACCAAACATGCTCACGTTAATTATAAATGGTAAACACAAATAGTATTGGTCTAGGAAGTCGCGTGTGTTGTTTGCTTCATCAGATAATATTATCATGCATTATGGAACAAAGTGGTATCCATCTCTTTATTTCGCTGTACCATACTGCTTAAATTTTGGTACTTTACACCATGTACCAAGTTACAGCGACATCTGTCCATGTCTTCTGGGTGCTTCATTTTAGTTATTTATTGATTTACTATTTATTTAAGTATTATTTATTTATTTATTTATTTATGTATTTATCTTCTGGTTAGGTGGTAAAATTACTTCAGCTCAAAACTTAAGTGGTACATATAACCACGATTTAGACGATTAACCAGGAAATGAAATGATTGAAAAGCTGTGTACCATGTGCTTCATAAATATTATCAGGAAACTGACTAAAAACAATGTATACAACTTTAAACATTGCTTCCCTCAAGCTGAGATCACTCTGGATATGTACCTATCACTTACGGTCACAAACAGCGGTGGAGAAATGTTACGTTCAAAATGGATCAAAAACAGCCTGCAAACCTCAATGCCGGAAGACAAGCTCAACGTTTGGGTTCGCTAGGTGTTGAAAGCGACTTATTAACATAACTATAAAATGATATCATAGATAGCTTCATTAACATGAAGAGTAGGTGCAAAACAATTAGACAATACGATTATTTGAAGCTTTAATTTCAAGGCTAGCTGACCGCGCGGAGTAGCCGCGCGTTCAGAGGCGCCCTGTCACGGTCCTCATGGGTCTCCCCCCCCCACCATCCCTCCTCCGTCGGAGGTACGATTCCTTACTCGGAAATGAGTGGTTTGTGTGTGTGTGTGTGTGTGTGTGTGTGTGTGTGTGTGTGTGTGTGTACTTTCCTTAGCGTAAGTTAGCTTAAGTTAGATGTAGTAGTGTGCTAGCCTAGGGACTGGTGACCTCAGCAGTTTGGTCGCATAGTAACGTATAACAAATTTCCAAATTTAAGACTAGTTGTTTTCTGGGTGTATTGTATTGGATTTAAATATCAGTAAAATTTGTTGATTGTTACATTGTTTTTGCTGTCTTCCATTTCATTAGCAAACATTTTTTTAAAAATGAAATATTTTTTATCTCAACATTAAACTCAATTTTTGATATTTTTTTAACATGATTGTTGTTGACGATGTTTAATATATTATTTGAATAGGATAATCATTCCACTTACATAGCTAACAAAAAAAAGGGAATCACTCAGAAGAAATAATCGGATGTGAATGTAACTTCGTACGCGTTCGTGCTATCGGCGGATGATTAGAGGTGAGATTCTCTGTCGCAGGTAAAACAGCATCAGAGTGCATTACTTACACTACCGGCCATTAAAATTGCTACACCACGAAGATGACGTGCTACAGACGCGAAATTTAACCGACAGTAATAAAATGCTGTGATATGCAAATGATTAGCTTTTCAGAGAATTCACACAAGGCAGGAGCCCGTGGCGACACCTACAACGTGCTGACATGAGGAAAGTTTCCAACAGATTTCTCATACACAAACAGCAGTTGACGGGCGTTGCCTGACGTTGCTGCTCGCGTTGGTCGAGATCGAATGACTGTTAGCAGAATATGGAATCGGTGGGTTCAGGAGGGTAATACGGAACGCCGCGGTGAATTCCAACAGCCTCGTATCACTAGCAGTCGAGATGACAGGCATCTTATCCCCATGGCTGTAACGGATCGTGCAGCTACGTCAGTATCCCTGAGTCAACAGACGGGGACGTTTGCAAGTCAACAACCATCTGCACGAACAGTTCGACGACGTTTTCAACAGTATGGACTATCAGCTCGGAGACCGTGGCTGCGGTTACCCTTGACGCTGCATCACAGACAGGAGCGCCTGCGATGGTGTACTCAATGACGAACCTGGGTTCACGAATGGCAAAACGTCATTTTTTCGGATGAATCCAGGTTCTGTTTACAGCCATCATGATGGTCGCATCCGTGTTTGCGACATCGCGGTGAACGCACATTGGAAGCGCGTATTCGTCATCGCCATACTGGCATATCACCCAGCGTGATGGTATGGGGTGCCATTGGTTAGGCGTCTGTCACTTCTTGTTCGCATTTACGGCATTCTGAACAGTGGACGTTACATTTCAGATGTGTTACGACCCGTGGCACTACCCTTCATTGGATCCCTGCGAAACCCTACATTTCAGCAGGATAATGCACGACCGCATGTTGCACGTCCTGTACGGGTCTTTCTGGATACAGAAAATGTTCGACTGCTGCCCTGGCCAGCACATTCTCCAGATCTCTCACCAATTGAAAACGTCTGGTCAATGGTGGCCGAGCAATTGGCTCGTCATAATACACCAGCCACTACTCTCGATGAACTGTGGTATCGTGTTGAAGCTGCATGGGCAGCTGTACCTGTACACGCCATCCAATCTGTGTCTGACTCAATGCCCAGGCGTATCAAGGCTGTTATTACGGCCAGAGGTGGTTGTTCTGGGTACTGATTTCTCAAGATCTATGCACCCAAATTGAGTGACAATGTAATCACATGTCAGTTCTAGTATAATGTATTTGTCCAATGAATACTCGTTTATCATCTGCATTTCTTCTTGGTGAGGCAATTTTAATGGCCAGTGGTGTATTTTCGCCTTTAGTGCTGTTACAAGGCCTCAATCGCTATGTAAGGGGGCGGGAACAGAGTCAGATGTTGAGTGGCCACTGTGAAGGAGACGGAAACAGTGTGTAGTCACCTGAGAAAGCATTATTAGTTCCGGCAGTGACTGAAAGGGACCTCCGTGTGGCTCTTCAAGAGCCCAGCTGCTGAATGTGCAATATCCGAATCTGTGGTGCATTCGGCTGTGGCAGCAGCCTGTTGATGGACTGCATGGGAGTATGTGGCAGAAACAGTAGTCATCAAGGTTCCGATCGACCATGCCTGACCCTCACTGTACTGTGCTGCATCCACATCGTAAACCCGTCACATCTGCACCAGCCTTCTGAGAACTAGTAATGGACTCCCTGGTACATTCTCTGCCATCCCGCACCATTCGCCAGAGCCCAGCAGCAGCCAGACTTGTGAACTACCGTCCCACGTGTAGGCTGCGTTTGGAGTGCTGCCGTGACTGGGAAGCACGGCCTGCTGATGACTGGCGTCCCATTGAGTTCTGCGACGAATCGCGGTACTGGACTACGCTGGATGGTCGTCGTCAGCAGTATGGTGAGGAGCTGGAGCGAGGTCCCATTCTTCCAGTAGAGGGGCCGTGGGGATACTCATGACATCACAGTGTGGGGATTCGCCAGGTATGTCTTTAGGTCACGGCTGGTAGAGTTTGAGGGAACTGTAATGTCTAAGCATACGTCACGGACATCCTCCGTCCCCCTACGTCACCTATCACGCAACAGCAGCATGGTGCTGTTTATCCAGAAGGACAATGCCCCACATGACACGTGAGTCTATGAACTGCCTGAGTGATGGTGAGGTACCGCCATGGCCAGAAAGTCCCCCAGATCTGTCAGCAATAAAACATGCGTAGGTCCATCTGGACATTAACTACATTCCATTATCAGTATCCAGGATATCGAGGACCAGATACAACAACTGTGGGGCAGCTTGTGACAGGAGAGGATATGGCTGCCTTCTGACACCTTTAAAACAAAAAGAGCGCCTGCATCCAGGTCAGGGGCGGTGCAACATCATACTAATAATTGGGCTCATACTGCCAGGTTCTTTGTACTTTTTGTTTTGCTTTAGGGTGCAAAAACAACTGGGGTCAACACAGAGAGGAGTTAAACGACTATACGTCAGTCCCAATGGACAGAATAGATGACAGCTAAAAACAGGCACATGGAAAAAGTGGCTTAACATACAGAAATGGAGGTCCAAAACTAAAAATTAAATGGCCTTCCCCGTATTTCTTCGGCGGATAAAGAGTAAGCCGCGGTCGACAGCCCGCGCCTCATTCGCTAAAACGGCTGATAAATCACATGGCTAACCCAAGCTGGAACGTAAATGGTTAAAAAAAAGGGCATTCCAGCAGCAAGTGGCGGACAGTTAAAATTTTGGCGCAATGTGTACAAAGTTGTGGGGTGGCGCCACTTAACAAATGACGATGGCTAAAAAGGTAGTGCCCAATACGCAACCGAGCGAGGTGACGCAGTGGTTAGTACACTGGACTCGCATTCGGGAGGACGACGGTTCAGTCCCGCGTCCAGCCATCCTGATGTAGGTTTCCCATGATTTCCCTAAATAGCTCCAGGCAAATGCCGGGATGGTTCCTTTGAAAGGGCACGGCCGACTTCCTTCCCCGTCCTTCCCTAATCCCATGAGACCAATGACCTCGGTTTGGTCTCTTCCTCCACACAAACCCAATACGCAGCCATGTTAAAATAATCTCCTCCCAGCGTGAGGACCGAGAGGAGGTCGTCCAAGGCGCCGGGAGAGGCTTAATAACCCGAAACGTATTCCCGTGAAGGCAGGACCATTGATGATGCCAAAGGGACACCACCTCCTGACAGACGGTAATGCAGAGATTATCGGAGGGAATACAGGAATCATCGGAAGGAATAGTGGGCCGAGGTATGAGGACAGCAGGCTTGGCAGCTGCGTCAGCAGTCTCGTTTCCTGGCAGGACAACATGACCAGGGACCCACAGAAACATCACAGTGGCTCCACCAAAAGTGAGCGAGTGACAGCTTTCCTGGACCCACTGCACTAAGGTATGGGCGGTGTACAACGCACATAGGGCACTGAGTGAGTCTGAGCAGAGAACACATCTGAATCTGTTTTGTAATTACTGAAATACTATCAAGTACCAGAGCTGTGCATTGCGCCACATCTACCGCCCGAGCTCGGCTGTGGCCAACCCTTCCATCCTGTTGCCCGCACAACAGGTGTCGAGCTCACCTGTACGGATAACTCAACAGAGGAAAGTCCACTGGACCCGACGGGATACCAATTCGATTCTACACAGAGTATGCGAAAGAACTTGCCCCCCTTCTAACAGACGTGTACCGCAAGTCTCTAGAGGAACGGAAGGTTCAAAACGATTGGAATAGAGCTCATGTAGTTGCAGTTTTCAAGAAAGGTCGTC
The DNA here is from genome assembly GCF_021461385.2 of Schistocerca piceifrons. Taxonomy (NCBI): domain Eukaryota; kingdom Metazoa; phylum Arthropoda; class Insecta; order Orthoptera; family Acrididae; genus Schistocerca; species Schistocerca piceifrons. Next base: position 115,641,619 of record NC_060147.1, on the reverse strand, counting down.
GAGCAGATGCGCGAAACTATAGGCCTACATCTCTGACATCGATCTGTTGCAGAATTTTAGAACATGTTTTTTGCTCGCGTATCATGTCATTTCTGGAAATCCAGAATCTACTCCGTAGGAATCAACATGGATTCCGGAAACAGCGATCGTGAGAGACCCAAGTCGCTTTATTTGTACATGAGACCCAGAAAATATTAGATAGAGGGTCCCAGGTAGATGCCATTTTCCTTGACTTCCGGAAGGCGCACTGTCGCCTGATAAAGTAAGAGCCTACGGAATATCAGACCAGCTGTGTGGCTGGATTGAAGAGTTTTTAGTAAACAGAACACAGCATGTTGTTCTCAATGGAGAGGCGTCTACATACGTTAAAGCAACCTCTGGCGTGCCACAGGGGAGTGTTATGGGACCATTGCTTTTCACAATATATATATAAATGACCTAGTAGATGGTGTCGGAAGTTCCATGCGGCTTTTCGCGGATGATGCTGTAGTATACAGAGAAGTTGCAGCATTAGAGAATTGCAGCGAAATGCAGGAAGATCTGCAGCGGATAGGCACTTGGTGCAGGGAGTGACAACTGACCCTTAACATAGACAAATGCAATGTATTGCGAATACACAGAAAGAAGGATCCTTTATTGTATGACTATATGATAGCGGAACAAACACTGGTAGCAGTTATTTGTGTAAAACGATTTGAAGTGGAATGATCATATAAAATTAATTGTTGGTAAGGTGGGTGCCAGGTTGAGATTCATTGGGAGAGTCCTTAAAAAATGTAGTCCATCAACAAAGGAGGTGGCTTACAGAACACTCGTTCGACCTATACTTGAGTATTGCTCATCAGTGTGGGATCCGTACCAGGTAGGGTTGACAGAGGAGATACAGAAGATCAAAAGAAGAGCGGCGCGTTTCGTTACGGGGCTATTTGGTAACTGTGATAGCGTTACGGAGATGTTTAGCAAACTCAAGTGGCAGACTCTGCAAGAGAGGCGCTCTGCATCGCGGTGTAGCTTGCTGTCCAGGTTTCGAGAGGGTGCGTTTCTGGATGAGGTATCGAATATATTGCTTCCCCCTACTTACACCTCCCGAGGAGATCACGAATGTAACATTAGAGAGATTCGAGCGCGCACGGAGGCTTTCCGGCAGTCGTTCTTCCCGCGAACCATACGCGACTGGAACAGGAAAGGGAGTTAATGACAGTGGCAGATAAAGTGCCCTCCGCCACACACCGTCGGGTGGCTTGCGGAGTATAAATGTAGGTGTAGATAACGGAGGACGCGAACCGCGATGTGCCGACGACGCCCGCTGCTCTTCGGGTACCCGGCGGAGTCCGGGTGTCAACAGGGCTCTGTGCAACCGGGAAACGGACAGCGCTGAGAAGGCGAGATTGACTGGCGACACAGCTGTGTAACTGCTTTCTGAATCCCCTGCACTTCTTTGAGAATCGTGAAGGTTCGATATAATAGGAACAGGTCGTTCTTGGCTCTTTACAGAGAAAATTAACGCATATTTGTAAAGTGATGGATGGGATGGGTTGGGTAGGGTTGTTTGGAGGAAGGGACCAAACATCGAGGTCATCGGTCTCATCGGATTAGGGAATGACGGGGAAGGAAGTCGGCCGTGGCCCTTCAGAGGAACCATCCCGGCATTTGCCTGGAGCCATTTAGGGGAATTACGGAAAACCTAAATCAGGATGGCCGGACGCGGGATTGAACCTTTGTCCTCCCGAACCACTGCGCCACCTCGCTCGGTTAAAGTGATGGACGTAACGCAAAGAAGTACTTACCGTAAAATGGAAGTAATCGAATTCAGTGCAGATGGCTTAATAGCCCTAGTGTATTTCTAATGCTTTGCATTTCACCTGTACCACATCGAAAGGACTGATGAAGCTTTTGCACAATGGGTAGGTGTACTACCCAATTTTGAAGTATTTTACACTTTTCTGTTAATCTGCAAGTTTTCAGTACGGAATTAACTGACTCAACCCTTGGTTGAGGAGGATCTGCCTCCTTTGCATGTGACATAGCTTTGAAATCAGGAACCAAAGAAGGTAAAGTGTCTCTAATTACTGTGCTTTCGCTGTGAAGTTTGTTTCTAGATTAATTTTTTTATATGCGTGCAAGAAGGAAAACCTTTTCGCACAGATGTCTGGACGACACAGGTAATACACGTGTTTATTTGACAGCACTGGTAACCCCGTCTTTAAGCTTAACTAGAAACGTATTGGTGACAAATATTTTCTGCAACGATCCCACTGGGAGTTTCAAGAGGCTGCTCCTTTCGATTTACACTACGTGTGGATTCTAAAACTATTGTCTTTTCAAAGCGATTGCGAATCCTATTGTGGTTACTGGATAGAGCAATGAAATAGTCTTTGAAATTTTTCCGAACGCTCCCCACTTCTATCCTTCGTATTTTCATTCGAGGTAGGATGAATTTATGCAAGGAAATCGTGAAGAGTATTCAAGCACTCACTGTGACTGGGGTTTAGACAGATTTCCCAAAGTGTAAGGTTTTCAATGAAAGATTCGATACAGTCCTGCACATTACACGGAATTTTGTTTGGTCTCTGACGTAATAAATTGTCGACTTTCACCGAGACGTATGTCAAATGAGCCAGAGTCGGAGGCCAGACCCTGCGTATGGAAAGGTGTAACTGGTGAGAAAAAGAAACGTCATATAACACGACGTGATGTCACCATCTTACATCTTCGTGAGTCAATAAAAAGTTTTAAATGCTCAGGTTACTACTGCAAAAATTCGCTGCTTAGTAGGATGACCAATAATAAAATTGTTTACACAGAATCGTAAGGTGCAGAGGTTTTTTCCACATGCAAGTAACAATGAGTTAATTTAACAGCTACTACCAACAGTGGAGATTTGATTAACCTATTGCTGATGTCACAGCTTTCCATTATTGTACAAGGGTTACCCAGAAAGTAATGCACTGCGCTATTCTTTACTCAACATCTCTTTACTCAACATTTCTTTACTCAACATTTCTTTATTGAATGTAATGAGAATTATGTCACACGAAAGAATTGTGATTTATCTGCACACCCTATTTTTCCATGTAATCTCCATCCCATTCTATGACATTCCTCCAGCACGAAACAAGGGCGTGTATGCCCTGTCGGTACCAATCCTTGTCCTGGTGGCGCAGCCAGTGCTTCACTGTGTGAATCACCTCTTCATCCTCCTACAAATATCTTCCACGAATGGCATCCTTTAATGTCTCATACAAGTGGTAGTCCAAGGAGGCTAGGTCGTGGCTGTAGGGTGGATGGGTAATGCTGTCCGACACTGTTTCACGATGTGTTCAGCAGTACTCAGACGTGTGTGGGGCCGAGAGTTACTGTGTTGCAGCAAAACACCACCTGGGTTGCTGTGGCGCCGAATTCGCCGGAAGCGAGTCTCGAGTTTTGTTGATGTGTTGACATGCGTTTCTGAATTAATGGTCCGCCTCTTCGCATCACATCAATGAGAATCACACCTTCACTGTCCCAGAACAGTGGTAATGACCTTACTGGTGGAAGCAGTTGCTTTGAATTTTTTCTGTGGGGAGTGGAAATGACGCCACTGCATCGACTGTCGTTTTGTTTCGGACTCAAAATGGTGAACTCAAGTTTCATAACCTGTCACAACCCGGGACCATAAGGCTTCGCCCTCAGCTGCAAGACGTTTCAACAAATCAAGACAAATGTTTTTTTTCTGTGCGATTTGTAATCCACTGTTAGACACTGCGGGACCCATCTTGCACACACTTTGGAATACGCAAGAGTGCCAATAATTGCATCCACACTTCTTTTGGTGGTTGACAGATGCAGCGCCAACTGCCAAGTCGTAATGCATCTTTCCTCGTGAATGATAATATTACCTCGCTGTAACACATCAGGTGTGACGGCTGTGGATGATCTCCCTGAAAGCTGCAAATTGTGGAGCTCCACTGAACCGCCTTCTGATGACCTCACCCTCCATGCCCTTTGTGCTGTACTTCTGTCGACAGCAGATGCCCCATAGACTGAGTAGGATGAAATTGTATGTTCTGGACCACTAGACCAATCTTACGAAAAATAAAAAATTACTCTTTTACACTCACATTTTTTATTTTCCATAAGATTGATCTAACGATCCAGAACATACAATTACATCCTACTATCGCTTTTACCTAATAATATAATAATGTAATAATGTAATAAATATATAATAAAATAAATATATAAAATTATTTACTTTATGCTTTAGCAGCCATACGATTATTATGAGTTGTTTCTAAATCTTTTTGAAGGAAGATTTATTTACAGGTCTGCCACATTTATAACTTAACTTTAATTTTATTATGTTCCTTACAGCATTCTTTACATATATATTTATGTCGACATGTTCGACATTTATCTTTATAAAATTCCACAATACCTTTTTAATCATACGAGGTGCATTCAAGTTCTAAGGCCTCCGATTTTTTTTCTCCAGACTGGAAAGAGATAGAAACATGCGCATTGTTTTAAAATGAGGCCACGTTCATTGTCAATACGTCCCAGAGATGGCAGCACCGTACGGCAGATGGAATTTTACCGCCAGCGACGAGAATGAAAACTGTTTTAAATACTTAAAATGACGACGTTTTCCTTACTTGAACAGCATGCAATCATTCGTTTTCTGAATTTGCGTGATGTGAAACCAATTGAAATTCATCGACAGTTGAAGGAGACATGTGGTGATGGAGTTATAGATGTGTCGAAAGTGCGTTCGTGGGTGCGACAGTTTAATGAAGGCAGAACATCATGTGACAACAAACCGAAACAACCTCGGGCTGGCACAAGCCGGTCTGACGACGTGATCGAGAAAGTGGAGAGAATTGTTTTGGGGGATCGCCGAATGACTGTTGAACAGATCGCCTCCAGAGTTGGCATTTCTGTGGGTTCTGTGCACACAATCTTGCATGACGATCTGAAAATGCGAAAAGTGTCATCCAGGTGGGTGCCACGAATGCTGATGGACGACCACACGGCTGTCCGTGTGGCATGTTGCCAAGCAATGTTGACGCACAACGCCAGCATCAATGGGACTTTCTTTTCGTTGGTTGTTACAATGGATGAGACGTGGATGGCATTTTTCAATCCAGAAACAAAACGCCAGTCAGCTCAATGGAAGCACACAGATTCACCGCCACCAACAAAATTTCAGGTAACCGCCAGTGCTGAAAAAATGATGGTGTCCATGTTCTGGGACAGCGAGGGCGTAATCCTTACCCATTGCATTCCAAAGGGCACTACGGTAACAGGTGCATCCTACGAAAATGTTTTGAAGAACAAATACCTTCCTGCCCTGCAACAAAAACGTCCGGGAAGGGCTACGCGTGTGCTGTTTCACCGAGACAACGCACCCGCACATCGAGCTAACGTTACGCAACACTTTCTTCGTGATAACAACTTTGAAGTGATTCCTCATGCTCCCTACACACCTGACCTGGCTCCTAGTGACTTTTGGCTTTTTCCAACAATGGAAGACACTCTCCGTGGCCGCACATTCACCAGCCGTGCTGCTATTGCCTCAGCGATTTTCCAGTGGTCAAAACAGACTCCTAAAGAAGCCTTCGCCGCTGCCATGGAATCATGGCGTCAGCGTTGTGAAAAATGTGTACGTCTGCAGGGCGATTACGTCGAGAAGTAACGCCAGTTTCATCGATTTCGGGTGAGTAGTTAATTAGAAAAAAATCGGAGGCCTTAGAACTTGAATGAACCTCGTACATTGACTACACTGTCTGAATTGTCTTGGCACAGCCTAAAGACTGCTTTAGTTGTCAATTAGTGTTGTCCATTTAAATAAAATAAAATTAATGAGGAAAATAATTTCACATTGTCAACATAAGTAAATGTATTAGTTAACAGAAGTAAATTTTTTACATTGTGAACTCTATGTCATGAAATTCATTATTACTATTTTTGAGTTTCTTCATTCCTTTTGTATTTCAGTTTCATTTGTCCTCTTTTATCAAAACCAAAATCGTCAATTTTGAAAATCAATTTGGTAAAGTAACTTTAAAATCATCATTAAGTTCTATACAAAATTGTTCTCCAAATCTAGTATTTAAATATTCACAGTCAGTGCTACAGTCGCAGGTTCGAATCCTGCCTCGGGCATGGATGTGTGTGATGTCCTTAGGTTGGTTAGGTTTAAGTAGTTCTAAGTTCTAGGGGACTGATGACCTTAGCGGTTAAGTTCCATAGTGCTCTGAGCCATTTTTTTTCACAGTCAGTAATATTAAATAATACATTTATCTCTAACTCATTTACTTTTCTCATTTCTTTAGAAATACTAATATTATTTACCTTCTTCATTAAAGTAGTCTCCATTTAGATTTATATATTTTATTAGATTTATATATAATAATTTATTATATTTTCAATAATGAGTAGTGACCATTTGGTAATGTATCTATTCTATTTTCTAAAACATATCTTTTATTATCATAAGCACTTTGTGCTTTTTTGTTTACTTGAATTGTAAATATTTCATGTTTTTCACTTTTAATTAAATTAAATTTTCTATATTGTTATATATCTTTATAATCTTTATAATCTTCTAAACTTATTTTGTTTTTAACAACACATTGTTTAATTCCTTTTTATTTCTTTTCCATTTTGTCACCAACTTTACAAGCATACATTTTGGCTCTTCAACCACAAAATTCTTCCATTATTTTTCCATTACATTCATCTTTCATTTTAGAAACAACTTTCTGGTTTACTTGTGGAATACTATATATATTATCTGTTGGATAATCACTTGTATCAAAATAATCATTAATTTCATATCTTCATAGAAACCTTCAGTTTTAATATTGTAAATATAACTATATGTATCTTGATAAGATAATTCAATATTTTGTCCATATTTAGGTTTCATAACTCTGTAGTGAAGATCATACATTGATTCTTTAAATAAACCAAGTATACCTAATCCAACATAAATTGGTTTATTAAATACTGTTTTAGTTTTATCCATTCGAATAGCTGCAAGATTTTCAATGAATAGTTTGGTTTAGCTACAAGTTTATCACATATTGTACTATTTGAAACTAATTTTATATCTATTTCTTATATTTTCCATTGTTTTACCAAACACAGAATTATTCATTAATTTATAGAAATCTTTTTCAAAATCATTTGTAGCTTTAGTTCTTAACTGTGCGTTTGGATCTATATACTTCTTTAACCAGTCAGATTGTTTAAATTTTAAAGCTTTTTGTATTTTTGTAAGTTTCATTCCTAAAGATAATTGTTTAAGATTTCTATAATGTACTACATAATTACACTTTTTATCTAAACTTATGTTTCTTATCTAAAGTAGTTATTAATTTAAATTCATTTGTACCTGCAAAAAGTTTTGATTCAGGAGTTAGCGGTAAATCTTTATATAAATCATGTAATTCTTTTGGCTATTCTAGATCTACTACAGATATATAACCTTCTTCACTATTGACATTTCATTTATTCTTGTACAATTAAAATTATTTGGTTCTTCCCATTTAAATCCGCCATATGGTAAATATTGATTGATAGCATGACCATATAAATTATTTGCATCTAGATACATTATATAATCTGATATTTCTTTATTATTATCACCTTTTAAATTTTCATTACTTGCTTCTACATATATTTTACAACATTGTGAAATTCCATCTCTTATTCTTTTTTCAACCATTAGAAGCATATCATAATTATATAATAAATCTAGTTTTTCATTAGTAATAATGTAACATTGCATTCCAAGATAAACTTGGTACTGTAAAATTTTTTTCTAAAATCTTCAAGAACATCACTCAAGAATAATGTATCAGTTTTATGATATAAATCATGATATTCACCAAGATTTTTTATATTGAACTTACCCCAAACTAATTTTGCAGTTTCATAATCTTAATCACTTACGTCACAATCATTTTATTCACTATTAAATTTATCTTTTGTTGGTAATTGTGTTTCTTCAAATTTTTCCATGAATCCATGTAATCATATGGATAAACACCTTTTCTGATTACTAAGTTAAATAATTCTGGAGAAAAATACTTTTTAAAATTTTTAGTTGATTTTTCTTTAATTTTGATGAAAGTTAATCAAGTGAAGAAGACATACATCTAAATGTATCAACAAATCTCATTTTTAAAGTTTCTGTATGTTTACCAAAACTAATATAATTATTTTCAGTGTTTGGTATTAGTTCTATTTCTTTAGCATCATAACCAAGTTCCTCTGCAAAAAGATGTGACTCATATCCTGATACATTATGTAAATAAATAGGTACAAATAGGTACAAAATCAGATTGTTGTTGTTTTAAATTACACATATTTCATAATGGAGCAATATATTTTCCAGTTAAATAATCATGATGACCTACTTTTTTATTCTTTTTTGTATAAGGACATTTACATAGTGTACACACTGTAGATTCAAGATACAGTTTGTATTCATCAAGATCAAGTGGCTTCATTTTTTCAGTTACACAGTAGTTTCTTCCAAATTATTCAACTTCTTGTTTTATACATTATAAATTTTTTATGACAATTTGGTCCTCTATAAACAACAGGATCTTTATAATTTCCACATATATATTTAATATAATAAAAAACACTTCATGTTTTTGATTTTTCATTGTATATGGTGTTGCAGAATTTGGTTCACAATTATCCATTTTTAAAAGTAAACTTTCAAAATCAGCATTAATAACAAATGGAACTCGTTGTATAAATCGATAATTGTTGAAATATATAAATTCTCCTCACCTGGCATTACATCTGTTAATGGTTTATTAGTTAAACAATTTTTTGTGTGCTCATCTAATTTTCCTTTACTATTCAAATGTAGTAAACATATACCAAAAATAAATTTTACTTCAGTATGTTTAATCACTTGACTTGATACAAGTCTAGATAAATGTTTTATATAACAATAATGTGAATCATTACCTTTCTTGAAATAAAGTAGATTTACATGTTTTACTTTTGTAGATTTTGTTACTTTTAGAGGATACACTTGACAATTTTCTTCATCATCAAATGAATAAACATTAATAGGTACATTATTTTTCTATTTATGGTATTTGATCATCTAATACAGGAAATTAAGATTCTCAAGTTTTTTATCAAGATCAAGACCAACATTTCTATATTTTATTATTCTATCAGAATTATCATCTACAGGAAACAAAGCTGATTTTATTGACCACAGAAAACATTTTTGATCATCAGTTTTCACATTAATTTATGCTTTTTATTTTTAATATTATCTGGTAAATCAATATAAGGTGATCCTGTTAGTGGAACATATTTGTTAATTGCTAATTGTAAACCAATAATTCTATTTAATGACCATCCTGATCCTTGTGCTTGAAAATTAGATATTTTTTTTAAAATGTGTCTTCTACAATATTTGAATTTTTTATAAAATCTTTTTCTGTGAAAAAGTATAGTTCTGTGTTTCTTGTCCAAATTCTTGAACTTTTTGATTTGTTTCATCTGTTTGTAGTTTAGTCACAATATAAATTAAATTTATCTTTATACCATGATATACTTTCAATTTTTGATTTTGCTGCGTTTATGAAATGATTGGAATCAAGTATATCCATACTATTTTCTGAATTTATAGTTTGTAATCTGTTTCCAAATGCCTTTTCAACTAAGTAATATTTAAGTGTTTTTCTTTCCTTTGGTTTTACAAATATATTTGTAGAAAATGGAAGTATTCTTTTTAATGGTTTATCGTATTTAGTTAGAGAAACATCATCAATATCATAAAATGGCAACTTTTTCCAAAGTTTTTCACTAAATTCAGCTTTATTATTTTTAACAACATTTGTTTAATTATCAATTACTTCTTCAGGTATATAAATATTAATATTTTTGTATTTTTTACTTCAGTTAAATAATTTGTATGATTTTTGCTTACTTCAGACATTATTTTTAACAGTATTTGTATTTTTTTCACTTACTACAGGTGTAATATTTCTGACAACATTTGGATGATTACTAATAATAATTCAATGAATACTAATAATACATCTAATTAAATCAGCTTTACATAAACTTGAACATCCTCATAAAATATTTATTCTACTTGCTGTTGTAGTCGTTTCGCAAATTGATCTAGTTGAACAACAATATTACTTTCCATTTTATTCTTCTATTGATTACAAAAAAATGTATTAGATATACAAAAACTATTTTTTTGAGAAAATAATTATTTAATAGATGGACAAGGATAATTATTTAATAATTAGTTGATCAATAAGAAAATTAGTTTAACAATCCGTTTTTTAAACAATTACTTTAACAATCAATTAGTTTTTAAACAATTTTCTCTTCTATTTATTACAAAAATATCATTAGGTTTTTAAACATTTTTTTAAATAAAATGATAATTATATAATAGTTGCATGGATAATCATAAAAGATTATTATATAATGTTAAAGCTTTCCTGTTCTTAATATATTCTAAAGTACATTTCTTACATTTATTATTACTTTTATCTTTATGTGATGGGTTTATAAAAAAATTTAAATCTTTAATTTCTTGACAAATTTTAGATTCCCTTTTCCCTTCAGTTATAACTTCATTATTCATTGTAGATTAATTTTTCATTTTTGTATGTTGTTCACTTGGATTTCGTCTTAAATGTTCCTTGAAATAATATTTAGAAATACTTTTTCCATATACATAAGGAATTCCATTTTTATTAAATTTATTTGAACATGTTCCAAATATATTTCTAAAACCATCTTTTGTATACTTTTGTGAAGTGAAATTATCAATTGATCTTTCTGTATTACAATATTTACAAAATTTAGTTTCCACAGAACAATATTGTCCAACTTGAATGTGCTCCATTTATATGGAAAATAATTAGAATTGTAAAAAGTGAATTTTTATAATTTTAAATTATTCATATAAATAATTTTAAAAATAATCACCACCAATAATCATCATAATATGTTGGTTCGTCTAAAGCATCAAACCTAGCATTAATATCTATTATTTCATTTTTTTGGCACTAGTTTTTATAATTGTTCTACAAAGTGGGCAATTCTCGGCTTCCTTTAACCAGTATCAATACATTCTTTTTGAAAAATATGTTAGCAATTTGTTTTAACAAATTGATTATTATTTTCATCACTTAACAAATAGGACATCAACATCTTTTCACATACCTCAGTTAATACATAAGCTTATTTAGTTTAGTTTGCATTTCGTTTTGGTTCTTCATTTATAAGAAATAATTTTTATTAGATTTATAAAAAGTTAAATTCTCCATTTTCATTTAATCATAAATAAAAACTACAAATTTCACATAGTATTTATTTTTGCAAAACTAAAAAAAAATATTTCTCCTACATGGAATTGATTGTAGATATGTTCAACAACATTTTATATACAGAAATAAATTTTGATTATTGATGAAGGAAATAATCCATGGTTTAAAGCAAAAGATGTTGCTGATATTTTAGAATATAATCAAACACATAAAGCTTTTAAACATGTTAATGAAGATAATAAAAAATTATTAGAAAACCTCAGGCCATCCAATTAGGACGATCTAACATATAATGAAAAAAACACTATATTCATTATAGAATCAGGATTATATTCACTGATTTTATCTTCTAAAAAGAAGCTAAACAATTTAAAAAATGGGTTACTCACGAAGTTTTACCATCAATTAGAAAATATGGTTATTATAAGATTAGAAAAGAGATGGTAAGTATCAAATAAAACACAAAGATAATTGTATACAACAACTACAAGGATTGGATAAATTACACACAGAAATATTTCAATTGGAAGATGATAGAATTAAATTGAACAATGATTGAATTAAAATGAACGATGATTGAATTAAAATGAACGAGGATTGAATTAAAATGAACGATGATAGAATTAAAATGAAAGATGATCATATTCAAAATCTGAGAGAAACAGTTAATATTGCTTCAAAAATAGTAGGTAAAAAGAAATGAAGAAATAAATAGTTTATTACCACATGTAGTTCCTAAAACAATGGATGACAGTTTAAGGCCAGCAATCATTCTTTTAAAATTATTTGATGATTAATATGAATATAACCTATGTCATTGCAACACAAAAAAAATTTACAGAAACAACTATATAATATCGAAGATAGACATCCAAATTGTGAAGAAATGTTAAGACTGAACTATAATCCTAATTCAATAAATCTGTATCAAAGAGTGAAAGTAAATTTGAGGATTGTCTGTCATATCAACTATTTCAATATTTTGGATAACTATACACAAGAACAATTGATTAATGATATAATTAGTCTTAAACTGAACTACTAGAAAATTACTTTATCTTTATTTACTTTATCTTTATTTACCCAACTGTTTTGTGAATTATAAAAACCTAACCCTTTAACAAATTGTTAGCTTTCTTATGTAAAACTTTTTGAACTAAGTATACATCTGGATATTTCGTTTTCTGTGGTTCTTGTTCATAAAAATTTCCTATTATATGTTTTAATTTATATGTAATTGGATTACAATGAGTAACACACTCATTTTCAAATATTTCTGTTGACCAATTAGCTGTACATCCTTTTTCAAAAAGACTTTGAAGTTTACTAATTCTTACTTTATCATTTTTTTTTAAATTTAGCTATCTCATTAGCGTCAGCTGAAGCAGACTTTAGTCTGCGACTAGGTAGAATGATACTTATTTTTAAAATTGTTTCATTAACTTCTATTGGCTTCATTTTTATTGTAGAACGTTTTATATTATTATATTCATCAACTAGATCTTTAACTAAGTTTATCCATTTATAATTTCCTTGTGAACCAAATTTCTTCCACATATTTTCTTTAAGTGTTCTGTTAAATCGTTCAACAATAGAAGCTTTTAATTCTTAAAAGTTGAATAATGATTAATGTTATATTTTTTAATAATTCCTTTATTTCTTTATTATAATATTGTTTACCATTATCTGTTTGTAATTTATTTGGTGGTCTATCTAAAAAAAAATTTCGAATGCATCAACTGTATTTTTAGTTGTTTTATCTTTAATAGGAACCGCAAATGCATATTTTGAAAAAAGTCAATTATTGTTAATAAATATTTTTAACATTTGTTTATTTTAGAAATTCCCTTTAAATTACCAGAATCCATTTCAACTGAATCAGCTTGCCATAAATCATCTATACTAAAAGAAACTACATTTCTTCTTTTAAAATTCTTCCTCATTCTTTTATGTAATTCATTAATTATATTTTCACGAACATTATTAGTATTAAACCTTCACCAGCACTTACAAAATTTTTTTAACAAATGTACTCTTTATACTTTTACATACTGTACAAAGATTTCAATTCTTTGTCTATCATTTTTTGTTGTTACTCTATGAGGATTATTTGTATCAGTAAACTTTCTACACTTTAAACAGTAAATATGATACTTATGTGAAGTATGATTTTCCATTCATATAGATAAAAAATTTCTTGTAGTTTAAATTGTTTCACCAAATATACAATTATATTTACATCTACAATAACACTTTTCACAGAATCTTTCAATATTACAATTATAAAATTTGATTTATGTACCATTAATTGCCTATTATTATTTACTTTATATATCTTATCAGCTATACTGAGATATCAAACTCATAGAAGTTTGAATTTTTAATAAGAAAAATAAACCATTTAAGTATGAAACCATATTCCAAATTGTACATTATTTCACCACCTGTCATAAAAGTAAATTCAATTATTCGTTTATCATATACTTTTTGTTTAAGATCACTTATTTAAGTATGGAGTTAAATCTGTTTTTGATAAAACAATCCGAAAAAGCTTTTTCTACTTCTTAATTTGGTAAAATAATTATTAAATTGTGTTAGAATGCTTGTGTATTCAGGTTTTGTAACATTGTTTTTGTAGATATTGTTTATTAACTACATGTTTTAAATCAATTGGATCATTTCTATTAGCAAGTCTTCTACACTCCTGGAAATTGAAATAAGAACACCGTGAATTCATTGTCCCAGGAAGGGGAAACTTTATTGACACATTCCTGGGGTCAGATACATCACATGATCACACTGACAGAACCACAGGCACATTGACACAGGCAACAGAGCATGCACAATGTCGGCACTAGTACAGTGTATATCACCCTTTCGCAGCAATGCAGGCTGCTATTCTCCCATGGAGACGATCGTAGAGATGCTGGATGTAGTCCTGTGGAACGGCTTGCCATGCCATTTCCACCTGGCGCCTCAGTTGGACCAGCGTTCGTGCTGGACGTGCAGACCGCGTGAGACGACGCTTCATCCAGTCCCAAACATGCTCAATGGGGGACAGATCCGGAGATCTTGCTGGCCAGGGTAGTTGACTTACACCTTCTAGAGCACGTTGGGTGGCACGGGATACATGCGGACGTGCATTGTCCTGTTGGAACAGCAAGTTCCCTTGCCGGTCTAGGAATGGTAGAACGATGGGTTCGATGACGGTTTGGATGTACTGTGCACTATTCAGTGTCCCCTCGACGATCACCAGTGGTGTACGGCCAGTGTAGGAGATCGCTCCCCACACCATGATGCCGGGTGTTGGCACTGTGTGCCTCGGTTGTATGCAGTCCTGATTGTGGCGCTCACCTGCACGGCGCCAAACACGCATACGACCATCATTGGCACCAAGGCAGAAGCGACTGTCATCGCTGAAGACGACACGTCTCCATTCGTCCCTCCATTCACGCCTGTCGCGACACCACTGGAGGCGGGCTGCATGATGTTGGGGCGTGAGCGGAAGACGGCCTAACGGTGTGCGGGACCGTAGCCCAGCTTCATGGAGACAGTTGCGAATGGTCCTCGCCGATACCCCAGGAGCAACAGTGTCCCTAATTTGCTGGGAAGTGGCGGTGCGGTCCCCTACGGCACTGCGTAGGATCCTACGGTCTTGGCGTGCATCCGTGCGTCGCTGCGGTCCGGTCCCAGGTCGACGGGCACGTGCACCTTCCGCCAACCACTGGCGACAACATCGATGTACTGTGGAGACCTCACGCGGCACGTGTTGAGCAATTCGGCGGTACGTCCACCCGGCCTCCCGCATGCCCACTATACGCCCTCGCTCAAAGTCCGTCAACTGCACATACGGTTCACGTGCACGCTGTCGCGGCATGCTACCAGTGTTAAAGACTGCGATGGAGCTCCGTATGCCACGGCAAACTGGCTGACACTGACGGCGGCGGTGCACAAATGCTGCGCAGCTAGCGCCATTCGACGGCCAACACCGCGGTTCCTGGTGTGTCCGCTGTGCCGTGCGTGTGATCATTGCTTGTACAGCCCTCTCGCAGTGTCCGGAGCAAGTATGGTTGGTCTGACACACCGGTGTCAATGTGTTTTTTTCCATTTCCAGGAGTGTATTTTTAAAACCAGTATAACTTTTAGTTATTTTAAAAATAGCATTAAATTCTTTTTGAAATTGTTTAATTGCACTAGTTATCTTAACCAAAATTTCCTGTACATGTTCCGATTTTTAATACAATTCAAGATTTAGAAGTTACTGTAACTGATGAAAATGATAATTTAATTTATTTTACTGGTGCCGCTGTAACAGTTGTTTTAGAGATATCTTAATATCTTAATAATTTTTTTCCTTAATAAATCAGCAATAGCTAAAGCAATCCTAGACTTTGTCATGTATAAATTTGAAAGTTATCAATTCTATTCATTCCCTGTGAATGAAAAAACTAAAAATAATTTAAATGTTCCTAACAAAGACACAAATTGAAATAAATATTGGTGATCATTGGCTTCATCCAAATCATGCACAATTATACATGAATTTTAGTATTTGGCCTGATAAAAATGATGCTGTAATTGAAATAGAAGATACTCTTGCTGAAGAAGAAAAAATTGTTATAGAATCTATGGAAATTCGTGTACCTGTTCTTAAATATTAACCAAATTACGATCCTGAACAATGTGAAAATATTCTTAAAACTCGTAAAATTCCTATTTCCTTTTATGAACTTCAAAAGAAGGGGATGGATTATTTGGTAAAAATAATTTTGAACTAGATATTACAAATTACTGTAACTCCACAGGTTTTGATGTGCCATAATTTGTATTTGTTGTATTTCAGACAAATCGTAAAAATAATCAATTAGTTGATTTGTCATTACTTGATCATGTTAAACTACAGAATATATATTCAAAAAATGGCAGAAATGAAGTTTTTCCTCAAGAAATTTGGAATATTAATCTGTCAATTTTCTAAAAGCATACGATGCATTTTTAGATTTTAAAAGAATCGCTTTACTAAAATCAGATATTGATATTAGTCCACTTACTTTTGTAAATAATTATCCAAAGTATGTAATTAATATGACATGTAGAAAGATTGTTGTAACTACACAAAAAACAACTATGAAACTTTTTGCAACTTTTAATGATAAAATTTAAAATGATACACTTGCTTATGTAATTATATATGGTAAAAAGAATCTTGCATATGATGCACAACATAGAATACTTACTGAAAAATTTTAATTATTAACATTTCCTTCTGTATAAATGAATGAAAAACAAAAAATTTATTTGTGTTAACTTCATGTTTATACACATTTCTGAAACATTTTAAGAAGGATAGAAAAAAGAAAAAAGAAAAATTTTAATATAATTTACCTTTTGTTAACTAATTTATTTTAATTAATTTACTTATGTTCACAATGTGAAATTATTTTTCTCATTAATTTTATTTTATTTAAATGGCAACACTAAGTGACAGCTAAAGCAGTCTTTAGGCTGTGCCAAGCCACAATTCAGACAGTGTAGTCAATGCATGATTAAAAAAGGTATTGAGGAATTTTATAAAGATAAATATCGAACAGGTGGACATAAATATGTATGTAAAGAATGCTGTAAGGAACGAAATAAAATTAAAGTTACTTGTAAATGTGGCAGAACTTTAAATAAATCTTGTTTCAAAAAACATTTAGAAACAACAACTCATAATAG
This sequence comes from Schistocerca piceifrons, assembly GCF_021461385.2. Taxonomy (NCBI): domain Eukaryota; kingdom Metazoa; phylum Arthropoda; class Insecta; order Orthoptera; family Acrididae; genus Schistocerca; species Schistocerca piceifrons. The sequence goes on along the minus strand of NC_060147.1, from coordinate 115,624,586 downwards.
TCTTATGGTTGCTAAAGCAGAAAGTAAATAATTTTATATATTATTTTTATTATACATTTATTACATTCACCTATGGTAAATGTATGTAAAATAAATGATTTTTTATTATAGCTGTTCTTGTATTATTATATTATTAAGTAAAAGGGATAGTAGGATGAAACTATGATCTGGATCATTAGATCAATCTTATGGAAAATAAAAATTGCGAGTGTAAACGAGTAATTTTTTTATGTTTTATAAGATCGGTCAAGTGGTCCAGAACATACAATTTCATCCTACTACTTTGCACAGTCATTTGTGAGTATTCCCCACAGTTTCTTCCTCTGCAATGAGAAATTCATCGACAGGCGCCATTTTGACACTGTCCTGCAGCTACGCTATCTGTCGAAAGTGACGAAACCTTGCCGCGCTAACTCAGGATACTTCAAATAATACATGAGTAACGTTTGGCATTCGTACCATTGTTTTGCGATGAGAAAAAGAAAATGCGATGTATTACTTTCTGGCAACTCACGTAATACAGGATGACACAGAAAAATGGAAATGTTTGAAATGAGTAGTGACAGCGATGTGCAGGTGGCAGCACTGCGGATTCGTGACAGCGATTAAACAGTACGCAATTTCAGTAATCATGGATCATTGGAATGGACAACAGTGTGAGTTAGCCATAAAAATGTTTTATAAAAATAATGATAGTTTGGTGGCAGTGCAGAGGGAGTTTCGCCGTTTTCATAATTTAGGACGTCACGATGCCGTTCCGTCGAAACACGCAATGAAATGTTGGATTAATAACTTTGAAGAGACTGGATCTGTCCTCAGTAAGAGACCAAGAGGACAACCAAGTGTGCGTTCTCCAGTGAACACTTATGATGTATGCGAGTCTGTCTTATGGAGCCCACGGCGTTCAATTCGTAAGCAAACAGCAGTGGTTAGAATGTCCCGGATAAGTGTTCGCAGAAATCTTTATCTTTATTTAAAGTTTCATCCGTACAAACTAAAAATGGTCCAACAATTCAAGGACAACGATTACCGGTTACGATTAGGATTCTGTCAACAAATGACGATGAATTTCTAAACAATTTGTGGACGTTAGATGAGAAACTTTCATCTCACAGGTTATAAGAATAAACAGAACTACCATTACTGAGCAAACACAAATCCTAATGAGATTCATAAGCGCCCTTTACACACTAGTAAAGTGACAGTATGGTGTCGTGTTTCATCTTATGGGATTATCGGACCGATTTTTTCCGGAAATGAGCTGGGAAAGACAGTAACTGTCAATGCCTATCGTTACGTGTAGATATTACGAACTTTCGTTACACCTGCATTGAACAACTTTCCCAACGTTCAAGAAGCCCGGTTTCAACAGGACGGAGCGACATCCCACACTGTACAGTGATCAGTGACATATGTGCGTGAATTGTTTGGCAACCGTGTGATCTCCCAATTTGGTAACATTCCATGGCGCCCTAAATTGCTAAATTTATCCGTTTGTGATTTTTTTCCTTGTGGGGCTACCTCAAGAGCGAAATCTATACGACTCGATCAAGAACCCTGGATGAGCTAAAGCAGAGAATTCGGAAGGCAGTTCACAGTATCCCAGCTGAGATGTTGCAGTGGTCACTGAGCAATCTCAACAGCAGATTTCACCAATGTATTCATACAGGACGACGCCATATGATGGACGTAATTTTTAAGAAATGATAAATGTCATCGATGTTTCGTAAATGGCAAAGTAGTAAGGTTTCAATTACTATGAATGCAATTTCTTTCCTTTATCACTTCTAGTTTTATTGGATAGTGTAAATGTTCCCGTTTTTCTGTGTCGCCCTAGTCGCCCTGTATATTACCGAGAGAGGTGGCGCAGTGGCTAGCACACTGGACTCGCATTCGGGAGGACGACGGTTCAATCCCGCGTCTGGCCATCCTGATTTAGATTTTCCGTTATTTCCCTAAATCGCTCCAGGTAAATGCCGGGATGGTTCCTTTGATAGGGCACGGCTGACTTCCTTCCCTAACACGATGAGACCGATGACCTCGCAGTCTGGTCTCCTCCCCCAAACAACCCAACCCTCACCGTGTATAAAACAAGAAGTGAAGTAGTGTGTCGGTAAATGTTGTGCGAAGGAAAGAACTGCTTGTTAACGGGTCACAGAGATTTCGTTTGGCGCCTTCAGTGGAGCGCCCGGCATGCGCGACTTGACGAGCAGCCGAGCCGCACTGAAGCGAAGAAGAAACTGATACAAGCATGTGTATCCAAATACAGAGATATGTAACCAGGCAGAACACGGTGCAGCGGTAGGCAACGCCTATGTAAGTGTGTGGAGCAGTTCGAGTCTCGTTTGAAATTGTACCAAGCGGGTGGACGTGTACGGGTATGGAGACAACCTCATGAATCCATGGACCCTGCATGTCAGCAGGGAACTATTCAAGCTGGTAGAGGCTCTGTAATGTTGTGGGGGCGTGTGAAGTTGAGGTGATATGGGACCCCTGATACATGTAGATACGACTCTGCCAGGTGACACGTAGGTAAGTATCCTGTCTGATGACATTCTACCGTTCATGTCTACTGTGTATTCCGACGTACTTGGGCAATTCTAGCACGACAATGCGCCACCCCGAAATTGCTGCTCCAGTCTTCTGAGTTCAAACACTTCCGCTGGCCACCAAACTCTAATCTCCACCCCCCCCCCCCCCCCCCTCCGCCACCCGTGCTCTTACGGATTTATGGACAGCCCTGCAGGATTCATGGCGTCAGTTCCCTCCAGCACTACCTATCGGGTCCATGCCACGTCGTGTTGCGGCACTTCTGCGAGCTCGCCGGGTTCCTGTACGATATTACGAAGGTGTACCAGTTTCTTTGGCTCTCCAGTGTATACAAAGACAAATCTTTGTTTCAAGTTGTTACCAAAGATGTCGAAAGGCTGTTTACCGATTTCCTTTAAAAAATTTTACACGATACTCCAATGAACATTCAGACAGACGTAGGCTACACATTTTTTAACATTTATTTACAGGTTTTCTGTCAAATGCAACTCTGGAAAAGAAAATTCTGTGCTGTGTTTTTTTTTGTGGTTTCAGGGCGCACAACTACAGTAGTCATTAGCGCCCAGACTAAGTTATGAATGCACTGCAAGGCACAACGTTAAAACAGCGAAGGACAACACTATAAAAGGCACATTAACAGGAAAAGGGTTAAAAGAAAACAGCATAATCAAAGGTCCTTAGACAGGTTTGTCAAGTGGATAAAACGAAGAACGCGAGCAGCTGCTACTGGGTCATCCGCTAAAATTTCATCCAGAGTACATGGCAGGCCAAAATCAATGTGCAGTGTATTAAAATTCGGACAGGACGTTAAAATGTGGCGTACCGTCAGCAACTGCCCACATGGGCAGAACAGCGCCGGCGCAGCCGTCAGCAGATGGCGATGGCTGAACCAGTAGTGTCCAATTCGTAACCGGGTCTAAACTACCTCCTCCCGCCGAGAAGGGCGTGAAGAGGTCGTCCGAGCCGTGGGAAGAGGTTTCAAGGCCCGAAGCTTGTTTGCAGTAAGTGTGGACCAATCGGCACGCCACAGCGATAAAATGCGGGATTGGAATGACTCCTTACCCTTTCCCTTAAAACCCACATCCTTTCGTCTTTCCCTCTCCTTCCCTCTTTCCTGACGAAGCAACCATTGGTTGCGAAAGCTAGAATTTTGTGTGTATGTATGTGTTTGTTTGTGTTTCTATCGACCTGCCAGCGCTTTCGTATGGTAAGTCACATCATCTTTGTTTATATATATATATATATATATATATATATATACTCTTGGTTCTTATGCATTTATACAAATATATAAGACAATCGTAGTATAACGTTGTCACCAAAAACTTCGAAATTTTCTTGACCGATTTACATCAGATTTTTGCACGAATTGTATACACTTCGTGCTAAAATCTGCTGTAAATCGGTCAAGAAAATTTCGAAGTTTTTGGTGACAACGTTATACTAAGATTGTCTTATACAGTAGTATAAATGTACAAGAACCAAGAGGGAACAATAAGACTAGAACATCAAGGACGAAGTGCTCGGATTAAAAATGTTGATCGCCAAAGTTCAGCGCTGTTGGACTGGGATGGGTCACCGTCTGGGTCTGCCGAATTCTGTGGCAAGCTGGGTGCAATCAGCCCTTGTGAAGCAAACTGAGGAGCTACTTGACTGAGAAGTCTCGTAAACTGACATACGGCCGGGAGAGCGGTGTGACCACATGACCCTCCATATCGGCATCCAGCGACGTCTATGGGCTAAGGATGACACGGCGGCCGGCCGGTGCCATTGGGCATTCACGGCCTGTTCTGGAGGAGTTTATTTTTTAGTTTTTGTATTCTTTCGCCCCTACTGTTTAATCCATACACTGATAAAACAGTAACGGAAATAAAAGAAACATTGAAGGGTGGAATTAAAATTCAGGGTGGAAGGGTATCAATGTTAAGATTCACTGATGCCATTGCTGTCTCGAATGTAAGTGGAGAAGACTTACGATATCCGTTGAATGGGATGAACAGTTTAGTAAGTACAGAATTTGGACTGAAAATAAATCGAAAGAAGACGGAAATAATTTGGAGTATCAGACATTAGGTAAGTGATTATGTGAACAACAAAATTGGGAATTAGGAAGTAGACGAAGTTAAGGAATTGTGCTACATGGCAGACGAAGGAGGACACGAAAAAGCGCATCAGTACTACAGGCGAAGCTGGCATTTCTGGCCGAAAGAAGTCTGCTGAAATCAGACATTGGCATTAATTTGAGAAAGAAATTTCGGAGAACGTGAGTTTGGAGCCCAGCATTGTATGTCAGTAAACTACAGACTGTGGGAAAATCGGAAAACAAGAGAATTGAAGGGTTTGAGATGTGGTGCTGCAGAAGAATTTTGAAAAGGGTGTGGACTGATAAGACAAGTAATGAAGTGGTTCTCCGCAAAATTATCGGGAAAACACTGGCAAGAAGAAAGGACAAGATTATAGGAATGTGCGAAGACATGTGGGACTAAACTCCGTAGGGCTAGAGGGAACTGTAGAGGGTAAAAACTGCAGAAGAAGACAGAGATTGCAATACTTCTAACAAATAATTGAAGACGTAGGATGCAAACGGTACTCTGAGATGGAGATGTTAGCACAGAAAGGGAATTCGTGGCGGACCGTGTCAGGTTAGTCAGAAGATTAATAAGAGAAAAAAAAATATCCTACTTACTATAGTTTAAACGCTAAGTTTTGTTTTGTTCTTCCCGGCGCTGAAAAACAATGGGCAGCAGTATATGAATAAAACATGGAGACTCAGCGCTGAGAAGTAGATAGTAGACAGAACTATTGCTTCTGTGAACTCCGTATACGCCCTTTCACGCGGACCGCATTGAGGGAATGTTGTTACGTCACGGCGGCATTTCACAGAAACCTCTGACGACTGCCTATAGGAGTCGCGACAGCCGTTGAATTAGCACCAAAGGCTGACATTTGGAGCGTTCACATATAATACTACTGGTTTGCCAACTCTCACAGAAGGTCGCGTGTTAGTGAATGAACTGGGAGGTATTTACGTACTGTGCGGGCTGGAATTAGGTGGTATGAATACGTCTACAGACAGAAATCATTGGCGAGGAATGCCAGACCTCCTGGGTCTTTAAGGAGCGGCTTCAGTACTCCAATGACAGCCACGCAGATACTGCTCTCAGGATTGCCTTCGTGGCTGAAACGATAGAGGTCACAAAAATATGTTCCAGTGCAAGAAAGATCACTGGCAATTAACAATAATTTTGCCTCTTTGCGACCTACAAATACATGTCTCATGGAACGCTCTACTGTTGTAGCAACGTTTACCTACCTACCCCCCCCCCCCCCCCCACACACACACACACACACACACACACACACACACACACACACACACACACACACAGTGTTCTTTGTGCCAATTTAGTAATAGAAAGTTGTATTTAGATGGTGAAATGCGGCACGTAGACTAGTACAGGAGCCAGTAGACTCCACTAGGCTGGAGTACTACCAAATCACGTTTCATAATGCGGGTCTGTTGTAGTAGTGTAGAAATATTTTGTGGTTTTTCCTAAAGGAGTACTGAGACTAGAGTTATCCTGAGATTGCCGTTGGTTCGTAGAAATAATATACTGGTAGTATACTACGCATTATATTTCATTATTTTTCTTGAAATATTTGATAAAAATTTTTGATGCTGGCTACATGCAATGAGTATTTGGTTTATTTGACGTTCATGAACTAGAGGTAGCGCCCCAGATCCACGATCGCTAGGGAAGGGCATTTCGGCGACTTTCAGTAAGCGCACGCCGAGACTAAACAGGCCGAAACAATCACACCAGGAATAAACATGAGCGAGAACATTATGACCACCTGCTTTATAGCTTGTTTGTCCGTCTTTGGAAGGAAATACGTTACTTATTCTACATAGGCTGGATCCGATAGTTTGTCGGTAAGTTTATGGAAGTATTTGGCATTAGGTATCTACGCACAGGTCATGTAATTCGCGTAAATAACGGGACGCTGATTGGCCTAAGCGGTGATGGTCCCCGATAGCGACGCAGATGGGTTCCACAGGATTTGCATCAGGTGGGTTTCGTTGCCGAGACAACGTGAAGTCACTATAATGCTCCGCAAACCACTACAACACGTTTCTGTCTCCGAGACATGTACAACTACACTGTTGAAGGACGAAATCGCCGTTGGGGAAAGCATCAAGCGTAAACTGCTGCAGATGGTTCGCAGCTGTCAGCGTGTCTTCGATTCCTACCATAGGTCCGTTGCAAAGTCAGGAGGATGTGTCTCTCATACCATAATACTGCTCCCACCAGCCTACCTCCGTGGCGCGCTGCACATTTCGGCCCGCCGCTCTTCTCGATGACTGCATTTGTGGACACGACCGGCGATCTAGTGTAGCAAAAATGTTATTCAGTGGAAGAGCCGACACGTTTCCACTGATCGACGATCGAATCCCGATGGTACCGTGCCCACTGAAATCGTAATAGACGATGTCGTTGGGTTAACATGTGAACACTTAGGCCTGGTCTGCTGCGGAGCTCCATGCTCAACAATGTACGATGAACGGTGTCCTCCGAAACACTTGTGCGTGCACCAGCATTGTGCTCTTTTGTCAGAGAGCTTCATCAGTCCTGTACACCTATCCCAGAGCAGAGAACCCACCGAAACCAACGCTCTGTGGAGAATTGTGGACGTCTAACCATTCAACCCGTAGTGGTAGTTTCACTGTCCTCCCTCTTTCCGTAGATGCTCACGACAGTAGCACGTGAACCTTCCACCAGTTCCGCCGTTTCGAGGTAATCGTTCACAAGTTCTGCTAATTATAATCTGCCCTTTGTGGAAGTCGCTTACCTCAGTGGATTTTGCCATTTGCAGTCCATATATTCGCCTTTGGTGATCGCCCGTCTATGTCCGCTCCGCCTATACACTTTTGTGTCCGAGTCACGTGCCCGCAACGTCACCAGGTGGCGTCCAAAAATCGTGGTAGGCAGCTGATAACCCAAGAAGAATTCATCATTGGAATACGCCGAGAAAGACTGCAATCGCAAGTGTTCATAATGTTTTTTTGGCTTAGCGAAGCCCACAACCCTTTACAATTGCTAATATGCATTGGAATCGCATATACGTTCTAATTACCTTCCTCGCCCCCCCCCCCCCCTCCCCTCTCCTAGCTCTGTCCATCTCCACTTCCCACCTGTCTCCTCATCCTGGGCCTTATTTATTGTTACTGCAGACGAACCCTTGACTAGCAACTGAAGTCGCTTAAAATGAGTGGATAAATCGGTTGGGATAATTGACATGAGATATACCCCTCCAGTTGCTGTATCTGTGAAGTTAGTAGCTTCACCTCACAGTATGTCGCGTAGTTGTAATTGTGAATGGGTAGGATACAAAGTTTCGGACGGTTCAATTTTCGTAGTAGTTTTCCAATCATAAGCTGGAAAGTCATAAATACAATTTCCTTCTTTCTGTGACAAACCGACTACGAAAACAGAATAGTACATTGTTGAGTCGACACTTGCTGTTTACAAATGTATGTGAAGGCTCTGAACACTATGGGACTTAACTTCTGTGGTCATCAGTCCCCTAGAACTTAGAACTACTTAAACCTAACTAACCTAAGGACATCACTCAAATCAATGACCGAGGCAGGATTCGAACCTGCGACCGTAAGCGGTCGTTCGGTTCCAGACTGTAGCGCCTAGAACCGCTCAGCCAAATGTATGTGAGAAACAATACATACACTATGTGATCCAAAAGTATCCGGACACCCGGCTTAAAATGATTTACAAGTTCGTGGCGCCCTCCATCGGTAATTCTGGAATTCAATATGGTGTTGGCCCATCCTCAGCCTTGATGACAACTTCCACTTTGCAGGCTTAAGTTCAATCAGGTGGTGCAAGGTTTCTTGGGGAATGGCAGCCCATTCTTCACGGAGTGCTGCACTGAGGACAGGTATCGACGTCGGTCAATGATGCTTGGTACGAAGTCGGCGTTCCAAAACATCCTAAAGGTGTTCTACAGCATTCAGCTCAGTCATTAGAGGGATGTTATTGCCGTGTATCTACTGCGCCACAGACCGTGCATCGTGGGCCAGGTGCTTGATCGTGTTGAAAGATGCAGTCACCATTCCGAATTGCTCTCAACAGTGTGAAGCAAGAAGGTGCTTGAAACATCAATGTAGGCCTGAGCTGTGATAGTGCCACGCAAAAACAACAAGGGGTGCATGCCCCTACATGAAAAAACACGACCACATCGTAACACCACCACCTCCGAAATTCACTGTTGACACTACACACGCTGGAAGATGATGATCACCGGACATTCGTCATACCCACACCCTGCCATCGGGTCGCCAGATTGTGTACTGTGATTCGTCACTCCACACGACGTAAAGGGTGTTTCAAAAATGACGATATATTTGAAACGGCAATAAAAACTGAACGAACAGCGATAGAAATACACCGTTTGTTGCAATACGCTTGGGACAACAGTACATTTTTCAGGCAGACAAACTTTTGAAATTACAGTAGTTACAATTTTCAACAACAGATGGCGCTGCGATCTGGGGAAACTCTATAGTACGATATTTTCCACATATCCACCATGCGTAGCAATAATATGGCGTAGTCTCTGAATGAAATTAACCCGAAACCTTTGACAACGTGTCTGGCGGAATGGCTTCACATGCAGATGAGATGTACTGCTTCAGCTGTTCAATTGTTTCTGGATTCTGGAGGTACACCTGGTCTTTCAAGTGTCCCCACAGAAAGAAGTCACAGGGGTTCATGTCTGGCGAATAGGGAGGCCAATCCACGCCGCCTCCTGTATGTTTCGGATAGCCCAAAAGCAATCACACGATCATCCGAAATATTCATTCAGGAAATTAAAGACGTCGCCGTGCGATGTGGCAGGGCACCATCTTGCATAAACCTCGAGGTGTTCGCAGTGTCGTCTAAGGCAGTTTGTACCGCCACAAATTCACGAAGAATGTCCAGATAGCGTGATGCAGTAATCGTTTCGGATCTGAAAAATGGCCCAATGATTCCTTTGGAAGAAATGGCGGCCCAGACCAGTACTTTTTGAGGATGCAGGGACGATGGGACTGCAACATGGGCTTTTCGGTTCCCCATATGCGCCAGTTCTGTTTATTGACGAAGCCGTCAGGTAAAAATAAGCTTCGTCAGTAAACCAAATGCTGCCACATGCATATCGCCGTCATCAATCCTGTGCACTATATCGTTAGCGAATGTCTCTCAGTGCAGCAATGGTAGCGCGCTGAGGGGTTGCCGCGTTTTGAATTTTGTATGGATAGAGGTGTAAACTCTGGCGCATGAGACGATATGTGGACGTTGGCGTCATTTGGACCGCAGCTGCAACACAGCGAACGGAAACCCGAGGCTGCCTGTTGGATCACCTGCTGCACTAGCTGCGCGTTGCCCTCTGTGGTTGCCGTACACGGTCGCCCTACCTTTCCAGCACGTTCATCCGTCCACGTTCCCAGTCCGTTGAAATTTTTCAAACAGATCCTTTATTGTATCGCTTTTCGGTCCTTTGGTTACATTAAACCTCCGTTGAAAACTTCGTCTTGTTGCAACAACACTGTGTTCTAGGCGGTGGAATTCCAACACCAGAAAAATCCTCTGTTCTAAGGAATAAACCATGTTGTCTACAGCACACTTGCACGTTGTGAACAGCACACGCTTACAGCAGAAAGACGACGTACAGAATGGCGCACCCCACAGACTGGCGTTGTCTTCTATATCTTTCACATCACTTGCAGCGCCATCTGTTGTTGAAAATTGTAATCTACTGTAATTTCGAAAGTTTGTCCGCCTGAAAATGTACTGTTGTCCCAAGCATATTGCAACAAACGGTGTATTTCTATCGCTGCTCGTTTAGTTTTTATTGCCGTTTTCAAATATACCGGTCATTTTTGAAACACCCTGTAATTTCCACTGTTCAATCGTTCTATGCTTACGCTCCTTACACCAAGCTAGTCGTCGTTGGCACTTACCGGCATGATGTGTGGCTTACGAGCAGCCGATCGACCATGAAATTCAAGTTTTCTCACCTCCCGCCTAACTGTCATAGAACTTACAGTGCAACCCGATGCAGTTTGAAATCCCTGTGTGATGGTCTGGATAGATGTCTGGCCTATTGCACATTACGACCCTCTTCAACTGTCGGCGGTCTCTGTCAGTCATCAGACGAGGTCGGCCTGTACGCTTTTGTGGTGTATGTGTCCCTTCACGTTTCCACTTCACTATCACATCGGAAACAGTGCACCTAGGGCTATTTAGGAGTGTGGAAATCTCGTCTACTGACGTATGACACAAGTGAAACCCAGTCACCTGACCACATTCGAAGTCCTTTGAGTTCTGTTCTCTCACGATGTCTAATGACTACCGAGATCGCTGATATGGGAGTTATGGTGGCAGTAGGTGGCAGCACAATGCATCTAGTATGAAAAACTTATGTTCTGTGGGGTGTCCGAATACTTTTGATCACGTAGTGTACATATATGGACTATATATGTGGTATAAACAATTTTCTAATGGTTTAAAATGCCCTGATATCGTAGCTGGAAGTGGCTGTGGAAAAAGAAATCGAAACCACACATTTTCAGATCACATCGTTTTCTTTCTCACAGTTGGTTTTAACAGAAAATCTGTTATTATTAGTGTTTTGTTGAGCGTTTTATTGTTAGGGACCACAACAATCAACGGTCGTCCAGCAGCGCAACTGAACTACCCAAACCGTCACAATACACAGAAATTAAACAACCATGAAAAAGATAAATATTACGTGGACTCCAACCCCCCAAGGCGCCACATTTGCACAACAGGGCGCACCCCACAACGAGTGGACACCGACCCTCAAGCAGTCACTCCGAAACAACCGGAACAAAACAGAAAAACACGCAGGCTCAACACGACAGAAAATTAAGAAACAAACAGCTGTAGAACCTGCCAATAAATCTGAACAACCATTAAGCGGCACTAGAACAAATGGAAACAGGAGAAGTGTCAAATCCATGGCAAGTAACACACACCAAGAGGAGACGAGAGCAAAACAAAAACAAATAGAACCATAACAAAAGTTCCAGCAATAACGATTGCGTACATCGGTCACCATCTAATCATTGTAAAATATCATTTTGAAACAATAGCAGATCAAAGCCTCCCTCCAGTTTTTCAAACAAATAATATCCCCTTTTTATAGCCTCCAACTGACTGTGTTCAAATATCTACGAGACGAAATCCCAGAGAAAGACATCGAAGAAGAATTCAAAATGCTTCAGTGCACCATTTTAAAACAGGAGACATAAATACGATCAAGTTAATAGCACAACCGGTATATTGTGCATCGCTCATACCAGGACCAGCCACAAAACAATCTACGATATACAACACATTACGAATACTAGAACAAACAGTAGGAACATACCGGAACAACGAGGGTCCTCCCCAATGTAAACGGTGGTAACAATCTTTTCATTCCTCTAATTATTGTTCTGACCAGCACGCTGCGTTGAATGTGCAGGACACCACACTTCAGAAAAAGTCAGATGTCAAGAGGGAAAAATCCAACATGTGCAAATCCCAAGAACAACACGCTGTCCCCTTCGGAGGTTGCAATGCTTTCCCAAACTCCCTCAGAATTTGCAGTTCACAAACAGAAACTATCAGAAACAGAACGGCCTAAGCAATGGCAGCGTTAAGACGTGTGAACACACGCAAAACCCACGTGGAATTTCCTTAACTGACAATAAGAAATACAGAGCTTCATCAGCAACAAAACATACGCCCCCAGCACCAAAATGTATGGACACTAAGACACCTACAAGCCCAAACCCAGAGCCAACAATCAACTGCAACATTTGACTTTGCAAAATTTCTAAACACCCCTCACTGGCGTCTCCAACTCTATGGCAAACAACCAACATTTGAACATACTGGAGCTTATCACGGAAACTTACCGCAATTAATGAGTTTAGAAGCAACAGCATTAGGGATTAAAACAGGATGTGGTGGTGGTGGTTTGTGTTTAACGTCCCGTCGACAACGAGGTCATTAGAGACGGAGCGCAAGCTCGGGTTACGGAAGGATTGGGAAAGAAATCGGCCGTGCCCTTTCGAAGAACCATCCCAGCATTTGCCTGAAACGATTTATGGAAATCACGAAAAACCTAAATCAGGATGGCTGGAGACGGGATTGAACCGTCGTCCTCCCCGAATGCGAGTCCAGTGTGCTAAAACAGGATGTGGAAGAATACATTTGTTGCTGCGTATCATAGTTCCAATCAACAACTAATCGAACGGGACATATTTCATATTTTTTATGCATATGACAATTCTGTGGGGGGAGTGGGAGCGAGGGGGTGGGGGGGGAAGAGAGGGATGCTAAACATTGTTCCCTGGAGCTCGCGGAGAACCAAACTCAGGGGAACAGAATTCTATGAAAAGGAAGAACAACTCCAATGTATTACCCTTGGGCCCGGAAGAACCGAATCACTTGCCGACAGCAAAGGACCCTAGATCATATTTCCTAGACATAATTATCATAAAAAACAATGTATAACCCAAGACTAGCAACAATCAACGGTTTAACATCAGACTACTACGATCCAGTTAAAGGTGTACTGACTGAAGCAATTGAACCACAATTCCAACACCGAAAAACACATACAAATTGGGACGAATATAAATCGCACTCAGTAATAATGTACGAACCAACACTGGCACTGAACAATAGACAAGAGATAAACGAAGCCATAGACACATTCACGGACACTTATCTCGAGAACTATACCGTCGCGCGATTGAGTGGAGAATCGAAAAGTGCGAAGACAGACTTTAGCAGTTCCTCCTACAAAGCAAAGAAGACTGGAACATGGTAAGATGTTTTCGCCAACAAAAACCACCAAAGACTGTTATCGAGGAACCAGCAGGCTTAGTCTTCGAACCGTTATTTAAAGCGGAAATATTTCCAGACACTTACGAAGCTCAAAATACACTACTGGCCATTAAAATTGCTACACCACGAAGAAATGCAGATGATAAACGGGTATTCATTGGACAAACATACTAAAACTAACATGTCATTACATTTTCACGCAGTTTGGGTGCATAGATCCTGAGAAATCAGTACGCAGAACAACCATCTCTGGCCGTAATAACGGCCTTGATACACATGGGCATTGGGTCAAACAGAGCTTGGATGGCGTGTACAGGTACAGCTGCCCATGCAGCTTCAACACGATACCACTGTACATCATGAGTAGTGACTGGCGTATTGTGACGAGACAGTTGCTCGTCCACCATTGTCCAGACGTTTTCAGTGGTGAGAGATCTGGAGAATGTGCTGGCCAGGGCAGCAGCCGAACATTTTGTGTATCCAGAAAGACCCGTACAGGACCTGCAACATGCGGTCATGCATTATCCTGCTGAAATTTAGGGTTTCGCAGGGATCGAATGAAGGGTAGAGTCAGGGGTCGTAACATATCTGAAATGTAACGTCCACTGTTCAAAGTGCGGTCAATGCGAACAAGAGGTTGACCGAGACATGTAACCAATGGCACCATATACCATCGCGCCTGGTGATATGCCAGTATGGCAGTGACGAATACACGCATCCAATGTGCGTTCACCGCGATGCCGCCAAACACGGATGCGACCATCATGATGGCTGTAAACAGACCCTGGATCCGAAAAAATAACGTTTTGTCGTCCATGCACCCAGGTTCGTCGTTGAGTACACCATCGCAGGCCGCTCCTGTCTGTGATGCAGCGTCAGGGGTAACCGCAGCCATCGTCTCCGAGCTGATAGTCACTGCTGCTGCAAACTTCGTCGAACTGTTCGTGCAGATGGTTGTTGTCTTGCAAACGTCCCCATCTGTTGACTCAGGGATCGAGACGTGGCTGCGCGGACCGTTACAGCCATGCGGATAAGATGCGTGTCATCTCGACTGCTAGTGACACGAGGCCGTTGGGATCCAGCACGGCGTTCCGTGTTACCCTCCTGAACCCACCGATTCCATATTCTGCTAACAGTCATTGGATCTCGAACAACCCGAGCAGCCATGTCGCGATACGATAAACCGCAATCGCGATAGGCTACAACCCAACCTTTATCAAAGTCGGAAACGTGATGGTACGCATTTCTCCTCCTTACACGGGGGCATCACAACAACGTTTCACCAGAAACGCCGGTCAATTGCTCTTTGTGTATGAGAATTCGGTTGGAAACTTTCCTCATGTCAGCACGTTGTAGGTGTCGCCACCGGCGCCAAACTTGTGTGAATGCTCTGAAAAGCTAACCATTGCGTATCACAGCATCTTCTTCCTGTCGGTTAAATTTCTCGTCTGTAACACTTCATCTTCGTGGTGCAGCAATTTTAATGGTCAGTAGTGTACTATCTATGTACCCAATAACGATAACCCAGACGCCGAAGACAATAGAACAAGGGAAAGAGGCGGAAAACATCGGCAACACACCGAGCGAACAAGCCCCACAACTCAAGACCCCGACTGAGATCCGAAAATAATTAGGAATTTGGGCACAAAATCAACCCCAGGTTCAGACGGCGTAAAAACAAACAATTAAAAACAGCTTCCAAGGAAATCGACAGTGCTGCTAACACGAATTTTCAATGGATGTCTCAGACACAAATATTTCCCGACGCAATGGAAAACATCTAGAACTGTACCAAAACCAAAACCGGATAAAGATTTAAAACTGCCACAGAGCCAACGACCTATTAGCCCCCTTCCAACCTTACACGACGTTTTCGAACGAGTAGTTCGAAAAAGGCTAAAATAACCACTGCTTGAGAATGAGATCATTCGACCAGAATAGTTTGCATTTCAGACCACAATATCGGGCAGGGATGCAGCTCCTACGCATATCCGAAAACATCTCGTATAACATGAATAATGGCTATTACACGGAAATAGCATTCCTAGATGCAGAGAAACCTTATGACGAAGTCTGGAAGATCGCCTTGTCGTAAAACTACAAAATCTAAATTGTATCCCAGACCCCTACATAAAAGTCATAGATGACTTTCTCTCACACAGAAAATTCTTTGTCAAAATTGATAAACAACAATCAACATAAAATCGTTGGAACAAATTCTTGAAAGATCGGTACTGGTCGCCGACATTGTTCATAACTTATGTTAACGATATACCTCTTTTACACAACGTAGTATTGGCTCAAATTTCAGACGACACCGCTATACTTGCAAGTAGCAGTAGAACGAACTCTGCGGTAAAAAGAATGGAAAGACAGCTAAGCACCACAGACGAATGGGCACGTGAAAAACCATGTCAAAATTAGACGCCGAAAAAAGTACAAGCAACTATGTTTATGAGGAAGAGACCAAAACTACGCGACAGATGACTAATAAATTGAACACACATAAATTGGACAAATCAGGTCAAATATCTTGGAATGATGTTGGACAATAAGTTGATCTTTATAACACATATCGTATATAAAAGAGAAAATGATAAAACTCGTACATACAGTATTCCCCACTTTTGGCCATCACTGACATGGGAATCTGAACAAAATCAATACTGTATAAAACAACAATACTAGCAGCTCTACTACGCGGTTGTTCAACTTGGGGGACAACTTGCAACGCAAACCAACACATGCTACAAAGAGTCAAAACGATGTTTCAGAATAATGCTCGAAGCCCCTCAATGGACTAGAATAAATGCCTTGCATGCTGAACTCAATACGCCAACAGTCATACAACAAATACAGGAAAAATCTCCAGAACTGTTGGAAAAAAATGAAACGATTAAGAAATATGACCAGCCACCTAGAATGTGCTGCAGAAGTTCGAACCTCGACAATTGCACAAAGGCGAGAGTCCCCAGAGCCGTAATAAGCAATTAAATAGGCTAAAGAAAAACCAGTAGCAATCACTATCTCAGGCTTAAAGGGCGACAACTGCCCAAATGTTCTAATAAAGTGAAATGAAGTAAAATTGTGTTAAAAAATTTAAATGAAGTCCAACAGCCAAAGGTGGAAGCACTTCTAAGGAACCAAAGAAAAAAGTATGTATCTATTTAGTATTAGAGAATCCTATAAAAGATTTAAAGTAACCCGTCCAAGGCCTTTTGCAGATTTTGGTAACATTTCCAATTGATATACTACGAACTAGAGTATCTATACCACTATGTAAAACAAGACTTATTTTGTAGTTTGCTGCGAAAATCTTGAAAAGTTATCGACCTATTTACCTCAATTTTTTACACGATACTCTAACTACTTATACAATACATATTTTTCATGTCCGTCAATGTTTATTAGTGTAGCGCGTAAAAATTTGAAGCAAATCTGTCGGGTATAGTAGTACAGATACTCTAACACTATGCCATACTGTGTAACATTTCATATTTATATAATCTTTCCCACGACCTGGCATTGTAAAGCATACAGCAATTCACTACATTGTAGACAATAATCCCGAGATACATGCGGAGAAGTACAACAGCTGAAGTAATTTACTATAAGGTAGCTTGCGAGATTGGCAAGAGTTATTTGCGTGAGACCATCAAATTATTTGGTGGATTTCGAGAATAATTTCTCTGGCCAGAGATACGAAAATAAATGTCGACATTTTCTTTAATGAAACGAACGAGAAGATTTTCAGTTTTGAGATGAAATCTTTAATATTCTAAATAAAGTTATTTGTTCAAATACTAGTCTCTCTCTCTCTCTCTCTCTCTCTCTCCTCTCTCTCTCTCTCTCTCTCTCTCTCTCTCTCTCTCTCACACACACACACTCACACACACACACACACACACACACACAAACAAAATATGTGTATATATATTTATAAGTATTTCACACATATTTTGTGTATATATATTTATAAGTATTTCACACACATTTGTCAACGTACCTTCTTCCGCATTTCTAGCAAATTTCGCCCTGCAGTTTCATCTGTATTCTGAGGAATCTTGTGATTCTGCAGTAACTGTCATTCCGAGGAAAAGGTTTGCCGTCTCTCCATTGTTTTACAACGCATTTGACTCTAGAGGAGGCCTCAGATGTGTGTGTGGGTGTTGAGGCGCGTGGCATGATATTTGGTCCCGAAACACACTGCCAAAATTATTGGACAGCAGATTGCTGATTCTGACGATATGCTTGATGACGTGAACAATTCAAACAACAAACAGGTTCGCTTTCTACTTTTTAAAGTATTCCAAGCCAACAAATTGCAGGAAACAACAAATACAAACAGGTCGTTTTTCTACCTGTCATCCCTACTCTGCGTCACCCCCCCCCCCCCCCCCCCCCGTATTGGTACGGATATCTTACTCCCACAGTATTTATGTACGAATAATGAGTCATGCATACACCTATTTTGTTGAACTTTGCTTTTGCGTTCCTGAATGTCGCTCCTATGACGCCCCCTTTTCATCCCGAGTCCTGTGGGTGGGAGGTGGCTCTTAGCCCACCTCAGTGTGCTATCATGGTATCACGTGAAAAGCCCAAGAGCCGCCAGCACTACCTTTGGGGGGCCCAAAATATCTGAGGATGGCTTTAACATCAGCCGAAACCTGTCGTATTAAACAAATGTTATCGCTCTCTCTAGTGTTGTTTCAACCAAAACTTTGTGCATATTCTGAACGACAGTCATTAAAGGTTCGCTGAATTTACTTGAAGTCGCGAAGGGTGTTTGTAATCTTGCTTTTCAATCTCACCATGAGTCATCTCGAGTATGTAATAGAACGCCTCTCCTCTTCATATCATATATTCGTAGAACTCCTCTGTGGAATGAGTGTACAGTACCTGTCACGCTCTTTTCGATACACATACAACTCATTCACATGAATTCAGTGTCTTTATAATAGCGAAATCCGCAATGCTGCGAATACGCTTCCAGTACAGTAGCGTCCTACGTGAAGCCGCCAAAAGCTGAACGACGAAATCGGAGGCGTCCGCTGTCCGCTGTCATTCTGAAGGTACGTTTACACTGGGATACATGTATCGCGACATGTATGAGCGACATGTCAATTTGACATGTCGCGATACATCACATCACACAAAAATTCACGGAACTTGTATGCGGACCCTCCAGCTCATACATGTCGCGTATACATTTTGTATATCGCTTTTTGGCCATATACGCGACATGTATGAGCGACATTTGAAGAACTCGCGCATGCGCAGTACTATCATTTCCTGTCGTCTTGTCGCCTGCCGCTTATTTTGACGATTAGCGCATGCGTAGTACCAGGCTCTTTGGCGGCTGTTTGAGTTTTGGAGGTGCCGACTATCGTTTCGACGTTAATGTATCTGCATAGAACATCAAAAAGTGCCGTATGCAACATTATTCTTCGTGTTTGCGAGGCCATTGTGCAAGTTTTATTCCAAGACGTGAAGGTAAAAGTTTTATATATATCACGGTGTGTAATACATCCTACAATTTTTTCATGCATCTGGCACGTATATCAATTTTTTGCTAATTATTCCGGCGGCCTCGCGTGATAATGTTGACAACGGATGCCGACAATCGTGTGTGAGACGTTGGCATTAGCAATCGCGCGACAATGCAAATGTTTTGTAATGAAATCTTCGTTTCAAGAGGAATCCCCAGTGGCCAAAAAACGGAGTGTACTGCCAACTGATCCTCTGGTGGAATCGCTTCCCGAAAGTTTGTGTTGGTTTTGGACACAAGAGGAGCCACAAGTGATAACAAACCGCGGAAATCCTCCATACTCATCCTAACATAATTTCTAAAATATGCGCCATCCTTTAGCGTTAATTCGCGAGAAACTCACTCTGCCACCATCTACGCTTCCTCCGCCTTTTCTTCCTATCATCTTCCAAAAGAGCAAGTGTACCAGCACATAAAAATGTGAAATCTTCCAAATCGTCGTCGGAAAGCTATCGCACAGTGATACATATCAATCAGTGTAAACGCACGCTCATACATGTATGAGGTTGATACATGTCAACTCATACAAGTCGCGATACATGTCGCAAAGTCGCATATACATGTATCTCATACATGTGCCGATACAAATGGCAGTGTAAACGCACCTTGATCACAGGCTAACAGTAAGTACGGCTGATTAACTTCTCGTGGTCAGGGTTCACAGCCACGTAGAATTTTTTAAAGGACATCGTAATCGCCGTTGACTACAGAAATTATTAATTTCACACTGCTGATTCTTTGGAGGTTGATGATATAAACGCATATTGCCTGGTAAAAAAAAAAATAACACGATTTACGCCAGGAACCTCGACTGTATCAGCAAACCCTAATTCAACCCGGTTGGCACAAACAATGCCATTGGTTCTTAAGTCGTTCGAAGACACCTGAATTCCTACCTAGCACTGCACGAGCATCATCACTGCATGCGCCAATCAAATACTTTCAGTAATATCCAATAAGAACGTATTTACACAATCATTGATTTTGTACCCTTAAATACACTATTATAATGACTGAAGGAACAGATGTAGACTCATCAATGAATACAGAGACCCTGGAATTCTATATTATCGATGAACAGAGCTTCTTCCTCGCAGTTTCCGTAGTAAAGTCTATTATGTTGGCACAATTGAGTTTGTATGGTATTGCATTGACTGGGGACTCTGTGTGTGTGTGTGTGTGTGTGTGTGTGTGTGTGTGTGTGTGTGTGTGTGTGTTGTGTGTGTGTGTGTGGTGGGTGGGGGGGGGGGGGGGGGGCGCAGCAATCGTCGACGTAGTGTAACTGAGGCGGAATAAGGGGAACCAGCCCGCATTCGCCGAGGTACATGGAAAACCGCCTTAAAAACCATCCACAGACTGGCCGGCACACCGGACCTCGACACTAATCCGCCGGGCGGGCCAACTGAGTTTACTATGCAGTGTTTTGCCCGTGTGGAGACCATTCTGAATTTGAAACTTCCTGGCAGATTAAACCGAGTGCCCGACCGAGACTCGAACTCGGGGACCTTTGCCTCCGCGGGCAAGAGCTCTACCATCTGAGCTACCGAAGCACGACTCACGCCCGGGTACTCACAGCTTTACTTCTGCCAGTATCTCGTCTTCTACGTTCCAGACTTTACAGAAGCTCTCCTGCGAGCCATGCAGAACTAGCACTCCTGAAAGAAAGGATATTGCGGAGACATGGCTTAGCCACAGCCTGGGGGATGTTTCCAGAATGAGATTTTCACTCTGCAGCGGAGTGTGCGCACACTCCGCTGCAGAGTGAAAATCTCATTCTGGAAGCATTCTGAATTTGCGAACTGACAAGGCTGAAAGTCTACATATGGTTCGTTATATTTTACTGCAGAATATGCTGTGCGAAAACACTTTCCTCGTAGTTTCAAAAATGGCCTTTCTGCTGTTCAACTTGAGTTACTGTGACTATAGTAAATGGTCTTAAAGTAGGCACTGTAGGAGGGCTTGAGCCTTTCATTGTCTCATGCAGTTAAATGGGCTTCGGAATTCATATGTTTATTAATTTTTTTTCTCAATAATGTTAATTGACCTTGTTTACTTCCGCAAACTAGACCCATCGAAATACTACGGCCAATCCTTAGAAATGTACACTACCTGTGATTTACTCACTCCAATATTCTGCTCATCTTTACGCACTGAGCAACGCAAATCGCCTCCCCTACACACTAATGTGCGTACTGTCGTTTCAACAAACAGGATAATTAGGTATGTCTTGGGAACAGAAATAACAAGGAATTACGTCACATGACTGTGTTTCATCTTCAACAATACCTATTCCGGCGCTACTATGCGTATATGAAGTAGATGGGTCCGTTATCAGCTTTCACATTTTTTCGAACCACACAGACCCTCTTCTGTAGTTGAAACCCTGGAACTAGATTTACGGAAATCTACTACACTGCGTTTCATACTGAAAAATTATACCTTTCAATTACTAGCACAGTTTATACACTTTTCACTTAAAAATGTAATATGCCAGGCTTTATAACGGCAAAGTGGCACGTAGAACTGGAGTCAACAGAGCAATTCACTGCAACGCCTGTAAGTCCATTGAGAAGAAATCTGAACAACAATACCATTGCCGGCCTTGCAATTGCTTATGATTAATGCTGTTAACAAACTGACTGTAAACGCACAAACTAAAGGCACCACAATGACTCGAAATAGTAAATACGTCTAACGTAATATCATAAAAGCGTGTAAATTAAAGAGGCGACATTCGATATTGTGGTTGGCTCACTGAAGATTGCAACATCAGAATAAGGAAGCGGGAAATGTTTTTTACTTATATCTTATCTTGCAGATTAGGTTTCAGATATCAGTCAGGTTTTGTTGTATTATTAATCTACAAGCCATTGCGCAATTTGAAGCAACGTTGGTGCTCGTGCTGCGGCATTTACATCGTCACGAATTGGTTTTTGTTTTCAAATGACCATGCATTATTATATCAGGTATAGAGTCAAATCAGTCCGTGTCAAGGTCACTCGCCACTTGGTCATAAGGTGAGCCAGCTATTAGAGAAGCGTCCGATTCCACTCGTCTGCTTTGACCCATGACATCAATATGGCGGAGATGGCTACTTCCAGCGTATACAAAATGACGATGACGTAACTGCTTACACACGCCAACAAACGCGAATACAAATAATAACGTCTCACTCAAAAACTAAAATGAAACTAACGAGACAAATGCGCAAAATTGGGGTTTAGGGCGGGGACAAGCTAAATTTACAACAATAAAAGGGTCGACAGAAGCGTCCGATCCAACGCGTCGGCTTTGACCCGTGACGTAAGGGTGTCGTGTGTGACGTCATGACGGCGCGGAGTTTGGTTTTTAGTGTGGCTGTCTCCAGTTCCGTTTTATCTTATTTTATTTACTTTTCTGATCTGTTCGTTCTATCTCGTAAGATATTTTTAAATTTAAAAACACTTATTATTTATTTTAATTATCTGTTTCCTCGAGTTTCTGTTTTAGTTTATTATATTTATCTTTGATCTGTTCGTTCTATCCCGTGATTTTTTTTTTTTTAAAGACAAAAAACACTAATCAGCTACTGAAGCATCTTTATCTTCTATGGGTTGCAGGGGTTACGACCCCTGGGCAGGTGGGTCGGTATTCATGCATGGCTGTCTTCACTTACACGTTGTAGGTATGCAAGGCGTCTAAATTTGTTTATATTTAGTTTGCCCCCACCCAAAACACCCCATTTCCCGCGCTTGTCCCGTTAGTGGCATTAGGCTTCTTGTGGAAAGTGTGTGTGTTTGCTTTTGTTTCCGCCATATTTGTGACGTCATGGGTCAAAGCAGACGGGTGGGATCGGACGCTTCCGTATTTCCCAATAAAATAAACACCGCACCATACCAAAACAAATAATATCCAAAAAATTAATTTACAGAATTCCACTAGATCAACAAAACCACTGGAATCTGGCGTTTCCCTTGGCCTATAAGCTCAATCGCAGATTCCGATACCAAGAAACCAGTACCTACAACCCCAAAAAGAGGAGTCGGACATTTGCCTTGACCTGTAAAGCTCATCTGCAGGTCACAATACCAAAAAACCAACAGCTACAACTCCGAAAAGTGGAACGAAAGCCAACAACTGAAAAACGCAAACATCCCACATGAACTACATCAATTAAAATACAACCGACCTACCATAAATATACAACGCACAAAACATCACAATTACTACGGAATAAAACCAAATCAAAAATTACTTTACAAGAGCCTGCAGCCACCACACACACACACACACACACACACACACACACACACACACACATCCATCGTCCGACCGCTGGAACTCACGTCTATCTCATGTTGTTGCCACAAACGTGACGCCTAACATGTTCACCAATAACACCGAAAATGTGCTGAAGCTGTATGACATATCACCCCCCCCCCCCCCCAACACATAACTTCACTGTCATATCCATACCTCACAAAAAAAAAAGCAACCTCCTTTCAGCACAAAAACACCAAAGTAATGAGACCTAACAAAAACGACAAACAAAAAATAACTCACTGAAAACACTTCCACAACACACATTATCGCACCAACTACCTTAACTCAAAGCCACTTTAGGACGATGGATGACAACGTAAACTCAAATTAATCCAATACCACGCGTTAAACTCAGCACGTCCACATTCACGACCAGAGGGCAGCGTCAAATATGACAACACGATATCTACAGACACAACTAATTCAAAAACTCCTTGTAGCAGTGGCGTCACACACGACAGCACTACTACAGCACGGGTCAAAGCAGACGGGTAGAGTCGGACGCTGCCGTTAAAAAAATAGGTGCAGCGTCCACAAATTTGCTTACCAAAGAAATTTTTGTAGGCCATCAAGTATTTTCATCTGCACTGCCTCTGAAAGTGCCTCTCGCAGTTGGAGACCAAACGCCAAGAACAAAAATACACCTCAGTGGTTGGACCACGACCAGTTTGTGTGTGACGTCATAAGGGCGCGGAGTTTGGTTTGGCTGTCTCCAGTTCTGTTTTATCTTATTTTATTTACTTTTCTGATCTGTTCGTTCTATCTCGTGAGTTTTTTTTTTAATTTAAAAACACTTCTTACTTATTTTAATTATCTGTTTCCTCGAATTTCTGTTTTAGTTCATTATATTTATCTTTCTACACATCACACACATCCATGCCCGAGGCAGGATTCGAACCTGCGACCGTAGCGGTCTCGCGGTTCCAGACTGCAGCGCCAGAACCGCGCGGCCACTTCGGCCGGCTGTTCCTTCTATCCCGTGAGATTTTTTTAAAAAAAAAAGACAAAAAACACTAATCAGCTACTGAAGCATCTTTATCTTCTATGGGTTGCAGGGGTTACGACCCCTGGGGAGGTGGGTGGGTATTCATGCATGGCTGTCTTCACTTACGCGTTGTAGCTACGCAAGGCGTCTAAATTTGTTTATATTTAGTTTGCCCCCCACCCAAAACACCCCATTTCCCGCGCTTGTCCCGTTAGTGTCATTAGGCTTCTTGTGGAAAGTGTGTGCGTTTGTTTTTGTTTCCGCCATATTTGTGACGTCATGGGTCAAAGCAGACGGGTGGGATCGGACGCTTCCGTATTTCCGTTTGTAGAATATAATTGTAAATATGGTTGTAAACTCCGGCTCAAAGTCTGCATTCTATGGGAAAAAACTCGTCGATTTCTTGTTTCAAGTCACTTGAAATCTTTCAGTGCCATGCCTGAACACGGAAACACCACCGAAAAGGCACGAAATATCTGATGGCGATGGCGTGACCTTCAGACCCATAGATGAGTTTTGAAATAAAAAGTGAGTTACCCAAGAAATACTTTTGTGGCTGCATGTAAAAAAAGAAGTACAGTACTTTCTCGTAAGCAGTCACAGCAAAGCAGGCGGAAGAAAGAGAGTTTGAAACTTACCTTTCCGTAGTCGAGGACGCCGTCATCCCGGTCGCAGCTCAAGTCGTGTGTGAATTCTCCGAAGTTTTCAGTCGATCCGTGGGAACTTGATGATCGCACAATACATTCATGAACTCATCCCCGCTTGGTGAACTCTTTAAATCGGCCACTGTAGTCAACTTCGGTACCCAGCAAACAATACAGAATCAAACGAGAAATATGTGTGGCTGGGGGGGGGGGGGGGGGGGGGCAGCGAGAGGAATGTCAGTAAATTTGAAACGCGAAAGTGCCATAACACGAACAATGATGCCCGTTCTGCTAATGCTGTCGCGTTAATAACCGACGGGGTTGGACGGCAGCATCTCGTAAACAGACAAAAAGAATCTGCTGTTTCCGCGGAAACGTAGAATCACGAACAACAATGCGCCTATTCTCTTCTACTCATATGCGATTATATTCACAAATTTCCCGATAACGATATTCAAAAGAAAACCAAGTTCACACTTTTGTTTCTGCTGCTCGAAACTGGACGTGCTTCCAGCAAGCAAGTCGTTCACACGATATTCTTGACGCGGACACGGAGATGATGCTATGAAAAACACAAAGTGAATTTTTCGAGACAGCCGTTTGCAAATGTCGCGGAACGCGCCCGAATCCGCACGTGGCAAACGGCCTACTGATCAGCTGATTTGCCCTCCGCCTCAAGGACAAATGGGCTGTTGGTGTGACGTCACAAGGTCGCCGCGGGTTAGTAGGGGGAACGGCACATGTAAAGCGCCCTACACATCCGCGAACTGACCGACCGACCAACAAATTGGGATGTAGGGCGGTTAGGACCACCAGATATCACCCAACAAATTGTGCGAACCGCCGACAAAAGTTCGTATTTTGTCACTATGAGCGGGTTTAAATGCTGTTCTAATATACGTGACAGGGTGGGAAGTGGACGAAACTTTAAGAGCAGAGTTTTTGGAGAAATTCAGCCACTGCAGATGTTTGTACGAAGAGTATACCAATACGGACGCAAGAAATGAAGCACATTTTTAATTTTTTTAACAAATCTATAACGGTTTCGTGTGACACTTAGGAAGAATGAAATTCCGTCGACATTCTGTACTTCTGTTTCTAGGTTTTATTTCCGAAACTTGTCAGAAATGAAATCTGAAAACAGAAATATCGTTATTTAGTGGACGTTAATTCATAAAATACACCCGCTTCATTGTTATAAGTGCTAAAAAAAAGTCAAGCCTGTATTCAAGCATTCTGCAATGAAGAGCAAAGAGTTTGACTTTTTTATGGTTCTAACAGTTGCTAAATGCTTCATACCTTATGTATCCGTTGTATCTATTAGATGATGTGCGCCACCACAGTTTGTAGTTTTTCTGCTTCGAATTATAAATGAATTACAGGCCATCATCCTTAACGTCGATATGCAGTAGGATTTTAGAACATATATTGTGTGTCGGACATTATGACTTACCTGGAAGGAAACGGTCTATTGACACACAGTCAACATGGGTTTAGAAAACATCGTTCTTATGAAACACAACTAGCTCTTTATTCACATGAAATGTTGAGTGCTATTGACAAGGGATTTAAGATCGATTCCGTATTCCTGGATTTCCGGAAGGCTTTTGACTCTTTACCACACAAGTGGCTCGTAGCGAAATTGCTTGCTTATGCAAATCGTCTCAGTTATGTGACTGGATTTGTGATGTCCTGTCAGAGCGGTCACAGTTCTTAGTAATTGACGAAAAGTCATCGGGTAAAACGGAAGTGATTTCTGGCGTTCCCCAAGGTAGTGTTATAGGCCCTTTGCTGTTCCTTATCTATATAAACGATTTTGAAGACAATCTGAGCAGCCGTCTTTGGTTGATTGCAGATGATGCTGTCGTTTATCGACTAATAAAGTCATCAGAAGATCAATACAAAATGCAAAACGATTTAAAAAAGATATCTGAATGGTGCGAAAAGTGGAAGTTGACCCTAAATAACGAAAGTGTGAGGTCATCCACATGAGTGCTAAAAGGAACTCGTTAAACTTCGGTTACACGATAAATCAGTCTAATCTAAAAGCCGTAAATTCAACTAAATACCTAGGTATTACAATTACGAACAACTTAAACGTGAAGGAACATTTAGAAAATGTTGTGGGGAAGGCTAACCAAAGACTGTTTTTTATTGGCAGGACACTTAGAAAATGTAATAGACGTTCTAAGGAGACTGCCTACACTACACTTGTCCGTCCTCTTTCAGAATACTGTTGCGCGATGTGGAATCCTTACCAGTTAGGGCTCACGGAGTACATCTAAAAGTTCAAAGAAAGGCAGCACGTTTTGTATTATCGCGAAATATGGGAGAGAGTGTCATAGAAATGATAAAGGATTTGGGCTGGGAATGATTAAAAGAAAGGCGTTTTTCGTTGCGATAGAATCTTCTCACGAAATTCCAACCACCTACTTTCTCCTCCGAATGCGAAAATATTTTGTTGACACCGACCTACATAGGGAGGACCTACATAGGGAGGAAAGATCACCACGATAAAATAAGGGAAATCATAGCTCGTACGGAAAGATATAGGTGTTCATTCTTTCCACGCGCTATGCGAGATTGGAATAATAGCAAACTGTGAAGGTGGTTCGGTGAACCCTCTGCCAGGCACTTGAATGTGATTTGCAGAGTATCCATGTAGATGTAGAGAGTTTCTTAAACTTACAGGTCATCTTTTATGCTACGTACATAAATACATTGATATTGTTTAGATGATCGTCTTCCGTTTCATTTATTTTCCTTTGCCGTGATGTATTTCCTCCAACTATAAATCACATAGATGGTTTCAGGAATCATTTTAGTTAATAATTGTGGGATACAACAGCACTGAATCTGAGGCTCAATTTACTTCGGTCAGTGGCTAGAAACCCTAATGCAGCTAACAGCCTCTCCTCGCAACTTACAGCTCCTCTCATGACTATGTCCTTTTTTGTTAAGAATGGTTTGATGTTGTTCAGCAGCCTCGAAATGCGCGTTCATCCGTCCTTAGGTAACTAAGAAAATGATCGGATCGCATCTGCATAAATAGCAGAATGTGGGTGAAATTTCTTTCCCTGCATTTGGCCTTGTTACCACTAAAACAGATAAGGTAAAACCTAGTTTTTGTTTCTGTGGAAAACTAAAGGGCATCTCGTAAAACATTAACTCAACATTAACTCAACAAACGAAAACAACAGGGTGGCGCTGTAAACACTGAACGCAGTCAATCGGGACGTGTTTAGCCTGCCTCGAAATTGGTCGGACGGTCGATACGTTTTGTGTGTGTGTGTGTGTGTGTGTGTGTGTGTGTGTGTGTGTGTGTGTGTTACTTCAGTAGGGCAAGGATAAACGTACGCAGCGCCCTTCGAGCGCTGCACTATTTGCGCGACATTCAGCGTTCCGGGCGACGGAAAAAGGACTGCATCGACACGGCTGCTCTCCAATTCACGCTGAAGTGGCTAGCTGAGGATTCATCGAAGCACTTTCTATTTCTCTACCGTCCCACCTTCGAACAGCACGCAGGAAAAAAAAAAAACGCTTCAGTTTTTCCCTGCGAGCTTTCCTTCTCTTCCTTTACTATGATGCTCGTTTCTTCCTAATTAGCTGGTAGTCAAAAAAATATTTTCCCCTGTGGAGGACAAAGTTGATGACAAATTTCGTGAAAAGATCGCGCAGCTACTAAAACCGCCTTTGTTTAAATAATTGTCACTCCAATTCCCGTATTATATCCGTGACTTTCTTTTCGCTTTTTCGCGATACTGCAAACGAGCCGCCCTTCCTTGCACTTATTTTACGTTCTCCATCAGCCATGTCTGGTAAGGATCCCATACGCCACAACAACACTGTAGCAGGGGACGGACAAGCGTAAAGTAGACAGTCTCTTTACTAAATTTGTTACAGCTTCTAAGTGCCTTCCCCATAAAACGCGGCCTTTGCTCCGTCTTACCCGCGACAGAGGGGAAAGTTATTCGTAAGTAACACAGTTCAATACTGAGCACGTCCATGAAGCTCTTAATCACGTACAACATAACCTCCAAGTGTTATAATTCGCACGTTATAGGTTCGTCTGTTCTCTAATATATCTAATATCCCGTAAACATTTAGCCTTTGTGGCGAATACAATCATTTGCAATCACGCAGCCTCGGCAGGAGAAAATCTCGAAGTAACTGCATCAGCTTCATACTTCGTAATATATTGTGAATCGAACCTTGGATCTTTGAGGAACTGGTGCAGGTAAATTTGTGAGGGAAGGTCGTAAGTCCCGCTTGGACGCCTCAGCCGCTAGGGCACTTGCCCGAGAAGGCAAACGTCCCACGTTCGAGTCCCTGTCCAGGACACAGAGTTGACCTGCCAGGAAGTTTCGTATCAACGCACACTCAGCCGCAGGGAGAAAATTCGTTCTGGAAACAATCCCCCAGGCTGTGGCTATACCACGTCACCGCAGTTCCTATCTTCCAGGAGTACTAGTCTACATCCATCTACATCCACACTCCGCAAGCCACCTGACGGTGTGTGGCGGAGGGTACTTTCAGTACCTGTATCGGTTCTCCCTTCTATTTCAGTCTCGTATTGTTCGTGGAAAGAAAGGTTGACGGTATGCCTCTGTGTGGGTTCTAATCTCTCTGATTTTATCCTCATGGTCTCTTCGCGAGATATACGAGGGCATCTCGAAAAATAAAGATACAATGGTTCGCAGTCCTTAAATACAACATTTATTTAGAAAACGTCAGTTACATCTTATTAACTGGATTATTTGTTATTTTTCGACATAATCACGCCCCTTATCGAAACATTTCTTAAGTTGGTGCACAAGCTTTTGTATTCCACAGTCATAGAAAGTTGCCGCCTGTTGTCGGAACCACATTTCAGCTTCATCTTTGATCTCTTTATCGTCGTGGAATGATTTTCCACCAAGATGTGACTTCAGGTAACGGAAGACATGGAAGCTGGTGGGCGCATTCCCCTGCGTTTGTTTTGAATTGCCCTTCGCAAGATGATGTAATGTCTCTGCTATAAGTTATATGAGGCTTCTATAAGTTCGTGAAGTTAAATTTCGTAAAGCTATCTTTCATAAAACCTTGTAAGAAACAATTACAAATAAGCAATACTATATTTGCAGGTTGCCAAATTATACTTTAAATTCTGATTGAAAACGAGCGCAGGCTTCCTACAAATAATATCAGAAGCGTTAGCGTAATAAAATTTATGCAAAGAGGCACCTGACCTATAACAAGTTGTATCACTGAAAATAGTCACTTTATGATAAAATAAATCTTGTGATTTGATGCTAATTAATCTTGATAGTATTTTTAAATAAGTTCTTCTGCTCCGGCTTCGTCGTATTTCCTGTGGAAATAAAAAGTTTAAATGCGCCGCGTAATGGCGGCCAACTTTCTCAGTCAAAGATGATCGCAGCTAGCTCCGCAGCAGTTGCTATACAATCTATTGCGTTATAATAAATGTGGTGTGGGTTCCTTAAATGATTACTCTGCACTCTAGATTAGCTTGGTCCGCAGCTCGTGGTCATGCGGTAGCGTTCTCTCTTCCCGCGCCCGGGTTCCCGGGTTCGTTGCCCGGCGGGGTCAGGGATTTTCTCTGCCTCGTGATGACTGGGTGATGTGTGATGTCCTTAGGTTAGTTAGGTTTAAGTAGTTCAAAGTTCTAGGGGACTGATGACCATAGATGTTAAGTCCCATAGTGCTCAGAGCCATTTGAACCATTTTTGAGATTAGCTTATTATATTTTAGTAACTCTTTTACACATCAATTTTGTTGTGACTTGGCAAGACAGCCAAGCCACTATGAGGTGAAGCCGAAAGGCACGCGTTTAAGCTCACGCAGGCTGGCGTGAGGTCTGGAACAGTTAAAGGAGTTGAGACTAGTAAAATAAGTACGTAGCTTCTGGAATACTTTAATCCATAATTGGTGAACATCGGTCTGACGGTACAGGCATCACAAGATAAATAGCAAATGATAATGGCGCCTTGCTAGGTCGTAGCAAATGACGTAGCTGAAGGCTATGCTAACTATCGTCTCGGCAATTGAGAGCGTAATTTGTCAGTGAACCATCGCTAGCAAAGTCGGCTGTACAACTGGGGCGAGTGCTAGGAAGTCTCTCTAGACCTGCCGTGTGGCGGCGTTCGGTCTGCAATCACTGACAGTGGCGACACGCGGGTCCGAAGTATACTAACGGACCGCGGCCGATTTAAAGGCTACCACCTAGCAAGTGTGGTGTCTGGCGGTGACACCACAAATTATGCTCTAGTAATTGAACGAGAGCAAGGTAAAAGCTATCGCAATACAATCGTACCTTCTGCACTCAAACAATAGTTAAGGCACATGAAAACATCAAAAGACGACTAAGTTCATTGTCTTCCAGTCCTTTCATAATTTAACAAAGATTATATTGTTCAGTTCTTCAGTTTACACATATGATCTTATATCACGGAGAATAATGTCTTTTTTTCTATTAGCAGAATCGATAAATTGCCTTTAAAGTTATTTCGTCACTTTGTCCGTATCACAATTAGGCATTAAAGTTCACACAACATTATGCATGTCGTTATTTATATTGTTCATATGGAAAGGGATACTGTAATGAACAGGCAGGAAAACTTTTCTTAAATTTGGTAGTTCTCTGTTACGGTTTGCTGACTTCAGTCTACAATGTTTCACGCGTCTGTTTATCTTGAGAAAACTTTTCTGTTACGACGGCCTACTGTAAAGCTTTGCCTCCGAATTTTTTATGCGGAAACTCAAAGATTTTTAAACAAACCAATCGATGTTAGTATTTTACATCTTTACGATATTGCAGTGCCTGTGTTATTCCGAATTACGATACAAAGTTCCCACGGAAATGCATGTATGTCCGTAGGAACAGGCATTTAGGCGGGCTACAGCCGTTATGAAATTCATTAAATGTATTCGTAGTTGCGAATATGGATAAACATCAGTTGTGTAATGGAATGGCGATAAGGAACTTTGCATCGTAATTCATAATAACACGAGCACTGCAATACATCGTATTTATCCGCCTTTACTGGAAAGGATGTGCAAGTACAGGTTGTAGACACATGGCTGCCGTCATATCAAAGTTTGGGTATGGCCGTGACTCTTGCTCGGGCAGCCAAATGGCAAGGCGCCCGCTCGAGATAAGCGGGAAATCCGGGTTCGAGTCCCGGTCCGGCAGAATTTTCGTTGCCGTCAGTCCATTACGCAGCGCATCGTTATCCATATTCGCAACTGCCAATACATTTAACCTATTCTGCATCTTTGTTCTTCATGTTTACAAATTTGGAGCTCTCTGCCGCTAGAGGACTCGAAATTGTACGAGGGTTGTTTTTTAAGTAACGGCCGTTTTTATTTTTAAAAAAGATACAAATACTCTTGTAAAAAACTTTTATTTTCTGATTCTACACACTTTTACCTATTTTTCTACATAGTTGCCTTGTTTTTTTAAGCACTTGTCATACCGTACAACTAAGTTTTTAATTCCCTCTTCAAAGAATTCGGCCGCCTGCTCCGACAGCCAAGAGTTCACGGCCGCTTTCACTTCATCGTCGTTATTGAAGCGCTGCCCGCCAAGATGGTGTTTTAGGTACCGGAAAAGGTGAAAATCGCTAGGAGCAAGGTCGGGGCTGTATGGTGCATGGTCCAAAACTTCCCAGCCAAAAGAATCAACCAAATCCCGAGTCTTTTGAGAGGTGTGAGGCCTAGCGTTATCGTGCAGGAGCAAAACTCCTTTTGTCAGCATGCCGCGCCTTTTGTTTTGAATAGCTCTGCGGAGCTTCTTTAGAGTTGCACAGTAGGCATCTGAGTTAATTGTTGTTCCTCGTGGCATATAAGTCCACTAGCAAAACACTGCGACGGTCCCAGAACACAGTTGCCATAATCTTGCGCTTCGACAGCGTCTGTTTGGCTTTGACCTTGACGGGTGAGGTTGTGTGTCGCCATTCCATCGATTGTCGCTTGCTTTCGGGAGTGATATGGGATACCCATGTTTCATCTCCAGTGACAATTTGATTCAACATGTCATCTCCTTCTTCCTCGTAACGAATCAAAAAGTCCAATGAAGTGGCAAATCTCTTCCCTTTGTGGTCCTCTGTGAGGAGTCTGGGTACCCACCGAGAACACACTTTCTTAAAGTTTAGGTTTTCAGACACAATTCTGTACAAAACCGATATCGAAACTTGTGGAAATACCAAAGAAAGAGTGGAAATTGTGAATCTTCTGTCCTCACGAATCTTTGTTTCGACTGCAGCCACCAAATCATCAGTGATCACAGAGGGCCGGCCTGACCGTCTTCGTCATGGACGTTTTGACGGCCATTTTTAAACTCTCTAACCCATTGACGCACTTTACCTTTACTCATTGCATTCAAGCCATAAACTTCCGTTAACTGACGATGAATTTCTGCAGCTGATAGGCTTCTCGCGGTCAAAAAACGTATCACTGACCGTATCTCAGACGCGGCGGGCGATTCAATAATCGTAAACATTATAAAGTAGCACAGCGATGCGTACACGTCAGCTACAGAGCTGCAACTTGCGTCAGTGTGAACGGGAAGGATGCCGGCAAGTGGCGCGGTGGCTTGTTGCGGCGTCCGCGCGAACTACGGGACTTGACAGACATGCACTTCGCTCACCATTCAGTGCTCGCATTTCATGTTTCTAATCCCAGCATTCTGGTATTCGGTAAAATAATAATTCAGGCAATATTAAGAATTTCTATGGGTTGCCTGATTTATTTGGCGATTTTTACAGCTTGTCTCACACTGATCTGTGAGAGGAGCTCGGCGCCAGGAATTTTCTTTCCAGAATGAGATTTTCACTCTGCAGCGGAGTGTGCGCTGATATGAAACTTCCTGGCAGATTAAAACTGTGTGCCCGACCGAGACTCGAACTCGGGATCTTTGCCTTTCACGGGCAAGTGCTCTACCAACTGAGCTACCGAAGCACGACTCACGCCCGGTACTCACAGCTTTACTTCTACCAGTACCTCGTCTCCTACCTTCCAAACTTTACAGAAGCTCTCCTGCGAAACCTTGCAGAACTAGCACTCCTGAAAGAAAGGATATTGTGGAGACATGGCTTAGCCACAGCCTGGGGGATGTTTCCAGAATGAGATTTTCACTCTGCAGCGGAGTGTGCGCTGATATGAAACTTCCTGGCAGATTAAAACTGTGTACCCGACCGAGACTCGAACTCGGGACCTTTGCCTTTCGCTGGCCGAGGTGGCCGAGCGGTTCTAGGCGCTACAGTCTGGAGCCGCGCGACCGTTACGGTCGCAGGTTCGAATCCTGCCTCGGGCATGGATGTGTGTGCTGTCCTTAGGATAGTTAGGTTTAAGTAGTTCTAAGTTCTAGGGGACTGATGACCTCAGAAGTTAAGTCCCATATTGCTCAGAGCCACCTTTGCCTTTCGCGGGCAAGTGCTCTACCAACTGAGCTACCGAAGCACGACTCACGCCCGGGCAAAGGTCCCGAGTTCGAGTCTCGGTCGGGCTAACAGTTTTAATCTACCAGGAAGTTTCAGGAATTTTCTTTATTTATGGGGGAGGGCAGCAGTCTTCCTAGCAGCTATGACGGCTCCTCGTTTCCCACCCTTTTTCCGATCGCCAGGGTAGCACGTGGTGTCATTTGAAAGGTCAGTAGTGGGCAAAGTTTCTCCTGTTCTCAGTTCCCCAACCTGCCTTACCAACCTTGTAACTGCTATTTCTGCTCGACTTTAACGTCGCGAGGTCGCCTCCCTGTGAAATTCCGGCCCTATGATTGGCCAGTTCAGGTGCGCGCCCGTTTTTCGCGGGCGGGCGCCAACCGCCCTGCGCAGGTGGATAGTGGAGAAAGGGGCAGTAGGGCAGTTCCAGTGTGACCGTGCCGGAGACCGGAGGTGCCGCTTCCAGGAGATGAAGTTCGGTAAGCAGGAGCGCCGACGTGCACTGTAGGTTCGCGCCCTGCGGCCCAGAAGGAACCTGATAGGTCATTGTGAATAGATTCGCGTCTTGCGGGTTTTATTCCTTTAGTACGGGAGGCTACCTAGCGATTCACGCACAGTAGCATCTTTCTTAAATGGTTCAAATGGCTCTGAGCACTATGGGACTTAGAATCTATGGTCATCAGTCCCCTAGAACTTGGAACTACTTAAACCTAACTAACCTAAGGACATCACACAACATCCAGTCATCACGAGGCAGAGAAAATCCCTGACCCCGCCGAGAATCGAACCCGGGCACCTTTCTTAGTCTTTGGCTGATTCATGGTGGTGGTCGTTGCATGCTTGAAACTTCTTCCTTTAGTAAAGTGGGCCCCATTTGATAATACGGCGATAGTTCCTAAAATTCGTTTACTCCTGCTATCGTGGCTTGTTATGAACGTACGTTGGGGCAGGCTGCTGAACTCGAATCTTTCTTCCCCCATCCCCATTTGGTTGCATTATTGTTCGATTTTCAACTGTTTAATAAATGAGCCCTTTAATCTTACATTCTCCCTTTCATTACGAGAAATCACCCCTAGTGTCACAGAATAATGCAGAACTATAACGGTTGCTATAAGGTCGTGCAGGTCTCGCGCCATTAACGATAGGATAAAGACTCAATATCGCGACCCTGGCACGACCATTGCACGCATGGCACCGATAATAGTAATGATCATTTTCAATAATCCCCCACTGATAAACTGGGAAGTGTTCACGGCTCAGTGTGAGAACGTGAGCACTAAATCCACATGATGTGGT
Source organism: Schistocerca piceifrons (assembly GCF_021461385.2). NCBI lineage: Eukaryota > Metazoa > Arthropoda > Insecta > Orthoptera > Acrididae > Schistocerca > Schistocerca piceifrons. Next base: position 115,588,905 of record NC_060147.1, on the reverse strand, counting down.
GGAAGTAGTGGGCTCTGTTTTACCTTGCTCGTTTAGACAAAATATCAAAAATCACAGCCCCTACAGCAAGGAATAGTAACCTGAAAGTTAACGAGCCACCGCTTTTACCCCCGTCCGGCCATCCTGATTTACATTTTCCGTGATTTCCCTAAATCGCTCCAGGCAAATGCCGCGATGGTTCCCCACGCTTCACTAATCCGATGGGACCGATAACCTCGCTGTTTGCTCTCCTCCCTCCCAAATCAACCAACCAACCAACCAATTGTAACGTGTAACATTGCGGTGTGTAACGTAACAACGTTGTGCGTGGGAAACAGGGTGCTATAATCAAGTATCGATCCGAAAAGCTCGTGCACACACGGAGCACGCACGCCTTCAGCGTGACAATGCCTGACCTCACACGTGCATCGCGACATCTGCCTCTGGTTCGCTGTCATGGCCCATCCACCATACAGTCCCCAATCCGATTTTCATCGTGTTCCAAAACTTAACGAACGCCTTCGATGACTTCACTTTGATAGGGATGAAGCGGCGCAAGCGGAATTGAGATTGTGGCTCCGTCAACAAAGTCAAACACTCTACAGTGACGGTATCAACAAACTGGTCTCTCGTCTGCAGAAATGTCTTCGTCGTCAGGGTGACCATGTTCAGAGATAAATATGTAGACATGAAAAATAAATATATAGTATGTTAATAAAGTTTGTTTTGTTTATAAAGCCTTAAGACCATTTGTATAAAAAAAATTCGGCGCCATAACTTTTCAGCGAGCCCTTGTATATTCGCCCCCACTGGTCGATTATACATGTAGTCGTTTTTGCTATTCCTGCGCTGGTTTGTGAGCAGCATTGAAGTAATGAATTTAAACATCATGCACGATGCTGCAGTTTTTCACGTATCTCATTGTCTACAACTTCATATCTCATAATCTATGTGTCATACAATGATGTGCCGGCCGGTGTGGCCGTGCGGCTCTAGGCGCTGCAGTCTGGAACCGAGCGACCGCAACGGTCGCAGGTTCGAATCCTGCCTCGGACATGGATGTGTGTGATGTCCTTAGGTTAGTTAGGTTTAATTAGTTCTATGTTCTAGGCGACTGATGACCTCAGAAGTTAAGTCGCATAGTGCTCAGAGCCATTTGAACCATTTGAACCATACAATGATGTAATTTTGTACGTGCATTCAGTGGCATATGTGGACACCATGTGCAAAATGTTTTGCACATGGATTTAGCAGCAAAGAAATAATAAATTTAAACGTCATGCACTACGCAGGAGTTTTATACGAATCTTATTGTTTATGATGTCATATCTCTTTACTGTGATGGGTAGGTGGTTCTTATCCCATTGAAATTGTTGCCTTACCATAATGAATATGTGTACCACTTTTGGTTGAAATCGGTCCAGTGGTTTAGGAAGAGATGTGGAACATACACCCATATATGAGGCATCCATTTTTATAATATGTGTGGATTAAGTAATATATAATTTGAAATGCCCAATTAACGGTTGCATTAAGTAAGTTTATCTGTGTTAAGCTTATTTCTTAAGTCTTATTGCGTTGTAGAATTATTTCAGGGGTCAACATACTCACTGAAAAATAGGACTTTTCATCAGTAGGACATTACGTGGTGATATCCCGACCCAGTCACATGGGAAAAAGCTCGTACACAGTCAACCGATACTGCTCATATTTGGCAGGTTGCTTGAGTACAGCCTAAAACACAAGATTTTAAAACGAAAGACTCTGAGATATTTTGGCTCAACAACTCACCCCCCTCCCATCCCGTTTTTGAGTACGCTACCTCTAAAGTTCATGATTCTCAATTGTCTCATAACTGACGGGATCGACAGATAACTAAAAACTGAGAATTTTTCATCGCCATACGTGGGGGTCCACAAACGAATATTTTTATAGAAATCGAAGACGGAAACTTCTGCGAGTCTCGCTTATGTACCCATAAGGTAAAAGTTCCTCGGTGGAAGCAAGGCATTTGGCTGGAAAGCAAAAAAATCTGTGTTCGATTCCCAGATGCATTTGCAGTTTTTTCTTTCTTCTGTTTGTATACTAGTGAGCCTGGCTATACTTCACAGCTGCTAAATATGTTTGGTAACTGGATATAAGTCCCAATCTCATTCTGCGTTTCCTCTATTATCCCTGTCCTCTCCCCTACTCCCTTTGCCCATCTCTTCCTCCTCCTCCATATCTCAGTCCATCACCTTACCCCCTCCCCTGCCCTCTATATCTCTTATCCCAATCCCTCCGTCTCCATCTCCTCACCTCTCATCTCTTTGTCCATATCCTCTTTCCCCTCCTTAACATCCATCTCCTCCCGCCTTCTCTGTCCATCTGCTCCTCCTCCCTCTCTCTGCCCTTATTTACTGTTATTACAAACGAAACTTCGAATGGGAATAGAAGTGTAAACGAATGGGTAAACCGGTCGAAATCATTATTACTACATGGGGTATGAGAGAGACCATTACAGCTGCTGGATCTTTGAGGATAGTAGCTTTAACGATAGTATTTTGCATGATTTTCACCTACAAATGGGTAGGCCATGAACTCAACTTTCCTGTTTCCTGTTAAAAACGCCTGTGAAATCGAAAACAAATCCGCATGTTTTCACAGCACAGCTTAGCATGTTCATCCTTGAAGCCGTTTTAACGGAAAGTGTTTAATGTATAACATATATATATATACAGGGTGAAAAGTATTTAAACCGACAAACTCTGGGAGGTTGTAGGGGACATCAAAACAAATACTTTTCCCTAATGTTATTTTTTTCTATGAGGATTACTTAAACCGGTGGAGGCTGCATTACGCTCTTCAGTTGTTAGAGGCCATATTACGATCTTCAGTTGTTCGAGGGTATTTATCTCTTCAGTGGTAGGCAACTGCTGTCCACCAATGTAGTAGTGCATTGTCTCTGTTTACACCTGGAGTGAGTACACTGATATGGTTGGTGCGTACTACGTAGCGCACCACAACGGACGAGCTGCACAGCGGGTTTATCAACAACAATATCCTAATCGCCGTATCCCGCATCATACGACCTTTGCTGCTGTGTACCAACGTCTGCGCGGTACCGGGTCATTTAGCAGATTACCTGGACAGGGACGACTTCGCACGGTAAGAACGCTGCAATTTGAGGAAGCTGTCTTGCAGCATGTGGAGCGGGATCCTTCAATCAGCACTCGTGCAGTTGTACGTAACATGGGGACGAATCAGACGAATGTAAGAACAATCCAGAGCAATTGTTGCGTCCATTTCACTTACAGCGTGTCCACAACCTGGAACCAGATGATTATCCACCCAGAGCACAGTTTTCGCAGTGGTACCTGGAAAAGTAAGAAATGCATCCTACATTTCCATCCTGTGTGCTGTTTACCGATGAAGCAACGTTCGGGCGTGATGAAGTCTTCAACATGCACAATTCGCATGTTTGGAGTGAGGATAACCCACATGCCACAGTTACTAGCGCTCATCAAGTGCGGTTCTTCGTTAATGGGCGGGTCGGTGTTGTTAGGGACTGTTTAATTGGGCCGTATCACAATTTTCTCGCCAGAGCACTGCCAGAATTGCTGGAAGACGTCCCGCTCCCTACAAGACAACACATGTGGTTCCAACATGACGGGGCGCCGGCACATTTCAGTCGTCGTGTGTGTCGATTCCTGGACCGACGGTTCCCAGAAACGTGGATCGGCAGAGATGGTCCTGTACCATGGCCTGCTCGATCCTCAGATATGTCCCCTCTGGACTTTTTTGTGTGGGGGAGAGAAGCGCAACCTTGTTTACGCGACTACTGTTGCATCAGAAGAGGATCTGGTTGCACGGATAGTAGCAGCAGCATGAACAATTCAGCATACTCTTGGGGTTTTTGCCCATGCCAGACAGAACATGATCCGACAGTGTAACCTTTGTTTACGTGTCAATGGAGGCATTTTTGAAACTCTACTGTAATTGGAATTGGGTTGTGTTAATGTGTTGTCTCTTGGTCATAAAAAAAAATTGAAAAGTGTTTGTTGGTTTAATTAATTTGCCGCCAGAGAAATCTTCCTCTACCGGTTAAAAAACACCTCATAGGAAAAAATATTAGTTTTTATGTCCCCTACAACCTCCCAGAGTTTGTCGGTTTAAATACTTTTCACCCTGCATATCCATTGGTTAAGGCTGTGTGTTGGTAGTCCGTCAGTCAGTCAGCTGGTCGAGAGGGTATTCAGTCAGTCATTCAGTTGGGGCAGTTAGTCAGTCAGTAGGTCGAGAAGAGATCGACAGTCAGTCAGATGGTCGAGAAGGCCTGTTCTTAGCAGTCAGTCAGTCAGTCAGTCAGTCGGGACAGTGAGTCAGTGAGCTGGTCGAGAAAGGATTCAGTCAGTCAGTCACTTGGTCGGGAAGGGATCCATCCAATCAAACCTTTCATTGAATTTGTGTAAATTGAAACGAAACAGCTTCACTAAGGTAACGAATTTACTGAAATGAATTAAATCAGAATTCATTGTTCCGGAGTCATAATGGATCGCGCAAGAGGAATTCTTATTCGATTTGCCGTAAAGAGCTGTCTACGCTTTTCGTCGGTCTCACTTATTCGACGATGATATAGCTGTCTTGTGTTACACGATATTTTGACACCTCACTGGTGGCATTTTTTCCAAAGAAATGTAGGGCGAACTAAAATAAATTTGGTGTTCTTAACACAAAAAATTACCATGATCTGACATCAATTTAATCTTTACAACACGCCAAAGATATGATCATGACTGACAACACACTGAAATATCGCTTTCAGTTGTATTATTTTTCGCAAAATATCAATATTCAGCTTGGAATTTGTTATTCTTATGAAGCATGTGACATCTAAACTGTGAAACCGACCGTTAAATTTCTTTCATTAACGGCTTCATACAAAAACACCATCCAAATTTCTGGCTTTTCCGGTGGAAATTCCAAAAAATTTCTTTTATAAAAAGCTTGTCATGACAATTACGAACACAAAGGGGGAACATTGAGCCAAATCGGTCGAGCCGTTCTCAAGTGACGATCTTTCATACACGCTCCAACTGACTTATCTTCATATTGATTTTTGCAGTTTAGAAACTGGTAGGATACGAGGATTAATAAGGTAAGTAAATCAATAAGGAGTAATAACAAAGTAGCCAAATAAATTTCGCAAACGACTCCGATTAGTAAAGAATTAAAAATTTAATTCCGTTAACGATCGTTCTTTCCTCACTCTGCTACCTGACCTCCATTTCGTTCGAACAACTAGATAGACCTGTCATACAAACATTCGAAGCAAATTTACTCACGGCACCAAGAACATCTATTGAATGCAAATCTTCGAGCAAATATATCGTTCCTTCCGAAGATTCGGCGGAAGACAGAGATTTCGTTTACTTTTAAAAAAATATTTACTTTTCGGAAATTAATATTGATGTATACCACGCATGAGATAATATTACCTGAAGAATTGGTGCTGAAATTTTATCATGAATTAATCTGTGAATCGTTATTGCGTCCAGTTGTTGTACAATTCCCGCTGGGTTTCCAGAAGCTGATTGCAATTTTGAAGTCTCGAATTAAGGTTCTTAATTTGGTGATAAAAACAGACATCACATGGCTGATACACAGGTGTGCAGTTTGGAGGTATTACTTCTATCGCGCAAAGTCAGTTGTCCCTCGTGATCTATAAACGTGCTGCCACACTAGACGGTATTATTCTGTCCACCCCAGGAGCCCAATATCAGAAACAACTTGTTTTAAAGTGTTTAAAGATATGTTTTATAACCTAAATTTATCAGTTTCCGGATTTGTAGCAAGTGACGTACACATTCTTGAACTAGTCGCTTAAACGATTGATCTTTTCTATACCCAGAAGACCAAATTAATCATTCGTTTCTTATAATCTAACGAAAATTTTGGGCAACAGTTTCCCAGTCACAGAGATGGGACAAGGAATTCAGTATTAGAATCGGAATTTGAAAGAGGTTTGAAAGACGTAACATCAGTTAAGGCAGAAAGGTTAGATAACATTCCACCAGAATTTCTAATATCATTGGATAAAATGCCAAGAAAATGACTATTTCCGATGGTGTGTCGAATGAATGAGACTGGCGATGTATCATCAGACTTTCCGCAAAACATCATCCACACAATTCCGAAGATTGCAAGAGCCAACAAGTACGAGAATTACCGTACAATCAGCTCAACAGCTCTTGCATCCACGATTGCTCACAAGAATAATATACAGAAGAATAGACAGGAAAATTGAGGATATGTTCGACGTTAATCAGTTTGGATTTAGGAAAGGTAAAGAGACGCATTTCTGACGCTGCGGTTGATAATGGAAGCAAGCCTGAAGAATAATCAGAACACTTTCATATGACTTCTCGACCTGAAAAAAGCGTTCGAAATTCTGAAAAAAAATGTGGGTAGGCTATACGGAAAGGCGGGTGATATACAACATGTAGAAGAGCCAAGAGGAAGAATAACACTGGAAGACAAAGAACGAAGTGTTCGGATTAGAAAGGGTATAAGATAGGGATGTAGTTTTTTGCCCGTACTGTTCAATCTGTTCATCACAGAAGCAATAACAGAAAAAAATGGAAGGTACTAGAGTGGGACTAAAATTCAGAGTGGAAGAATATGAATGATAATATTCGCTGATGACATTGCTACCCTCAGTGAAAGTGAAAAATAATTACAGGATGTGTTGAACGGAATAAACAGTGTAATGAGTACAGAGTACGGAGTACGGATTAAGAGTAAATCGAAGAAAGATGAAAGTAATGAGAAATAGTACAAATAAGAACAGCGAGATATTTAACATCAGAAGTGGTGATCATGAAGTAGAAGAAGTTACGGAATTCTGATACCTAGAAAACAAAGAACCCATGACGGACGGAGCAAGGAGGACATAAGCAGCTCACTATAAGTGGCAAAGTGGGCATTCCTGGATGAGAGAAGTTTATTAGTATCAAACAAAGGTCTTACTTTGAGCAACAAATTTCTGAGAACGTGCGTTTGGAGCACGGAATTGTATGGTAGTGAAATATGGACTGTGGGAAAACCGAAACAGAAGGGAATAGAAGCATACGAGATGCTGTGCTACAGACGAATGTTGAAAATTTGGTGGACTGATAAGGTAAGGAATGAGGAGCTTCTGCGCAGAATCGGAGAGGAAAGAAATATGTGGAAAACACTGATAAGGAGAAGGGACAGGATGATAGGGCATCTGTTAAGACATCAGACAGTGACTTCCAGGGTGCTACAGGGAACTGTAGAGGTTAAAACTGTAGAGAAAGACAGAGATGGGAATACATACAGCAAATAACTGAGGACGTAGGTTGCAAGTGCTACTCTGAGATGAAAGGGCAGGCACAGGAGAAGTTGTGGCGGGCTGTATCAGACCAGTAAGAAGACTGATGGAAAAAAAGAGGGGGATATTGCGCCGTGTAATGATGCGTCAGTTTTTGTACACTGTCAACTGCGACATGGGGTTCGTTTATTTACCTTATGTGATAACGTGCGCCAGCCGTGGTGGTCGAGCGGTTCTAGGCGCTACAGTGTGGAACCACGCTAACCGTTACGGTCGCAGGTTCGAATCTTGCCTCGGGCACGGATGCGTGTGATGTTCTTAGGTTAGTTAGGTTTAAGTAGTTCTAAGTTCTAAGTTCTAGGGGACTGATGACCTCAGAAGTTAAGTGCCATAGGGCTGAGAGCCATTTGAAAATGGCTCTGAGGACTATGGGACTTAACTTCTGTGGTCATCAGTCAGAGCCATTTGAACTTTTTTTTTGTACCGTGCTCGTCTTTACAGCAGTCTTAGTCGGAACTGCTTTTATACAACGAGACGTAAAATTTTAATTCTCTATAGAACCAAGTCGATGCGAACTTCGTGTGCCTGCCATGTTATTATTACTTATCAATTTACTTAACTTATTAACCTTACTATTCCTTACAGTTCTCTGTGGAAAAAAAATGCAACCGCTAAAAGAACAGCAGAATGAATCGGGGAATCGAACACAAGTTCCCTACTTTCCGGGCAGATGCTTTCGGCGCTACATGTGATGATGAAAAACATTCAGTTTTCAATTATCTGTCGATCTCGTTAATTCTGAGTCGATCACGCGTCACCAAATTTCGGGGTAGTTTTCTCAGAAGAGGGGGAGGTCGGGAGATGTTGAGCCAAAATATCTCAGAGTTTTTCATTTTAAATTGTACACAAGCCACTTGCCAAACACATCGACGGGAAAAAATCGCAACACCAAGAAGGAGTAAACGAAAGATGCTAGGGGTGTTTCTTAATCTGAAAGGTGATGTCTATTCAAATTTCGCACCAGTCGTATAACAATGGCACTAGTAGAGCCAGTATGAGGATGCAAGTCGGGTTTGCTTTAAGTACACGCTGTAACAGTCGTGGACGCCAGTTTCCTTTGAGATTGGACATGGTGAGTTCATGTTAGTCAAGATTGCCTTTAAGGAAACAAAGAGGCCATTATCAACACCTCGCTGAGTTTGATGAGGTCGTGTAATAGGTGTACGAGACTCTGGAGGTTCCCTCTGCGATACTGCAGAAACACTTGGCCTGAATGTAGCCACTGCACGTGACTGCTGGCAGCGGGGGTCACAGAACGTGCGGTTGCAGGAAGACTGGACTCCGGACGGTCGCATGGCACTACTTAAAGGGAAGACCATCGTCTTCGGCGTTTGGCTCCGGCGCATCGTAATACACTACTGGCCTTTAAAATTGCTACACCAAGAAGAAATGCAGATGATGAACGGTTATTCATCGGACAAATATATTATACTAGGACTGACATGTGATTACATTTTCACGCAATTTGGGTGCATAGGTCCTGAGAAATCAGTACCCACAACAACCACCTCTCGCCGTAATAACAGCCTTGATACACCTGGGTATTGAGTCAAACAGAGCTTGGATGGCGTGTACAGGTACAGCTGGCCATGCAGCTTCAAAACGATACCACAGTTCATCAAGAGTAGTGATTGACCTATTGTGACGAGCCAGTTTCTCGGCCACCATTGACCAGACATTTCGAATTGGTGAGAGATCTCGAGAATGTGCTGGCCAGGGCAGCAGTCGAACATTTTCTGTATCCAGAAAGGCCCGTACAGGACCTGCAACATGCGGTCGTGAATTATCCTGCTGAAATGTAGGGTTTCGGAGGGATCGAATCAATGGTAGAGCCACTGGTCGTAACACATCTGAAACGTAACGTCCACTGTTCAAAGTGCCGTCAGTGTAACCAATGGCACCCCATACCATCACGCCGGGTGATACGCCAGTATGGCGGTGACGAATACACGCTTCCAATGTGCGTTCACCGCGATGTCGCCAAACACGGATGCTACCATCATAATGCTGTAAACATAACCTGGATTCATCCGAAAAAATGACGTTCTGCCATTCGTGCACCCAGGTTCGTCTATGAGTGCACCATCTCAGGCGCTCCTGTCTGTGGTTTAGCGTCAAGGGTAACCGCAGCCATGGTCTCCGAGCTGATAGTCCGTGCTGCTGCAAACGTCGTCGAACTGTTCGTGCATACGGTTGTTGTCTTGCAAACGTCCTCATCTGTTGACTCAGGGATCGAGACGTGACTGCACGATCCGTTACAGCCATGCGGATGAGATGCCTGTCATCTCGACTGCTAGTGATACGAGGCCGTTGGGATCCAGCACGGCGTTCCGTATTACCCTCCTGAACCCACCGATTCCATATTCTGCTAACAGTCATTGGATCTCGACCAACGCGAGCAGCAATGTCGTGTACAATTTGAGCAACAGTTGGAACCACACTGACTCAATGAACTGTGGCAAATGGTTACGTCAAGGACAGCTCCGAGCCAGACGCCCTGTAGCGCGCAATCCACTGATACAAAACCTCCGCCATTTCTGACTTCAGCGGTGTCAAGCGAGAGCTCACTGGAACGCAGGATGGATGCCTGTTGTGTTTTCTGCTGAAATCTGGTTCTGCCTCGGTACCAGCGATGGCCGTGTGTTGGTTAGGAGCTGGCCAGTTGAGGCCCTGCAACCAACCTGTCTGGGTGCTAGACACACTGCACCAACACCTGCAGCTATGGTCTGTGGCGCCATTTTTTACGACGCCAGTAGCACTCTCGTGGTTATCCCTCGCATCCTGAGTGCAAATTTGTACGTGAATCTGGTGATTTGATCTGTTGTGCTGCCATTCGTGAACAGTGTTCCAGGGGGTGTTTTCTAACAGGATAACGATCGTCCACATATGCTGTTGTAATCCAAGGTGTTCTACAGAGAGTCGAAATGTTGTCATGGCCTGCTCGATCACCAGGTATGTCTCCAATCGAGTATACATGGGACATCATCGGATGATGACTCCGGCATCATCCACAGACGGCAATGACCCACTAAGTGCAACAGGTATGGAACTCAATCCCACAAACCAACCTCCCGCATCTGTACAAAACAATGCCTACACGGTTGCATGCTTGCATTCAACATTCCGGCGGTTACATCGATTATTAGTGTACCAGCATTTCACATTTGCAGTAGCTTATCGGGCACTTACATTAACCTGTCACCATCTAATGCTGATCCCTTAAATATGTTACCTACACAAATGTACACTACTGGCCATTAAAATTGCTACACCACGAAGATGACGCGAAATTTAACCGACAGGAAGGAGACGCTGTGATATGCAAATGATTAGCTTTTCAGAGAATTCACACAAGGTTGGCGCCGGTGGCGACGCCTACAACGTGTTGACATGAGGAAAGTTTCCAACCGATTTCTCACACACAAACAGCAGTTGACCGGCGTCGCCTGGTGAAACATTGTTATGATGCCTCGTGTAAGGAGCAGAAATGCGTACCATCACGTTTACGACTTTGATAAAGGTCGGATTGTAGCCTATCGCGATTGCGGTTTACCGTATCGCGACATTGCTGCTCGCGATGGTCGACATCCAATAACTGTTAGCAGAATATGGAATCGGTGGGTTCAGGAGGTTAATACGGAACGCCGTGCTGGATTCCAACGCCGTCGTATCACTAGCAGTCGGGATGATAGGCATCTTATCCGCATGGCTGTAACGGATCGTACAGCCACGTCTCGATTCCTGAGTCACCAGATGGGGACGTTTGCAAGACAATAACCATCTGCACGAACAGTTCGACGACGTTTGCAGCAGCACGGACTATCAGCCCGGAGACCGTGGCTGCGGTTACACTTTATGCTGCATCACAGACAGGAGCGCCTGCGATGCTGCACTCAACGACGAACCTGGGTGAACGAATGGAAAAACGTCATTATTTCGGATGAATCCAGGTTCTGTTTACAGCATCACGATGGTCGCATCCGTATTTGGCGACATCGCAGAGAACGCACATTGGAAGCGTGTATTAGTCATCGCCATACTGGCGTATCACGCGGAGTGATGGTATGGGGTGCCATTGGTTACACGTCTCGGTCACCTCTTGTTCGCATTGACGGCCCTTTGAACAGTGGATGTTACAGTTCAGATGTGTTACGTCCCATGGCTCTACCCTTCATTCGATCCCTGCGAAGCCCTACTTTTCATCAGGATAATGCACGACCGCATGCTTCAGGTCCTGTACGGGTCTTTCTGGATACAGAAAATGTTCGACTGCTGCCCTGGGCAGCACATTCTCCAGATATCTCACCAATTGAAAACGTCTGGTCAATGGTGGCCGAGCAACTAGCTCGTCACAACACGCCAGTCACTACTCTTGATGAACAGTGGTGTCGTGTTGAAACTGCATGTGCAGCTGTACCTGTACACGCCATCCAATGTTTGACTCAATGCCCAGGCGTATCAAGGCTGTTATTATGGCCAGAGGTGGTTGTTCTGGGTACTGATTTCTCAGGACCTATGCACCCAAATTGCGTGAAAATGTAATCACATGTCAGTTCTAGTATAATATATTTGTCCAGTGAATACCCGTTTATCATCTGCATTTCTTCTTGGTGTAGCGATTTTAATGGCTGGTAGTGTATTTCCAAAATTTCGGTACCGTACATTAATTGTTTTTTGGTGTTGCTTTTCGTTTTCGTCAGTGTATCAGCCGTATCGGTTGCCTGTGTCGGTTTCAGGTCATTTTAGCTAGTACATTCTTCTCACAAGTATTGATGGAAGTAAAGCTATGCGGGCGGGTCGTGATTCTCGCTTGGGTAGCTTAGTGGTTGGACCACTTGCCTGTGAAAGGCAAAGTCTGAGTTTCGACTCCCGATACGGCACACAGTTTTAATCCACAGTTTCATATCAGCACACACTCAGCTGCAGAATGAAAATTCATTCTGGATACATCAGCTTCAAAGTACCTTGCTTGTTCGAAGTTGTTTATAAAACAAGTAACTATAACAAAAATTGGCTCTAAGCACTATCGGACTGAATATCTGAGGTCATCAGTCCCCTAGACTACTTAAACCTAACCAACCGAAGGAGATTCACACATCCATGTCCGAGACAGGATTGGAACCTGCGACCGTAGCAGCAGCGCGGTTCCGGACTGAAGCGCCTAGAACCGCTCGGCCACACCGGCCGAAAAACTCTAACAGGGAACCCCGAAAGCAAGTCCAGGGAAACGCAAAAAGCATACCAGCGCACGACAGACCGTGAGCGCAAATACACGCGGCTGAAACTGGTAACGCGACTAAGAGCTGTGAATTAATAAATTCGTGAAATATAACCGCAATAATTCGGATCTCCGGGCGGGGACTACTCAAGAGGACGTCGTTATCAGGAAAAAGAAAACTGAGGTTCTACGTTTCGGAGCGTGGAATGTCAGATCCCTTAACCGGGCAGGTAGATTAGAAAATTTAAAAAAGGAGATGGATGGGTGAAAGTTAGATATAGTGGGAATTAGTGAAGTTCGGTGGCAGGAGGAACAAGACTTTTGGTCAGGTGAATACAGGGTTATAAACACAAAATCAAATAGGGGTAATGCAGGAGGAGGTTTAATAATGAATAAAAAAATAGGAGTGCGGGTAAGCTACTACAAACAGCATAGTGAACACATTATTGTGGCCAAGATAGACACGAAGCCCACGCCTATTACAGTAGTACAAGTTTATATGCCAACTAGCTCTGCAGATGATGAAGAAATTGAAGAAATGTATGATGAGATAAAAGAAATTATTCAGGTAGTGAAGGGAGACGAAAATTTAATAGTCATGGGCGACTGGAATTCGAGAGTAGGAAAAGGGAGAGAAGGAAACATACTAGGTGAATATGGATTGGGGCTAAGAAATGAAAGAGGAAGCCGCCTGGTAGAGTTTTGCACAGAGTATAACTTAATCATAGCTAACATTTGGTTTAAGAATCATGAAAGAATGTTGTATACTTGGAAGAATCCTGGAGATACTAGAAGGTATCAGATAGATTATGTAATGGTAAGACAGAGATTTAGGAACCAGGTTTTAAATTGTAAGACACTTCCAGGCGCAGATGTGGACTCTGACCACAATCTATTGGTTATGAACTGTAGATTAAAACTGAAGAAACTGCAAAAAGGTGGGAATTTAAGAAGATGGGACCTGGATAAACTGAAAGAAGCAGAGGTTTTACAAAGTTTCAGGGAGAGCATAAGGGAACAATTGACAGGAAAGGGGGAACGAAGTACAGTAGAAGAAGAATGGGTAGCTCTGAGGGATGGAGTAGTGAAGGCAGCAGAGGATCAAGTAGGTAAAAAGACAAGGGCTAGTAGAACTCCTAGGGTAACAGAAGAAATATTGAATTTAATTGACGAAACGAGAAAATATAAAAATGCAGTAAATGAAGCGGCAAAAAGGAATACATACGTCTCAAAAATGAGATCGGCAGGAAGTGCAAAATGGCTAAGCAGGGATGGCTAGAGGACAAATGTAAGGATGTAGAGGGTTATCTCACTAGGGGTAAGATAGATACTGCCTACAGGAAAATTAAAGAGATCTTTGGAGAAAAGAGAACCACTTGTAGGTATATCAAGAGCTCAGATTGAAACCCAGTTCTAAGCAAAGAAGGGAAAGCAGAAAGGTGGAAGGAGTATATAGAGGGTCTATACAAGGGCGATGTACGTGAGGACAATATTGTGGAAATGGAAGAGGATGTAGATGAAGATGAAATAGGAGATACGATATTGCGTGAAGAGTTTGACAGAGCACTGAAAGACCTGAGTCGAAACAAGGCCATGGGAGTAGACAACATTTCATTAGAACTACTGATGACCTTGGGAGAGCCAGTGCTGACAAAACTATACCTTCTGGTGAGCGAGATGTATGAGACAGGCGAAATACCCTCGGACTTCAAGAAGAATATAATAATTCCAATCCCAAAGAAAGTAGGTGTTAACAGATGTGAAAATTGCCGAACTATCAGTTTAATAAGTCACAGCTGCAAAATACTATCGCGAATTCTTTACAGAGGAATGGAAAAACTGTTAGAAGCCGACCTAGGGGAAGATCAGTTTGGATTCCGTAGAAATATTGGAACACGTGAGGCAATACTGACCTTACGACATATCTTAGAAGAAAGATTAAGGAAAGGCAAACCTACGTTTCTAGCGTTTGTAGACTTAGGGAGAGATTTTGACAATATTGACTGGAATACCCTCTTTCAAATTCTAAAGGTGGCAGGAGTAAAATACAGGGAGTTAAAGGCTATTTACAATTTGTACAGAAACCAGATGGCTGTTATAAGAGTCGAGGGGCATGAAAGGGAAGCAGTGGTTGGGAAGGGAGTGAGACAGGGCTGTAGCCTCTCCCCGATGTTATTCAATCTGTATATTGAGCAAGCAGTAAAGAAAACAAAAGAAAAATTCGGAATAGGTATTAGAATCCATGGAGAAGAAATAAAAACTTTGAGGTTCGCCGATGACATTGTAATTTTGTCAGAGACAGTAAAGGACTTGGAAGAGCAGTTGAACGGAATGGACAGTGTCTTGAAAGGTGGATATAAGATGAACATCAACAAAAGCAAAACGAGGATAATGGAATGTAGTCGAATTAAGTCGGGTGATGCTGAGGGAATTACACTCCTGGAAATGGAAAAAAGAACACATTGACACCGGTGTGTCAGACCCACCATACTTGCTCTGGACACTGCGAGAGGGCTGTACAAGCAATGATCACACGCACGGCACAGCGGACACACCAGGAACCGCGGTGTTGGCCGTCGAATGGCGCTAGCTGCGCAGCAATTGTGCACCGCCGCCGTCAGTGTCAGCCAGTTTGCCGTGGCATACGGAGCTCCATCGCAGTCTTTAACACTGGTAGCATGCCGCGACAGCGTGGACGTGAACCGTATGTGCAGTTGACGGACTTTGAGCGAGGGCGTATAGTGGGCATGCGGGAGGCCGGGTGGACGTACCGCCGAATTGCTCAACACGTGGGGCGTGAGGTCTCCACAGTACATCGATGTTGTCGCCAGTGGTCGGCGGAAGGTGCACGTGCCCGTCGACCTGGGACCGGACCGCAGCGACGCACGGATGCACGCCAAGACCGTAGGATCCTACGCAGTGCCGTAGGGGACCGCACCGCCACTTCCCAGCAAATTAGGGACACTGTTGCTCCTGGGGTATCGGCGAGGACCATTCGCAACCGTCTCCATGAAGCTGGGCTACGGTCCCGCACACCGTTAGGCCGTCTTCCGCTCACGCCCCAACATCGTGCAGCCCGCCTCCAGTGGTGTCGCGACAGGCGTGAATGGAGGGACGAATGGAGACGTGTCGTCTTCAGCGATGAGAGTCGCTTCTGCCTTGGTGCCAATGATGGTCGTATGCGTGTTTGGCGCCGTGCAGGTGAGCGCCACAATCAGGACTGCATACGACCGAGGCACACAGGGCCAACACCCGGCATCATGGTGTGGGGAGCGATCTCCTACACTGGCCGTACACCACTGGTGATCGTCGAGGGGACACTGAATAGTGCACGGTACATCCAAACCGTCATCGAACCCATCGTTCTACCATTCCTAGACCGGCAAGGGAACTTGCTGTTCCAACAGGACAATGCACGTCCGCATGTATCCCGTGCCACCCAACGTGCTCTAGAAGGTGTAAGTCAACTACCCTGGCCAGCAAGATCTCCGGATCTGTCCCCCAATGAGCATGTTTGGGACTGGATGAAGCGTCGTCTCACGCGGTCTGCACGTCCAGCACGAACGCTGGTCCAACTGAGGCGCCAGGTGGAAATGGCATGGCAAGCCGTTCCACAGGACTACATCCACAACTGATGATAGTCGAAGTACAGAAGATATAAAATGTAGACTGGCATTGGCATGGAAAGCGTTTCTGAAGAAGAGAAATTTGCTAACATCGAGTATAGATTTAAGTGTCAGGAAGTCGTTTCTGAAAGTATTTGTATGGAGTGTAGCCATGTAGGGAAGTGAAACGTGGACGATAAATAGTTTGGACCAGAAGAGAATATAAGCTTTCGAAATGTGGTGCTACAGAAGAATGCTGAAGATTAGATGGGTGTATCACATAACTAATGATGAAGTATTGAATAGAATTGGGGAGAAGAGGAGTATGTGGCACAACTTGACAAAAAGAAGGGACCGGTTAGTAGGACATGTTCTGAGGCGTCAAGGGATCACAAATTAAGCATTGGAGGGCAGCGTGGAGAGTAAAAATCGTAGAGGGAGACAAAGAGATGAATACACGAAGCAGATTCAGAAGGATGTAGGTTGCAGTAAGTATTGAGAGATGAAGAAGCTTGCACAGGATAGAGTAGCATGGAGAGCTGCATCAAACCAGTCTCAGGACTGAAAACAACAACAACCGCAATAGATAAACAGTATAATTTACCACTGGATTAAATGTACAACTTTCCTTGGTGGCGATGAATAGACATCGAGCAAGAGTAGCCAACATTCCTTTTGAACAACATTTCAGCTTCACAAAAGGAGTAATACACTGAAGCGCACAAAGAAACTGGCATAGGCACGCGTATTCAAATACAAAGATATGTAAACAGGTAGAAAACGGCGCTGCGGTCGGCAATGCCTATATAAGGCAACAAGTGTCAGGCGCACTTGTTTGATCGATTACTGTTGCTACAATGGCAGATTATCAAAACGTGAGTTTCAGCATGGTATTATAGTCGGCGCACGAGCGATGGGACACAGCATCTCCGAGGTAACGATGGAGAGGGGATTTTTCCGTATGACCATTTCTCGAGTGTACCGTGAATATCAGGAATGCGGTAAAACATCAAATCTCCGACATCGCTGCACCCGGAAAAAAATCCCACAAGAACGGGACCAAAAACAACTGAAAAGAATCGCTAAACGTGACAGAAGTGCAACCATTCCGCAAATTGCTGTAGATTTCAATGCTGGGCCATCAACAAGTGTCAGCGTGCGAACCATTTCGGAGCCGAATACCCACTCGTGTACCCTTGATGACTGCATGACACAAAGCTTTACGCGTCGCCATTGCCCTTCAGGATCGACAATGGTCTGTTGATGACTGGAAACACATTGGCTGGTCGGACGAGTCTGGTTTCAAATAGTATCAAGTGGATGGACGTGTACGGGTATGAAGACCACATCCTGAATCCATGGACCCTACGTGTCAGCAGGAGATTGTTCAAGCTGGTGGAGGCTGTGTAGTGGTGTGGGGCGTGCGCAGTTGGAGTGATATAAGACCCCTGATACGTGTAGATACGACTCTGACAGGTGACACGTACGTAAGCATCCTGCCTGATCACCTGCATCCATCCATGTCCATTGTGCATTCCGACGGATACGGGCTATTCCAGCACGACGATGCGACAGCCCACAAGTCCAGAATTGCTACAGAGTGGCTCCAGGAACACTCTTCTGAGTTTAAACACTTCCGCCGGCCACCAGACCCCCCCAGACATGAACATTATTGAGCATATCTGGTATGCCTTGCAACGTGCTGTTCAGAAGGGATCTCCACTCCCTCGTAATCTTGCGGATTTATGGGCAGCCGTGCAGGATTCATGGTGTCAGTTCCCTCCTGAACTACTTCAGACATTAGTCGAGTCCATGCCACGTCGTGTTGCGGCACTTTTGCGTTCTCGCGAGGACTCTACACGATATTAAGCAGGTGTACCAGTTTCTTTGGCTCTTCAGTGTATCACAGACCCTCTCGAAACTTGGACATAAGCGGAAAAAGGTATTTATGGTTTTTGAATGTCTATCCTCCAGAATGGAGGTCTGAAGGACTTTGACCGTTCACTTATGTAATAAAATGGAACAACTGCAGCCGTCCTTACTATGTTATTTATTATATTGCTACCAGTTTCGGTGCTTCAGTAAACAATCTTGAGGCCTAGATCCATCAGCGTCGGTCAAGGTCTGAAGATGGTGTACTTAAGCACCGAAACTGGTAGCCATATAATAAATAACATAGTAAGGACGGCTCCAGGTGTTCCATTTTATTACATAAGCTTTTTATAAGTCTCTTGAGTTTACAGATGGCTAACACTAGGGGAATTCAGATCACCACACATTCTGAATCAAGTATAATGGAAACAGAGACCCGATATTCTGTATGTTAAATCTGCACACCAAACACATAGGAAAATTGTAAGGCTTTAACTGACCAGACTTCTATGGTAGCTCTTAATCACATGGATGCAATTCCAATGCTTGCGGCTAGCTTCGATCTAACCATAATACTGATGTTTGCTAATGCAATTCGTTCATATTGACTGTAGACGAATGTCTGCCTAACTATTTGCTAAACGTGCCGCCTCGTGCGACGAACAAGAAAGAAGTGGTTTCTTTCTACGGGGAAACGTGATGAAACAGAACCGAATTCTACCGCCTTGCGTTCCTATTGGCTGAAGCCGGCCAAAGCTCTCCACGCGCAGCAACACAGACTCATACTGTCTTGTTCTGACAAACATACCTCGTTCTAGAAGAGAGAGGCGACGAGCGACTGAATCACTGTGATCAGACAGGTGAGTTACATAGAGAGTGGTGCAATTATGCTACACATGGAAAACGCCCATTCCCAAACGGCCGTTTTTGAAAATAAACAGCCCGGGCGCATGGATCGGTTTTTTACAGCAGGCAGAGTCGGTGCTGAATGATGGTACGGAAGTGAAATAATAGACGGAGGAGTGGATGTGTGGTGAGAAGAGAGGAGAGGGAAAGAATGCGCAGTTAAAAGGTAGAGTCGACGTGGTGAGGTAACAAAAGCAGAGAAAAAAAAGTAATCCGCCCGGCTGTTACTGACGGCAGACCCACTGCAACAGCGCTACCAAATACGGTATTCCGAAATTCGTTCACGAGAGGAGGTGCTGCAAATATTCCAAAATTTTAACGAAGAACAGATGTCAACACGAGTAACTTAGAGGTAAATGTCCTCGGTGCACGGTAGCAACCGAAGTCGCTCAATAAAGACAAGTCGTCCGGTTCAGATTGTTACCTGTTAGTTTTGTTTGGTCGTATGCACATGAAATAGGACCATTTTCAGCAATCATATACAACTGTTCGCTTTACGAAAGACACATATCTAAAGACTGGAAAGTTGCACAAAAAAATGGCTCTTAGCACTACGGGACTTAACGTCTGAGGTCATCAGTCCCCTAGAACTTAGAACTACTTAAACCCAACCAACCTAAGGACATCACACACATCCATGCCCGAGGCAGGATTCGAACCTGCGACCGTAGCGGTCGCGCGGTTCCAGACTGTAGCGCCTAGAACCGCTCGGCCACCCCTGCCGGCCGTGTATTCGTCATCGCCATACTGGCGTATCACCCGGCGTGATGGTATGGGATACCATTGATTACACGTCTCGGTCACCTCTTGTTCGCAATGACGGCACTTTGAACAGCGGACGTTACATCTCAGATGTGTTACGACCCGTGGCTCTACCCTTCATTCGATCCCTGCGAAACCCTACATTTCAGCAGGATAGTGCACGACCGCATGCTTCAGGTCCTGTACGGCTCTTTCTGGATACAGAAAATGTTCGACTGCTGCCCTGCCCAGCACATTCTCTAGATCCCTTACCAACTCAAAACGTCTGGTCAAATGAGGCCGAGCAGCTGGCTCGTCGCAATACGCCAGTCACTACTCTTTATGAACTGTGGTATCCTGCTGAAGCTGCATGGGCAGCTGTACCTGTACATGCCATCCAAGCTCTGTTTGACTCAATTCCCAGACTTATCGCGGCCGTTATTACGGCCAGAGGTGGTTGTTCTGGGTACTGATTTCTCAGGATCTATGCACCCAAATTGGATGAAAATGTAATCACATGTCAATTCTAGTATAATATATTTGTCCACTGAATACCCGTTTATCATCTGCGTTTCTTCTTGGTGTAGCAATTTTAATGGCCAGTAGTGTAAAATCGGACCAAGCAGATTAGAGAGTAGCTCAGATTGGGACAAGACAAGAGGGATCCACTCGCGATGTCGGGGAAAAACCATATATAACTGGACCATCCATCGTCACCAAGATCGCCGAATACAAGTTTCACTGCAGGCTGGAATAGGTGGAGAAATCGGCCGCTGCGGAGCCCACGCTGCGTGAGACCGACCTCGTAATACTATTCGTCTACACGCCGGTTCCCTCTGTGGAGAAGGGCTATCACGCCCGCTTGTTCAGAGAAGCAATAGAAATTCATAGAAACGTCAACAGCTTTAAAAAGAAAGAAGAAAGCCTAAAGGTGAACGGATCCTGGATGGCCAAGCTGCAGCGAACGACTGTTGCAGGTGGCTTGGGGAGTACCACAGCGGTAATGAGAGTGGTTAATTCCACAGGCTGGAGTACAGTCTACCACCAGCAGCTCAGTGTGAATCACTGACAATTCCAGTCACTTGTGCTCGCGAAAGGTAAAAAAGAAAGAAAAAAAATCATCAAATAAACGTTGACTAAAGCCAAGAGACAGTATATGACAATCTTGTCACTTAGTTTTTTTAATCATTGGGAATAGACTAATTTGTTTAGTAATATCAAAAAAGTGTGTGAAATGTTATTGGACTTAACTGCTAAGGTCATCAGTCCCTAAGCTTACACACTACTTAACCTAAATTATCCTAAGGACGAACACAGACACCCATGTCCGAGGGAAGACTCGAACCTTCGCCGGGACCAGCTGCACAGTCCATGACTCCAGCGCCCAAGACCGCTCGGCTAACCCCGCGCGGCGGTGATATCAAACATTTATTTATAACTTCGCATTCTATGCTCTGAAATTCGAACTAATGGGTTAAACGTAACAGTGACGAGTTCACTCAGATTATAATACATGATGTTATTTGATGCAATGCAGTAAATTTAAAATTTACGTACATTAAAACTCTGTGAATTACAACAATCAGTACTGTATAAAGTTACTGATTTGTGTTAACTTACTCTGCCTTTAAACCGACACTGCCTGGTACATACCTGTCAAGCAGCAGTTCTGAGACAGAAATTAGTGTGGGTGCTTCCAAGGTGGAGCACTTTGCAAAAATTCTTGTGGTGGCCTCGTGGAAACATGGTAGTCAATTTTAACAGAAAGTTTGAAATCCTTCTACTGCAAGATATTGTAATTGGACAGCAAAGCTTAAACAGTAAAAAGCTGAAGATCTGTACATAACCGAAACTTCGATTTTCATTACTACAGTGAGAACCCAGTTCCTTGGATTTTAGTAGTCCCTCAAACATTCCTGGGACTGAAAGAAGAGATTTCAATACGAACTATAAGACTGCAGCTAAATTATGTAAGTGCATCATTTTGAAACAATAAATGTGTTTAGAAGCTTTCAAATGAAAAAAAATTAAACTGTAAACGTGTGCTTAGCGCATCCTCAACTGTAAGAGCAAATTAGTGGCAAGGTACTCTACGTGCATGTACAAAAAGAGGATCGCGCCCCGAAAAATTGTACTAGGTTCTGCTATACATCCATTCCTTGGCATTGTGTTTATAGAGGTTCTGTGGTGCCCTGGAGCAACTCATATTCAACACTGCTATACCATAGGACGGTCTGCTTCTATGGTGATGGTGACATGACTTCATGTCGCGTCATTCTTTCGTTCTGGAAGCCATTGCAGGACCAAAAGATGATGTTGCAATATCACTTCAGAATAAATTTGTGTGTGTGTGTGAGACTGTTTCCAAAGATTATTTTAATTTTAACTTACTACATAATTATTTATATTTCATTTTTTACGATTCAGGAAGTACAGTTGAATGTTTACACAACGTTGGCTACCATCTGTAGCAGGGCATGTTGTAAGGTATAGAAAATAAGTTGAAATATAATAGATGAAAGAAAATAAAAATTTTAATTACTACTGTTCATCCTCCTGTGTCATAAAAACAATCAGAAATTTGTGAGTGTAGGATGACTATCTGAAAGATAATTACAACAAGATAAAAATGACCACATTGAAAACTTATGTACTTAGAGGGGTATATTTCTGTCAGTGGATTTTGAACACAAGTGGAAATTTTACTTATTCCTATGCTGTTTTGCTTGCTACCAAGTTGCTCTCTGGACTAGCTCTTAATTCGCCTTTGTAGTTTCTGGTAATTTCTCTAGTTACATAATTGTTGTACTTAGTAAATCTTACGCATCCATGATGAGGAATTTGTGTCAGTGCAAGTAGTATGGATATGCACTATTAGGTTTTTTTGTAAGACTTATTACACTCAGTTTTTATTGTTTACAGTTATATAAAATAGTAAAAGCGTGTACCAATTAATATTCTAACAGTGAAATCACAAATTTAAATTTTTTTGTTCAGATTTTGATGTTATGGTATAAATAGGTAAGCAATTAAACATGGACACCTCTGGGAATAGTGATGTAAAATCTAGCCCAAAATTAGGACAATTGGCCGCTCAAGACAGTCAATGAAACTCTCTGTTAACATAGATGTTTCAAAAAGTGCATTTAATGATCAGGACGATGTCCACAATTTTAAATCGCGTATGCAAAATTTCGTCTGCTGAAGCCTCCTAGGTCTGCAGCACAGCTTAAATTTTAGCAAAACAAGTACATGTAGGCATTACTCAAGTTACCATAAGTTTACATACAGCTTCTGTTGTTAATGCAGTCTGCACTGATTTGTTGAAAAGAATATATTTAAATGTTAAAGAGCCAACTTTATGCATCAGTAATTGCGACATCCTAGAAGCTTTAGTCACCATTACAATTTTACCAAATAGTTTTCAAAACAATAAAGGGGAAGTTTGACACTTGATTTGTTGTTTATCATCGTATACACATTTTATATTTGCAGGTACTATGTTGAGGTTTTATTTATGTGCATTCTGTTACATTCGTAACGTCGTAAAAGTGAAGCATTGGTCAGTCAGTTAATGCTTTCAATACAAGTAGTCATTAAAAAGAGGTGAATGGGTAGAATTCAGAAGTTACAATAAATTTAGAGAAATTGTAAAGTTTCTTAATAGGGTAATGAATAAAACATAAATAGAGTAAATTGCGTTGTGTGATGTTCATCTTCAGTGAAAAGGTAGTTCCATGCGTGTTACTTTCTTTGTGTAGGCAGTGACAGATTGCAGTTCGATTCCCGGCGGGGTCAGGGATTTTCTCTGCCTCGTGATGGCTGGGTGTTGTGTGCTGTCCTTAGGTTAGTTAGGTGTAAGTAGTTCTAAGTTCTAGGGGACTGATGACCGTAGATGTTAAGTCCCATAGTGCTCAGAGCCATTTGAACAGATTGCACATTTAATAGGAAGTTGTGGAAAAGCCTTACATCAAAACAACTGTGGTGGGAATTTTAATATTTGTTAGTAAATTCGTGTGTGTTAGATGAACTATTTAGTGACCTTGTTCTCATCTCAGGTAAAAAAAATTAAATTCATATATACATCTACTTGATTATGTCTATTTAGACAACAGTCCAGCAATCCCAGATGTAGTCACTAAAAGATTAATTCATGACGAGATCTGATGCCATTCGAGCTGTTAAACCTTTTCTGGCACTTGTTTTAAGTTTTCACGTTATATTCCTCCAACAGGTATTTCGAAACTACGAAGATTATATCTACGTTTTTTGATTGTCAGTTTCCCTATATGGTCTCACAGTGATGTATTAATTCAATACAAATTATTTTGTATATCTAAAGCAGACTTCTTGCAGGTAGGCACGACAGTCACGATAAATTTAAAGAATAACAAGCCAGTTTATTAAATAAGCTAGCTACTTTCGAGCAAGAGTGTACTCTCAAGAGCACATACAAGCATAGTAACGCACCAGAATTAATTGAATATCAAATATAAATAGTGTGATTACTTACGATGAATGTGGGCACACCTTGCTTGCATGTATTGAAAGCTGTGTGTGTGTGTGTGTGTGTGTGTGTGTGTGTTTTGCTGTTTTTGTTTTGCTACTGTGGGCATTATGCCCTCAGCCTGCTTTATGATATGACGTTACTATTAAAACGTTGCTTATTATGTCTGAATGCTGCAAGGTCATTTGTAAAATGGCCATGAAACAACACACAACAAACTTATAATCCTACAGGAAACTGACAAAACTCTGTCTACACAACAAAGAAATCAAACAATGTGAGCGAGTGCAATGTTCGTTACCATCACTGGATGATAATAACTAATCACTGAGTTAGGGTGCTGTGCACACCAACAACATGGTGGGCAGGTGACTGTGTGAAGTGACCGCTGTCTCAAAAATCTATTAATACCCCTCATTGAATGCTGGCCTCTATTTTGACTGGACAAGAGGTTGGAATCTTGCTACACGTCGGGCAGGGGCCTGACGAGGCTGAAAGGTGTTTAATTTTACATTATCTCTTTGTAGTAAGGCTTATGGACAACTGGACATCGAGAGAAGAGACTATTATGTTGTACTCTATCAGGTGATACGTTAGTGTCCATAGACAGTAACAAATACACATAACATTCCTGTGTCCGTGGATTATTCCAAAGTTAAGTGTTTCATTTTGTTCAAATTATAATAATGTGATCTAATGTTTTGTGTGTATGTGTTGCAGTAGCTAAACAGATCGTCTAGAAGTACGAGCAAAATGAGAAATGTGCACCGAAAAAGTCGATTATGGCGGGCCACATAACTATATGGTGGCATCCTGTTTAGAGGGTCTGTGGTGCTCTAAAGGTCTCCTACAAACAAAAGCAGAGATAATTCGCTGAGAGGGTGCACGGGAAGACTGGTAGAAAAGGATTACTGTCTCCCATAATATCTCTAAGATTGATTGAGTATTGATTAATTGAAAGATTATCATCAATCGGGCGACTGATGATAATTCTGAGTCAACACCTAAGTCTACTGCCTTTTTGCCTTACGTAGGAAACACGACCAACAAGATCGGTCGTATTTTGCGGAAATACGATGTGAAATGTGTTTTCCGACCTCCATCTAAAATTAGAGCGCTTTTTTGTTCCATTAAGGATGATCTTGGACTGCGTAAGGCGGGTGTGTATCGTATACCTTGTAGCTGCGGCATGGCATATATTGGTCGAACTATCAGGACCGTGGAGGACCGATGTACTGAGCATAAACGGCACACACGGTTACAGCAGCCAAGTAGATCTGCTACTGCCGAACATTGCTTGGATACTGGTCACCTCATGTTATATAACAACACCGAGATATTGGCATGCACGTCCAGCTATTGGGACAGTGTTATTAAGGAGGCAGTTGAGATTAAATTAGCGAGCAATCTCGTTAACAGGGATGGAGGTTTCTGTTTAAACTCTGTTTGGAATCCGGCTCTCTCCCTTGTCAAAAAAAAAGAGGGACAGAGTCAATGCTATCTCACCTGCGGATCCGTAGTCTCACTATCGATAGCTCTGACTTTGGTCATCTTTGGTGGCACTCGTGTACGTTGCCTGTCCGTTGCAGTTTGCCTTGAAAATGGCGGGGTGTTCTCCGGCCGAAATATCGGCGGTCGCTGAAAGTGTTACCTGGCTGAATTCCCGGAAGTTATTTGAAAGTTGTATACGCCAGGAGAAACTCAGGTCTCAGCTACTGACTTGTCTCAACTGCCCCAGCCTAGATGGTGTACAAGAGTGAGATGTTTTGTCTTTGACTACACATTGTTGAGGTTGAGGTAGAGCCAACATTTATTAATCCATAAACCATTTGGGCCATGTGGTCCACAGCTCAGGCTACACAGCTGAAAAATAGTTCAGTTTATAACAACTTTTCAACTTCCTGTTGCTTGTAGACATCCAGCACTACGTGCTCAGCATCACCTTGGTGATGTAACTTGCAACCCAGTCTCTTCGACCTATTGGTCTCCATGTCCCATATAGTAAAGTCATTCAGACACAAGCCACGTGCCCCGGGTAGCAACTACTTGGCAAAGGCGGCATGGTGCTCGTGGTAGATGGGGTATGTCTCGTGGTGCACCACCGGTGGTGCTACTGGGTACTCCGGACCAAATCCGCCCAGGAACAGCCTCTTGAAGCCCGCCATCCCAGCCACGGCGAGCGCCATCTTGCTGAGGAGAAGCGCCTTGCCTGACAGCACGGCCATCAGCTGGAAGCCCAGCGGCACCAGGAAGGACGACATCACCATGTAGCCCATCACTACCAGCGGGAACATGTGCTTGTACTGGTGCCGGTAGCGTATGCGGCGACCTGGAAACAACAGGCACAGCTCAGTATTACCATGTAGCCCATCACCACCACCAGCAACAAGTGCTTGTACCGGTGCCGACAGTATTTCGAAGCAGCCCTGAAACAACACACACTGTCATCACAAATTCCAGTGCCATGACGAACTACGACATTGCCATGCAGCCCATCAGTGCCAGTGGGAATGTATGCCAGAAACATATGTGTCGATCTGGAAACACTACACAATAGTTGTCATGAATCTCATTGGAAACAAGGACGACGACACCATCATTTAGTCAGTTATCACCAGCGGGAACACATGCTAGTTTCTTGTGCTAGTAGTGTGTACAGCACCTTGGAAACAATACACAATCATAAGGTCTGTTGCTACTGGGAACTACAAAATCATCATTTAGCCCAGGGGTCTCCAAACGTTTTAGTCCGCGGGCCACATTGACTGCTCAACGAAGTCATAAGGGCCAAGATCTACCTAGTGGGATTAAAGCACCCTAGCACTCCATGTTCACCGTAATGTAAGGCTAAAGGAAAGATGAAATCGCAAAAATCTAAGGTTGTGGGAATAGCTAGCACTGAAACGAACTACGATTTTTATTTAATTACATAATTTTGATTGGAGGACGTTCCTGACCGAAATTCTGGCGTCGAAAGCGTCCTGCAAAGTTAACGAAATCTCAAAATCATTGTTAGCAACACTATTACTGCAAGACGTAACAGAGGTAGAGTATCTCAACGCATTGTTATTTCAAGCAGCGCAACAATAAGTTTAGTTATGTAGCCTTGTAGCGAGTAGCAGAGCCAGAGCATATATTTGATAGTTCTGTTGCGTGAATGTGTCTATGTTGCGAGTGTCTAGCGAGTTTTTTAGTGTTTTATGCGCTGCACTTGTAGGTGAGACGACGAAGTGTGGGATAATTCAAAGTTTGAATCCGAAGAGACAAGGAAAATCTGAAAATCGAAACACGTATAGCATGACTTGTGTATGTTTTCGCTGTATTTTTTTGCGGAAATACAGTTTAGTTGTATTTAATTTAGTAATTAAAGTACCTTAAAAATAAATTCATTGCATTTTGTTTAGGCAAACTACCCTCTAGTTTTATTAGTATTAAATAGCACAATTTTATTTTCAGGTTACAATCTTTTGTGAAGTTCTGTACAAATATCGAAAAGAAACGAAAGGTTGACAGTCAATGTAGAATTTTTAAAGAGCAGTGGGGATCACAATATTTCGTGGTGGAGTCAAGCAACAAACCAATGTGTATTATTTGCAATGAAGCAATATCAGTCTTCAAAGAATACAACATAAAACGTCATTATGAGACAGCACTCTCAGAATCACTCCCAAGTTTACAGGATGCGAACGATTAGAAATGTATGGGTCTCTCAAACGCCAGCTAAAAACCCAGCAGTCGCTGTTTAAGAAAGTAAATGCTGAACAACACGCAGCAACTCGTGCTACTTTTCGTGTTGCTCATTTAGTAGCGAAACAGTGAAGCCATTAGCCGACGGTGAATTAATTAAGAACTACATTATTGCAACAGCAGAAGAAATGTGTCCATAAAAAGTTAATTTATTTAAATACATAAGTTTGTCGGCAAACACTGTGGCTCAAAGAATAGATGACATTGCACATCCGGGATGTCCGGCCAGCTAACGCGGGCCAGTTTGCCGGATCTCGGGGGCCTGTTTCGGCCCGCGGGCCGTAGTTTGGAGACCCTTGATTTAGCCTATCACAACCAGCAAGAACATACAGGGTGTTTCAAAAATGACCGGTATATTTGGAACGGCAATAAAAACTAAACGAGCAGCGATAGAAATACACCGTTTGTTGCAATATGCTTGGGACAACAGTACATTTTCAGGCGGACAAACTTTCGAAATTACAGTATTTACAATTTTCAACAACAGATGGCGCTGCAAGTGATGTGAAAGATATAGAAGACAACGCAGTCTGTGGGTGCGCCATTCTGTACGTCGTCTTTCTGCTGTAAGCTGTGCTGTTCACAACGTGCAAGTGTGCTGTAGACAACATGGTTTATTCCTTAGAACAGAGGATTTTTCTGGTGTTGGAATTCCACCGCCTAGAACACAGTGTTGTTGCAACAGGACGAAGTTTTCAACGGAGGTTTAATGTAACCAAAGGACCGAAAAGCGATACAATAAAGGATTTGCTTGAAAAATTTCAACGGACTGGGAACGTGACGGATGAACGTGCTGGAAAGGTAGGGCGACCGCGTACGGCAACCACAGAGGGCAACGCGCAGCTAGTGCAGCAGGTGATCCAACAGCGGCCTCGGGTTTCCGTTCGCCGTGTTGCAGCTGCGGTCCAAATGACGCCAACGTCCACGTATCGTCTCATGCGCCAGAGTTTACACCTCTATCCATACAAAATTCAAACGCGGCAACCCCTCAGCGCCGCTACCATTGCTGCACGAGAGACATTCGCTAACGAAATAGTGCACAGGATTGATGACGGCGATATGCATGTGGGCAGCATTTGGTTTTCTGACGAAGCTTATTTTTACCTGGACGGCTTCGTCAATAAACAGAACTGGCGCATATGGGGAACCGAAAAGCCCCATGTTGCAGTCCCATCGTCCCCGCATCCTCAAAAAGTACTGGTCTGGGCCGCCATTTCTTCCAAAGGAATCATTGGCCCATTTTTCAGATCCGAAACGATTACTGCATCACGCTATCTGGACATTCTTCGTGAATTTGTGGCGGTACAAACTGCCTTAGACGACACTGCGAACACCTCGTGGTTTATGCAAGATGGTGCCCGGCCACATCGCACGGCCGACGTCTTTAATTTCCTGAATGAATATTTCGATGATCGTGTGATTGCTTTGGGCTATTCGAAACATACAGGAGGCGGCGTGGATTGGCCTCCCTATTCGCCAGACATGAACCCCTGTGACTTCTTTCTGTGGGGACACTTGAAAGACCAGGTGTATCGCCAGAATCCAGAAACAATTGAACAGCTGAAGCAGTACATCTCATCTGCATGTAAAGCCATTCCGCCAGACACGTTGTCAAAGGTTTGGGGTAATTTCATTCAGAGACTACGCCATATTATTGCTACGCATGGTGGATATGTGGAAAATATCGTACTATAGAGTTTCCCAGACCGCAGCGCTATCTGTTGTTGAAAATTGTAACTACTGTAATTTCGAAAGTTTGTCTGCCTGAAAATGTACTGTTGTCCCAAGCATATTGCAACAAACGGTGTACTTCTATCGCTGGTCGTTTAGTTTTTATTCCCGTTTCAAATATACCGGTCATTTTTGAAACACCCTGTATGTTTGTGCTGGTGTCAGTAGCAAATGTGGCAGCCCACAAACAACACACAGTCATGATGATGCCCAATGCCACCAGGAATGATGATATCACTAACAGTGGGAACATGTGCTTTTACTGGAGCTGATGCATGTTTGATGACCGAAAAAAAAAACAGGTAGGTATCATGAGATCAGATGGTACCAGGAACAACAGTAGCAGCTTGTAGCCAATAACTGCCAGTGGAAACAAGTGGTTGTTATAGTACCAGAAGTGTATGTGGCGGCGTGGAAACAGAATACTCAGTTATCGTGGAATCCAGTGTGCCCAGAAACAACGACTTCACCATGTAGCCCATTATCACCAGCGGGAACATGTGATTGTTGTGGTAGTGTATGCAGTGGTATGAAAATGTTATAGACAGTCACTGTGAAGCCCATTGCGACCAGGAACGACGACGTCACCGTGTAGTGCACCCCCACCAGCTGTAACACGTGCTCTTTCTGGTACTGACACATATGTGGTGTTCTGGAAACATCACAGTTAATCAAAATGAGATCACGTAATACAAGGAACAACAACATCGCTGTGAAGCACATGACCACCAACTGAAGTATGTGCTTGTACTTTTGCCTGTAGCTTTGAAACGTCCCCTTAGAAAAATTAATGAATTACTGTGCTGATAAACCTCTTACATTATTTGATTTTCAAACAGTTGAGCACAACTGAACTTACTCAGACATTACTCTCTTTACCTATTCTGATCAACACTAAACTGACACAATATTTTTAGCGCAACGCGATCTGACTTTCAATAATCCCTACAAAAGAATGGCCCTGACTAACATTAACCTATACCTTTCACAAATCACTTACCTCACAACAATCTTCGTTACTCGAACTACTGCAATACAGCGAGCGCCACTACTGCCAGCTAAATAAAAGATTGAAACTACGGAAGGCACTAACTACTGACAGGCATAGTTAGCAAATGAAAGATTTTTATAGAGAACAAACAATGTATTCACCTTAATAGTGTTCAAAAGTCATAATATATATAGCAGTTCATGACATCCATTCTTACGAATGTACTGTTTCTGATGGACACATGTCCAGATCATCTGCTCTCAAAAATCCGCCATCTCTCTCCCCACATCCACCACTGCTGACGGCTCACCTCCAACTGCGCAACGCTACTCGCTGTTAACAGCCAACAGCCCAACACTACAATAGCGAATATTACAACAATGCCATCCAGCCACAGACTGCACACAGCACAGCCAGTGATTTTCATACAGAGCGCTACATGGCGTTGTCACCATAAAAACCTAAACAACCTACTTACAGCTTAAATGGCAATCTGGAAACAACAGAGTGAGCATAAAGATCCATGAGCGAGAAACAACAATATCAGCATGTAGCCAACCATCATCTATGGGCATATGTGTTCGTACTGGTGTCAGTAGCCGAACTGGAAGGAAAATGGAGAGTCGTCATGAGCTCAAGTGGTTTCACAAAAAATAGCACCACGCAGTCACAACAGGGGCGGTCATAAAAAGCTAATCACCACCAAGAAAAAAAATGAATTCAAGTAATCATTTTTTGTCTGTCTGGAGGTACAAGTCTGCAATATTGGTACACAATGAAACGCTGGAGCAAGGGTACCTCCGAATGCCTCTAGAGTAAGCAAAACAAAATGGCGTAGCCCAGTAATAAATGTGTGGCAGTATCAGCCAGGAGGCCCCATCTCGAATTGTTCAACCATCTAGAGGCAGTCTTTCCATTTGACACCACTTTAGGAGATTGCTCGTCAATTAAGATGAGATGAAATGATTGGGAGAACACAGACACCCAAGCCTCCAAACAAAGAATATTTCAGACCGTGCCGGGAATCGAACCCAGGCCTTTCAATCTAGACCGAGCGACGTTAATAATGGGCTACAAACTGTGGCCCACAGTCCACTAATAAAGCAGAGTGCGGTGCACAGTTTTGTTTTAATTTTGCAGGGAAACAAGGCTGCAACAATTCATGC
Source organism: Schistocerca piceifrons (assembly GCF_021461385.2). Taxonomy (NCBI): domain Eukaryota; kingdom Metazoa; phylum Arthropoda; class Insecta; order Orthoptera; family Acrididae; genus Schistocerca; species Schistocerca piceifrons. The sequence continues at coordinate 115,557,049 of NC_060147.1, read as the reverse complement.
TGAGTTGGCGGAAGTGTAGTCATATGACGCTGTGGTTACATAGGTCAGAAGCCTGAATGACGAAGAAAGAAGTGGCAGACAAAGTCTCTATGAAGAATCGAGAACCGCAGTGGAAGCGCAGAGATCTGGTGCCCAAAAGAAAGGCACTTCGCAATTGGCGCAATAGTGAAAGGAATGATAATAAGTAAGGAGTCACTTTTCAACATATTGGTCGACATTCTGAACATGGGAAAGGTCGTCCACCACTAGGTTCCACGATTGCTCAAACCCATTCAACAAGCCTGAAAAACTGAGATGGCAACGTAATAGTTGCATCTGTGTCAGGCCAATCGAGGTGGCTTCTTCAGCCGCCTAACCACTGGGGAAGAGTTGTAGGTGGTTATGACTCGAAGGCACAGGAACAAACCAAGCAGTGGAAGCGTTGGGACTCATTACCACTAAAAAAGGCGAAGGCCCAACCAGGGCAATGTTCTGCTGGATATTGTTTGGAAATGGCATGTCATGGTGCAGACAAGATGTGCTCAGAAGGAGCAAACTGTCGAAGGCGCATACCACCAAATCCTCGTGACCCCTGCTTGCTGGTGGTTGTCAAGAGGAAGAGTCACAGGAAATTATCCAAGAACCAAGGTCACACACGCTACTTCTTCTCTGTACTCTACCATTTTGACATCTAGTGAAACCGCTGATGGGCAGCCATTTTTAAAATGATGATGGTGTCCCCTCCAAGTCGTCCATTGTTGCGGAAAACGTGTCATGTTTGAGGATATGTCAAGAAGCACCAACACCAGCAGCACTAAGTTTTTGAAATGATATTAAAAACTGTATCACCACCATTCAGACGTATCCCATGATCACAGGTTCCTCTCACAGTATGCTGATAAAATAGCTCCATATTTAGCAATTATATACAACCACTCGCCCACAGAAAAATACGTACCTAAAGACTGGAAAATTGCTCAAGTCACACCAATACCCAAAAGGGGAAGTAGGAGTAATCCGCCGAATTACAGGCCCATATCACTAACGTCGATTTGCAGTACGGTTTTAGAACATATACTGTATTCGAACATTATGAAGTACCTCGAAGAAAACGATTTATTGACATATAGTCAGCAAGGATTCAGAAAATATCGTTCTTGTGAAACACAACTAGCTCTTTATACTCGTGAAGTAATAAGTGCTATCGACAGGGGATGTTAAATTGATTCCATATTTTTAGATTTCCAGAAGGCTTTCGACTCTGTTCCTCACAAGCTTCTTCCAATCAAACTCCGTGCCTACGGAGCATCGCTTCCGCCCTATTATGGAGTACTGCTGTGTGGTGTGGGATCCGCATCAGGTGGGACTGATGGATGACACCGAAAAAGTACAAAGAAGAGCAGCTCGTTTTGTATTATCGCGAAATAGGGGAGATACTGTCACAGACATAATACGTGAATTGGAGTGGCAATCATTACAACAAAGGCTTTTTTCGTTGCGACGGGATCTTCTCATGAAATTTCAGTCACCAGTTTTCTCCTCCGATTGCGAAAACATTCTGTTGGCTCCCACCTTGTAGGGAGAAATGAACATCACGATGAAATAAGAGAAATCAGGGCTCGCACGGAAAAATTTAAGTGCTCGTTTTCTACGATGAATAATTCAGGAGACATGGCTTCATAAAGGTTTAGATACGTGCGAAACTAGTTTTTCCTTAAAATGGCGCGTAGCAAAACTTCAGCATCAGTGCTGAAGTAGTAATTTATTGCTTCTTGACGTATCATCTCCATTCGGAACTAACTTTCCATCTATTATCTACAAACGTCACTGAATTTACCTGCTAAATTATAGAAGCAGTCATGAAGTTTTAATTTATTACTTCTTCTCTAACAACTCCATTCGCAACACACTTTGCATTTATTATCTACACATATCACTGAAATTACCTACAAAATTACATCATTCTATAACACGTAGTTCAAAAGAGATGAACTCAAACACTGGCATGCGCAAGAAACTTGCTGCTGTTAAAAATGCAGCGCAAGTTATCCACTTTATATTCATTCAGCGTTTCATAACGAGAGCACTTAAGCGGCTTGTAGTAAACTTTAAGCCTAATTTCAAGCTTCTCGTAAAAGTTTACTCACCTGCACGTATAAAGTGACTTTCCTCATTTTCAAGTAGACGTTTGAAGCTGTTTTTTGTATGTATTCAGACAAACGGAGGGTCACTGATAATCGATAAAAAGAAAACATAGCACACTCAAAATCTCGGTGAGCTTGATATCATTGGTTCTTACGCACAGTTTTACTATAGACCAGCGCTGTTCACTGAGACAGTTTACCGTAAACAACAATCTTTGGCTGTAAGGTGGCCTGAAGACTTCTTGGACGTCACAATGGTTACTCTTGAGAAGAAAAAGCAAACCAAGGAGTGTAGTGATTATAGAACAATTAGTCTGATATTGCATGTGGCAAAGATCATTGCAAGAATACTAAATAGACGGTTGGAAAACAAAACTGAAGAAGTGATGGAAGAAGACCAGTTTGGCTTCAGGAAAGGAAAAGGGACCAGAGACGCCATTGGCATGATGAGGATATTGTCAGAGAGAGTTTTGGCCGTTAACGAAGAAGTTTTCGATTGTTTCATAGACTGGCAGAAGGCCTTCGACAGAGTCAATTGGAATATATTGATGAACATCACTAAGGAAATAGGAATCAACTGGAGAGATCGGAGACTTATAAGAAACTTGTACCTGAGACAAAGGGTAAAGGTACGACTGAACTATGGAGAAACGAACAGTGGGGAAATAGGAAGGTGAGTGAGACAAGGATGTTGTCTGTCGCCAAGTCTCTTCAACCTGTATGGAAAAATGCTGGCGAGAGAAGCACTGAAAGGATGCGGGAACTTCAAAGTAGGAAGACGTCTCATCAACATCATCAAGTATGCAGACGACATGGTAGTGCACGCCAAAAATCAGAGACAGCTGCAACACATGATGAACAATTTGGTGGGAACGGGAAGAAAATACGGCATGGAAATCAACATCGAAAAATCAAAAGTGATGCGCATATCAAAACGTGAGAAACACTTGAAGATAACTGTTGACAATCGGGAACTGGAAAATGTGAATCAGTTCAAGTACCTGGGAAGTTTTATCACAAAGGATCCCCACTGCACCAACGAAATCCGAGCAAGAATCGCCATGTCCAAAGCTGCTTTCAACAACAAGAGGACTCTGCTGACCAGCAAGTTGAGTTTGTCATTGAGAAAAAAACTGATAAAGTGCTACATTTGGAGCATTGCACTGTATGGAGCAGAGACATGGACCATGAGAAAGAAGGAGAAAAAAATACTTAGAGAGCTTTGAAATGTGGTGCTAGAGGACTGGAGGAGAATGGAAAAGATCAAGTGGACAGATCGCATAAAAATGACCATGTACTGTGGAGAGTAGGAGAGAAGTATTCTGCGTACAATTCTTCAGAGAAAGGCAAACTGGACTGGACATGTACCTAGACACGAGGGACTCATACATGATGTCATCCAAGGGAAACTCGGAGGAAACGCAGGACGAGGAAGAAGAATAATTCAACATCTGGACGACATGGAAGACGGAAGGAGATACAACAGACTGAAGGAAGAAGCTGAAGACAGGGAACAGTGGAATCAGAAATTCTCCGCACAAAGACATGGACCTGCCACTAGGCAGAATACTACATAATAATAATAATAATAATAATAATAATAATGTGTCGTTAAATGCGAACAGGCTTGTTAAGTTAAAATTGAAATTAATATCTACAGAAGATTTCTCCCCCCCCCCCCCCACCCCCACCCCCAAGAACCATGGACTTTGCCGTTGGTGGGGAGGCTTGCGTGCCTCAGCGATACAGATAGCCGTACCGTAGGTGCAACCACAACGGACGGGTATCTGTTGAGAGGGCAGACAAACATGTGGTTCCTGAAGAGGGGCAGCAGCCTTTTCAGTAGTTGCAGGGGAAACAGTCTGGATGATTGACTGACCTGGCCTTGTAACATTAACCAAAACGGCCTTGCTGTGCTGGTACTGCGAACGGCTGAAAGCAAGGGGAAACTACGGCCGTATTTTTTCCCGAGGACATGCAGCTTTACTGTATGATTAAATGATGATGGCATCCTCTTGGGTAAAATATTCCGGAGGTAAAATAGTCCCCCATTCGGATCTCCGGGCGGGGACTACTCAGGAGGACGTCGTTATCAGGAGAAAGAAAACTGGCGTTCTACGGATCGGAGCGTGGAATGTCAGATCACTTAATCGGGCAGGTAGGTTAGAAAATTTAAAAAGGGAAATGGATAGGTTAAAGTTAGATATAGTGGGAATTAGTGAAGTTCGGTGGCAGGAGGAACAAGACTTTTGGTCTGGTGATTACAGGGTTATAAATACAAAATCAAATAGGGGTAATGCAGGAGTAGGTTTAATAATGAATAAAAAAATAGGAGTGCGGGTTAGCTACTACAAACAGCATAGTGAACGCATTATTGTGGCCACGATAGACACAAAGCCCATGCCTACTACAGTAGTACAAGTTTATATGTTAACTAGCTCTGCAGATGATGAAGAAATAGATGAAATGTATGACGAGATAAAAGAAATTATTGAGGTAGTGAAGGGAGACGAAAATTTAATAGTCATGGGTGACTGGAATTCGTCAGTAGGAAAAGGGAGAGAAGGAAACATAGTAGGTGAATGTGGATTGGGGGGAAGAAATGAAAGAGGAATCCGCCTTGTAGAATTTTGCACAGAGCATAACTTAATCATAGCTAACACTTGGTTCAAGAATCATAAAAGAAGATTGTATACCTGGAAGAATCCTGGAGATACTAAAAGGTATCAGATAGATTATATAATGGTAAGACAGAGATCTAGGAACCAGGTTTTAAATTGTAAAACATTTCCAGGGGCAGATGTGGATTCTGACCACAATCTATTGGTTATGAACTGCAGATTGAAACTGAAGAAACTGCAAAAAGGTGGGAATTTAAGGAGATGGGACCTGGATAAACTGAAAGAACCAGAGGTTGTGGAGAGTTTCAGGGAGAGCATAAGGGAACAATTGACAGGAATGGGGGAAAGAAATACAGTAGAAGAAGAATGGGTAGCTCTGAGGGATGAAGTAGTGAAGGCAGCAGACGATCAAGTAGGTAAAAAGACGAGGGCTAATAGAAATCCTTGGGTAACAGAAGAAATATTGAAATTAATTGATGAAAGGAGAAAATATAAAAATGCAGTAAATGAAGCAGGCAAAAAGGAATACAAACGTCTCAAAAATGAGATCGACAGGAAGTGCAAAACGGCTAAGCAGGGATGGCTAGAGGAAAAATGTAACGATGTAGAGGCTTGTCTCACTAGGGGTAAGATAGATACTGCCTACAGGAAAATTAAAGAGACGTTTGGAGATAAGAGAACCACTTGTATGAACATCAAGAGCTCAGATGGAAACCCAGTTCTAAGCAAAGAAGGGAAGGCAGAAAGGTGGAAGGAGTATATAGAGGGTTTATACAGGGGCAATGTACTTGAGGACAATACTATGGAATGGAAGAGGATGTAGATGAAGACGAAATGGGAGATACGATACTGCGTGAAGAGTTTGACAGAGCACTGAAAGACCTGAGTCGAAACAAGGCCCCGGGAGTAGACAACATTCCATTAGAGCTACTGATGGCCTTGGGAGAGCCAGTCATGACAAAACTCTACCATCTGGTGAGCAAGATGTATGAGACAGGCGAAATACCCTCAGACTTCAAGAAGAATATAATAATCCCAATCCCAAAGAAAGCAGGTGTTGACAGATGTGAAAATTACCGAACCATCAGTTTAATAAGTCACAGCTGCAAAATACTAACGCGAATTCTTTGCAGACGAATGGAAAAACTGGTAGAAGCGGACCTCGGAGAAGATCAGTTTGGATTCCGTAGAAATGTTGGAACACGTGAGGCAATGCTAACCTTACGACTTATCTTAGAAGAAAGATTAAGAAAAGACAAACCTACGTTTCTAGCATTTGTAGACTTAGAGAAAGGTTTTGACAATGTTAACTGGAATACTCTCTTTCAATTTCTGAAGGTGGCAAGGGTAAAATACAGGGAGCGAAAGGCTATTTACAATTTGTACAGAAACCAGATGGCAGTTATAAGAGTCGAGGGGCATGAAAGGGAGCAGTGGTTGGGAAAGGAGTGAGACAGGGTTGTAGCCTATCCCCGATGTTATTCAATCTGTATATTGAGCAAGCAGTAAAGGAAACAAAAGAAAAATTCGGAGTAGGTATTAAAATTCATGGAGAAGACATAAAAACTTTGAGGTTCGCCGATGACATTGTAATTCTGTCAGAGACAGGAAAGGACTTGGAAGAGCTGTTGAACGAAATGGACAGTGTCTTGAAAGGAGGATATAAGATGAACATCAACAGAAGCAAAACGAGGATAATGGAATGTAGTCAAATTAAATCGGGTGATGCTGAGGGAATTAGATTAGGAAATGAGACACTTAAAGTAGTAAAGGAGTTTTGCTATTTAGGGAGTAAAATAACTGATGATGGTCGAAGTAGAGAGGATATAAAATGTAGACTGGCAATGGCAAGGAAATCGTTTCTGAAGAAGAGAAATTTGTTAACATCGAGTATAGATTTAAGTGTCAGGAAGTCGTTTCTGAAAGTATTTGTATGGAGTGTAGCCATGTATGGATGTGAAACATGGACGGTAAATAGTTTGGACAAGAAGAAAATAGAAGCTTTCGAAATGTGGTGCTACAGAAGAATGCTGAAGATAAGGTGGGTAGATCACGTAACTAATGAGGAGGTATTGAATAGGACTGGGGAGAAGAGAAGTTTGTGGCACAACTTGACTAGAAGAAAGGATCGGTTGGTAGGACATGTTTTGAGGCATCAAGCAATCACAAATTTAGCATTGGAGGGCAGCGTGGAGGGTAAAAATCGTAGAGGGAGACCAAGAGATGAATACACTAAGCAGATTCAGAAGGATGTAGGCTGCAGTAGGTACTGGGAGATGAAGAAGCTTGCACAGGATAGAGTAGCATGGAGAGCTGCATCAAACCAGTCTCAGTACTGAAGACCACAACAACAGAAGATTTCTAGTCATTTCGTAAAGATAATCTGCGAAAGTTATAGAACGAATAAATATGACGATAAAAACAGTTAAAAATGTCGCATGAAATGTGCAATACGCAGCTAATCACTCTATTCTAAAGAACATGAAAGCTATTTCGCCAGTGCTTCTGCGTTTCGGAAAAATGAGGAAAAACCATGATGATACTATTACTCAAGTACATTCTAAAGACACGAAACGCAGTTCCGGGAAAAAAATGCAACAGCGTCAAGAACAAGGTCATTTTATTGACAACTGGTGTGACACTTAGTTCATCATTAAAAAGACTACTAGCATCGCATGTGGTCGAAATTTGACCAGGTGAGTCAGTGGACCTTCTCTGTGATGGGAAAATTTAGTCGCAGATCTCATCCGTGGCATATGTTTCATTGTAGCTACGTGTATTCTGGAAATAATTCTTTGATTTCTCTTTAACTATTCGATCATTTGAAGGCAGTCTTTGATAGACTGCGCTGGAAAATAAATTTTGTGTTAACGGCGGCAAATTAACTTTACCCTTATGGCAACACAAAGTGAATGCCGTTGTATCACGTAAACTCTCCACACAAAAATTGAGTCTCTTCTGCTCTTCGTCTTTCAGTCCGATCGGTTAATATTCTTCTTCGAAGCATAGCCTAAAACAAATATAGTTTCCTTATAATATAAGGGACGTTGTAGCTACTCAAATTGAAGATAATGAAAATTAGGAACATACTAAATTTTGTGGTGATGGCGACAAACGAACAGAGAGTTAGTACCGTTTACTCTTAGAGAAAACCAATGGAAAACACGACGGTAATAAACAAAGTTTGTTGTCCCCGGAGGCTCCGTTACTAGGTTTCGATTTCCACCGTCAGCAACATCAACGACGTAGCAGTTGCGGCATTGTAGCTGTCCGCTATGCGTGTGTTACTGCAAATGAGCTACCTGCAACGTTTAAACATGAACGTCCCTAGAGTGCAACTTCACGAAACTTTGTTACTTTCGTGCGTCCTTTCTACCGTAGCACCTGATCGATGTGAGAAGGGAGAGGTTAGTAGCTCTTCAATTTTCGATGTTCAGGTATTGGAGATTTTAATGCGTAATAGAGAATGTAGCACCAGTATTATGAATGTGAAGGCCTCTTCTTCCTTTTACTGCCCCTTAACGGCTACATAAACACACTACTTTTGATTTGTGTACTTCTATGGTAGAGCGCTTTTCGAATTACACACATCAAAAAAAGTTTTGCATCACCTTGGTTCCGAGAGTTTCGAAACCTGTACAGAAAATTGGAATAGAGATCAACATAAACATCATTTCCGCCCTTTTTATTTCTCATGAAAACCACACATTGCATGTTGTACCACCATACAGCGAGAACTTCAAGGGTGGTGGTCCAGATTGCTGTACACACCGGTACTTCTAATGCCCAGTAGCACGTCCTCTTGCATTGATGCGTGCCTGTATTCGTCGTGGCATACCATCCACAAGTTCGAAAGCAGTGTTGGTCCAGATTGTCCCACTCCTCAACAGCGATTCGGGGTAGATCCCTCACAGTGATTGGTGGGTCACATCGGCCATAAGCGCCCCTTTTCGGTCTATCCCAGGCATATTAGATAGGGTTCATGTCTGGAGAACATGCTGGCCACTCAAAAATGGTTCAAATGGCTCTGAGCACTATGGGACTTAACATCTATGGTCATCAGTCCCCTAGAACTTAGAACTACTTAAACCTAACTAACCTAAGGACATCACACAACACCCAGTCATCACGAGGCAAAGAAAATCCCTGACCCCGTCGGGAATCGAACCCGGGAACCCGGGCTGGCCACTTTAGTCGAGCGATGCCGTTATCCTGAAGGAAGTCATTTACAAGATGTGCACGATGGGGGCGCGAATTATCTTCCATGAAGACGAATGCCACGGCAATGTGCAGCCGATATGGTTCCACTATCGGTCGCAGGATGGATTTCACGTATCGTACAGCCGTTACGTCGCCTTCCATAACCACCAGCGGCCAAAGTCGGCCCCACATAATGCCACCCCAAAACATCAGGGAACCTCCACCTTGCTTCACTCGCTGGACAGTGTGTGTAAGGCTTTCAGCCTGACCGGGTTGCCTCCAAACACGTCTCCGACGATTGTGTGGTTGAAGGCATATGTGACTCTCATCGGTGAAGAGAATGTGATGCCAATCCTGAGCGGTCCATTCGGCATGTTGCTGGGCTCATCTGTACCGCGCTGCATGGTGTCGTGGTTGCAAAGATGGACCTTGCCATAGACGTCAGGAGTGAAGTTGCCCATCATGCAGCCTATTGCGCAAAGTTTGAGCCGTAACACGACATCCTGTGGCTGCACGAAAAGCATTATTCAACATGGTGGCTTTGCTGTCAGGGTTCCTCCGAGCCGTAATCCGTAGGTAGCGGTCATCCACTGCAGTAGTAGCCCTTGGGCGGCTTGAGCGAGGCATGTCATCGACAGTTCCTTTCTCTCTGTATCTCCTCCATGTCCGAACAACATCGCTTTGGTTCACTCCGAGATGCCTGGACACTTCCCTTGTTGAGAGCCCTTCCTGACACAAAGTAACAGTGCGGACGAGATCGAATCGCGGTATTGACCGTCTAGGAATGGCTGAACTGCAGACAACACGAGTCGTGTACCTCCTTCCTGGTGGAATGACTGGAACTGATCGGCTGTCGGACACCCTGCGTCTAATGGGCGCTCCTCATTCATGGTTGTTTACATCTCTGAAGAGTCAAGGGGACTATGTCTGTGATACAATATCCACAGTGAACGTCTATCTTCAGGAGTTCTGGGAACCGGGGTGATGCAAAACTTTTTTTGATGTCTGTATATTACTGGACTTTTGTGTACAAATTGTGTGTTACTCAATATTTACATCAACTAAATTTTCTGTTCTTGGTTCTTTGAGTAATTCAGAAAGGTCATAAACACTGTCTGGAATCTATTTTCCCATCATATTTTTATATAACTGACAAGTTCTAAGTGCTGATCATCAGAGGTTATTTTCCGTGTATGCGCTGTGAGAGGCGTAGGCTGGCGCCTGTAGTATTGCCACCCCCCCCCCCCCCACCACTCTCGCCACCATGGCGTTATGAATCGGCTACGGTATATTAGGTTTGACTGCGCCGTCGCCGACCGATTGCGACTTCCAAACTACGCGGCATTTCAGCTTCACTCACGAATTGTATATGACTTCGTGGTCCTCGGATATGTCATTTCTCTAGTCGATCCTGCACAGAGACATTCCTCAGTTCGGGTTGTGTCAGAACTGTCATTAAAATTATGATTATGCGTGGGCGGTTTCCAGCGTCGTCTGAAATCCCTATCTCTGCGTCCTGGATGATGCTGACCATGTTACGCAGCTCCCTCGATGTGTACAGAACCATCATTGGCCTCCTTGTACAACTAATATTCAAAATCGGTACTTCAGTTTTGATGTTCACGTATTAACGTTATGATACGATGATCCATCAGACCAAATAAAACACACGAGTTACAGTAAAGGGTGCACAAACAGTCGCATCAATTCACAGTGTGTCCTCTGCTGGGAGAGCGCAGGAGTGTATTCCCGCATGCAACCGATCATTAAGGTGTCGAATGGCATCCTGAGAAAGATTGTCCCAACCACCTTGGATCTTTTGTTGGAATCCGGCGGTGGGTCTTGCAGGCCCTAGAATAACGTGTAAGTTCCCGCTTCACCTTGCCCCACACGTGTCCAATTGGTGGGTGACCTGGTGATGTTGCTGGCCAGGGCAGTTGTTGTTGTACATCTACATCTACATTTATACTCCGCAAGCCACCCAACGGTGTGTGGCGGAGGGCACTTTACGTGCCACTGTCATTACCTCCCTTTCCTGTTCCAGTCGCATATGGTTCGCGGGAAGAACGACTGCCGGAAAGCCTCCGTTATTTAGCAACAGACGTATATAGACGGGCATTGTCCTGCTGAAAGAGCACACCACCTTTCTGTCAAAGAAATGGGAAATGGTAGTAGCAAGGGGATAACAGCCTGTACAGTGTACCAGACAGTGGTAACTTTTCTCTGGGGAAACACCATATGAGGTTGCGAGTAGTAATCGATGGTCTCCCACACCACGAAGCCTGGAATGGTACCTGTGTGTCGCAGGTGAAAGCATTCCAGAGTAGCCAACTTAACAGGTCTACGGCATAAAGAGCACGTCGATCACTCACATACAGACAGAAGCTATTCTCATCACTGAAGACAACAGAGCGCCACCGACTCTCCACTCAAAAATGGTTCAAATGGCTCTGAGTACTGTGGGACTTAACAGCTGAGGTCATGAGCCCTTTAATCTTAGAACTACTTAAACCTAATTAACCTATGGACATCACACACATCCATGCCCAAGGCACGATACGAACCCGCGACCGTAGCAATCGCGCGGTTCCGGACTGAAGCGCCTAGAACCGCTCGGCCACCGCAGCCGGCACTCTCCAGTCACCTCTTTCACGACACCAGAGTAGCCATGCTTGACAGTGTCGTGGTGTCTGTGGTGGGCTGACCAGAGGCAGACGTGGTCTTAATGCTGCCGCACGCAGACGGTTCCCGGTGGTCACTGGTGACGTATCAGGTGCAACACGTGCCCGGAGTTCGTCCCTGGTCGGCCACCGCTGCTCTCATTATGCGTTGATCTAGACATGTGTGTTTACTATTTGGACGTCCAGAACTACATACGCGGTATGTTCCACAGACCACTGTTGAAAGCAGCACACGCCACCGATACACTGTGCCCAACATGTACACTAGATGCTCCACCCATCTTCTTGGAGGCGCATTGTGTAACCCCATTCAAATGGCTGAAGCTGTGCAGGAGCACTAGGTATTCGCCGGTTGGACATGGATGTACCCCACAGCGAATGCTGCAGACACCGTTCACCTCTAAACTCAGCACAGTTACTGCCTGCAGAGCCAAAACTAAGGGCGCACAGACAGGCATCCTGAACGCCATCTTATCGCCGATGGCCGTCACAAATGAGTCATTAACACTACAACCCTTCAGTGTGAGCATGTTGTACCCAGGTGCAACTGGACCCAGTTGTCAGTCATGTTGCATATTTTTCCTCAGTGTGCTAAAATGTAGCCAACGGCCTTGCCACAGGGGTAGAACCGGTTTCCATCACATCACCAAAGCTAAGGGCAGTCGGGCTTGGCTAACACTCGGATGCCTCACCATCCGGGTCTGCCGAGTGCTGTTGGTAAGCGAGTTGCACTCAGCCCTTGTGAGGTCAATTGAGGAGCTACTTGATTGAGAAGTAGCGGCTCCGGTCACGTAACGTGACAATAGCTGGGAGAGCAGTGTGCTGACCACATGCCCCTCCGAATGCACATCAGGTGATGCCTACTGGCTGAGGAAGACACGGCGGCCGGTCGGTGCCGTTGGTCCTGTTTGGACGGTGTTATACTTTTTTGTACTACTATGTAAGTTGGACTGTAGACTTTTTTACACTACTGGCCATTAAAATTGCTGAACCACGCACATGACGTACTACGGATGCGAAATTTAACCGACAGGAAGAAGATGCTGTGATACGCTAATGATTAGCTTTTCAGAGCATTCACACCGGTTGCGACATCTACAAAGTGCTGACATGAGGAATGTTTCCAACCGATTTCTCATACACAGACAGCAGTTGACCGGCGTTGCCTGGTGAAACGTTGTTGTGATGCCTCGTGTAAAGAGGAGAAATGCGTACCATCACGTTTCCGACTTTCATAAAGGTCGGATTGTAACCTATCGCGATTGCGGTTTATCGTATCGCGACATTGCTGCTCGCTTTGATCGAGATCCAATGACTGTTAGCAGAATATGGAATCGGTGGGTTCAGCAGGGTAATACGGAACACCGTGCTAGATCCCAACGGCCTCGTATACACTAGCAGTCGAGATGACAGGCATCTTATCCGCATGGCTGTAACTGATCGTACAGCCACGTCTCGATCCCTGAGTCAACAGATGGGGACGTTTGCAAGACAACAATCATCTGCACGAACATTTCGACGACGTTTGCAGCAGCATAGACTATCAGCTCGGAGACCGTGGCTGCGGTTACCCTTGACGCTCCATGTCAGACAGGAGCGCCTGCGATGGTGTACTCAACGACGAACCTGGGTACACGACTGGCAAAACGTCATTTTTTCGGATGAATCCAGGTTCTGTTTACAGCATCATGATCGTCGCATCCGTGTTTGGCGACGTCGCTGTGAACGCACATTGGAAACGCGTGATCGTCATCGCCATACTGGCGTATCACCTGGCGTGATGGTATGGGGTGCCATTGCTTACACGTCTCGGTCGCCTCTTGTTCGCATTGACGGCACTTTGAACAGTGGACGTAACGACCCGTGGCTCTACCCTTCATTCGATCCCTGCGAAACCCTACATTTCAGCAGGATAATGCACGATCGCATGTTGCAAGTCCTGTACGGGCCTTTCTGGATACAGAAAATGTTCGACTGCTGCCCTGGCCAGCACATTCTCCAGATCTCTCACCAACTGAAAACGTCTGGTCAATGGTGGCCCAACAACTGTCTCTTCACAATACGCCAGTCACTACTCTTGATGAACTGTGGTATCGTGTTGAAGCTGTAAGGGCAGCTGTACCTGTACACGCCATCCAAGCTCTGTTTGACTCAATGTCCAGGCGTATCAAGGCCGTTATTACGGCCAGAGTTGGTTGTTCTGGGTACTGATTTCTCAGGATCTATGCACCCAAATTGCGTGAAAATGTAATCACTTGTCAGTTCTAGTATAATATACTTGTCCCAGGAATACCCGTTTATCATCTGCATTTCTTCTTGGTGTAGCAATTTTAATGGCCAGTAGTGTATGTTGTCGTCAAGCTGCTGTTGTGTTTACCCTTGGTTACTTGCGTTAATCTTTTATGTTCTTGCAGTGTTTATCAACAATAAAATCCCCCTACCCCCAAAGCTTCGACGAGTGGCCTTTAGGCCTTGGCCTGCTTTCTCGGCGACCGTGCAAGGAGAACATCCTTTAATGGGGAGGGGGGGGGGGGCGGTAAGGCGAGTGGGTCGTTCTGGTTGAAGAACACAGGCTCCGCGCTTCCCGCCTTCTTTTACGCTCCCGTACGCTCTGGAGCAGAGTGGCCTCCATACTAGCGAGTGACCCAAAGAGGCCGGGCTGGTCTTAATGGGACGAAGAGCCAAGTGGAGAACCAGCTGCCAGTACAACGTGTGTGTGTGTGTGTGTGTGTGTGTGTGTGTGTGTGTGTGAGAGAGAGAGAGAGAGAGAGAGAGAGAGAGAGAGAGTGCTTTGTGTGTTTGCAGGCAGCCGGCCGCTGTGTGCGAGCGGTTCTAGGCGCTTCTGCTGCAGTCGCAGGTTCGAATCCTGCATCGGACAGGGATGTGTGTGATGTCCTTAGGTTAGTTAGGTTTCAGTATTTGTAACTATAGGGGACTGATGACCTCAGATGCTAAGTCCCATAGTGCTCAGAGCCATGTTTGCAGGCATGCGCGCGAGCCGAAGGCTATAAACAGCATATACGCAAGAAGGAAACAAAGAAGTAGTTTGGTAAGGAAATTAAAGTCCAGAGAGAAGAAAGACGTAAAATCTTTTAAGCCTGTGACACTGTCACAGACGGCAAAGAACTAGAAATCAGCTAAATCGAATTCACAGTATCTTGAAAAGCGTTTGTACGATGAATGTCAACAAAAGTAGAACTAAGGTAACGGAGTGTAGCCAAATTAAATCGATCGATGCTGAGCGAACTAGATTACCAAATGATACACTGAAAGTAATTGATGAGTTTTGCTACTCTGGCAGTGAACACAATCATTAGAGTAGAGAACTGAGAGGAAAGAAAATGCAGATAGGCAGCAGCAATAAAAGCCACAATGAGATTTTCACTCTGCAGCGGAGTGTACGCTGGTATGAAACTTCCCGGCAGATAAAAACTGTATGCCGGACCGAGACTCGAACTCGGGACTTTGCCTTTCGCAGGCAAGTGCTCCATCAAATGTGCTACCCAAGCACGACTCACGCCCCGTCCTCATAGCTTTACTTCTGCCAGTACCTCGTACCCTACCTTCCAAACTTCATAGAAGCTCTCCCCCAGACTGTGGCTAAGCCATGTCTCCGCAATATCCTTTCTTTCAGGAGTGCTAGTTCTGCAAGATTCGCAGGAGAGCTTCTGTAGAGTTTGGAAGGTAGGGGACGAGCTACTGGCAGAAGTAAAGCTGTGGAGATGGGGCGCGAGTCGTGCTTGGGTAGTTCAGTTGGTAGAGCAATTGCCCGCGAAAGGCAAAGGTCCCGAGTTCGAGTCTCGGTCTGGCACACAGTTTTAATCAGCAATAAAAGCATTTGTGAGAGACGGGAGCCTGCTAAAATATAATATAAAGTTCTTTTAAAAGACATCATGTTCACTTTTAGCTGTAGATGTAACTCTTAGTGTGCATGTCAATAACAAATCTGTTTATGTCATTAATAATGAAACGAGTCCACCACTTTGATTCATATAACTTTATTTATTCTGGGACTAGTGCGTAATATTTTTATGCCTTTAACAAGTCTAATATGCTGATTTTCACCCGAGCAAGGTTCTGCTAAACTTCTCGATAACGTTTTTAAATGATTTCGTGATGCGTTCGATTGACATTCTCTTTATTCGACGTAGGACTGTACCACTTTCAAGTATCTAAAACGAAAGCATTATACACTGGATGCATTAGTCTCACTTATGAATTTAACTTTGAAACAAATTATATCTAGAGTTATGTTAGGACAGTTACTAGTTCCTCTATGGACGATTCTTTAATGGTATGTTATGCCATGAATGTCTTTGGCCCTATGACTACATGCAATTGTCATAAAATACGAGTAAATCAGAAATAGTCTTTCGGTATTCCGGGAAAACATCACTTTCAAGCAGTTCTTGCAAAGCTCTTGTCTATAAGATAGATGTTTTTAAGGTATTTACACCAGGGATATTACAATTATATTATTAAAGTTTATGCGTAACGAGGTTTCCGAATTTACTGCCCTGCAGGAAAGTTCTTGCGCTGAAATCATTCTTGGGAACGAGAGCTGACTGCAACTCGAAGTGGAAGGCTCTGAGATATTTAACGATTCGTAGATTTATACCGGAGAGACAGATTAGAGGCAATAGCAGAGGGAGTATTCATTGCAGTAGATAAAAATATTATGTCTTTTGAGGTCGAAGATGAGTGTGATAGTGAAGTCATCTGGTGACCTATAACAGGTGTAGGCGAAACCAAGTTAATTGTTGGATGTTTTTACCTGCCACCGATTCTGCTCTGACAGCTCTAGAGTCACTCAATAAAAAGGGAGGGTACGGTCAATAGCGTGTAAATACGAAGATCATGCAATGCTAGTTACTTCTTTTAACATACCGTGTATAGACTGAGATGTCTATGGATTGGTTCAAATGGCTCTGAACACTATGGGATTCAACATCTGAGGTAATCAGTCCCCTAGAACTTAGAACTACTTAAACCTAACTAACCTGAGGACACCACACACATCCATGCCCGAGGCAGGATTCGAACCTGCGAGCGTAGCGGTCGCGCGGTTCCAGCCTGTAGTGCCTAGAACCGCTCGGCCATCCTAGACGGCTGTCTATGGATTCATTGAGTAGGGTACAGGCAGACAGTCATGCGATATACACCGTAAGACAACAAGTGTCTGGAGCAGTTGTTAGATCGGTTACTGCTCCTACAATGGCAGGTTATCAAGATTTATGTGAGTATGAACGTGATGTTATAGTCGGCGCACGAGCAATGGGACACAGCATCTAAGAGGTAGTGACGAAGTGGGGATTTTCCTGTGCGACCATTTCACGAGTGACTGTAGATAGCAGGATTCTGGTAAAACATCGAATCTCCGACATCGCTGCGGCCGGAAAAAGATCCTGCAAGAACGGGACCGACGACGATTGATGGAAATCGTTCAACGTGACGGAAGTGCAACACTTTCTCAGATTTCAGTGCTGCGCCATCAACAAGTGTCAGCGTGCGAACCAGTCAACGAAACATGATCAATATGGGCTTTCCGAGCCGAAGGCCCACTCCATACCCTTGATGACTGCACGACATACAACTTTAAGCCTCGCCTGGGCCCGTGAACACCGACAGTGGACTGCTGACCAACGGAAATATGTTGCCTGATCGGACGAGTCTCGTTTCAAATTATATCGTGCGGATGGGCGTATGGATACAACCTCATGAATCCATCGAACCTGGAAGTCAGCAGGGAACTGTTCAAGCTGGTGGAGGCTCTGTAGTGGTGTGTAAGCATCCTGTCTGATCACTTGCATCCATTCATGTCCATTGTGCATTCCGATGGACTTCGGCAACTCCAGCAGGACACTGTGACACCCCACACGTCTAGAACCGGCTCCAGGAACGCTCTTCTGAGTTAATACACTTCACTTGCCATCAAACTCCCCAGACATGAACATTATTGATCATATCTGGGATGTCTTGGATATCTGTTTAGAAGAGATCCCCATTCCCTCGTACTCTTATGGACTTACGGACAGCCCTGCAGGATTCTTGGTGTCACTTCCCTGCAGCACTACTTCAGACATTAGTCGAGTCCACGCCGCGTCATATTGCGGCGCTTCTGCGTGCTCGCGTGGGGTCCTACACGATATTAGGCAGGTGTATCAGTTTTATTTGCTCTTCAGTGTACTTTTGAATCCGTTTCTAGAAAGCTGTCTTGAGCAGCTAGCTCGGCAGCCCACACGCAGTGGTGATATCTTAGACCTTGTAGCTACAAATAAGCTGGACCTCATCGATAATGTCAGTATAGAAACTGGAATTCCCAGTCATGGTGTCATTATAGAAAATATTGTTATGAAAGTTAATAAATTGGTCAAAAAGACTAGGAGGGTGTTTCTGCTATATAGACCAGACAAGGAATTATTAGCATCGCATTTAGGCAGTGAATTGGCATCACCTACTTCTAATAAGATGGATGTAGAGGAGTTAAGGGCAAAATTTAAGCAGCTTGTAAACCGTGGTCTGGAGGGTTACGTGCGTAGCAAGTGGATGAAGGATGGAAAAGACCCACCGGCTGATCCTGGCGGAGGTTCGAGTCCTCCCTCGGGCATGGGTGTGTGTGTTTGTCCTTAGAATAATTTAGGTTTAACTAGTGTGTAAGCTCAGGGACTGATGATCTTAGCAGTTAAGTCCCATAAGATTTCACACACATTTGAACATTTTTTGAAAGACCCACCATGGTTTAATAACAACATTTAGCGGATGCTGAGGAAGCAGAGGCTGTTGCACTCTAAGTTCACAAGGGAACGCGTAAATGACGACTAGGTTAGTAGAGATTCGTGCGTATGTAAAAAGATCCATCCACGAAGCGTACAAATACCACTATCACACCTTAGCAAAAAATCAGGCAGAGAAACCGAGACCATTCTGGTCTTACGTAAAATCGATATGTGGGTCTAAAGCTTGCATTCGGTCCCTTATTGACCAGTTAAATATAGGAAAACGGAAGCCGAAATTTTAAATTTCACGTTCAAGAAATCGATGACACAGTAGAATCGTACAAACACACCGTCATTTGGCCATCGGACAAACCCCATTATGGACGACGTAGTAATAAGTATCCCTGGCGTAGAGAAACAATTGAAGAATTTGAAAGCAAATAAATCGCCAGGTCCGGATGGAATCCCAGTTCGATTTTACAAAGAGTACTCAACAGCATTGGTCACCGAGCACGACGTCCCAAGAGATTGGAAAAAAGCGCAGGTGACACCAGCGTATAAGAAGGGTAAAACACCGGACACGCATAATTACAGACCAATATCCTTATCTTCTATTTGCTGCATAATCCTTGAACGTCCTCTCAGTTCGAATATAATAAACATTCTTGAGACTGAGGAGGTTATGTCCACAAATCAGTATGGTTTTAGAAAGCATCGCTCGCGCGAAACTCAGCTTTCCCCTTTCTCACATGAAATGCTCCGAACTATGAATGAAGGGAAACAGGCAGAGTCAATTTTTATAAATTTCCGGAAAGCATTCGACATGGTGCACCATCGCAGACTGTTAA
Organism: Schistocerca piceifrons; assembly: GCF_021461385.2. Taxonomy (NCBI): domain Eukaryota; kingdom Metazoa; phylum Arthropoda; class Insecta; order Orthoptera; family Acrididae; genus Schistocerca; species Schistocerca piceifrons. The sequence goes on along the minus strand of NC_060147.1, from coordinate 115,537,860 downwards.
AGAAAATGGCTCTGAGCCCTATGGGACTTAACATCTGAGGTCATCAGTCCCCTAGAACTTAGAACTACTTAAACCTAACTAACCTAAGGACATCACACACATCCATGCCCGAGGCAGGATTCGAACCTGCGACCGTAGCTGTCGCTCTGTTCCAGACTGTAGCGCCTAGAACCGCTCGGTCACTCCGGCCGGCCACTGTTAAAGAAGGTACAAGCTTATGGAATAAGTTTACAGATACGTGAGTGGCTCGAAGACTTCTTAAGTGAAAGAACCCAATGCGCTGTTCTCGACGGCGAGTGTTCATAAGAGACAAGGAGATCGTCAGGAGTGCCCCAGGCAAATGTGGTAGGACCGCTGTTGAGCAGTGACCTACTTGTCGTTTAAGTATCTGGGAGTAACGTTGCAAAGTGCTGTGAGATGGAACGAGCGTGTGAGAACTTTGGTAGGGAAGGCGAATGGTCGACTTCGGTTTATTAGGAGAATTTTAGGAAAGAGTGGTTCACCTGTAAAGGAGACCGCGCATGGGAAACTGCGCGACCTGTTCTTGAGTACTGCTCGAATGTTTGGGATCCGTACCAGGTCAGATTGAATGACATCGAAGCAATTCAGAGGCGGGCTGTTAGATTAATTACCGGTATGTTCGAACAACGCGTAAGTGTTACGGAGAAGCTTCGGTAACTCAAATAGGAATCCCTAGAGGGAAGGGGACGTTCTTTTCGAGAAACACAACAGAGACAATTTAGAGAGCCGGCATTTGAAGCTGACTGCCGAACGATTCTACTGCCGCCAACATGCGTTGCACGTAAGGACCACGAATATAAGATACGAGAAATTAGGGATCATGCGGAGGCATATAGTCGTTTTTCCCTCGTTCTATCTGCGTGTGGAACAGGAAAGGAAATGGCTAGTACTGGCGCAGGGTACCCTCCGCCAGGCACCGTACGGTGGCTTGTGGAGTATCTATGCAGATGCAGATGTAGATGTAGATCATCGTCCATCCCAAACCAGTAAGGATACAAACTTGAGATTCGCAGAGGGTGTTGACCTTTTACTGTAGACATCGTTTCAGAACGGATATTTCGATATTCCACTTCTAAGGCTGTGAAATAGAAGATGGGACTTTTCTCTTTATATATATCGCTATTAACACAATTTATGGAGGTAGACGTACAAAAGTAGGTATTTGGTTTGATGGGCAGAAATAAATACGATTACCGCCATTTTTGGAAATGTAACCGCCGGCCGTGGTGGCCGAGCGTTTCTAGGTGCTACAGTGTGGAACCGCGCGACCACTACGGTCGCAGGTTCGAATCCTGCCTCGGGCATGGATGTGTGTAATGTCCTTAGGTTAGTTTCACTGTTTTTGGAAATTTAACCCCTGTGGAGTTAAATAGGGGATGAAAGTATTTATGGATATATTTCATTATGGAAGCATTTTTGAAGCTAAATCTACGAAAATTTGTTTTTGGCTTCCCTTTTGTAAATAAAAATATAGGCCCTGCACTTTTTTGGAAAGTCAACGCCTAAGTGGGTGAAACAGGGAGCGAAATGTTTTATGAAAATATTCCGTTACGAAAGCATCTTTAAATGTAAATCTTCTAAAATTGGTTATTTGCCTTCTCCGTTGGAAATGAAAAAAATAAGAGTTTCGCTGTTTTTGGAGATTCAACCCTTAAGAGTTTCAATCAGGGGATAAAAATGTTTAGGAAAATATTTCGTTACATAAAAAAATTAAACTACATATATAAAAATTTGTATTTCACCTATCGGTTGGGTATAAAGAAATATGTGTAAGCGGATGAAAGTTTTTATGGAAAATACAGAACAATAACTCAAAAGGCATGATTAACAAAAACCTTCGACTTAAGCTACCAGAATCGCTTTTTGGTCAGAAGTACGACTATCGTTCTATGGCTATAATTACCGTGAAAATTTTAGGTGTTGCTATTTGTGAATAACGTAAAAAAATAGGCTGAAGGAAAAAAAAATCTATGCAAACCATAGAGCATACACGCACGAAGCAGTGGGTGCTACGCTATTCAATAATAAAAGGAAGCACTTTAATCAGATAGTGTTTGGTCTTTCTGCATCTACACTGTAGTTGCATCATAGGTAACTGGTTTGGTTACAAGAAAGTGCAGAAGTTACGAGAACAGCTAAATGCAATTAGTGTTTTGTAAAAATATAAAATACACAGTCGACTAATACTGAATTATGTGCGATTCTAATTATGTGCAAAACAAACAAGCCGGCCGGAGTGGCCGAGCGGTTCTAGGCGCAACAGTCTGGAACCGCGCAACCGCTACGGTCGCAGGTACGAATCCTGCCTCGGGCATGGATGTGTGTGATGTCCTTAGGTTAGTTAGGTTTAAGTAGTTCTAAGTTCTAGGGGACTGATGACCTCAGAAGTTAAGTCCCATAGTGCTCAGAGCCACTTGAACCATTTTTGAAAACAAACAAAAAACAAAGAGACGTTCGTCGAATCCAAGTTCCTCTCTCACACATTCTTTTATGTTTCTTTCCTCAGCAATTCTACCAATATTACCGGTAATCTTACCATTTACTAAGTCATTTATGTACTGTATCAAAACTACCCAACTGTAGTTCTAGTACAGAGCAACTCTAATCCCTTATAACGACCCCGTCGTGCGTGGCACAATTAACTATAATTTTTATTCCATTTTTAGTTCTGAACGGACGTCCGCGTGGGTGAAAATCGTGTGACGAGACAGCCTTATGCGGGTCAATTCGAGACGCAGGTCCTCGAAACGAATCGTGTGGCGGACAGAGTGGTACGAAAGTGGGGGCAGTGAATACGCCCCTCATTCCGCGAGTGGACAGGAAGCCCGTATAACGACCGAGCCCGGGTTCCGCCTAGAGCCCCCGTTCAGCGTCCAGCCCTCGACATCCTCCACCAAACTGAGGGCCCTCAGCTCGGCGCTGGCTTACCGGCTGCTGTGCGTTTACGCGACTGACGATGAGCTCGCCGGCCGAAACGTCGCGGCTTGTCAGTCGCTTCGCTGCGCCGTGCGGTGCAGATTACGTCCGGACTGCCGACGGCAGAGGGGAGATAAACCGATTGTACTCCAGCGCGCTGCGATTCTGCCGGACAAAGCCGCTCGAGGCTAAGCGGAGCACACGGGCTGTGGGCATTACTGGCAGATTATGTGTGGGCTAGTATGGTGTGGGCGTGCCGTGGGCAGAGGGCGGGAGGGGGGAGGGGCTGAAGCGGGTGCGTATATTCTATCCCGCAATGGTCACCGGTCGAAAGTCAGACCGCTCTATAACGAAGATTCTACGGCAGACACGTTTCGCTATTAATCTCTTCCTCAAAAGTTTCGGAAGAGATGTGAACTTAATTGAGTTACAGTTCAGAGTTTATATACACACATGATAGAGTTGCTAAATGTTTCCATGGCAGGAAATAAGGCATTTGCGAGCGGCGTTCATTAAGTAGCGCAACAAGTTTTTTTTCCTAAAGGTGAGTTGGTTTTATTCGGCATTACAATACACCTTATTACTCAGCACTCTTTTGGCTACAAAACACTACTTTTCAACATAATTTCCGTTCAATACAACGGCCTTACGCCACTCTACCGGGAGGGCTTGTATGCTCACATGGCACCTGTTATGCGGGAGCCAAGATAGCCCCTGAGGGGCGGCAACCCATATAACACCACAGAGGACGAGGTTGTCTATGTTCAAGGCGCACCAAAAGCATCATGGTAAACACTGGCTATTTACATGCATGACAATGGAAACAGACATTCTGAGCACTACTTCCTGCAGGGGGAGTTCGAGCCACGGCCTGCAGGAAATATCGGTACTGGCCATTAAAATTGCTACACCAAGAAGATGACGTGCTACAGGCGCGAAATTTAACCGTCAGGAAGAAGATGCTCCGATATGCAAATGATTAGCTTTTCAGAGCATTCACACAAGGTTGGCGCTGGTGACGACACCTACAACGTGCTGACATGAGGAAAGTTTCCAACCGATTTCTCATACACGAACAGCAGTTGACCGGCGTTGCCTGGTGAAACGTTGTTGTGATACCTCGTGTAAGGAGGAGAAATGCGTACCATCACGTTTCCGACTTTGATAAAGGTCGGATTGTAGCCTATCGCGATTGCGGTTTATAGTATCGCGACACTGCTGCTCGCGTTGGTCGAGATCCGATGACTGTTAGCAGAATATGGAATCGGTGGGTTCAGGAGGGTAATACGGAACGCCGTGCTGGATCCCAACAGCCTCGTATCACTAGCAGCCGAGATGGCAGGCATCTTATCCACATGGCTGTAGCGGATCGTGCAGCCACGTCTCGATCCCCGAGTCAACTGATGGGGACGTTTGGAAGACAACAACCATCTGCACGAACAGTTCGACGACGTTTGTAGCAGCATGGACTATCAGCTCGGAGACCATTGTTGCGATTAGCCTTGACGCTGCATCACGGACAAGAGCGCCTGCGATGGTGTACTCAACGACGAACCTGGGTGCAAGAATGGCAAAACGTCATTTATTCGGACGAATCCAGGTTCTGTTTACAGCATCACGATGGTCGCATCCGTGTTTGGCGGCATCGCGGTGAACGCACATTGGAAACGTGTATTCGTCATCGCCATACTGGCTTATCACCTGGCGTGATGGTATGGGGTGTCATTGGTTACACGTCTCGGTCACCTCTTGTTCGCATTGACGGCCCTTTGAACAGTGGACGTTACATTTCAAATGTGTTACGATCCGTGGCTCTACCCTTCATTCGATCCCTGCGAAACCCTACATTTCAGCAGGATAATGCACGACCGCATGTTTCAGGTCCTGTACGGGCCTTTCTGGATACAGAAAATGTTCGACTGCTGCCCTGGCCAGCATATTCTCCAGATCTCTCACCAATTGAAAACGTCTTGTCAATGGTGGGCGAGCAACTGTCTCGTCACAATACGCCAGTCGCTACTCTTGATGGACTGTGGTATCGTGTTGAAGCTGCATGGGCAGCTGTACCCGTACAGACCATCCAGGCTCTGTTTGACTCAATGCCCTGGCGTATCAAGGCAGTTATTACGGCCATAGGTGGTTGTTCTGCGTACTGATTTCTCAGGATCTATGCACCCAAATTGTGTGAAAATGTAATCACATGTCATTTCTAGTATAATACATTTGTCCAATGAATACCCGTTTATCATCTGCATTTCTTCTTGGTGTAGCAATTTTAATGGCCAGTAGTGTAGTTTTTTCCATATTGATGGAGGAATGAGTGCGTTTTCAACTATATTAATATCCACTAAATAGACGCAGAAAGTTTGCAGTTTTTCACACGCAAGCATCGCTGTCATTTTAATCCTTAACAAAACAGTCACCAACGACATCAGGATCCAGCACTGGCAAATGAAATGTATGAGACCGAAACTTCAAAATTTCATTTCTTGAACAGTATTCATTTACAAGTCCCAACGTATGTAGCCACTAGCTCTGTGTTAGATGGAATTTACAACGTCGGATTCTTCCATGAATCCATACTTTACTTTCAGTTTTCATTATACTGACTTCAAAGCCAGAAAACACCGTTGACGGAGGTAACTTCAGACCTACATTATCACATTTATCGACAATTGGATGAACGACATGTTGACAAGATGAAGTTCGTTGAACAAAGAAAAACCATTAGAATATGATGTCCATGAACAATCTCATTGATCGTAAACAGATCATAAAGAAACTCTATGGAATACTAGGAAGTTCTATCAACATATATTGTCGAGAATGAAATTTTTTCACTCTGCATCGGAGTGTGCGCTGATTTTGAAACTTCCTGGCAGATTAAACATGTGTGCCGGACAGACTCGAACTCGGGATCTTTGCCTTTCGCGGGCAAGTGCTCTACCAACTGAGCTACCGAAGCACGACTCACGACCCGTCCTCGCAATCTTACTTCCGCCAGTACCTCGTCTCTTACCTTCCAAACTTCACAGAGGTTCTCCTGCGAAACTTGCAGGACTAGAACTACTGGAATAAAGGATATTGCGGAGACATGGCTTAGCCACAGCCTGGGGGATGTTTTCAGAATGAAATTTTTCACTCTGCAGCAGAGTGTGCGCTGATTTTCAAACTTCCTATCACATTTGAACTGTGTGCCGGACCGAGACTCGAAATTGTATTTCATTCTGGGTAGCTCAGTTGTTAGAGCACTTGCCCGCGAAAGGCAAAGTTTCCGAGTTCGAGTCTCGGTACCGCACACAGTTTTAATCTGCCAGGAAGTTTCAACATGTATTGTGTCACACTAGCTAAGTGTTTTGAGGGTTGCAGCTACACAGAACATTACGACGTCCTTGTCAGCATCATTAAGTAACAACAAATCCGTCGCATCTGTAGTTTTCAGCCGGCCGAAGTGGCCGTGCGGTTAAAGGCGCTGCAGCCTGGAACCACAAGACCGCTACGGTCGCAGGTTCGAATCCTGCCTCGGGCATGGATGTTTGTGATGTCCTTAGGTTAGTTAGGTTTAACTAGTTCTAAGTTCTAGGGGACTACTGACCTCAGATGTTAAGTCCCATAGTGCTCAGAGCCATCGGAACCATTTTGTAGTTTTCACAGTTAGCCTGCTCAGAACGACATGAACCTCCTGAATATCTGTAGGTAATTTCGGCAGAATTTTCCGCCTACCTTTGTAAATGGATTTACGAAAGTTGCCAAGATCTTTAATGGTTATCTCTTACGTCCGTTCTCCGTTCAGCTGATTATATATTTGTTTTGATGGTATCTCACATATATATCTTCCATAGTTTTCCTCTTTAGATCATAAACTGTACTCTGCCTCTGAATTGTATCACGAGCTATTTCTGCGTGGTTGTTGTCATCTTGACTCTCGAAGACTGCAATGTCTTCAACTGAGGCAGTTTTAGTAAAACTTTTGCAATCCTTAATCTTGTGCGTTCATCGTCCTGCACCACAATTTAAAAAGTCTGGAATCCGAAAGCGTAACCCTTGTGAAGCAGCATTTTCTTTCCTGTTCTACTGACAGTAACAGCAACGCCGTTGGAGGACAGATTTGTTCGGGGGGCATGGGTGCTGCCAGCTGCTAAGCCTGTCTACTCGCGGGGGGGCTTCGATCCTACGACCCGTCATGTCTGTGGCAGAACCCGACAACCCAGTACTACGGTGTGACATTCAGACACAGACACACACACACACACACACACACACACACACACACACACACACACACACACACACACACACACACACACACTCTACGGGTCGCTGAGACAACTACGAGGGATGACGGAAAAGTAATGCCTCCACCTTCGTAACTCTTCAACAGTTGGCAGCACTGGTATGTGGCAGGTACTGGCTTTTTCTGTAGCCTCTTCTCTACAGCTCCAGTTGGCGGGTAGCCTTAGTACTGAACGGTTCTGTTGTTACAGTGTAAAGTATGGAAGTCTGCGCAGACGGTCAGTCAATGCGATTTGAGCAACGTGCAGTCATTGAATTCTTGACAGCAGAAGGTGTCACCCCAAAGGAGATCCATCAGAGAATGAAAGCAGTTTATGGTGACTGCGTTGATGTGAGTACTGTGCGTCGTTAGGCGAGTAAGTTAAAAGATGTTGAGGTGGGAAGATCTGACCTGTATGGCAAAGAAAAGTTGGACGTCCTGTGACAGCAGCCACCGAGTTTCACAAGCAAAATGTTGACAGACTGATTCAGGACGATCGTCGTATCACTCAGAGAGAAACTGCAGGCACAATCTGAATTTCACAAGAATGTATGGATCACATTATTGCTTTGCTTGGCTATCGGAACATCTGTGCTCGATGGGTACCCCGGATGCTGACTCCTGAAATGAAAGCGCACAGACTTGAAATTTCCCAGGAACTCCTCTCGCGTTACGAGAATGTAGGTGACGCCTTTCTCCATTCAGATGTCACAGGAGACGAAACGTGGCTACACCATTACGACCCGGAGACGAAACGTCGGTCTACGGAATATCGACAGAAAGACTCGCCCCAGAAAAAGATATTCAAGACGCAGCCCTCAACTGGAAAAATCATGGCCACAGTGTTCCGGGACGCAGATGGTATTATCCATGTTGATTTCCTTGATCGTGGCACAACAATAAATTCAGAGCGTTACATCACAACGCTGCGAACTCTAAAACGACGGGACCGAGCGAGGTGGCGCAGTGGTTAGACACTGGACTCGCATTCGGGAGGACGACGGTTCAATCCCGGGTCCGGCCATCCTGATTTAGGTTTTCCGTGCTTTCCCTAAATCACTCCAGGCAAATGCCGGGATGGTTCCTCTGAGAGGGCACGGCCGACGTCCTTCCCCGTCCTTCCCTAATCCGATGAGACCGATGACCACGCTGTCTGGTCTCCTTCCCCAAACAACCAACCAACCAATCTAAAACGACGGGTAACAGCGGTCCGAAAGGAAAAGGGAAATGTTTTCCTGCAGCTTGACAATGCCAAACCACACACTTCACGTGCCACCACAGCAGAACTTCAGAGACTGAACCTCACCACCGTACGGCATCCTCCATACAGTCTAGATTTAGCACCGTCTGACTTCCATCTGTTTCCGATAGTGAAAGACGATCTGCGAGGACATCATTATGCTTCTGATGTAGGTGTTGAGAAAATTAAGAGACCGTGGTTGCGGAAACGGACTGACGACTTCTTCCGTGACGGCTTCAGAAAACTTGTTCATCGTTGGTAGAAATGTATCCAGTTGGCTTGTGATTATGTGGAGAAGTGAATATTGGTAATTAAAGATCAGGACCGAGCGAGGTGGCGCAGTGGCTAGCACAGTGGACTCGCATTCGGGAGGACGACGGTTCAACCCCGCGTCCGGCCATCCTGATTTAGGTTTTCCGTGATTTCCCTAAATCGCTCCAGGCAAATGCCGGGATGGTTCGTTTGAAAGGGCACGGCCGACTTCCGTCTCCGTCCTTCCTTATTCCGATGAGACCGATGACCTCGCTGCCTGGTCTCCTTCCCCAAACAACCCAACCCCAATTAAAGATCATATTCAAAGGATTATGTCTTCGTTTGATTTATTAAAATATTACCATCCAAACCCAATTAACGAAGGTGGAGGGATTACTTTTCATATAACCCTCTTACATATACCTGAAGATGATGGAAGAGATCGAAACATGTAATGTATTAAAAATTTGCAACTGATACAGAAGAGACTGTTTTAAATATCAACACAGTTGCTGTCCTCTGGGAACGAATATGTCGCCTATGGCTAAAATCGTCACTCGTCCCGTATTTAAGTATTCCTCGTCAACCTGGAACCGATACAAGAGAGGACTGATAGAGCAACTGGAAACGATAAATGCCGGCCGCGGTGGTCTAGCGGTTCTAGGCGCGCAGTCCGGAACCGCGCGACTGCTACGGTCGCAGGTTCGAATCCTGCCTCGGGCATGGATGTGTGTGATGTCCTTAGGTTAGTTAGGTTTAAGTAGTTCTAAGTTCTAGGGGACTGATGACCACAGTAGTTAAGTCCCATAGTGCTCAGAGCCATTTGAACCATTTTTTTAGAAACGATAAATATAAGGGTTGGAAGACTCTTCATATGTTGGTTTAATAATAGGAAAGGCGCCACGGAGATGGTTATCCAAGTCCAATGACACTCGCTGCAAGAGAGGCTTTGTGCATCATGGTGTGGTTTTCCGCGCAGATTCCGAGAACATACGTTCCTACAACATGTAACTACCTCCTACATACAAACAGTGCAAAGATCATGACGATAAAATTAGAGAGATTCGATCTGACGCAGCGGCTTACGAACAGCTGAGGCATCATTCGTGAGTGGAACTTGAAAATTGAGCAAGGGAAGAGGAGGGGATGAGCGATCAAGAAGTACGCTCCGCCGTGCACCACAAGGTGACTTTCGGGGGATAAATGCAGATGCAGATGTAGGTACAAAGGATTAAAAGACCGTGATATCTACATCTACATGCATATTCCGCAAGTCGTCACACGGTGCATGGCGGAGAGTACCTTGTAGCACTGCCCTTTCCCGTTCCACTCGCGAATGGAGCGACAGAAAAAGGACTGTCTATATGTGTCCGGAGAAGCCTTAATTGCCCTTACCTTCTCTTCGCGATCGTTACCCGAAGTGTATGCTGACGACAGCATAATCGTTCTGCAGTCAGCAGTAAAAACCGGAACTGTGCATGTTCTCAATAGTGTCTCGCGGAAAGAACATATTCCCTCCAGCGGTTGCCACTATTGTTCACGGAGCATTTTCGCAATACCCACGCGTTGACTGAACCTACTGACAAAAAATCTAGCAGCGCGCCTCTGAATTGCTTCCGTGTCCTCCTTTAATCCGACCTCGTAACGTTCCCAAACGTTGGAGCAGCATTCAGTAATGGGTCGCACAAGTGGTGTACACACGGTCTGAGACGGTCGTTCTATAAGTATAGGAACACTTTTCTTTTTTGAAAGCAGGTTGGTTTTATTCCGGATTCCAACACACCGTATTGTTCCCCACCCTTTTGGCTACAAATCCTGTTCTTCAACATAATCTCCGTTCAATGCGTCGCCGTTACTGGGAGGCACTGTATGCCCACACGGTACCTGCGCATCATTGACCTGCTGCCTGCACACGCTGTGCATCCTTCGTTGCTCTTTGTGGTCTTGTTAGGCGGCGATGAACCCGGCTGGCCCACACCTCTGATGATGGCGATGTTGTTTGGTTTGTGGGGCGCTCAACTGCGCGGTTATCAGCGCCCGTACAGCCCAATATCACCACTTTGCGTGAATGATTATGAACTGATGAGGATAACAGAAACACCCAGTCATCTCGAGGCAGGTGGAAATCCCGGACCACGCCGGGAATCGAGCCCAGGACCCCGTGCTCGGGAAGCGAGAACGCGACCGCGAGACCACGAGCTGCGAACCCACACCTCTGAGCACACTATCTGGTGGACGAGCGTGTCAGCTCCACCAACAGAGTCGTCCAGTTGTGCAGCGATGTGCTCCATTGTGGTCCTTCTATCACCTCGAATGAGAGTGTCCGCGAGTTCCAACATTGCAGGAGTCACAGCTGTGTGCGCGACCTTGCTGTGATGGTGACAGACGCCTTGTCCAACGACTCACAGTGCTTTTGTTTACTGCCAGGTCCCCGTAGACATTCTGCGAGCGTCTATGAATATCTGCGATGCTCTGGTTACCCGCCAAAAGAAACTCAGTGACAGCCCTCTGCTTGGAACACACTTGCGTTACAGACGCGACTTTGAAAGCTACGTATATCACCGGCACCTATCGGAACTTAATGAAACTACAGGGCCTGAAGCGGGAATATTGCATAATATCCCACAACAAATTCCGCATTTTTTTCAACTTAAACTGGCCGAGAGCAAAAAGTGTTGCATTACTTATTGAAAGACCCTCGTAAAATTCTCCCAATAAACCGAAGTCGGCCATTTGGCCGCCTCACAAACGTCACGTGCTCGATTCATCACCGTGCCAACCACCACACCATTAATACTGGACTCGAACACCACAGGTTTGTTTTTCCCTCTCATCTGCATTATTTCACATGTTTCTACACTTAGAACAGGCTGCCGTTCATCACACCGAATATTACACTAAAGGCCATTAAAATTGCTACACAACGAAGATGTGCAACAGACGCGATATTTTACCGACAGGAAGAGGATGCTGTGATATGCAAATGATCAGCTTTTCAGAGTATTCACACAAGGTTGGTGCCGGTGGCGGCACCTACAACGTGCTCACATGAGGGAAGTTTCCAACCGATTTCTCATGCACAAAATAGCAGTTGACCGGCGTTGCCTGGTGAAACGCTGTTCTGATGCCTCGTGTAACGAGGAGAAATGCGTACCATCACATTTCCGACTTTGATAAAGATCAGATTGTAGCCTATCGCGATTGCAGTTTATCGTATCGTGACGTTGCTGCTCGCGTTGATCGAGATCCAATGACTGTTAGCAGAATATGGAATCGGTGGGTTCAGGAGGATAATACGGAACGCCGTGCTGGATCCCAACGGCCTCTTATCACTAGCATTCGAGATGACTGGCATCTTATCCGCATGGCTGTAACGGATCGTGCAGCCATGTCTCGATCCCTGAGTAAACAGATGGGGCGTTTGCAAGACGACAACCATCTGCACGAACAGTTCGACGACGTTTGCAGCAGCATGGACTATCAGCTCGGAGACCATGGATGCGGTTACCCTTGACGCTCCATCTCAGACAGGAGCGCCTGCGATGGTGTACTCAACGACGAAGCTGGGTGCACGAATGGCAAAACGTTATTTTTTCGGATGAATCCAGGTTCTGTTTACAGCATCACGATGGTCGCATCCATGTTTGGCTACATCGTGGTGAACGCACATTGGAAGCGTGTATTCGTCATCGCCATACTGGCGTATCACTCAGCGTGATGGTATGGGGTGCCATTGGTTACACGTCTCCGTCACCTCTTGTTCACACTGACGGCACTTTGAATAGTGGACGTTACATTTCAGATGTGTTACGACCCATGGCTCTACCCTTCATTCGATTCCTGGGAAACCATACATTTCAGCAGGATAATGCACGCCCGCATGTTGCAGGTTCTGTACGGGCCTTTCTGGATGCAGAAAATGTTCGACTGCTGCCGTGGCCAGCACATTCTCCAGATCTCTCACCAACTGAAAACGTCTGGTCAATGGTGGCCGAGCAACTGGCTCGTTACAATACGCTAGTCACTACTCTTGATGAACTGTGGTATCGTGTTGAACCTGCATGGGCAGCTGTACCTGTGCACTCCATCCAAGCCCTGTCTGACTCAATTCCCAGGCGTATCAAGGCCGTTATTACGGCCAGTGGTGGTTGTTCTGGGTACTGATTTCTCAGGATCTATGCATCCAAATAGCGTGAAAATGTAATCACATGTCAGTTCTAGTATAATATATTTGTCCAATGAATACCCGTTTATTATCTGCGTTTCTTCTTGGTGCAGCAATTTTAATGGCCAGTAGTGTAATTCTGTCCAAGCCACCATGCACCTTCGTACAGTCACTAAACGACGATACTTTCCTGAAAACCACAGCGTCATCAGCAAAGAGATGCAGATTGCTACTCACCCTGTCGGACAGCGGGTTTTTGCGCATAGAAAACAAGAGCGGCCCTATTGCACATCCCCAGGGTATTGCTGGCGATAGCTATGTCTGACATGAGCACAGTGCTGTAAATACAGTACCAAAAAAACACGCACTACGAAGAAATAATCCGAATGGGACGGAAATCTGTAGATGTGATGTACATGTACCGACAAACAAATGATTACAATTACAGAATAATTGGACGACATACTCAAGAGGAAGAGCTTCAGAAATTGAACAAGCCTCTAAAGCGTTGGGCCATCTCTGGCCCTTATGCAAACAGATATTCGATACTCTGCAAATCACATTTAACTGCCTGGCAGATGGTTCATCGAACCATCTTCACAATTCTCTATTATTACAATCTCGTATAGCGCGCGGAAAGAACGAACAACTATATCTTTCCGTACGATTAGCCACAGGCGACATATTCGTTCCCAGAGGACAGAAATTGTGTTGATATTTAAAACAGTCTCTTCTGTATCAGTTGCAAGTTTTTAATACATTACATGTTTCGACCTCTTCCATCATCTTCAGGTCTATGTAAGAGGGTTATATGAAAAGTAATCCCTCCACCTTCGTTAACTGGGTTTGGATGGTAATATTTTAATAAATCAAACGAAGACATAATCCTTCGAATATTTTCGCATTATCAGGAGAAAGTTGGTGATTGTGATTCCGTGAGAAGAGTCCACAGCAACGAAAAACGCCTTTGTTTTATTGATGTCCATCCAAAATTCTGTATCATTTCAATGACACTCTCTCCCCTATATTCAAAACGTGTTGCCCTACTTTGAACGTTTTCGATGTACTCCGTCTATCCTACGACTATGTGGTAAGGATCCCACACCGCGCAGCAGTATTCTAAAAGAGGACGGACAAGCGTAGTATAGGGGATCTCCTTAGTAGATCTCTTACATTTCCTAAATGTCCTGCCAATAGAACTCAACCTTTGGTTAGCCTTCCCATACCATTTTCTAAGTGTTGTTTCCAACTTGCTCAGTTGTTGAAACTCTCTCTCTTGAATAAATCATCTACTTTTTGTGAAACTGTGATAATTTGATTGTCCGTACATGTACATCACATTCACCGATATCCGTCCCATTCGGATAATTTCTTGATATGTTTTTGTCTTAGACTGTTCTTACAAGTATATGGCTGGAGCCTTTTGAAAGATTAACAAGGCAAGTTCCCAGGCTTTACGTCATGCAGTATTTGTTTCACAGTTCTCCGTTTATTGCCCGTCAGAGGGGAGCGTGGCGAGGCAGAAGTAACTCAGCATTCATGGCGGCGGTTTGCGCCCAGCAGAGCAGAAACTGCTTGTGTTGGCGCTGAAGGATGGTGAAGGGGAGGGGTGGCTGTATAAGCGGAAGCCACTCTCCGTCTCCTGTCATAGTGGAAGGTCACAAAGCAGAACTGAAACTGTGGCTGCAGGTAGCTGATACGATTATCAGATTACTTTGGACGGAGGCTCAAAAGCGACAGAGGTTGACTAATGAACCGCAAACCGGCGTAATTAAACACGCGACCGCTTCTGACAGCTGAGATATGCACAAGGGTACAACGAGCACTCGATGTCCACCACTTCAATGCACCCGCCTGCCCCAGCAACATTAAAGAGAAGAGGTACAATAAAAAGAGCACGGACAAGCACGACTGCAGAGCGTCAACCAGTGCTATGGTGTCTATATACCGAAGAGCCAAAGAAACTGGTACACCTGTCTAATATCTTGTAGGGCTCCCGTGAGCACGCAGAAGGGCCGGAACACGACGTCGCATGGACTCGACGAATGTCTGAAGTAGTGCTGGAGGGAACTGACACCATGAATTCTTTAGGACTGTCTACAAATACGTAAGAGTTCGAGGGGGTGGAGATCTCTTCTGGACAGCATGTTGCAAGGCATACCAGATATGCCCAATAATGTTCATTTCTTGGGAGTTTGGTGGCCAGCGGAAGTGTTTACGCTCCTAAGAGTGTTTCTGGAGCCACTCTGTAGCAATTCTGGACGTGTGGGGTGTCGCACTGTCCTGCTGGAATTGCTCAAGTTCGTCGGAATGCACAGTGGACATGAATGGATGCACGTGATCAGACAGGATGCTTACGTACGTGTCACCTGTCAGAGTCGTATCTAGACGTATACCGCTCCAACTGCACGCGCCCTGCTCCATTACTGAGCCTCCACCAGCTTCAACAGTCCTCTGCTGACATGCAGGGTTCATGGATTCATGAGGTTGTCTCCATACCCGTACACGTCCATCCGCTCGATACAATTTGAAACGAGACTCGGCCGACCAGGCAACACGTTTCCATTCATCAACAGTCCAATGTCGGTGTTGACGGGCCCAGGCGAGGCATAAAGCTTTGCGTGGTGTAGTCATCAAGGGTACACGAGTGGGCCTTCGGCTCCGAAAGCCCATACGATGATGTTTCGTCGAATGTTTCTCATGCCGATACTTGTCGATGACCGAGCATTGAAATCTGCAGCATTTTGCGGAAGGGTTGCACTTGTGTCAAGTTGAACGGTTCTCTTTAGTCGTCGTTGGATCCGTACGTGCAGGATCTTTTTCCGCCCACAGTCTTGTGGGAGATTTGATGTTTTACCGGATTCCTGATATTCACTGTACACTCGTGAAATGGTCGTACGGGAAAATCCCCACTTCATTGCTACCTCGGAGATGCTGTGTCCCATCGCTCGCACGCCGACTGTAACACCACCTTCAAACTCAGTTAAATATTGATAACTTGGGTTGTAGCAGCAGTAATCGATCTAATAACTGCGCCAGGCACTTGTTGTCTTATATGGGGGTTGCCGACTGCAGCGCCGTATTCTATTTACATATCTCTGTATTTAAATATGCATGCCTATAACAATTTCTTTGGCGCGTCAGTGTATTTCATTACCATGTCTTTTAGTCCTTGAGATTATTTATTTCAGTCTATTTTATGGTGGAGGAATCTGTTTGACACTGTTTTAATATACTACCCACTCGTCATGTGGCTATACAAATTTTTTGGCCTGTGACATACGAACACGTCACGTCGCTATGCTTTTTTTTTACCCCACCAACAACCTGTACGTTTTACATTAGTCGGCAAACTGCACTTCGCGGCACCAGGTATGTGTGAGCTCTCACTATATTTTGTTGATAAATGGGCAGCCTCAGATAGTAATTTTTATTGTTGGTTTCTCTTTTCCCTGTTCCTATTTGGTCTGAAGATTATCTGCAGCATAGACTGAAACCGATAGTCGGTAATAAAAAAAAATGTGGCCCTGACGGTGTTCCTTTATTTGATCTTGAATGGGTCGGGTAAGCGTTTTGTAGGCAATCCAATCTCCTTTTGTAGATTCATTGCGGTTTCCTTTTATCTCACCAGCAAACTGAAGTTTTTCCAACTGCTACCGCTGAGCCTATGTTATTATTCCACCTTATATAAAAACAAATGGCTCTGAGCACTATCGAATCTAACATCTGAGGTCATCAGTCCGCTAGAACTTAGAACTACTCAAACCTAACTAACCTAAGGACATCACACACATCCATGCCCGAGGCAGGATTCGAACCTGCGACCGTAGTGGTCGCGCGGTTCCAGACTGAAGTGCCTAGAACCGCTCGGCCACGCCGGCCGGCTCACATTATATCCCTACGTATTGGTATACGCAGATATTTGTATGAGTTGACTGATTCCAATTGTGAATCACTGATGCTGTTGCCATACGATACTAGTTACATTTTTCTCGTTTTGTGAATTGCGTCATTTTACATTTTTAAACATTTAAATCAAGTTTCCACATATGATTCGGTTTCAAGTCTTAACAAGATTTTACTGAATTGAAACTTTCTCCAAAGTATGCGAGAAACTAGCTATATTTGCAAGATAAGACAGCCGGAATCGGCTGTTGCTGTGTGAACACCGCAAAGTAGTGCTGTCACATCAGGGTTCTTCGTAGTTTGCTGCAAGGAGATAGCCCCCAAGTTATGGACATTAAACGGAAATCCTCTTCCCCATACTTCATAGGACATACACTCCTGGAAATGGAAAAAAGAACACATTGACACCGGTGTGTCAGACCCACCATACTTGCTCCGGACACTACGAGAGGGCTGTACAAGCAATGATCACACGCACGGCACAGCGGACACACCAGGAACCGCGGTGTTGGCCGTCGAATGGCGCTAGCTGCGCAGCATTTGTGCACCGCCGCCGTCAGTGTCAGCCAGTTTGCCGTGGCATACGGAGCTCCATCGCAGTCTTTAACACTGGTAGCATGCCGCGACAGCGTGGACGTGAACCGTATGTGCAGTTGACGGACTTTGAGCGAGGGCGTATAGTGGGCATGCGGGAGGCCAGGTGGACGTACCGCCGAATTGCTCAACACGTGGGGCGTGAGGTCTCCACAGTACATCGATGTTGTCGCCAGTGGTCGGCGGAAGGTGCACGTGCCCGTCGACCTGGGACCGGACCGCAGCGACGCACGGATGCACGCCAAGACCGTAGGATCCTACGCAGTGCCGTAGGGGACCGCACCGCCGCTTCCCAGCAAATTAGGGACACTGTTGCTCCTGGGGTATCGGCGAGGACCATTCGCAACCGTCTCCATGAAGCTGGGCTACGGTCCCGCACACCGTTAGGCCGTCTTCCGCTCACGCCCCAACATCGTGCAGCCCGCCTCCAGTGGTGTCGCGACAGGCGTGAATGGAGGGACGAATGGAGACGTGTCGTCTTCAGCGATGAGAGTCGCTTCTGCCTTGGTGCCAAGGATGGTCGTATGCGTGTTTGGCGCCGTGCAGGTGATCGCCACAATCAGGACTGCATACGACCGAGGCACACAGGGCCAACACCCGGCATCATGGTGTGGGGAGCGATCTCCTACACTGGCCGTACACCACTGGTGATCGTCGAGGGGACACTGAATAGTGCACGGTACATCCAAACCGTCATCGAACCCATCGTTCTACCACTCCTAGACCGGCAAGGGAACTTGCTGTTCCAACAGGACAATGCACGTCCGCATGTATCCCGTGCCACCCAACGTGCTCTAGAAGGTGTAAGTCAACTACCCTGGCCAGCAAGATCTCCGGATCTGTCCCCCTTTGAGCATGTTTGGGACTGGATGAAGCGTCGTCTCACGCGGTCTGCACGTTCAGCACGAACGCTGGTCCAACTGAGGCGCCAGGTGGAAATGGCATCGCAAGCCGTTCCACAGGACTACATCCAGCATCTCTACGATCGTCTCCATGGGAGAATAGCAGCCTGCATTGCTGCGAAAGGTGGATATACACTGTACTAGTGCCGACATTGTGCATGCTCTGTTGCCTGTGTCTATGTGCCTGTGGTTCTGTCAGTGTGATCATGTGATGTATCTGACCCCAGGAATGTGTCAATAAAGTTTCCCCTTCCTGGGACAATGAATTGACGGTGTTCTTATTTCAATTTCCAGGAGTGTAGATAGTGGGTCAGCTACTGCTACTGAAAATGGAGCTATATGCTGACTCCTAGCGTACCAGAAAGCGCTTAAGAAACCTATTTCAGGGACATGGAGGGGCTCCTGTTTAAGTAAACAGCTTTAGTGGAGGCAAGTGAACAATCGAAAGGCTCTATACAGTGGCTTAACGTTTATGATCATATTTCCTGAATTGTATGTTGAACAATGATATTATTTTGCATGTACATTCAATGGTATATGACTGCGTAATGTGTTACCAATGGAGTTAGTAGTAAAGAGGTACTCGATCAAAACGTCTTCCTTGATACCTGAAGTTTTACTGCAAGAAAAGAAAAAAATGCAGTAAACGATAAACTTCTTTCCTTTCATTATTTCGTGGGGGTGTATCACTTTCGAAAGCATTTGCAATTATGTCCAAAATTTCTTGGTAGTCGTTAAGTGCTTTCATTTTGTACTATTGCTTCAGTACGGTCTGGGTAACCGGTGCAACACGAATTACGCTGCTTCAAAATATACGTCGTGGTCCGCTTAAACATCTCAGAGCAAGTATCTCTGGAACAACAATAGATACTGAAAAACAGCTTTCAAGTGTGTGAATGTAAGGCAGAGGCTCATGAAAGTAAATACTATGACACATTCTAAAACGAAAGCAAATATTATTTCAAACACTAACTCATGGTTTTTTTTAAATGCACGCCTTATAATACTTCTTATGCAGTCAATAACATGAAAAATCACAAAAACGAAGGTGTTAGTTGCACCGAAATACGTCCATTACTTTCCGAGAAATTGCAAAGCGAAGATGACGCTTTAAATACACGAAACGCGCCGCTATTGCACATCTCGGGATGCAAGCGTGAATCCCACGTTGGTCGTAATCGCAACGAGATTGACGAACTGCGATGCAGCAAGCACTGTACTTGTTGCTATTTACACACTGTTATTAGGTGGAGTGGAAACAATGCAGATGTCTAGTCACGCACAATGAAAAATAAGGAAAGGGTTTACTTGTTCGTGCTTTATTCATCTTTACTGCTGTACCAGAACGGACATAAAAACCATATATCATCGGCCAGGGTAGGCATAATTTTTGACTGACCAAGAATATAGTAGTGAGGCAAATGATAGTTGTACGTAGTTGTGTGACTGGAAACCTGTACTGTTTCCAGGCCACTTAAAATAGAGTTGCAGAGGTTGGGCGGATGCCCTTTGTGCCGTCACCCCGAACCCCCCCCCCCCCCCCCCCCCCCCCCCCCCCCCCAGGACGGAATTAGTGTACCTCAGCTGTCTGCGGCTAGTGTAAGCCATGGAATAGTGCGAACGTTTGAAAATGTCTGCGAGTCGTGTAACTGAGGCGGAACGTGGGGACCAGCCCGGTATTCACCTAGCGGGATGTGGAAAACCACCTAAAAACCACATCCAGGCTGGCTCGCATACCGGCCCTCGTCGTTAATCCGCCGGGCAGATTCGATCTGGGACCGGCGCGGCTACCCGAGTCCAGGAAGTAGCGCATTAGCACTCTCAGCTACCCTGGCGGGTTGCCACTTAATAGCAGCGGAAAGAGCAATAAGTCCAGCGATTGTTGTATCGTAGCACGTAAATCGCATTGTAGTTATGAGTAACGTGGGATTCACACTTCCACCTCGGAAATTGCAGTAGCGGCGCGTTTCGTCTACACTCCTGGAAATTGAAATAAGAACACCGTCAATTCATTGTCCCAGGAAGGGGAAACTTTATTGACACATTCCTGGGGTCAGATACATCACATGATCACACTGACAGAACCACAGGCACATAGACACAGGCAACAGAGCATGCACAATGTTAGCACTAGTACAGTGTATATCCACCTTTCGCAGCAATGCAGGCTGCTATTCTCCCATGGAGACGATCGTAGAGATGCTGGATGTAGTCCTGTGGAACGGCTTGCAATGCCATTTCCACCTGGCGCCTCAGTTGGACCAGCGTTCGTGCTGGACGTGCGGACCGCGTGAGACGACGCTTCATCCAGTCCCAAACATGCTCAATGGGGGACAGATCCGGAGATCTTGCTGGCCAGGGTAGTTGACTTACACCTTCTAGAGCACGTTGGGTGGCACGGGATACATGCGGACGTGCATTGTCCTGTTGGAACAGCAAGTTCCCTTGCCGGTCTAGGAATGGTAGAACGATGGGTTCGATGACGGTTTGGATGTACCGTGCACTATTCAGTGTCCCCTCGACGATCACCAGTGGTGTACGGCCAGTGTAGGAGATCGCTCCCCACACCATGATGCCGGGTGTTGGCCCTGTGTGCCTCGGTCAATGCAGTCCTCATTGTGGCGCTCACCTGCACGGCGCCAAACACGCATACGACCATCATTGGCACCAAGGCAGAAGCGACTCTCATCGCTGAAGACGACACGTCTCCATTCGTCCCTCCATTCACGCCTGTCGCGACACCACTGGAGGCGGGCTGCACGATGTTGGGGCGTGAGCGGAAGACGGCCTAACGGTGTGCGGGACCGTAGCCCAGCTTCATGGAGACGGTTGCGAATGGTCCTCGCCGATACCCCAGGAGCAACAGTGTCCCTAATTTGCTGGGAAGCGGCGGTGCGGTCCCCTACGGCACTGCGTAGGATCCTACGGTCTTGGCGTGCATCCGTGCGTCGCTGCGGTCCGGTCCCAGGTCGACGGGCACGTGCATCTTCCGCCGACCACTGGCGACAACATCGATGTACTGTGGAGACCTCACGCCCCACGTGTTGAGCAATTCGGCGGTACGTCCACCCGGCCTCCCGCATGCCCACTATACGCCCTCGCTCAAAGTCCGTCAACTGCACATACGGTTCACGTCCACGCTGTCGCGGCATGCTACCAGTGTTAAAGACTGCGATGGAGCTCCGTATGCCACGGCAAACTGGCTGACACTGACGGCGGCGGTGCACAAATGCTGCGCAGCTAGCGCCATTCGACGGCCAACACCGCGGTTCCTGGTGTGTCCGCTGTGCCGTGCGTGTGATCATTGCTTGTACAGCCCTCTCGCAGTGTCCGGAGCAAGTATGGTGGGTCTGACACACCGGTGTCAACGTGTTCTTTTTTCCATTTCCAGGAGTGTATTTCAAGTGTCAAAATCGCTTCGGAATCTTTCGGGCTGTATGAATGTTGCCCACAAAGTCATGCACTACTTTTTATTTCTCCAACAATTGTTTATCGAACGTAATGAGAATTACACACACGGAAGAATGGTGTTTTACGTACACAGCTTATTTTTTCGCGTAATTTCCATCCCGTTCTATGGCCTACCTCCAGCGCCAAACAAGGGCGTGTCTGCCCTGTCGGTACGAATCCTTGTTCTAGAGGCGGAGCCAGTGCTTCACTGTGTGAATTTCCTTTGCTGATTTTTTGACAGGTACAGTGCCAATTGCCGACTCGTAATGAGTCTGTCCTCGCGAATAGCAACATCAGCTCGCTTTAACACCAGCTCGCTGCATGTCAGGTGTGACAGCCGTGGATGGTCTCCCCTACAGCTGAAAAGGGTGGAGCTCAGCCAAACCGCTTTCTGATGACCTCACCCTCCGTGCCCAGCGACTAACAATACTTTTGTCGACCCTTTAACATCAAATTGTATCACTTAATGAGGAGATTATATCAGCTTCTTAAATAGCTGATTTCAGTCAGTAGCTGTATTAAATACTAAAAATGAAATTTTTGTCATATCCAGAACCTGTGAAATATTCAAAAAGATTTCGGGCTCGCAGCCGGTCGTCGTTAGCTTCCCTCCACGATGTTTCGACAGGACAACTGCCAGCCATCTTCAGGTGAGCCATCCAAGACTGACGAAGACGCCCTCCGTTCCGCAATATATAGCGCGCAGCGAGTATACCGCGCATGTGTCAAAAGCATAGGGAGAGACGAACCACCACGCCCGCCAGCAGCGCCCTCGCTGGTGGAACTGCAGAACTCAGCTGACTTCGGCGTTGTCAATTGCCGCGGCCATCGGAGTACGCTGACGTCTTCGTCTGGAGCAGGTATTAGAGATGACGGGGTTCCACGCATTATCTAGCTGGTAGCCATTGTCACGGTTCATAAGATTGTCTGTCATGCGAATTTCCACTGATTCTTTTATGACGGAGTCCCAAAAGGTTGTTGCTGTCGCCAAAATTGTTGTCTTGTCATACTCCATTGAGTGTCCAATGGAAATTCAATGGTCAGCAATTGCAGACTCGCTAGGTTGCTAAAGGAGAGTACAGCGTTGATGTTCAGTGCAACGTTCTTCTACTGTTCGCAATGTTTGTCCTATATATGACATGCCACACCGTCAAGGTATTCTATAAATTCCCGCCTTGCGCAATACCAGATCGTCTTTCACTGATCCCAGCAGGTCGGTAATCTTCGATGGTCGATGGAAAATCACTTTCACTTCGAATCCGTGGAGGATTCTCGCAATTTTGAAGGAAATGTTGCCAACAAAGGGAAGAAAAGCTAAATATTTAGTAGGCGTGCTCTCTTCTTTCTCCACTCCCTGTTTCTTTGGCTTAATTGCGAGTGCCTTGAATAATTTGCCGGGTAGAATATCCAATCTCCTTGAAAACCCTCTTCAGATGGGCAAGCTCTTCAGGCAAACTATCTGCATCCGACATTACATGAGCTCTGTGTACAAGTGTTTTAAGTACACTCATTGTTTGCTATGGGTGATGGCAGCTGGACGAATTTAAATACAAATCAGTATGTGTGGGCTTTCGAATGCCCCAGAGAGCCATCAATCTTCCGTCTAACTAGTACATCCAAGGAAGGCAGGCAACCATTTTTCTCTAATTTCATGGTAAACGGACTGTTCTCATGAATGGAGTTGAGGCGATCTAAAACCTCCATTAATTTGTCTTCTCCATAAGGCCACACTACGAAAGTGTTATCCGCGTACCTCCAAAAAACCGTTGGTTTGAGGGCTGCTAATTCAAGTGCTGCAAGCCCGAAATCTTTTTGAATATTTAGAAATGTTTCAAATGGCTCTGAGCACTATGGGATTAACATCTCTGGTCATCAGTCCCCTAGAACTTAGAACTACTTAAACCTAACTAACATAAGGACATCACACACATCCATGCCCGAGGCAGGATTCGTACCTGCGACCGTAGCTAAATATTTAGTTCGCCGGGAAAATTTTAAAATTCCTGTGAGATAGTCCAATATCCAAATGACACTGGATGATTTTATATCACTAAAGGACTGTAATCACGCACACACACACACTAACAAATTTTGTATACACACATTCCCCTGATTTTCACTGTCCACTCACATTAGTGTGACCACCTGTCAAAAGCTTTAACAACCACATTTTGCAGCACAGACCGCTGCGAGGGAGAGTGTCAGTGAGGTTCTGGAAGGAACCAACAGGAATGTGGAGCCGTGTCGACTCCAGAGCTGTGGCGAGCTGAACTAGGTTTCTCAGTTGAGAATCCAGGGCGTGAACAGCTCGAACGAGGTGGTCCAGCTGATTCTCGACGGCGTTTAAATCCGTAGAGTTTGACGGCCAGGAGACTACAGTGAACTCGGCGAACCACGCACGTACACAGCGAGCTGAGCGACACGTTGCATTGTCCTGCTGGTAGGTGCCACCGTGCAGAGGGCACGTAGGGGTGGGCGAGGTCCCCGAGGATAGATGCACGCTTGTGTCGATTCAGTGTGCTCAAATGGTTCAAAATGGTTCAAATGGCTCTGAGCACTATGGGACTTAACATCTGAGGTCATCAGTCCCCTAGAACTTATACCTATCTAACCTAAGCACATCACACACATCCGTGCCCGAGGCAGGATTGGAACCTGCGAACGTAGCAGTCGCGCGGTTCCGGACTGAAGAGCCTAGAACCGCTCGGCCACAGCGGCCGGCGATCCAGTGTGCCTTCCAGAATGGCGAGGGCACCGAAAGAATGCCACGAAAACATTCCCCAGACCATAACGTTCCCTCCTCCGGCGCGGACCCTTCCAACAGCTGTCGCAGGGCCGTACAGGCGAACGGCCATCTGTCCGAGGGAGAATAAAACTTATCGCCACGCAGTAGGCATCTAGTTGCGGCACAGGCGTGCAAATTCCAGTCTTCGTCAGCGATGAACACTAGTCAGCATAAGTGCGTGAAAAAGACGCCTTCTGAGGAGGTCCAAGTGCAGCAACATTCGCGAACGGTTGTTGAGGTGACTGTTGGTTGCCCCTTGGTTCATCTGGGCTGTCAGTTTCTCAACAGTTGCTCGTCTGTTCACCCGTACACATCTCCAAAGCTGTAGTTCACCCCTATCACCTTATGGCACATGCTCCAACACAGTTGCCTCTCTGCTGGTTTTGGATAGCATCTTTTGCCATGCTCAGTATACTTTAATCGTTTAATATTACCACAGGAGTCAAGCAGGGGTGTGTTATTGCACCTAGCCTTTTCTCGATATTTGTGGGAACCATACTTCACCTTTTTAGGGAAAACCTACCATTGGGTGGTGAAATGACTAAAAGTAAGCTACTCAACCTTAGCAGACTCCGAGCTAAAAGCAGAACAACCGCAACAGCTGTCATTGAACTTCAGTACGATAGGATCTACACACTACCCTAAATGCATAGCCATTGGCCTAGAGCTTAACACAGACAAAAAGAAAGTCCTGTATCAGCCAGGCCCAAATTCCGCTGCAGCAGCTCCAGTTATCACAGCTGATGGAACACCTCTAGACATAGTAGCGTATTTTCCATACGTGTGAAGCCATCTTTCTGCAAATCCAGACATAGATGAGCGTCGCTTAAAGTGCTTAGAAAAATACCATCTACTCTGCCTAAGAAGAAAATTGAGAGTAAAGTGGCAGGATCGGTGAACAGACAACAGCATTTTTGAAGAAACCAACTCCACCAGCATTGAGGCAGACATTATCAAACACCAACTTCGCCGGGTTGGTCATATCGTCCACTTGCCAAACTCCCGTCTTCCTAAGCAAATAATGTTACCCCAGCTGAAGAATGGTCAGCGCAATCAGGGAGCGATATGAATATGTCCTCAGGTCAAATATGACAAAATGTCACACACAAATGATTGGAGTACTGCAACCCTAAATAGATCCAAATGGCAACAAATTGTTCACCAAGCAACACTTTCGAAAAGCAGAGACAATTGCGGGACAATAGGAAGAGAAATCGTAGACGAGAACAGCAACAAACCCGTTACACCATTCAGTCACCACCAAATGGGTATGCCATTACTGCGGGAGAATCTGTGGCTCCAGAATAGGACCATTTAGCCACCAAAGAATCCGCAGATAACGCTACCATAAGACATTTCATACTCATCAAAGAGTAAATGCCTATTATGATCATGATACTTTAACCATGGGAGCACGCGAGCAGTTTACAAACCTAGACGTTTCTGAAATGGTTCCACCGTTGGTTCGAAAGTCAATGATCATGCCCTTTTGGACGTCACGTAAATCGCATGACGACAACGATTCCACTGTTTTCCGCGTTCCCACGACGCGTATTATGTACCCTCCACAGCTAGCGCTACCACATGTCGTCTGTGATGTTGTTTCCTTATGGCAGACAAGGTTTATAAACTTCTTTCTGAAGGTATTTATTTGTCTCGACTGTAGCTTTGTACGGAAGTGAAATGTTGACACTGAAATGATCAGAGTGCTAACATAAACTTTGAACATGTAAATAATGAAGTTTTGGTTGGTTGTTCCGATACGGAATGAGGAAGAAGTAAATCGAATTTGGAAAAAATAGCAAATTTATGGCAGAACCTGACTGACAGAAAGCATCTGTTGATAGAACAGGGAATAATTAGTTTGGTAATGGAGGGATCATGAGGGGGGTGGGGGGCGGGGGAGACAAATATTATGAAGGGAAACCAAGCTGTGAAACAGTAGACAGGTTCAAATTGATGCTGGTTGCAGTAACTATACTAAACAACAACCACAACAGCCACATGAGAAACAAGTATCTGCGGATAACGAATTTTATACTACTTCAAAAACCTGTTGTATCATACGAAAACAGTGTTATCGAGGTACCAGCACCAGAGTAAAACAAATGTTTTCAGAACTCGTCGAACTCACGCAAAAGTGAATGAATTATAATACACGTTATTTCGACAAGCAACAATTCGATTTTCAATAAATGAAAAGCGCCAGTTTGCTTTTGTTCTACAGTATTACTTTTATTGTTAACCGGTTTTCGGCTTACTAGGCCATCTTCAAAAAAATGGTTCAAATGGCTCTCACCATTATGGGACTTAACTTCTGAGGTCATCAGTCCTCTAGAACTTAGAACTACTTAAACCTAACTAACCTAAGGACATCACACACATCCATGCCCGAGGCAGGATTCGAACCTGCGACCGAAGCGGTAGCGCGGTTCCAAACTGTAGCGCCTAGAACCGCTCGGCCACCCCGACCGGCTAGGCCATCTTCAGACATTTACTGAGTATTATCACCAAAGAAGTTAAATCTTAGCAAACAACATTGGAAGAGAAATAACACATCTAGACTGAAGTGCAAACATACAGTAAGTAACATCTTTGCAATGAAAAAGTAAAAAAAAGTAAAAAATGAACAGTACACAAATAACAATGGAGTAGACAGGAAAACCTTTAGCACAAAATAGGAATAGCATGCCTACATAACAGTTTCTATCAATAACCACAACTAATAAAATAAAATAAAATTAGTACTAGACAAAGGCGCTTCAGTCCGGAACCGCGCGACCGCTACGGTCGCAGGTTCGAATCCTGCCTCGGGCATGGATGTGTGTGATGTCCTTAGGTTAGTTAGGGTTAAGTAGTTCTAAGTTCTACGGGACTGATGACCTCAGATGTTAAGTCGCATAGTGCTCAGAGCCATTTGAACCATTTTTGAAGTACTAGACAAGGCGGCATCAGGAGGTATGAAACATGGAGAGCGATACACAACCAATTAAAGAGACAGTTATCAATGTAACTACAGAATACATAAGGAACTTAAGCAATATCAATAAGATAAACAGAAATAAATAAATGTAGGAGAATGGAGGTGTTTGAGGAACCTACAGTTTTAGAGTGTGATGGTACTGCATTTTAACATTAACATTATAATCAAAGCAGTGGTTGTGTAACAGTTTTCATTAAATAAGTGAGCAAAGTAAAATATGTGTTAAACATGGACAGTAATACAAGTACCAGTTAAAAGAAAGCCTTAACTATTGAAACTACAGTCTATGTGGAATGAAAAGACAACTTCAACAAGACAAAACAACTTAATGAATGCAGGAAAATGGGAATATGTAGGAAGAGAGAGTGTGGGAAGTAATGAACAATAAAGATGATTATCTGAAGTATAGGAGAGGGGAAGTGTTGAGCTGTGTCTGGTCATTTAGGATAAGATCTGGACTGTGAGCAAGATGTTTGTTAATTTCCAGGGCTTCCAGCAGGTTACGTTTATGGCCTTTGTTTTCTAAGTGAAGTACTTCTACATCTACATCTACATGATTACTCTGCAATTCACTTTTAAGTGCTTGGCAGAGGGTTCATTGAACCACAATCATACTATCTCTCTACCATTCCACTCCCGAACAGCGCGCGGGAAAAACGAACACCTAAACCTTTCTGTTCGAGCTCTGATTTCTCTTATTTTATTTTGATGATCATTCCTACCTATGTCGGTTGGGTTCAACAAAATATTTTCGCATTCGGAAGAGAAAGTCGGTGACTGAAATTGCGTAAATAGATCTCGCCGCGACGAAAAACGTCTTTGCTTTAATGACTTCCATCCCAACTCGCGTATCATATCTGCCACTCTCTCTTCCCTATTACGTGATAATATAAAACGAGCTGCCCGTTTTTGCACCCTTTCGATGTCCTCCGTCAATCCCACCTGGTAAGGATCCCACACCGCGCAGCAATATTCTAACAGAGGACGAACGAGTGTAGTGTAAGCTGTCTCTAGTGGACTTGTTGCATCTTCTAAGTGTCCTGCAAATGAAACGCAACCTTTGGCTCGCCTTCCCCACAATATTATCTATGTGGTCTTTCCAACTGAAGTTGTTCGTAATTTCTACACCCAGGTACTTAGTTGAACTGACAGCCTTGAGAATTGTACTATTTATCGAGTAATCGAATTCCAACGGATTTCTTTTGGAACTCATGTGGATCACCTCACACTATTCGTTATTTAGCGTCAACTGCCACCTGCTACACCATACAGCAATCTTTTCTAAATCGCTTTGCAAGTGATACTGGTCTTCGGATGACCTTACTAGACGGTAAATTACAGCAACATCTGCGAACAACCTAAGAGAACTGCTCAGATTGTCACCCAGGTCATTTACATAGATCAGGAACAGCAGAGGCCCCAGGACGCTTCCCTGGGGAACACCTGATATCACTTCAGTTTTACTCGATGATCTGCCGTCTATTACTACGAACTGCGACCTTCCTGACAGGAAACCACGAATCCAGTCGCACAACTGAGAAGGTACCCCATAGGCCCGCAGCTTGATTAGAACTCGCTTGTGAGGAACGGTGTCAAAAGCTTTCAGGAAATCTAGAAATACGGAATCAACTTGAGATCCCCTGTCGATAGCGGCCATTACTTCGTGCGATTAAAGGACATGGGCCTCTGACTGGTAGTTGTGACCCCCACTCAGTACATGCTTAGCAAATGCAGAGTCTGAATTCTGCAACCTCTATTTTCCTTGTCTTTCTATGAATTTAAAAGTCGGCGATTTCGAAAATTATGACTCACCAGCTTCTGAAATGAGTGATTTATGAATTTGAAAAACATAGCATGTTTCGGGAAGACGTGATTTCATTATCAGCTTCTGAAAACAAATGAAATAACTCTCACATTTTGGACAGCTGGTGCGTCATGATCTCAGCACCGACATCGTCATACACTTACGCGACGACTTCACAGAAAAAAACCCGAAACGCGGAACTTAGCATTAGACACACGTCAACAGCTGCACGGCTATTAAATGATGGCAATACTTGTTGAGTGCCGCTACAGCGCTGAAACTTCCATCCCCGTCTACATCCAGCACGTGCCGCCTCGGCTAGATAACAAAGTCGGGCTGTTGGCCGCCTGCCGGACTTTTAACGAGCTCGCACGAAGCGAAGTACGCCAGCCGGATTGCTCGACCGGGTGTTAAGTCGCGCGTTAACATTCACTGCAGCGGCGCGCTACTTGGCCTGAACTTTTCCAGCCAGTCCCGGGCGTCCGTTAAAGAGACATCCAGGTACCGACTGCAACTTTATTTCACTTCGTTTTATTTTCTTCCTGCTCCTCGCCTCTTACTCGTCAACTTGTCCTCCCATTCACCTGTACCCCAGCCTGCTCGGCACCTGTCCTACCCGTGGGCGATTACTCACGCCTTCGTTCTGCTCGCTACGACCCGCGCACGTCACCTTCTCAAGGCACAGACGCCTCCTCCACCTCCTCTCGGACGAAGAAGCAGAGAGAAAAGAAAATCAACGCGGTAGAGGTACTAAATGCGGCAAAAGACGACGCACCCTACAGGCGAACTTGAGATCCGAAACGCCCTAAACCAGGTCGCTAGGAGCGTACTTTGCTTTTGTCGGAGATGCTTACATCCTTCATCGTACAAGCAAGGGGTTAGAATGTTTCTAAGAACAGTTTATACGACAGCATTAGAAAAAATTACGAATTTTTATAGATCCGTTGGTAATGTACACTACTGACCATTAAAATTGCTTCACCACGAAGATGACGTGCTACAGGCGCGAAATTTAACCGACAGGAAAAAGATGATTAGCTTTTCAGAGCATTCAGACAACGTGCTGACATGAGGAAAGTTTCCAACTGATGTCTCATACACAAACAGCAGTTGACCGGCGTTGCCTGGTGAAACGTTGTTGTGATGCCTCGTGTAAGGAGGAGAAATGCGTACCATCACGTTTCCGACTTTGATAAAGGTCGGATTGTAGCCTATCGCGATTGAGGTTTATTGTATCGCGACATTGCTGCTCGCGTTGGTAGAGATCCAATGACTGTTAGCACAATATGGAATCGGTGGGTGCAGGAGAGTAATACGGAACGCCGTGCTGGATCCCAACGGCCTCATATCACTAGCAGTCGAGATGACAGACATCTTATCCGCATGGCTGTAACGGATCGCGCAGCCACGTCTCGATCCCTGAGTCAACAGATGGGGACGTTAGCAAGACAACAACCATCTGCACGAACAGTTCGACGATGTTTGCAGCAGCGCGGACTATCGATTCGGACGCTGCATCACAGACAGGAGCGACTGCGATGGTGTACTCGACGACTAACCTGGATGCACGAATGGCAAAACGTCATTTTTTCGGATGAATGCAGGTTCTGTTGCCGGCCGCGGTGGTGTAGCGGTTCTAGGCGCTCAGTCCGGAACCGCGCGACTGCTACGGTCGCTGGTTCGAATCCTGCCTCGTGCATGGTTGTGTATGATGTACTTAGGTTAGTTATGTTTAAGTAGTTCTAAGTCTAGGGGACTGATGACCTCAGAAGTTAAGTCCCATAGCGCTCAGAGCCATTTGAACCATGGAATCGATCTGAGATCCCTTGTCGACAGCACTCACTACTTCATGGGAATAAAGAGCTAGATATGTTGCACAAGAACGATATTTTCGGAATCCATGTTGGTTTTAAATCAATACGTCATTTTCTTCAAGGTGATTCATAATGTTCGAGTACAGTATATGTTCCAAAATCCTACTGTAAATTGAGGTCAGTGATACGGGTCTGTAATTCAACAGGATACTCCTATTTCCTTTCTTGAATATTGGTGTGACCTGTGCTACTTTCCAGTCTTTAGGAACAGACCTTTCGTCAAGTGAGCGGTTGTATATGATTGCTTAGAAAGGCGCTATTGTGTCTGCATACTCTGAAAGGAACCTGATTGGTATACCATCTGGACCGGAAGACTTGCCTTTCTTAAGTGATTTGAGTTGTTTCGAAACACCTAAGATATCTACTTTTATGTCAATCATGCTAACAGCTGTTCTGGTTTCGAATTCTGGAATATTTACTTGGTCTTCTTTCGTGAAGGAAGTACGGAAAACTGTATTTAGTAACTCCGCTTTAGTGGCACCATCATCGGTAAAATTTCCATCGCTATCGCGCAGTGGCGGTAGTGACTGTTTTTTGCCACTGGTGTACTTTACATTTGTGATATGAAGCAGCAGCTCTACTTTTGGCGCACCATTACAGAATGCCGTTTTTTAATGAATATGTTACCCCACACACAGTCTTCATTCCCCGATGGATGTCTACTGGTGTTTGTTTTTCAGCAGCCATGAAAGTAGTAAAAGCTCGTTGGCGCGGTTTGAACGCATTTGGTAATAACGACACCATATGTCACGTTTCCACAGATGCAGCACGCACGTCAGAAAGACACAAATGTCGCATATCTATGGGTATCTCTTCCAATAACCTCGACTGGTGAACTCCCAAGAACTCCCTGTACGTTAGTCACCTGTGCCAAGCAGGGAAACATGTAAGGCCCAAGTAAGTAGTCGCCTACGATACCGGCCCCATATGTTTATTGGAATATGTCTCTGATGACGTCACACAATTGCAATATGTGGGTTTTCATCTGACGATTCAAGTGAATTGTGACTTTTATTTGCTCCACCCGTGTACTAGCTATGCGTCCTCAGCGCTGACGCAATATGGGTTTCCAATACATTGTTGCTTCACGAAATATACTTGTTTTTGTCTCCTCTATCATCCCTGTTAGTTTTGGCACTGTATTTCTTAATACCTACGTCTACATTTACACTCCGCAAACCACCCAACGGTGTGTGGCGGAGAGCACTTTACGTGCCACTGTCATTACCTCCTTTTCCGGTTCCAGTCGCGTATGGTTCGCGGGAAGAACGACTGCCGGAAAGCCTCCGTGCGCGCTCGAATCTCTCCAATTTTACATTCGTGATCTTCTCGGGAGGTGTAACTATGGGGAAGCAATAAATTCGATACCTCATCCAGAAACGCACCCTCTCGAAACCTCGACAGCAAGCTACACCGCGATGCAGAGCGCCTCTCTTGCAGTCTGCCACTTGAGTTTGCTAAACATCTCCGTAACGCTATCACGCTTACCATATAACCCTGTGACGAAACGCGCCGCTCTTCTTTGGATCTTCTCTATCTCCTCCGTCAACCCGACCTGGTACGGATCCCACACTGATGAGCAATACTCAAGTATAGGTCGAACGAGTGTTTTGTAAGCCACCTCATTTGTTGATGGACTATATTTTCTAAGGACTCTCCCATTGAATCTCAACCTGGCCCCGCCTTACCAACAATTAATTTTATATGATCATTCCACTTCAAAACGTTCCGCACACATACTCCCAGATATTTTACAAAAGTAACTGCTACCATTTTTTGTTCCGCTATCATAATCATACAATAAAGGATCCTTCTTTCTATGTATTCGCAATACATTACATTTGTCTATGTTAAGGGTCAGTTGCCATTCCCTGCAGGAAGTGCCTTTCTGCTGCAGATCTTCCTGGATTTCGCTACAATTTTCTAATGCTGCAACTTCTCTGTATACTACAGCATCATCCGCGAAAATCCGCATGGAACTTTCGACACTATCTACTAGATCATTTATATATGTTGTGAAAAGCAATGGTCCCATAACACTCCCCTGTGGCTTGCCGGAGGTTGCTTTAACGTCTGTAGACGTCTCTTCATTGAGACCAACATACTGTGTTCTGTTTGCTAAAAACTCTTCAATCCAGCCACACAGCTGGTCTGATATTCCGTAGGCTCTTATTTTGTCTATCAGGTGACAGTACGGAACTGTATCGAACGCCTTCCGGAAGTCAAGGAAAATGGCATCTACCTGGGAGCCTATATCTAATATTTTCTGGGTCTTATGAACAAATAAAGCGAGATGGGTCTCACACGATCGCTGTTTCCGGAATCCATGTTGATTCCTACAGATTAGATTATGGGTTTCCAGAATACCCTGTAGACTTGCCAGGTGAAGCAAATGCATAAATAAATGAGTCGAGAACAAGTTAAGAAAAATAATTAATAATTACAACCCATATTTCTCAGCCCATTTCTTTCCTTCTGTTTGACAGCGGTGTGTGAATCACAATAGACAGATATGTGTTGTATGCTGATGACAGCAAAAATACGTTACACGTAACTGACTTTTCAGCAGTAGAACAGTGTTACATTTATTTTGTCTGCGGAGACCTTTCCTTCATGGCAGGCACGAGAGGTCTCGCTTTATGGGACAGGTCTCCGGAACTGACGTGACAAGTAGTTTAGCACCGCTGTCGCCCGGCATCCGCGAGAAGAAGACGAACTGCGGCCGCATATGTCACGAGCTGGCGACCCTGCCGGGAGCTGCGAAAATTGACTTTCCGCAGTAGGCGACTGGAACTCGCTCTGCTGCAGGCGGAAAAAACCGCAAAGTTCTGCAGTGAAGGCGGCGGAAGTTGTCGGCGCGACCGGAAGCGAGGAATTCTGTTAGGGAGCTTTCACTCCCCCAGACTTCGAGACACAGGGCGGAGAATAGTGCCCCAAAAGTGCACTCTAGTGCCCGTTTGCTCTTTTCCCGATAATGCATTGGTATGACTTAGCAGTACATCTCTCTCCCAGACATCTGCTAACAAATAAGCCGCAATAGTTGGTGAGTTGATTGAAATGCACGAGTGCCAAATGTGATCAGGTTAAATAAATGAATTAATAAGAAAAATAACTGACTAGAGCCATAAGTTGATACAAAGGCAGGTGAATAACAAGCAGGCTTCAAGGCTTCAGGAAAGGAACATAATGTATTGAAGAGATTTGGAACTATCAAAACCTCCTGATAGAGAGACAAACACTACTGCAGTTATCTTCATGGACTTTAAGGAAGCCTACGACTCTATGGACAAGCAGAATTTCTTTGACACACTAGAAGAACATGCAATAGACAGAAAAAACTGCGGCACTCAAACAACACAGAGTCATGGGCACGATATCCAAAACAAAATTTATGAGAGAAATCTCAGAACCATTCACGATACATACGAGGGTCACAGAGATGGGCTCTTAATACTCTTATTGAAAGCGTTAAGAGAAAAAATTGTCATTATACAGTAAGAAAAAGTAAAAGGGATTCAGACAAAAAGATCAAGTGCAAACAAAATAGTCATAAAACGCCTGGCATTTCAGACGACCTGGCAATACTCGGCAACAATAGACGAGAAACGTAAGAAGCACTCAAATACTCACATGAAATCTGCACCAGAACAAGTCTACAGATATCATACAAGAAAGTGCAATACTTGGAAAGAAAGAACAAAACCACTCAAGATCTGCACACACAACACAGGAAGATCAAAAAAGTGGAAATATGTGTGGGAATGTAAACAAATAGGAGGATCAAATAAGGCATTCAACATAGAAAGAACAGAAATCTTAAACTGACATGGACACACTACAATAAAAGGAACATAAGAAGGCAGGCCAAACTGCGGTCCTAAAACGCAGCTGTACTTCCAGAACCACTCTGTGTATCAGAGACAATCGCAATCGGACCACCAGGTATCATAGAGACACAAAAAATAGACCGTAAAATTCGCAAAAAATATTTTTGAAGCAATACACAGAGATGATATACTGACGAAGAGAGCAACCAAAGAATTATACGAACACAAAGACAGACTCACTTTCACAGCCATGATCAGAAAACGACAACTAACATTCTAAGGATACATACGTAGAATCAACAACAACAACAACATACTCACAATCCAAACCAATTGGCTTCAAGAAATAGGAAAAGACCTGTAACAAACAGGAATCAATAGGGAAACGATAAATGACAGAGGTAAATTCAGAAACAAAATTATGAATACATAACGTGAAGTAAAAGAATGGAAGAAAACGGTGAAAAGATGAAGAGAACAAAGGGAACAAGGAACGCAGTTAAAGAATGAAGAGACATTTTGATGAGAAAACGAAGAAATCAAGGAAAAAACTTCCACTACATATAAAAGGAAAGAATAGGGATCCCAACAATTACAGAGGAATCTCCCTCTTTCCAGTGACATGCAAGATCTTATCCACCACAATTTTATAGAGAGATGAAGGAATACTCGTCCCACAACTAGAAGAATATCAAGCAGAACTTTAGTACGGAAGTATTTGATAACTTTTGCAGATTTTAAAAAGGTGTATGACTTAAACTGATAGAAATTCACGAATCAATATTATAACGGAATTCTGACTCGATAATAAAATAGCTCACACAATTAAAGTGACTTTAACAAACCCAACAGAAATTTATGGGGGAACGGCCAAACGTTTTGATATAAAATCAGGAACCAGACAGGGAAATGGTTTATCAACTCCGTTTTCCAACTGTTCACTGGGGAAGACGGTGAAGAAATAGAGGAAATGCATCAATATTAAGGTTATTCAACCAGGAAGACACCGAAATAAATTCGCCAAAGATTGTCTAGCTTTTGCAAATGACATTGCATTAATTATTGCCTCACTGAATAGCGACGAAACAGAAGTCAATGAACTACGGAAACAAGCAGACAAAATGACACTAAAAATATCATTTGAAAGAAAAACATACTTCATTACAATCAGTGATGCCACCGAATCTTAAATTCATAACAACACAGTATCTACCCGTAAAACAAACTGTTTTTAATACCTAGGACAACAGATAACAAGCAATACAGAAGAAAAGATAGTAATAGAAAATACAGTGCATAAAATGGAAAGCTCGTTGCATAAGACAAAAAACATATAACAAAACTATTTGTCCTGCAACACAAAACTAAGACATTAACAGAAAGTGGTAAGGGCTGAAACACTGACAAAAACATTTTTGGATGTTGAGAAACTGAAAAAGATGGGAAAAGAATTCTAAGGAAAATACCAAGTGTTGGAAGTAATACACTACTGGCCATTAAAAGTGCTGCACCAAGAATAAATGCGGATGATAAACTGGTATTCATTGGACAACTATATTATACTAGAACCCACATGTGATTAAATTTTGGCTGCGTAGATGCTGAGAAATCAGTACCCAGAACAACCACCTCTGGCCGTAATAACGGCCTTGATACGCCTGGGCACTGAGTCACACAGAGCTTGGATGGCGTGTACAGGTACAACTGCCCATGCAGCTTCAACACGATACCACAGTTCATCAAGAGTAGTGACTGGCGTATTGTGACGAGCCAATTGCTCGGCCACCATTGACCAGACGTTTTCAGTTGGTGAGAGAGCTGGAGAATGTGCTGGCCAGGACAGCAGTCGAACATTTTCTGTATCCAGAAAGTCCCGTACAGGACCTGCAACATGCGGTCGTGCATTTTCCTGCTGAAATGTAGGGTTTCACAGGGATCGAATGAAGGGTAGAGCCACAGGTCGTAACGCAACTGATATGTAACGGCCACTGTTCAAAGTGCCGTCAATGCGAACAAGAGGTGACAGAGACGTGTAACCAATGGCACCCCATACCATCACGCTGAGTGATACGCCAGTATGGCGATGACAAATACACGCTTCCAATGTGCGTTCACCGCCATGTCGCCAAACAAGAATGCGACTGTCATGATGCTGTAAATAGAACCTGGATTCATCTGAAAAAATGACGTTTTGCCATTCCTGCACCTAGGTTCGTCCTTGAGCACACCATCGCAGGCGCTCCTGTCTGTGACGCAGCGTCAAGGGTAACCACAGCCGTGGTCTCCGAGCTGATAGTCCGTGCTGCTGCAAACGTCGTCCGTGTAGATGCTTGTTGTCTTGCAAACGTCCCCATGTGTTGACTCAGGGATCGAGACGTGGCTGCACGATCCGTTATAGCTATGCGGATAAGACGCCTGTCATCTCGGCTGCTAGTGATACGAGGTCGTTGGGATCCAGCACGGCGTTCCGTATTACCCTCCTGAACCCACCGATTCCATATTCTGCCAACAGTCATTGGACCTCGACCAACGCGAGCAGCAATGTCGCGACGCGATAAACCGCAATCGCGATAGGCTACAATCCGACCTTTATCAAAGTCGGAAACGTGATGATACGCATTTCTCCTCCTTACACGAGGCATCACAACGTTTCACCAGGCAACGCCGGTCAACTGCTGTTTGTGTATGGGAAATCGGTTGGAAACTTTCCTCATGTCAGCACGTAGTAGGTGTCGCCACCGGCGCCAACCTTGTGTGAATGCTCTGAAAAGCTAATCATTTGCATATCACAGCATCTTTTTCCTGTCGGTTAGATGTCGCGTCTGTAGCACGTCACCTTCGCGGTGTAGCAATTTTAAGGGCCAGTAGTGTAGTAATACAAAATAAGATCGAATTGACAACTCTGTTTGAATAGGTATGGAAAAACTAAATGATGTAATGGGAAAAAGAAGACTTCAGTTTTATAGACACACAGGATAGCGATGGGCATATATACTGATGGCGGTAGTATCGTGAACAGAAGGTACAAAATGGCAGTGCATTGGCGGGGCTGCCATTTATGTTCAGATGGTTCGTGCGAAAATGTTTCTGACATGATTATGGCCACACGAAGGGAATCAACAGACTCTGAACGCGGAATGGTAGTTGTAGCTAGAAGCTTGGAACACTCCAGTTCGGAAGTCGTTTGGGAATCCACCATTCCGAAGTCCACAGTGACAAGAGTGTGATGATAATACCAAATTCCAGGCATGCCTGTCACAAACGGACATCACAGTGGTGGACGACCTTCACTTAGCGACCGAGAGCAGCGGCGTTTGCGGAGAGTTGTCAGTGCTAGCAGACAAGCAACACTGCGTGAAGTAACCGCAGAGATCAATGTGGAACTTACGAGGAATGTATCCGTTAGGACAGTGCGGCGAAATGAGGCGTTAATGGGCGATGGCAGCAGACGACCGACGCGAGTGCCTTTGCTAACATCACGACATCGCCTGCAACGCCTCTCCCACGCGCGTGACCCTACCGGTTGGACGCTGGACGACCGTAATACGGTGGCCTGGTAAGATGAGTCCCGATATCAGTTGGTTGGAGATGGCAGTAGGCTTCGAGTGTGGCGCAGACCCCACGAAGCCACAGACCTAAGTTGTCAATAAGGCACTGTGCAAGCTGGTGGTGACTCCATAATAGTGTGGACTGTGTTTACATGGAATGGACTGGGTCCTCTGGTCCAGGTGAACCCATCACTGACTGGAAATGGTTATCTTCGGGTATCTGGTGACCATTTGCAGCCGTTCATAGACTTTATGTTCCCAAACAACGGTGGAATTTTTATGGATGACAGTGCACCGCCTCACTGGCTGACAGTTGTTCGCCATTGGTTTGAAGACCATCCTGGACACTTCGAGCTAGTGTTATGGCCACCCAGATCAGCCTGTATGAATCCGATCGAACATTAACAGGACCTAATCAGTTCGTGGATAAAATGCTGCACCAGAAACAAATAACCAATTATGGATGGCTCAGTATTTTTGTAGGGGACTTCCTACTATTTGTTGAGTTCATGCCACATCGAGTTGCTGTACTAGCCGAACAATAGGAGGTCCGGCACGAATTTATGGTTCAGGTGGCTCTAAGCACTACGAGACTTAACATCTGAGGTCATCAGTCCCCTAGACTAAGAACTACTTAAACGTAACTAATCTAAGGACATCACACACATCCACACCCAAGGCAGGATTCAAACCTGCGACCGTAGCAGCAGCACCGTTCTGGACTGAAGTGCCTAGAACCGCTAGGCCACAGCGGCCAACGGCACGATATTAGGAGGTAGCCCATGACTTTTGTCACCTTGGTGTATTTCACCGAAATTGATGAAGATATGAAAAAACAGGAATTAGAATGGGCTTGACAGATAAGAGAATATTTTTCAGTGAAGTAACATGTATTATGTACGAGTATAATGACTTTTCTGGAGACTGGAAATCTACTCTGTAGGAATCAGCACGGGTTTCGAAAAAGACAATCGTGTGAAACCCAGCTCGCGCTATTCGTCCACGAGACTCAGAGGGCCATAGACACGGGTTCCCAGGTAGATGCCGTGTTTCTTGACTTCCGCAAGGCGTTTGATGCAGTTCCCCATAGTCGTTTCATGAACGAAGTAAAAGCATACGGACTATCGGACCAATTGTGTGATTGGATTGAAGAGTTCCAGATAACAGAACGCAGCATGTCATTCTCAATGGAGAGCAGTCTTCCGAAGTAAGAGAGATTTCCGGTGTGCCGCGGGGGAGTGTCGTAGGACTGTTGCTATTCACAATATACATAAATGACCTTGTCGATAACATCGGAAGTTCACCGAGGCTATTTGCGGAAGATGCTGTAGTATATCGAGAGGTTGTAACAATGGGAAATTGTACTGAAATGCAGGAGGATCTGCAGCGAATTGACGCATGGTGCAGGGAATGGCAACTGAATCTCAATGTAGACAAGTGTAATGTGCTGCTAATACATAGAAAGTAACATCCCTTATCATTTAGCTTCAATATAGCATGTCAGCAACTGGAAGCAGTTAATTCCATAAATTATCTGGGAGTACGCATTAGGAGTGATTTAAAATGGAATGACCATATAAAGCTGATCGTTGGTAAAGCAGATGCCAGGCACAGATTCATTGGAAGAATCCTAAGGAAATGCAGTCCGAAAACAAAGGAAGTAGGTTACAGTACGCTTGTTCGCCCACTGCTTGAATATTGTTCACCAGTGTGGGATCCGTAGCAGATAGGATTGATAGAAGAGATAGAGAAGATCCAACGGAGAGCAGCGCGTTTCGTTACAGGATCATTTAATGATCGCGAAAGCGTTACAGACATGATAGATAAACTCCAGTGGAAGACTCTGCAAGAGAGACACTCAGTAGCTCGGTACGGGCTTTTGTTGAACTTTCGAGAACATACCTTCACCTAGGAGTATATTGCTCCCTCCTACGTGTATCTTGCGAAGAGACCATGAGGATAAAAAAAATTTCTGGAAGCAAGCTGGTTTTATTCAGGATTCCAATACAACACTTTCCACGAACAATACGAGACTGGAATAGAAGGGAGAACCGATAGAGGTACTCAAGGTACCCTCCGCCACACACTGTCGGGTGGCTTGCGGAGTATGGATGTGGATGTAGAATGAGAGGATTTCAGGAAAGAACGAAGTCCGCAAAAGGAAAGAGGTGCACCCAAGAACGAAAGGAACGAAAAAACCAAAGTTGATTTCTTGTACCCTCCAAAGGGGCCATACGAGTAAATAATAATAATAATAATAATAATAATAATAAGTTTAACAACTGTAGCCAGCCGGCCGGGGTGGCCAAGCGGTTAAAGGCGCTACAGTCTGGAACCGCGCGACCGCTAAGGTCGCAGGTTCGAATCCTGCCTCGGGCATGGATGTGTGTGATGTCCTTAGGTTAGTTAGGTTTAAGTAGTTCTAAGTTCTAGGGGACTGATGACCTTAGAAGTTAAGTCCCATAGTGCTCAGAGCCATTTGAACCATTTTTTTGTAGCCATGAGGCATGCTCCCAGTCCAAACAGGCTTACAAGAATTCAGAATTTCGAAAATAACATGCTTCGTTACCGTGTAATCCCTGAGCAAAAGGAGATGAAGACTGACTGATGGCAGTCCAACGAACGAACGTGTGACGAGTCGTGTTGGGAAGGTAATATGTGGAAAGATCGCTCCAAACACGCTCTCAAGACATAGAGTTGGTAACTAAACGAAACATACTGGACAGAGGACAGAATTAACACGGAGAAGAGGCAAAACGGCAGCAATGAGAGTGTTGCCTCACCTTCTTCGCGCTCGTCGTCTGCAGCTGATGGCAGACGCAGCCTGATGGCGTGCGACCTCAGCAGGGCTGCCAACTTGTCCACTGCAATTGCCGCCCACCTGTCGTCTTCGTCTTTACCTAGCGTGTTGTCGCTGAAACATTAAAGAAACCAAAAAGTACTAAGTGACGTACACAGGTAGGACGCTACACTCCCTCTTATTTACACGAGGGCCGTTCAATAAGTAATACAATAATTTTTTTCTGAAAGCAAGCTGGTTTAATTCAGGATTCCAGTACAACAGTTACTCCCCACTTTCTTGGCTACAAAACCTGTTCTTCACCATACTCTCCGTTCAGTGCGACGGCCACACGCCATCTGACTGGGAGGACCTGTATACCCTCATGGTATTAACTGGTCGACATGGGAGCCAACGTCTTAGTGCGTCAGTAACCTCCCCGTCATCCACGTACTGCTTGCTGCGGAGTGCATGTTTCATTGGTCCAAACAGATGGGAGTCGGCAGGTCCAGGATCAAGGCTGGAGGGTGGATGAGGAAGAACAGTCCATTGAAGCTGTCTGATCTTCTCTAAGGACACAGACTTGTGTGAGGTCTGGCGTTGTCATGGAGAACTGTGTGCCGGACCGAGACTCGAACTCTGCCTTTCGCGTGCAAGTGCTCTACCAACTGAGCTACCCAAGCACGACTCACGCCCCGTCCTCACAGCTTTACTTCTGCCAGTGTAAGACGTCTATATTTCTATTGTCTATTGTCGAACCACAATTAATGAAAGATGTTTATATTTTATTAATAGGATTAAGTAGGAATGATTAATATTTGTCATGTTAGAAATAATTGTGGTAGCAGGGAATGTCTGCACCAAAGTATTGTTGACAAGATAGACCGCACATTGATATAATTTTTAAAAGGGCGGGAGAGACCACGTATGGATACATTTTAAGAAAAGAGCGGTAAAGACCGCGCATTGATACAATTTGTAATGGTAGCAGGGATTATCTGCACCAGAAAGCATTGTTGGCAGGAGAGGCCGCACTTAAGCGTTCGTAGGAAGTCAGTAGTAACTGATAAGTCAAGCGAGCCGGTAGCAGGTCTGAAGCGAGAGGTTGAGAGGAGCGGTGTGCCTGCCAGCCACTAGCTATGATTTACAAGAGATTATAAACGGATGTGCAGAGACATCAGCTAACTACTATCATAAGAGCAACTAATATTATTGAATTAATTTTTTGAGAAACTCAAGACTACTGAAGGTATGTTTGCGCAATGCTAGTCGTAAGATTATTGTAAAAATTAAGTCCCATTTGAACGTTTGTAAATTCATTTCATTACCAGCAGTAAATATTTGAAGAAACGTTTTCAGAATATAATTAATTTTTGCCAGCAATGTTGCATTACTGATTATAATCGATCCCAAAAACCATCAACGTAAAACTTTGCAAAAATTTTATTGTTTTCAAGAAAAAGTAACTATGAATTACGTAACTTCAGTCAAATTAATTAATGAATAACGTCAGCTTTACTATTAAAGAATAACGTCAGCTTTGGTAATAAATACAGCCACTTATTATGACAGCCCACCAGCAGTTAATAGAGTATAGTAAACCGGAGTAAGTATATTCATATCGCAGTTCGATGTAGCAGTCAGATGGCGACCCAGTAACAGTAAAAAAGGTAAGGAACAGTTTTGGGTTATTGCAGATAACGACTGAGGGCCACGACGACGACACATTCTATGTTTCGTCGAAATAATCAGAAAATCACTTTTAATAAGCGGTAATTAAATATGTATGCGAAGATTGAGAAAGAGAATAAATTTCAAAGGGAAGATTTCATTTGTTATTATTAAGCAAGAGATAGAAATCCTAAGGAAAGGTTTCATAGTTTATTGTAAAAGGGAAGGTTATCATTAACAAAAGAGGTATAGAGGGGACGGGAAGGTTTCACCAGTATATCGTCTTCTACCTTCCAAGCTTGGTAGAGCACTTGCCCGCGAAAGGCAAAAGTCCCGAGTTCGAGTCTCGGTCCGGCACACAGTTTTAGTCTGGCAGGAAGTTTCATATCAGCGCACACTCCGCTGCAGAGTAAAAATCTCATTCAAGAAGAAATTTGTTTGCATTTGTGCGACGACAAACACGGTGAAGTCGTTTCTTCAGTTCCCTCAGGGTAGCACAATACACTACAAAGTTGATCGTCTCTCCATGAGGGAGGACATCAAACAGAATAACCGCTCCAGAGTCCCAAAAGACCTTCGCCATCACTTTACCGTCAGTGGGTGCAGCTTTAAACTTTTTATTCGGAGGACTGGGCCCACCCAATGGATTGTCGTTTTCTTTCCAGTTCGAAGTGATGAACCCATGTTTCACATCGCCTGTGACGACGTTCGGCTAAACATTGCCACGATCAGCCTGGTACTGTGCAAGCAATTCCTAACAGATGGTTCTTCGTTTCTGCTTATGATCTTCTGTCAGGCGGCAAGAACCCAGTGAGCACAAACCCTTGAGTGGTGGACGAGTGTGTCGGCAGTACCAACAGAGACTTCCAGTTGTGCAGCAAGGTGTCGATCACCTCGAATGAGAGTGTCCGCACGTTCCGACAATGCAGGAGTCTCAGCTGTGTGCGGTCAGCTGGCACGCCTCGCAGACGCCTCGCCCAACGACTCACCGTGCTTTTCTTCACTACAACGTCTCCGTAGACATTCTGCAAGCGCCTATGAAAATCTGCGACGCTCTGGTTTTCTGCCTAAAGAACCTCAATGTCAGCTCTCTGCTTCGAGCGCACATATGCTACAGACACCATTCTAAAGGCGACGATAGCCCCTCCACATATCGGAGCTTCATTAAACTATAGGGACTGAATCCGGAATACTCCACAATATCCCACAACAATTTTCGCATTTTTTTAGCCGAATTTCTCCAGAAAAAAAGTGTTACACTGCTTATTGACTGCCCCCCCCCCCCCATATATCTTTCTGGCGTAAATACTTAGTCAGTAAAATTGAACTGCAGTTGCTACTTGGGCAATGATTATTTGACGCAAGAACATCAGCGATACCAGCTGCAAAACTTCCAGGGACAGTTGACTTTTTTTTTGGGTTCTTCAGATTTCTGTCTGGCTTGATGCGAACTACTA
The DNA here is from genome assembly GCF_021461385.2 of Schistocerca piceifrons. Lineage (NCBI taxonomy): Eukaryota > Metazoa > Arthropoda > Insecta > Orthoptera > Acrididae > Schistocerca > Schistocerca piceifrons. The sequence goes on along the minus strand of NC_060147.1, from coordinate 115,493,413 downwards.
TGGCTATCTCCCCTGCGCCAACTTTTTCATCTAAAAGCAGTATGAGCACCCATCTTCCTCAATTATTTGCTGGAGGTATTCCAACCTAGACCCCACCTACAGTTTTTGCCCTCTACAGCTCTCTCTAGCACCATGGAAGTTATTCTCTGATATCTTAACACATTTCCTATCATTTTCTGATATCTTCTTGTCAGTATTTTCTATATACTCCTTTCCTCGCCAGTTCTCCGCAGAACCTCCTCATTTTTATCACCTGATTTTAAACTTCCCTCTACAGCACATCTCAGGCCATTCAATTCTCTTCTTCTCAGGTTTAACGACAATTCCTGATCCACTACCATACAATACTGTGTTACTGTCCTACATTCTCAGAAATGTCGACCTCAAATAAGTCTTATGTTTCATACTAGTTGACTTCAGCGTGGAATGTCCTTTTTGCCTGTACTAGTCTGCTTCTTATTCTCTGCATGCCTCCACCAGTTAATACCCATAGTAATTATACCACTGTCTAGACAAAAAACAGAAGAATGCAGTCAATTTCATTTTGTTATTGAAACTGGTATGTTTAATATGAATGTGCAAAACACATACACTGAAATCTCACTAAAAAAGGAAACATGGGAGTTCATTTGAAAGTACTGTATGGTCACTATCTTCAAATACTACTCTTATCTTAAGCGAGTGACTGTAATACGCAATGAGAAATTTCAGTATTAATCGTCATCGTGTCAGCAGCCACAAAAAATTTCACTAGTAGTAAAGTTTAGTTTAAGAGAAGCTAAAGAATTTATTGATAGCCAGATCCTCCTACTCCACTGACGAATTTATTAGTAGAGCCGTCTTATGTGCAAATATTATTCAATAACGCGGACGTTACGCAAAATCTGGCTTCTGCACATATTCATTGCAATAATGTGATGGATGTGAATAAGTGCTGTAAGCTGCTATTTCTCTTTGACGATGAGGGGCTACAATGGCCATTTCATTATCACATGCATCTCATCTCAGAGTATTTTACACTTATGTTTTGTGACAAATTTGTTATTACCTCTTAAACGAAAATATGTTTAAGATGTTTTGACTTATTCTATATTCACGAGAATCACTTCACATAGGATCTGCGGAACAGACGTTAGCATCTCTCTTCTTCCGTTTTGTAATTATGTACTGTGTTTCCTTGTTTTATGATACGTTCTACACCCTCGAGAATTTCCTCAAACAAAAAGTGCACTAATTCTAATCTCTCACAGATGCACAATCACTATCTGACTATCATGTCAAAATTATATTCCAGAACACAGGTTTTTTTTCCACTTCCTCTTACGACATCCTCATGCAACGTGATTCAGTTATGAGATCTGTGCCTCTATTGAAATATCTGTCATTTCTATTCGTTATCATCTTCTTGTCCAAACTATTTATCGTCCACGTTTCACTTCCATAAATGGCTACACTCCATACAAATGCTTTCAGAAATGACTTCCTGACACTTAAATCTATGCTCGATGTTAACAATTTTTTCTTCTTCAGAAAAGCTTTCCTTGCCATTGCCAATCTACATTTTATATCCTCTCTACTTCGACCATCATCAGTTATTTTGCTCCCCAAATAGCAAAACTCCTTTACTACTTTAAGTGTCTCATTTCCTAATCTAACAAATTACAATAAAAAATCCTTAATTCGTAACTACAATTTCTTGTCTGGCCAATTTATTCTTCATATTTATTTGTTCCTGTCATTAATTCAATTTTTACTCTATCTCTACTCTGTTTTATTTTCATTATTACATCCCGTAATTTTCAATCGTCGTATGCTATTCTTTTCTGGTTTCAAAAATTCGCTTATTTCTTCTACAGGAAATTAGAAGTTTAAAGAGTCCATAGAAACGTCTTCTCCATCCTCTAATATCATTGCTACGTGTTCGGAAATCGGTTTTAATATTCTTAACTTATTTGAACCCAATAAATTGACATCTGATTCTACTAGACTAGATTTCAAACCACATTTCGGAACATCTTCAGTTTCGAACGCCGTTGTCTCTCCAGTAAAATGGAAATGCCGTTTGGCTAGGGCCTCCCGTGGGGTAGACCGTTCACCTGGTGCAAGTCTTTCGAGATGAAGCCACTTCGGCGACTGGCATGTCGATGGGGATGAAATGCTGATGATTAGGACAACACAGCACCGAGTCCATCAGCGGAGAAAATCTCCGACCCAGCCGGGAATCGAACCCGGGAGGTAGCTATGACATTCTGTCGCGCTGACCACTCAGCTACCAGGGGCGGACGTCTTTCGTGCAACATTGGACCAATGCCGGGACGGTTCTTTAAAATGTGAAGTTGTTCATCTTTAATACGTCAAATTTGGCAACGCACTAAACTAACATCTTCCTTCATTCACTTTATTTGAATCTCTCTCTCTCTCCTATTTATATCACTCAATCCATCGTTTATGAAGATATTCAACCATCCCACTTCATAGATAATTTTTTGATTGATTACTGTACCGTAATGTCTTAACTTTTCTCCTCTTTAACTGTAAAGATTGTTTATGTACTTGTAATCATCTAATCAGAGTAATCCAACGTAGGATTTTATCTGTGAGGTAAAGCATAATTTACCTTTGGTAATGAACTTAAGGTGCAACATGAAGTCCCGCAGAAGGTCTGTGACCATCTCGAAACCTTGAGTACAGTTATCCCACTGGTGCGTAGGTCGCTAGAATAACTGGCCACTTGCTATTCCAAAACTTTTATTTATTGCCGCGTTTCGGGCACAGCCCGTCCTCAGCACATCAAAAAGAAATGACTTCATACAAACCATAGAGTTACATGTTTCAGCCGTTAACATAGGTATTCATCTTCGGGAATGAATTTGTCATGTGAATAATGTTACTGTGCATCATGGTTTGGAGTCCATGTTGAACTGAAAGAAAGATATTACAGAACGCTGGTTTTCATTGGTGCAAATGGAGAGTAGCGCAGCCATTTCTACTTTGTAAAGCGAAATCATGTGATAGTACTAACACCCGCCACCAGCGAAGAGAAAAGCTACATCTAGCGGCTGGCGAGCCATACTGCCAAACCAAATACAATTACAACGAAAGTGCAGGTACATACTTATGCCTGTGTGGCATCAGTTGTTTTGACATCTCCGAAAGAACAGACGCCACAAATACATATAAATGCCTGTGCAGTCTCTCTCCCGAATTCATTCAGCAATCAGCCCGAAGCTAGGATTAAATTGGAAGCATATATTAATACCTTCAGCTGGTGACGGGCGTTGATATATATCAACGGGGACAGGTGAAAATGTGTGCCCCGGCACGGACATGGCAGACGCTCTATCCATCTGAGCCAAGGAGGGCACAGAGCATAGTGCGACTGCAGGGACTATCCCACGCACGCCTCCCGCGAGACCCACATTCTCACCTTATATGTCCACACACTACATTCGTAGTGTCCCTACCCAACACACTCATTACTCGTGGAAGACATTCTTACCAAGTGCCGTAAGAGTTCGGGGAATATGTGAGCGTCCGCACAGAAGAAGGAGGTCGTGGCCGGTATTACCAACACTATATACTTATATGAATATGGCGTCTGTTCTTTCGGACATGTCCGAAAGAATAGACACCATATCCATATATCAGCGGGAAGCTGTCAGTAATGACAATGGTGGACAGGGCGCGCTACTCAAGTAGTGTGCAACGAGCTGTGAATTTGGGCTGGACAGGAAGTGTCTCCAGATAGCCAAAGCAGTTAAGGCGGAAGAAATTGGCATATATCCAACAAATAATCAAGGACCTCTGTTGATCCATCATGGACATGGGACATCGGCTGGTCAAGTAATTGTCAATGAAATTCGCCAATAGCCGCATGACTGACATGTTATTTTATTTTATTTTGACAGCCAGTTTCGGCATCCCGCTATGCCGTCTTCAGGTTCCATATCCATCTCTCAAAAGTAAAAGATATCGCCATACAGTGCCGTATATTCCTCGGTGTCATAAATTCAAAAGTGTATCCCATGTGCATCATTCAGTCCTCGAATGAAACACTTGGGATACAGTTTTGAATTCATGACATCCAGGAATATAAGGCACTATATGACAATATAGTTTACTTTTGAGAAATGCATATGGAGCCTGAAGGCGGCATAGCGGAATGCCGAAACTAGTAATAAAATAAAACTAAATAACATCTCAATTACAAGGCTGTTGGCGAATTTCGTCGCTAATAATCAGGGACAACAAATAAAAACACCTACAGCCGTCCTTATGATTTGATGTGATTTTATTTTGTCACTACCAGCTTCAACGCCTAATTGCGTCATCTTCAGGCTGTTTTTGATGCGGTACAGGTTGATGTGACCTTCATGCATAACCCGTCATATCAACCTGTACCGCATCAAAAACAGCCTGAAGATGACGCAATGAAGCGTTGAAACTGGTAGCGACAAAATAAAATAAAATCATAAGGACGGCTGTAGGTGTATTTCTTTTTTGTCACGATACTAAACGGCAGTCGTCCCAGAGACTACCTGCTAAAAGGATGGACATACAAAATAGTCAAGGATGTTAGATGTAAGTGATAGTCTGAGGTGAAGATATTGGCGGAGGACAGGAAGTTCTGTTAGGCCACATAAAACCTATCGTAATCCTAACTGGCCCAAACGTAGAAAGACCTGTACGGCCTACCGATGGATCGCCAGTGTCCCTGGACAGTGGACAGGTCCTCCGCCTCACCTGCTGTGTCCCTTCCCATTGGTCCGCTGAATGGACCGGCCGTCCACCCTGACCAGCTCCACGCCTGGCCAGATTGTGGCCACGTCCGCACCCTCCAGGCTGTCCAGCACGGACATGGCCTCGGAGCGCAGGCACCGCTCCAGCCGTTCCAGCAGTGCATCCATCACGCTCCTCTGGACGCTAGATCCATCTGCCGCAGTCTGTGAACATAAATGCGTACAGCACATCTGAGTTGGAGCGCGATCGCTCTTTATGCACACTTTCATACTAACTCCAGATTATTGGTATTATACACTGATGATGATGATGATGATGATGATGATGATGATGATTATGATGACGATTATGCGCAGTGCCGATGGTACTGTTACCGACGACTGTGGCGCTAAAGCGGAGTTATTGAACGCAGTTTTCCGAAATTCCTTCACCAGGGAAGACGAATGGAATATTCCAGAATTTGAAACACGAACAGCTGCTAGCACGAGTTTCTTAGAAGTAGATACCTTAGGGGTTGCGAAGCAACTCAGATCGCTTGATACTGGCAAGTCTTCAGGTCCAGAATGTATACCGCTAGGTTCCTTTCAAATTACGCTGATACAATAGCTCCCTACTTAGCAATCATATACAACCGCTCGCTCACCGATAGATCTGTACCTACAGATTGGAAAATTGCGCAGGTAGCACCAGTGTTTAAGAAGGGTAGTAGGAGTAATTCATCGAACTACAGACCAATATCATTGACGTCGGTTTGCAGTAGGGTTTTGGAGCATATACTGTATTCAAACATTATAAATCACCTCGAAGGGAACGATCTATTGATACGTAATCAGCATGGTTTCAGAAAACATCGTTCTTGTGTACCGCAGCTAGCTCTTTATTCGCACGAAGTAATGGCCGCTATCGACAGGGGATCTCAAGTTGATTCCGTATTTCTAGATTTCCGGAAAGCTTTTGACACCGTTCCTCACAACCGACTTCTAATCAAGCTGCGGGCCTATGGGGTATCGTCTCAGTTGTGCGACTGGATTCGTGATTTCCTGTCAGTAAGGTCGCAGTTCGTCCTAATAGACGGCAAATCATCGAGTATAACTGAAGTGATATCAGGTGTTCCCCAGGGAAGCGTCCTGGGACCTCTGCTGTTCCTGATCTATATAAATGACCTGGGTGACAATCTGAGCAGTTACCTTAGGTTGTTCGCAGATGATGCTGTAATTTACCGTCTAGTAAGGTCATCCGAAGACCAGTATCAGTTGCAGAGCGATCTAGAAAAGATTGCTGTATGGTGTGGCAGGTGGTAGTTGACGCTAAATAACGAAAAGTGTGAGGTGATCCACATGAGTTCCAAAAGAAATCAATTGGAATTCGATTACTAGATAAATAGTACAATTCTCAAGGCTGTCAATTCAACTAAGTACCTGGGTGTAGAAATTACGAACAACTTCAGTTGGAAAGACCACATAGATAATATTGTGGGGAAGGCGAGCCAAAGGTTGCGTTTCATTGGCAGAACACTTAGAAGATGCAACAAGTCCAATAAAGAGACAGCTTACACTACACTCGTTCGTCCTCTGTTAGAATATTGCTGCGCGGTGTGGGATCCTTACCAGGTGGGATTGACGGAGGACATCGAAACGATGCAAAAAAAAAGCAGCTCGTTCTGTATTATCACGTAATAGGGGAGAGAGTGTGACAGATATGATACGCGAGTTGGGATGGAAGTCATTAAAGCAAAGACGTTTTCCGTCGCGGCGACATCTATTTACGAAATTTCAGTCACGAACTTTCTCTTCCGAATGCGAAAATATTTTGTTGAGCCCAACCTACATAGGTAGGAATGATTATCAAAATAAAATAAGAGAAATCAGAGCTCGAACAGAAAGGTTTAGGTGTTCGTTTTTCCCGCGCGCTGTTCGGGAGTGGAATGGTAGGGAGATAGTATGATTGTGGTTCGATGAACCCTCTGCCAAGCACTTAAATGTGAATTGCAGAGTAATCGTGTAGCTGTAGATGTAGATGGGGTCCCATACTCCGAGGAGCGTAGGGGACGATGCGGGAGTCCCGCACCGCCGTACTAGGCAAGGTCCTAGCGGAGGTGGTTTGCCATTGCCTTCCTCCAGCCGTAATGAGGATGAATGATGATTGAACCGTGGTAAACTTTGCTGTTTTGAAGAGCGCGCCGCAGCGCTTAGTGTAAAGCAGTCGCCCTCCGTTCCTGGCGGTGGCGCCGCTGTGTCAGTCGCAGTTTTGGTGTCTCCCTCTGGTGGGAAAGGGGAAAGGTAGCCTGTTCACGTGCATTTAAGGGGCGAGTCTGATCAGTTTGTCAGTCGGGTCAGTGTGGAGCAGTCAGTGTCTGTCTGTCGTCCGGAGTGCTAGTATGTGTTAGGCAATCAGTCTGCTCGAGTTTGTTCAGGCAATGGTCATTGGCGGTTCGATCGATCGGTTGGTCGGTCGCGCACTGAGACACGAGATGACTTGTCCGCCTTGAGCGTCGGCGCATGTGAGGTCGCCACGTGAGTCCAGTGGGTCGCGGCGTATAGCGAGGGGTAGTGGCTTCGCGGCCGACACGAGAGCGACAGGAGTCAACCCACGACATCGGTCTGGCCGGTGCGAGCTGCGACGCCGTGAGACGGGAGATCGGCGCGCCTTCCTGCGTCCGTTGAAGCGGCTGGCAGCGGACAGTTCGTGAGAGCGTTTTGGTGGGTGCTGCGCCAGGTCTTCGCCAGACATCGCAATTTATTAGAAATTAAGTGATTCGTGATATGTTGTTTCATTTACTTGCTAAACTCTACTTGTGCTTGGTCAGTCTCTCGTCCCTAGCTTGCTCGTCTGTCTCTCGTCCGCATGTGTTAGGCAGTTAGTGTCTCTGTCTGTCTGTCTGTCGGTCTGCCGTACGTTAATAGCTGCCTCTGTCATGTTTGCTGGATTCAGTGTTAACGAATTTATTGCTTAAGGTGTAAAGGCCGAATTCCTGAAATATGTTTTTATCTTGCTTATCATCTTGAGAGGCGGTATAGGTGTAACGTAGAGCATGTTTGTATATTTTATGTAAGACTGCATTTCATGAGTTTTTATTTAAATGGTCATTTTAGTATATAGAGTTGCCACCCTTCCGCCGTAAGAGTTTTCTTTTAAAAACAAGTTGCACTTTCGGTGGCAAGTAATTTTTTTAATGTGAATCTTTTTTACCATTTCCATCCCTCCTACGAGGTGCATAGTTCATGTGTTTGTGTGAGTTGTTAAAATTTTTAGTTTAAAGTAATCTGGTGTGTTGCAGATTTGCATCAATGATGATGATGAAGACGACACAACACGACCCGGTCATCTCGAGGCAGGGAAAATCCCTGACCCCGCTGGGAATCTAGCTCGGGATGCCGTCCGCGGGAAGCGAGAACGCTACCGCAAGACCACGAGCTGCGGACACTACTGCTGAAATACAATCTAAATACGTGAAATACAGTGCCGGAAAAATATGCAGCATCTTCAAGAACAAGGTCATTTTACTGACAACTGGTGTGGCACGTTGTCCATCATTTAAAGAGTAGTAGTATCGCCTGGGGTCGAAATTTGACCAGCTGCGTCAGTGCACCTTATCTGTGATGGCAAATGTCATGTATCTTAAAGTACGTGAAATTCTAGTCGCAGACTCTATCTGATGGAAATGAGCGTTTGGTGTCATTGGGCGGGAGGCCTCTTACGGGGCAGATCCGGCCGCCTTTGTGCAGCTCTTACTACATTCGATGCGACCTGCGCGCCAGATGGTGATGAAATGATGATGAAGACTACACAACTCCCGGTCCCTGGGCGGAGAAAATCCCCTACCCAGCCGGGAATCGAATTCGGGCCCCTTAGGACGGCAGTCCGTCACGCTGACCATTCAGCTATCGGGGAGGACATTATCTGATGAAAAGTATCCAGTCATCCCTACACTGAATTGATCACTAGATGCTCTAAGACGCAGACCAGCCAGCTAAAAGGAGGCAGCAGATCGGATCAGACAGTGAAAGTGTTAAAGGGCACAAGCAAGGAATAAAGCTTTGTGCCGTACAGTCACCAAGGGTACACGAGTGGGCCGATGGCTCCGATAGTCCATATCGATGATGTTTCGTTGAATGGTTCGCACGCTGACACTTGTTGATGGCCCAGCACTGAAACCTGCAGCAATTTGTGGAAGGATTGCACTTCTGTCACGTTGAACGATTCTCTTTAGTAGTCATTTATCCCGTCCTTGCGGGATCTTTTTCCGGCTGCAGCGATGTCGGAGATTTGATGTTTTACCGGATTCCTGATATTCACGGTACACTCGTGAAATGGTCGTATGAGAAAATACCCACTCCATCCCTACCTCGGAGACGATGTTACCAATCGCTCGTACGCCACATTCACACTCACTTAAATCTTGATAACCTACCGTTGTAGCAGCAGTGACCGATTTAACAACTGCGGCACACACTTATTGTTCTATATAGGCGTTGCCAAACGCAGCGCCGTATTCTGCCTGTTTACACATCTCTGTATTTAAATATGTATGTCTATACCAGTTCCTTTAGCTCTTCAGTGTATATTTCTTTACCCTCATGAAATAGTGTTCACGCAGCTGCACACGAGTTACACTATTTTCTAAAAACGAACAGGAAGAGTTAAAATTTCTCTGCCTCGTGATGACTGGGTGTTGTGTGCTGTCCTTAGGTTAGTTAGGTTTAAGAAGTTCTACGTTTAGGGGACTGATGACCATAGAACTTAAGTCCCATAGTGCTCAGAGCCATTTGAACTATTTTTTTGAAGAGTTAAAACCGCAAGAAACTTCTTTTGTATGCGTTTACCGGTTTCGGACTCTTTTATACTCACTTCAGACCTCATACTGCAATATGTACGTAAAATAAAATTAGAGAGATGTAGTAAGATATAAGGTACACCTTAAATAACAAATAGTAAAATAAGAAATTATAGAGATGAGGGTAGACAGTGGCTGTGAACGGAGCAAGTGCTACGACTCCGCAAGCGTTAACTGTTAAGGAGAGCAACAGAACTGTTGTTTAAATACGCGATGCTCCGCTCACTGCAAATCGAATTACACCAGCGATAGCCAATCACGCATACTGGATGTCAAACGGTTGTTGCAATTAAAAAAAAGTACACTCCACCCGAACAGGCCGTGAAGATCCAACGGTATCGACCGGCCGCCGTGTCATCCTCAGCCCACAGGCGTCAAGGGATGCGGATGTGGAGGAGCATGTGGTCAGCACACCCCTCTCCCGGCCGCAAGTCGGTATACGAGGCCCGAGTCGCTACTTCTCAATCAAGTAGCTCCTCATTTTCCCTCACAAGGGCTGAGTGCACACCGTTTGCCAACAGCGCTCGGTAGACTGGATGGTCACCCATCTAAGTGCCAGCCCAGCCCGACAGCGCTTAACTTCGGTGATCTGACGGGAACCGGCGTTACCTCTGCGGCAAGGTCGTTGGCCTTGTTACAATAAAGTGTTATACAAAATTGTCACATGAACGCTAATAACTGATATAGAAATACGTTCCTTATATTACGTAAAGCAACTGCTATAAACAGTGGTACGTGAATCTGTGAAAGAAATATATATATATATATATATATATATATATATATATATATATATATATATATATAAAAGAAATAACCAGTCATAATCTGCTGTGAAAACATAGACAGCCATCTGTGGAGACTTATCGTAAACTCGTAGACTGTGTGGTAACAAAGACGGTGATTAGGCGACGCTAAAGGCTGCCATGGAGACGCCGTGGTCATATCGATATGTGTCATCTAGCGGGAGAGGATCTGATAGCTGTAACAGCGGCTGGATGCAAAATGCGTACTCGACGTGTAGAAATACATGCAAGTGGTTGCATATTCGTGTTAGATCGTAATGCCAGTAAATATACTGCTTGACCAATACCGTTATATATCATGAAAGCGGCGTGGAAGCGACGATGTGCACTATCATGGGTATAACTTCTTTTATTATTTGTTATGTAAGATGTATTTCATATGTTACTGCATCTCTCCAATTCTATGGTATGTACACATTTCAGTGTGAGGTCTGAAGGAGGTCTAAAACAGACCGAAACCGGTAACCTCATAAAAAAAGAAGTTTCTTGCGGGTGTGGCTGTTCATGTTCGTTTTTAACTAATAAAAACCCGCTGTACTCCAAGAGAAGTGTTCTCAGAAATTACTAACACTGTTTTTGATACTCACTTAATGGCGGTTCACGTTTTGTAAATGTTTAGCGTGTGTGCTGCCATAAAACATAGAATGGTGCGTGTTACAGTAGTTTCCAGAGAATTAAACAGCACTCAGTAGTTGTTACTGTTGTGGTCTTCAGTCCTGAGACTGGTCTGATGCAGCTCTCCATGCTACTCTACCCTGTGCAGGCTTCTTTATCTCCTAGTACCTACTGCAACCTACAGCCTTCTGAATCTGCTTAGTGTATTCATCTCTCTGTCTCCCTCTACGATTTTTACCCTCCACGCTGCCCTCAAATACTAAAGGGGTGATCCCTTGATGCCTCAGGACGTGTCCTATCAACCGATCCCTTCTTCTACTCAAGTTGTGCCACAAATTTCTCTTCTCCCCAATTCTATTCAATACCTCCTCATTAGTTATGTGGTTTACGCATCTAATCTTCAGCATTCTTCTGTAGCACCACGTTTCGAAAGCTTCTATTCTCTTCGTGTCTAAACTATTTATCGTCCATATTTCACTTTCATACACTCCATACAAATACTTTCAGAAACGACTTCCTGACAATAGGTTTGTTTATAAATAAATAAATCAATCTTCTGCTACCAGTCACGATTTTCTTTATTTTACTATTCGCACGACGCGTTTCGAGAAATAATTCCCATTTTCAAGTGCGTTTTTTTATGTGTGTTAAGCCATTTCTTTTGATGTTGTCAGTGTGTTCACGTGAGTCTGCTTCATTTTGTTGACTTTTAAGTTTTCTAATGGTCCATTTGTGTAGAGAGTCACACACACTTAACATCACACACAACTTGTACATTTTACACATCGAAAATATCTTATATAAACAAAACAGTTACAAAGATCCATACTCGATGTTAACAAATTTCTCTTCTTCAGAAACGCTTTCTTTGCCGTCGCCAGTCTACATTTTATATCCTCTCTATTTCGAGCATCAGCAGTTATTTTGCTCACCAAATAGCAAAACTCATATACTACTTTAAGTATGTCATTTTCCTAATCTAATTCCCTTAGCATCACCAGATTTAATCACTCAGTAGTACATGTGCAAAAATGCGATAACTTCAAAAAGCGTACGTGAGTGGTTTGAAGACTTCTTAAGTGATAGAATCCAATATGTTGTTCTTAATGGCCAGTGTTCATTAGAGTCAAGGGTTATCGTCAGGAGGGTCCCAGAGAAGTGTGAAAGAACCGCTTGTTATTTTCTTTATACATAAATGATATGGTGGACAGGGTGGGCAGCAAACTGCAGCTATTTCCTGATGATGCTGTGGTGTACAGTAAGTTGTCGAAGATGGGAGACTGTAAGGCGATGCAAGATGATTTAGACAAAATTTCTAGTCGGTACGATGAACAGTAGCTTGCTCTAAATATAGAAAAATGTAAGGTAATACAGATGAGTAGGAAAAACAAACCCATAATGTGGAGACCCCATGCAGGCTGCCAGTGCGGCCTATTCTTGAGTACTACTCGAGACTTTGGGATCCTAATTTAAGGGAGACATGGAAGCAGTTCATGGACTGGCTGTTACATTTCTTACCGGGAGGTTCGAACAACGCGCAAGTATTACGGAGATGCTTCAGGAATTCAAACAGGAATTCCTGGAGGAAATGTTCTTTTCGAGGAATAAAAAAAACTAAACTCCTCCCGAAGAGGCCATGAAGGTCGCCGTGTCATCCTCAGCTCATAGGCTTCATTGGATGCGGATATGTGGCGGCATGAGGGCAGCACACCGCTCTCCCGGGCGTCTGTCACTTTCAGAGACCGGAGCCGCTACCTCTCAATCAAGTAGCTCCTCAGTTTGCCTCACTAGGGCTGAGTGCACCCCGCTTCCCCGCTTGCCAACAGCGCTCGGCAGACCGGATGGTCACCTATCCAAGTGCTAGCCCAGCCCGACAGCGCTTAAGTTCGGTGATTTGACGGGAACCGGTGTTACCATTGCGGCAAGGCCATTGGCCTTTTCGAGAAACACTATTGAGAAAGAGAACCGACATTTAAAGCTGACTGCAGAAGAATCCTACTGCCACAAACATACATGTCGAGTAAGGACAACGAAGATACTGATGGTGATGAGTTTTGTTTTTAGGGCGCACAACTGCGCGGTTATCACCGCTCGTAACAAGTTCCAATCTTTACACAGTCCATACTAGCCACTTTCATGAATGACGAGGAAATGATGCGGACAACACAAACATCCACTCCCCGAGCGGAGAAAATCCCCGACCCGGCCAGGAATCGAACCCGGGATCCCGTGATCCAATGGCAACGACGCTAACCACTAGACCACGAGCTGCGGATACAAGGATGATAAGATACGAGAAATTAGTATCGTACCGAGGCACACTGACATTCGTTTTTCTCTCGCTCTATATGCGAGAAACGACTAGCAGTATGGTGGCTTTCGGCGTATGTAGATAGATGTAGATGGAGATATAACAGAAGTTCAGGACGAATTCGTAGCACAGAAATACACGCCACTGCACCAAACCAATGAAGAGTACATAGCGAGGCCCGAGCAGTAAAACAATGAAACCTGAACTGGCAATAGTCTGTTTTAAATAAACATTTTTTAATCATACTTGTCGCTGCTTGCAATTTAAATTATAAAGCTTATAAGAAATATCTGCAAATTCTATATCCTACTAAGCTGTACAGTGATTAGTCAAAACATTATGAACAGTGCACAGCAAGCAATACTGGGGAAATCCACTTGCTGTACTGAGTCTTAGCGCCTGCGGTGTCAGCAACCAACAATACACAAGTGGTTCGAAGATGCCTAATACATAGGTGACAATCTTCCAGAAGACAGTCGGCCGCGCTCCGACCGTTCAACCAAGCGACGCAAGAAGCCGCGAGCCACACAGACGTATTCTCTTCCACAAGACAAGAGATCGAAAATAGGTTTGGCTGTATCCTTGGACCGAGTGGTATTTAAGGCTTCGAGTGAGTTTCTCTGGGCCATTCACCGATTCCGCGAGCATCCCAGCAACCAGGATTCTCACTCGAGAACCGCCTGCACAACTTTACTGTCATTCATGTCTGAGTTTGCGAAAATGGGAGCCGGCCGTAGAAGACGAAGACTCTGTTGTCGTAACAGACTTGTGGACTTGTTAATTTATTCCTCCTCAACTTTCAAACGGCTACTCGCCGGACTTGACAGTTTTGCTCCCTGCTGGACTTTCTTCGGCCAGTGAGGTAATCCATATGGGTGCTAAAAGGAATCCGTTGAACTTCAGTTACAAGATAAAATCAATCAAATTTAAAGGGCGTAAATTCAACGAAATACCTAGGAATTCCAATCACGAACAACTTAAATTGGAAAGAACGCACAGAAAATGTTGTGGGAAAGGCCAACCATAGACTGCGGTTTACAGACAACACTTGCAAAATGCAAGAGATCTACTAGTGAGACTGTCTACACTACGCTTGTGCGTCCTCTTTTGGAGTACTGCTGCACATGTGGTATCCGCATCATATATCACTGACGGAAGTTCAAAGAAGAGCAGCACGAAATATGGGAGACAGTGTCACTGACATTATACCAGATTTGGAGTAGACATTAATAAAACAAAGGGGTTTTTCGTTGCGGCGGAATCTTCTCAATAAATTTCAATCATCAACTTTCTCCCCCGAATGCAAAAATATTTTTTCGACAGTGACCTACATAGGGATATTGGAAAATACGGAATTATTGCGAAGGTGGTTGATGAACCGTCTGCCACGGACTCAAGTGTGATTTGCAGAGTATCCGTGTAGATGCAGATGAAGATATAGATTTTTATTAACTGTGTGCTTTATGAGCGTATACTCAGGAACAGGCTAACTGGCCTTCAGCCACCAGAAGAAGTGACTTATAATTTTTTTTTTTTTCAGCCCACGTTAGAATAGATGTGCTGTTTATCTTTGATACTTGGGAATTCCCAAAAGTAAGGTTCCCTATATTTTTTATAAGTACAGAACTCTGTTTGTGTGGCAGTTGGTCACACTGTTATGAAGAGTGCTTCACGCGCTGTGTGTAAACATGCGCACGCCGCGCTGAGGCGCTCAGTCTTGGCTTGGCAGCCTTTGAGAACGGGACTCCCGTTGGATGTTATCGCCAAGTGAGAATTGCGCGCAGTTGTCCGGTTTTTGAACGCAAAGGGCACTGCGCCGATTGAAATCCATCGCCAATTGACAGAAGTGTACGGTGAGTCGTGCATGGATGTCAAAAATGTTCGTAAGTGGTGTAGAGAGTTTGCAGCTGGTCGGACCGAAATTCACGACGGCCAAAGGAGCGGGAGAGTGTCAATTTCTGAGGAGACAGTGTAGAAGGTTGAGCAAAGCACGCGTGAAGATCGGCGGATCACTCTGGATGATCTCTGCACGTTGGTTCCTGAGGTTTCCCGAAGCACCGCTCACAGAATTTTAACGGAAACATTGAACTACCGGAAGGTGTGCGCAAGATGGGTGCCACGCATGCTGACTGAGGACCACATGCGGCAACGAGTTGATGGTTCCCGCGCATTTCTTCACCGCCTTGCAGCCTAACAGGACAACTTTCTGGACTCAATTGTCACGGGTGGCGAAACCTGGGCATACCACTTTACACCTGAGACCAAGCAACAATCACGCCAGTGGCGTCATCCTTCTTCGCCAAAGCCGCGGAACACAGTCTGCCGATAAATTCATGACAACCGTTTTTTGGGGTCGGAAAGGGGTATTATTGTTGGTCGACTTTATGCCCACTGGGAGCACAATTAACGCTGACAGGTACTGTGATACACAAAACCGGAGAAGAGAAATGTTGAGCAAGGGCGTACACATTCTCCATGACAACGCTCGCCCACACATCGCTCGGCGAACCGTTGCTCTCCTGCAACAGTTTCAGTGGGACATAATCACCCACTCACCCTATAGTCCTGACTTGCACCCAGTGACTATC
This sequence comes from Schistocerca piceifrons, assembly GCF_021461385.2. Classification (NCBI taxonomy): domain Eukaryota; kingdom Metazoa; phylum Arthropoda; class Insecta; order Orthoptera; family Acrididae; genus Schistocerca; species Schistocerca piceifrons. The sequence goes on along the minus strand of NC_060147.1, from coordinate 115,477,519 downwards.
ACCTGTTCCCGAGGTTAAAACAACATTTGGCCGGAAAGCGATTCAGCTCCGAGGACGAGGTGAAATAAGAGGTTCATAACTTTCTGAACAGCATCGCGGCGAGCTGGTATGACATGGGCATACGAAAACTGCCACAGCGTCTACGAAAGTGCATCGACAGAAATGGTGATTATGTCGAAAAAAAGCTTAAATGTTCAAGCTGTAAACTGATGTAAACCATTGTAGAAATAAACAGGTCTATGTACTTATAAAAAAAATAGGAGATCTTACTTTTGGGATTACCCTCGTAAATAAATTTGTTCGATCATTGCTACCTAGACATTTTTCGTGCCACAGTCATCAGACGTACCACCACTGCATAGTGTAAGCGACTCTGACAAAGGGCAAGATTCTTATGACGCGGCTCTTGGGAAAGAGCATTCTGGAAGCGGCAAATCTTGTCAACTGATCACATATTATGATGAATGCGACATCAGTGGAACAAAACCTAAAACATACAGGGATGCAGCTGGTCCACAAAAATATTCACATAGTCTGCCGCTGTCACGGTGCCTTCGATTGCTACCACAGGTTCCATGAAATCCAGTATTAAGGTCTTCCGAGGCAACACGTAGACGTCGTCTGCTGCGAGGAGCCACGTTTAACAGTGTGCGCTGAATGATGTACTTCGAAACGCTAGTACCACCGCCAGCGTTACAGTCTGTCGTGCTTTCGATAACGGGCAAGCCTCCAACCTCCACACTCTCTGATGAGACGCGGACATTCAACACTTTCTCACCTACTTGTGGTTTCACTGACCTTCAACTACTGTCCACAGACGCTCAAGAGAGTAGTACGCTAACAGCCAAATACCTTCGCCATTTCGAAATAGCTCGTTCGCTGGTACTTGTGCATAGCAATCTTCCCTCTGACAAAGTCGATGAAGCTAGAGGAATTTGCCATTTTCGAACCGTATCGTAGAGTCCCCATTCATGTCCACTCTACTCTGCTTTCCACTTCATTTGCCTACAGAGCCACAAGTCTCGCGATGGGCAGTGTTCATAACATTTAGACTCACCACTCTTTGTCAGTGATAAACACATCGTCCAATTAGAAATGGCTATTTGACCCTCACAGTTTCGTCATTAGTAATCGTAGCCACTGCGCTAGTTCACTAATTTCTGTGATGCGGCTGAGGTCTTTATTCCCATGCAGTATGTAAAGGGGAAGGAGTAGAAGAAAAGGTTACAGGAGAATATGGGCTTGGGACGAGGAATGAAAGAGGAGAAAGACTAATTGAGTTCTGTAACAAGTTTCAGCTAGTAATAGCGAATACCCTGTTCAACAATCACAAGAGGAGGAGGTTTACTTGGAAAAGGCCGGGAGATACGGGAAGATTTCAATTAGATTACATCATGGTCAGACAGAGATTCCGAAATCAGATACTGGATTGTAAGGCGTACCCAGGAGCAGATATAGACTCAGATCACAATATAGTAGTGATGAAGAGTAGGCTGAAGTTCAAGACACTAGTCAGGAAGAATCAATACGCAAAGAAGTGGGATACGGAAGTACTAAGGAATGACGAGATACGTCTGAAGTTCTCTAACGCTATAGATACAGCAATAAGGAATAGCGCAGTAGGCAGTACAGTTGAAGAGGAATGGACATCTCTAAAAAGGGCCATCACAGAAGTTGGGAAGGAAAACATAGGTACAAAGAAGGTAGCTGCGAAGAAACCATGGGTAACAGAAGAAATACTTCAGTTGATTGATGAAAGGAGGAAGTACAAACATGTTCCGGGAAAATCAGGAATACAGAAATACAAGTCGCTGAGGAATGAAATAAATGGGAAGTGCAGGGAAGCTAAGACGAAATGGCTGCAGGAAAAATGTGAAGACATCGAAAAAGATACGATTGTTGGAAGGACAGACAGCATACAGGATAGTCAAAACAACCTTTGGTGAGATTAAAAGCAACGGTGGTAACATTAAGAGTGCAACGGGAATTCCACTGTTAAATGCAGAGGAGAGAGCAGATAGGTTGAAAGAATACATTGAAAGCCTCTATGAGGCTGTAGATTTGTCTGATGTGATAGAAGAAGAAACAGGAGTCGATTTAGAAGAGATAGGGGATCCAGTATTAGAATCGGAATTTAAAAGAGCTTTGGAGGACTTACGGTCAAATAAGGCAGAAGGGGTAGATAACATTCCATCAGAATTTCTAAAATCATTGGGGGAAGTGGCAACAAAACGACTATTCACGTTGGTGTGTAGAACATATGAGTCTGGCGATATACCATCTGACTTTCGGAAAAGCATCATACACACAATTCCGAAGACGGCAAGAGCTGACAAGTGCGAGAATTATCGCACAATCAGCTTAACAGCTCATGCATCGAAGCTGCTTACAACAATAATATACAGAAGAATGGAAAAGAAAATTGAGAATGCGCTAGGTGAAGATCTGTTTGGCTTTAGGAAAAGTAAAGGGATGAGAGAGGCAAAATCAAGACACTTTCATAGGATTTGTCGACCTGGAAAAAGCGTTCGACAATATAAAATGGTGCAAGCTGTTCGAGATTCTGAAAAAAGTAGGGGTAAGCTATAGGGAGAGACGGGTCATATACAATATGTACAACAACCAAGAGGGAATAATAAGAGTGGACGATCAAGAACGAAGTGCTCGTATTAAGAAGGGTGCAAGACAAGGCTGTAGCCTTTCGCCCCTACTCTTCAATCTGTACATCGAGGAAGCAATGATGGAAATAAAAGAAAGGTTCAGGAGTGGAATTAAAATACAAGGTGAAAGGATATCAATGATACGATTCGCTGATGGCATTGCTATCCTGCGTGAAAGTGAAGAAGAATCAAATGATCTGCTGAATGGAATGAACAGTCTAATGAGTACACAGTATGGTTTGAGAGTAAATCGGAGAAAGACGAAGGTAATGAGAAGTAGTAGAAATGAGAACAGCGAGAAACTTAACATCAGGATTGATGGTAACGAAGTCAATGAAGTTAAGGAATTCTGCTACCTAGGCAGTAAAATAACCAATGACGGACGGAGCAAGGAGGACATCAAAAGCAGACTCGCTATGGCAAAAAATGCATTTCTGGCCAAGAGAAGTCTACTAATATCAAATACCGGCCTTAATTTGAGGAAGAAATTTCTGAGGATGTACGTCTGGAGTACAGCATTGTATGGTAGTGAAACATGGACTGTGGGAAAACCAGAACAGAAGAGAATCGAAGCATTTGAGATGTGGTGCTATAGACGAATGTTGAAAATTAGGTGGACTGATAAGGTAAGGAATGAGGAGGTTCTACGCAGAATCGGAGAGGAAAGGAATATGTGGAAAACACTGATAAGGAGAAGGGACAGGATGATAGGACATCTACTAAGACATGAGGGAATGACTTCCATGGTACTAGAGGGAGCTGTAGAGGGCAAAACCTGTAGAGGAAGACAGAGATTGGAATACGTCAAGCAAATAACTGAGGATGTAGGTTGCAAGTGCTACTCTGAGATGAAGAGGTTAGCACAGGAAAGGAATTCGTGTTGGGCCGCATCAAACCAGTCAGTAGACTGATGACAAAAAAAAAAAAAAAGAGTGCTGTCGACAAGGGATCTCAGATCGATTCCATATTCCTAGATTTCCAGAAGGATTTTGATACCGTTCCTCACAAGCGACTACTAATCAAATTGCTTGCATATGGAGTATCGTCTCAGTTTTGTGACTGGATTCGTGATTTCCTCTCAGAGGCGTCACAGTTCGTAGTGATAGACGGTAAATCATGGAGTAGAATAGAAGTTATATCTGGCGTTCCGCAAGATAGTGTCATAGGCCCTCTGCTGTTCCCGATTTACATAAAAGATCTAGGTGATAATCTGAGGGCCCCCTTAGATTGTTTGGAGATGACGCTGTAACTTACCATCTAGTAAAATCAACAAACGATCAATTCCAATTACAAAATGATCTAGAGAAAATTTCTGTATGGTGCGAAAAGTGATAATTGGCACTAAACAAAGAAAAGTTCGACGCGATTCACTTGGGTACTATAAGAAATCCGATAAATTTTGGGTATACGATAAATCGCACAAATCTAAGGGCTGTCATTTCGGCTAAATACCAAGGAATTACAATTACGAGCAACTTAGACTGGAAAGACTACAGAGACAATATTGTGGCGAAGGCGAAACAAATACTGCGCTTTGTTGGCAGAACACTTAGAAGATGCGACAAACCCACTGAAAAGACAGCCTACATTACATTTGTCCGTCCTCTGCTGGAATATTGCTGCGAGGTGTGGGATCCTTACCAGGTAGGATTGACGGAGGACATCGAAAAAGTGCAAAGAAGGGCAGCCCGTTTCGTGTTATCGCGCAATAGGGGTGAGAGTGGCACTGATATGATACGCGAGTTGGGGTGGCAGTCACTGTAACAAAGGCGGTTTTCTTTGCGGTGAGATTTATTTACGAAATTTCAATCACCAACTTTGTCTTCCGAATGCCAAAATATTTTGTTGACACCCATCTACGAAGGGAGAGATGATCATCATAATAAAATGAGAGTAATTATAGTTCGAACGGAAAGATTTAGATATTCCTTTTTCCCACGCGCCATTCGAGACTAGAACGGTAGAAAAGTTGCATGAAAATGGTTGGATGAACCCTCTGCCAGGCACTTAAGTGTGAACTGCAGAGTAACCATGTAGATGTAGAACTTGTAACCATCATGTTCATGTTCATGTGTAGCTGCTGCAAGTGCGTGACATTTCAGTAGGCCGTCATTACAGGACAGAGGAGTCAGTGCACGAAACGGACATGTCAGTCAAAATAGTTCACAGTGGAGTAAAGGGCTTATCAGACAATCACAGCTGCTGATGAAAGAAATTACACGACACGGACTGGGAAGCAGTAACGAGCTACATGTGGTGCATTCACAAAACGCTGCTCTGCGGTTAACGTCGAACAAATATAATAAAGGCATAGGATCAATTGTGCGAGTATTGTCTGAAAAGAAAGAGGCCGTCGGATCGAATTTTAAGTCAGGTAAAAAAATTATTTCAGGATTTATCCGTAAGTACGTATTTAGGCCACATTGCCATTATACGTCTGTTTCTTCTACACATCGCTTATGTATGTATTGTTGGCCGCCTTGCCATTAAACGTCTTTTTCTTCTTTCCGTTTTCTTCTCCACATTGGTTTAGTATGTATTTGAGGACACATTGCCAGTAAACGTCTTTTTCTTCTTCCATTTTTGTTCTACACATCTCTTAAAGATGTATTGTAGGCCACATCGCCATTACACGTCTTTTTCGTTTTCTCATTTTCGTCCACACATTGTGTAAGTACGTACTGTAGGTCACATTGCCATTAAACGTCTTTTTCTTCTTTCAGTTTTCCTCTGCGTATTGTTGAGTCAGTTAATCTTCCCTTCAGTAATGGCCGTATGCCTGTTAAAGTACCCATCATTGTCTCCTTCTGCCTACACTTCTTAGTTACCTTGGTTTACAGTCTCTAACGTTGAGAGCGAGTCTTCCGTTCTCCATTCTTTTTATACAGGGGCTGAACAAAAATATGGAAATGCACAAAGACGGCACATTACTATGCGTAATACGGTGTAGGAAACCTGCAGGCATTCAAAACAATTTCCAGTCGCCTCATAATGGATAAATAAACGACCTGTATGGTTCTCAAGGGACTCTTATACCTTCTCTCGTGAAAAAAAGTGGCAAGTTCGGGTAACGATCATAACGTTCCCTGGTAAAACATGGTTTATAACTATGCAATTACAATTTTATTTATAGATATAGGCACTGACTGGATCTGTGGACTGTGAATAGTAATATAATAGAGACAATTATGTTATATTTTGTATTTGTAAAGGATTAAGTACTGCATTTGTGAAATAATATCTGTGTCGGCGAGTTCTGAAACCGCTACAGGAAATAATTAGTAAAGAAAAACTCAGAGATTTCATGACAATCAGCCATTGTATAAATAGTAGTGTAAGAATAATAATGTCGTTGTCGTCTTCTTGGAATCACGTAGAGGGGAGGAATCTGTGACGCTATGTTTAACGCATAGGTAGCTTTCATTGTCAAGATTGTAAACAGGACGCCATTAAGCGTTGATTATAAAGAAAGGAGTGTGAACTTGTTATTATTCTAGTTTTAAATATTGTTATTGAATGAGAACTCGCATGTTATTATTAGAAAGCTTGCCTGGTATTTTACCCATTTATTTAAGACATTTTCAGCTTTTTAAGTAATGTTCGTGGTGAAGAGCTGCGAGACTGCGGAACCAGCCTCCGCCGCGGCAGATTCAAATCTGGTAATAAGGGCAACCATACCGCAATAAGCGGTCAGGTAAAAAGTTAATTTAAGATTATTTCTTACAGCAGTTCGGGATCGGAGTACAAAGCAGCAGATTTTACATTGTGTTTCACAGGCGGGCGCGGGCTGCTAATATTGTAAACTTTAACAGTGTCAAAGTTAAAACAATTTCACGTTTCAAAAGGAAATCTTGCTAAGCCAAAATTATGGACTGGTAAAAGTTATAGAAAAATCATTTTCTGCTTAATAATGGTACTTTCATGGTCTAGTGTTGGCCGTGGCACTCATTAATAATTCATGTTGACGAAAAATCCAATGCGAGGTTTGAGGTTCTTCAAGCATTGTGTACGGTAACCTCATTATTTTTTTATAACAGATATAATTTCAGAAAATTTTTACGGTATTTTTAGCAGGATGGGGTATGTTGTGCATTCTACTGAGTTACAGTAACAAAACTATTCATTTAATAAGAAGCCAGTTCCAGTATAATAATAATTAATCTCAGTTGTTCGCAACATACAATTAATCAAAGTAAACCAGTGTACAGAAAAAATAGTGGAGCGCGCAACGATGACGGATTTGGATAGCGATCACACACCCTTCTCTGCAAAGTCGACCGCAAAAGCTCAATAATGTTCATATCTGGTAGCTGTGATGGCCAGAAGAGATTCCACAGTTCATCCTCGTGCTCACAAAACCAATCCTGGTCAATTCGATCTCTGTGAGCAGGGCCCCTGTCTTGCAACACAGCTTCCCCACTGGAAAAGAAGCATTGCACCATGGAATGGACGTGACCGGCCAAAATCATCACCTGAAAGTCGGCAATAATGCGACCTTGCAGAATCACCATGTGACCCTTGGAACACCACGATGTGGCTGCCCAAATCGTCATTGACCCCCCACCACGTTTCACTCTTGGGACGTACACTGGGTCAGAAGCTGTAAATAATATAACTGGACACTCATCTCATCAAATGATATCCACACGCCTCACACCATTATAGAGGCCCCATCAACTTGTACAGTCCCCTCCTGACATGCAGGGTCCATAGATTGATGAGGTTGGCTCCGTGCCTGTACACGTCCATCCGCTCGAACAATTTGAAACGAGACTCGTCTGACAAAGCAGTAGTCCGATATCGGTGTTGACAGGCCCAGGAGAGGCGTAAATCTTTGTGTCGTGCAATCATCAAGGGTACACGAGTGGGCCTTCGCCTCCGATAACCCATATGGTGTTTCGTCGAATGGTTCCAACGCTGACACTTGTTGATGGCCCAGCATCGAAATCTGCAGCAATTTGCTGGAGGGTTGCACTTCTGTCACGTTGAACGATTCTCTTCAGTCGTCGTTCGTCCCGTTCCTGCAGGATCTTTTTCCGGCCACAGCGATGACGGAGATTTGATGTTTCACCGGATTCCTGATACTCACGGTACACTCGTGAAATGGTCCTACGGGGAAATCCGCACTTCATAGCTACCTCGGAGATACTGTGACCCATCACTCGTGCGCCGACTCTAACATCACGTTCAAACTCACTCAAATGTTGATAACCTGCCATTGCAGCAACAGTAACCGACCCAACAACTGCGCCAGACATTTGTTGCCTTACAGGGGCGTTGCCGAACGCACTACCGTATTCTGTGTGTTTACATATCTCTGTATTTGAATACGCATGCCTGTACCAGTTTCTTTGGCGCTTCAGTGTATGTTCAAGCATGGACGTCTCGCTGTGTTTCCATGTTTTTGCCCAATCCCTGTATTTTCATTTCAACTTAGTATGTTATCGTCAGCCTTTTTTTCTTTTCCAGCTTATTTAGTAATTTATTCCAGCCTATATTCGTTTACAGCAAAGGGCGCTTTCAGATCGAATTTACTTCACGTCTATTTTATGACAATCAGTTTTTGTAAGCTTTTTTTCCCACACTGAATTTTAACATAAGGTTTCAATATGCAACCTTCTCTATTCTCAGTAAGATGTTCCTTTTCTGTTACAGCAAAAGAGCGATGGCTTTTCGCTATACTCAACCTGTTTTCACATATTTTACCATTATGTTTGACAGTTACTACAATTACTTCTGTTGCAACTACTGTAGTACAACTGCATATAGAACTACTTCAACAAATACTACCACCACAATTAGCAGTCCGCATTATCACTACGACTATCTAAGTGTTTTCACTGGTCACCTAACAGTACCCTCTGATCTTATCAATAGATATAGAAACCAACTTGAAAATTCATACAACTAGCAATAGCTTCCACACCAAAATTCGATATACAAAAATCAGTAGCTTAGGCAACAAGTACATTACGCGACACACGTCATTCTTCACTAAAATAGTACTTGGTAAAACAGAAGACTGTACAGAAAGGTATATAACGAGAAACGGAACGCACCATCTCCCTTTCTACAGTTCAGCCTCCACCACACCCAAATACTACCACCGGCTCGTTCCAGACATGATTATTCTTTAAATCAAAGTATAGCCTTCCTGTTTCTCTCCTTCCTCTCCTCCCCGCCTCTCTCTCTCTCTCTCTCTCTCTCTCTCTCTCTCTCTCTCTCTCTCTCTCAATCTCCCTCTCTCTGTCTCTCATTCACACACACACACACACACACACACACACACACACACACACACACACAATAAAGTTTTGAACTCGCGCGGCACACTTCAAACAAATAAGCGATGAAACAAATTAACATCATACCGCCACACTAACACAAGAGCTAACGCCACAAGCCTTGTGTTTACGTGATAACATAATATACAATGCACTTGTAAATGCATTGGTGAATAAAACACCAAATACAGCTGTACACGAGGCAACAATATCTCTAACTGCGGGTAGTACGATCAAAACGCTACATACTCTAAAATGGAAGAAAAACAGAAAAAAAAGAACGACTAAAGTACAACAAAGCGCCGTCCACTGTAACACATGTAAGTTCATACAACTATCCACCTTGTACCTAATCAGAGGCACATTAGCATGTATTCACTACCGAAACAATATATAAAAATACGATAAATGTCTGTACACATTCTTGCAATGCAGGAACGGACGACATGCGTATGACAGAAACATTAATGTAATCGGAAATGTTAGCAGTCTGAAGATGGTCTTGATAGCACGAAGCCGGCCGCTGTGACCGAGCGGTCCTAGGCGTTTGAGTCCGGAACCGCGCTGCTGCTACGGTCGCAGGTTCGAATCCTGCCTCGGGCATGGATGTGTGTGATGTCCTTAGGTTAGTTAGGTTTAAGTAGTTCTAAGTCTAGGGGACTGATGACCTCAGATCTTATGTCCCATAGTGCTTAGAGCCATTTGAACCATTTCGATAGCACGAAACCGGTGTCGACATTCAAATTAAGTTCTTGGAAAGTATTTGTGGGTTCTTCACCAACAAAACAGTAAAGCTTAATTGATTGGAGATAACATGCTTTATAATCTAAAATTACGAGAACAAAATACTTCACAGACTTTTACTCCCCACGCTTCCCTCCAGTATTAAATTGGTGACCCTTCACGTCTCAGACTGTGTACCACCAACCGGTACCACCACCTATTCAGGTTGTGCCACAAATTTCTTTTTTCGCCGATTCTATTCAGTAACTCCCCATTAGTTACGTGATCTAATCTGCAGCATTATTCTGTAGCACCACATTTCAAAAGCTTCTACTCTCTTCTTGCCTAAAATGTTTGTCGTCCACCTTTCACTTCCATACATGGCTACACTCCAGAGAAATACCTTCAGAAAAGATTTCCTAACACTTAAATCTACACTCGATTTTAATAAATTTCTCTTCTTCACTAACGTTTTTCTTGCCATTAGCAGTCTACATTTTATATCCTCTTTGCTTCTTCCATCATCAGTTAGTCTACAGCCCAAATAGCGAAGCTCACTTACTACTTTAAGTATCTTATTTCCTAATCTAACTGCCTCAGCATCACTTGATCTAATTCGAATACATAGGATTATCCCCGTTTTGTTTTTGTTGATGTTCAGTTTACATCCTCCTTTCAGGACACTGTCCATTCTGTTCAACTGTTCTTTCAAGTTATTTGCTGTCTCTGACAGGACTGCAATATCGTCGGCAAACAACGTTTTTATTTCTTTTCCCTGAACTTCAATTCCTACTCCAAATTTTTCTTTTGTTTCCTTTATTGCTTGCTCAGTATACAGATTGAATAACGTCGTGGATAGGTTGCAACCCTGTCTCCCTCCCTTCCCAACCACTGCTTCTCTTTCATGTCCCTCGACTCTTATAACTGACATCTGGTTTCTGTACAAATTGTAAATAGCCTTTCGCTCCCTGCATTTTACCCCTGCTACCTTCAGAATTTGAAAGAGGGTATTCCAGTCAACATTGTCAAAAGCTTTCTCTAAGTCTACAAATGCTAGAAACGTAGGTTTGCCTTTTCTTAATCTAGCTTCTAAGATAAGCCGTAGTTTCAGTATTGCCTCACGTGTTCCATTATTTCTACGGAATCCAAACTGATCTTCCCCGAGGTCGGCTTCTACCAGTTTTTCCATTCACCTGTAAATAATTCGTGTTAGTATTTTGCAGCTGTGACTTATTAAACTGATAGTTCGGTAATTTTCACATCTGTCAACGCCTGCTTTCTTTGGGATGGGAATTATTATATTGTCTGACACTAAAAGAACCCCAAAAATGCAAGTAACTGAGCCGTCTTTGAACAAGTAGGATTAATAATACTATTTAACAGTTACATTCTAATCATTCACTTTCTTTAATGTGTTCCTGCTGTTGTCACTGTGATGTATCCCACTTTCGAACAATTAGCTTTTGGAATATTTAAGTTCAATTGTTTTATGAGGTATTCATTATCAATCACTCTTTTTATGGGATATGTTATATCGGCTACTAGCAACCTTTCGTGTGAGTCCTACAACTGAAGACCTCTGCTGTAAGCAGCTGTAAGCCACAATCGATGAGAAAAAGAATTACTGCATACATAACATGGTCTGTGATGTGCTTTATTCTTATTAGCTGATAGTTCCGCTTTAAACCGAGAAATGGCAGCTTTTGCTTTGTCTGTAATTTCGGATTCTCGCTAATGGCAACTTTACCACGATGTGTACACGTAAGCAGTGGCAAGCGCGAGGAACAAGGCTCCCAACTATAGCAACGTGCGTGACGCTCATTCATCAAAAATTATTTATACAATTCCGAAAATGAAGTGGATATCCACGACTTAGGTAAAGACCCTGAGTACGTTCTAAACGCAAATTCATTTCGGAACATGTTGCTAATCAGGTAAATGTCAATACTTATTTAAGCACGTAAACAATGTTGTGTTCCCTACCGTAGTTTATGTGAATTTACGTAACAGTGTGGTGGGAGAAATGTTAAGGGCCACCCTTAACATGGTTCACGTTTGTAGTAGGAGAACAATAAAATAATTTTACGTTGTGCTGAATCATAGATTAATTTTTCAGGTCATTATGCTTTATTATTCCGATAATTAGTCCTGAAAATCATAATGCATATCATAAACTGCAACAATTCCGATCTTTTAAATTTGTATTTTTGTGAGGTTTCATAGTACTGTTTCGTAAGTCGCCTAGCAAGTAAACAGTGGTAGGTCAATGTTAACTCGTGTTAAATACACACAGCTTACAAGTAAAAGATATTCAGTACTCAGTGACGTAGTTTTAAAAATAAAATTGTTGACAGAATTTACGATTTTGTAAATCTAGAATAATATTTGGAAACAATGAGTTACTTGAAAGAAACAATCACAGTGGATGTTCTTGAAACATGTTATTTATCGGATTTTATTGACTCTTTCCTGAGCAAATTCTCAAATCAACCAATTTGTCATTCACCGTTATTTATAGCCGACGTCTTCAGTTCTAGTTAGGTTTTCGTACAGGTTCAAATGGCTCTGAGTAATATGGGACTTAACGTCTGAGATCATCAGTCCCCTAGAACTTAGAACTACTTAAACCTAAGGACATCACACACATCCATGCCCGAGGCAGGATTCGAACCTGGGACCGTAGCGGTCGTGCGGTTCCAGACTGAAGCGTCTAGAAACGCTCGGCCATACCGGCCGGCTTTCGTATGGGCTATGGATAAATCTACACTCCATGTATTCTGTCAATGTCTGTATCGCACCCGTTATTGACAAAAGCTTTCTCTAAATCTGTCTTATGTTTGTCTTTTTCAGTCTAATCTGTTAAGACAAGTAGGCTATCAGTGTTAGCAATGCCTCACGTGTACCAACCTTCCTACAGAATCCGAATTGATCTGCCCCGCGGAATCATATGCGCAGATTACTGCTGCGTGGTGTATGCTGTTCTGACTCTTGCACCGCCGGCGGAAGTGGCCGTGCGGTAAAAGGCGCTGCAGTCTGGAACCGCAAGACCGCTACGGTCGCAGGTTCGAATCCTGCCTCGGGCATGGATGTTTGTGATGTCCTTAGGTTAGTTAGGTTTAAGTAGTTCTAAGTTCTAGGGGACTGATGACCTTAGAAGTTAAGTCCCATAGTGCTCAAAGCCATTTGAACCATTTTGAACTCTTGCACCAGGCAGTTGAACAAGACGCGTCAGTGTACCAGAAACTCTCTTGTAAGCCTTTTAACAAAATTTCTGCGTTGCACCAAAGTTTTTGTTGGTATTACTGAGGCGTCTTTACTTTGGTCGTCCTAAGATTTTTTCTGTCAATAAAAGCAGAATTTATCTACCAATTTCTGCGTTCCACTTCCTGACCTAATTGCTCAAGCATGATCTGGCTGCAACCGTCATATTATTAGGCATTCCATTAAATACCTTCCAAGTTCTTCGTCGGCTCTGAGAGAATTATAATGTCACCGGCAAACCTTTATATTCCAAACCTCTCGGGATTATGAAGCAAAAAAATTAAAGCAAGAGTACAGCTTGAAAAAATATAAGCTTTTTATTTTCCTCGGACTCTTGGCGGAGCTCGAGAATTAAGACACTCAAAATAACACGAGAATGCAAAACAAAAGCTCTTCGCCCCACTAAGGCTCTTACGCTGTTCACGTGAGAGAATTTTGTTTTCTCTACTCAGCTAACCGAAGCTCGACCTTTACAAAATTCCACGTCCCGATGTTGCTCTTGGTCGGCTTACTTAACACAAGCACCAAGTCTGCTACGGACGGATATTTATTGAGAAATAAGTCACCTACTGAGGATATAGCAAAATAGCACGGACCAACTTCCAGTAAGCATTCCTCACGGGCGTAGAAGAACAAAATACAGGGTGGAAGTTTAAGGCCTTTCCGTCAGAACAACAATTAATTTCTAAGGAACTATGCTGGACACTGCTATGCGGCTTGTTGCAAATGGTAGCTAAACTCAGAAAGATCTACATTTCCTCAGACAGTATCTGATTTCTCTCTCTCTCTCTCTCTCTCTCTCTCTCTCTCTCTCTCTCTCTCTGTGTGTGTGTGTGTGTGTGTGTGTGTGTGTGTGTGTGTGTGTGTGTGTTTGGACGTAAAGTAATTTAATAGTTCTGCTGTCACACTGGCATCAATGCACAAAGAAGCGCAAAGTGTTTTGCTATTTCACGAAACACACAGCCTGTTACGACGTTACGACGACAGAGCCAAAAAAACCATAATTATTTTTTAAAAGCTATATATTTTCAAACAGTTTGCAAAACAACCTTTCTATCGCTTACACCTGAGTCCCTCATTTTGCGTGGGGTTGGCGTGGTTAAATCGGCTTTGGTATGGTAGTTGGAAGGGGTGGCCGAATGCCCTTCCTGCAGCCACCCCGTACCTCCTGGGACAGAATCAGAGTACCCCAACTGTCTCCGTCCAGTGTAAATCATGGAAAAGTGCGGATGTGTTTCAAATGTCTGTGAGTCATGGAACTGCGGCGGGACGTGGTGACCAGCCCAGTATTCACCTAGAGGGATGTGGAAAACCGCCTAAAAACCACGTCCAGGCTGGCCAGCACACCGGCCCTTGTCGTTAATCCGGCAGGCGGTTTCGATCCGGGACCGGCGCGCCTACCCGAGTCCAGGAAGCAGCGCATTAGCGCTCTCGGCTAACCTGGCGGGTCGTTGGCAAAACAATCTTATCCCCTTCAAATTACTCTCCATTGCACCTAATACATTTGCAACACCGCTGGGTTCCACTGTTCGAAACATTTTGGTACTCATCTTTACAAATGTGTAACAGCTCCTCCCACGCGTCCTTCATGACTACTTCAGATATGTCAAATCAGCCTTTCAAAGCCCTTTTTCATGTGTGGAAATAAGAAAAATTCGCACGGAGCCAGGTCAGGTAAGTAAGGTGCATGGGGCAGCAGAACTGTGCCATTTTTAGCCGAAAACTGTCCAACAGAGATGGCTGTGTGTGCACGTGCGTTGTCGTGGTGGAAGAACCAGTCTCCTGTCAGCCACAAATCGGGCCTTTTTTGACGAACACCGTTGCGCAAACTTAAAACTTCAAAAGAAAAGGTTTGATTGACGGTCGGACCTGGGGGAAGAAACTCTGAATGAGCTACGCCCTTGGCATCAAAAGGGAAAATCTGTATCAGTTTCAAGCTGTTGTTTCACAGCAGACAGCCAGAACACGAGGAACAAACTTGGCAGCAACCCTCTTCATTCCTGAATCTTCCGTTAAAATTCGCTGAACCGAGCTCCAAGATAAGCCACTAATCTCTTACAGTTGATCAATTGCCTGTCGATGGTCTGTGAGCAGAAACGCTCAATTTTTTTTTCTTTTTTTCGTCGATTCGGGCAGTTGATAGACGTTCAGAACGAGGTTTGTCATCAATCCATATGCCGCCATTTCTAAATCGAGCAAACCACTCGTACATTTTGAGTTTTTCTCCCATAGCGTCATCTTGGTACGCTGTTCTCAACATTAAAACAGTTTCAGCAGCATTTTTACCGAGTAGGAGACAAAATGGCACAACTGCACGTTGTTCACTTAAACATGCCATCATAAAAGACGAAACAAGAACAGAACTGAGACGTGGTACTTACGGAAAGTCAGGATTCAGTGTGGACGGGGCCGTGTTCAGTTACCGTCGGTTGCTCAGTTTTTTTTTAATACGTACACTGTATTTGAAGACAATTCCAATAAGATTGACAATAAGCAACAATTATCAAATTTGACTGTTAAGACACAATGTCTAATACAAAATTTCTTAAGAAAGTTGCACTCATGGCTGAAGGCCTTATTGACCAGAAGTTCAAATTATTTGTCGGTTGAAGGCCCTAATAGCAATAACTCGAAAAACAATTTGACAGCTGAAGGCCTGGATAGCAAATTCTTATGAATGAATTAAACTTCTCCAAGAGATACTAAAATATTATAAAAAAGGGACAATCATCAAATTTTCACAATTAAGAGACAATATCTAATTGAAAATTCTTAAGACAAATAGCATTAACGGCTGAAGGCCTTATTGACATTCATAACAATCTGACCAAATCGAGAGAGAAGTGGGCCTCAGACAGTGCTCCACTGGCCGTGCGGTTCTGGGCGCTACAGTCTGGAACCGCGCGACCGCTACGGTCGCAGGTTCGAATCCTGCCTCGGGGATGGATGTGTGTGATGTCCTTAGGTTAGTTAGGTTTAAGCAGTTCTAAGTCTAGGCGACTGATGACCTCAGAAGTTAAGTCGCATAGTGCTCAGAGCCATTTGAACCATTTGAACAGTGCTCCACGCATAGACCTGGGAAAGTCATTCAACTTTGTAAACGTTGAGACAGGTAGCCAAGAGTTGTATTCACTTAACCAGATGGCAACTCAAACTAGTGACAGTTTAAACGCCGGCCAACACTCTTACAACATGTACCTAACGTCTGATATCCAACACAACAATCGAACAACCCAGGCAAGACGGAATAGGCGGATAGCACTGCGTCTTCTGAATCCGGTGTTTAGAACATCCAGAAGCACAAGGACCCACTATGTCCAAAGTAGTCCAAAAGAAACAAATATCCGAACTACAGTCAAGGGCGCTGTCGAACTACATGCCTTACAGGACAACAGCGGCAAGGCGAGGGAAGGTACACTGCCGCGAAAATACGCTAACCTCCAGTGCAGCTAACTGGGGCGTTAGCAGCCACTAGGCAGAAAAATACCACTGGTTGAACTTCATCAATAAACGCAAGGAATTCACAGATTAATAATAAAAAGTGGAGGACGGATAAATAATTTCGCCAACTCCAAACATTCCACTCGTTGGTCTTCGTCTCAGCGACCCTGCGAGCAGCAACGCGCGAACAAATTGTGTAATCTCAAAATAGTGGAGGTTTCACTACTGAGTTAATGTTCACTCAACTCAAATGTCCTGGGTCCAGTGGAGAACGACGTTGTTGCCCTCGCAGCTACAGCCCCTCGATCCCGCACTGCTGCGTGGCACCAGCTGTCGCGGCATGTCCTCGCGCTGTCAGGTCTCACTGCTGCTCCATCCCAACCGAACTGCCTGACACACTCCAACCCAGAAAACACTTGACGCCCTTCCAAAGATAGTACTAGGGTACTATATATCGATAACCGCTGCTGCTGGCACTTGCGGACAGACAACGCTAGCAAACGTAGTGGCGCCACTAAACACAAGAAGAAAACGAGACGCCACTATCCCTAGCACATGAATCCAACCTACCAACGGCACCAACGCGGATCGCAACATGGCTCAAAAACAGCGCTAGAAAAAACAAGCACTGCAGATGAACAGAACAACCCTGGTCGACAACACAGGCGGCACTGAACCAACAACGAGTTGCGCTATACACACCTAGCGGCAGGAATGCGTACTACACAAGCCCCACCCACGGCAATGTTATTCCGGTTTCTTCCATTTGGGTACCCCATCGTACAGTTTAGCGACAGTGCCAATGTGCACCAAATCGAGGTCTACCAGGTGTGGGGAGCATCAGATGACGGTATGAAAAGTTTGGAGAGACTGGCAGTAGTACTGGTGGCCAGGCGAGTAGCGTTAGAAGAGGGGCGGGTGAAGATACTGTTGATGCCGTGGCTGCGTCGTTTCAACGCTGTACGCGAAAATCAACACGTCTCGTTTCCAAAGAGACAGGCGTACCTCAGAGCACAGCGATGAAGATTTCACACAAGCGGCAACCCCTGCTAGCTTTGCAGCCAAATGATAGTCCCAGGTGTTTGCAAAGACACGGACAGAAACTGCATATCGTCTACCAGACGTTCTACGACAAATCTGAGGGTGTGTCGACACAAAAATTTACGAGTTACGACTCCATTTGCTAGGAACTGCGTAACTGTATGTAGCATAGTCCCTCGGAAACAAATCTTTGTCATCTGGGAAAGACTTCACACTCACTGTGTATCTGGATCATGTTCAGCCCACAAGTTACATTAATGTTAACGATTAATGCAAACCGCTTCAGCTATATTATTACACATTTACTGCGTTACGACCGGTTCCGTTTCTTTGAACATCTTCAAGTTGCCTGCTTCTAAACATAACAGATGAATAGGCTAAAGCTGTGAAATTCTGATGGGTAAAATAGCCGACTCGCACTGATAAGCCGCCAGGTTTTACGAAGGAAAGTCGTCAAACAGCCGTATGGTTTTAGAAGTTATTTTGTCTAGACAACTGATAACGCCATCTTCAGGCCCCTTTGCACTCCATGTGTAGACAGTCAGAGATATTGATAATGGAGCCTTCAATATCTGGTTTCCGTAAAGACTTGTCAAGTCTACGAAGTAAACGCTGCAAAAACGAATTCACGGAATCCAGACATTGAAGCTCCAGTAAACAAGTATCAATATCTCTGTCTACACATCGACTACAAGTGCTGGCCAGGGCAGCAGTCGAACATTTTCTGCATCCAGAAAGTCCCTGCAACATGCGGTCGTGCATTATCGTGCTGAAATGTAGGGTTTCGCAGGGATCGAATGAAGGGTAGAGCCACGGGTCCTAACACATCTGAAATGTAACGTCCACTTTTCAAAGTGCCGCCAATGTGAACAAGAGCTGACCGAGACGTGTAACCAATGGCACCCCATACCATCACGCCGGGTGATACGCCAGTATGGCGATGACGAATACACGCTTCCAATGTGCGTCCATCGCCATGTCGCCAAACACGGATGCGACCATCATGATGCTGTAAACAGAACCTGGATTCCTCAGAAAAAATGACGTTTTGCCATTCGTGCAACCAGGTTCGTCGTTGGGTACACCATCGCAGGCACTCCTGTCTGTGATGCAGCGTCAAGGGTAACCGCAGCCACGTTCTCCGAGCTGTTAGTCCGTACTGCTGCAAACGTCGTCGAACTGTTCGTGCAGATGGTTGTTGTCTTGCAAGCGTCCCAATCTGTGGACTCAGGGATCGAAACGTGGCTGCACGATCCGTTACAGCCATGCGGATAAGATGCCTGTCATCTCGACTGCTAGTGATACGAGGTCGTTGGGATCCAGCACGGCGTTACGTATTACCCTCTTGGACCCACCGATTCCATATTCTGCTAACAGTCTTGGATCTCGACCAACGCGAGCAGCAATGTTGCGATACGATAGGCTGCAATCACGATAGGCTGCAATCCGACCTTTATCAAATTGGGAAACGTGATGGTACGCATTTCTCCTCCTTACACGAGGCATCACAACAACGTTTCACCAGCCAACGCCGGTCAACTGCTGTTTGTGTATGAGAAATCGGTTGGAAACTTTCCTCATGTCAGCACGTTGTAGGTGTCGCCACAGCTGCGAACCTTGTGTGAATGCTCTGAAAAACTAATGATTTGCATATCACAGCATCATCTTCCTGTCGGTTAAATTTCGCGTCTGTAGCACGTCATCTTCGTGGTGTAGCAATTTTAATGGCCAGTAGTGTATTTGACCGCCGCTGTCTCCCATCCAATGCCGATCAACAGTTTGGTTGCCTCCTCTTCCACATTTTTAAAAGAGAACGCGTCTCTTAACAACATTACTAATTACTTATGATCGTTCCGTGACACCAAAATTATCGTTCCAGATATATTTTACATAGTTACTCTGCATCAGTACATCGTATTTATTCACTTGCTGCTATAGCTGCCAAATGACGTTGGAGTATGGTGTAAGTGATGTCACCCATTTCCTTGTTGTTGTGCGTAATTGTGTTGTTAATTTTTGTTCAGTTTTACTTCTCAATTATCTGCATTAATTGCGCAGTCTTTACTGTTAGTTCTGTACCTGTGGTTTCGCCATTGCTTGTAGCGATTATGACCGCACAGTTGACTATCGCACTTGAGAGAGACCAAATATTGCATTTATGTCTGTCTTGGGGAGATCGTGTCTAGGCAGTTTGCTGTACGCAGCATGCCGTGTCTGCTCGCCATACTTCCGCCATGCCGTCGGTAGAATGTTTGCGATCAGTGATCTTAATGGTTCAAATGGCTCTGAGCACTATGGGACTTAACATCTGAGGTCATTAGTCCCCTAGAACTTAGAACTACTTAAACCTAACTAACCTAAGGACCTCACACACATCCATGCCCGAGGCAGGATTCGAACCTGCGACCGTAGCGGTTGCGCGGCTCCAGACTATAGCGCCTAGAACCGCTCGTCCACTACGGCCAGCTCAGTGATCTTAAATGTGTCTTTAATATTACATACGACAACCAGACAATCTATGTCCTGACTTCAACACAAGTCGGTGTGGATGTAGTATAAAGTTATCAGTGCGAGCCATCTACTTTTTTAAAAAATACTGTAGCTTTTGCCTAATTTCTTGTTTTGATAAACATCGAAGCTGTGTGGACCTTATCAATATTCTCAGAATTATTCTGGAAGTGCGCAGTGGTAACACATCCTCCACCTTTCCTTCATTGACTTTGAAAAGGTTTTCGACTCTGTCAATCGAGGAGTCATGTGAGATACTTTTGGAAAATATGGCATTCCAACGAAGATTATTAACATAATCAAGGAAATGTATGAAGGCTGCGAGTGCCAAGTACTACATAATGGAGAACTAACAGAGCCTTTCCAAGTTAACTCGAGAGTACGACAAGGGTGTATTCTTTCGCCAACAGTATTTCTTTTCGTGTTGGACCATGTGATGAAGAGTGTGATGAGGGGACGGAAGAGAGGTGTACAATGGGGGCTGCAGGATAGGGTCGAAGATCTAGATTTCGCAGACGACATTTGCTTAATGGCACAACGATATCGAGGCATCGAAGAGAAACTGGCCAGGTTACAGAGAGAGGCGGAAGTTGAAGGCCTCAAGATAAATGTTCGCAAAACCAAAGTAATGCGGATAAATTCGACCGTCACGAATAGGCTGGCCATTGATGGAGAGGGCGTAGAACAGGTCTAACCTTCCCTCAGTCTCGGAAGTATAGTCACGACTATATGAGGCGCTGAGGAGAACGTCAGTAGTCGCATCCGCAAAGCAAATGGTGCGTTTGTACAACTGCACCCTGTCTGGAGGAATAGGAACATCTCAAAGAAGACCAAACTCCGGCTTTTCAGTAGCAATATGAAGGCTGTTCTGTTGTATCGTTGCGAAACTTGGCAGGTGACTAACCACATCAAAAACCAGCTGCAAGTTTTTATCAACCGCTGTCTCCGGCGTATTTTAAATGTGAGATGGCTAGATATAATGACAAATGAAGATCTTCGGAGGGAGACAAATAAGCAACCAATCAATATACAAATCAAAGAAAGAAAATGGAACTGATTGGGCAGACATTGAGGAAACCAGATGGAACTGTCGAAAGGATGGCATTGGATTGGAACTCTCAAGGAGTCAGAAAACGTGGTCGTCCCTAACAGAAGCGGGAAAGGACGATCGAGAGAAGCTGCAGAGGATGGGAAAACCTGGAGTGGAGTGAAGAGACTTGCTAGAAAACGTACCAGGTGGAGCAATTTCGTCACGGCCCTATGTTCCAGAGGGAACTACAGGAACTAAGCGTAGCCTGAAGGTATTAAAATACACAAAATCGGTCGTAATACAATACACCCGTGGTTTCCACTCATCATTCATCTCACCGTGAACGTTATATGGACATGCATCTTGAAACAGTTTATTTCCTCGTTACAGTCTATTTTCTGCAGCACTTCTTGTAAGATTAATCAGGGCAAACAAATAGGACGTAGATTAAATGTCGCCGAAACTGTTCTCAGTAGTGCAGTTGCCGTTTTTCGCAACCTTAAACAGGAAAAACGGAGACTGCATGCGTGTGACTGAAACCTATCTGACCATCTACGTTTTGGTGGCGACATTGTACAGATTGCCCCTACTGCAGTAAAGCGCAGAAACGCATGGGAGAACGGATTAGAGCAAGTGAAATAGAATGAGACAAGAACGGCTTACAATAATCTCAAAGGATGGAAAATAGTTCAAATCAGAGAGCAAATGGTTCAAACGGCTCTAAGCACGATGGGACTTAACGTCTGAGGTCATCAGTCTCCTAGACTTAGAACTACCTAATGACATCACACACATCCATACCCGAGGCAGGATTCGAATCTGCGACCGTAGCAGCAGCGCGGTTCCGGACTGAAGCGCCTAGAACCGCTCGGCCACAACGGCCGGCACATCAGGGAGCAGTACAACCAAATGATGAGTTGTATATCGAATGACTGAACATGAACAGGAAAAACATAGACAGAAAAGTGAAAGGACCTGGATCGCTTTTAGAAACCTAAATTTTCCGATGTTCCAATGTTCGTAAAAAGGAAATAATAAAAAAATATGTAGCTGTGAATAGATCAGTTAATTATTCTGCACAATTTTACCGAAGCTGTAGAGTAGAGGCGGTTTAATTGGCATACGAAAATAGTAAAAATAATGGAACTGTAAAATTCGAGCAGAATATCGTAAGAAGCCACAAAACATTTATGTACTCGTGTTCGCGCGAGGCGGGGTCTAAGCAGCAGGCAACTCTTAGCGTGTTCCACGGTGAACCAGCAAAAGTGATCTGTTACACTAGTTAGAGACAAACACAACATTTCTATGGAAAATATGGAAATGCGCGTTTAGTGTCATTGGCCGGGAGGCCCCTTGCGGGGCAGGTCCGGCCGCCTTGGTGCAGGTCTTATTACATTTGACGCCACATTGGGCGACCTGCGCGCCGGATGGGGATGAAATGATGATGAAGACAACACAACACCCAGTCCTTGGGTGGAGGAAATTCCCGACCCAGCCGGGAATCGAACCCGGGCCCCTTAGGACGGCATTCCGTCACGCTGACCAGTCAGCTATCGGGGACGACACCATTTCTATTACGTTTGCATAAGTTCGTAGCCTGTTTCTTTTGCATGTTGGTACTCCGTTTACTATAGGTTCATTTATCGATTGTCTTTTTTTGTTTATAGTTCACCGTCGCTATTTGAGTTTACCTACTGCCATTTTGTCATTTGGAGAGAGTGAGTGGAGCTGTGGGCGCTAGAAAATGGGGTGCCGGGTCGAGAAATGGAAACTTTTACGACATGTTGTTCTGTTTGAAACGAATAAAGAGGTGTAAGCAGCGGAGGCAGCCCGAAACATTTGCGCCGTGTGTAGGGATAATGCCATGGGACGGAGCACGGTAAGAAAATGGAGTAGGATAGATTTGACGTTAGTAAGTCGTCACGTTCAGGAAGACCTTCGGGGTTTCATGAAGATTGTTTAAACTCATCAGTCCACAGTGATCAACGTCAATGTACTCAAGACCTAGCAAATGACGTGAAATGTGACCATTCCACCATCATCTGACTTTTCCTTGCAATGGGAAAGGTTCAAAAATGGAGTTATGGATACCGCATGCTCTTAGCCAAAATCACAAATTTCAGCAGGTGGTCATATGTGCATCTCTACTTGCTCGTCATTAATTCGCTCGTGAACAACACCGACCATTCCTATACTACATTACTAGCCATTAAAATTGCTACACCAACACGAAACGCAGATGATAAACGGGTATTCGTTGGACAGATATATTGTACTAGAACTGACATGTGATTACATTTTCACGCAATTTAGGGGGCATAGATCCTGAGAAATCAGTACGCAGAACAACTACCTCAGGCCGTAATAACGGCCTTGATACGCCTGGGCATTGAGTCAAACAGAGCTTGGATGGCGTGTACAGGTACAGCTGCCCATGCAGCTTCAACACGATACCACGGTTCATCAAGAGTAGTGACTGGCGTATTGTGACGAGCCAGTTGCTCGGTCACCATTGACCAGACGTTTTCAGTTGGTGAGAGATCTGGAGAATGTGCTGGCCAGGACAGCATTCGAACATTTTCTCTATCCAGAAAGGCCCGTACAGGACCTGAAACATGCGGTCGTGCATTATCCTGCTCAAATGTAGGGTTACGCAGGGATCGAATGAAGGGTAGAGGCACGGATCGTAACACATCTGAAATGTAGCGTCCGCCATTCAAAGTGCCGACAGTGTGAGCAAGAGGTGACCGAGACGTGTAACCAATGGCACCCCCCACCATCACGCCGGGTGATACGCCAGTATGGCAATGACGAATACACGCTTCCAATGTGCGTTCACCGCGATGCCACCAAACACGGATGTGACCATCATGATGCTGTAAACAGAAACCTGGATTCATCCGAAAAAATGACGTTTTGCCATTCGTGCACCCAGGTTCGTCGTCGAGTACACCATCACAGACACTCCTGTCTGTGATGCAGCGTCAAGGGTAACCGCAGCCACGGTCTCCGAGCTGATAGTCCATGATGCTGCAAACGTCGTCGAACTGTTCGTGCAGATGGTTGTTGTCTTGCAAACGTCCCCATCTGTTGACTCGGGGATGGAGACGTGGCTACAGGATCCGTTGCAGCCATGCGGATAAGATGCCTGTCATCTCGACTGCTAGTGATACGAGGCCGTTGGGATCCGGCACGGCTGTCCGTATTACCCTCCTGAAGCCACAGATTCCATATTCTGCTAACAGTCATTGGATCTCGACCAACGGGAGCAGCAATGTCGCGATACGATAAACCGTAATCGCGATAGGCTACAATCCCACGTTTATCAAAGTCAGAAACGTGATGGTACACATTTCTCCTCCTTACACGAGGCATCACAACAACGTTTTACCAGGCAACACCGGTCAACTGCTGTTTGTGTATGAGAAATCGGTTGGAAACTTTCCTCATGTCAGCACGTTGTAGGTGTTGCCATCGGCGCCAACGTTGTGCGAATGCTCTGAAAAGCTAATCATTTGCATATCACAACATCTTCTTCATGTCGGTTAAATTTCGCATCTATAGCGCGTTATCTTCGTGGTGTAGCAATTTTAATGGCCAGTAGTGAACATCGTTACTGGTGACAAGAAGTCGTGTCTTTACGCTAACGTAGGACAAAGAAAGAAACGGTTGAGCACAAACAAACCAGCAGCAACACGTACAAAGACCTGCGCGCATCCACAAAAGTTAATGTTACGCGTCTGGTGGGACAGTGGCGGCGTGGTGTTGTTATTTATTTTGTGGTAAGGTCTTATGGGACCAAACTGCTTAGGGCATCGGTCCCTAAGCTTACTCACTATCAAATCTAACTTAAACTAACTTACGCTAAGGACAATACACATTCCCATGGCCGAGGGAGCACACGAACCTCCGGCGTGGTGTACTACGAATTACCGTCACTGCTGTCATTTACTGTCAACAACTGCGATGTCTTGCAGACGTAGTCCAACAAGAAGGACCACGAAGACTGCGCCAAGTGATGCTACTCCACGATAACACCTGCCCGAGCTCTGCTAGACTGACAAAAAACACTATTGTATAGTAATTGGGTTGCGTTGCCATTCCGCATCCACTTTACTCACCCGATCTTTAACCCTCAGATTTTTACATTTTCATCTCTCTATCGAACATCCTTCAAGAAACTTTCTTCCCAGATTAGAATGCTCTCCGAACATGGCTCGACAAGTTCTTCGCCCCAAAACCACGTGGTTTCTACAGTCTCAGAATCGAAAACTTACCCTAGCGTTGGCAGACTGTTGTAAACAGTGAAGGAGAATATACTGTCGATAACTAAAGTCTCCGTGATGTGTGTGTGCCGGCCGGAGTGGCCGCGCGGTTAAAGGCGCTTCGGTCTGGAACCGCACGACCGCTACGGTCGCAGGTTCGAATCCTGCCTCGGGCATGGATGTGTGTGATGTCCTTAGGTTAGTTAGGTTTAAGTAGTTCTAAGTTCTAGGGGACTTAGGACCACAGCAGTTGAGTCCCATAGTGCTCAGAGCCATGTGTGTGTACTGTGTTTAATAAACTTATGGGAGAACGTTACGAACGTACGCACCGACCGAATAACTGTAACAAGTGCCTTACTGTATTAAACTTTTAACGTAAGATTATACCGCTTCATATGTTTCCTATTACAGCATTTTATTTTTGTTTTCGGCCAGTAATTACATGAAGTACTGAAGTTGTAATTGTTGTTACCTCTGAAAGCCTCTAGACAGGCAACCTATAACTGGAACCGTGCACCGGATTATGGCTCTGAGCACTATGGGACTTAACTTCTGAGGTCATCACTCCCCTAGAACTCAGAACTACTTAAACCTAACTAACCTAAGGACATCACACACATCCATGCCCGAGGCAGGATTCGAACCTACGACCGTAGCAGTTGCGCAGTTCCGGACGGAAGCGCCTAGAACCGCTCGGCCACCGCGGCCGGCGCACCGGTTTATCCGTTTAGTGATACAGGTAAAGGGAGAGACACCTTGCGTAGTTGGCAGCCGCTGTTCCTCATTGGTGGTGGCTTTTCTGTCTGCTTGGACGGAGTGCTCGAGCTACCTTCTCCCTGGAGTAACGATTTTTTCCAGCACTACACTTCAACCCGGAAGTTATAATTGAAGCAATCGCTGCCCGTGAAAGTCTACACTGTATGGTTAAATTTACGACCTTTCTTTCTTTTTTTTTTTTTTTTTGTGACATTGGACATGTCACGACTACCGCTTTCGAAGATCGAATATCAGTTACAGCTAAATTGTATGCAGCAGTTTTTTAAACAAAAAATCGTGTATGAAGCCAGAAGCTATCACCCAGCACACGTCAAACAACTGCTCGTAGGGGAACTGCTGTTTGTTTATACCGAAGACCAACAATGTGAGGTTATCTGTTTTTGTTACCTTAAGATGCTGTTGAATCGTTCCGGAAGCACGTTTTCGAGCTACCAAAATCAACAGAGAAAAAATCGTTTCCAGGATTTGTTCGACACATACAAAGGTGCACAAATTTTAAACGAGACAGTAGGTTCCGCATCCAATGGCTTGCAGAGGCAACAAAAGTTGATTTTTTGTATTTCACACAATTATCGATCGAATTTGAAAATTTACAGTGCTTTCATAATCTACTCATTAACAATTATAATCTTACGTTAAAAGCTTAACACATAAAGTAAAGTATTAGCGTTAGAAACTGTGTAAGGCTTGTAACACTTTCATGCCGATGTGCTCTTTGACCATTTATTATTGTATATATACTCGCTTTCATCTTTATGTAGATTTATATGTACACGATGTATGAATTAATTTGTTTTTTTTTTTGCTGTATCATCAATTATGTATATTATGTAAATATCGCCGAGTAATCACTGAGGGAATGTTAGGGAAACGTTAGGTTTTTGTCAACGAATAAGTATCGTTGGAGTAGCCACGTCTCTGGACGCGCGAGGATGTTACGTCAGAGCGCGCGCTACACAGAGAGAGAACTCTGGAGTGAGACTTGGTGAAGTGCGGACGCATGGATGGCGTGCCCTGTACTGGAGGAGTGATTGTGTAGCGGCACGTGGCAAGTGATGAGCGTGGGCGGTGCAAATATTGGCTGCAGCAACATCAAGAACCCGCCACGCCAATATCATTGCCAATAACTCCCGTGCTCGCTAATTATCGTGGGAAGGAGCCAGCAGCAGTATCGTCGTCAGAAACTTCGTCACGGCGAGAATGGACTGAAGTAAGGCTGCTGCATCACAGCTGATTGTCAACTAGTTTTGTAACGGCGTTATCAGCTTTGTGGCGTTTTCCGAGTGAATAATTACCATAGTTTAATCAAAACTGTTTACCCGTGATTCTCCTAAAATCATTCACCAAGTAGGTTCCTGTCCCGTCCTATTGTTACAATAATCTGAGTATCGTTTATGAAAAATGAAAACTGCAGAGCCAGTTAATTTTGCTTATGAATTAAATGATTCAGTTAAAGACTTGAAGTTAAAGCATTCAGTAATTTGTCTCACTAACTTTAAATTTGAACTTTAATCTGAGGCGATCTAATTTTTGCAAATAGTAAATCAACTAATCAAATTAAAGTGATTTCTAGCACTATGGACAAAAGCACTAACTAGAGTTAATGAGTGAGTGCAAATGTCAGTCATTATTGTAATTTGTTGTTAGTAAAGTTCTGGTTCACATTTTAACTTGCAGTCGTGCTGAAGTATAACAATTACCTTTTGATACAGTGATTATCAATTTCTACTTCCCTGTTCAGAAGTCAACAGAGTCTCTTTCAGTTATATTTTGACATTTTCCAAAATTCATATGAAAATAGTAGACGTTATTGTGAGGTAGCGCCATTGTCAAAAAATGTTCAAATGTGTGTGAAATCTTATGGGACTTAATTGCTAAGGTCATCAGTCCCTAAGCTTACACACTACTTAACCTAAATTATCCTAAGGACAAACACACACGCCCATGCCCGAGGGAGGATTCGAACCTCCGCCGGGACCAGCCTCACAGTCCATGACTGCAGCGCCCTAGACCGCTCGGCTAATCCCGCGCGACAGCGCCATTGCCACTTACAACTGTAACTAAGCGTTAATCTAAGTGTTATCTTGTATGTTTTCAAAATTTCAGCTCTATTAGTTAATGATATTTCGAGTGCAAACTATTTTCTTTCTCGCTATATTACATAAATGTTTCAATTGTTTTTGCTATCGTGCGCGCAGCCCTATGTTGCCGCGCGTGTTCGAGTAGGCTTATTCTTGACATTGAGTGTTCGGCTCATTAATTCACCTACCGAACAGAAATTTTGCCCAATTGGGCTGGCGACCGTATTTCTTTTAGCTGTAATTATTTCACTAACTCCTATTATTCTGTTTCGATCCACGTGGTACCCCTTCTCGTCGGCACAGTACGTGAATGATAGCACAAACCTTTCGAACAACTATACTAAATTTTACAGTAATTAAGTAGGCGGAATCAGTTGTCCTAGTAGGCATCTTTTTGTTAACCTCCTCCTCATTTATCGACTTTGTATTGAATCTTCGGAACGATAGCCTTTTCAAAATTTTACTCCACTTGTTTAGGCACATGCTTACACGGTCATATATTTGTAACATTGTCGACAGAAGGGAATGGGGAGCGTTATAGGCTCTCGAGGCGACTTAGCTCACTGCACGAAAGTTACCCAGACTTTATTCACCCAGTATTCGAGAGAGAGAGAGAGAGAGAGAGAGAGAGAGAGAGAGAGAGAGAGAGAGAGAGAGAGAGAGAGCACTTGGTGACTTCCAACAAAGTTTAAAAATAATTTCACACCTTTTCTAAAGTTTTTCTCGCCTACGTGCTTGAAGTCAAATATTTAACACAATAACCCGTTTGTAAGATAACGACACGCTTTAAGTTGTTTTGTACGTTGGTGTTCTGTTCTGCAGAGAAGCGGGTCTGCTGTCTGTGGTGGAGGAGGGGGGCAAGGGAGTTGTACTGGTAAATATAAATTACTCGAATATCCTCGTCGTGGCTTTTTCGCGAGACACACGCGGGAGGAACTAATGCGTTGTCTGCCTATTCACGGAACGTGTTCTCACGGAATTTCGACAGCAAAACTCTCCGTGATCCACGACGCCTCTCTTGTAGCGTATGCCACAGCTGGTTTGTTGGGCGCCTCCGTAACGCTCTCGTGTAACTAGCCGTTCCCGTCACGAAACGCGCTGCTGTCCATTGGATTTTTTTTCTATTACGTCTATCAGCTCAACCTGGCAATGATCCCAGGATGATGAGCAATACTCGCTAATCAGTCGTAGAAGTGTTTTCTAAGCCGTTGCATTCGTGGATCCATTACAGTCTAATAAATCTCATAGTGATATCTGCTTTCCATAAATTAGATTTGGGCTGTAATTGCCCTCTAGGTCATTGCTGCCGAACAAAGCCAGGTATTTTACGACTGATGTACTATCCAAAATCGTAATCAGATTATAATGGATCTGTGCCCTTAAGCAAAATCATGACTTTTTCAATGCAGTCACCTAGTAAATTCAGTCCGAACCATTATATCGGACTCTTAAACTCGCAATGTCATTATATAAAACTGATTTACGGTTAAAAGTAAATTTCGCTGACATGTAACGCTTCCAGGCATAATGGCTGTTGGTCGATCGTGGTTTTTGAGAAACCGTTGGCAGTCAATTCTTTGTTAATATTACAGTACGTTTCGGAGCATGACATTGTCATCCATCCACATATACAAAAGGCAATGCCCTGAGTAACTGTCCATCGCCCAGCACGAACCGATAACGATAAACTTGAAATTTGGAAGAGGTGTTTATCTCATATTGTAGGCGTCGTTTGAGGAAGATTTTGCGAAATTTAACATCTAAGGGTATGAAGTAGAGGATGCAAGATTTTTGAAAATACTTCGCTATTAATGTAATTTTGAACCTAGATCTACGAAAATTAGTATTTGGTTTCTCGGTCAGAAAGAAATACGTGTTTCAGCATTTTCGAAAATTTAACCCCTACGGGGTTGTGAAAGTAAGTCATTATTAAGAAACTGGCAGCCGCTGTGGCCGAGCAGTTCCAGACGCTTCAGTCTGGAACTGCGCGACCACTACGGTCGCAGGTTCGAATCCTGCCTCGGGCATGGATGTCTGTGATGTCCTTAGGTTAGTGAGGTTTAAGTAGTTCAAAGTTCTAGGGGACTGATGACCTCAGATGTTAAGTCCCATAGTGCTCACAGCCATTTGAACCATTTTTTTAAGATAATACTAAAATTTGTTTAGAACTACATCTATGAAAATTGATTTCTGACTTCCCAGTTACAAATAAGAAACATAAGTATTTCAGTGTTTTTCGAAATTCAACCTCTAAGGGGATGAATTATAGGATTAAATGTTTTATGAAAATACCATTGTGAAAGCATTTTTAAAGCCAGACCTTTGAGAATTTGTATTTGCCTTCTCGGTCAGAAATAAAAATAATATTCGTTTCACTGTTTTTGGAAATTGAACCCGTAATGGGATGACATAGGGAGTGAAAAATTTCGTGAAGATACTTCATTATGAAATCATTTTTAAAGCTAAATCCTTGAAAATTAGTATTTCACTTCTCTGTTAGATACAAAGAAGCATGTGTTAGCGGCTTACAGTTTCTATGGAAGTAACACAAGAACTCAAATGGCATGATTAACAAATACCTTGAACTCCTGATACCAGTATTGCTTTTCAGACAAAAGTACTTACGGAAAAGACCATGCTTCTACGTCCTTAATTAGCGTGGAAAGCTAACGTGTTACAATTTGTGGACAACACAAAAATTCGATCAAAACAAAAAAAAAACGAAAAATCTGTGAAAAATATACAGTCTACGCAAGTGAAGCAGCTCGCGCTAAGCTAATCAGACAAAAATGGCAACACAAATAATGTTACCATAAACATACATATACATCGACATCTGCGTCTATCCTCGGCAAATCTCTGAACAGGCAGAGGGCACACCCTTCCGCGCCCGTTATCAGGGCTTTTTCCCGTTCCATTCACGTACACAATACGGGAAGAATCATTGTATGGATGCCTTTGTGTGTACTGTAATTAATCTAACCTCGTCTTCACGATCCCTATGTGAGCGACACGTAGGGAGTTGTGGTATATTCCTGGAGTCGTCACTTAAAGCCAGTCCTTCAAACTTTGTTAACGGACTTTCTCTGGGTAGCTTACTTTTACCTTCAAGAGTCTGTCAGTTCAGCTCCTTCAGTATCTCTGTGGCACTCTCCCTCGGATCAAACAGACCTGTGATCATTTGTGCTGCCCTTCTCTGTATAAGTTCCACATCTGTTGTTAGTCCTATCTGGTACGAGTCCCACACACTTGAGCAGTATTCTAGAACCGCTCGCACGAGTGATTTGTGACCATTGACCATTTCATATCCCTACAAATTTTCATACCCAAGTATTTGTAGGACTTGGCTAGTTCCCTCTGCGACGCACTTACGTTGTACTACTAACATATTATATTTTTCAGTTCTGCGAAGTTCAAAGTTTTATATTTTTGGACATTTAAAGCAATTTTCTATGTTTGCATCACTTTGAAATCTTACGAAGACCACATCGTATATTTTTGTAACTTTCTGCAGAAAGTAATTCATTACAGTTAACCGCAGCTTGCGTGAAACGGCTGACGTTAGGACTAATATTTTCTGTAAGATCATTAACACGCAACATGAACAGCAAGGATCCCAAGGCGATTTCCACTTACCAGTTTTCCATCATGGTATATCATATGAGCTGCCTGCTGATTAAAAGAAGTATAACCCATTTCAGAGAACGATGATTTATTTTGCTGGTCTGTTACTAATACAAAAAAACTAAATAACCTTAAGGCAGCCATTCCCTGATTGCAGAGAGACTGATTATTTACGTTTGTTACTGTTGTCAACGGACTATTAAATGACATAAACGACGTCTCGCATGGGCTACACTTCCCTTTACCCACTGGCACATTTTATACACGCCAAGAAAAAGAAATCACTATATTAAGATGTAAATATATTTATGTTGACTGTTTTAGGAATGACTTAGCTTAATAATGATCTCATTTTCCGAAACATGTTGCAATTTTAAAAATTCAGCCGTTAACAAAGAATTATGAGTGATAGCAGACCATGAAAAACACTTTTAGAAATATATTCATGTTGTTACGAGTAAGGAATACAGAATGAAAAGGCGTCGTATTGATCTTCAGCATGAAGGGTATATAAATTTACATCTCATGGATTTCCGAATAAATAGAGAAAATTATTATCCAGTTGCGAATTCGATTCGCGGATTGTGGGTTCTGTAGAAACTTAATTATACATAACAGACAGTTAATGTATTCCTGGAATCGAGTATATCGATGATTTTACCTGTTATCGACATTGACAGTGGCAAGATATTGGTCACAGGGAGCCAACACTGTCGGTAATGTTTTAATTTCAAGTTTGAAGTTGGATAAATAATGACAACAGAAGTACTTTTTCCTGTGATACAATTACACATTAACAATTTCGAATTATTTTGCTTTAGCTGTACTGTGAAACTTGCCTGTTCCCAAATTTCATGATACTAGGACAATGGGAAGCACGGCAAAGGTTTCGATGAGTGGGTTTTCAAGTGTAAAAATATGACATATCTCGATTGAATTGTTTAGAAAAATGGTTCAAATGGCTCTGAGCACTATGGGACTCAACTGCTGTGGTCATAAGTCCTCTAGAACTTAGAACTACTTAAACCTAACTAACCTAAGGACAGCACACAACACCCAGCCATCACGAGGCAGAGAAAATCCCTGACCCCGCCGGGAATCGAACCCGGGAACCCGGGCGTGGGAAGCGAGAACGCTACCGCACGACCACGAGATGCGGGCAATTGTTTAGAAGCTCAAAATTTTTACACTGCCGAACGACCATTGATCTTAGTAAGTGACATAAATTTGAACTTGATACGCCAAGCCATTGCAGGGATAAAGTGTCGAATAAACGGCCAGACAAAGACAAACTGATAAAACCAAGAAAAAATATTTTTTCTTGTTATATAATAATAAATTAAGAATTCTTTCATTTCTTCCTTTACTTTTATTGTGAAACCTTGCACCTTGCCCAGTTTCATGATTCTACATCAACGGGAATTAGGATACAGTTTACGATGAGTCAGTTTTCGAGTATCAAAATATAAAGTAAATGGCCGTATATCTTGACTGAACTGCTTAGAAAGTTAAAAATTTTAGACCGTCAAAGTACCATCGACTTTCATAACGGACATAAATTTGAACTTGATATGCCAAGCCATTCAAGATGTAAAGAGTAGAACAGAAGGACAGACAAAGTCGCAGACTGACAAAAAAATAACAAAAAATTTATTTTGGTGTTATATAATTACAATTTAAGAATTTTCGGATTTTTTTCCTTTACTTGTACCGTGAAACTTTACAACTTGCCCAATTTCGTGATTCTACATAAGCGGGACGTACTTGACAATTTTTGATGAGTGAGTTTTCGAGTATTAAAGTACATGACATAAATGACCGTATCATTTAATTGAATTCACTTAGAAGCTTAAAATTTTTACACTGCCATAGGACTATAGACCTTGATGTGTAACGTTAATTTCAACTCGATACGTCAACCATTTTCTGACACAAATGACACACACACACACACACACACACACACACACACACACACACACACACACACACACTTCGATCAGATATCGGTAGCTGAGGTAGAATACTCAAAATTTCTAGGCACTGATGAGGGGTTGAACTGCAAAAAACACACTGAAGATCTGCTGAAACGTTTGAGTTCAGCTACTTATGCTATTAGGGTCATTGCAAATATTTAGGCGATATAAATTAGTTTACCACGCCTATTTTCATTCCCTGCTTTGGTACGGCATCATATTCTGGGGTAACTCATCATTGAGCAAAAGAGTGTTCATTGCACAAAAGCGTGTAATCAGAATAATTGCTGGAGCTCATCCAAGATCACCCTGCAGACACTTATTTAAAGAGCTAGGGATCTTCACTGTAGCCTCACAATATATATTTCACTTATGAAATTTGTTATTAACAATCCGAACGAATTCAAAAGTAACAGCAGTGTACATGGCTGCAACACTAAGAGAAAGGATGATCTTCACTACTCAAGGTTAAATCTAACTTTGGCTCAGAAGGGGGTAAATTGTGCTGCCACAAAAGTCTTTGGTCACTTAAGTAATAGCATCAAAAGTCTGACAGACAGCCATATAGCATTTAAAGGGAATTTAAAAGAATTTCTGAATGGCAACTCCTCCTACTCATTAGATGAATTTTTGAACATAGTAAGTGGGTAATTTCTCCACCCCCACAAAAAATATTAAAAATATAAAGTGTCATGTAATATTTTGTGTAATGTAATATCTTGCATAGACACCTCTTATGAACCTGACACGTTCCACATCATTACGAAGTGTCATATTTATGATCTATGGAACAAGTACTAATCTAATCTAACTTAATCTAATCCAAACAACAAAGCTATCTTATAAGGGTTTTGTTTTTACAGATCGAGACATGGAACCCCAACACACACATGACGGTGGCGAAATGTCATCGGAACGAGTTACGAGAAAAAAAACTGTTTGTTTCCAATTGAACCCAAAACTTGTGTACAGAAAGCGGTATTATCTATTCACTCACCTTGAGTTTGTCTTCCTCTACTTCGTTGTGGAGCGAGTCCGCGGGTCCCTGTTCGAGACCACTCGATTCCTCCCGTCGCTCCACCGCTTCGTCATCTCTACGAACGCCAGCCTTTTGTGAAGACCTTAGCGACGGCGCCCAAATTCGTCTAGCTACTCTCCTGGATGGTAGATCCTCAGTTTCTACCGGAAGGCTACTACTCTTCCTACCACCATTCTCAGGGTCATCATCATCGTACAGTGACGCAAACTGCCGACTTGCCCAGTGAAATCTGGTCGTGTTACCGATGTCCTCCTTACTAGGAACACCGTTCAACACCTCCAGAGATACTGGTCCTCCACTTTGGTCTTCATGGTAATTCAGGTGTTCTTCGTTCGTAATTGGAATCTGAAGAACGAATCGGCTCGAAGCAGCTGCTTCAGTGCCTCTAAGAGAATGGTCCTGGTCTTTCAGAGTGTGTTTTCCATCCATGACTTCTTCACCTGGAGTCTTATGCACTGCAGGCAACTCCTCCTCCAAGTATGTCTTGTCTCCACGAGAGTTGTCCATTAAATCATGCTGGTAGTTGTGATTTTGTCCAAGAGGCGTTTGGTTAGCTTCTTGTTCTGGATGGGACATACCTCTGACTCCTTTCGTCATTGTTGTGTAATGGACCACATTACCTGCTCCTTGAGGTCCCAATCTGTGAACCAGAGAATATGGAACGCTTCTATAATTTGCTGATGTCTGTCTGAGCCCAGATGCAGCTCCATTATCCTCTTGGACTCCATCTACCGACTGCCTTTGCCCTTCTGAAAGTGGAAAAATGTTCCTGAAATCACTGTTCACATAGCTGGCTTGATACTCTTCTGACGGTTTATGGACAGCACGCCAGACGTCCGGCGACACATCTTGAACGACGGCATTTCTCTTCACTCGATCGACGCGGTTCCTTCGTTTCAGCGTCAACTGCTTGTCCTCCAATGCTGGGATCACAACCCCATTTGGACTGCGGTAAGTCAGAGGAGTGAATTTTTCAGGAAATTCGGGAGTTGGTGAGGTGACCTTGTCAGGCATTCTGTCAGTGAGAGTTGTCGCTGTTTCATCCGTAGGCAGTTCACCATCATCAGCAGCTGATTGGAGTTGGGTACTAGAGCGGGTCGTTGCTTGGGCATGATGAGAAAGAAAATTGGCTGCACTGCTGAGTATAGGATCAGCGAACTGCACCGTTACTGGGTCTATGCTTTGGTTCATGTCACCAGCGAACATGTCAGTATCATCCGTAATGTGACGCCCTTCTTCTTTCACCAAGAGCAAGAGACCAGTTTTGTTACCATCGGTAGCAATGAGTGGTTCCAGAAAAACACTGTTGGATGACGTTGCATTACCCCCATCCAAATAGAGAGGCATCCCAATTCTTTCCAGGTTCTTTGATGCCACGTCCGCATCACTCTCATCCCCGGTCAGTTTCATGGTGTCCAATAAATCCAACCAAAACTGCCCACTGGCCATCGAATTTCTTCTTCCCGCGACATTCTCTACGGAAGAAACTGACTCTGGAGAATTTTCAGGGAATCCTGAGGTGTTCACAGATTTTTCCAGAAAGTAGCCTTTCACCTCGCGGTTCGTAAGAAATAATGGAGGATCCACACGCCTTACACAATCGCCTTGTGATAGAATAGCATACGCTACTAGTACCAGAACTGTTACATGAATACCACTTCGCCACTCCATTTCCGTTCACTACTGTTTCAAGCCTCTTCTTCCTGTTACAAAACTTTCCTCTGCTACCGCTGTAGACACCAGCGTACCAGTTCAAAGTGTTTGGTTATAGCGCAGTTCTCCAAAAGGGGTGATAGCCTGATACTAACACAGATGTCGCTCACGCACTTTACACAGTGTGCGTGTAACGTTACCTCTTGTCTGGGACACACACGCACGTTTCGAGGTTCGAACTCCTTTTCTTGGCGAGGAGTTCCACTTTCAAGGCTTTTCTCACTGTCACAGACGCCGATCACACACACAAAAGTAACACGACTCCGCTAACTTGCTGATGACAGATGATCGGCCGCGTCGCCTCCAACGCTGACAGAACTACGCTGGGTGACTTCCGAAGACTCTGTGAGCGCACAGAGCAAGGTCGGCCGCTGTTATAGGTGGCAGCGGCCGAGGGCGGTGTGTAATCTACTGGAGACGCAGACTGTGGCGAGTGGTGTGGTCGAGAAATCGTGACTAATGCCAGGGCGAACCCTCACACGACCAGCGGAGCGAGTCAGAAGGACTCCCTGCTAGCTAGTAATTCTTTCTGGTGTCGCTTTCTAAGGCCCACTTCGCATCTCTGGCAGTGTTTTCTGTCCGGGCCGGTTTCACCTGAAAGAAACTGACCACGTGCGCGTAGGAATCGCACTCTGAGGATTCCGTACAGACTTAATAATGTATACAGAAAGCTCATCCATCCCTCTTGTTCCATTACAAAACAAATATTTCTGTACTTGCTGCGGAGGTTGACCACGCAAACAAACTTGTTACTTTAGAGAACGTTTTCATTTTAAGTCTGAGATCGCATAACAAATGTCGAAAGAAATATTTTCTTGTGTCATATAATTGTAAGTTAACAATTTTCCTACCTTTTTTTCTTCTAAATGTACTGTGAAACATTGCTTTTTGTCATATTTCATGACTCTAAGTCAACGACAAAAAAAAGTACCCCATGGGTTTCAGACAGTCAGTCTGCAAGTATCACGTGACATGAATGATAGAGATTTTTTATTGTAACACCGCCAAGCGATCGTAGATCTTAGAATCTGACATAAATTTGAACTTGATATATCTATCCCTTCCGGAGGAAAAGGGGATCTTAACAGACGGACAGAAAATCGGGTGTTGTTCTGGTGATCTTCAGTCCAGAGAATGGTTTGATGCAGCTTTCCACGCTATTCTATCCATCTCCCAGTACCTACTGCAGCCTATATCCTTCTGAATCTGCTTAGTGTAATCATCTCTTGGTCATTTTTACCCTCCACGCTGCCCTCCAATACCAAATTAGTGATCCCTTGATGCCTCAGAATATGCCCTACCAACCGATCCCTTCTTCTAGTCAAGTTGTGCCATAAATTTCTCTTCTCTCCAATTCCATTCAATACCTCATTAGTTATTTGATTTACCCATCTAATCTTCAGCATTCTTCTGTAGCACCGCATTTCTAAAGCTTCAATTCTCTTCTTGTCTAAACTATTTATCGTCCACGTTTCACTTCCATACATGATTGCACTCCATACAAATACTATCAGAAACGACTTCCTGACACTTAAATCTATACTCGACGGTAACAAATTTCTTTTCTTCAGAAACGCTTTCCTTGCCATTGCCAGTCTACATTTTATATCCTCTCTACTTCGACCATCATCAGTTATTTTAATCCCCAAATAGCAAAACTCGTTTACTACTTAAAGTGACTCCTTTCCTAATCTAACTCCTCAGCATCACCTGATTTAATTCGACTACATTCCATTATCCTCGTTTTGCTTTTGTTCATGTTCATCTTATATCCACCTTTCAAAACACTGTCCATTCCGTTTAGCTGCTCTTCCAGGTCCTTTGCTGTCTCTTACAGAACTACAATGTCATCGGCGAACCTCAAAGTCTATTTCTTCTCCATGGATTTTAATACCTGCTCCGAATTTTTGTTTTGTTTCCTTTATTGCTTGCTCAATATATAGATTGAATAACGTCGGGGATAGGCTACAACCCTGTCTCACTCCCTTCCCAAACACTGCTTCCCTTTCATGCCCCTCGACTCATAACTGCCATCTGGTTTCTGTACAAATTGTAAATAGCCCTTCGCTCCCTGTATTTTACCCCTTCCACCTTCAGAATTTGAAAGAGCGTATTCCAGTCAACATTGTCAAAAGCTTGCTCTAAGTCTACAAATGCTAGAAACGTATTTGCCTTTCCTTAATCTTTCTTCTAAGATAAGTCGTAGGGTCAGTATTGCCTCACGTGTTCCAACATTTCTACGGAATCCAAACTGACTTTCCCCGAGGTCGGCTTCGACCAGTTTTTCCATTCGTCTCTAAAGAATACGTGTTACTATTTTGCAACCGCGCCTTACTAAACTGATAGTTCGGTAATTTTCACGTCTATCAACACCTGATTTCTTTGGGATTGGAATTATTATATTCATATTGAAGCCTGAGGGTATTTCGCCTGTCTCATACATCTTGCTCACCAGATGGTAGAGTTTTGTCAGGACTGGCTCTCCCGAGGCCGTCAGTAGTTCTAATGGAATGTTGTCTACTCCCAGGGCCTTGTTTCGACTCGGGTCTTTCAGTGCTCTGACAAACTCTTCGCCCGAAGGAGTGGCCAAGTGGTTCTAGGCGCTACAGTCTGGAACCGCGCGACCGCTACGGTCGCAGGTTCGAATCCTGCCTCGGGCATGGATGTGTGTGATGTCCTTAGGTTAGTTAGGTTTAAGTAGTTCTTAGTTCTAGGGGACTGATGACCTCAGATATTAAATCCCATAGTGCTCAGAGCCATTTGAAACATTTTTAATACGCGTGCTATACGAGATTGTTCAGTGAATGTCGA
This sequence comes from Schistocerca piceifrons, assembly GCF_021461385.2. Lineage (NCBI taxonomy): Eukaryota > Metazoa > Arthropoda > Insecta > Orthoptera > Acrididae > Schistocerca > Schistocerca piceifrons. The sequence goes on along the minus strand of NC_060147.1, from coordinate 115,438,285 downwards.
AGCATGAGATGCAGTGTGCCTAATAGTGTCTCGAGGAGTTCGTCCACACATGGAGTATTCCCTACTTCAGCATTACAACGCGTGACCACAGAGGCGCGCTGTGACAAGTGCAACAATCCGACGTCTTAAGTTCACTGTCATCAGTCATCCTCCAGACATTCCCGATATGGCCCCATACCATTGTCATCTCTTTCCAGAACTTAAGGAATCCCTTCGACGGCTTCACTTTGATATGTTGTGGCTCCGTCAACAAAGTCAAACATTCTATGTGACCGTATCAACAAGCTTGTTTCTCGTTGGGAGAAACGTATTCGTCGCCAGGGTAACTATGTTGAAAAACAAATATGTAGACATGAAAAATAAATGCGCAGAATGATGATAACGTTTGTTTTATTTAATAAGCTTGAAGAGTTTTCACACAAGAAATTACTTTTCAGCGCGCCCTCGTAATATTCCGGTATGTATTACTGTCTCCCGGTATTCCTTCTATGTAGTTCTGAACCGGATTGTTGAGCGTATACTCCATTCCGACCCGTTAGTCACAAAATATAGGAGTAATTTTCAAATGCGCGACCATTTGAAAACGGAGCGGGCGAATGGAACACCGTCCTTTTTGCAGCATTCTTGACCTGCTGCGCTTCTTTTGTCGCCGTGTGACTTAATTTCCATTAGCGCCTCTCCACAAGAAACGAGGCCCGCTAATTACCTCCCGCTCCGAGGAAACGTATCGCAGGAACTGTCGGCTGCCGCTCGATATAAAGGAAGACCGCACTCATCCGGTCGCCTTGCTGAAGGCGAAAATAAATATCGCCGAGAACTGTCCTCCAGCTAGGCTTTCCTAGAACTGGGTGGCACTACTCAGTTTAAACGCCAGACATTTTTGCTGCCACTGCTACGATATTAATGTACTGTAAATACATTTTGAGGAGTCCGCCTCGAGCAAAACGAAATTCCTCGCTTCATTCCGTGTCCAAACACGTTTCGATGAAACTACACCATCATCAGCGGGATTTTCTTCATTCCACTGTGAACCAAAAGATATTAAAGCTGTCCAAATTCAGTCTCCAGATAGCTTTCCTTATTTCCATATGACCAGTTTGGTGCCAGATGCCTATCTTCAGATGTATCACAAAGAAGTATTCAGGAAACAGTTACATTACAACAGTTGTGCAATGAACCATTCCTGACAATTAGAGAATAATGTGTCTAGTAGGGAATTGAAAGTTCACTGTCATAACTAAGCAAACACCAGTCTGCTGCAACTCTGTAAACTTAAAAATAGTTCTTTTAAAATATTTTAATGTTATTATATTACACATTAGTGTTTCACATGCTATGACTTGGAATACTTATCACTAATTACGTCAGTTCACTTTCTACACAGAGAAGGCACTCTTCAGCGCTGTAGGAACTGCATGATCAGGTTTGCTAAAGAACTTTTATAAATCCGTAGCGGGTTAGTGTATAGTTAGTTATGACACCGAAATTTTAATTTAATATGTAAGAAAATATCAGCCTCGATTGCGGTAATGAAACCAACCTTTACCTAGGGTTCAGCCCAAGTAATTGAGCCTTCTTCAGAAGATAAACCTGATTCTATAATATGTCTACGAGGACATGGTCTAGAAATAAAACTAAAACAGCTTGTTGTTTCTAGACCATACCCTCGTAGACATATTATAGAATCAAGTTTATCTTCTGAAGAAGGCTCAATTACTTGGGCTAAAACCTAGGTAAAGGTTGGTTTCATTACCTCAAACGAGGCTGATATTTTCTTATATGTTAGATTATCACGATTTATGACTGGGCTGCAATGTTGAAAGTACTAGAGATTTTAATTTCTTATTGGACGGCTTGCTCTGAAAGAAATTGCATGTTGCACAACTGTTGTATTACAGTTAGTTCCTAAAGAATTTTGAACCTTACTAAACATGAGCCTCAAATTTGTAATTTGAACCAGCTGTACTTTAATTTTTTGTAATGGATCTAAAGTTGGGCAGCTGACCTGAAACTGGTCACATGGAAATTAAAGAAAGGGATTTGGAGACTGCATTTGGACACATAAGTACTGATCGCAGACGCGCCCTGAAGAAGAATATCTCTGTATAAGTGAAAAGCAGTGTCCTGACTAACATATCACTACCCAGACCAAACTGCTACGGACAGAAACTTGAAACTTGCGGACGGTTTTGATCTCATACTGTAGCCATCGTTTAAGAATCAATTTTTCGAAATTCTCCCGCTAAGGCGGTGAAACAGGAAACGGAACGTTTTCTGAAAATACGTCGCTTACGACGATTTTGAAGCTGTGAAACGTGGTATTTCGTTTCTCTGTCAGAAGTAAAGGAATGTGTTACATTATTTTTGAAAATTCTACTCCTTTGGTAGTGAAATAGTGGATGAATTTTTTTTAACACACCGTTATTGAAAGACGACTAAAGTATTTTTAAAGCTACAGCTACGAAAATTGGTATTTGACTTCACGGTTAGAAATTTAAAAAAAAATTGCGTATTTTACAGTTTTTGGAAATTCAGTGAAATAAGGTATTAAATTTCTATGAAAATATTTTATATTCTAAGTATTCTTGAATCTAAATATACGATATTCTGCATTCGGCTTCTCTCTTAGAAGTTTTTAAAAAAAAGCGTTTCACTGATCTTGGAAGTTCAGCCTCTAAGGGGATGAAATGTTTGATGAAAATATTCTATTTGAAAGTATTTTCACAGCTATATCTATGAAGGTTTGAATTTGGCTTCTCTATTAGTAATTTAAAAATCCGTGAGTCAGTGTTTTTGGAGATTCATCACCTAAAGGGGTGCAATAGGCTACAAAAAATTTTAAGAATATACACTGATGCTCCGAAGAAACTGGTACAGGCATGCGTATTCAAATACAGAGCTATGTAAGCAGGCAGAATAAGCGGCTGCAGTCTGCAACGCCTGTATAAGGTAACAAGTGTCTGACGCAGTTGTTAGATTTGTTACTGCTGCTACAATGGCAGGTAATCAACATTTAAGTGAGTCTGAACGTGGCGTTATAGTCAGTGCATGAGCGATGGGACACAGCATCTCCGAGAAGTGGGGATTTTCCCGGACGACCATTTCACGAGTGTACCGTCAATATCAGCAATCCGGTAAAACATCAAATCTCCGACATCACTGCGCCAGGAAAAAGATGCTGCAAGAACGGGACCAACGACGACTGAAGAGAATCGTTCAATTTGACAGAAGTGCAACCCTTCCGCAAATTGCTGCAGATTTCAATACTGGGCCACCAAAAGTGTCAAATGCGAACCATTCAACGAAACATCATCGATATGGGCTTTCTGTACCGAAGGCCCATTCGTATACCCTTGATGACAGCACAACACAAATATTTACGCCTCTCCTGGACCTGTTAACACCGACACGGGACTGTTGACGACTGAAAACATGTTGCCTGGTAACGCGGATGGACGTGTACGGGCATGGACAAAATGAATCCATGGATCCTGCATGTCAGGAGGGGACTGTTCAAGCTGGAGGAGGCTCTGTAATGGTGTGGGGCGCGTGTAGTTGGAGTGATACGAGACCCCTGATACGTCTAGATACGACTCTGACAGATCACACGTACGTAAGCATCCTGTCTCAAATGGTTCAAATGGCTCTGAGCACTATAGGACTTAACATCTATGGTCATCAGTCCCCTAGAACTTAGAACTACTTAAACCTAACTAACGTAAGGACAGCACACAACACCCAGTCATCACGAGGCAGAGAAAATCCCTGACCCCGCCGGGAATCGAACCCGGGCGTGGGAAGCGAGAACGCTACCGCACGACCACGAGCTGCGGACAGCATCCTGTCTGATCACCTGCATCCACCCATGTCCATTTTGCATTCAGGCGGATTTGGGTAATTCCAGCAGGACAATGCGACACCCTGCATGTAGAGAATTGCTACACAGTGGCTCCAGGAACACTCTTCTGAATTTAAACATTTCCGCTGGCCACCAAACTGCCCAGACATAAACATTATTGAGTATATCTGGCATGCCTTGTAACGTGCTGTTCAGAGGAGATCTCCACCCCATCGTACTCTCACGGATTTATGGACAGCCCTGCAGGATTCATGGTGTCGGTTCCCTCCAGTTCTATTACGGACATTAATCGAGTCCATGTCGTGTCGTGTTGCGGCACTTCTGCGTGCTTCGGAGGCCCTACACGATATTAGACAGGTTTATCAGTTTCTTTGGGTCTACAATGTGTTTGGTTATATTACACAATTTTTAAAGCGAAAGCTACTAAAAGTGTTATTTCACTTCTCTCTAAGATGTAAAGATATGTGTTCCGAGATGAAAGACTCTATGGAAATATAATCACAAGAACTCAAAAGACACTATTAACAAAAACCTTGAACTCCAACTATCAGGATCACTTTTTGATCTGCAGGACATTCGAAAAATACCATGCGTCTACGGCATTAATTACCGTGAAAAGTCGAAAAGACGTCGTAATTTGTGAACAACACAAACTTCTATTAAAGAAAAAAAACTCACAATATTTTTCATTGTCCACAACTCATACTCATCTTTTCATTTCCAACACAAACGCAAGACTTCATATTCAACACAAAAACTCAACTACTCTGTACGCTTTCACGCCAAAAAGTCACAAACCAGCATCAAAAATATTCACACTAGATATTATATAGATTACAACATCTCAAAATATCGACGCACATACATATAAAAATGAAACCAAACTTGAATAGAGTGAAAAATAATGGGTCATTACGTAGAAAAATATTCATTAATCTACGGTATAGAAAAATAGGGTAGGCGGGTGGTAATGGTTTCGCAAGTAAAGAACCATTACAGGGTTCAAGGTAAACATCGATATCGCGACACAACACTACCCACTTGAGCAGATGTGCAGAATTCCACGCAGACATATGCGCGAACCATACCGTTACATCGGCGAGTTTGAAAGAGGACGCTTTATTGGCATAAGAGAATGTGATGCATGAATCCGTGAAACTGCTGCTCATATAGGACGAAGTGTTTCAACTGTGCAACGGATGTGTGCAGAACTGTTCACTAAAGGCCATAGAATATACGAGATGGGTCAGCTCGCACCACCCAGACCATCACTACCTTTGACAAATGTCCAGAAACACGCTACACGACAATGGTGTATGGAACGGCGTCAGTGGGGACAGGATTGCCATCAGATAGTGATTTCGGGCGAATCCAGGTTCTGTTTGTTTGAAAATCGCGGCCACATTTTGATTCACCGCGTACGGGGGAGCGGCATCACAGTGACTGCATTCTCGCAAGACATAAAGCGCCAACTCGAGGCGTTATGGTGTGACATGCCACCAGGTACAAGCGCAAATCGCAGTTGGTGCGTGTCCAGGTCACAGCGACGACTGTGACTTACGTGAATGACATCCCGCGACCCATAGCCATTCTCTTTCTGCACAACACCCCTGACACCATTTTTCAGCAAGACAATGCATGACCACATGTTGCCGCACGGACACGTGCCTTCTTGGTGCCACAGGATATCAGCCTTTTGCCCTGGCCTGCCAGGTCACCAGTCTCGTCGCCAATCGAAAATGTGTGGCGTGTGGCAAGACGACGGGTGCAGTGCTGTGACCCAATGCCGACGACCACAGATGAACTTTGGAACCAGGAGAATGCAGCATGGATGGCTTTACCACACGACGCCATTCCCGCCTTATACGCGTCGATGCCATCACGCGTAGAACACGCGTAGAACAAGTTATCTCGTGCGGTAGCGTTCTCGCTTCCCACGCCCGGGTTCCCGGGTTCGATTCCCGGCGGGGTCAGGGATTTTCTCTGCCTCGTGATGGCTGGGTGTTGTGTGATGTCCTTAGGTTAGTTAGGTTTAAGTAGTTCTAAGTTCTAGGGGACTGATGACCTAAGATGTTAAGTCCCATAGTGCTCAGAGCCAACAAGTTATCAGGACCCATGGCGGACCCTGTGCCTGCTAGGCAACAGGGAACATGTTGAACCGAGGTGACTGAAATGCTAATCAGTTCTACAGTACATACTAACGTACATGTCCTGGCAATATGAACGTCCTACCTCTCGTCGTTCAAGAAGTTTTGTTTTTTCTGGTCATGAGTGTAAATTCTTGTAAATTCGGTTCTATTTTTTCTTCTAGACACCCTTGTGACCATGTCCTTGCTTCTATGCCATGCGTGTACCTACGGTTTTTATCTGTGCTGCTACCCAGGTATCAAAACGTATGTATGTACGGCGTCTTCAAGATTCTCACTCCTGGTTCTAACATTTACTCGTCCAACATATCAGTTTGCTTTCGTCCATTTGGCGGCCACAGTGAGTACTGACCCGAAAATACACTACTGGCCATTAAAATTGCTACACCAAGAAGAAATGCAGATGGTAAACGGGTATCCACTGGAAAAATATATTATACTAGAACTGACATGTGATTACATTTTCACGCAATTCGGGTGCATAGATCCTGAGAAATCAGTACACGGAACAACCACCTCTGGCCGTAATAACTGCCTTGATACGCCGGACCATTGAGTCAAACAGAGCTTGGATGGCGTGTACAGATACAGCTGCCCATGCAGCTTCAACACGAAACCGCAGTTCATCAAGAGTAGTGACAGGCGTATTGTGACGAGCCAGTTGCTCGGCCATCATTGACAAGACGTTTTTAATTGGTGACAGATCTGGAGAATGTGCTGGCCGGGGCAGCAGTCGAACATTTTTTATATCCAGAAAAGCCCGTACAGGACCTGCAACATGCATTCGTGCATTATCCTGCTGAAATGCAGGGTTTTGCAGGGATCGATCGAAGGTCGTAACATATCTGACATGTAACGTCCACTGTTCAAAGTGCCGTCAATGCGAGCAAGAGGTGAACGAAACGTGTAACCAATGGCACCCCATACCATCACGCCGGGTGATACGGCACTATGGCGATGACGAATACACGCTTCCAGTGTGCGTTCACCGCGATGTCGCCAAACACGGATGTGACTATCGTGATGCTGTGAACAGGACCCGGATGCATTCGAAAAAATGACGTTTTCCCATCCGTCGACCCAGGTTGAATACACCATCGCAGGCGCTCCTGTCTGTGATGCAGCGTCAAGAGTAACCGCAGCACGGTCTCCGAGATGATAGTCCATGCTGCTGCAAACGTCGTCAAACTGTTCGTGCAGATGGTTGTTGTCTTGCAAACGTCCCCATCTGTTGACTCAGGGATCGAGACGTGGCTGCACGATCCGTTACAGCCATGCGGATAAGATGCCTGTCATCTCGACTGCTAGTGATACGAGGCTGTTGGGATCCAGCACGGCGTTCCGTATTACCCTCCTGAACCCACCGATTCCATATTCTGCTAACAGTCATTGGATCTCGACCACTGCCAGCAGAAATGTCACGATAGGATAAACCGCAATCGCGATAGGCTACAATCCGACCTTCACCGAAGTCGGAAACGTGATGGTACGCATTTCTACTCCTTACACGAGGCATCACAACAACGTTTCACCAGGCAACGCCGGTCAACTGCTGTTCGTGTATGAGAAATCGGTTGGAAACTTTCCTCATGTCAGCGCGTTGTAAGTGTCGCCACCGGCGCCAACCTTGTGTGAATGCTCTGAAAAGCTAATTATTCGCATATCACAGCATCTTCTTCCTGTCGGTTAAATTTCGCGTCTGTAGCACGTCACCTTCCTGGTGTAGCAGTTTTAATGGCCAGCAATGTATATTGCTGCAAACAGTGCCAGTAAGCAGTGGTCGGCAATGGTGCCGTATATATGGCTGCAATCCGTGTGGCCGCAATGTTGTCGTCAATAGGCTGTATTTATGGCCCGTGTAAACGTACCACAAGAGACGACAGTCGATGACTCACCCGATACTTAATGCAATGCTCAGGCACGTCTGCTCACTTAGCTAAAGTTTCACCTTTTAGGAAGGGTGAGTGATGTCGGACCGACCCAGGCAAGAGGCGCCGATCGCCACGTGCAGAGCTCACTAATGAGGAAGCAGGATTGCTGTTTGACTTCTGCGATTCTCTCCGGATCTGGCTCCACTCAGCGTCTCGCAGACTAAGCAGTTCTGTTACGGCTTACTCCCGAAGTTGTACCTGATTCCCTAAGTCCCAATTAGCTGCGTAGACAGGTAGTCCATCTTGGCTGTACAGCACGTCGAATAACTGCACAACTCAGGTAATCTTATTACGCTCTAGAATGGTGGCCCAGCGTATTAATATATTCGTGTTGAGATGATTCTCGACACCTCACACTTTACGAGTATATTTATTTGTTTTGGAAATCCGCCTTGGGCAAAATTAATGTCAGTTTCTAGTTTGGGTGATGTAACGCCATCGTTAAGTAGTTTGTATTTCCTCTCCTGTGATGCACAACTAAATGGCGGAACATTTCACGTATTGTGGTTGTCAGATTCACAAGATTGTTTGAACAATTTTGAAACTTTTTAATACTTCTCACTTTCAGAAGGGATTTTCTCTCTCTTTATTTTGTACATCTTGCTACGGCGATGGTCGACAGTACGTACAAATTTATAAAATGCATGACACTGTGCTGCCTGTAATGTTGATATTTCATTTTGGTACCGGTTTCGGTTCTGAACCATCATCAATGGCATTTGTAGAACGTACAAAAGTGGACCAAGTGACAGTGCCAAACGAAATAAGAAAAACCGAAGAAATATAAAATCTATCAAAATACTCAAGAAAACTATCACAGATCTATCACATGTCATACCACTTTAAAAATAAATCCTCAAAGGAAACCGTAATCGCCAAAACACTGTACGTAATATAAAAGCAAAATCGTAACACGACAAAAAAATTATGACACATTGACCCAAGGACAGCAAGTGATGTACAGCAATACAAGTGAAAGAACTTCGAAGTCAAAGACGGCAGTCTTGACCGAATCAAAAGACGATGCGATTAAATAGTTATGTGATAATCAAATTACAAAACTGAAGTATTACCAGACCTCCACTTGATTGAGATGTTATATTATTTTGCCAATTACAGTTTCAAAAAAATGGTTCAAATGGCTCTGAGCACTATGGGACTAAACTTCTGAGGTGATCAGTCCCCTAGAGCTTAGAACTACTTAGACCTAACTAACCTAAGGACATCACACACATCCACGCCCGAGGAAGAATTCGAACCTGCGGCCGTAGCAGTCGCGCGGTTCCAGACTGTAGCGCCTAGAACCGCTCGGCCAATAACAGTTTCCTGTGATAACTTATCGTTAAAGCATACATGATATGTGATACATCTCTGATAATTTTCGTGAGTACTTTGATCGATTTTAAATTTTTTCGGTTTTTCTTAGGTATTCTCACATTGTCCAATTTTGTATTTTGTACAGCTGCCGTTGATGTTGGTTCAGAACCGAAACCGGTAGGAAAATAGCATTATTACAGGCAGTACAGCTTCATGAATTTTTTTAAATATTTTTGACTATAAATATTTTAACGTTACACACTGCGCAACGGAATTAAAGAATCATTTTGTCAAAATCCCGCAATAGCCTCCCATTGCGACGCGTAAGTTTGAAATTTGTCTCAAAGGTGCCTACAGCCTTCCTCTATAACATGAATACGAACATGGTATCTGTTCTTTCGGACATGTCCGTAAGAACAGATACCATCTTTAAATAGATGAGGCTTACCGGCCAATGATCTTCTTCAGTGCCGATGCACTCACATTGCCCGAACTCTTACGGAAATCTGTAGGTTGATTGCTGCGATATACATCAAGTTGGAAGTGTGGGTATCACGGGGAACGTGCCAGAGATAAGTCCCTGCATTTGCACTATCCTCTGTGTCCTCGGTTGCTCAGTCGGATAGAGCGTCTGACATATAAGCAGGAGATCCCGTGTTCGAGTCCCGTGTAGTGTCCCTTTTGCAATATTCACCATTATCGAGGTGAAACATAAATAAAAATGACTGTATGTGACTCAAAATGAACTACAAACATCGATTTATCTGCGAAACGTAATAACACTAACTGTAAAAATATACAATATAGATCGATAGATGCAGAAAAAACATTTTTATTGTATGAGATTATAATGTGTAAGTAATTAAAATAAGTATTATCTTTGTAAGAGTATAAAACACAGTATCATGCTCATTCTTCTGTCTAGTCTGTTTTGTTCTGTTCGTTCTGGTGTTAGCTGGAATAAGGTACGCAAGCTATTGTGTTGCGCTAGCATTTGTTTTTGTCGTAGCGTAATTGCAAATATTTAATGGTGTAAACTGTGTCCTAGTAAGAATGTACTAGTATAAAGTGATCTCCGTGTGTTATTTCAAGGAACCTACGCCACATTTATCTTATGAAAAGAATATTTAATGAAAATTATTTAGCATGTTTCCAGCTGCTGCGGAGCGAGTAACAGTGATCTCTGACTTAACAATTCATCTACATCTACATCTACATTGATACTCCGCAAGCCACCCAACGGTGTGTGGCGGAGGGCACTTTACGTGCCACTGTCATTACCTCCCTTTCCTGTTCCAGTCGCGTATGGTTCGCGGGAAGAACGACTGTCTGAAAGCCTCCGTGCGCGCTCGAATCTCTCTAATTTTACATTCGTGATCTCCTCGGGAAGTATAAGTAGGGGGAAGCAATATATTCGATACCTCATCCAGAAACGCACCCTCTCGAAACCTGGCGAGCAAGCTACACCGCGATGCAGAGCGCCTCTCTTGCAGAGTCTGCCACTTGAGTTTATTAAACATCTCCGTAACGCTATCACGGTTACCAAATAACCCAGTGACGAAACGCGCCGCTCTTCTTTGGATCTTCTCTATCTCCTCCGTCAACCCGACCTGGTACGGATCCCACACTGATGAGCAATACTCAAGTATAGGTCGAACGAGTGTTTTGTAAGCCACCTCCTTTGTTGATGGACTACATTTTCTAAGCACTCTCCCAATGAATCTCAACCTGGTACTCGCCTTACCAACAATTAGTTTTATATGATCATTCCACTTCAAATCGTTCCGTACGCATACTCCCAGATATTTTACAGAAGTAACTGCTACCAGTGTTTGTTCCGCTATCATATAATCATACAATAAAGGATCCTTCTTTCTATGTATTCGCAATACATTACATTTGTCTATGTTAAGGGTCAGTTGCCACTCCCTGCACCAAGTGCCTATCCGCTGCAGATCTTCCTGTATTTCGCTACAATTTTCTAATGCAGCAACTTCTCTGCCGCCATTAGGCGGTACATTAAAAATATTTTTTCACAGCACAATGTCTGATAGCCGGAGCGGAAGAAATTATGTAAAAATATTCAGTGAGATTAATTGAAGGAATCCAGTGAAATAATTTTATTAAAACTTGTCTATTTTCTGTGCTAGTGAACTGGAGCTGAGTAATACTACGCTATTGCATTTACAGTAATTTGTAGGGAGCCTGGCGCTCGATAAAACCTGATATAATACGTAATTGGCAACCTACGAAATTCATTATTTTGCTTATTATATCTCTTTTGTATTTTTTTGAAAGCTAAACGTAAAAACTAACTTCACTAAAAATCAGTAACAGATCACGATCAATCAGAGGACAAACAAATTTACTAGGAGAGTGTTTCCTCTAAATAAATAGTTACATTATTTTTTTAAGAGATATAATACCCGGTCGGGGCACACATTTTCAATTGTCCCCGTTGATATTTATCAAGGCCTGTAAGCGGCTAATGGTCAGGATTTCATAGTGATTTCGTTCCTCTATAATGGTGGAAATGCGTGGCGTCCTGTGACGTCACCCCCGGGCTCGACGACGCTTAAAATGGCACAGAACTGAGAGGTTCATGTGGTGTCAAAAATAGGCTACTGGTGTCACATTGGCACAAAATTTCTCAACAATTCTCCCCGACGTCGCCGTGAACAAGACGGGAAGGACCCCACCTTACCCACATTTCACCCCTGCTTTTGACACCTCTGCGATAGAGATCAAAACCGTGAAACCCAGCTTTGAAATCGCGTGGTTTTCTTATGCGTAGCCGAAGAAAACATTTCAGACTCACCGCCCTTCAGAACCGGCACGAAAAGGCTTCATAGGGTGCCATAAAGGCCGCAATGAAACCATCTCTTCCCTTAGGGTGTCGATTCCCACCCATTTCGCGGCCGAAAACAACAGTGCGCAGTGCGATGAACAATAGGAAGGCGTTCTTGTCCAACTTTAACGGTGCTGACACCCACGGACGTTTCAACACTGCTCTAAAGACATTGCGGGGCTGCATCCTCATCGAACGTGAGCTCCCTGCTGCTTCGGAGTGTAGCGCGACTGCAAATTGCTCACGTACGCATGGTGGAACCACTAAGGACCGTTCAAAACCATTCGACGAAATCTGAACGTGATCCGAAGTAGCAAATGGTACCCACGCTTTTTCAGACCTCGCGTTTTGCGCCCTCCTATGGCGTGGTCATGTAGGAGTCCGACATTAAACTGTTCGTGAATTAACGACAAAGAGCACCTCTAACATCCTCAGTCCGCCAACATTCTCGGCGCCAGCCGTGCACCTTTGCTGAGCACGTTACCTGTAGGCGCCTGAGGGTTAGGCAACCGCTTCGTCACACTACAGATAGGGAAATCAACGCCCCAGGGAGAGGAGTGGTTTCAATGATGCCCTTTATGCTACCACCTAACGCATTTTCCTGTCGATTCTGAGCGACGGCGCGTCTGAAACGTTTTCCTCGGCCAGTCGTAGAAAAAAATCGGTTGATTCAGACACTGAGTGTTGCGGTTCTGGTCTACATCGCAGGGGCGTCAAAATAAGGCGTGAAATATGGGTTAGGGGGACTGTGACGACCTGACCAACACGCGGCACGACCAAGGTGAAGTCTGGCAGAATTGTCGTGAAATTTGGTGCGAATGTGATATTATGAACCCACTTCACACCTTACACGAACTTCTGAGCTGTGGCTGGTCTCACTATACAGCACCAGTTATAGCCATTACACAATACCGTGATATTTGTAAGTAGGCTGTTTAGGTTTTTATGTTGGTAACGCCACGTAGCGCTCTCTATTAAAATCGCTGACTGCGCAGTGTGCAGTCTGTGGCTGGCTGGACTCGTTATTAGAAGTTATTCGTCACTGTAGTGATGGGCAGTTGGATGTGAACAGCCCCTAGCGTTGGGCTGTTGGAGGTGAGCCGCCAGCAATAGTGGGTGTCGGGAGAGAGATGCCAGAGCTCTGAGACGTTAATATAAGCAGACCGTCTGGACGTATGTCCGTCAGAAAAGGGAATCTGTTGAACTGGATGTCACAAATTTATACGATTTGCGACAATAAAGTAATGAGACTGATGTGAAAAAAAATGTTGCTTACCTTTTAATCAATTCTCCTACAAAGTAGTTCCCTTTAGATTGCACACACTTTTTTCCAGCGCTTCTGCCATTGATGGTAACGTTTCTGGAAATCATCTTCTGTAATATTCTCCAAGACCCTCGTCACAACTTTTTGGACATCTTGTGTTGTTTGAAAATGGTGTTCCTTGACCGCCGTTTTGATTCTTGAAAATAGAAAAAAATCGCACTGGGCTATATCTAGTGAATAAGGTGGCTGCGGTAGTACTGAAATTTGTTTTGAGGTTAAAAATTGCTGTACTGACAGAGCAGTATGGGATGGCGCATTATCGTGATGTAGAATCCAATTATCAACAATGTTGGCACGGACACAAAGAACTCTTTAACGAAGTCTTTCTAAAATTTCTTTGCAATAATATTGGTCAACTGTTTGTCCAGGAGGCACCCACTCTTTATGAACAATTCCCTTGGAATCAAAGAAGAGCACAAGTGTGCATTTCAATTTGACTTTGACATGCGAGCTTTTTTTGGTCTGGGTGATTCCTTTGAGAACCATTGCGAACTTTGGCGTTTTGTCTCTGGATCGTACTGAAAAAACCAACTTTCATCTCCAGTGATGACACGGCTCAACAATTCTGGATTGATTTCCTTTTGCTCTAACAGATCGGCTGCCACATTTTTCCGTGTTTCTCGCTGTTGTGGTGTGAGATTTTTCGGGAGCATTTTTGCACAAATCTTTCTCATATCAAGATCTTCCGTTATTATTAGACGAACCGTTTCTCGATTGATGTTCAGTTCTTCTGCAATCATTTTCACGGATGATCCTCGATCAGATCGTACGAGCTCACGCACCCTGGCCAAGTTGATATCCGTCCGTGAGGTTGTTGGTCGTCCATTGTGGTCTTCAACTTCAATATTCGTTCTGCCTTCCCTAACCATTTTGTGCCAACGAAAAACTTGAACTCTAGACACAACCTCTCCAAAAGCCTTCTGAAGCTTACCGTAAGTTGTCGTCGCGTTTTCACGCAATTTAACGCAAGAAAGAAATGGCATACCGTTGCGCAATATTATGCGGTTCCATTTCCGTGACGAGAGACACAAACACGTGTTAACTTATTACAGCACAACTCACGAGTGAGCAGTTGCATCGATGTGCCGCTTGGACTAGAAGCAGCTTATGGACCAAGGTCAAAGATATTGTGCCTACGCAAGCCTGCAGGGTTGACACATCTTGCAAATAAAATCAGTCATTACTTTATTGTCGCAACTCTTATATATGTTTTCACTTTTGAACACTATTAAGGTAAATACATTGTATGTTCTCTACAAAAATCTTTCATTTCCTAACTATATGCCTATTAGTAGTTAGTGCCTTCAGCAGTTAGAATCTCTCATTTAGCTGGCAGCATTGGCGCTCGCTGTATTGCAGTAGTTCGAGTAACAAAGATTTTTGTGAGGTTAGTGATTCATGAAGGGCATACGTTACTGTTAGTCAGGGCCATTCTTTTGTAGGGATTATTGATAGTCACATTGCGTTGCGCTAAAAATATTGTTTGTCAGTTTAGTGCTGGTCAGAATAAGTAAAGAGAGAAGTGTCTGAGTGCGTCCAGTTTTACTCAGCTGTTTGTAAATCAAATAACGTAGAAGTTTTACGAACACAGTCATTCTTTTCACTCAAAGGGGAAGTTTCATATTCACATGGGATTAGTTTGCTCAGCGAGTGCGTTGATTTTAACAAAGCAAGTAGAAAGGAGTAGAAAGGCTGGAAACTGTACAGGTTCCTGATTCGAACCCGTGGCCTTTGCCTTACGCAGGCTAGTGCTCCTCAGGTGGTGATGTACTGGCCGAAGTGACACTATCGGGTAATGGCATAACACGTGCTCGTTGATTCGCTACCCAACTCTGATCTGGTTACTTGATATTCGAAGTATATGTTCGAAGAAAGTTCTGAGGGTTATTGTTTTGAGGCAGCAACAATTGTGGAGATGGACTGATCTGTATCGGGGAAACAACTTTATTGCTTTTGGCGTTTTGGTTAAAAAAAGTCCCGTAACATGCTGTTTCATTCCTCTTACCATGTCTAAATACCGTAATGACAAATGTGACTTCTCATTTTTCTTATTGCTGGAACGTTTCTTTTTGTAGAAACCATGCAAAACATAAACATAAACGACACTATTCGCATTCAGTAATACGAGTTACTGGGCACCTGTCCACTCACCGCGTGGCCGTTGAAGCTTATAACCAAAGACAATGAGTCTCGGGACTTCCAGAGCGTTTCTGTATCTTCGCTACTGCAACAACGAAAAGCCGCCGACATGCAGGGTGTAGGGAGAAGTATTAGTGATAAATCTGTTATTTTACTTCTGATGTTCATGAAATTAATCTTTTATGAGTACTAGCCTGTTAGGAATCGGAAGTAATACAACGGTTTTAGACTGTATTTCTTATTTACATTTACTTCTTTTTTTGCAAACTAACAATACAAATGGTCATGCAAGAGAAAACAGTTTTCCTTATTGCTATAACATACTGTTACGCATTGTTTATTACGATGTCTGAATCCTCGAACAGTTGTCACAAGGCCGGCCGAAGTGGCCGTGCGGTTCTAGGCGCTACAGTTTGGAACCGAGCGACCGCTCCGGTCGCAGGTTCGAATCCTGCCTCGGCAATGGATGTGTGTGACGTCCTTAAAAAAAGTTGTCGCACATACAGGGTAAAAAGCATTTAAACCGACAAACTCTGGGAGGTTGTAGAGGAAATCAAAACAAATATTTTTCCCTAATGTCATTTTTTCCTACGACGATTATTTAAACCGGTAGAAGAAGATTTCTCTGGCGGCAAATTATTTAAACCAACAAACACTTTTCCTTTTTTTATGACAAAGAGACAACACAACCCAATTTCAGTTACAGTACATTTTCAAAAATGCCTCCATTGACACGTAAACAAAGGCCTATTTTGTATGTGTTCGACAGGCTTATCATGTTCTGTCTGACGGGCAAAAACCCCAGGAGTATCCTGAATTTTTCCTGCTGCTGCTACTATCCGGGCAACCAGATGCTCTTCTGGTGCAACAGGAGTCGCATAAACAAGGTTGCGCTTCTCTCCCCACATAAAAAAAGTTCAGAGGGGACTGGGGATCGAGCCGGCCATGGTATAGGACCACCTCTGTCGATCCAAGTTTCTGGGAACCGTACGTCCAGGAATCGGCGCACACGATGACTGAAATGTGCCGGCGCCCCGTCATGTTGGAACCACATGTGTTGTCTTGTAGGGAGCAGGACGTCTTCCAGCAATTCTGGCAATGCTCTGGCGAGAAAATTGTAGTAGTGCCTGCCATTTAATGGCCTGGGTAGCAGATACAGCCCAATTAAACAGTTCCCAACCACACCGACCCACGTATTAACGAAGAACCGCACTTCATGAGCGCTAATAACTGTGACATGTGGGTTATCCTCACTCCCAACATGCGAATTGTGCATGTTGAAGACTCCATCCCTCCCGAACGTTGCTTCATCGGTAAATAACTCAGAGGATGGAAATGTAGGATGCATTTGACACTGTTTCAGGAACCAATGTGAAAACTGTGCTCTGGGTGGATAATCAACTGGTTCCAGGGGTTCCAGGTTGTGGACACGCTGTAAGTGAAATTGCTCTCGAAGGACTGTTCTTACATTCGTCTGATTTGTCCCCATGTTACGTGCAATTGCGCGAGTGCTGATTGAAGGACCCCGCTCCACATGCTGCAAGACAGCTTTCTCAAATTGCAGCGTTCTTACCGTACGGCGGCGTCCCTGTCCAGGTAAGTTGCTGAATGACCCGGTCTCACGCAGACGTTGGTACACAGCAGCAAAGGTCGTACGATGCGGGATACGGCGATTAGGATATTGTTGTTGATAAACCCGCTGTGCAGCTCGTCCGTTGTGGTGCGCTACGTAGTACGCACGAACCGTATCAGTGAACTCACTCCAGGTGTATCGCTCCATTAGTAAACAGAGACCATGCACTACTACACTGGTTGACAGCAGTTGCCTACAACTGAAGGGCGTAATACGCCCTCTAATAACTGGAGATCGTTATACGGTCTCTAACAACTGAAGTGCGTAATACGGCGTCCACCGGTTTAAATAATCCTTCTAGGAAAAAATGACACTAGGAAAAAATATTTGTTTTGATGTCCCTACAACCTCCCAGAGTTTGTCGGTTTCAATACTTTTCACCCTGTATAAACATCCTCATCTGCGCCGGAATGCTGGCAGAGGACACGGTATGGTGTTAACCAAAACGAGCATTGGATCCATTTAGCTCCATTCTTTTTGCCAACATCACTTGAGTAGGATTTATGGCATGTACCACAAAGCCAATCATCATCTGTCTTGTCTTTTTTGCGTGTGGTTTTTCTGATCTCTGATCTCGATGTAGAGACTTTTAGTTGCAGTTCTTTTTTGAGACACTTCGCTCCTGAACCTTTCGTTATTCTTTTTTGATTCGCACTTGGCCAGTTGGATTTTATCACTGCTGTTGGCAGTGTCAACAGATAGTTTTCCATGTCTTGTGAAATAGGCCTACTTTGTGTGGGTTGAACAGGCTTATTTGTTAGCTGTGAAGGAACAACAGAATCTCCATACATAGCATTTCTGTTGAAGTGATAAATTCCAGATTTTTTGAAGGCGTTATTGATATTCTTCACACAAAAGCTCTGAATAAATGCTCGATTTATTGTAAAACTGAAAGTTGATTCTGTTCGGCTTATCAGCCATATTTTCTTTCGCCTACTGCTCTAGTCTTTTGGCCCCGTGAGCCTTAAGTGATTTTGTACACACCCACACCAAGTGGCTGCAGCAGATGCGGTGTGTGGACAAGAAATATCAACAAGAACATTTGATTGGCATTAGCCACTGCTATGACATCAGGATTAATATGCAATGCGTGAGAATCCATCAGGAGGATGGCAGTACGTTCAGGAGTGATAGCATCCACAAAAAAATTGAACCGTTCTATTAACAAATCACTGTCAAACCAGGCTTTAGGAGAGATTTTCACTAATGGATTTGGAAGACTGTCATGCTATACCACATCGCTCCACCGAACTCCTTTGAATACAGTCATACGTAGAATCCATGTTCCTTTGGCATAGATACAACCTAAAAGTGTATGCAACTCTCCACGGTCTGCGTAAATTCTCTTGTAAACGTATCGATTTCCTACTGAAGTAATTACTTTATTTGCTTTCACGACATAGGTCAAACCAGTTTCGTCGCAGTTCCATAATCGATCAGGCAAGTTCTGAATTTTTAAATCTTCCACCAATTTCTTTAATTTGGTAAAGAAATCACCAATCATCTCTTCATCTGCCGTAGAAGCCCTGTAAGCGCCAAGGTTCTCAGGAGTTCGCAAAGTAAGATTTTAAAATGGCTCTGAGCACTATGGGACTTACCATCTCAGGTCATCAGTCCCATAGAACTTAGAACTACTTAAACCTAACTAACTTAAGGACATCACACACATCCATGCCCGAGGCAGGATTCGAACCTGCGACCGTAGCGTTCGCGCGGTTCCAGACAGTAGCGCCCTTGAACCGCTCGGCCACCCCGGCCGGCTACATCAACTGGAAATCGCCACCTTGTTCCTCAAACACTCCATCACACTCCTGATGATATGGAGCATTATCTTGTTGAAAAATGCCACTGCTGATCGTCATGAAACGGTGTATGTGCACGATATTGATTGACCGCCATAGTGCCTTGCACGTGCTTGACTGGACCAATGGATGCCAACGTGAATGTTCCCCAGAGCATAGTGAAACCGCTGCCGTCACACAGAACAGGTGTCAAGGAGCTGTTCCCCCGGAAGACGACGGATTTGTGGCTTCCCAACGTCATGATGA
This sequence comes from Schistocerca piceifrons, assembly GCF_021461385.2. NCBI lineage: Eukaryota > Metazoa > Arthropoda > Insecta > Orthoptera > Acrididae > Schistocerca > Schistocerca piceifrons. The sequence continues at coordinate 115,419,039 of NC_060147.1, read as the reverse complement.
AGAAGGTAACGGGATTCATCAGACCATGCAACGCTTTGCCACTGCGCCAATGTCCAGTGTCAATGGTCATGTGGCGACTTCCATCATCCACTCATGCTCATAAATTAAGGATAAATGCAGAATGTGGTGCCACACAACGTGCCACTACACAAAACTGGCGCTAATAGCATAGGCACATAGGGAACACACACGACACAGATCTGTACGTCTCCAGTATTGGTGGTAAGTTGAGAGAACTGTCCCGAAACACATGTGCTACAAAACGCCACTGTTTCCTGCGCATGTACCCCGACATCAATATGGGATATGATAACCATGCACACGTACACAGGCCGCACAACGGGTTGGCATACTCCGGATCAGGTGGTCGAGCAGCCGCTAGGGTACAGCCTCCCATTCTTGCACCAGTGCCTATAGGAGCTCCTGATGTGTCCTAGGAGTTTGAAGACGTGCAGCAATACGTCGACCGAGAGCATCCCAGACGTGCTCGATGGAGTTTAGGTCTGGAGAACAGGCAGGCCACTCCATTCGCCTGATATCTTCTGTTTCAAGGTACTCCTCCACGATGGCAGCTCGGTGGGGCCGTGCGTTATCATCCATCAGGAGGAAGGTGGGACTCACTGCACGCCTGAATAGGCCGACATACTGATGCAAAATGACACTTGACCAGTAACAGTTCCTCTGTCAAAGACATGCAGGGGTGTACGTGCACCAATAATAATCCCACCCCACACCATCAAACCACAACCTCCATACAGGTCCCTTTCAAGGACATTAAGGAGTTGGTATCTGGTTCCTGGTTCACGCCAGATGAAAACCTGGCGAGAATCACTGTTCGGACTATACCTGGACTCGTCCGTGAACATAACCTGGGACCACTGTTCCAATGACCATGTACTGTGCTCTTGACACCAGGCTTTACGGGCTCTCCTGTGACCAGGGGTCAGTGGAATGCACCTTGCAGGTCTCCGGGCGGATAAACCATGTCTGTTCAGTCGTCTGTAGACTGTGTGTCTGGAGACAACGGTTCCAGTGGCAGCGGTAAGATCCCGAGCGAGGCTACCTGCAGTACTCCGTGGCCATCTGCGGGCACTGATGGTGAGATATCGGTCTTCTCGTGGTGTTCTACACTGTGGACGTCCCGTACTGTAGCGCCTGGACACGTTTCCTGTCTGCTGGAATCGTTGCCATAATCTTGAGATCACACTTTGTGGCACACAGAGGGCCCGTGCTACGATCTGCCGTGTTTGACCAGCCTCCAGTCGCCCTAGTATTCTAAACCTCATAACGACATCAATATGTGTTCTTTGAGTCATTTTCAACACACAGTCACCATTAGCACGTCTGGAAACGTCTGCACATTTACTCGCTGCACCGTACTCTGACATGCACCAACACACCCCTGCGTATGTGGACCGCTGCCAGCGCCACCGTGCGACCGCAGGTCAAATGCACCGCATGGTCATACACCGAGGTGATTTAAAACCCGCATTATCCTTAATTTATGAGCATGAGTGTAGTTGTCGAAGTGGTGGTGCTAACATTGGCACATGCATGGGCCGTCGGCTGCGGAGGCCCATCGTTGGGAGTGTTTGGTGCACTGTGTGTTCAGACACGCTTGAAAGAACTGTGACAGCCGTCCAAACAACAGGGAACTGACATGCATTGATTCTATGAAATAGTGCACTGATAATGGCTAGGTACTAGCCGAAATCTAGATTTGCCAGATAAAACCTGCAAAAGGGAGGACTCATTGCTGTGGCCTATCATTTGTAAATCGTATCACAGTCGTTAAGTGCGCCCACGTTCCTAATGGAAGGTAACCTGATTACAATTATCTTCATTTTCATACGTTCGAAACAGGCTGCTGCTCCTGTGTTTCGAATACCAAACTGAATGCAGCTGAATATCAGTATACAGTAAAGGTTTCTGGTTATGGCGCTAGCTGTATGGTGAACCCAAGACATTTTCAGATTGACGAATGTAAATGGAAGTTTCATCCCAGATCGACCAGCGTCTTGTCGAATCGCTATGAGCACGGAACTTGGCGCACCACTCCACAACGTGGTTTTCGAGAGACATGCAGTCCCGTAGCCATCCTTCATTCTCCTGTAGATGTCTACGGGTGTTTGTCCTTCGGCAGCCAAGAAAAGAATAACAACACGTTGGTGCTGTTTGGACGCATTTGGAAAGAATGTCGCCGTAGTTCACGTTTCCGCATTTACCGCACGCACGTCGGAAAGAGGAAAGTCTGCATCTACATTTACACATATACTCCGCTAGCCACCAAGCGGTGTGTGACGGAGGGCACAATTCGCGCCAAAGTCATATTCCCCCTCTGTTCCACTCTCGGATCGCGCGAGGGAAAAACGACCGTCTGATCGCCTTAGTACGAGCTCTACTTTCTCTTATCTCTGAATGGTGGTCATTGCGTGATTTGAAAGTTGGTGGTAATAATATATGCTCTACATCCTCGGTAAAGTTCCACACAGTAAATGGAATGACACCGTTAATAAATATAAACTTCGATCTGAAATCGGTAGCTAAGGTAGAACATTCAAAATTTATAGGTGCATACATTGATGAGGGGTTGAACTGGAAAAAACACACTGAGGATCTGCTGAAACGTTTGAGTTCAGCTACTTATGCTATTAGGGTCATTGCAAATTTTGGCGATATACATCTGAGTAAATTAGCTTACCACGCCTATTTTCATTCTCTGCTTTCGTATGGCATCCTATTCTGGGGTAACTCATCATTGAGTAAAAGAGTGTTCATTGCACAAAAGCGTGTTATCACAATAATTGCTGGAGCTCATCCAAGATCATCCTGCAGACACTTTATCTAAAGAGCTAGGGAACTTTACTGTAGCCTCACTATATATATATATATATATATATATATATATATATATATATATATATATATATATATATATATATATATATATTCACTTATGAAATTTGTTATTAACAATCCGAACGAATTCAAAAGTAATAGCTGTGGTGTACATGGCTACAACACTAGGAGAAAGTATGATCTTCACTACTCAAGGTTAAATCTAACTTTGGCTCAAAAGGGGGTAAATTATGCTGCCACAAAAGTCTTTGGTCACTTACCTAATAGCATCAAAAGTCTGACAGATAGCCATATAGCATTTAAAAGGAAATTAAAAGAATTTCCTAATGACAACTCCTTCTACTCATTGGATGAATTTTTGAATATAGTAAGTGGGTAACTTCCCCAACCCCCCCCCCCCCCCAAAAAAAAAAAGAAATTAAAAAAAATATTGTCATGTATTATTTTCTGTAATTTAATATCTTGTATAGACACCTTTTATTAACCTGACACGTTCCACATCATTACGAAGTGTCGTATTCATGATCTATGGGACAAGTACTAACCTAATCTAATCGATCAACGCATTTCGGAATTTATTGGGCACCCCCTTCCGTTTAGTGCGCCGTCTAGCTGCAAGTGTGTCCCACTTCAAACTTTCTATGAGATTTGTAACGCTCTCGCGATGGCTAAATGTACCAGTCACGAATCTTGTCGCTCTTCTTTGGACCTACCCAATCTCTTGAATCAGACCCAATTGGTAAGGGTCCCATACAGACGAACAATACTCTAAGACTGGACGAACTAACGTATTGTAAGCTACTTCGGCATCGCTTCGGGATACTACCAATAAACCGCAATCTAGAGTTCGCTATACCCGTTACTTGTGTAATCTGATCATTCCATTTGAGATCATTTCGAATAGTCACACCCAAATACTTGACTGATGTTACCGCTTCCAAAGACTGGGCATTTATTTTGTACTCTTATATTATTCGGGATTTTCGCCTCGTTATACGCAGTAGGTTACACTTACTAATATTGAGAGATGAAGAGCGACAATAATCCCTTGTCTACACGTCGGTGCTTATACGCCCGCATCTAATTACATTGCAGAATCGTTGCAGCAAGGTCCTCAAACGGAAACTTTCTGTTCACCCCCCCCCCCCGCCCCCCCTCCTACAGTTCCCATACAATGAGGGAATAATTCAAAATGAAGACTTAAGAGTTAGGAATTCACTTCAAAAAATATGCTAACGGCGGAAAATGGCCACAAAGATAGTTCCATTTACTCTGGTCTATTATCCCCGAAGGCTTCGTTGCTACGATGTTTTGTTTTTCACTGATAACATCAACAACTTAACAGTTGCGCCGTTGTAGCTGCCCGGTATGAACGCGTTACTGCAAATCAACTGCAATATTCAAACTTCCGTGTGTCACTCTCATTTCCACCATATCACCTCACCGTTACGTGGTGTAGAAGTTGGTAGCAGTGTGGGAGACAGAGGAAAACTTTTCTCATGGGTTATGTATGCTTCTTTTTACCTCTCTTAAAGGCTAAGTGCAAACATGATTTTTTTAAAATGTAAACATGATTTTTTTAAAATGTAAACATGATTTTTTTAAAATGTAAACATGAAAGAACCTTTCGAATTAATATGTTTCATTGGTCTTCTTGTGTAATAAATATTAAAAATCGTTTCTTCAATCTTCGATGTTGACGTATTGTAAGCAGGCTGTTTAGGTTTTTATGTTGGTAAAGCCACGTAGCGCTCTGTATGAAAATCACTGGCTGTGCTGTGTGCAGTCTGTGGCTGGTTGGACTCATTGTTGGAACATACGCTAGTGAAGTGTTGGGCAGTTGGATGTGAACAGTGCGTTGCGTTGGGCAGCTGGAGGTGAGCCGCCAGCAGTGGTGGAAATGGTGGGTGGGGGGGGGGGGGGGGGGGGGGGGGAGAGATGGCAGAATTTTAAGAGCGGACGATCTGGACGTGTGTCCGTCAGAAAAACTAAATTTGTTTAACTGGATGTCACAATAAATATATATATATATATAAACTTTTGAACGCTATTAAGGTAAAAATATTGTTTGTTCTCTATCAAAATCTTTCATTTGCTAACTATGCCTATCAGTAGTCAGTGCCTTCAGTAGTTAGAATCTTCTATTTAGCTGGCAGTATTGGCGCTCGTTGTATTGCAGTAGTTCGAGTAACGAAGATTTTTGTAAGGTGAGTGATTCATGAAAAGTATAGGTTATTGTTAGTCAGGGCCATTCTTTCGTAGGGATTATTGAAAGTCAGACTGCGTTGCGCTAAAAATATTGTGCGTCAGTTTATTGATAATCAGAGTAAGTAAAGAGAGAAATGTCTGAGTACGTTCAGTTTTACTCAGCTGTCTCTGTACCAAATAACGTAGAAGTTTTCCAGCACAGTAATTTTAATTTTCCAAAGGGGACGTTTCAGTATTAACATTGCGATAATTGTTCGTGTTTTGTGTAAGACATGGTGTAGCTGTAGGACGATTAACTATCCAGATACCATATGACGCAGTCTAAAATTAAAAAAAAAAATTACACTTAGATCTCCGAAGTTTTAATTCCTTCGGAATACAGTAAATGGATTATTCCTTTCATTTCTTCCTTGGTACATACGGACGATGGGGTGCTGATAATGAAATGCTCTGCAATCGCTACCTATAGAGCTATTCACTGAGCCAACAAGCTATCGCACAGGAACAGCAGTTTATTTACTCGTTCGGCTTATGCAAAGGCAATCATTCATACAATAATAACAATATACTTATACAACTAGGGTAACAATTTTGTTTACAGGTGCTTTTATAATGCTATACATCATTACAAATACTCTCGAGCCACTTTAAGGCCGCGTCACTGAGTCTGTGTATGTCTTTCAAATCACCGTCATATTCGTACACATAACACACGAGTAAGTAGTCCATTGTTTGGATTTTACTACACTCACATTCAGAGCTGTCTGACAGGTCCCACTTCATCATTAGGTGCTTGCATCCACCGACACCTGTTCTTAGGCGGTTCACAGTTGTCCGCAGTTTCCTTGGGACGTTGAGCCCTTCATCATCTTGTCGGGGACGTCCACCAAACTACAGTCCGTGTGTGCACTTGCAACCCACAGTCCCTTCTAGGTCGTTTCTGAGTTGAAGCCTTGAAGCTCTTCGCCGAATTTCCAGAAAGCTATCCTGGATTTAAGCCTGTTTGTAGCTGTTAGATCTTCTTGGATGGGGAGGTCCGGGTTGTCTACGATTTTTTGGTATATTCTTAGGGCTACCTGTCATCGCCAGAATACAGAGGGCTATATGTTGGCTAGGACAGTGAGCCACACGCAGAGGGTGGTCCTAGATGTTCCAAAGATTATTCGCATTGTCTTCCTCAGCTGGATGTCCACTCTAGCACTTCTCATCCAGGCTGGTGAGCAGTATTCAGCTTGTCGTGTCCTGACACAGGTGGCAGAGCGAGAAAAGGGGTTACTGGTCAGTCTGCGCTCCCGAGCGGTACAGAGCAGAAAGGGCAATTCACAGTGAAGGCATTTGATTGTTTTCTTCTATCTGAGCCAACACCGGTACAGTCATTTACTAGAAACGCGGGTGGTGAGACTTCGTAGAGAACTCGTTTTGGAGACTCTTGGACAAACAGGATTTTGAAATAGTTGTTTATTCCAGACAGGATTAACTAATACACTGGAGGCTAGTTCTAGGGTCAGAAAAAGCATGAATAACACTGTTACAGCAGAAGCCAGTGCAGAAGTCGCAGGAGTGGATGCTAACCACAGTAGCAAACACTAGCATCATCTTAAGGTAACAACTTAGTTACAGAACAAAACATACTGAAAGTGACAGTTCACTGAGGCACTCCGACTGAGAGAGCAGACTTACGCGGAGCTGGACCGAGGCTGGAGTCGACGGACGCGGATTCGACTCCCAGATCGTCTGACTGAGTACTCCGCCAAAATGCGGAATCTAGGGGTTTTAAAAAGTCGCGTGGGAGCACTGTTTTTCCCACTTAAAGCCACCCAGCCAATCCCGCAGGTCTTTTGCAGGTGCCTGCCAGCCACGGTTTAGTTAGGTCCCCTCTACTGCTCCTAAGGCGGGGATGTTGATGCAGTCCGTATTTGGCATCAACATTGTTCAGCTGAAAGCTAAACGTAACTGCTCTGCCAAATAAGGCTTGCAACATTTTTGTTATACGTCATTTAGCCCCGCCCCCTCGGGCTCCCCAGAGTGGGGACTGCTAGGTCAACATTTCTTTGGCGTTTTCGCTCTCTTTCTAACTCCTGTGAGCTTCTGACGTTGCTGTTCTCAGGGCTGGTATCAAGCTGGCTTTATACGCTAGTACGTGCCTGTTGGTTACAAAGTTCTACGGTGGCAACCTACCACAGCGTCTAGACGACGTATGAAGTTACATGTTAATTCCTTGATGAGTAACTAGCGCCATGTGACTGCGTCTGGGGGCGCCTGTATTTTCGCAAGGCTCTCCCCCTTACGGTTTACTTCATGTAACAATATCTCTCCTAGTTTCGTCTGGTCTCAGCATCGTCTCTGTGTCCGCGCCTTGGAGCTCCTGTCCTCCTTTGTCACAGCTTCAGGGTAACACTACAGTAACAAGGAATAATCAATATACTACAAGCTACGCTGTAGACAAGAGCTAGTGCTGATGTCCTCAAACTGCTCGCCCCACATCCCCATGTCGTTCCAGCCAGTTTCGAAAGGATAGCATTTCGGGATCTTAGTTCCTGTTTTGTGTCTTCTAGGAGTGCATTGTACGTTAGACTGCGATCTAGTTTCACACCCAAGTATTTAGGCTTATTCTCGTGTCTAGCCTGCTGTCCAGTCATAGAAAGGTGTAATTTTGTATGTACTTTCCTGTTCGTAAGGTGCATTATTGTGCTGGTTGTTTTGTTGGCGTTTGGATGTAGGTGCCACCTGGAGTAATGTGTGTTCAGGACATCCAGGTCGGCATTTATTGTTTCGTCGAGATCGTTGAAACTTTTACTTTGATACGCGATAGCCAGGTCGTCAGCGTATGCAAATTTACGTCATTTGGGTGCCTGGCATGTATGCTATACGGTGGTTGAAGACAGCGGGGGCTAGTGCCGAGCTCTCTGGCAGAAAATTAATCAGAACCACGCTCTTAATGTTCGAACCATAAAGTGAGACTGATTTTCCTGCCTGTTAATATGTTTTGAGTAGTGTGTAGGTATGTTTGCTGTAGTGTTGGCGGAAGAGCCAACACTGTTTTCTAGAGGAGCCCGAAATGCACGCGTTTAATTACACGCTGACTGGCGTGAGGTCTGGAACAGGACAATATCTTGAGAATTGTAAATAAAGTATGTAGATGATGTAATACTTAACTGTAATCCACAACTGTAGAACATCTCTCGCTACGGTGCATGCTTCACATAATAAGTATCAATTGAATACGGCGCCTTGCTAGGTCGTAGCAAATGTAGCTGAAGGCTATGCTAACTATCGTCTCGGCAAATGAGAGCGTATTTGTCAGTGTAGCTTCGCTAGCAAAGTCGGCTGTACAACTGGGGCGAGTGCCAGGACGTCTCTAGACCTGCCGTGTGGTGGCGCTCGGTCTGCTATCACTGACAGTGGCGACACGCGGGTCCGGCGTATACTAATGGACCGCGGCCGATTTAAAGGCTACCACCTAGCAAGTGTAGTGTCTAGCGGTGACACCACATTTGCATTTTATGATTCTAGTTACCTTGAACAATGGCCCTTCGATCCACACTGTATCGTCAGTGTATCTTAAGCTGATGTAAGATCTATGAGATCAATCCAGTTTTCATCTTGTTTTGGAAGCCTTTCTCTATGTAGGTTGTAAGGGACTGCACTTGATCGTAGCAATGTCTGCTTGCTCGAAAACCGGCTTGGTATGATGGAAGGTTGGTGTCGATGTACGGGTGTAGTCAGTAATATTCTCTCGAATAATTTATAGGAGGTGCATAGCAGGGATATTGGTCTGTAGTTCTTTGGGTTATCTCCAGTCTTTCCGGGTTTCAGCACAGCGATGACTTTTGCTTCTTTCCAGATCTTGGGGGAGCACCCGTACTGACATATTCCGTGCAGAGTTTGGCGAACAACCTTCTTCCTAGAGTTCCCAGTTCCTTCAAGAATTCTGGTAGGATCTCGTCAGGTTTCCAGAATCCTGAGCAACTTATTAGTCAGTAATCCAGCCAACATGGACATTGCGAAAGAAGTGGAGACAGAAGAGATTACCCAGGCTCTAGAGGCTAATGAAGAAAGGAACAGCAGCGATGTTGAAGCATAACACTGTTGCCGCAGTACGCTCAGCCTTTGGAACAGAAAAAAAACTGACTTGTACTCGTATGTGAACTATTTTATTCTTTGCACCAACTTCTAAGACTATGGTTTTGTGGAAAATCAAACGTTAAAAAACTGTTTCTGCATAATATTAATTTTGAAACGTGACTGAAACAGAAAATTACATTCCTTATAAATTTCTTAAATCAATCACACACACCGCATTAAGTCGCATATAACACGGGTATCTTAAAATTTAACATTATATTTAATCTGGGCGTCACAAACATGCTCGTTTGACGCAAAGCTACTGAAAAGAAAAATTATTTTCTCCGGCACATACGCTATACATCGCATGTGAAATTAATATGTCCAACTCTTATTCACGCGGCTGCTATACAAAGTAAAATGTCTGCTCTGGAAACCAGTTTGTAACAGCTAAACGCTCTGTTTAATAGTCCATTTCACATGTACAGTTTATACGCTCATGCGTATTAAACCCAGCTTTCCTACAGAGACGAAATGATATGGTTAATACCGTTCTGTGCATATTTGGACACGATTCACTTCCTTTTTCAGTACATTAGACTGTTTTGAAAGGAATACGTATCAATTCAGTCCCAGTATTTGCATTTGTCGTAATAATTACTTGCAGTGTGAATATTTGGTGACAGTCCAATTGAAATAGGACGATGACACATTATTCGCTCCAAGCATTTCGAACGAGATTTCATCATTGGTCTGAGCAGCTGGTCATTAAAAATCTCACTCCGGTGTTTCAATGAAATCTCATTGTATATACACTGGAGTGCCAAAGAAACTGGTATAGGCATGCGTATTCAAATAGAGAGATACGTAAACAGAGAGAATAATGCGCTGATGTCGGCAACGCCTATATGAGAAAACAAGTGTGTGACGCAGTTGTTAGATAGGTTACTGCTGCTACAATTGCAGGTTATCAAGATTTAAGTTAGTCTGATCGTGGTGTTATAGTCGGTGCCTGAGCGATGGGACACAGCATCTCTGAGGTAGCGATGAAGTGGGGCTTTTCCTGGACGACCATTTCATGAGTGTACCGTGAACGTCAGGAATCCGATAAAACGTCAAATATCCGACATCGATGCGGTCGTAAAAAGATGCTGCAAGATCGGGACCAACGACGACTGAGGAGAATCGTTCAGCGTGACAGAAGTGCAACCCTTCCGCAAGTTCCTGCGGATTTCAGTTCTGGGCCGTCAACAAGTGTCAGCGTGTGATCCATTCAACGAAACATCATCGATATGGGCTTTCGAAGGCGAAGCCCTATTCGTGTGTCCTTGATGACTGCACGACACAAAGCTTTACGCCACGTCTGGGCCCTTGAACACCGACATTGGACTGTCGATGACTGGTTGGACAAGTCTCGTTTCAAATTGGATCGAGCGGATGGACGTGTACGGGTATGGAGAGAACCTCATAAATCCATGGACCCTGCATGTCAGCAGGGGACTATTCAAACTGCTGGAGACTCTGTAATGGTGTGGGGCGCGTGCAGTTCGACTGATATGGCACCCCTGATGCGTCTAGATACTATTCTGACAGGTGACACGTACGTAAGCATCCTGTCGGATCACCTGCGTCCATTCATGTCCATTGTGCATTCCGAAGGACTTGGGCAATTGCAGCAGGGCAGTGCGACACCCCACACGTCCAGTATTGCTTCCGTGTGGCTCCAGGAACTCTCTTCTGAGTTTAAGCACTTCGCAGGCCACCAAACTCCGCAGACATGAACATTATTGAGCATATCTGGGAAGCCTTGTAACGTGCTATTCAGAAGAGATCTCCACCCCTTCGTACTGTTACGGATTTATAGACATCCCTGCAGAATTCATGGTGTCAATTCCCTCCAGCACTACTGCACACCTTAGTCGAGCCCATGCCACGTCGTTGTGCTGCATTTCTACGTGCTCGCGTGGGCCCTACACGATATTAGCAAGGTGTATTATTTTCTTTCACTCTTCAGTGTAGATATATGAACTTATAACTGGGAGCAAGGACTTATCAATCTTGGTCGTCCGTTGCCAATCTGTGTGACAGCTTTATCACCAACACAGCATGACAAAGTTTCATATGCCAACCATGGAATCACTGTGCTCTATGTATCCACATAAATAATCAAAGGATCACTGACAACCACCAGCACAAAAATGTTCTTTTAATTAGTCGACTGTAACTATGTACCTTCTGTCCACAAAGCACGCGTGCGCGAGCGGATCTCTCTCTCTCTCTCTCTCTCTCTGTCTCTCTCTCTCTCTCTCTCTCTCTCTCTCTCTCTCTGTCTCTCTCTCTGTCTGCCTGTGTCTCTCTCTCTGTCTGCCTGTGTCTCTCTCTCTGTCTGCCTGTGTCTCTCTCTCTGTCTGCCTGTGTCTCTCTCTCTGTCTGCCTGTGTCTCTCTCTCTGTCTGCCTGTGTCTCTCTCTCTGTCTGCCTGTGTCTCTCTCTCTGTCTGCCTGTGTCTCTCTCTCTGTCTGCCTGTGTCTCTCTCTCTGTCTGCCTGTGTCTCTCTCTCTGTCTGCCTGTGTCTCTCTCTCTGTCTGTTTGTGTGTGTTTTCTATCAATATCAGTGTATTTTATCTATGAATAAGCTGGCTGTATAGTGTACGCTAAAGGCTAATAAATGCAATTAAAAAAAATTTTTTGGAAGTAGCTAAGTGGTCTCATTCTCTAATAGTGAATGAATATATTCTGGGTAATTTGTACACTAAAAGTTAAGCCACCTCTACACATATGCAGGGTGAACATAAATAAAACTGACAGACTGCACGGGCGGATTCCATTGGAAACAGAGTAGAAAAAGGACCTATGAACATCTATGAGGAACTGCATGGTTGCCACGGTATTTATTTATTTATTTAACCTGATCGGATTAGGGCCATCAGGCCCTCTCTTACATCTGACCCGTGTTCCACACATGCAGCATTTCACACTTCATATCATGACAATAGTTTAAACGAGAAAATTAGATTACTCTAGTGACAATATGAATAAAGAGTAGTGACTAAGACCTAATAAAGTAAATGCGGCAGTATTTTTACAACAGGTGCTATACATACAGATTATGATAAAAGCAATAATACTAACAGTAAAAAAATCAAATAATAATGATAAACATGACTAAGACCTAATAAAGTAAATGCTGGGAGTATTTTTACAACAGGTGCTATACATACAGATTATGATAAAAGCAATAATAATAACAGTAAAAAATCAAATAATAATGATAAACATGAGAAAAATTGGCAATAGTAATGAAGATTTGTACAGATGTACAGTGTGAAAAGTAGATGTTTACTAGTATAGTGAGTTTTGGGGAAGGGAGATTTAAGGAGGGGGAAAGAGGGAAGTAATGAAATGGCTCTGAGCACTATGGGACTTAACATCTGTGGTCATCAGTCCCCTACAACTTAGAACTACTTAAACCTAACTAATCTAAGGACATCACACACATCCATGCCCGAGGCAGGATTCGAACCTGCGACCGTAGCAGTCGCGCGGTTCCGGACTGCGCGCCTAGAACCGCGGAAGTAATGAGGTGAAGTGCTTTCATGTACAGACGAAGGCATTACTGTTGCATGAGTAGATACGTCGTTAACTGTTTTTTGAATCCGAACATGTTTTTAAGTTCTCTAACATAACGAGGGAGGTTATTCCAGAGTCGGGTTCCCGCTACTGTAAAGGACTTGGAGAAGGTGACTGAGCGATGCAAAGGAACCGAGTGGATTTTATTATAATGGGAACGTGTGTTTCTGTCATGTTGTTCCGACATTAGCGTTAGGGACGAGGAGAAATATGAGGGACAGTGTACATTTATAAGGCAGTAGATGAGACAGAGTGTTTGGAAATCTCTGCGTTTGTCTGCACGCAGCCAGGAGAATTTTGCATATGCTGGTGAAATGTGATCAAAAAGTCGAACGTCACAGATATATCGGACGCAGGCATTCATGACCAGTTCTAGACGTCGTGAATGTTCCTGACAGATGCCTTGTAGGATAATATCGCTGTAGTCAATGATTGGGAGTATAAGCGGTTGTACTAATTTCTTTTTCAGATCGAAAGGGAAGAGTTTTTTATATTTTTGTAGGACATGAAGGGATGCTGATGGTTTTTTGCACACTGCAGTTACGTGCTCTGTCCAATTTAGATTTTCATCTATTATTATTCCCAAACTCTTTGCTGAGGGAGAGAAGTTAATATTTGTTCCATTTAGGATAAGAGGTGGTACGGATTCCCAATTTTTGGGCTAATGAGCTTACAGTGACCAACAAGTACCGCTTGGGTTTTAGATGGGTTTAGTTTTAGTCCTATGTCCTGTGTCCATTTTGATAGTGCATCGAGATCAGTATTGAAGTTTCCAATAGCTTTCTTAAGATTGTTTGGTTCCGGACTTAGATACAACTGAAGGTCATCAGCGTACGTATGATATTTGCAATAGGTCAGAACCGTTGACACATCATTGACATACAGAGAGAAGAGTATAGGACCTAATACTGAGCCTTGAGGAACGCCTGACACTGCCTGCCGCCGTTGTGATTTTATATTCCCAGACAGGATGCGTTGCTGACGAGACGTCATGTATGAGCGAAACCATTGCACTGCACTTGGTGAGAAATTTAGACCGTTAAGTTTGGCAAGTAAGATGTCGAAGTCGACAGTATCAAATGCTTTGCTGAAATCTAAGAAGCAAATGATAGTCGCTTCTTGTCTGTCCATGGCAAGTTTCAGGTCATCTGTCACCTTTATCAGTGCGGATGTTGTGCTTCGATGTTTACGGAAACATGATTGGTATTCGTCTAGTAGGTTGTTAGTAGTTAGGTAGTTGGTGAGCTGGTCATGGACTATATATTCTAAGGCCTTTGATAGTGCAGGAAGAAGGCAGATGGGGCGGTAGTCAGAGGGTGCTGTGGCGATGTCCTTTTTAGGCAGTGGCTTAATTTGTCCCAGTTTCCAGGCCTCAGGGGAAACACTTGTGATTAATGATGGCGCTGACGGATGAAAGTTCATCTGACTGCGTGCCGTGTGTCCCTTGTGTGTTGCAGGCTGTGTGATTGACGCAGTGTACTACACTCCTGGAAATGGAAAAAAGAACACATTGACACCGGTGTGTCAGACCCACCATACTTGCTCCGGACACTGCGAGAGGGCTGTACAAGCAATGATCACACGCACGGCACAGCGGACACACCAGGATCCGCGGTGTTGGCCGTCGAATGGCGCTAGCTGCGCAGCATTTGTGCACCGCCGCCGTCAGTGTCAGCCAGTTTGCCGTGGCATACGGAGCTCCATCGCAGTCTTTAACACTGGTAGCATGCCGCGACAGCGTGGACGTGAACCGTATGTGCAGTTGACGGACTTTGAGCGAGGGCGTATAGTGGGCATGCGGGAGGCCGGGTGGACGTACCGCCGAATTGCTCAACACGTGGGGCGTGAGGTCTCCACAGTACATCGATGTTGTCGCCAGTGGTCGGCGGAAGGTGCACGTGCCCGTCGACCTGGGACCGGACCGCAGCGACGCACGAATGCACGCCAAGACCGCAGGATCCTACGCAGTGCCGTAGGGGACCGCACCGCCACTTCCCAGCAAATTAGGGACACTGTTGCTCCTGGGGTATCGGCGAGGACCATTCGCAACCGTCTCCATGAAGCTGGGCTACGGTCCCGCACACCGTTAGGCCGTCTTCCGCTCACGCCCCAACATCGTGCAGCCCGCCTCCAGTGGTGTCGCGACAGGCGTGAATGGAGGGACGAATGGAGACGTGTCGTCTTCAGCGATGAGAGTCGCTTCTGCCTTGGTGCCAATGATGGTCGTATGCGTGTTTGGCGCCGTGCAGGTGAGCGCCACAATCAGGACTGCATACGACCGAGGCACACAGGGCCAACACCCGGCATCATGGTGTGGGGAGCGATCTCCTACACTGGCCGTACACCACTGGTGATCGTCGAGGGGACACTGAATAGTGCACGGTACATCCAAACCGTCATCGAACCCATCGTTGTACCATTCCTAGACCGGCAAGGGAACTTGCTGTTCCAACAGGACAATGCACGTCCGCATGTATCCCGTGCCACCCAACGTGCTCTAGAAGGTGTAAATCAACTACCCTGGCCAGCAAGATCTCCGGATCTGTCCCCCATTGAGCATGTTTGGGACTGGATGAAGCGTCGTCTCACGCGGTCTGCACGTCCAGCACGAACGCTGGTCCAACTGAGGCGCCAGGTGGAAATGGCATGGCAAGCCGTTCCACAGGACTACATCCAGCATCTCTACGATCGTCTCCATGGGAGAATAGCAGCCTGCATTGCTGCGAAAGGTGGATATACACTGTACTAGTGCCGACATTGTGCATGCTCTGTTGCCTGTGTCTATGTGCCTGTGGGTCTGTCAGTGTGATCATGTGATGTATCTGACCCCAGGAATGTGTCAAAGTTTCCCCTTCCTGGGACAATGAATTCACGGTGTTCTTATTTCAATTTCCAGGAGTGTATAAGCAGCAGAATGGTCCGTTATTCATGTCGGGAACAAGCCGAGATGGTGTTTGTATACGGTAAAGCAGACGGAAACGGTCGAGAGGCAGCACAGCTATACCAAAACAAGTAGCCTCACAGACCCCAACCGCATCACTCTACATTTAAAGTCATTTTCGGGCCTTTTTGTGATCACGGGTCCTTTCAGACAGGCGAACGTGCAGGGAGGCGGCTGACTGTGCGTACACCAGGTCTGGAGGCCCGGTTTCTACACGATATTGAGAGGCATCCTAGTACAGGCTTCAGGAAAGTGGCCGCCAACATGGTGTAAGCCAAAGTACGATTACGTGTATCGTGCATGACAACCGCTACTACCCCTATCACCTGCAATCCCATGGCAGCCACTCTGAGCATCTGTTGTGACCTGAATGCGGTGCAGCTCTGTACTGTGTTCCGCGACGACTTGTCGTCGTTGCACGCACACCGACCATTTCCGGACACAAGTTCACACGACCGTTTTTCCTCAATTTCCAATCAGGAATCCGTCCCTACAGTTCGTCGGCTTTATTAATGTCCACCCCGTACACAGTTTCTAGCTTTAACTCTATGCTTATTATGTTGACGGTTCAACTTAAGATTGTCTCTCTTCGTGAGTATATTATAACAGCATTTTAAGTTTTTACATTCGGTCAGAAATTTAGCAACATGAAATTTTGAAAATCAGATTTTTGTTGCCTCTGCAGCCGACACTGAGTGTCCGTTGTAGCCGATTAATACCACATAGAACGATTGCACTACTCAAACGATCGTCAACAGAGCGTGACGTCATCCACGTCACCACTCGGGTAACGCTTAATGTTGCTGGTGAGACTTTTCGGTTCCTTACGTTTCTTCTAGAGCCGCGCTTGACTTCTTGAGATGTGCTCCCACTAACGTTGAGTCTTACCGATTAGAAGGTCAGGAACCGAGAAGTTCATTGGATTCAGGCCATACAACTCGGAAAACTCACCAGCAAGTAAGACATCCGGTCGTGACAGCCTTCATTATCTAACGCTTAATATTCTACTGCCTGTATGCGATCATATGACATCTCTACCTCACTTCATTACCTAGTTTCATTCATTATCTCTTGTGATTTGCATTCCGCAATTACACGAGAAATGACTCTTGAATTATTTATGTGTTAATCCTAAACAATGTAAGTAATCTCTCCTGATCTGTTTCATTATAGCTATGTTTACAAGCTTGTTTGTATACGTAAGGGAGTATTTCAACATGCCTGTTGATTTGAGTCTTAATTTTACTTGGCTGACTCTGAGCACTATGGGACTCAACATCTTAGGTCATAAGTCCCCTAGAACTTAGAACTACTTAAACCTAACTAACCTAAGGACATCACACACATCCATGCCCGAGGCAGGATTCGAACCTGCGACCGTAGCAAAAAAAATGGTTCAAATGGCTCTGAGCACTATGGGACTAAACTGCTGTGGTCATCAGTCCTCTAGAACTTAGAACTACTTAAACCTAACTAACCTAAGGACATCACACACATCCATGCCCGAGGCAGGATTCGAACCTGCGACCGTAGTGGTCGCGCGGTTACAGACTGTAGCGCCTAGAACCGCTCGGCCACTCTGGCCGGCGCGACCGTAGCAGTCCCGCGGTTCCGGACTGCTACTTGATAAATGTTGTAAGCTACCGACACATCCTTAATTTAGAATATCAGCTTCAATCATGGGTTAAGCAAAAGTCTGGAGTCAATTACGCCTAGGTTACACTCAGCAATCAGGCAGGTTCCCAGTTTAGCTCGACTCGGCAGCACAGAGGGCAGTATGCTACCATCTAGTAACCTGTGTTTTTATCCTAGCACAAAGTGAAGAATTTCAGAAATGCTGGAGGCAATAAGAAAAATAGGAGAAAAAATCTGAATTGCACATAGGAACATCCAAGACAAAAGTAATGAATATGGGGAAAACACAAAGCCCAGTAACTCCAACGTTTTAGGACAAGTTATTTGAACACACAAACTACTTTACGCATTTAGTGGAACGATAGCATGTGGAAAGTACAGTCACGCTTTCCATTTAGTGAATTGTTGAAATTGGTGATATTGATTATGCAAGACAAAAGAGGGAAAGGTGGGTTATAAAAACGGGATGAAAGACGAAAATCGACGAAGCGTATATTGTCGCCTGTCTTTAACACGATTATACCCTGCCGTGGAAAGGTAATTAAACAGGTTTGTGCGTCAGAACCAACGTTGCAATAACGCAACAACGCCATGGCCTCAGGCTTCGTTATCAAGCTACTGAACGAAAGTTTAGTTTTCTGAAACGTACGGTGAGCACTTTAGCCCGCAAAAATGGCGCTCGGTCTACTGCATCATTGTATTAAGGCGAATAACAACGAATATTTGCCGAAAAACGTTACAAAATTACCAGATGAGGACAAGGAGAAAATCCAATAATACAAATGTATAACATAAATATGCAGAATAATGTAATTCAGCTTATCTAAACGAACATCGACAGACACAACCTTTTACTCCATCCGTTCACTGCAACTGCTACGACAGAACAGATGGAAATACGTATACAACATGAAAATATGAGAAGTGCAACGCCTGTGTTAGACATGGAAACAATAAAAAGACAGCAGCGCTCCAAGTGGCGTGGAAGTGAACTTCGAATACGAAAAATATGCTGCGGAAAACCGTATTATCGCTTTTCGAAATACAGGTGCTAGATGACATTTTTCATTTACACTTTACGGGTGGATCTGGTAGTTAAAGCCCAATACTGCAATTTCAGCCGTGTGCCTATTACCAGGTGGAAATTATGTTCCTGATTACAACTTTCGTGTGCGTACTGCACTCTTTGAATTGCAATGTATAAATGTTGTTCGTATTCTGCTTAATTTTTGCTCTCATCCGTAATAATGGACGGGGCAAACGATTCCATATTTGTTTTTGTTTCACACGAAGTAGAAACAGGTTTCGTCACATGGTATTATGTAGACTCTTGTCATTCAATAAACAATGATGCAGTTTCTTTCTCAGAAGATATTTAGACTTAAGCGCCAGAATTTAAGGTCTTGCCGCATTGGTAACACCGGTTCCCGTCAGATCACCGAAGTTAAGCGCTGTCGGGCTAGGCTAGCACTTGGATGGGTGACCATCCGGTCTGCCGAGCGCTGTTGGCAAGCGGGCTGCACTCAGGAGCTACTTGACTGAGAAGTAGCGGCTCCGGTCTCGTAAACTGACGTAGGGCCGGGACTGCGGTGTGCTGACCACACGCCCCACCATATCCGCATCCGGTGACGGCTGTGAGCTAAGGATAACACGGCGGCCGGTCGGTACTGTTGGGCATTCATAGGCTGTACTGGCGGAGGTATGTTTTAATCAGAATTTGGTGATAACATCGATCATTATTTCTCTTACAAATACTACCAGACGCAGTCACACTAATGCGACCACCGCCTATGTTCAAGGTCAGCGTTCAACTACGATTTGCAACCGACAAGTGGCAACAGTAGCTGTTGAGGGTACGTCAAGAGGAACGCGGAAAACAGTACAGTTGTTGTCGTCATGTGGAAACGGAGCGATTTATCTGGTGAACAAAAAGGGCATGATCAATGGCTTTAGGGCCAAGTGTGGAAAGATCCCCGAAACGGTAGTTTATGAAGTATACCGTGCATGGCGCTATCCAAAACCAGCACCGGTGCAACTCTGGTGCACCACGAGCCTTAGTTGACAGGGTTGAAGGACGCCTGTGGGGATGTGTACGGGCAAATAGGCGTCCAACTGCTGAGCAACTGACCACGAAGATAAACCAACGCCCTACACCTACATGGTTACTCTGCAATTCACACTTAAGTCCCTGACAGAAGCTTCATCGAACCATTTTCATACTACTACTCTACCATTCCACTCTCGAATGGCGCGTGGGGAAAAGGAACTCCTAAATCTTTCCGTTCGAGCTCTGATTTCTCTCATTTTATTATGATTATCATTTCTCCCTACGTAGGTGGGTGGGTGTCAACAAAATATTCACGCATTCGGAAGAGAAATCTGATTTCGTAAATAAATCTCGCCGCAAAGAAAACCGCCTTTGTTTCAGTGACTGCCTCCCCAAGTCGCGTATCGTATCAGTGACACTCTCACCCCTATTGCGCGATAACACGAAACGAGCTGCCCTTCTTTGCACTTTTTCGATGTCCTCCGTCAATCCTACCTGGTAAGGATCCCATACCGCGCAGCAATATTCCAACATAGGACGGAAAAGTGTAATGTAGGCTGTCTCTTTAGTGGGTTTGTCGCATCTTCTAATTGTTCTGCCAACAAAGCGCACTCTCTGTTTCACCTTCCCCACAATATTACCTATGTGGTCTTTCCAATTTAAGTTGCTCGTAATTGTAATTCCTATGTATTTAGTCGAATTGACAGCCCTTAGATTTGTGCGATTTATCGTATACCCAAAATTTATCGGATTTCTTTTAGTACCCACGTGGATGACCTCGCACTTTTCTTTGTTTAGTGCCAATTGCCACTTTTCGCACCATACAGAAATTCTCTCTAGATCATTTTGTAATTTGAATTGATCGTTTGATGATTTTACTAGACGGCAAATTACAGCACCATCTGCAAACAGTCTAAGCGGACTGCTCAGATTATCACCTAGATCATTTACATAAATCAGGAACAGCAGTGGGCCTATGACGCTACCTTGAACGCCAGATATCACTTGTGTTCTGCTCGATGATTTACCGTCTATCACTACGAGCTGTGACCTCTCTGAGAGGAAATAACGAATCCAGTGACACAACTGAGACGATACACCACATCCACGCAATTTGATTACTAGTCGCTTGTGAGGGACGGTATCAAAAGCCTTCTGGAATCGATCAGAGATCCCTTGTCGACAGCACTCATTACCGCATGGCAATGAAGAGCTAGCTGTGTTGCACAAGAAAGATATTTTCTGAATCCGTGCTGGTTATGCATCAATAAGTCATTTTCTTCAAGGTGATTCATAATGTTCGAGTACAGTATATGCTGCAAAATCCTACTGCAAATTGAGGTCAGTGATATGGGTCTGTAATTCATTGGGTTACTCCTATTTCCTTTCTTGAATATTGGTGTGACCTGTGCTACTTTCCAGTCTTTAGGAAAAGACCTATCGTCAAGTGAGCGGTTGTATATGATTGCTAAGAAAGGCGCTATTGTGTCTGCATACTCTGAAAGGAACCTGATTGGTATACCATCTGGACCGGAAGACTTGCCTTTCTTAAGTGATATGAGTTGTTTCGCAACATCTAAGATATCTACTTTTATGTCACTCATGCTAATAGCTGTTCTGGTTTCGAATTCTAGAACATTTCCTTCGTCTTCTTCCCTGAAGGAATTACGAAAAACTGTATTTAGTGACTCCGCATTAGTGGCAGCGTCGTCGGTAACATTTCCATCGCTATCGCGCAGTGACGGTATTGACTGTTTTTTGCCACTGGTGTACTTTACATACGACCAGAATCTCTTTGGGTTTTCTACCATGTTTTGAGACAATGTTTCATTGTGGAAACTATTAAAAGCATCTCGCGTTGACGTCCTCACTGAATTCCGAGCTTCCGTGAAACTTAGCCAGTCTTGGGGATTTAGCGTTCTTCTGAATTTTTTTTTTTTTTTTTTTTTTTTTTTTTTTTGTGGTTTTAGGGCGCACAACTTCAATGGTCATTAGCGCCCTGACTACTCTAAGAATGCACCACGAGGCACAAGTTGACCACAACAACTAAAAGGGAAAACACGATAAAAGACAGACTGACAGGCATAGGATTAAAAAACCGCATCATCAAATGTCCTTAGCGAGGTGTGTCAAATTGATAAAACGAAGAACACGAGCAGCTGCTCGTGGGTCATCCGCTAAAATGGCATCTAAAGTATTTGGCAGGTTAAGATCGAGGCGCAGTGTGTTAAGATCTGGACAGGACATTAAAATGTGTCTAACCGTCAGCAAGTGCCCACATGGGCAGAACGGCGCCGGCGCAGCCGTCAGCAGATGGCGATGGCTGAACCGGCAGTGTCCAATTCTTAACCGGGCTAAAACGACCTCCTCCCGCCGAGAAGGGCGTGAGGAGGACGTCCAAGCCACGGGAAGAGGTTTTAAGGCCCGAAGCTTGTTGTCGGTAAGTGCAGCCCAATCGGCATGCCACAGAGATAAGATGCGCCGACAAATCACCCTGCTAAAATCGGACGAAGGGACGCAACAAGAAGCTGTTCGAGGCTGGAGGACCGCAGCCTTGGCCGCGGCATCTGCAGCTTCGTTCCCAGGGATACCGACATGGCCCGGAACCCACATAAAGCTAACTGGAGAACCGACGTCCACCAGCTGCTGAAGAGAGCGTTGGATCCGGTGTACGAAAGGGTGAACCGGGTACGGATCACTGAGGCTCTGGATGGCGCTCAGGGAATCTGAGCAGATGACATAAGCAGAATGTCGGTGGCGGCAGATGTAAAGAACAGCCTGGTAGAGGGCAAAGAGCTCAGCTGTGAAGACCGAACAATGGCCATGGAGCCGGTATTTGAAACTTTGTGCCTCGACAATAAAGGAACACCCGATCCCGTCATTGGTCTTAGAGCCATCTGTATAAATGAAAGTCATGTCGATGAACTTCGAACGAAGTTCCAAAAAACGGGAGTGGTAGACCGAACCGGGGGTGACCTCTTTTGGGAGCGAGCTGAGGTCAAGGTGAACGCGGACCTGAGCCTGGAGCCAAGGTGGCGTGCGGCTCTCGCCCACTCGAAAGGTTGCAGGGAGGGAAAGAGTAAGGTGTTGAAGGAGGCGACGAAAGCGAACTCCAGGGGGTAGCAGGGCAGAGACATACAACCCGTAGTGACGGTCAAGAGAGTCGTCAAAAAAGGAACGATAAGACGGATGGTCGGGCATTGACAGTAGCCGACAGGCATACCGACAAAGCAGTATATCGCGCCGGTAGGTGAGTGGCAATTCGCCAGCGTCAGCATGAAGACTCTCTACGGGACTGGTATAAAATGCTCCGATCGCAAGTCGTAAACCCCGATGTTGTATGGAGTTGAGGCGGCGTAAGATGGATGGCCGTGCAGAGGAGTATACGAAGCTCCAGTTTGGAGCGGACGATCGACCGATATAGACGAAGTAGGACGGTTCGATCCGCTCCCCACGACAGACCACTAAGAACACGGAGGACATTTAAAGAACGGGTACAACGGGCGGCCAAATATGACACATGTGGAGACCAGCTAAGTTTCCTGTCAAATGTAAGGCCTAAAAATTTGGTTGTCTCCACGATTGGGAGAGCAACGGGACCGAGTCGTAAGGACGGTGGGAGAAACTCTTTGTATCGCCAGAAGTTAATACAGACCGTCTTCTCGGCAGAAAAACGGAAGCCATTGGCGACACTCCAGGAGTAAAGACGGTCAAGAGAACGCTGAAGACAGCGCTCCAGGACACGTGTACACTGCGCGCTGCAATAGATGGTAAAATCGTCCACGAAAAGGGAGCCTGATACATCAGCTGGGAGGCAATCCATTATTGGATTGATCGCGATGGCGAAGAGAGCGACGCTCAAAACTGAGCCCTGTGGCACCCCATTCTCCTGGCGAAAGGTGTCGGACAGGACAGAACCCACACGTACCCTGAACTGTCGATCCATTAAAAAGGAACGAATAAAAAGAGGGAGGCGACCGCGAAGGCCCCATGTATGCATGGTGCGGAGAATGCCCGCCTTCCAACAGGTGTCGTAAGCCTTCTCCAAATCAAAGAACACAGCCGCGGTCGGGCGCTTCCGCAAGAAGTTATTCATAATGAAGGTCGACAAGGTAACCAGATGGTCAACAGCAGAGCGGCGCCTACGAAATCCACATTGTACATTGGTAAGTAGGCGTCGAGACTCGAGCAGCCAAACCAATCGAGAGTTAACCATTCGCTCCATCACTTTACAGACACAGCTGGTAAGCGAGATAGGTCGATAACTGGAAGGCAAGTGCTTGTCCTTCCCCGGCTTAGGAATCGGGACAACAATAGACTCGCGCCAGCATGCGGGAACATGTCCCTCAATCCAGATGCGATTGTATGTACGAAGAAGAAAACCTTTACCCGCAGGAGAAAGGTTCTTCAGCATCTGAATATGAATAGAATCTGGCCCTGGAGCAGAGGACCGTGATCGGCCAAGTGCGTTTTCGAGTTCCCGCATGGTGAATGGGGCATTATAACTTTCACAATTCGAGGAGCGGAAGTTAGGTGGTCTAGCCTCCTCTGCCTGTTTGCGGGGGAGGAAGGCAGGGTGGTAATGAGCGGAGCTCGAAACCTCTGCGAAAAAGCGGCCGAAGGCATTGGAGACAGCCTCAGGGGCCACAAGGACGTCATTCGCGACCTTCAAGCCAGAAACTGGTGAGTGGACCTTAGTGCCAGATAGCCGGCGCAGGCTACCCCAGACAACAGAAGAAGGAGTAAAACTGTTGAAGGTGCTTGTGAAAGCAGCCCAGCTGGCTTTCTTGCTTTCTTTGATAATACGACGACACTGAGCACGTAATCGTTTATAATTGATACAATTCGCCACTGTAGGGTGGCGTTTAAAAGTGCTTAAAGCACGTCGACGAGCACGTAAAGCGTCTCTACATGCTGCGGTCCACCAGGGGACCGGTACGCGACGTGGAGAAGAAGGAGGGTGAGGGATGGAATATTCAGCAGCAGCGAGAATGACTTCCGTGAGGTGTGCGACCTGACGATCGCAGCTTGTAAAGGTTTGATCCTGAAAGGTCGCCCTGGAAGAGAAGAGCCCCCAGTCTGCCTTGGAGATGGTCCAATTAGAGAAGCACGGAGAGGGGGTATGCTGCAGGAGATGGATAACACACGGGAAGTGGTCGCTCGAATATGTATCAGAAAGTGCATACCACTCAAACCGGCGTGCAAGTTGGGGAGTACATATAGAGAGGTCTAAATGGGAATAGGTGTGAGATGTGTCCGAAAGAAAAGTAGGGGCGCCAGTATTGAGGCAGACAAGATCGAGCTGGTTGAAAAGGTCTGCTAACAAGGAGCCCCTCGGGCAGGATGCTGGAGAGCCCCAAAGGGGATGGTGGGCATTGAAGTCTCCAGTTAACAAAAATGGTGCAGGTAGCTGAGCAATAAGTTGCATCACGTCTGCCCTGGTAACGGCAGATGACGATGGAGTGTAAACGGTACAAAAGGAAAACGTAAAAGTGGGGAGAGTAATGCGGATGGCAACTGCCTGCAGGCCGGTGTGCAACGTGATGGGATCGTAGTAAATATCATCCCGGACCAGCAACATAACCCCTCCATGAGCTGGGATACCTACCACAGGGGGTAGGTCAAAACGCACAGAGGTGTAGTGTGCCAAGGCAATTTGATCGCATGGGCGTAGCTTCGTTTCCTGGAGGGCTACGACAAGCGGACGGTGCAAGCGGAGCAGCAACTTCAAGTCCTCTCGGTTGGAGCGAATGCTGCGAATATTCCAGTGAATAAGTGCCATCGTAAGGAAAGAAAGATGAGAGAAGTGGTCACCTCGAAGGCCGCTTAGGGCCTGGCTTCGAGCGAGCACTGCCGCCGCTATCAGTAGGCGGACAGTCATCGTCCATTGGGTCTATAGGGTCATCGGCCATCTCGGGAGGATGGCCGGGAGGGGGAGCTTCCTCCGCCAGTGAACGGCCAGATGTACGGCTACCAGCGGTGCGGCCAGGCGAAACGGATGACGGCCTGGGGCGGCAGCCGCTGGGTGGCGCAAGAGAAGAAATGCGCCGTGGCGGGGAAGGAGAACTGTGCTTCCTATGCGCCTTTTTGGAAGGACGTGTAGTGGAAGTACCGGTCGAAGGCTGGGAGGTCGAGGTACGGAGGAAGTCTGCACGGGATGGTTCCTTCTTGAAGGCCCGTGCATCTGACTTCGGTGTCTTCGTCTTAGCAGAAGCTGAGGAAGGTGCTCGTGTCTGTGGGGTGATGGGAGGAAGAGGAGACGTCGACCGCGCGATCTTAGCACTGGCCGAACGGACGACCGTGGTGCTGAAGGTCAGATCGCATGTCTGGGTTGCTACCTCCCGGGTAGTCCGAGGAGAGGCGAGGACAGTACTGTATTTCCCCGCTGGGAGCAGCGTGGGCTTCCTACTAGCCAATAGCTTGCGAGCAGCCGAGGTGGACACTTTCTCTTTGACCCGAATTTCCTGAATACAGCGTTCTTCCTTATAGACAGGACAGTCGCGGGAGGATGCGGCATGGTCGCCCTGACAGTTCACACAACGAGGAGACGGAGGTGGACAGTCACCCTCATGGGCATCCCTGCCACAGGTGACACATTTAGCCGCATTGGAACAAGACTGTCGAGTGTGATTGAAACGCTGACACTGGTAGCAGCGCGTAGGTGTCGGGATATAGGGGCGAACAGAAATAACCTCGTAGCCTGCCTTGATGCGCGATGGCAGCTTAACACTATCGAAGGTCAAGAAAATTGTCCGGGTCGGTACAAGGTCATTGTTGACCTTTTTCATGACCCTATGGACAGCCGTCACGCCCTGCTCAGCGAGGAATGATTGAAGCTCCTCGTCAGTCAATCCGTCGAGGGAGCTAGTATAGACTACACCACGAGACGAATTCAAAGTTCGGTGGGCCTCCACCCGGACAGGGAACGTGTACAGGAGGGTGGCCCGAAGCAGTTTTTGTGCCTGAAAGGCACTCTCAGTTTCTAGTAATAAGGTGCCGTTACGCAACCTGGTACAGGATTTGACAGATCCGGCTATGGCATCTACGCCTTTCTGAATAACGAAAGGGTTGACAGAGGAAAAATCCTTTCCGTCCTCAGATCGAGAAACTACGAGGAACTGTGGGGCAGGCGGTAGTACTTTTGTCACTGTTGGCTGGTCACGTTTCCGTTTTTGGGTCGAAGTCGAAAGAGATGGAGTAGAATCCATTGCGGAGGAATCCCCCATGATTGCCAGCGTCTCCGATGGCGCGCTCCTTCCTTGTGGGGACCCTCTCAGAGGGCACTCCCGCCTTAGGTGAATGTTTACACCTCAGGTCACACCTCCCGAGAAACAGACGGAGGGACCAATCGGCATGGTCAGAAGGTATCAGCTCAGGCAATCACCCCTCCCCGGGCCTGGCCTTTACCAGGGGGTACGCGCGTGCCTTACATGTCTACCCAGGGCGGGGACTTACGCGTTACCCCGTCACCGGCTACGCGTGCGAACGCGTGGGTCGGCCTTCAGGCACGCACAGGGAGGAAGGAAGAAGAGGAAAAAGAAGAGAGAGAGGGAGAAAGAGGACAGACTGTCTCAAACGCCGAGGCGGAGACCAGAGAACGCAAGGAGAAGAAGGCAATGAGAAAGCAAGGGGAAGAAGGCAATGAGAAGGCAAGGAGAAGAAGGCAATGAGAAGGCAAGGAGAAGAAGGCAATGAGAAGGCAAGGAGAAAAAGGCAATGAGAAGGCAAGGAGAAAAAGGCAATGAGAAGGCAAGGGAAAGAGTAAGGAAGACAGTGAGGTGGAGAAGAGCAAAGAAAGGAACCAACAAAAGGAAGGAAGAAACGAGAAGTAAAAAACCAAAAGGACCACGATGATAGGTCGTGGAACCGTCCGTCTCCGGACGCAGGCGCTAACTACCCCCGTGAGGGGGATGGACTCCTTTTAGTCGCCTCTTACGACAGGCAGGAATACCGCGGGCCTATTCTAATCCCCGGACCCGCAGGGGGGAACCCTTCTGAATTTGGCATGCTTTCTTCGTTGATTTTGCAGCAATGTCCTGACGTGTTTTGTGTACCATGGTGGATCAGTCCCACCTCTTATTAACTTATGCGGTGTGAACAGTGTCTCCTCAGCGACCGTTCTGAGGCCGTTGCTGCATATCGGCCTCTGCACCAAGTGACTGGTTCATGCACCCATGCTGATGGCTTTTCATCGGCGATGAATGCTGAAATTTGCACGCCAGCACGGCAACTGAACGTCCACTGAGTGGCGATAGGTGACCTCTTCAGACGAATCACGTTTTATCCTCCATTGGACAGATGGCCGGTGGCGTGTACAGCGCGAAATGTCCGAAACCAAACACCTTGCAACAATCGTTGGAAGGGCTCACGCCGGAGATCTCATCATTCTGGAAGGCAGAATTGATCAACAATAGTATGCATCCATCCATCCTTGAGGGTGAGGGCCATATCCACCCCTACATGCAGTTTGTTTTTTTCCTCGACACGATGGCAACTACCAGCAGGACAATGCAACGTGTCCCACAGCTCGCAGTCTACGAGCGTGGTTCGAATGTGACCAGGATGAGTTTACCGTACCCTCCTGGCCACCAAACTCCCCGGATTTAAACCCAATCGAGAACCTCTGGGAACACCTCGATCGGGCTAGTATGCATCCATCCTTGAGGGTGAGGACGATGTCCGCCACAACATGCAGTTTGTGTTTTCCTCGACACGATGGCAACTACCAGCAGGATAATGCAAAGTGTCCCACAGCTCGCAGTGTACGAGCCTGTTTCTAAGAGCGCCATGATCAGTTTGCTGTACACCTCTGGCCACCAAACTCCCTGGATTTATACCCAATCGAGGATCTCTGGGAACACCTCGATCGGGCTGTTGGCACTGTGGACCCTCGACTGAGAAACCTAGCACAGCTCGCCACAGCACTGGAGTCGGCATGGCTCCACATCCCTGTCGGTATCTTCCAGAACCTCAGTGACTCCATTCCTATGCTTCTCACAGCGGTCCGTGCTGCAAAAGGTGGTTTTTCAGGATTTTGACAGGTGGTCACATTAATGTAAGGTGACCGTCTACTTACGAGGTGCAACAATAAAGTAATGGGACTGATTTTCTTTTCAAGATGTGACAACCCTGCAGGTTTGCGTAGGCACAATATCTTTGACCTTGGTCTGTAAGCTGCTTCTAGTCCAAGCGGCACATCGATGCAACTGCTCACTCGTGAGTTGTGCTGTAATAAGTTAACACGTGTTTGTCTCTCTAGTCATAGAAATTGAACCGCATAATATTTCGCAACGGTATGCCATTTCGTTTTGCGTTAAATTGAGCCCGCCTTCTGGTGGCCGAACGGTTCTAGGCGCTTCAGTCTGGAACTGCGCAACCACTACGGCCGCAGGCTCGAGAACTGCCTCGGGCATGGATATGTGTGATGTCCTTAGGTTAGTTAGGTTTAAGTAGTTCTAAGTTCTATGGGACTGATGACCTGAGATGGTCAGTCCCATAATGCTCAGAGCCATTTGAACCAAGCCGTTAAATTGAGTGAAAACGCGACGACAACTTACGGTAAGCTTCAAAAGGCTTTTGGAGAGAGGTTATGTCAAGAGCTCAAGTTTTTTGTTGTCATAAAATCTTTAGTGAAGGCAGAACGAATGTTGAAGATGAAGACCGCAGTAGACGACCATCAACCTCACGGACGGATGTCAACTTGGCCAGGGTGCGTGAACTCGTACGATCTGATCGAAGATTATCCGTGAAAATGATTGCAGAACAACTGAACATCAGTGAGAAACGGTTCGTCTAATAATAACTGAAGATCTTGGCACGAGAAAGATTTGTGCAAAAATGGTCCCCAAAAATCTCACACCACAACAGCGAGAGACACTGAAAAATGTGGCAGCCGAGCTGTTAGAGCAAGCGGGATTCAATCCAGAATTGTTGAGCCGTGTTATCACTGGTGATGAAAGTTCTTTTTTCCAGTACGATTCAGAGACAAAACGCCAAAGTTCGCAATGCTGCTCAAAGGGATCACCCAGACCAAGAAAAGCTCACATGTCAAAGTCAAAAGTGAAATGCATGCTTGTGTTCTGCTTTGATTCCAAGGGAATTGTTCACAAAGAGTGGGTGCCTCCTGGACAAACAGTTAACCAATATTGCTACAAGGAAATTTTACAAAGACTTCGTAAAAGAGTTCTTTGTGTCCGTACTAACATTGCTGATAATCGGATTCTGCATCACGATAATGTGCCATCTCATATTGCTCTGTCAGTACAGCAATTTTTAAACTCAAAACAAATTTCTGTACTAACACAGCCACCTTATTCACCAGATATCGCTCCGTGCGACTTTTTCCTATTTCCATGAGTCAAAACGGCGGTTAAGGGAGACCATTTCCAAACAACACAAGATGTTCAAAAAGCTGTGACGAGGGTCTTTGAGGATATTACAGAAGATGAGGCCCAGGCATGTTACCATCAGTGGCAGAAGCGCTGGAAAACGTGTGTGTAATCAGAAGGGAACTACTTTGAAGGAGACAACACTAAACTTGACTAAAATTGTCAACAACATTTTTTTTTCACATTAGTCGCATTACTTTATTGTCGCACCTCGTACGCTAAGCCGTCATAGACATTCTGATGGGCAGCAAAACTGTTTTATTGTTGTTGTGGTGGTCTTCAGTCCTGAGACTGGTATGATGCAGCTCTCCATGCTACTCTATCCTGTGCAAGCGTCTTCAGCTCCCAGTACCTACTGCAGCCTACATTCTTCTGAATATGCTTAATGTATTCATTTCTTGGTCTCCCTCTACGATTTTTACCCTCTATGCTGCCCTCCAGTACTAAATTGGTGATCCATTGATGCCTCAGAACATGTCCTACCAACCGATCCCTTCTTCTGGTCAAGTTGTGCCACAAACTCCTCTTCTCCCCAATTCTATTCAATACCTCCTCATTAGGTATGTGATCTACCCATCTAATCTTCAGCATTCTTCTGTAGCACCACATTTCGAAAGCTTGTATTCTTGTCCAAACTATTTATCGTCCATGTTTAGTGCCATATATGGCTACACTCCACACAAATACTTTCAGAAACTACTTCCTGACACTTAAATTTGTTAACATCGAGTATAGATTTCTCTTCTTCAGAACAGTTTCCTTGCCAATCTACATTTTATATCCTCTCTACTTCGACCATCATCAGTAATTTTGCTCCCCAAATATTTTACTCAAGAAGACACCATCATCATTTAATCATACAGTAAAGCTGCATGCCCTCGGGAAAAATTACGGCTGTAGTTTCCGCTTGGTTTCAGCCGTTCGCAGTACAACAACAGCAAGGCCGTTTTGGTAAGTGTTACAGGGCCAGATCAGTCAAGGATCCAGACTGTTGCCCCTGCAACTACTGTAAAGGGTGCTGTCCCTCTTCAGGAACCATACGTTTGTCTGGCCTCTCAACAGATACCCCTACATCTATATCTACATCCGTACTCTGCAAGCCACCTGACGGTGTGTGGCGGAGAATACCTTGAGTATATCGGTTCTCCCTTCTATTCCAGTCTCGTATTGTTCGTGGAAAGAAGGATTGTCGGTATGCTTCTGTGTGGGCTCTGATCTCTCTGATTTTCTCTTCATGGTCTCTTCGCGAGATATACGTAGGAGGGAGCAATATACTGCTTGACTCATCGGTGAAGGTATGTTCTCGAAACTTCAACAAAAGCCCGTACCGAGCTACTGAGCGTCTCTCCTGCAGAGTCTACCACTGGAGTTTATCTATCATCTCCGGAACACTTTCGCGATTACTAAATGTTCCTGTAACGAAGCGCGCTGCTCTCCGTTGGATCTTCTCTATCTCTTCTATCAACCCTATCTGGTACGGATCCCACACTGCTGAGCAGTATTCAAGCAGTGGGCGAACAAGCGTACTTCCTTTGTTTTCGGACTGCATTTCCTTACGATTCTTCCAATGAATCTGTGTCGGGCATCTGCTTTAGCGACGATTAATTTTATATGGTCATTCCATTTTAAATCACTCCTAATGCGTACTTCAAGATAATTTATGGAATTAACTGCTTCCAGTTGCTGACCTGCTATATTATAGCTGAATGATAAACGATCTTTCTCTCTATGTATTCGAAGCACATTACACTTGTCTACAGTGAGATTCAATTGCCATTCCCTGCTCCATGCGTCAATTCGCTGCAGATCCTCCTGCATTTCAGTACAATTTTCCATTGTTACAACCTCTCGATATACTACAGCATCATCCGCAAATAGCCTCGGTGAACTTCCGATGTTATCGACAACGTCATTTATGTATATTGTGAATAGCAACAGTCCTACGACACTCCCCTGGGGCACACCTGAAATCACTCTTACTTCGGAAGACTTCTCCCCATTGAGAATGACATGCTGCTTTTCGTTATCTAGGAACTCTTCAACCCAATCACACAATTGGTCTGATAGTCCATATGCTCTTACCTTGTTCAATAAACGACTGCGTGGAACTGTATCGAACGCCTTGCGGAAGTCAAGAAACACGTCATCTACCTGGGAACCCGTGTCTATGGCCCTCCGAGTCTCGTGGACGAATAGCGCGAGCTGGGTTTCACACGACCGTCTTTTTCGAAACCCATGCTGATTCCTACAGAGTAGATTTCTAGTCTCCAGAAAATTCGTTATACTCGAACATAAAACGTGTTCCAAAATTCGACAACTGATCGACGTTGTGGTTGCACCTACGGTACGGCTATCGGTATCGTTGAGGCACGCAAGCCTCCCCACCAACGGCAAGGTCCATAGTTCATGGGGGGGGGGGCGGGGGGGGGGGAGGAGGAGGAACTGTTTTATACATGGAGCGAATTGCGGATGGGGATAATGCTGTGGTGATAATGGGAGTCTGAGCAAAGCCGGCACATTTGAAAGGAGAATACCGTAGAGAGGAGCTGACTTTGGCGTTCTCTGGCCACTGTTGACGTGCCGCGGTCCGAACACCTGTTGTGTCGTCAGTTCCGCCAGCAGGCAGTCCTCCACGGCAGGCGCTCTTACCCCGCCCCTCTGCCACGGTCTAATTGCCGCCCGATGCCGATGTGGTGTGGCGTGCCGTGTGTGTGTTTATGCATCTGGGGCAGTGGCCCCTCCCACGCAGACCGCAGGCTTCGCCCGCCTCGTCCACCCGATTCTGCTCGGTGGAGTGCGGGTGCGGTGCGCCACTGAGCCAGTTCACTATTCGCGGCGCCTGGAACGAGACTGTCGGGTACCTACACTACTGGCCATTAAATATGCTACACCAAGAAGAAATGCAGATGATAAACGGCTATTCATTGGACGAACATATTATACTAGAAGTGACATGTGATTACATTTTCACAAAATTTGGGTGCACAGATCCTGAGAAATCAGTACCCAGAACAACCACCTCTGGCCGTAATAACGCCCTTGATTCGCAGAGCTTGGATGGCGTGTACAGGTAAAGCTGCCCATGCAGCCTCAACACGATTTCATAGTTATTCAAGAGTAGTGACTGACGTATTGTGACGAGGCAGTTGCTCGGCCACCATTGACCAGACGTTTTCAATTGGTGAGAGATCTGGAGAATGTGCTGGCCAGAGCAGCAGTCGAACATTTTCTGAATCCAGAAAGGCCCGTACAGGACCTGCAACATGCGGTCGTGCATTATCCTGCTGAAATGTAGCGTTTCGCCGGGATCGAATGAAGGGTAGAGCTACGGGTAGTAACACATCTGAAATGTAACGTCCACTGTTCAAAGTGTCGTCAATGCGAACAAGAGGTGACCGAGACGTATAACCAATGGCACCCCATACCATCACTCCTGGTGATACGCCAGTATGCCAATGACGAATACACGCTTCCAATGTACGTTCACCGCGATGTCGCCAAACACGGATGCGACCATCATATTGCTGGTAAGATAACCTGGATTCATGCGAAAAAAAATGACGTTTTGCCATTCGTGCACCCAGGTTCGTCGTTGAGTACACCATCGCAAGAGCTCCTGTATATGATGCAGCGTCAAGCGTAACCGCAGCCATGGTCTCCGAGCTGATAGTCCATGCTGCTGCAAACGTCGTCGAACTGTTCGTGCAGATGGTTGTTGTCCCCATCTGTTGACTGAGGTTTCGAGACGTGGCTGCATGATCCGTTACAGCCATGCAGATAAGATGCCTGTCATCTCGACTGCTAGTGATACGAGGCAGTTGGGATCCAGCACGGCGTTCCGTATTACCTTCCTGAACCCACCGATTCCATATTCTGCGAACAGTCATACGCGATAGGCTACAAACCGAGCTTGATCAAAGTCGGAAACGTGATGGTACGCATTTCTCCTCCTTACACGATGCATCACAACAACGTTTCCCCAGGCAACGCCGGTCAACTGCTCTTTGTGTATGAGAAATCGGTTGGGAACTTTCCTCATGTCAGCATGTTGTAGGTGTCGCCACCGGCGCCAACCTTGTGTCAATGTTCTGAAAAGCTAATCATTTGCAGATCACAGCATCTTCTTCCTGTCGGTTAAATTTCGCGTCTGTAGCACGTCATCTTCATGGTGTAGCAATTTTAATTCCCAGTAGTGTAAAATGCGGGCCTGTCTAGGCAGCGGGGCGAGTGCAGCCAGGCTTCTCACACACCGGAATGAAAGGAAGCGGACTGAAGCGAATGAGCGTTCGCAGACAATTCGCTAGTGTTTGCTACCATTCGCTCGGCAGGCTGCTGTGGCCGAGCGGTTCTAGGCGTTTCAGTTCGGAACCGTGCTGCTGCTACGGTCGCAGGTTCAAATCCTGCTTCGGGCATGGATGAGTGTGACATCCTTAGGTAGGTTAGGCTTAAGTAGTCCTAAGTCCTAGGGGACTAATGACCTCAGAAGTTAAGTCCCATAGTGCTCAGAGCCATTTGAACCATTTGTTAAGTCCCACAATGCTAAGAGCCATTTGAACCATTCACTCATGTTCTTGAACATGCATTTGTACTAGACGGAACGGAAGAGATAAACACGGAAGAAAGAACACAATTTCGTTTATCGTAATCGATGCTTTTCGAAAACCTGCATCTTTGTCACTCATAACTTGAATGAGAGAAACTACAGCAGGTACTTACACAGGGTGGCACAGGTAAAAGTAGCCCGTAGAAGTATAAGGGAAATGCAGTGAAATTACAGAAACGATGAGTAGAAATGGACTTACCATTTATTTACGTGGGTGGTTTGAAAATTTCTCGGAACGGAAGTACTTACATCACTGAAACGTTGTCCGCCCCCGGTAGCTGAATCGTCAGCGTGACCGATTGTCAATCCTCTGGGCCCGGGTTCGATTCCCGGCCGGGTCGAGGAAATTTCTCCGTCCAGAGACTGGGTGTTGTGCTGTCCTCATCATCATCCTATCACCCTCATCGACTGCACGTCGCCGAAGTGGCGTCAAATCGGAAGACCGGCACCCGGCGAACGGTCTGCTCGACGGGGGGCCTTAGCCATACGAATACATAAATAAACTGAAACGTTTTTTTTTTTTTACTTTTCAATGTAGTCTCCTTGTGGATTAATGCACTTGGTCCAACGATGTTCCAGTGTCTTGATCCCATCTCGATAGTGAGTTTCTCCCAGGCCTGAAAAATAGTTGTCAACTCCGGCTATCAATCCTTTCGTTTTAAGTGAATGTTCGTCCACTGAGGAAAATTTTCAGTTTTGGTAAGAGATCGAAGTCTGACAGGGCCATATCATGTCAATAAGGAAGGTGTGGCAACAATTCATACCTTGTAGAAATAATTCAAACGCCAAGATCGCTTAAATACTGTTTACTGGATAAAAACGGCTCTGAGCACTATGCGACTTCACATCTGAGGTCATCAGTCCCCTAGACTTAGCACTACTTAAACCTAACTAACCTAAGGACATCACACACATCCATGCCCGAGGCAGTATTCGAACCTGCTTCCGTAGCGGTCGCGTGGTTCCAGACTGGAGCGCCTGGAAGCGCTATGGCACCTTTACTGGATAACCGGTTTCAACACACTACAGGTGCCATCATCGGATCTGTGAAGATATAACATGGCAGGTTTCTACAACAGAATGATCACCCCACTATGCACTATGTGTTCACTGCAAAATTCATACCTTGGTTCGTGCAATTTTTCCATGGCGACGGCACATGTGTGTGCGTGCGCGCGCGCATTGTCTTGATGCAAGATGACTTTGTTCCTTGCGAAACCTGGCCTTTTTTCGCCTATCTTGTTGTAATTTGTCCAGGACGTTAGCACAGTATTCTCCAGTAATTGTTTGCCCAGTGGGGAGATAATCTACAGACAGAATCCTCTTGGCATACCAGAACGCTGATGCTATGACCTTCCCGAGCGAAGGAATTGTCTTTCCCTTCTTTGGTGGCATGTTTCCACTGCTTTGGCTGTTGTTTCGTCTCTGGGGTATAGTAGTGTACCGGAGTTTCATCTGTGGTCACAAAACGGCGCAAAAAATCTTGTTCGCTTGTAAGTAGGCTGTTTATGTTTTCTTATTGGCAACGCCACGTAGCGCTCTATATGAAAATCACTGGCTGTGCTGTGTGCAGTCTGTGGCTGGTTTGCATTGTTGTAATATTCGCCATTGCAGTGTTGGGCAGTTGGCTGTTAACAGCGCGTAGCGTTGCGCAGTTGGAGGTGAGCCGCCAGCAGTGGTGGATGTGGGGAGAGAGATAGCGGAGTTTTGAAATTTGTAAGACTGGATGTCATGAACTGCTATATATATTATGACTATTAAGGTAAATACATTGTTTGTTCTCTATTAAAATCTTTTATTTGCTAACTATGCCTATCAGTAGTTAGTGCCTTCCGTAGTTTGAATCTTTTATTTAGCTGGCAGTAGTGGCGCTCGCTGTATTGCAGTAGTTCGAGTAACGAAGATTTTTGTGAGGTAAGTGATTTGTGAAAGGTATAGGTTAATGTTAGTCAGGGCCATTCTTTTGTAGGGATTATTGAAAGTCAGATTGCGTTGCGCTAAAAAATATTGTGTGTCAGTAATTTTTCAAAGGGGACGTTTCATATGACGACCCTTAGCCGAGTATACCTCACTGGAATCTTCTGATTTTTTCATGTAGTTTGTGTAATTAGTGTAGCTTTAGTTTATTGCTAGCGCGTATTTGTAGAGAGAATCTCCTTTGTAGTTGCAGTCTTTCATTGTTGTACAGTAAAACAGTTGTGGCATGCATGTAAATTTGCACCAAGTATTTCGCAGCTGCGCTTGCAATTAACGAGATATCATTTTCAATGCTATGTTAATGTGTTTTCTTATTGTGCTCTTCAAATTGTGCTTTTATGTGTTGTCGTGTGAAATATTGTGACAATAATGTCGTGTGAAAAACCTAATACTAGGCTCCAAAGTAAACTGAGAAATGACAGTGAAGACGAAAGCAGTGTGTTAGCGCCACCGAGTAAAGAATTAACTAATGTTCAAAGTAGTAATTTGGTAATTGTCCATAGGGAAATGGAGCGGGCGGCAAATAATGGTGTAGACAGTGACACAATTAGTGAACAGGGAAGCATTATGGATCGATCGGTCGGCAACAGCTCACCTCCAACTGCACAACGCTACGCGCTGTTCACAGCCAACTGCCCAACACTACAATGGCGAATATTACAACAACGCAAACCAGCCACAGACTGCACACAGCACAGCCAGTGATTTTCATATAGAGCGCTACGTGGCGTTGCCAATAAGAAAACATAAACAGCCTACTTACACGTTTCTCCTGAAACGGGCCACACATTCTTCTGATATGTCCATTCTCATATGTTTTTGATCCAGCGTCAAGACTCGCGGCACCCATCTTTGCAGATAATTTTTGTTAAAATGTGACATACCCTTTCAGATGACATCTGGAAAACGTGAGAAACTTCACGCACTTTCAATCGGCGATCCTCCACGACCATTTTGTGTACTTTTGCAATGATTTCTGGAGTAGCGACCCATCTTGGCCGACCACTGCGCGAATTATCGCCTAAGCTCTCCCAACCAAATTTAAATTCATTTGTCCACTTGGCAACAGTTGAATATGAAAGGGCATAGTCCCCCAGGGTATTCTGGAAATCGGCATGAATGTCCTATGCTTTCACACCTTTCTTTACGAAGTACTTAATCACTGTTCGAATCTCGATTTTTTTCCAACTTTGCAAATCACTACACGGGAACAACAAAAGAGCCACAAAAGAGTCACCGTCACAGCTCTCTTCCAAGAGCACTGATGTGGCACGTGTTTACAGGCAACAGTCCAATGAATATCACGTGAACAACTCGTTGTGCTAGCGCTGACCTCCCTCGGTGATTCTGAGACCTTTTCAAACCACCCTCTTACAATGAAAAATACAGTGGAAAATACACTTATAGATGATCTTGAAAGTGACCCACTACAACATCAACATACAGCTGTGCACCTCTAAGCACATTCAGATACACCGGCGTAAAGAGCTAATATCGATGGCGGCTGCTTCACGGCTGATGTCTTTCAGTTCCAGTACTGCATGTGTGGATTTGTTTCGTAGACCTTGCTCTTCAACTGTCCCACCAGGAAAAGATCACATGATGTTAGATCCGCCGAACGTAGTGGCTACAAATGTTTGCTCAAAGTTCGTTCCTCAGTGAAGACAGCATGCACTCGCTCAAGGGATACCTCAGACGTATGGCGTGTTTCACTTTCTCAGGGCTGAGAGAAAGACCACCCCACTTCCCTGAGTCATGGGTTAACACATCAATTCATTAAGCTGTGTGGCTTTTATAGAATTTCTCTGTTAACAACGTACCCTTTTTAAATCATTGCTCGCTTTCCTAATCATAGCACTGTTAAAACCAATGTTATGCGTGAAGAGCTCATCAAGTTTTACTCTGTCTTTTTGAATACATACTTTATTCCAAAACCGTTGTCTTCGAATATCATTTCATAGGTATAGTTACTCTCCCCATCCCACTGTTTAATGGAGGTTTATCATGACGCGATACTACATTGCACCATACGGCATGCAACAGTTTGAATATTGTTTGGAAATTTTTATTTAAAAATAGAAAGTAAGTTTTTAAGGGATGGGAAAGATCATCCATGTTTTTATAGCCGTGTCAGAAGAGCGCTACATAAACAAAGAGCACTTCATTTCAGATTCAAGAGAAATAAAAACCTATCTGACAAACTAAAGCTGAACGAATCGAAAATAAGAGTAAGGAGAGCAATGAGAAAAGCGTTCAATGATTTCAAATGTAAGACGATGTCAACCGACCTGAGTAAAAACCCTAAAACATTTTGGTCGTATGTAAAATTCTATCATTCTGCGTGGTGTCTGTCTGTTCTATATCGTGTCTCCCTACCACTTTCGCGCAACGACGCTCTGAGCGTGTTTTTTAGGGAATTTACTAGTTTGAACCTGGGACCTGTTGCTGGTAAGGAGACGCCAGACCACACATGACATGTAGAGTTCAGAAGAGTTCAGTGAGACTAGTGATGATATAACCAAATACTTAATGATTTCAGCGTCAGCTCCACTGCACTCCCTGTAAAAGATTCTTAATACTAACTAAATTTAGTGGAAGGGGTTCAAGGCTTTCCTATTTTTAGTTAGCTGGTAAAATAACGTCGAAAAAGCAGTTAAGTTTACCATTGGAAATTTTATTCTACTCACAAAACATCGTTTATGAACTGCATTATTGATGAAAGGAAATGTTTTAATGCAGGATGGTAAAAACCAACTGCGTTCAAAAAAAATGTGAACGAATATTCCCTGAATGGGTTTCCAATTTCTACAATGGATCGAGGGATAACCTATGTCATATCACATCTATAATCTAGGTTTAAATTAAGTTTCACAAAAGAGAAAACTATCAAAATGGTCTACAGTGACCCTCAATTATCTTTAATTACTTATCTAACTTGTAAATTACAGTGGCTGATGTGGCTTCTCAATAACTATATAACAGAAAAATTATCGCGTTTCAGATTTTTATGTCAAGTGGCAAATGTGAACACCATGAGCTTTAATTGACGATCGACACTGGTATTACGCTAAAAGGGGGTGTAACAGATGAGACTTCTGCAGTTCTGAGTGAAGCTTTATGCGCTGTTATGCGGCATCGCGTGCATTCATTACCTTGTCGGTGTTCGTTAGGGGGCGGCGGACAGCACAGCTCCGCTCACCTTGCCGTCTCTGAAGCAAGTCTCCCCTAACTTCTCCTTACTACAATTTACCGAAGTTGGTTTAAAATAACTATCTGGCTGTGTTTTCATCTGACCAATCAGGGTCTCAATGTTAACCTTAAGCTCCGCCTACAAAAATTCTGTCTATCCAATGAGAAACGTTATACTTTTCGTGGTGGGGCAATGTTTTTAAAGTTCGCAACGTAACAGAGACGCGATAAAGTCTTCCGCTAAAACTTGCAGCTGGTGTGGTCCTTTTAGTGTTATCGTAAGATCTATACTGTTCTTCTGGAGGGCTCTATCTTTTAACATGGGCTGGGGGGTGGTCCTGACGTAACAGAGACGCGAAAAAGTCTCACGCTAAAACTTGCGGCTGGGGTGTGGTCCTAGCGGTTAGCTGGCGACGTGGGTGTCCGTCCGTCCCTTATCGTAGGGCCTTCCAGTTTAACACGGTTCTGCTCTCGGCTTCTGTTCTCGTTTCTCCCCTCGGAACTGCGTCTGTCTCACGGAGGGAAGCTATGACATGCATTTAGGCATTCTTGTGTTAGTCTGTGGTATTCCATTTGCTCACTCGTTACTCGTATTACTTTGGTTAATTTAATGTCACGATTTATTCGGAGCTATGTGACATACTACTGGATTTGCTTATCATGTCAGGGTTTTCATGGAAGGTGTTGGATTTGCCTGACACCTTACAAAATCAGTAAGTGGGTCTAAATCATCTATTCATTCTCTCAGTGAGCACACCGGCATCAAAACGGAAGATAACAGAGAGAAGACCGAAGTACTGAATTCGGTCTTCCGAAGTTGTTTCACTGCAGAAGATCGTAACACTGTCCCTCCTTTCAATCGTCGTGCGAACATCGAAATGTCAGATCTTGAGATAACCGATCGTGGAATTGAAAAGCAGCTAGAATCGATTAGTAGTGGAAAGGCTTCAGGACCAGATGAGATACCTGTAAGATTCTATAAAGATTATGCGAGAGAACTTGCTCCCCTTCTAGCAGTAATTTATCGTAGATCCCCGAGCAACGAAAGGTACCTAATAACTGGTAAAAAGTGCAAGTCATCAGCGTTTTTTTTTTAAAAAAAAAAGCCGTAAGACAGATCCACACAATTATATACGTACACTCCTGGAAATTGAAATAAGAACACCGTGAATTCATTGTCCCAGGAAGGGGAAACTTTTTACACATTCCTGGAGTCAGATACATCACATGATCACACTGACAGAACCACAGGCACATAGACACAGGCAACAGAGCATGCACAATGTCGGCACTAGTACAGTGTATATCCACCTTTCGCAGCAATGCAGGCTGCTATTCTCCCATGGAGACGATCGTAGAGATGCTGGATGTAGTCCTGCGGAACGGCTTGCCATGCCATTTCCACCTGGCGCCTCAGTTGGACCAGTGTTCGTGCTGGACGTGCAGACCGCGTGAGACGACGCTTCATCCAGTCCCAAACATGCTCAATGGGGGACAGATCCGGAGATCTAGCTGGCCAGGGTAGTTGACTTACACCTTCTAGAGCACGTTGGGTGGCACGGGATACATGCGGACGTGCATTTTCCTGTTGGAACAGCAAGTTCCCTTGCCGGTCTAGGAATGGTAGAACGATGGGTTCGATGACGGTTTGGATGTACCGTGCACTATTCAGTGTCCCCTCGACGATCACCAGTGGTGTACGGCCAGTGTAGGAGATCGCTCCCCACACCATGATGCCGGGTGTTGGCCCTGTGTGCCTCGGTCGTATGCAGTCCTGATTGTGGCGCTCACCTGCACGGCGCCAAACAGGCATACGACCATCATTGGCACCAAGGCAGAAGCGACTCTCATCGCTGAAGACGACACGTCTCCATTCGTCCCTCCATTCACGCCTGTCGCGACACCACTGGAGGCGGGCTGCACGATGTTGGGGCGTGAGCGGAAGACGGCCTAACGGTGTGTGGGACCGTAGCCCAGCTTCATGGAGACGGTTGCGAATGGTCCTCGCCGATACCCCAGGAGCAACAGTGTCCCTAATTTGCTGGGAAGTGGCGGTGCGGTCCCCTACGGCACTGCGTAGGATCCTACGGTCTTGGTGTGCATCCGTGCGTCGCTGCGGTCCGGTCCCAGGTCGACGGGCACGTGCACCTTCCGCCGACCACTGGCGACAACATCGATGTACTGTGGAGACCTCACGCCCCACGTGTTGAGCAATTCGGCGGTACGTCCACCCGGCCTCCCGCATGCCCACTATATGCCCTCGCTCAAAGTCCGTCAACTGCACATACGGTTCACGTCCACGCTGTCGCGGCATGCTACCAGTGTTAAAGACTGCGATGGAGCTCCGTATGCCACGGCAAACTGGCTGACACTGACGGCGGTGGTGCACAAATGCTGCGCAGCTAGCGCCATTCGACGGCCAACACCGCGGTTCCTGGTGTGTCCGCTGTGCCGTGCGTGTGATCATTGCTTGTACAGCCCTCTCGCAGTGTCCGGAGCAAGTATGGGGGGTCTGACACACCGGTG
The DNA here is from genome assembly GCF_021461385.2 of Schistocerca piceifrons. Taxonomy (NCBI): domain Eukaryota; kingdom Metazoa; phylum Arthropoda; class Insecta; order Orthoptera; family Acrididae; genus Schistocerca; species Schistocerca piceifrons. The sequence goes on along the minus strand of NC_060147.1, from coordinate 115,376,972 downwards.
TCAATGTGTTCTTTTTTCCATTTCCAGGAGTGTATATCGTTGACGTCAATCTGTTGTAGAATTATGGAACATGTTTTATGCTCAAGAAGTATGACCTTTTTGGAAAATGAACATCTCCTTTATAAAAATCACCATGGATTCTGCAAGCAGAGATCATGCGAATTTCAGCTCATTCTGTTTCTCCATGAGATCCACAGCATAGTGGACAACAATGCTCATGTTGATGCCCTGTTCATAGATTTCAATGAGTCATTTGACACAGTCCCGCATTGCCGTTTAATGAAAAAATACTGGCTTACGGAGCGTCGGAGCAGACCTGCGATTGAATTCAACCCTTTCTTGCAGAAAGAACTGAACACGTCGCTCTCAACGGAAGTAAATCGACAAAGGTAAAGGTAATATGCGGAGTACCACAAGGAAGTGTGGTAGGACCGTTGCTGTTTACAATATACATAAATGATCTAGCAGAAAGCGTCGCGTCCTCTTTAAGGCTATTCGCAGATAATGTAGTTGTCTATACCTAAGGAGCAACGCCAGAAGTTCGTAAGAATTTGCAGAACGACCTGCAGAGAATTGATGAATGGTGCAGACTCTCACAATTGACCCAATATATTGCGCATACATAGGAAAAGAAATCCATTACTGCACAGCTACACTATTGATGACAAACAGCTGGAGACAGCGTCTGCCATCTAGGCGCAGCTATCCAGAGCGACCTTAAGTGGAATGACCATATAAAACAAATAGTGGTAAAAGCTGACATGACTCAGATTCATCGGAAGAATCTTAGGGAAATGTAACTCATCCACGAAAGAAGTGGCTTGTAAGGCGTTTGTTTCCCCGATTCTTGAGTATTGTTCATCTGTCTGGAATCGCTATCAGGTAGGGTATAGGGGAGATAGAGAGGATCCAACGAAGAGCGGCGCGTTTCGTCACGGGATCGTTTAGCTGGCGAGAGAGCGTTACGGAGATGCTACAGAAACTCTACTGGCAGACGTTACAAGAGAGGCGTTGTGCATCACGGAGAGATTCACTATTGAAATTTCAGGATAGCACTTTTCAGGAGGAGTCGGACAAGATATTGCTTTAGCAAGAGTAATAGGAGGCAGATTTCAGACTACCTAACAGATCAAAACGAAACTTTCTGTTCCGACACTGACAATGTTGAGTGTTTATGGATAAAGTTCAAGGCAATCGTAAAATGCGTTTTAGACAGGTACGTGCCGAGTAAAACTGTGAGGGACGGGAAAAACCTACCGTGGTTCAACAACAAAGTTAGGAAACTACTGTGAAAGCAAAGAGAGCTTCACTGCAAGTTTAAACGCAGCCAAAACCTCTCAGACAAACAGAAGCTAAACGATGTCAAAGTTAGCGTCAGGAGGGCTATGCGTGAAGCGTTCAGTGAATTCGAAAGTAAAATTCTATGTACCGACTTGACAGAAAATCCTCGGAAGTTCTGGTCTTACGTTAAATCAGTAAGTGGCTCGAAACAGCATATCCAGACACTCCGGGATGATGATGGCATTGAAACAGAGGATGACACGCGTAAAGCTGAAATACTAAACACCTTTTTCCAAAGCTGTTTCACAGAGGAAGACCGCACTGCAGTTTCTTTCTAAATCCTCGCACAAACGAAAAAATTGCTGCCATCGAAATAAGTGTCCAAGGAATAGAAAAGCAACTGGAATCACTCAATAGAGGAAAGTCCACTGGACCTGACGGGATACCAATTCGATTCTACACAGAGTACGCGAAAGAATTTGCCCCCCCCCCCCCCCCCCCTTCTAACAGCCGGGTACCGCAAGTCTCTAGAGGAACGGAAGGTTCCAAATGATTGGAAAAGAGCGCAGGTAGTCCCAGTCTTCAAGAAGGGTCGTCGAATAGATGCGCCAAACTATAGACCTGTATCTCTAACATCGCTCTGTTGTAGAATTTTAGAACATGTTTTTCGCTCGCGGATCATGTCATTTGTGGAAACCCAGAATCTACTCTGTAGGAATCAACATGGATTCCGGAAACAGCGATCGTGTGAGACCCAACTCGCTTTATTTGTTCATGAGACCCAGAAAATATTAGATACAGGCTCACAGGTAGATGCCATTTTCCTTGACTTCCGGAAGGCGTTCGATACAGTTCCGCACTGTCGCCTGATAAACAAATTAAGAGCCTACTGAATATCAGACCAGCTGTGTGGCTGGATTGAAGAGTTTTTAGCAAACAGAACACACATGTTGTTATCAATGGAGAGACGTCTACAGACAAAGTAACCTCTGGCGTGCCACAGGGGAGTGTTATGGGACCATTGCTTTTCACAATATATATAAATGACCTAGTAGATAGTGTCGGGAGTTCCATGCGGCTTTTCGCGGATGATGCTGTAGTATACAGAGAAGTTGCAGCATTAGAAAACTGCAGCGAAATGCAGGAGGATCTGCAGCGGATAGGCACTTGGTGCAGGGAGTGGCAGCTGACCCTTAACATAGACAAATGTAATGTATTGCGAATACATAGAAAGAAGGATCCTTTATTGTATGATTATATGATAGCGGAACAAACACTGGTAGCAGTTACTTCTGTAAAATATCTGGGAGTATGCGTGCGGAATGATTTAAAGTGGAATGATGATATAAAATTAACTGTTGGTAAGGCGGGTACCAGATTGAGATTCACTGGGAGAGTCCTTAGAAAATGTAGTCCATCAACAAAGGAGGTGGCTTACAAAACACTCGTTCGACCTATACTTGAGTATTGCTCATCAGAGAAGATCCAAAGAAGAGCGGCGCATCGTCACAGGGTTATTTGGTAACCGTGATTGCGTTACGGAGATATTTAGCAAACTCAAGTGGCAGACTCTGCAAGAGAGGCGCTCTGCATCGTGGTGTAGCTTGCTGTCCAGGTTTCGAGAGGGTGCGTTTCTGGATGAGGTATCGAATATATTGCTTCCCCCTACTTATCCCTCCCGAGGAGATCACGAATGTAAAATTAGAGAGATTCGAGCGGGCACGGAGGCTTGCCGGCAGTCGTTCTTCCCGCGAACCATACGCGAGTGGAACAGGAAAGGAAGGTAATGACAGTGGCACGTAAAGTGCCCTCCACCACAAACCGTTGGGTGGCTTGCGGTGTATAAATGTAGATGAACACATGCGCCGCCGTCACTCCCCATCTCACTGTTTACCGTTAAGCATTACCACATTTCGGCAAGTGGTACGCAACAGTTTGAATATAATTCGGAAATTTTATTTAGAAACAGAAATCTAGCTTAGGCGCTGCCCGCTTGCTATTTGCTGTTATGCTTTAGAGAAATCTGCAGCGGTGTTGTCAAGACGTGAGATAAGTGGGAAGTATGATTAGAGCCAGATAATTGTTTTGCTTTAGTTGTACGTTTAATACAAAGACAAGGCGTATTGAGACCTGTTAGAGTTCGATTCAAATTAAATCCTATTTAGTCGAAGTTTAGCATGCGAGCATAAGCTGGATAACAGATTTGTGGATACATAGTTTTGGTAATACGTAGACTTTTTATAGAATGGCATGTAAATTTGCGCTAAATTTCATACAGAAACACATAGAGGGGAACTTACTCGCGATGGAAAACGATACTCAGAGAGTATTATTTTACATGGCGAGCGTGGTCTTTCTGACGAACTATAGAGGTGTCCGTAAATCCGTAACAGAATAAGGGGATGGACATCTCTTCTGAACAGCACGCTGCAAGGCATTCCAGATATGCTGAATAATGTTCATGTCTGGGGAGTTTGGTGGCCAGTCTAAGTGTTTAAACTCAGAAGAGTGTTCCTGGAGCCACTCTGCAGCAATTCTAGACGTGTGGGGTGTCGCGTTGTCCTTCTGGAATTGACACGGTACGTCGGAATACAGAATGGACATGAATGGATGCCAGTGATCAGACAGGATGCTTACGTACGTGTCACCTGTCAGAGTCGTATCTAGACGTATCAGGGGTGCCATATCACTCCAACTGCACACACCTCACACCGTTACAGAGCCTCCACCAGCTTGAACAGTCACCTGCTGGCATTCAGGGTCCATGGATTTATGAGGTTGTGTCCATACCTGTACACGTTCATCCGCTCGATACAACTTGAAAAGAGACTCGTCTGACCAGGCAACATGTTTCCAGTCATCAACAGACCAACAGTGATGACAGGCCCAGGCGAGGCATAAAGCTTTGTGCCGTGCAGTCATCAAGGGTACACGAGTGGGCCTTCGGCTCTGAAAGCCCATATCGATGATGTTTCGTTGAATGGTTCGTATGATGACACTTGTCGATGGCCCCGCATTGAAACCTGCAGCAATTTGCGGAAGGGTTGCACTTGTGTCTCGTTGAACCTCTTCAGTTGTCGTCGGTTTCGTTCTTGCAGGATCTCTTTCCGGCCGCAGCGATGTAGAGATTTTATGTTTTGCCGGATTCCTGATATTCACGGTACGCTCGTGAAATGGCCGTACGGGAAAATCCCCTCGGAGATGCTGTGTCCGATAGCTCGTGCGCCGACTGTAACATCACGTTCAAACTCTGTTCTTGATAACCTGCCACTGTAGCAGCAGTAACCTATCTAACAACTGCGTCAGACAGTTGTTGTCTTATATACGCGCTGCCAACCGCAGTGCAGTATTCTGCCTGTTTACATATCTCTGAATACGCATGCCTATACCAGTTTCTTTGGCGCCTCAGCGTATAGAAAAATTACAAAACTGCAATTGCCGGGTTGTCTCGTTGTAAGTCTAGTGTCTTCGGAATACTAGAAACACTGCAGCCGGGCGACTGTCGGGGTGTGATGGTGACGGCGGTGAAGCTGTGCGTGCACAGCGTAAAAGCGACCGCTCTGCTAAGGCACAGTGCCCGTGTGACGTCAGCAGGTCTCCGAGTTGCCGACAGGCGTGGTGCGTGTCAGCAAGGCTGCTGACGTTGCCAGGTGGACAGCTGACATGCGCTGTGCAGTGTGCATGTAGTCAGCGCGCTTTGTAGACCACACGCTAGCTAGTGGCTCTGGCCTCTCGCCTTGTAATGTACTCTGTACGCCTTCCCCACCGGCTCCTGCTTCTCGCTTTCTATCTAGTCTACTCCTGCCGTCACCTAGAGTGTCCTTTTACGTTTCGAGTATTTAAACAAAATTTGGAAACTATTTGGCACCAGTCGCTTATCGACGAACTGGAAACTCGCCTTTTTAAGTATTTAAAACTAATGTTATTGAGCCTTAAGTGTTGGGCCTTGTAATGGTACTTTAATTACGTAACCATTACGGCACCTCACCTGAACCTCTCGATACCAGCAATGCTCTACTGTGTTTCTGTAAAGTAGTTGACATATTTCTCAGACAACATTAAGATTTGATTTCATTAATGTAGAGGTACTTTGATACATCGATATGTTTATATTGCAATGATATTATTCTTATGTGCATTCGTTCTTTTGTCACAATGATCTTTGGCGTACTTGTAACTCTGATTTTTGGGCGCGTAAGCTATTATTAATTCGTCAGAGTGTTGGACCTTGAAAAAGTCAAGTCTTGGACGTCATGTTGGAAAGACGCATATTGTAGTCAGCTTATAAAATGTGAACTTTAACAGTGAGGAAGATGTTTTCAAGTACGATTTGTATTGTGAAGTGATGTTGTGTGTGTTACGCGATTGTGCAACAAAAGCAATAAAAAGGAAGTGTAACTTAAATTCGAAGTGCTGGTTACTTTTTTATATCACCATTGTCCTGCGAAAGTGTAATCTTCAAGAATAGTTTGTGAAATACATCTATAAAACTTTTGAATATAGCAGAATAAAACCTTGGCCTTTCTGCATCCGAGCTTGGAATCATCACCACCTAGATTTTCGACGATTGAGCCATAATTTTACAACGAGAACAGCGTGGGAAACACGAAAAGATGAGTGCCTAGTTTATTCATTATTACATGAAATGACTTTATTAACTGTGCTCTAATGACACCTGCCATATAATAACTTTGCTGTTGCCCGAAAATGTAGTATTTAGCAGCGTGAGCAACACCACGATCATTATTAAATTCTGACCTTTGTTGTGGTAGGTTTGTTAGAGCCTCCAGTCGATTTTGAATTTAAGTTTCTCTTAAGGTGTTAGATGGTTTGGACCTCCAGCTTAATTTAAGGACTGTTTTATGTAAAGCCTAATTAAGGAACTGTTTTAAGATAAGGCTTTGCCTTTTAAATTTCTGATTTTGGTTAGCTTTCAGCCGTTTTTAAATTAAAGTGGTCTTGCCCTTAAGGCACGAGATTGTACGGCGCATTCAGCCGCGAATGAAGTTCCAAAACTAAAGCTGTGCTTTTTTAAAAAAAAATTCTTGGCTCTTGTAATGTTTCATCAAATAAAAGGTTGTATGTTCGAGTGTAACTGACAGCTGCTTATTTTGACCCCTTTTCCTCGTCTTAAACTACCTGTCCTACCCTGCAAGGTTTAGCAGGGCGCCTCAAGCAGGTTCTGTGAAGAGTCGTGGACGCCCAACCATTTATCTCCTAGTGGTAGTCTCACTGTTCTCCTACCTCTTTCAGTAGACGCTCACGACAGTAGCAAGTGGACATTCGACCACTTTTGCCGTTTTCCAGATAGTCTTTCACAGGGTTTACATTATCATAAGCTGCCCTTTGTCATCTTTCACAGGGTTTACATCATCATAAGCTGCCTTTTGTCAAAGACTCATGCACTTGGAACAAAGCCCAGGCGACTCTTGTGTATCAGAAAGATAAAAGAACAGATCCGCAAAATTACACACCAATATCCTTAGCGCCGGATTGCTGCAGGGTTCTTGAATAAATACTGATTTCAAATATATCAAATTTCCATAAGACGGAAAAACGTCTGACCACACATCAGGACGGTTTTAGAAAGCGGAACTCAGTTTGCACTTCATAGCGTCCCCAGTGAGATAATGAGAAAAGACTTAAACAGTATTTTTAAAGAAGAGACATTTAAAAATTGAATAATATATAGATTTTTTATCATGTACCCGTATTATAATAATTTCTATGTGTAAGTTTCGAGTGCAAAGAAACATAACAAAATGATCTAAAGAGACGACAAGATACGCTCTTTTGTTAATTTTTTAATCGTCTTCACTTCTCTCGTCTTGGTTGCGTGTAGACGGTTATCTTGCGTGTGCTGGCAAATGTAAGCGTATTTGTACTAATTAAGCAGATAATATATTCATTTAATATTATTGTGCACTTTTAATTTGTAAGAGATGATCCCGATTTCATGTCCGCCTTCCTTAAATTAACCTGCATTCAAGTAATTTACAGTTCAACAATCGCAGCGGCCGATGCAGCCAACTTATAAAAACTTATAAAAATATAGCGAAAAACTCGCCCGCTATTACCATAATATTCATTTTTCTCCACAGCCACACGAAGTTGCAGAAAATACGTAGCTTTAAGATTCTTATTTTCAGTACAACAGCCGAAAGCCAGAGCCAGGACTCCGGCTACAATACAATGGTTAACGGAGGTAAGAAGAAATACTCTCGCGCGTGTGTGGGCCGCAATTGTAATTAATAACTAAAGGTTTGATTTAAAGTGAGCTGACTAGCCGAGTAAATTAACATGGAAAGCTTATTCCATTGTTTAACTTATATGCCCAAATCTTAAGATTCAGCGAGTATAACATTCATTAACGTAACAAATAATTTAAGATTAATATTGTTAAAAAGGACAACTACACAAAAGCGTTTAATTGTAAATCAAAATAAAATGAAAATTCTTATTAAGGCACACCACGTAAGTCGGCAACAAACAACATAATAATAATATATTACCAAAATATCCACGGGTGTACTGCCAGCCTACAGTGTCCAACGGGCACAATATTTCGGCGATCATACATGTCACAATCATCAGGTGAACTGACGGACTGAGCTCCTGTGAACGTGCCGGCACGGAGATCCGTACGCTATGGCTGCTCAGAGGGAACTGGGTTCGGTCGCGGCGGCGGCCGATTTAAATACCCTCCGCCCGCGGCGCGCTCCTTCCGCCGTCCGGGCCCCGCGCCACGATCGCGCCGTGGAACAGATTGCGACGGCGTCTGAGATGACGTCGGTGTGATGGCTGTGTCCGCCGTGGTCGTCACAACTATACGTTTGCTCGATTTGCTCTTGATTAACCCAATCGCTGGTTCGCAAGCCTTGCTAAGATTATAGCCACAGTCACGGTTTATGAGGTAGTCATTGGTGCGAATTTCGATGGCCTCTCTAACAACGCTGTCTCAGTATCTCGACGTCTGTACCAGAATCCTCGTGCGTTCGTACTCCACAGCGTGATTTTTCCGACAATGTTCAGCGACCGCCGACTTGCTCGGATACATCAGTCGAGTGTGCCTCTGGTGTTCACGGCATCGATCCTCGACGGTACGCATCATCTGACCAATATACGACTTGCCACATTGACACTGAATCTGGTACACGCCGGCCTTCCTCAAACCGAGGTCATCTTTGGCGCTCCCCACCAGTGCACGAGTTTTATTCGGAGGACAAAGCACAGTTCCGACCCGGTGTTCTTCAAAATGCGGGCGAGTTTCCTCGAGAGTGTGCCTGTATATGGAATGAACGCAGTGCCTACCTCCTCCCTCGTGATTTCATCCATCTCCACAGGTTGTGCTGTAGTGATTGGGCGGAGAGCAAGTTGAATCTGAGCACTTGAGTACCCATTTTTTCGAAATACAGTTCTCAGATGTTTCATTTCCTGGGGTAGACACTCTGCGTCAGAGATAGTGCGCGCCCTATGTACTAGAGTTTTAAGTACGCCATTCCTCTGTGAAGGGTGGTGGCAGCTGTCTGCGTGCAAATACAGATCAGTGTGCGTAGTCTTCCGATACACCCCATGACCTAGGATGCCGTCAGCCCTTCCCTTGACCAAGACGTCAAGAAATGGTAATTTACCCTCCGTTTCAGTCTCCATAGTGAATTTGATGTTGGGGTGTATGGAGTTTAGATGTGTAAGGAGGTCAAGGAGTTTATCCCTACCATGTGGCCAGATGACGAACGTGTCGTCCACGTAACGGAAAAAGCAAGTAGGTTTCCATTCGGGTGACGACAGGGCTTCCTCCTCGAAGTTCTCCATGTACAAATTCGCTACCGGTGAGAGTGGGCTACCCATGGCGACTCCCTCCGTTTGTTCGTAGTATTCTCCATTAAAAAGAAAATACGTGGAAGTCAAGACATGCCTAAAAAGTTCAGTGGTCTTCTCGTCAACCTTCTGACTAATCAATCCTAGTGACTCTCGCAGGGGTACCCTCGTAAACAAGGAAACGACGTCAAAACTCACCATGATATCTGACTCATCCAACCTGAAGCTATCAAGGCGTTTAACAAAATCCATGGAATTACGGATGTGATGAGGGCATTTACCCACATAAGGACTTAATATTCCCGTCAGGTATTTGGCCAACAAATATGTAGGTGCCCTGATGTTGCTGACAATGGGGCGTAATGGTACCCCCTCTTTGTGAACCTTCGGGAGTTCATATAGCCTAGGCGGTACCGGACCTTGGGGTAACAATTTCTTATCGTCACCCTCCGGTAAATCAGCGTCCTCGAGAAGAGCCCTCGTCTTGTTCTCTACCTTCTTTGTAGAATCAACGCTGATCTTCCGGTAGGAATTGTCATTTAGCAGGCTCTGCATCTTATCAGTGTAGTCCTTATGGGAGACAACAACTGTAGCATTGCCTTTGTCAGCCGGTAAGACAACAATTTCAGAGCGCTCCCTCAGATCACGAATGGCCGTCCTCTCTTTACTGGTGATATTTGACTTCATCGGCTTGGATTTCGTCAACGCACGACAAGTTTCACGACGTACTTCCTCAGCTGATTCAGGCGGAAGTGGAGCTGCAACCTGTTCAACAGCACTAACAATTTCTGCGACCGGAGTGAACTTAGGGGTGGGAGCGAAGTTGAGACCTTTCTGCAAAACCGAGACTGCATCATCACTCAACACCATGCCACTCAAATTGATGACAGTCTTGCACGGAACCTGCAGAGATGGTTTGTCAAGGAGACGTGAGAACTTAGCTGTTTGACGTCCCGTTTCCTTCTTATGGGCGGAATCAGCTGCAACCCAGGTGCCACCATCATTCAAATCCCAGGGAAAAGAAGTGAAATTACTAGCCAGTTGCAAATGTAGTTTGAGTAATTCCTGTGAGATAAACTCAAGGCTCCGGCGGGTGAATTGCACTCTCTCACGTACCAATGCGAGGCTGGCTCGTTTCTTGATTCTCTTAGCTGCTACAGAATCGATGTGATACATAACCTTAGCAAAATTTGGAACAACATTCTCGGAACGACATCTCTTTAGAAAGGCAAGAGTACTCAGTTTTGCAGAAAGGTCTCAACTTCGCTGCCACCCCCAAGTTCAGTCCGGTCGCAGAAATTGATAGTGCTGTTGAATAGGTTGCAGCTCGACTTCCGCCTGAATCAGCTGAGGAAATACGTCGTGAAACTTGTCGTGTGTTGACAAAATCCAAGCCGATGAAGTCAAATATCACCAGTAAAGAGAGGACGGCCATTCGTGATCTGAGGGAGCGCTCTGAAATTGTTGTCTTACCGGCTGACAAAGGCAATGCTACAGTTGTTGTCTCCCATAAGGACTACACTGATAAGATGCAGAGCCTGCTAAATGACAATTCCTACCGGAAGATCAGCGTTGATTCTACAAAGAAGGTAGAGAACAAGACGAGGGCTCTTCTCGAGGACGCTGATTTACCGGAGGGTGACGATAAGAAATTGTTACCCCAAGGTCCGGTACCGCCTAGGCTATATGAACTCCCGAAGGTTCACAAAGAGGGGGTACCATTACGCCCCATTGTCAGCAACATCAGGGCACCTACATATTTGTTGGCCAAATACCTGACGGGAATATTAAGTCCTTATGTGGGTAAATGCCCTCATCACATCCGTAATTCCATGGATTTTGTTAAACGCCTTGATAGCTTCAGGTTGGATGAGTCAGATATCATGGTGAGTTTTGACGTCGTTTCCTTGTTTACGAGGGTACCCCTGCGAGAGTCACTAGGATTGATTAGTCAGAAGGTTGACGAGAAGACCACTGAACTTTTTAGGCATGTCTTGACTTCCACGTATTTTCTTTTTAATGGAGAATACTACGAACAAACGGAGGGAGTCGCCATGGGTAGCCCACTCTCACCGGTAGCGAATTTGTACATGGAGAACTTCGAGGAGGAAGCCCTGTCGTCACCCGAATGGAAACCTACTTGCTTTTTCCGTTACGTGGACGACACGTTCGTCATCTGGCCACATGGTAGGGATAAACTCCTTGACCTCCTTACACATCTAAACTCCATACACCCCAACATCAAATTCACTATGGAGACTGAAACGGAGGGTAAATTACCATTTCTTGACGTCTTGGTCAAGGGAAGGGCTGACGGCATCCTAGGTCATGGGGCGTATCGGAAGACTACGCACACTGATCTGTATTTGCACGCAGACAGCTGCCACCACCCTTCACAGAGGAATGGCGTACTTAAAACTCTAGTACATAGGGCGCGCACTATCTCTGACGCAGAGTGTCTACCCCAGGAAATGAAACATCTGAGAACTGTATTTCGAAAAAATGGGTACTCAAGTGCTCAGATTCAACTTGCTCTCCGCCCAATCACTACAGCACAACCTGTGGAGATGGATGAAATCACGAGGGAGGAGGTAGGCACTGCGTTCATTCCATATACAGGCACACTCTCGAGGAAACTCGCCCGCATTTTGAAGAACACCGGGTCGGAACTGTGCTTTGTCCTCCGAATAAAACTCGTGCACTGGTGGGGAGCGCCAAAGATGACCTCGGTTTGAGGAAGGCCGGCGTGTACCAGATTCAGTGTCAATGTGGCAAGTCGTATATTGGTCAGATGATGCGTACCGTCGAGGATCGATGCCGTGAACACCAGAGGCACACTCGACTGATGTATCCGAGCAAGTCGGCGGTCGCTGAACATTGTCGGAAAAATCACGCTATGGAGTACGAACGCACGAGGATTCTGGTACAGACGTCGAGATACTGAGACAGCGTTGTTAGAGAGGCCATCGAAATTCGCACCAATGACTACCTCATAAACCGTGACTGTGGCTATAATCTTAGCAAGGCTTGCGAACCAGCGATTGGGTTAATCAAGAGCAAATCGAGCAAACGTATAGTTGTGACGACCACGGCGGACACAGCCATCACACCGACGTCATCTCAGACGCCGTCGCAATCTGTTCCACGGCGCGATCGTGGCGCGGGGCCCGGACGGCGGAAGGAGCGCGCCGCGGGCGGAGGGTATTTAAATCGGCCGCCGCCGCGACCGAACCCAGTTCCCTCTGAGCAGCCATAGCGTACGGATCTCCGTGCCGGCACGTTCACAGGAGCTCAGTCCGTCAGTTCACCTGATGATTGTGACATGTATGATCGCCGAAATATTGTGCCCGTTGGACACTGTAGACCGGCAGTACACCCGTGGATATTTTGATTATCAAATACGCCGGGAGAAACTCAAGAATCACAATAATATATTAAATTACGACTGACGACGGACGCGAGAACTTCTGTCACATGATATCTTGCGAACCATCGATGAAGGCCAAAGGGAGATTCCATATTCCTAGATTCCCTAAATTTTTTTGACATGGACCTCCATTGCAGGCAGTTAACGAAGGTACGAGCATACAGGATGGATCTCAGATTTAAGAATTTTTAACATGTTGCAGACCTGTTAGCAACTGTGATAAATTTATATGTCAAAAATCCGTCTCAGTTGCGAAATGTTACTAGTGTTTACCCAGGTTTCAGCTAGAGTAATCAAGCCTTATTCTCGGATGTATTAGTTTATTTTATGCTTCTGAAGAAGGCTTGATTACTCTAGCTGAAACCTGGGTAAACACTAGTAACATTTCGCAACTGAGGCGGATTTTTAACATATTAATTTACATCCCAGATTTGTGAGTGGCTCTAACACTTCTTAAGAACAATTTTGTTAGTGGTGGGCTTAATAAGACATACTGAGAAACTTTACTGCATGCCTTCTCTGAAAACTGCCTAGAACAAATAGTTAGGATCCCCACTTGTGATGGAGATATGTTGGATCTAATGGCAACAAATAGACCTGACCTCTTTGAGGATGTCCGCATTGAAACTGGTATCAATGACCATGACGCGGTTGTGGCAACAAGGATTATTCACGACCCACGTTGAAAGGACAACTAAAACAAGCAGAAAGATATATATGTTCAGTAAACTAGATAAAAAGCCGGCCGAGCTGTTCTAGCTGCTTCAGTTCGGAACCGCGCTCCTGCTACGGTCGCAGGTTAGAATCCTGCCTCGCGCATGGATGTGTGTGATGTCCTTAGGTTAGTTTAAGTAGTTCTAAGTTCTAGGGGACTGATGGCCTCATATGTTAAGTCCCATAGTGCTCAGAGTCATTCGAACCATTTTTGAAACTAGATTTAAAAAAAACAGTAGTGTAATATCTCAAAGAAGAACTTGAAACTTTCAGCACACGAGAGGAGCATGTAGAGGAACTCTGGCTCAACGTTAATAGAATAGTTGACAATGCACCGGATAGATATGCACCCAGTACTACAGTTCGTAATGGGAGGCACGCTACATGGTATACATTCACCATAAAGAAACTTCCAAAGAAGCAGAGATTACAGCGTAGTAGGTAAAAACAAAGACTATGGCTGTAGACAGAGCGATGCTGACGAAAGACGTTTGGCTGTCAAGAGAACAATGCGTGATGCATTCAATGACTACCGTGGCACAATATTGTCAGACGGCATTTCACAAAATCCAAAAAATATCTGGTCGTATGTAAAGGCTGTTAGTGGCACCAGAGTTAGTGTCCAGTCCCTAGCAAATCAGACAGGAACTGAAATTAAGGGTAGCAAATCAGAAGCTGAAATGCTTAACTCCCGTTTTCAAGTGTGCTTTTACAAAGGGAAACCCAGGAGAAGTGCCCCAGTTAAATCCCCGTACACCTGAAAAGAAGAATGAAACGAGTGTTAATGTCACTGCTGATGAGAAACAGCTGAAATCGTTAAAATTGAACAAAGGTGCATGCCCCGATAGAATCCCTGTCAGATTCTGTACTCCCTTTGCGGCTGAGTTAGACCTCGTAATAAGTGCACTCTGCCGTAGATCATTCGAACAAAAAACCGTGGCCAGTTCTTGGAAAAAGGCACAGGTCACATACGTCTACAAGAAGCGTAGTAGGAGAGATCCCAATTGCTTGACATCGATTTGTTGTACAATCTTAGGACATATTCTGAGCTGAAACGTATTGAAGCATCTTTAGGAGAATGAGCTTCTCAGTGCCAACCAGCATGTATTTCGAAAATATTGAAAGGTGGCTACACTGAGCCACTGCGCCAGAGATTGCGCCAAAGAGTATTATTAAGCCGCCTCCACAGTGCCTGTTAAGAACTCGTAGCAGTCAGTGTGTGGGCAGAGCTCGTAGAAGTCAGTGCTTGTCGAGAGCTCGTAGTAGTCAGTGCCTATCGAGGTCTCGTGGCAGTCAGTGTTGAGATGTGCGAGTGGGCAAGGCTTGTCGAGAGGTTGTAGTAAGGAGTGTTTGTTCCATGTTTTATCCAGTTATTTGATGGGAGAGATAGCAGATATTATTGTAATGATCAGAGTGCATTTCGTCAATATATATGAAGGTAAAAACCACAATGTTCTTTTATTATTTGATTGCGTAATAATTCTAGTCAGGGCCAACCGTTTACGAAACAGCGTAATCGGACATACAGCTACAAAAAATTTAAAAAAGGATTTTCAATGTTATTTAATTAAGCCCCCATGCAATATCGACCGTGTGAAACGCAACTTGCACTTTCCTCACATGACATACTGAAAGGCTTGGATCAACGCAACCAGGTAGATGCATTATTTCTTGATTTCCGAAAAGCATTGTCGAAAATGTGGTATCAAGTGAAATTTGTGAGTGAATTGCGGACTTTTTAGTAGGGATGAAATGGCAAGTTATCTTGGATGGAGAGTGATCGTCAGATGTAGAAGTAACTTCGGGTGTGCCCCAGGGAAGTGTGTTGGGACCCTTGCTGTTCATGTTGTATATTAATGACCTTGCTGACAACGCTAACTGTATAATCACACTTTTTGCAGATGACGCGGTTATCTAGAACGAAAGACTATCTGAAAAAGCTGCATAAAATTTCACTCAGATCTTGATACGTGGCGCAGAGATTAGCAACTTACTCTAAATGTTCTGAAATATAACATTTTGCACCACACAAAACGAGAAAATGAGTATCCTATGACTATAATATCGATAGGTCTCTGTTGCGATGGGCCATCTCATACAAATACCTGCGCGTAACACTTCGTAGTGATATGAAACGGAATAATCACATAGGTTCAGTAGTGGGTAAAGCAGATGGTTTATTAGTAGAGTAACGGCGAAGTGCAATCAGTCTACAAACAAGACTGCGTACAATTCACTCGTGCGACCGGTTCGAGAATGTTGCTGAAGTGTGTGGGGCCCGTAACAGATAGACCTAACGGGGGATATTGAACGCATACGGAATAGGGTAGCAGGTCACATGTTTGTTTAATCCGTGGGAGAGTGTCACAGCGATACTGAAGGAATTGAACTGGAACGCTCTTAAAGATAGTCATAAACTATCCCGAGAAAGTCTGTTAACAAAGTTTCAAGAACTGGCTTTACATGATAACTCCAGATCGTGAGGATAAGATTAGAATAACTAAAGAACGCACTGAGGCATTCAAATGATCATTCTTTCCGCTCTCCGTACGTGAATGGAACAGGAAGACACCCTAATAACTGGTACAATGCACCTCTGTCATGCACCTCACGGTTGTCTGCATCTACATCTCCACTCCGCAAGCCACCTGACGGTGTGAGGCGGAGGGTACCTTGAGTACCTCTATCGGTTCTCCCTTCTATTCCAGTCTCGTATTGTTCTTGGAAAGAAGGATTGTCGGTATGCCTCTGTGTGGGCTCTAATCTCTCTGATTTTACCCTCATGGTCTCTACTCGAGATATACGTAAGAGAGCGCAATATACTGCTTGACTCCTCGGTGAAGGTATGTTCTCGAAACTTCAACAAAAGCCCGTACCGGGCTACTGAGCGTCTCTCCTGCAGAGTCTTCCACTCGAGTTTATCGAGCATCTCCGTAACGCTTTCGCGATTACTAAATTATCCTGTGACGAAGCGCGCTGCTCTCCGTTGAATCTTCTCTCTCTCTTCTATCAACCCTATCTGGTATGGATCCCACACTGGTGAGCAGTATTCAAGCAGTGGGCGAATAAGCGTACTGTGACCTACTTCCTAGGTTTTCGGATTGCATTTCCTTAGGATTCTTCCAATGAATCTGTGTGCGGCATCTGCTTTAGCGACGATTAATTTTATATTGTCATTCCATTTTAAATCACTCCTAACGCGTACTTCCAGATAATTTATGGAATTAACTGCTTCCAGTTGCTGACCTGCTATATTGTAGCTGAATGATAAACGATCTTTCTATGTATTCGAAGCACATTACACTTGTCTACAGTGAGATTCAATTTCCATTCCCTGCACCATGCGTCAATTCGCTGCAGATCCTCCTGCATTTCAGTACAATTTTCCATTGTTACAACGTCTCGATATACCACAGCATCATCCGCAAAAAGCCTCAGTGAACTTCCGATTTCATCCACAATGTCATTTATGTATATTGTGAATAGCAACGGTCCTACGACACTCCCCTGCGGCACACCTGAAATCACTCTTACTTCGGAAGACTTGTCTCCATTGAGAATGACATGCTGTGTTCTGTTATCTACGAACTCTTCAGTCCAATCACACAATTGGTCTGATAGTCCATATGCTCTTACTTTGTTCATTAAACGACTGTGGGGAACTGTATCGAACGCCTTGCGGAAGTCAAGAAACACGGCATCTACCTGGGAACCCGTGTCTATGGCTCTCTCAGTCTCGTGAACGAATAGCGCGAACTGGGTTTCACACGATCGTCTTTTTTGAAACCCATGCAGATTCTTACACAGTAGATTTCTAGTCTCCAGAAAAGTCATTACACTCTAACATAATACGTGTTCCAAAATTCTACAACTGATCGACGTTAGAGATATAGGTCTGTAGTTCTGCACATCTGTTCGACGTCCCTTCTTGAAAACGGGGATGACCTGTGTCCTTTTCCAATCCTTTGGAACGCTCTTCTAGATACCTACGGTACACCGCTGTAAGGGGGGGGGGGGGGGGGGCGCAAATTCCTTCGCGTACTCTGTGTAAAATCGAACTGGTATCCCACCAGGTCCAGCGGACTTTCCTCTTTTAAGCGATTTTAATTGTTTCTCTAACCCTCTGTCGTCTATTTCGATATCTACCATTTTGTCATCTGTGCGACAATCTAGAGAAGGAACTACAGTGCAATCTTCCTCTGTGAAACAGCTTTGGAAAAAGACATTTAGTATTTCGTCCTTTATTCTGTCATCCTCTGTTTCAGTACAATTTTGGTCAGAGTGTCTGGACATTTTGTTTTGATCCACCTACCGCTTTGACATAAGACCAAAATTTCTTAGGATTTTCTGCCAAGTCAGTACATAGAACTTTACTTTCGAATTCATTGAACGCCTCTCGCATAGCCCTCCTCACACTACATTTCAGTTCGCGTAATTTTTGTTTGTCTGCAACGCTTTGACTATGTTTATGTTTGCTGTGAAGTTCTCTTTGCTTCCGCAGCAGTTTTATAACTCGGTTGTTGTATCACGGTGGCTTTTCCATCTCTTACGATCTTGCTTGGCACATACTCATCTAACGCATATTGTACGATGGTTTTGAACTTTGTCCACTGATCCTCAACACTATCTGTACTTGAGACAAAACTTTTGTGTTGAGCCATCAGGTACTCTGAAATCTGCTTTTTGTCACTTTTGCTGAACAGAAAAATCTTAACTTTTTTAATGTTTCTATTTACGGCTGAAATCATCGATGCCGTAACCGCTTTATGATCGCTGATTCCCTGTTCTGCGTTAACTGTTTCAAATAGTTCGGGTCTGTTTGTCACCAGAAGGTCTAATATGCTATCGCCACGAGTTGGTTCTCTGTTTAACTGCTCAAGGTAGTTTTCAGATAAAGCACTTAAAAAAATTTCACTGGATTCTTTGTCCCTGCCACCAGTTATGAACGTTTGAGTCTCCCAGTCTATATCCGGCAAATTAAAATCTCCACCCAGAACTATAACATGGTGGGGAAATCTACTCTCCTTCAGGTGCTCAGCCACAACAGCTGAAATAATGGACACACGACACCCAGTCCCCTACCGGGAGTCGAACCCGGGCCCCCTGCGTGGTAGGCGGTAACGCTACCGCTACGCAGAGTATGGGTGTAAATGTAGGTGTGGGTGTACGTTTCCTCGACGGCGAGTGTTCATCAGAGATGCGGGTATCGTCAGGAGTGGCCCAGGGAAGTGCGATAGGACCGCTGACGTTCTCTGTATACATAAACGATTTGGCGGACAGGTTGGGCAGCAATCGGCGTTTGTTTGCTGTTGATGCAGGGAAGATGTCGTCGCTGAGTGACTATAGGAGGATCGAAGGCGACTTAGAGAAATTTTCTAGTTGGTGATGGAGAGCTACTACCTCTAAATGTAGATAAATGTACGGTAATGCAGATGAGCAGGACAATCCCTTGAAGTTCGAATACAGCTTCAGCACTGTGCTACTTGACGTATTGCTTCAAATGGCTCTGAGCACTATGGGACTTAACGTCTGAGGTCATCAGTCCCCTAGAACTTAGAACTAAAACCTAACTAACCTAAGGACATCACACACATCCATGCCCGAGGCAGGATTCGAACCTGCGACCGTAGCGGTCGCACGGTTACAGAACCGTTCGGCCACTCCGGCCGGCGCTTGACGTAATCACACCGGTTAAATTTCTAGGCGTACCGATGCAAAGCGTCATGAAATGGAACGAGCATGGTAAGGTTTGTAGTGGAGAAGGCGACTGGCAGAGTCTCAGGAAAGTATGGTTCACCTGTAAAGGAGATAGCGTATATAACACTACTGCCACCTGTTCTTGAGTACTGCTCGACTGTTTGGGGTCTGCGCCAGGTCGGACTAAAGGAAGATATGGAAGGAGTTCAAACGCGGTGTGCTAGATTTGTTACCGGCAGCTTCGAACAACACGCAAGCATTAGGAAGTGCCTCGCGAACTCAAATGGGAATCTCTGGAGGGAAGGTGACGCTCTTTTCCAGGAACACTACTGAGGAAATTTAGACAACCGGCATTTGAAGCTGACTGCAGAACGATTCTACTGCTTCCACGTACGGAGCACGAAGATAAGTTGCGAGAAATTAGGGCTCATACGGAGGTATACGGACAGTCGTTTCTCCCTCGTTCTGCTTGGCAGTGGAACAGGAAACGAATACACTGCGAGTGCTGTAAGGTACCCTCCGCCACACACCGTACGGAGGCTTGCTGAGTATGTATGTACATGTATTCATAGATGTGGCCACTAAACGGCGCTATGGAGGTGCGACATTACCGCAAATTTTAATTTTTCGAAGCACTGGCGGCTTAGAAATTGGCCGAGTCGTTTACGTACAGGTAGCGTTTTAAGGAAACAGTTGCAAATCCACCCGCCAGTATTAGATTACTGTTGAATCTCGAATGCTAGCATCATTAGCTTCCTGTCTTATTGGTTTGGCACCGGAGTTTTCATCTTTACAAGAACTTTAATCCCAAGGCACACGTACCACGGTAATAATGTTGCTAAGTGACACTTACCCTATCAAACTCCTAGCCTCACTATGTTATATAGTTAATATGGTCACACATATAAAATGACAAGAAAGGTGTCTTCAAATTACAACAGATCGTACTGGATACTCTATTATATTTCAAGCTTATACAAAACGACGGAAGTAACGTTCGCATGGCTTGCTGAAGCTTGGACCATACATAGAAAGAACTCTTACAGTATAGTACTGAATGTAACTGAAAGAAATACGCAATGAGACGAACAGAAATGAGACTTTTATTGAAAGGCAATAATTACACTAAAGTAGCCGCGGGCAATACAGATTCTTAATAGGCTGTGTGATCGTCACGGATTGCCATGCATCTACATCTACATCTACACGGATACTCTGCAAATCACATTTAAGTGCCTCGCAGCGGGTTCATCGAACCACCTTCAAAGTTCTCTATTATTCCAATCTCGTATAGTGCGCGGCAGAAGCAAAGTCCTGTATTTTCCCGTGTGAGCTCCGATTTCCCTTATTTCATTATGGTGATCGTTTCTTCCTATATAGGTCATCGTCAACAAAATTTTTATCGCATTCGGAGGAGAAAGTTGGTGATTGAAATTTCGTGCCATGGTTCTGCCGCAACGAAAGACGCTTTTGTTTTAATGATGTCCACCCCAAATTCTGTATCATTTTAGTGACACACTCTCCCCTATTTCGCGATAATACAAAACGCGCTGCCCTTCTTTGAACTTTTTCGATGTACTCCGTCAGTCCTATCCGGTAGGGATCCCACACCGCGCAGCCGTATTCTAAAACAGGACGGACAAGAGTAGTGTAGGCAGTCTCCTTAGTATATCTGTTACATTTTCGAAGTGTCCTGCCAATAAAACGCAGTCTTTGGTTAGCTTCCGCTACAACATTTTCTATGCGTTTCCCATTTAAGATGTTCATAATTGTATTTCCTAGGTACTTTGTTGAATTTACGGCCTTTCGATTTGACTGATTTATCGTGTAATCGAAGTTCAACGGATTTCTTTTAGCACTCATGTGCATGACCTCACACTTTTCGTTGTTTAGGATCAGTTGCCAATTTTCGCACCAAACAGCTACCTTTTCTAAATCGTTTTGCAATTTGTTTTGATCTTCTGATAAGTTCACTACTCGATAAACGACAGCATCACCTGCAGACAACCTAACATGGCTGCTCGGATTGTCTACCAAGTCGCTTATGTGGATAAAGAACACCAAAGGGCCTATAACACAACCTTGGGGAACGCCAGAAATCACTTTTGTTTTACTCGACTACTTTCCGTCAGTCACTACGAACTGTGAGCTCTCTGACAGAAAATTGTCTGGAACCGCGAGACCGCTACGGTCGCAGGTTCGAATCCTGCCTTGTGATGTCCTTAGGTTAGTTAGGTTTAAGTACTTCTAAGTTCTAGGGGCCTGATGACCTCAGATTTTAAGTCCCATAGTGCTCAGAGCCATTTGAACTTTTTTTTTCTTTTTTTTTTCAGAAAATTACTAATCCAGTCACATAACTGAGACAATATTCCATAAGCACGCAATTTCATTACAATCCCCTAGTGTGGTACAGTGTAGAAAACCCTCCGGAAATTTAGAAACATGGACTCAAT
Source organism: Schistocerca piceifrons (assembly GCF_021461385.2). NCBI lineage: Eukaryota > Metazoa > Arthropoda > Insecta > Orthoptera > Acrididae > Schistocerca > Schistocerca piceifrons. The sequence continues at coordinate 115,355,582 of NC_060147.1, read as the reverse complement.
TTGAAATCCTTTGTCAATAGCACTCAACACTTTGTGCGAGTAAGGAGCTAGTTGTGTTTCACAAGAACGATGTCCGCCCCAATAGCTGAGTGGTCAGCGTGACGGATTGCAGGGAATTTCCTCCACCCAGGGACTGTGTGTTGTGCTGTCTTCATCATCATTTCATCCCCATCCAAGCGCAGGTCGCCCAATGTGGCGTCGAATGTAATAGGACCTGCACCATGGCGGCCGGACCTGCCCCGCAAGGAGCCTCCCGGCCAATGACGTCAGACACTTATTTCCATTTCCACAAGAACGATGTTTTCTAAATCCGTGTTGACTGTATGAATTACCTCGAAGAATATGGCCAATTGACACAATGTTCGAACACAATATATGTTCTAAAATCCTGCTACATATCGACGTTAGTGATATGGGCCTGTAATTTAGTGGATTATTCCTACTACCTTTCTTGAAAACTGGTGTGACCTGTGCAACTTTCCAGTCTTTAGGTACGGATCTTTCGTCGAGCGAACGGTTGTATATGTTTCTTAAGTACGAAGCTATTGTATCAGCATACACTGAAAGGAACCTAATTGGTATACAGTCTGCGCCACAAGACTTGCTGTTATGAAGTGATTTAAAAAAAAATGGCTCTGAGCACTATGGGACTCAACATCTGAGGTCATCAGTCCCCTAGAACTTAGAACTACTTAAACCTAACTAACCTAAGGACATCACACAAATCCATGCCGGAGGCAGGATTTGAACTTGCGACCGTAGCGGTTGCGCGGTTCCAGACTGTAGCGCCTAGAACCACGCGGTCACCCCGGCCGGCGAAGTGATTTAAGTTGCTTCGCTACTCCGAGGATATCTACTTCTACGTTTCTCATGTAGTCAGCTGATTCGAATTCTGAAATATTTACTTTATCTTCTTTTGTGGAGGCATTTCGGAATGCTGCGTTTAGTAACTCATTTATATAGATCAGGAAGAGCAGAGGTCCCAGGACGCTTCCCTGGGGAACACCTGATATCCAGTTTTACTCGACGATTTGCCGTCTGTTACTACGAACTGCGACCTTCCTGACAGGAAATCACGAATCCAGTCGCACAACTGAGACGATACCCCACAGACCCTCAGTTTGATTAGAAGTCGCTTGTGAGGAACGGTGTCAAAAGCTTTCCGGAAATCTAGAAATACGCAATCAACTTGAGATCCCCTGTCGATAGCGGCCATTACTTCGTGCGAATAAAGAGCTAGCTGCGTTGCACAAGAAAGATGTTTTCTGAAACCATGCTGATTACGTATCAATAGATCGTTCCCTTCGAGGTGATTCATAATGTTTGAATACGGTATATGCTCCAAAACCCTACTGCAAACTGACGTTAATGATATATGTCTGGAGTTAACCCACGTCGTGTCGGTTACTCGTACGCTCGTCAGAGTGGTATTGTGGACTGGTAATCATCCATTAATTGGGATACACACTTATGACTTAGAATGTAAACAGTGGAACCTGCAATTTTCTTATCGTCTCATAATATAGTAGTTCATACCAGACGCCGGCCGGAGTGGTCGTGCGGTTCTAGGCGCTACAGTCTGGAACCGAACGACCGCTACGATCGCAGGTTCGATTCCTGCCTCGGGCATGGATGTGTGTGATGTCCTTAGGTTAGTTAGGTTTAAGTAGTTCTAAGTTCTAGGGGGACTGATGACCTCAGAAGTTAAGTCGCATAGTGCTCAGAGCCATTTGAACCATTTTTGAGCCATACCAGACGTAGGACAGCGTTGTGTTTAATGTTGAGTGGCTCCCCTAAACCAACTTGCATATTTAGATACATAATTTCAGGCAAGCAAGCAACAGTGTGGAGCAGAACAGTACGACCGCCGCGGGATTATAAGGTACGTGGTGTGGACAGGGCGCGCGGTCACGCCACGAGAAGCGACAACCAGTTAAAGAGTTCCCCCACCCATTTGTACCCCCGGGCGTGTTACAGGACCCCACTGGTTGTCGTCTGCGGCACTATAATAGTTCAGTGGTACGTCGACGATATACAGTGCAACGTTTTCATGCCTTTAATGGCGAGCCATCCTGCGCTTGCGCTTCAGCTTGGCTTCATTCTTGACAAACCCTTCCTTGACGAGCAAGGTCGCCGGATGTTGCGCCCGTTGGGCAGGTGCCTCCAACCATCGCGGAATTTTGGCGATCTACCGCGCCAATTGGACAGATTTTGGCACGATTCCCTCAGAAGAACGTCCAACAAGTCTGAGAATCAATGTCAAGCCGAACAACTGCTTGCATAAGGGCCAGAGATAGACGAACGCGTTATTGACTTGGTCGATTTCTGAAGCTCCTTCTCTTGAATAAATAATCCAGGTTTTGTGAAACTGTAATCATTTGTTTGTCTGTAGGTTTATGTCATGTTGTTGTGGTCTTCAGTCCTGAGACTGGTTTGATGCAGCTCTCAAATGGCTCTGAGCGCTATGGGACTCAACTGCTGTGGTCATCAGTCCCCTAGAACTTAGAACTACTTAAACCTAACTAACCTAAGGACATCACACACACCCATGCCCGAGGCAGGATACGAACCTGCGACCGCAGCAGCAGCGCGGCTCCGGACTGGAGCGCCTAGAACCGCACGGCCACCGCGGCCGGCTTGATGCAGCTCTCCATGCTACTCTATCCTGTACAAGCTTCTTCATCTCCCAGTACCTACTGCAGCCTACATCCTTCTGAATCTGCTTAGTGTATTCCTCTCTTGGTCTCCCTCTGCGATTTTTACCCTCCACGCTGCCCTCCAGTACTAAATTGGTGATCCCTTGATGCCTCAGAACATGTCCTACCAACGGAGCCCTTCTTCTGGTCAATTTGTGCCACAAACTCCTCCCAAATTCTATTCAATACCTCCTCATTAGTTATGTGATCTACCCATCTAATCTTTAGCATTCTTCTGTAGCACCACATTTCAAAATCTTCCATTCTCTTCTTGTCTAAACTATTTATCGTCCATATTTCACTTCCATACATGGCTACGCTCCATACAAATACTTTCAGAAACGACTTCCTGACACTTAAATCAATACTCGATGTTAACAAATTTCTCTTCTTCAGAAACGCTTTCCTTGCCATTGCCAGTCTACATTTGATATCCTCTCTACTTCGACCATCATCAGTTATTTTGCTCCCCAAATAGCAAAACTCCTTTACTACTTTAAGTGTCTCATTTCCTAGTCTAATTCCCTCAGCATTACCCGACTTAATTCGACTACATTCCATAATCGTTGTTTTGCTTTTGTTGATGTTCATCTTATATCCTCCTTTCAAGACACTGTCCATTCCGTTCAACTGCTCTTCCGAGTCCTTTGCTGTCTCTGACAGAACTACTATGTCATCGGGGAACCTCAAAGTTTTTATTTCTTCTCCATGGATTTCAATACCTACTCCGAACTTTTCTTTTGTTTCCTTCACTGCTTGCTCAATATACAGATTGAATAACATCTGGGAGAGGCTACAACTCTGTCTCACTCTCTTCCCAACCACTGCTTCCCTTTCATACCCCTCGACTCTTACAACTGCCATCTGGTTTCTGTACAAATTGTAAATAGCCTTTCGCTCCCTGTATTTTACCCCTGCCACCTTCAGAATTTGAAAGAGAGTATTCCAGTCAGCATTGTCAAAAGCTTTCTCTAAGTCTACAAATGCTAGAAACGTAGGTTTGCCCTTCCTTAATCTAGCTTCTAAGATAAGTCGTAGGGTCAGTATTGCCTCACGTGTTCCAACATTTCTACGGAATCCAAACTGATCTTCCCCAAGATCGGCTTCTACCAGTTTTTCCATTCGTCTGTAAAAAATTCGCGTTAGTACTTTGCAGCTGTGACTTATTAAACTGATAGTTCGATAATTTTCACATGTGTCAACACCTGCTTTCTTTGGGATTGAAATTATTATATTCTTCTTGAAGTCTGAGGGTAGTTCGCCTGTCTCATATCTTGCTCACCAGATAGGACTGGCTCTGCCAAGTAGTTCTAATGGAATGTTGTCTACTCCCGGGGCCTTATGTCATATCTCCCGATGTCCGTCCCACTCAGACAACTCCTTCGTGGTGCGCCGTTTTTTTTTTTTTCTCTCCTTAGAGTGCACTTGCGCCAACTTTTCTCGTACCTTCTGGTGCCGGCAGCACCGCGGCCGTGACCTTGCTTCCGCCCCGCTGCCTGTCCACTTGCCGGCGTTTTGTACACGCCCGGCCGGATCTTGTTATCGCAAGCTGTTCCCGCTGTAATGGCCATCACTGCGCGGCCCTTGTAGCGCGACTGCAGCGCAATTTCTGCCCCCGATGTTCCTGCTGAGCCGCTTCGAGAGCGAGCCAGCCCCGCCAGAGGGCCGTAATTGGCCTCTCAGAAGGAGCCGCTGTGTCTCTGTCGGCAGAGCCTTACCTGAGGACGAGGTAACGTATTCCGAGGGGCGAGGCGGAAAACGCGTGATCACTCAATAACAAGTACCCGATACTAGAGGGACAACGATAAAGAGGAATGGTAAAAAATTCAGACAAAGTTTCTATCGACTTCAATTTAGAGATGGGCAAACTCGTTCATCACTGGGAACTAGTTCACTGCTGATCGTTTTTTGGAAGCCGTTCATTTTTACTCGTTCACCGTTCATTTGTGCTTGGTATATGGTTCTTACGAAAAACTGAAAACTAGTAGTGTAGGTGACTGAGCGATGGGGGACACCAAGGGGGGGGGGGGGGGCACTTGCCTCCCCCCTGGAGTATGGAGTTTTTATTCATTACACAATTCTTACACACTTTTAGAAGTAACTTCCGTGATTCTGCAGAACCTCTCGTTTTGCCAACTGTAGCGTTGTATGGCTGATCGCAGGGAAATAATATAGGGTGGCGCACGGAAAACCGGCCCCGAGTACAGACTGCTCGCCAATTACGGACGATGTGTTGCCCGGTACGAGCAGATACAACAAACAGGCAAACATGTAATAATTAGGCACTGAAGAAATAACAAGCTAATGCAAGCACCAATTGGGAAACAATCGATGACGATGTGTAGAGAGCTGGAGAAGAGAACATGAAAATCTCGGGCTACGCGCGTCACCTATAGCTCACGTAGTCTTGTAAACCTGTTGGTGCCTGTTTCGCAACTTAATAGACCACAAGTGCCTTGTATAAAATTCTTCGTTTAGACTTCCACTACATAGCTATGCTACGTTGTGAACAATAATCGTTTACACCCTATATATACTTCACGTTGTCTCTGAGGTCATAGGCGAAGTAGAGACTTTATGGAAGAATAAAACAAAATGTGGTTCTCATCATACTTGGCGGTGTGCTGACCACACGCCCCTCCTATCCGAATCCTCAGCTAAGGATGACATGGCGGTCGGTTGGTCCCGATGGGCCACTTGTGGCCTGTAGACGGAGTGCATCATACTTGCGTCACACGCTTAGTAAAAATTAGGTTTTTATGTTGCATTATTAAAGTTAATGCAGCAATAATAATGATAACAATAATAATTAAGTTCGCAGTAATAAAGTTTTTGGTTTGAAAGCGCCTTCTCAACAAATGTTTTTGAGATAATAAGTAAATACGATTTTATGGCAATCTATGTCTTTTCAAATGGAGAGGCACCGCTTTTCTTACTGAGTCAAAATGACCCACAACCAACTTTTTTTCTTTTTCAAAGAAACCAAACTGGCAGGTAATGCAAATTGGAAACAACCGAACTCAATAATTAGAGCCTTCCTAATGGTAGTGTTTTGTATATGAAAGATACACGTAAATCGTTTTATACGATTTTTCTTACACTAAAAATTAAGCAAATCGAAAGTTAGTTGCTAAATCAAGTCGATGAAACCAAAAAATATATGAATAACAAAAACAAAGCTTGCCTTGTTAAAAGTATGTCTTCTGCTGTTCATCGATATAATGAAGTGAGGTGATATGCCCTTTTGTTACCTGAAAACACGTGCCTATTACATACAACGTAATTTTTACGTAATTTACGTAACTATAAAATACTTTTTGATTACCGGTCGTGGACGCTGAATAGCCAGAACCAAGTGCAAGAACAGTTTGGAACACATGTACAATGGGCGAGCGCCGTGAACGAAATGAACAACTGGGTACTGAACTAACAAGGAGCAGTCGGCAGTGGAAGTAAGACAGGTGGTCATGCGAAGAACGACGAGTGCGGCCGAGGGAGACCGAGACAGACGAGCACGCGACCGAGGTTGGAACGGGAACTGCCGAAGTGACCGCCGCGACCGAAGTGAACTAGTGAACTATGAACCGATTGTTCCTCGTTCCCGAGAACTATAAGCGGACCGCCGCGACCGAAGTGAACTATGAACCGATCGTTCCTTGGAATTCGTTCCTCGATCCTTTCGTTCATCTTTGTGAACCGTTCCTTTGCACCCGTTCGTTCGCGAACTACCCATCTCTACTTCAAATGATGTACATGGTAGCACAACATTGTTTAAGCTTTCGTGACCACTTGCTGACAAATAGCCTGTTGGCTTCTGCCTCGGTCTCTTCGGATTATTAGACGACGTTTCTGATGTTTCGCCAGCACGAGTGGCTGGCATCGTCAAAGCTTCAGTTTCCGTCGCTGGTGCTGTACTGGTGTCGAGCTCGCGGCCACAGATTGTACGCCGAGGAGACAAAAGTCATGGGACAGCGATACGCAGATATACAGACGGTAGTAGTATCACAGACGTAAGGAATGAAAGGTCAGTGCATTGGTGGAGCTGTCATTTGTACTCAGATGATTCATACCAAAAGATTTCCAACGTCAGTATGACCGCACCGCAAGAATTAACAGAATCTGACCGTGGAATGATAATTGGATGTAGGCGCGAGAGACATTTCATTTCGAAAATCGTTAGGGAATTCAGTGCTGAGCCGAGAATACCACATTTCAGGCATTACCTCTCACCACGGACAACACGGTGTCCGACGGGCTTCACGTAACGACCAACAACAGTGGCGTTTGCATAAAATTGTCACTGATATCATACAAGCAACACTGCGTGAAATAACGGCAGAAATCAGTGTGGGACGTACGACGAACGTATCCGTCAGGACAGCACCGCGAAATTTGGAGTCAGTGGTCTCTGGTAGCACGCGACAGAAATGAAATGAAATGGCTCTGAGCACTATGCGACTCAACTGCTGAGGTCATCAGTCGCCTAGAACTTAGAACTAATTAAACCTAACTAACCTAAGGACAGCACACAACACCCAGCCATCACGAGGCAGAGAAAATCCCTGACCCCGCCGGGAATCGAACCCGGGAACCCGGGCGTGGGAAGCGAGAACGCTACCGCACGACCACGAGATGCGGGCCACGCGACAGACGCCAGTGCCTTAGCTAAAAGGGCATCGCCTACTGCGCCTCTCCTGGGCTCTTGACACTGTCGTTTGGACCTAGACGACTTGGAATCCGTGGCTTGGTCGGATGAATCCTGATTTCAGTTGTTAACAGCTGGTGGTAGGATTCGAGCGTGGCGCAGACGCCACAAAGCCATGCAGCCAAATAGTCAACAAGGCACTGTGCAAGCTGGTGATGGCTCCACCACCGTATGAACTATACTGTGTGATCAAAAGTAGCCAAACACCTCCAAAAACACACGTTGTCATATTAGGTGCATTGTGCTGCCACCTACTGCCGGGTACTCCATATCAGCAACCTCAGTAGTCATTAGACATCGTGAGAGAGCAGAATGGCGCGCACCTGCACAGAGTCCTGACCTGAATCCTATGAACACCTTTGGGATGTTTTGGAACGCCGACTTCGTGCCAGGCTTCACCGACAGACATCGATACCTCTCCTCAGTGCAGCACTCTGTGAAGAATGGGCTGCCATTCTCCAAGAAACCTTCCAGCATCTGATTGAACGTATGCCTGCGAGAGTGCAAGCTGTCATGAAAGCTAATGGTGCGCCAACACCGTATTGGATTCCAGCATTACCGATGGAGGGCACCACGAACTTTTAAGTCATTTTCAGCCAGATGTCCGGATGCTTTTGATCACATACTGTATGTCTGCATGGAACTGACTGGATCCTCTCATGCAACTGCTATTTCCAGCGGATTCTTGAAACCTGCAGTGTGTTAAGTGGGGGCACAAGCTTATCTGCAGTTCTGGGACCTGCCAATCCAGTCTGATGAGCTTTTTACCATAGGAATTAAGGGAGAGGATGCCGTTTGGTGGCTGGTATCCTCTTGCTACAACGTAACTGCACAAATGTATTAACAGGGTTCCTTATTTAGATGAAAAAAAAAGCTACTTATCTTTAAGAGTCCATGTGTTGTGGTACAAGCTCCACTAACAGTCCACGTCAGCCTCACTGTTGGTGAAGTACTAGTCCCACTAAGCGATGAATGACAGATCCAAACTAGGACGCGAGCTAGTGCGCTAGTGACTGAGTTGTGACTGAGACTGCACTAGCAACTGAGAGTGCAACCGAGAGCGAGGGACTGACTGGCCAGTCAACGGCGGCGATCTAAATACACTCCTGGAAATTGAAATAAGAACACCGTGAATTCATTGTCCCAGGAAGGGGAAACTTTATTGACACATTCCTGGGGTCAGATACATCACATGATCACACTGACAGAACCACAGGCACATAGACACAGGCAACAGAGCATGCACAATGTCTCCACTAGTACAGTGTATATCCACCTTTCGCAGCAATGCAGGCTGCTATTCTCCCATGGAGACGATCGTAGAGATGCTGGATGTAGTCCTGTGGAACGGCTTGCCATGCCATTTCCACCTGGCGCCTCAGTTGGACCAGCGTTCGTGCTGGACGTGCAGACCGCGTGAGACGACGCTTCATCCAGTCCCAAACATGCTCAATGGGGGACAGATCCGGAGATCTTGCTGGCCAGGGTAGTTGACGTACACCTTCTAGAGCACGTTGGGTGGCACGGGATACATGCGGACGTGCATTGTCCTGTTGGAACAGCAAGTTCCCTTGTGGGTCTAGGAATGGTAGAACGATGGGTTCGATGACGGTTTGGGTGTACCGTCCACTATTCAGTGTCCCCTCGACGATCACCAGTGGTGTACGGCCAGTGTAGGAGATCGCTCCCCACACCATGATGCCGGGTGTTGGCCCTGTGTGCCTCGGTCGTATGCAGTCCTGATTGTGGCGCTCACCTGCACGGCGCCAAACACGCATACGACCATCATTGGCACCAAGGCAGAAGCGACTCTCATCGCTGAAGACGACACGTCTCCATTCATGCCTGTCGCGACACCACTGGAGGCGGGCTGCACGATGTTGGGGCGTGAGCGGAAGACGGCCTAACGGTGTGCGGGACCGTAGCCCAGCTTCATGGAGACGGTTGCGAATGGTCCTCGCCGATACCCCAGGAGCAACAGTGTCCCTAATTTGCTGGGAAGCGGCGGTGCGGTCCCCTACGGCACTGCGTAGGATCCTACGGTCTTGGCGTGCATCCGTGCGTCGCTGCGGTCCGGTCCCTGGTCGACGGGCACGTGCACCTTCCGCCGACCACTGGCGACAACATCGATGTACTGTGGAGGCCTCACGCCCCACGTGTTGAGCAATTCGGCGGTACGTCCACCCGGCCTCCCGCATGCCCACTATACGCCCTCGCTCAAAGTCCGTCAACTGCACATACGGTTCACGTCCACGCTGTCGCGGCATGCTACCAGTGTTAAAGACTGCGATGGAGCTCCGTATGCCACGGCAAACTGGCTGACACTGACGGCGGCGGTGCACAAATGCTGCGCAGCTAGCGCCATTCGACGGCCAACACCGTGGTTCCTGGTGTGTCCGCTGTGCCGTGCGTGTGATCATTGCTTGTACAGCCCTCTCGCAGTGTCCGGAGCAAGTATGGTGGGTCTGACACACCGGTGTCAATGTGTTCTTTTTTCCATTTCCAGGAGTGTACTTGCGATTTAGGGGGTGTTGGCGGGTCTGCCTCTGGCCTCTATCCCGACTGGCGCGCTTAATCCAGTGCCTGCTATCGATCTTCTTGCTACATCTTTGCCGACTGGTGTGCTGGCGACAGCTTACACCAGCACATGGTGTAAGTAGGCTGTTTAGGTTTTTATGTTGGTAACGCCACCTAGCGCTCTGTATGAAAATCACTGGCTGTGCTGTGTGCAGTCTGTGACTGGTTGGCATTGTTGTAATATTCGCTATTGTAGTGTGGGGCAGTTGGATGTGAACAGCGCGTAGCGTTGCGCAGTTGGAGGTGAGCCGCCAGCAGTGGTGGATGTGGAGAGAGAGATGGCAGAATTTTGAGAGCGGACGATCTGGACGTGTGTCCGCCAGAAGGAAGTTTGTAACACTGGATGTCATGAACTGATATATATATATATATATAACTTTTGAACACTATTAAGGTAAATACTGTACATTGTTTGTTCTCCATCAAAATCTTTCATTTGCTAACTATGCCTATCAGTAGTTAGTGCTTCAGTAGTCAGAATCTTTTATTTAGCTGGCAGTATTGGCGCGCACTGTATTGCAGTAGTTCGAGTAACTAAGATTTTTGTGAGGTAAGTGATTCATGAAAGGGCCATTCTCTTGTAAGGATTATTAAATGTCAGATTGCGTTGCGCTAAAAATATTGTGTGTCAGTTTCGTGTTGATCAGAATAAGTAAAGAGAGAAATGTCTGAGTACGTTCAGTTTTGCTCAGCTGTTTGAAAATCAAAAACTTAGAGGTTTACAAGCACTGTCATTCTTAAATTTTCTAACGGGACGTTTCAATACTTTAACTCAAACTATGTACTATGAAATGATGATTAACTGCACCATCTGTTGTTACACTTTGGGCTAAGTATGTCATTTTGCTTTTGGAGAATTCGTCTTCTGACGTTTCAGCTCAGTTTTCACTGTTTCAAGTAGGGATCTGTTTGAGCACAACTCGAGCTATTCTAACAGTTTACGTCACAGTTCGGGAAATGTCGGATTCTGTACGATCTTTTGACTGGCTGGCGATCTAGTGACTTTATTGGTACTATATCGACGAGCTGCCTTAGCTTATGTGTAGTACTGTGGATTATAATAATAAAAGTAACTGCAAAACACGAACTAAAATACGTTCTATGGTATATATCTTATTTAACAGCCGCAACGATCAGTAATAGTTTCTGATCAGGTCTTTGTCAGATTCTTTAAAATTGGCTCCTCACGTAATCTCCGAGACGGGTATTGCTCCCGTAATTTATTCTCGCGATAGGAATTACAGCGAGTTTACCACTATACATTTCATTTGTTAGGCATTTGATTTTTCATTAATTCTTTTGATTGTTATATCTGAATACAAAAATATGAAGTAAATCGGCGGAAAACTCTTACATGTTTTTGGTACAGGTACAGGGCGTTACAAAAAGGTACGGCCAAACTTTCAGGAAACATTCCTCACACACAAATAAAGAAAAGATGTTATGTGAACATGTGTCCGGAAACGCTTAATTTCCATGTTAGAGCTCATTTTAGTTTCGTCAGTATGTACTGTACTTCATCGATTCACCACCAGTTGGCCCAATTGAAGGAAGGTAATGTTGACTTCGGTGCTTGTGTTTACATGCGACTCATTGCTCTACAGTACTAGCATCAAGAACATCAGTACGAAGCATCAACAGGTTAGTGTTCATCACGAACATGGTCTTGCAGTCAGTGCAATGTTTACAAATGCGAAGTTGGCAGATGCCCATTTGATGTATAGATTAGCACGGGACAATAGCCATGGTGTGGTACGTTTGTATCGAGACAGATTTCCAGAACGAAGGTGTCCCGACAGGAAGACGTTCGAAGCAATTGATCGGCGTCTTAGGGAGCACGGAACATTCCAGCCTATGACTCGCGTCTGGGCAAGACCTCGAAGGACGAGGACACCTGCAATGGACGAGGCAATTCTTCGTGCAGTTGACGATAACCCTAATGTCAGCGTCAGAGAAGTTGCTGCTGTACAAGGTAACGTTGACCACGTCACTGTATGGAGAGGGCTACGGGAGAACCAGTTGTTTCCGTACCATGTACAGCGTGTGCAGGCACTATCAGCAGCTGATTGGCCTCCACGGGTACACTTCTGCGAATGGTTCATCCGACAATGTGTCAATCCTCATTTCAGTGCAAATGTTCTCTTTACGGATGAGGCTTCATTCCAACGTGATCAAATTGTAAATTTTCACAATCAACATGTGTGGGCTGACGAGAATCCGCACGCAATTGTGAAATCACGTCATCAACACAGATTTTCTGTGAACGTTTGGGCAGGCATTGTTGGTGATGTCTTGATTGGGTCCCATCACCTACGCTCAATGGAGCACGTTATCATGATTTCATACTGGATACTCTACCTGTGCTGCTAGAACATGTGCCTTTACAAGTACGACACCACATGTGGTTCATGCACGATGGAGCTCCTGCACATTTCAGTCGAAGTGTTCGTACGCTTCTCAACAACAGATTCGGTGACCGATGGATTGGTAGAGGCGGACCAATTCCATGGCCTCCACGCTCTCCTAACCTCAACCCTCTTGACTTTCATTTATGGGTGCATTTGAAAGCTCTTGTCTACGCAACCCCGGTACCAAATGTAGAGACTCTTCGAGCTCGTATTGTGGACGGCTGTGATACAATACGCCATTCTCCAGGGCTGCATCAGCGCATCAGGGATTCCATGCGACGGAGGGTGGATGCATGTATCCTCGCTAACGGAGCACATTTTGAACATTTCCTGTAACAAAGTGTTTGAAGTCACGCTGGTACGTTCTGCTGCTGTGTGTTTCCATTCCATGATTAATGTGATTTGAAGAGAAGTAATAAAATGAGCTCTAACATGGAAATTAAGCGTTTTCGGACACATGTCCACATAACATATTTTCTTTCTTTGTGTGTGAGGAATGTTTCCTGAAAGTTTGGCCGTACCTTTGTGTAACACCCTGCATATTACGCACATAATCGATCAGACAGCGCATAATGACCATCGATCTGCTATCGATATAAGCCCGTCCAGGTGATAGCAGCGTCACCTGGCGAGGAATGACTGCTAGTCAGACACACGCTCGGTGCCTGTGGTATCAGTGAGCGAGCTGTCCGTGTGTAGAACGAGGAAGGCGCGCGATCCACCTGAGTTTGGCCGAGGGCAGACTGTGATGGCCCAGACGCTCGGCACGAGCATTTCGACTTGTCGGGTGTTCGAGGAGTGCTGTGGTGTCTTCACCACGTGGTGTTGGTTGGCCACCCGTCATTACAGACGTCGGACGTCGTAGGCTGGGCAGACTGGTGGAACAAGACAGGCGAAGAACTGGCGAAACTAACATCAGACTTTAATATCTGGCAGAGTACAAGTGTGCGTGAACACGCTGCGCACCGAACACTCCTAACGAAGGACGGCCTCCGCAGCTAACGACCCATGCACGTACCAGTGTTAACACCATGGCATCGGCAACTACGACTGAAATGGGCACGTGACCATCGGCAGAGCGTTGCACGGTCTGATGAATCCCGACACCTTCCTCGTCATGCTGATGGGAGAGGAACCGAATCTGTCGCCTTCCAGGGGAACAGCTCCTTCACGCCTGTACTGGGGTAGCGAGAGAAGCTGGCGGCGACTTTATTATGCTCTGGGGAACACTGACGTGGGCAACCATGGGTCCAGTGAAGCTTGTGCAAGGCACCATGACGGCCAAGGAGTATCGCACACAGTTTGCAGACCAAACGCCTTCTAAACCCTCTGGACAGAACAAGTGATTAGGACTGCGCAAAGGGCTTCACTTCAAAATTGTAATTTATTGTAATTTAATAGCCGGTCGTGGTGGCCGGGCGGTTCTGGGCGCTGCAGTCCGAAACCGCGGGACTGCTACGGTCGCAGGTTCGAATCCTGCCTCGGGAATGGATGTGTGTGATGTCCTTAGGTTAGTTAGGTTTAAGTAGTTCTAAGTTCTAGGGGACTAATGACCTAAGATGTTAAGTCCCGTAGTGCTCAGAGGCATTGTTTTGTAATTTAATAACACATTTAAACAAAAACGGCACTCAGCCGAACTTTTACAACTACGACTTTCAAAATCCAATTCTTTCAAGGCTGAAGGCCTCCAAACAAGAAATCTTAAAAATCAACAAGATAACTTTCAAGTGACTGAAGACACGTAGTTAAAATTGAAATTAAAATATATATATGCTAGGCTGAAAGCCTCAAGACAGAGGTGGATAGAAGTGGCTGAAGGCCCACAATTGATTTTCCAAAAATTCAAAATACCTTAAACCTTTAAGTTTTAAGTGGCTGACAGCGCACTAAATGAGAAGATAGCACAACAACAGTAACTTTCAGAAAAATATCCACTTGCCAGAATTCAGACTTACTTATATGGGCTGAAGGCCCTTGATTTACATAAAACACAATTTAAAAAATGGTTCAAATGGCTCTGAGCACTATGCGACTTAACTGCTGAGGTCATCAGTCCCCTAGACGTACAACCACTTAAACCTAACTAACCTAAGGGCATCACACACATCCATGCCCGAGGCAGGATCGAACCTGCGACCTTAGCGGTCGCGGGGTTTACAATAAAAAAAAATTGTTTTAAAGCATTCGCTAAAAGAGATTACCAACACTCCATTAAACAATCATGAAAAGGATAGTATAGACAACAGCGCTCAGACGCCTCCAGGGGTTGGAGGTGAGGGTGGGCCTGCCTTCGAAACATTAACGTTCACTTAGGTGAGACAGGTAGTGGGCCCAACTACACTTGACCCATCAGTAACCCAACCAAGAGACAGTCACGGACCGACCTTCCAATCGACTTGCTAACCACCATGAAAAATCAAAGAGCAAACTGTTACGGATGTAGTTATCCACAATCAAATATGTATATGTGTTAAGCTGTCAAAACTACACACCATGTTTGACAGCGACACTAGGTGAGGAAAGGACACTGCCTGAAATTACGTCAGTGGCCATGGCAGGTAACCAGAACACTAACGGCCACAAGACAGAAAATTCCGCTGGTGCACTTGAATTGTAGTGAACCAATATAGTTAATTCCACCGCACGGCGGCTCGATTTCACCACTACAACCACTCGGTGTTGCTCACAGGAAAAGCTCCTCAACTGCGAACCACCGAAACGAACGACAAAACATGAACGGACGTGGCTTGGGTACTTAAAGACACTACTCAACTTTGACGTACTGGGTCGGTGACCCACGAAACCCATAGCGATCGGACAGCTCCACACACGCTCCGACGCCGCGCGGGATTAGCCGAGCGGCCTGAGGCGCTGCAGTCACGGACTGTGAGGCTGATCCCGGTGGAGGTTCGAGTCCTCCCTCGGGCATGGGCGTGTGTGTTTGTCATTAGGATCATTTAGGTTAAGTAGTGTGTAAGCTTAGGGACTGATGACCTTAGCAATTAAGTCCCATAAGATAAAAAAAAAAGGAACAACATGCTCCGACACTGTGAAGGGACCGCCAGCGGACCCAGCCGACTGCGCCACACGGAGATATCCTCCCTGGTCCGCAGCAACCGACAAACTGCCCAGACACCCTAGCCGGAAACTGTATGCACAAGACCAAAGATGGTACACGGCGCAAATATCGATACACATTGCTGCATGGCGTAACTGCAACAATGACAGGAAACCAAATGCAGGTAGACAGCCAAGTTCAAGGAAACGCATAGTTCAGAGTGAGCACAGGTCAATGACGATCATGTTTCCCGATGGCAGTGGCATTTTTCAACAAGATAATATGCCATGTCACACGGTCAAGAGTGTGATGGAGTGGTTCAGGGAACACAGTGTGGTCTTCCAGTTGATGTGCTGGCCGTTCAACTCACCAGATCTGAATCCTGTCGAACACATCGGGACATGGTTGAAGTGGCGCCAGAGCTGATCGCCCTCTCCCTGGAATTATTGGGAATTAGTTGGCCTGTGTGTACAGATGTGGTGCCAGCGACCTACCACGGCCTCACTACTTCCGTGCCACGACGCGTTAGCTGCGTACGAAAGGTGGTCATATTGTCTGTTAGATAGGTTGTCATAATGTCTGGCTGATCAATGCATATTTTTCCATGACAGATCACGAAATCTTATGTAGGCAGTGGTCTTCCTCTTGTCTTGAAGGTAAAGTACGTAAAATTTCAACAAGATCGGAATAAAACTATAGATTTATGTGAATTACAAACAAACAACAAAACAGACACTCCATATATAGCCCGTCGATTGCGGTACGCCATAGTTAAAATGAAGGGAATAGCGTAGATCCCATAAAAATAAATCCAGAACAAAGCCCGTGAGGTACAAACAAACGTGTAGACTAGTAACGCACCTGACAATTTCAATGTATGATCACGATAAACGGCAACGAGTAGGAAGGGTGTTCAGCGGCAACAGCCACGGCGGTACTGACCGCTGTGCAATAAAGAAGTTTACAGGTGGCGTCAGGGGGCGACAAAAACAACAGCGTTGTTGTAGAAGGCGTCAAGTGTAGGTGGTGGCTGAACATGTGTTAAACAACTTAAAAATGTGTGACAGTATAGAACAGACTGAGTGCTTCTTGTCAAAAACTGGAAGTGGACGGTCAAAATGTAAAATACACTACTGGCCATTAAAATTGCTACACCAAGGAGAAATGCAGATGATAAACGGGTAATTCGACAAATATATGTTATACTAGAACTGACACGTGATTACATTGTCACGCAATTTGGGTGCATAGATCCTGAGAAATCAGTACCCAGAACAACCACCTCTGGCCGTAATAACGGCCTTGATACGCCTGGGCATTGAGTCAAACAGGGCTTGGATGGCCTGTACAGGTACAGCTGCCCATGCAGCTTTAACACGATACCACAGTTCATCAAGAGTAGAGACTGCCGTATTGTGACGAGCCAGTTGCTCGGCCACCATTGACCAGACGTTTTCAGTTGGTGAGAGATCTGGGGAACGTGCTGGCCAGGATAGCAGTCGAACATTTTCTGTATCCAGAAAGGCCCGTACAGGACCTGCAACATGCGGTAGTGCATTATCCTGCTGGAATGTAGGGTTTCGCAGGGATCGAATGAAGGGTAGAGCCACGGGTCGTAACACATCTCAAATGTAACGTCCACTGTTCAAAGTGCCGTCAATGCGAACAAGAGGTGACCGAGGCGTGTAACCAGTGGCACCCCATACCATCACGCCGGGTAATACACCAGTATGGGGATGACGAATACACGCTTCCAATGTGCGTTCACCGCGATGTCGCCAAACACGGATGCGACCATCATGATGCTGTAAACAAAACCTGGATTCATGCGAAAAAATGACGTTTTGCCATTCGTGCACCCAGGTTCGTCGTCGAGTACACCATCGCAGGCGCTCCTGTCTGTGATGCAGCGTCAAGGGTAACCGCAGCCACGGTCTCCGAGCTGATAGTCCATGCTGCTGTAGACGTCCTCGAACTGTTCGTGCAGATGATTGTTGTCTTCCAAACGTCCCCATCTGTTGACTCAGGGATCGAGACGTGGCTGCACGATCTGTTACAGCCATGCGGATAAGATGCCCGTCATCTCGGCTACTAGT
The DNA here is from genome assembly GCF_021461385.2 of Schistocerca piceifrons. Classification (NCBI taxonomy): domain Eukaryota; kingdom Metazoa; phylum Arthropoda; class Insecta; order Orthoptera; family Acrididae; genus Schistocerca; species Schistocerca piceifrons. The sequence goes on along the minus strand of NC_060147.1, from coordinate 115,338,042 downwards.
GATACGAGGCAGTTGGGATCCAGCACGGCGTTCCGCATTACCCTCCTGAACCCACGGATTCTATATTCTGCTAACAGTCATTGGATCTCGACCAACGCGAGCAGCAATGTCGCGATACGATAAACCGCAATCACGATAGGCTACAATCCGACCTTTATCAAAGTCGGAAACGTGATGGTACGTATTTCTCCTCCTTACACGAGGCACCACAACAACGTTTCACCAGGCAACGCCGGTCAACTGCTGTTTGTGTATGAGAAATCGGTTGGAAACTTTCCTCATGTCAGCACGTTGTAAGTGTCGCCACCGGCGCCAACCTCGTGTGAATGCTCTGAGAAGCTAATCATTTGCAGATCACAGCATCTTCCTCCTGTCGAATTTCGCGTCTGTATCACGTCATCTTCGTGGTGTAGCAATTTTAATGGCCAGTAGTGTATTAACAAAGCCTGAGTAGGTAATACATCATCTGTCTTTGAGAAATATCTTCTCTGTATATATAAGGCCTCACTGACTCACTGACTGAATAACTCATCATCGCCCAGCCCTAACCGCTAAGGATAGGAACTTTGAAATTTGCACAGGGTATTGATCTTATGCTTCAAAGTTGGACGTGTATGATTCTGCTGTGTGCTTACACAAGCTCTGAGTCTCAGATCTTATTATCGCGAGTAGTAGCGGACGAGCGGTTGCCGGGGACAATCTGAAGTGGTGGGACGCAGGGTGCGGTGGAGAGGGGTCGAAGCCTGTCGTGGTCGTACGAGCAGCGCCGGAGGTGACTTCGGTGTTAATTTAGAATTTTTTTGGTAATTTGCCTTTTAGCTGCACGTAGTTGCCGGTGGCTTGCGCACTGGAAGACTTCTGTCAGATATATGTATTACTACACTCAGTCATATTCGTATCTTTATTGTGGCCAGACACGTGTTTATTGAGTACAGACATTGTCGAATAATTAAAATTCTATGTAATGTTTGTCAGTATTTAAATAGTTAATTTTCTGAATATGCACTACTGGCCATTAAAATTGCTATACCACGAAGATTGACGTCCTACAGACGCGAAATTTAACCAACAGGAAGAAGATGCTCTGATACGCAAACGATTAGCTTTCCAGAGCATTCACACAAGGTTGACGCCGGTGGCAACACTTCCAACGTGCTGACATGACGAAAGTTTACAACCGATTTCTCGTACACAAACAGCAGTTGACCGGTGTTGCCTGGTGAAGCGTTGTTGTGGTGCCTCGTGTAAGGAGGAGAAATGCGTACCATAACGTTTCCGACTATGATAAAGGTCGGATTGTAGCCTATCGCGATTGCGGTTTATCATATCGCGACATTGCTGCTCGCGTTGGTCGAGATTCAATGACTGTTAGCAGAATATCGAATCGGTTGGTTCAGGAGGGTAATACGGAACGCCGTACTGGATCCCAACGGCCTCGTATCACTAGCAGTCGAGATGACAGGCATCTTACCCACACGTCTCGATCCCTGAGTCAACAGATGGGGACGTTTGCAAGACAACGACCATCTGCACGAACAGTTCGACGACGTTTGCAGCAACATGGACTGTCAGCTCGGAGACAGTGGCTGCGCTTACCCTCGACGCTGCATCACAGACAGGAGCGAATGCGATCGTGCACCTAGGTTCCTCGTTGAGTACACCAATAGCAAAATGTCATTTTTTCGGATGAATCCAGATTCTGTTTACAGCATCATGGTGGTCGCATCCGTGTTTGGTGACATCGCGTGTATTCGTCATCGCCATACTGCCGTATCACCCGGCGTGATTGTATGGGGTGCCATTGGTTAAACGCCTCGGTCACCTCTGGTTCACATTGACGGCACCTTGAACAGTGGACGTTACATTTGAGATGTGTTACGACCCGTGGCTCTACCCTTCATTCGATCCCTGCGAAACCCTACATTTCAGCAGGATAATGCACGACTGCATGTTGCAGGTCCTGTCTGGTCCTTTCTGGATACAGAAAATGTTGGACTGCCACCCTGGCCAGCACATTCTCCAGATCTCTCACCAATTGAAAACGTCTGGTCAATGGTGGCCGAGCAACAGGCTCGTCACAATACGCCAGATACTACTCTTGATGAACTGTGGTATCGTGTTGAAGCTTCATGGGCAGCTGTAAGTGTACACGCCATCCAAGCTCTGTTTGACTCAATGCCCAGGCGTATCAAGGCCGTTATTACGGCCAGAGGTGGTGGTTCTGGGTACTGATTCCTCAGGATCTATGCATCCAAACTGCGTCAAAATGTAATCACATGTCAGTTCTAGTGTAATATATTTGTCCAACGAATACCCGTTTAGCACCTGCATTTCTTCTTGGTGTATCAATTTTAATGGCCAGTAGTGTAGTAAAGTAAAAGTTTTTATTGGTTTCTGATTTTTCTTTTCATCGTTTAAGGTTATTTGACAAAACCCGTCCTGATCATTCAATTTCTATGTATTAAAGTATGGCAGTAATTGCTGCAATTAGTCCACGCAGTGCACTCTGAATGGATCGCAGTATTGCTTTTTGGAATTTTTTAGCATGTTGCTGATGACGCAGTTGCAGCGGCAAGACGAGGTACGCTGTCTGCTGCGTATAGCAGCATTGAAAACAGTCGTTAGGAGCCGATAGAGCATATACTAAAACTCGCAGGCATGTGTTGAGAATTGATTTTGTTATAATTCGGGGGAGGAATAATTTAATTTTCTGTTCAAATTTCTGTTTGTGTTGTATGACGTGTATATTTCTATTGTCTATTGTCAAACCACAATTTATGAAACATGTTTATATTTTATTAATAGGATTAACTAGGGATAATTAATATTTGTCATGTTGGAAATAATTGTGGTAGCAGGGAATGTCTGCACCAAAGTATTGTTGGCAAGAGAGACCGCAAATTGATATAATTTTAAAAAGGGCGGGAGAGACCGCATATGGATACATTTTTAAGAAAAGAGCGGAAAAGACCGCGCACTGATACATTTTGTAATGGTATCAGGGATTGTCTGCACTAGAAAGCATTGTTGGCGGGAGAGACCGCACTTTAGAGTTCGTAGGAGTGAGTAGTAAGCGAGAAGTGAATCGAGTCGGTAGCAGGTCTGAAGCGAGAGGTTGAGAGGAGCGGTCTGCCTGCCAGCCACCAGCTATGATTTACAAGAGATTATAAATGGATGTACAGAGACATCAGCTAACTATTATCATAAGAGGAACTAATATTATTGAATTAATTTTTTGAGAAACTCAAGACTACTGAAGGTATGTTTTGCGCATTGCTTGTTTTAAGATTATTGCAAAAATAAAGTCCCATTTGAACGTTTGTAAAATCATTTCATTACCAACAGTAAATGTTTGAAGAATCGTTTTCAGAATATAATTAATTTTTGCCAGCACTATTGCATTCCTGATTATAATCCATCCCAAAAACCATCAACGTAAAACTTCTCAATATTTTATTGTTGCCAAGAAAAAGTTTAACTATGAATTACATAACTTCAGTCAAATTAAACAAAAACGTCAGCTCTGGTAATACATACAGCCACTTATTATGACAGCCCACCCGCAGCTAATAGAGTGTAGTAGAACAGAGTAAGTATATTCATGTCGCAGTTCGATATAGCAGTCACATGGCGATCCTGTAACAGTAAAAAAGGTAAGGAACAGTTTTGGGTTATTGCAGATAACGACTGAGGGCCACACGACGACGACACGTTCTATGTTTCGTCGAAATAATCAGCAAATCACTTTTAATAAGCAGCATTTAAATTTGTATGCGAAGATTGAGAAAGAGAATAAATTTCAAAGGGAAGATTTCATTTGTTATTATTAAGCAAGAGATAGAAATTCTAAGGGAAGGTTTTAGAAACTATTGTTGAAGGGAAGGTTGCGTAACAAAAGAGATATGGAGGAGACGGCAAGGTTTCAGTGTTTGTTCTCAACCATAATACCGTTATTGTCAGAGACGGAACGTCACACACACACACATTTCCGTACATCTTTCTAAATAAATACGCTCGCGTTTCAATGTCAGGAACCTTTTCAAGTTAACCACCTAGGTGCAAATGACAGCTACGCCCTTTTATGGTTCAAATGGCGCTGAGCACTATGGGACTTAACATCTATGGTCATGAGTCCCCTAGAACTTAGAAATACTTAAACCTAACTAACCTAAGGACATCACACAACACCCAGTCATCACGAGGCAGAGAAAATCCCGGACCCCGCCGGGAATCGAACCCGGGAAACCGGGCGTGGGAAGCGAGAACGCTACCGCACGACCACGAGCTGCGGACAAAATGCATGCCCTTTTATGCCTGCTGTACGCGATATTACCGCTATCTGTATATGTGCATATAATTTCAGTGTTGATTCTGAAGCCCTTACGTACATGTAAAAATAAACTACGACGTCAGTGGAACATTAAGCTCCTGAGCTCCCTCTTTTAATGTGAAAGGTTTCACGGCAGAGGGAGATGTGAAGAAAACGCCCTAATTATGCAGGAAATTCGAATGCGAGACGCAGAAAAAGCGCAGGCAAGAAGAGAAGGCATCACATCGCCCTTTCTTAATGCGCTCCGCACTTTATTTCTTTTTGCAGCGGTCCGACTTCTGATCTGACCGTGGCTTTGCGGTAGCGAAAGAAACGAGCGGGAAGGGGATCGGATGGCGAAGGCAAAGGCATGGTAGGACTCCTTTGTTGTGGCTAGCGGCTAAACTCATAATTGACGCAGGCGGCTGGGCAGTGCTGCCCGGGGTGACTCGCGCGCCCACACGGTTTTCCTTCCAGGTCCGAGCTACGCCTCCAGCTGGGATTTGCTCCCAGGTTGCTTTTTGACGTCGATGGCGAGAATGTAAGAGGATCTGCGGATTTCCATTGTAGCGGCGCGGTGCCCGGCTCACCCTCGATCGCCGCCGGTACAGTACTTGGCTTCTCGGAAACGTATTCTTGTCTCTGACCGGCTTTCCAGCTAACGGCGCTTTTCGCTGCTTATTAGACTCCGCGTAAAATTTCTGGAGCATTGTACTTCGGCTCGGCGTTTGCAATCTTCCGTTATTTTCCGCTGTTTTGCATTTCGGAAACACAGAGAGAGAGAGAGAGAGAGAGAGAGAGAGAGAGAGAGAGAGAGAGATCGAGATCAAACCAACCTCGTCCCGATAAAGTGGGCCGATTTCTGTTTATATCGTCGGAGAAGGCGAACGCGAAAACGAACAGGCTGGAAATAACTTTGATCAGCGAAATAGCACAAGGAAATTCTTTCAAGGGTGGGTACTTGTTGCGTGAAAAATTCGTCCCAGGTCAAGACTTGGTGTGGCCTTATCCACAGCAGTAGTTCGACTTTTTTCAGCTAGTTGCCTGTATAAGAACACTTAGTGCCCCCGTCTGACATCTGTGGGCGTTTTTCAGTAGTTTGTAGTACAAGCGGAAAAACTTTCCTATCGAAGCGAAAAAAAATGAATATATTCATATTTACTTAAAAGACTGACTGAAAAGTGGGGTACCAGCTGCCTCGTTCTGTCTTCCTCAATACCTTTAAAAATTTCTCCAAAAATTTTGGCATGTGCAAATAGGCGAAACAAGGCCCTCGGAGTACACAACATTCCGTTAGGACTACAGATAGAACTGGAAGAGGCACCCATGACCACACTCTACCACCTGATAAACAAGATGTATGAGTGAGGCGAAATACCCTGAGACTTGAAGAAGAATATAATAATTCCAGTCCCAAAGAAAGCAGGTGTGGAAAGGTGTGAAAATTACCGAACTATGAGCCGGCTGCTGTGGCCGAGCGGTTCTAGGCGCTTCACTCCCGAACCGCGCGACTGCTACGGTCGCAGGTTCGAAATCTGCCACGGGCATGGATGTCTGTGATGTCCTTAGTTTCGTTAGGTGTAAGTAGTTCTAAGTTCTAGGTGACTGATGACCTCCGATGTTAAGTATCCATAGTGCTCAGAGCCATTTGAACCAACCGAACTATCAGTTTAATAAGTCACGGCTGCAAAACACTGACACGAATTATTTACAGACGAATGGAAACACTGGTAGAAGCCTTAGGGGTTCCGTAGAAATGTTGGAACACGCGAGGCAATACTGACCCCACGACTTACCTTAGAAGATAGATTATGGAAAGGCAAACCTACGTTTCTAGCATTTGTAAACTTAGAGAAAGCTTTTGACAATATTCACTGGAATACTTTTTTTCCAATTCTGAAGGGGGCAGGTGTAATATACAGGGAGCGAAAGGCTATGTACAATTTGTACAGAAGCCACGTGGCAGTTGTAAGACTCGAGGGGCAAGAAAGGGAAGCAGTAGTTGAGATGGGAGTGAGACAAGATTGTAGCCTACCCCCAATGTTATTCAATCTGTATACTGAGCAAGTAGTAAAGGAAACAAAAGAAGAATTTGTAGTAGGTTTGCCGATGACCTAAATCTCTCAGAGACAGCAAAGGACTTGGAAGAAGAGTTGAACAGAATGGACAGTGTCTTGAGAGGAGGATATAAAATGAACAGCAACAAAAGCAAAACGAGGATAATTGAATGTAGTCTAATTAAATCAGGTGATTCTGAGGGAATTAGATTAGGAAGTGAGACACTCCAAGTAGTAGAAGAGTTTCGCTATCTGTGAAGCAAAATAACTGATGGTGGGCGAAGTAGAGAGGATATAAAATGTAGACTGGCAATGGCAAGGAAGAGTTTCTGAAGAAGAGAAATTTGTTGACACCAAGCATAGATTTTAGTGTCAGAAAGTCTTTGTATGGAGTATTGGCATGTATGGAAGTGAAACATGGGTGATAAACAGTGCAAACAAGACGAGAATAGAATCTTTCGAAATTTGGTGCTACAGAAGAATGCTGAAGATTAGATGACGTAACTAATGAGGAAATACCGAATAGAACTGGGGAGAAGAGGAATTTGTGGTACAACTTGTCCAGAAGAAGGGATCGGTTGGTAGGACATGTTCTGAGGCGTCACGGGATCACCAATTTAGTAGTGGAGGGCAGCGTGAAGGGTAAAAAAAGTAGAGGGAGACCAAGAGATGAATACGCTAAGCACATTCAGGAGGACGTAGGTTGTAGTAGCTATATGGAGATGAAGAGGATTGTTCAGGATAGAGTAGAATGGAGAGCTGCATCAAACCAGTCTCAGGACTGAAGACCACAATAACATATACGTGCTGCTTCTAACACGCATCTCACCTCAAACTCCCACAGGCTTCCCCACCTGTAACTCCCTCACATCCAATAGTCCATCGCTATAAGTCGCTAATACCCAGCTACACCCAGTTGAACTTCCTCACTCTATCATTCAGTCCAACTCATTCCCATTACCTCTCCGTCACTGTCTCCTGTCTGAGAGCCAGTCTCCATTCTGGCCTACTACTACAGTCTCCTTTCCCTATCATTGTCTCCCTCTTGCTCTCTCTTACTGCTACTATCTCATTCCTTCCTTCCCATTGGTACAGTCCCTTTTCACTGTCACTATCTCTCTCTTCCTCGTTGTCATCTTCATAGACTTTGTTATTATCACTGCCTCTCACCCACTTCCACTTTCTCTCCCTCTTTATTCCACCCCCCACTATCACTGTTTCCTTCACTCTTTTCCTGGCACTGTCAACTACGTTCCACTTCCACTGCATCCCTCTCTTTCTCTCACACTGCCATGCCGTCCTTCGCTCCTTCTGTACTACAAACACTGTCCACTATCTTCCACTTTTTATTAATCTTCTGCCTCTTTGCCACTATCACCGTCATCATCTCTCTCTGCATAAAAAAGCGTGAATTTGTTCGCATGCCAATACTTTTGGGGAAATTTTAAAGCTGCTGACAAAGGTGAAATGACGCAGCTAGTGCACCACTTTCCAGTCAGACTCGTAAGTAAGTGTCTATTCGTCTTTTTTATTGTCCAATAGGAGCATTTTTAAACAGGATCCCTTCTTTTCCCTGTTGCAGCAGGCCATGCCACTAATATGAAAACAAACATATTGCTCAGTTTACTTGTATAGAATTGAAATAACTTCAGACCAGATTTTACGTGTAAAAGGTTTTGCATGTGCTTCACTACTACGGCATAGGGTTCCCAGATGATGACAGAGATACAGCACATTTCTCGGCGCTACGTCACGTTATAAACTACATTTTCGTTGCCTTGCTGAAACTGATGAACAAAAATCTAAATTACAAGACTGGTCTTTGCGGTGGGCGGGGACATAACCGGCGCCCGGTCCGACCAACAGAAACTGCAACGTTTAGCTCCACCACGCAATTTTGACACTACGACTGCTAATTCGCTGGCGTTTGCAGCAATGAAAAAATAGCGAAGTCGAGATGAGGTGTTCTGGGCAAACCCGATGTGTGACGAAACCGAACAACGGTCTCGTCGCACATCTTTTATTGTGCCATTTACATGTAGTTAACATTGTTAGCAAAATGATTTTTGCCAAGCATGAACGTGCGTCTTTTCCCTTCATTCGTTAGTTACCATCAGCGGACTCCGAGTTCGTGCTCATTCGGCAATTTTCGTATTACTTCAGTTTCAAGGGACAATATGTCCCTAAAAGAATGTAACGGCTTAGTGCATGACTGCTTGTTGATGTACAGAATATCTAATAATAAATCAGTACTTAAATATACAGCTGTAAAACTTGCATTATACATAGGGGTGCAAAAAAGTGTATACACTTTTTAAAAGTCCATAACTAGCAAACTAACTGACGGAGTTGTCTCATCTTTGATAGTGTAATAGTTTGTTGTTCCAGCAATCGCCACACAAGCGTTGTATTGCGTTGCTTTGTTTAGCAGATGACAGTCGCCAGATAGTGTTTTGTTCTTAGTTGCACCTAGTTACTCGAGTAAACATGGCTGGCGCAAGGCTTACATTCGATGAAAGGAAGTCAGTTAAAAAAAAAAATGGTTCAAATGGCTCTGAGCACTACGGGACTCAACTTTTGAGGTCATTAGTCCCCTAGAACTTAGAACTACTTAAACCTAACTAACCTAAGGACATCACACACATCCACGCCCGAGGCAGGATTCGAACCTGCGACCGTAGCGGTCTCGCGGTTCCAGACTGAAGCGCCTAGAACCGCGCGGCCACTTCGGCCGGCGGGAGTCAGTTTTGAAGTGGTATTCTAAGTACGAAAACATTAATGAGGTTCAACGGCAATGGCGAAAGGAGTATCAAACAGAGCCACCGACACGTTTAACGATTCGTCGCATTCGAGACAAATTTAAACCTGAAGGCTGTGTTGAACATGTACACAAACAACGATCTGGACGACCTGTAACAGTAACAAGTCCAGCTAACTCCCATCGTGTTTTACAACAATTCACTCGCTCATCACAGAAGTCTGTGAGACAGTGTGCCCGTGAAACTGGAGTGAGTCGCTCAAGTGTACGGCGAATTTTGAAGACAGCAAAGTGGAAGTGCTACATCCCACGATTGCTAAATGCAATGAACGAGGACGACCCAGATCGTAGAATGGAGTACTGCGAGTGGTTTATTAACAATAAAGAGTTTGCAGAGATGATTGTGTGGTCTGATGAGGCACATGTCAAACTCAGTGGTACAGTAAATCGCCACAATTGCATCTACTGGGCCGCCGAAAATCCGAACGTCCATGTAGACAAAGCACTGAATTTGCCAGGAGTAAATTTGTGGTGTGGGTTGTCTTACAGGGGCTCGATTGGGCCATTCTTCTTTGACGGTACAGTTACCGGTGAGGTGTGCTTTCAGAAGGTTCAGACATCCATTTCACCTGTCATCCGAGACTTGTATGGAGACGAAAGAGTTTACTTTCAACAAGATGGTGCCCCAGCCCACTACCAAAATCGTGTTAGGGCGTATCTCAACGAAAATCTACCAGGAAGATGGATAGGCCGTAGAGGTGCTGTGGAGTATCCACCACGTTCCCCAGACCTAACTCCTCTGGACTTTTACCTGTGGGGAACACTAAAGGACGTCGTTTATCGACAGAAGCCACGCACATTGGATGAACTTGGAGAATCCATCGTACATTCATGTGCAAATATCCAACTGAACACGTTGCAGTCAGTAGTTCGTGTTGCAGTTGGACTTTAAGCTACACTTTCACCAAAAATGAGACAACTCCGTCAATTAGTTCGCAAGTTATGGACTTTTAAACATACATTTTTTGGACCCCTCTGTATTTACAATGTGCAACCGCTATTGGTCGATACGTCAATATTTTTTCGTCAATACACATATAACTCTTTTCGATATATCGTGACCGATATTGACATATTTTTAAATATCGATATATAGGAGTCAAGATATTTTTAGAAATATCAGCAGCCCTAGTATTACAGAATTAAGTTTGTACGTAAGTCATCAGTGCGCGAGTCCTGCTCGCAACTGGTCAGTCGCTCCTATTTCTCGTCACTTTTCGAAGCTACACAGAAGGGTCAGTACCGTACTTTCACGTATTCCGCATGCAGCACAGTGTTTATGTATATTCGTTTATTTTCTGCATCTGTTTACTACCTATTTTCATTTAGTCACCAACTGCCCCACTCCATTATGTCCTCTACACTGCTTAAATGCCTAAACCCCCTCTGTGGACTTGTTCCGCAATGGAGCAAGGGAGAGGATGCTGTTATGAGTGGCCGGTATCCTCTTTCTGGAACACAAATGCACACATGGATTAATACGGTTATTTATTTACATGAACAGGGAGCTGTTACTTAACATGAATAGAGTCCATGTCTACTGGTACAAGCTCATCAGTAATAGTCCTCTTGCAGACTGATGTAAAGTACAGTTCTGGTTGAAGTAAACTGCTCCCAGTACATCAATAATCTGGTTGCTATGTACTGTCGTAGCCTGTGATGAACTAAACCCACCCTGCAAGTAAGCTGACACACGCCAACTGGATGATGGAAGTTAGTGAGGCCCTCCGGTCAGCGGCGGCGGCCTAAATACGTGCTGTCGAGAGGGCGTTGGCGGCATGTTGCTTGTGAGTGTGTCTCTGGCCTCTCTCGTGATAACTGTGCTTCATCCAGCACGTACTACTCGATATTCGCTTCATCTTTGTCGACCAATGTGCTGCCGACACCTTACGCCAGCACACCCTCCTACCGTTCACGTTTACACATGTATACTGAAAACTAGCCTACGGCGAGCGGCGGTGGGTACTTATAGAACTGCTACGGTTTCTTCCATTTCCAGCTCCAGTAGCGAATGGTATGCAGGACGAGCTGTCGCATATCATTATGTATTCACTACTGAGTAACAAATATTCCATTAGACCTCAAGTACCGCATCTTTACTGCCTGAAACGTTTTGTTACTCGCGTATTTTCTTCCCTGCATGCTGTCCGTGAAAGGCTCGGGCCAAGTCGGTAGTGTTCGTCTGGCTAATATTCGTTAGTTTCTGTCAGCGGACTCTGAGTTCGAGCTCACTCAGCAGTTTTCATATTACTTCAGTTTCAAGGGGGCAATATGGCCATAAAAGGATGTGAAGGCCCAGTGCATGTCTGTGTATGTTTTAAGAGTGTAATAGAGTAAAGTACGACGGGTGTCCAATAAGTAATGCAACACTTCTTTTCCTCAGCCAGATTCGGTTGAAAAAAAAATGCAGAATCGTGATACATCGTGGAACATGTCCGTTTCAGCCCGTACAGTTTCATAAACTAGCGACTGCTGGCGGCGCTTTAGCTTACCTTAAAAATGGCGTCTGTAACGGAGGTGCATTGCAAGCAGAGAGCTGTCGCTGAGCACTTGTTTAAAAAAATAAAAAATGAACAAACGGCTTGTGGGCCACCGAAAACCCAGCGCCCTCTGTATTGCGAAAAAGCCTAGAGTGTGAAAAGAATGATTTGGAGGATTACAAAAATTACCAACTCCGCCCGAGTCGGACTCAAATTTGTTGCGGTGAAAGAGAACACGGCGAGTGACTACCTGTATTACTGTTCACGTAAACACGCCGTTATTAAAAACTTGTCACAAGCTGACCCTGCTTGTCCTGCGCTAACACACAGTGCAGATACATGGGGTAACCTAAATCGCCCAGCTGCTGCAATTAACGGTAAACAAATGGAAACATGAGCAATATGAAAGCGGGTCGCTCAGTCAGTCATACGAAGAGAAGTAACTACGATGCAATTTTTAATCAAGTACTACCTTTACTGTACACAGCATACCGTTTAAAAAAGGGCTTCACAGCAAACGCTGTTCACGTGCAGACGTACTGTACCCCCTCTATCATCACACGAAATAGGCTGGGAAGTAGGACTTTTGATATTTTTGAAAGCATTTGGAATCCGATATATCGATATTTAAAGACGTATGTTCATAGACCCTCGACATATCGAAAATAATTATCGATATTTAGACGGAAGAAAATTCGAAGTACCGACCAAAAAAAAAATAAAAATAAAATAAAAATCGTTTGCACATTGTAAATACAATGACAGTTTTAGAGCTGTATATTTAAGTATTGATATATTATTAGATATTCTGTACATCAACAGGCTACCAGCCTGCTTATTCCCCTTAGAGAAAGAGTCTAAAGAAAACGATGCACATTCACGTTTGGCGATAACCACTTTGCTAACAATGGTAACTACATGTATGTGGCACAATGAAAGATATCGATGGGCCCATCGTTCGGTTTCGTCACATATCGGATTTGTCTGGAACACTTCACTTCATGTCGACTTCCCTGGTTTTTCATTTCTGCAAATGCCAGCGACCTAGCAGTTGTGGCGACAAAATTGCGTGAAGTTTAACGTTGCCGTATGACTTGGTAACGCCGAGCGCCGATTACCTCAGCATTTCCCGTCACACGTCCCCACCCACCGCAGAGACCAATCGTGTCACTTAGATTTTTGTTCACCAGTTTCAGCAACTGTTTTTGAAGAACGCCGATGCGATGAAATAGCACACTGGTGGCCTTATTTCTTTTAATGCAACTGGTGTGCTATTTCTTCACAGCGCATATCTTGTTATTCCATTCACACTGTCACCCTCCAGTGCAGTCGGACTAATTCTTTGTGTCATCTGTACTTGCTTCACACAGTTAAAGAAAAAGACTGGCCATGATGGAAACCCAAAAAATAATAACAGTCCTTCACACAGTGAAAGTAAAATTATGTTCCACTACGATTTCTAAAGAACAACTTCAAATGTTTATTGAAAATTGCGAAAAAAATATAATATAAAATAAAAATATCGGCACTCGATATTGCCACTTGGCAGTTGATATATCGATGCAGATGTAAGGAGGTATATCGCCGACGTTCACGAAGTTTCTGAAGCTATTATCGATATATCGATATCCTATCAACAGCTCTACTGGGTTGCCATGTGGAGACTTGTCTGCGCAAGGATATCGATCTTGATGGAAATGCTTGGGGAGATCTAGACCGTCTTCATAGAGGGTGTAACGAAAGTGTACGGCACAAATTTCAGGACACATTCCTCACACGTTGACGTAGAAATTATGTATATGAACATGGGTCTGGAAATGCTTCGTTTGCATGTTACAGGTATTTCTCTCCATTTCATTAATCATGGGAAATACACACAAACAGAACGTATCAGCATATCATATACAGCCCTCCGTGGGCATTGATACGTGCATCAACCCGCCGCCGCAGTGAATCTCGGATGCACTGATGTAGCCCTGGGGTATTGTGTATGGTTTCGCAGCCTCTTCCACAATATGGATCCCGAGACTCTGAACATCTTGTACTGGGGTACTACACACAAGGGCTTCCAAATGCTGTTTACTGACGAGGCCTCATTTGATGGTGATCGTATTCCGAACTGCGGGAACAGCCACTTGTGGGATAAGGAAAACCCTCACACTGTAGTAGAGTCACAACATGAAGGTTTGGTGTGAACATCTGGGTCGGAATTTTAGGCAACAGTCTCTTGGGCCATATCTTCTACAAGAGGTCTAAATGAACACATGTACTTATGGTTCGTGCAAAGAGTTCTGTTTGAATTGTTGGAGAACGAACCCTTGGCTGTTCGTGAGAGGATCAGAATACAACATGGCGGTGCATCGCCTCACTTCAGTGACGATGTACGCAACCATCTCAGTGCTATATTTCCTGGTCACCAGATTGGAAAGGAACGTCCTATTCCATGGCCTGCGAGTTCATCTGAATCTCTCTGATTATTTCGTATGGGGATATCTTAAGTCACTTGTGCATGAGACGCCAGTGAATACGGAGATGGAATTACTTGCCAGAATTGTAGCTGCCTATAATTTGATTCGAAACACACCAGGGATATTTGTCAGGGTGCGTCAGAGTCTTGTTCGCCGATCTCACACTTGCGCTGAGATTGACTACCATCAGTTTCAGCATATTTTGTAAGATACGGTATAAATAGTACGTTCATTGTGTGTGTGTGTGTGTGTGTGTGTGTGAATTCCTAAAGGACCAAACTGCTGAGGTCATCGGTCCTCTGACTTACACACTACTTAAACTAACTCATGATAAGAACAACACACACGCGCATGCCCGAGGGGGCACTAACCACTGGCGGGAAGGGCCGCGCAATCCGTGACATGGCGCCTCAAACAGCGCGGCCACTCCGCGCGGCCGTTCATTGTGTCAGTGACGGTATTTGCAGTTAACTACAACTAATACTGTATAAATAAAAAGTATACAGCAATGTGATTTTATTCGCATAATCTCCTTAAGCTGACTTCACCTACCCAAGGTTCCCTACCGAAAATTGTTCAGTGAAGCATCTTCTAGGTTCTGCTAAATTTTTGCACGCTCTTACAGGAACACCCTGCTTAAAGTTGAGTACCCACAAGGTAAATAGTTTTTCTCCACCGACTCCAGTAGCTCAAATGTTTTAAATGGCTCTGAGCTCTATGGGACTTAACATCTGAGGTCATCAGTCCCCTAGACTTAGAACTACTTAAACCTAACTAACCTAAGGACATTACACACATCCATCCCCGAGGCAGGATTCGAATCTGCGACCGTAGCGGTCGCGCGGGTCCAGACTCAAGCGCTTAGAACCGTTCGGCCACACAGGCCGGCGCTCGAGTAGCGAAAGTTTAATTATAACCACCCTGTACCTTGTCGTTTTACAGAACTACTTAAAGCCGCAGGTCAGCGCAAATTGAGTGCCGGATTCTTTTTCATTTTCCCATTCAGTTGCTCTACGATTCTGATTGCTTCCCCCGTATGACTGACGCTCAGTCTGTAGACACACGAACTAATAAATTCTACAACAAATCTGTGTCTGACGATTTATTTGGGAATAAATACGTAACCAATCCCTTTTTGTTTTTGATGTTGTCTACATTTGTGTGTATCACCTGATAATGTACATTATCGAAACATATCACGATGCAGTGTGCTAAAAGTACCAAAACATAACTTTTCCGTTCCATAAACATTTCGTTATCGATAACTAAATTTCCGTCATTTTCGTCAGGCCCGTCACCAGAGTGTTTAACTACAGTTGTTCCTGTAAAACTAGTTAATGGTACAATAAATCCCTTAAAAACCCATAAAAGCCACTGGTTGAAAATTTATTCCTAAGTAAATAAGCAATTTAAATCATATTTGTAGTTCGTCACCCAACCATGTTTTCTAAAATTTCTTCAACGGTGCTAAGGATGTCCCATCCTGCTGTCTGTCTCCCATATCTACACTTTCATAGAACGCTAAGCAATGTGCAACACACTCTTAACAAAGGCTTCGCAAGCTGTCTCTGAACGTCGTCTGTGATAACCTGTGCGGAACGGATTGATTATCACATCTGATAAATGAACAAAGCGAAACTGTTCTCCAGGAAGTGGGCATAAATATTCAGCTGCAACTACGGTGTACTCTTTTGTTAAACCAACATCCATGAAAGTGCACAAGGACTTTGCTAAAAGTAGTGCAATTTTGTAGACCATCTAAGCACAACAGGCACTAGATTTTTCTTCGTCTGTTTCTAACTCTTGAGATAACCTCATTTTTAATAGTTTCTATTAGTTCGCTTTCTTGTCTGTTTGATCGGTACAAATATATCAATTTCTTTTAAACTAACTTCCCAATGAGCTAGAAACTTGAAACCACCAACATATCTCAGCATTGGATGACAATGCAGTATTGACTCTACTTCTTGTCTGGTGCCTAGAGGAGAGCACTTTGTATACGACTGCCATTTCCCCCTTTTCCTGTTCCACTTCTGAATGTTTCGTAGTAAGTACGACTGTTGGTAGGTCTCTGTGTGTACTCGAGTGTGTCTAACTTTTTACCTTCGAGGTCTTTTTGTGGGATAATGGTAGGACGAGACAATGGACGGGTTGACTCAGGTGACGAGAAATACTCCTGAAATATACATCTACATCCATACTCCGCAAGCCACCTAACGGTGTGTGGCGGAGGGTACCCTGAGTACCTCTATCGGTTCTCCCTTCTATTCCAGCCTCGTACTGTTAGTGGAAAGAAGGATTGTCGGTATGCTTCTGTGTGGGCTCTAATCTCTCTGATTTTATCCTCATGGCCTCTTCGCGAGATATATGTAGGAGGGAGCAATATACTGCTTGACTCTTCGGTGAGGGTATGTTCTCGAAACTTTAACAAAAGCCCGTATCGAGCTACTGAGCGTCTCTCCTGCAGAGTCTTCCACTGGAGTTGATCTATCATCTCCGTAACGCTTTCGCGATTATTAAATGACCCTGTAACGAAGCGCGCTGCTCTCCGTTGGATCTTCTCTATCTCTCCTATCAACCTTATCTGGTCCGGATCCCACACTGGTGAGCAGTATTCAAGCAGTGGGCGAACAAGTGTACTGTAACCTACTTCCTTTGTTTTCGGACTGCATTTCCTTAGAATTCTTCCAATGAATGTCAGTCTGGCATCTGCTTTACCGACGATTAATTTTATATGGTCATTCCATTTTAAATCACTCCTAATGCGTACTCCCAGATAATTTATGGAATTGACTGCTTCCAGTTGCTGACGTGCTATATTGTAGCTAAATGATAAGGGATCTTACTTTCAATGTATTCGCAGCACATTACACTTGCCTGCATTGAGATTCAATTGCCATTCCCTGCACCATGCGTCAATTCGCTGCAGATCCTCCTGCATTTCAGTACAATTTTCCATTGTTACAACTTCTCAATATACTACAGCATCATCCGCAAAAAGCCCTAGTGGAGGAAGGAAGGAGATTAGTGTTTAACGTCCCGTCGACAACGAGGTCATTAGAGACGGAGCGCAAGCTCGGGTGAGGGAAGGATGGGGAAGGAAATCGGCCGTGCCCTTTCAAAGGAACCATCCCGGCATTTGCCTGAAGCGATTTAGGGAAATCACGGAAAACCTAAATCAGGATGGCCGGAGACGGGATTGAACCGTCGTCCTCCCGAATGCGAGTCCAGTGTGCTAACCACTGCGCCACCTCGCTCGGTAAGCCCTAGTGATCTTCCGGTGTTGTCCACAAGGTCATTTATATATATTGTGAATAGCAACGGTCCTACGACACTCCCCTGCGGCACACCTGAAATCACTCTTACTTCGGAAGACTTGTCTCCATTGAGAATGACATGCTGTGTTCTGTTATCTACGAACTCTTCAATCCAATCACACAATTGGTCTGATAGTCCATATGCTCTTACTTTGTTCATTAAACGACTGTGGGGCACTGTATCGAACGCCTTGCGGAAGTCAAGAAACACGGCATCTACCTGTGAGCCCGTGTCTATATCTCAGAGTCTCGTGGACGAATAGCGCGAGCTGGGTTTCACACGACCGTCTTTTTCGAAACCCATGATGATTCCTACAGAGTAGATTTCTAGTCTCTGTTTTAATGTCATCAAAACGTTTGGAATCGATTGAAAAAATTGACACTCGCAAGACTAAAAAGCAGAAAATAATTATTTAGATAAAGAACTTTTCAAAATAGCAAGTTTGTGAAGCGAACTAAAAGGTACAAAATTATTTATACTGCCCCCACACGGATTCAAATGGTTCAAATGGCTCGGAGCACTATCCGACTTAACTTCTGAGGTCATGAGTCCCCTAGAACTTAGAACTAATTAAACCTAACTAACCGAAGGACATCACACACATCCATGCCCGAGGCAGGATTCGAACCTGCGACAGTAGCGGTCACGCGGTTCCAGACTGAAGTGCCTAGAACCGCACGGCCACACCGGCCGGCGTCCCACACGGATTCCTAACCCCAAAACACATTAACCTCAATATTTGTGCTTGTGGATTTATAATAGATATGGATATCCTTGTACAGTTTAAAACGAAAAACATGGGGTACATGCAATACATAAGCGATGCACGATTAGTGCAGCTTATTACTATTATCTATTGCATGCGGCCCCCTGTTTTTCGTTTTAAATCTTACAAGTATTTTCGCACCTGTCATTAATTCACTTGAACAAACAGGACTATCTGTATGGGGGTTAGGAATCTGTAGTCAGTTTTGAAAACGTGTTATGTTCAAAAGTTCTTTATTAAAATAATGGTAAGTTTTAAAACCTCTTAGGCACACTTCAGTCCTTCACATTTTCCGTTTGTATGTTGTTTAACTTGGTAAGATGTATAATGCCTTAGTAAAGTAGTAGTATAAAGAGTTTTACACTGCGGTGTTGAAACTCATGGGATACTTCCTAAGCCGGACGATGTGGCCGAGCGGTTCTAGGCACTTCAGTCCGGAACTGGATTGCTGCTACGGTCGCAGGTTCGAATCCTGCCTCGGGCATGGATGTGTGTGATGTCCTTAGGTTAGTTAGGTTTAAGTAGTTCTAAGTTCAAGTGGACTGATGACCTCAGATGTTAAGTCCCATAGTGCTCAGAGCCATTTGAACCATTTTTTGATACTTCCTAATATTGTTTCGGAACTCGTTTTCCCCGCGTTGAGCAGCATCTCGACGAGGCATCGACTCATTGGAAGTCATTGGAAGTCCTCTGCTGTAATATTAAGCCATACTGCCTGTATAGCCGTCCACTGCGAAAGTATTTCCGGTGCAGGAGTTTGTGCACTGGGCGATCTGGGTGACCAGATCGTTCGTTCGAATTGTTCTTCAAACCAATCGCTAACAACAGCGGCTCGGTGACATGGCGCATAGTCATCGATAAAAACTCCATCGCTGTTAGGGCACATGAAGACCATGAATGGCTGCAGATGGTCTCGAGGTCGCCGAACACGACCATTCCCAGTCAAATTTGGGTTCAGTTGGACCAGTGGACCACTTCGTGCAAACATGGTCTACACCACTACGGAGCCACCGCCAACTTCCACAGTGCTTTGTTGGCAACTTGTGTCTACGAGTTCCTGGAGTCTGTGCCACATACGACCCATACCATCAGCTCTTACCAGCCGAAATCGGGATTCATCTCACCAGGCCATGATTTCCCAGTCATCTGGAGTCCAACCAGTATGACGACTCCAGGACAGGCGCTGCAGACGATGCAGTGCTGTTGGCAAATGCATCTAAATCTACATCTACGTGATTACTCTACTATTCACAATAAAGTGCCTGGCAGAGGGTTCAATGAACCACCTTCAAGCTGTCTACCATTCCACTTTCGAACGGCACGTAGGAAAAACGACCACTTAAACTTTTGTGTGTGAACCCCGATTTCTCTTATTGTATCGTGATGATCATTTCTCCCTATGTAGGTGGGTGGCAACAGAATGTTGTCGCAATCTGAGGAGAAAACTCGTGATTGAAATTTCATGAGAAGATCCCATCGCAACGAAAAACGCCACTCCAATTCACGTATCATGTCTGTGGCACTATCTCCCCTATTTAGCGATAATACAAAATGAGCTGCCCTTCCTTGTACTTTTTCGATGTCATCCGTCAGTCCCACCTGATGCGGATCCCACACCGCACAGCAGTACTCCAGAATAGGGCGGACAAGCGTGGTCTAAGCAGTCTCTTTGGTAGACCTGTTGCACCTTCTAAGTGTTATGCCAATAAATCGCAGTCTTTGGTTTGCTCTACCCGCAATATTATCTAGGTGATCGTTCCAATTTATGTTATTTGTAATTGTAACCCCTAAGTATTTAGCTGAATTTACAGCCTTCAGATTTGTGTGACTTACCGCGTAATCGAAATTTAGCTGATTTCTTTTAGTACTTATGTGAATAACTTTGCACTTTTCTTTATTCAGGGTCAATTGCCACTTTTCGCACCATACAGATATCTTATCTAAATCATTTTGGAAGTCGTTTTGATCATCCGATGACTTTACAAGACGGTAAATGACAGCATCATCCGCAAAAAATCTAAGACAGCTACTCAGATTGTCTCTTATGTCGTTAATATAGATCAGGAACAATAGAGGGCCTATAACACTTCCTTGGGGAACGCCGGATATTACTTCTGTTTTACTCGATGACTTTCCATCTATTACTACGAACTGTTACCTTTCTGACAGGAAATCACGAATCCAGTCGCACAACTGAGGCGATACTCCGTAGTCACGCAGTTTCATTAGAAGACGCTTGTGAGCAACGGTCTCGAAAGCCTTCTGAAAATCTAAAAATATGGAATCGATTTGACATCCCACGCCGATAGCACTTATTACTTCATGATTATAAAGAGGTAGTTTTGTTTCACAAGAACGATATTTTCTGAATCCGTGATGACTATTTGTGAATAAATCTTTTTCTTCGAGGTACTTTATAATGTTCGAATACAATATATGTTCTAAAACGCTACTGCAAAACGACGTTAGTGATATAGGCCTGTAATTCAGCGGATTACTCCTACTTCCCTATTTGCGTATTGGTGTGACTTGAGCAATTTTCCAGTCTTTAGGTACGTATCTTTCTGTGAGCGAGTGGTTGTATGTAATTGCTAAATATGGAGCTATTATATCAGCATACTCTGGGAGGAACCTGACTGGTATACAATCTGGACCGGAACCGTCGCCTTTGTTAAGTGATTTAAGCTGTTTTGTTACTCTGAGGATATCTATTGCTATGTTTCTCATCTTCGCAGCTGTTCTTGATTGGAATTCAAGAGTATTTACTTCATCTTCTTTGGTGAAGGAGTTTCGGAAAACCCTGTTTAATAACTCTGCTTTAGTGGCACTGTCATCAGTGACTTCACCGTTGTTATCGCGCAGTGAAGATATTGGACGCGTCTTGCCACTGGTGCGCTGTATCTATGACCAGAACCTCTTTGGGGTTTCTGCCAGATTCATCTACATTTATACTCCGCAAGCCACCCAACGGTGTGTGGCGGAAGGCACTTTACGTGCCACTTCATTACCTCCCTTTCCTGTTCCACTCGCGTATGGTTCGCGGGAAGAACGACTGCCGCAAAGCCTCCGTGCGCGCTCTAATCTCTCTAATTTTACATTCGTGATCTCCTCGGGAGGGATAAGTAGGGGGAAGCAATATATTCGATACCCCATCCAGAAACACACCTTCTCGAAACCTGGCGCGCAAGCTACACCGCGATGCAGAGCGCCTCTCTTGCGGAGTCTGCCACTTGAGTTTGCTATACATCTCCGTAACGCTATCACGGTTACCAAACAACCCTGTGACGAAACGCGCCGCTCTTCTTTGGATCTTATCTATCTCCTCCGTGAACCCGATCTGGTACGGATCCCACACTGATGAGCAATACTCAAGTATAGGTCGAACGAGTGTTTTGTAAGCCACCTCCTTTGTCGATCGACTACATTTTCTAAGGACTCTCCCAATGTATCTCAACCTGGCACCCGTCTTACCAACAATTTTATATGATCATTCCACTTCAAATCATTCCGCACGCATACTCCCAGATATTTTACAGAAGTAACTGCTACCATTATTTGTTCCGCTATCGTAATCATACAATAAAGGAGCCTTCTTTCTATGTATTCGCAATACATTACATTTGTCTATGTTAAGGGTCAGTTGCCATTCCCTGCACCAAGTGCCTATCCGCTGCAGATCTTCCCGCATTTCGTTACAGTTTTCTAATGCTGCAACTTCTCTGTATACTACAGCATCATCCGCGAAAAGCCGCATGGAACTTCCGACACTATCTACTAGGTCATTTATGTGTATTGTGAAAAGCAATGGTCCCATAACACTCCCTTGTGGCACGCCAGAGGTTACTTTAACGTCTGTAGAAGTCTCCCCATTGATAAAAACATGCTGTGTTCTGTTTGCTAAAAATTCTTCAATCCAGCCACACAGCTGGTCTGATATTCCGTAGGCTCTTACTTTGTTTATCAGGCGACAGTGCGGAACTGTATCGAACGCCTTCCGGAAGTCAAGAAAAATTGCATCTACCTGGTAGCCTGTATCTAATATTTTCTGGGTCTCATGAACAAATAAAGCCAGTTGGGTCTCACACGATCGCTGTTTCCGGAATCCATGTTGATTCCTACATAGTAGATTCTGGGTTTCCAAAAACGACATGATACTCGAGCAAAAAACATGTTCTAAAATTCTACAACCGATCGACGTCAGAGATATAGGTCTATAGTTTTGCGCATCTGCTCGACGACCCTTCTTGAAGACTGGGACTACCTGTGCTCTTTTCCAACCATTTGGAACCTTCCGTTCCTCTAGAGACTTGCGGTACACGGCTGTTAGAAGGGGGGCAAGTTCTTTCGCGTACTCTGTGTAGAATCGAACTGGTATCCCGTCAGGTCCAGTGGACTTTCCTCTGTTGAGTGATTCCAGTTGCTTTGCTATTCCTTGGACACTTATTTCGATGTCAGCCATTTTTTCGTTTGTTCGAGCATTTAGAGAAGGAACTGCAGTGCGGTCTTCCTCTGTGAAACAGCTTTGGGAAAAGGTGTTTAGTATTTCAGCTTTACGCGTGTCATCCTGTGTTTCAATGCCATCATCATCCCGGAGTGTCTGGATATTCCGAGAGAGAATTTCGTTGTGGAAATTATTAAAAGCATCTCGCATTGAAGTAAGCGTTATATTTCGAACTTCTCTAAAACTGTGCCAATCTAAGGGATTTTGTGTTCTTTTAAATTTGGCATGTGTCAGCGTATGCTGCCATTGCCCATTAACGTCAAATTTCGGCTCACTGTCCTAACGGGTACGTTCGTCGTAAGTCCGAAATTTACTTCTGTGATTATTGTTGCTTGTGTGTCAGCATTGACAACTGTACGCAAACGCCGCTGCTCTCGGTCGTTAAGTGAAGCCAGCCGGTCACTGCGTTGTCCGTGGTGAGAGACAATGCGTGAAATTTGGCATCCTCGGCATGCTCTTAACACTGTCGATTTCGGAATATTGAATTTCGTATCAGTGTCCGAAATGGAATTTCCCACGCTTCTAGCTGCAACTACTATTCCGCGTTCAAGGTCTGTTAACTCCCATCGTGCGGACATAATCACGTCGGAAACCTTCTCACACGAATCTCCTGAGTACAACTGACAGCTGCCCGGCCCCGGTAGTTGAGTGGTCAGCGCGACAGAATGTTAATCCTAAGGGCTCGGGTTCGAGACCCGGCTGGGTCGGAGATTTTCTTCGCTCAGGGACTAGGTGTTGCGTTGTCCTAATCATCATTGTTTCACCCCCAGCGACGCGCAAGTCGCCGAAGTGGCGTCAAATTGAAAGACCTGCACCAGGCGAACGGTCTACCCGACGGGAGGCCCTGGTCACACGACTTTTAACTGACAAGGGGTCGGGGATTCGTCCGAAATTGTGTGTGGTGAAAGAGGACTCTTAACACCTCACGTGGTTAAAATATTAGGACGCACTACTCGGAAAATCCCGAGAAAAATCGATCTGAAGTTTTTTAGGTGCCGTATGAGTGTAAAATGTCAGTGCATTGCCGAGCCGCCGTCTGTCCTAGATGTTTAGGGCTCGGACTGTTACGCCAGAGGTCTCGGGTTCGATTCTTCCTCCAGCACTTTTTTTTCCGTTTCATTTTCTTTTGTTATTCCACCAATTATTCAGAAAGTTTCCCAAACCTATATTATCTTTAACAAATTAGTAACATTATTGAATAAAAATTATTTTCTTTTTGTCCAACAACACAATTGATGGCGGTGGGTTTTCCATTATTCATTGTAAAGCATATGAGGAGGAACATTGGATTTTTAATCAGAATAACAAAGTCGATTGGGAAACATTCAATTTTTATACATATAATTATTATTAAAAAGAACCGCAGTGGTAATTATCGTAAAAACAAACAAAGCAATAATTTTTGCGACATTTCGCGCAACATATAAAAGCGGATTTTTTTTTTTTTTTTTACAATCACAGGGCGTTTTCAATAAATCTGTACAAAAACATGCCCCATTAAGATTTACGAAAATGTTTTGAATTTCTGATAATTTTGAGGCAAACCAGGAATACTGAATCGTGTCTCGGATTATTGGCGACGATAATTTATGGTGAATTATAGAATGAATTTTTATACAATCTTCCCGGGAATTACTTTCACGATTCTCCTGTAACAATGCGCTGCAATTTTGCAAGCAACAGAATAAAAAAAGTGCGGAAAGAGGAATCGAACCCGAGACCTCCGGCTTAAGGGTCCGAGAGTTAAGCGTGTAGGCCAAACGGCAGCTCGGCAACGGACTAACATTTTATTCTCATACGTCACCTAAGAAACTTTGGCTCGATTTTTCTCGGGATTTTCCGAGTAGTGCGTCCTAATATTTTAACTACGTGAGGTGTTAGGGGTCCTCTTTCACCACACAAAATTTCGGACAAATCTCCGATCCCACGGTCGTGCCGTTTCCTTGTCAGATCTCCTTTTATACGTGTGTACGCGACGCTACCGCCATCTGTCTACGGGCAGATCGCTACCCCACTTTTGTCACCTCAATGTAATTCTGACATTTCCATCAGTAGCAGTAAAATGGAAACGGCAGGACTGCGATATTGGCCGATGTAGACACGCACTCACAGGTAGGCGAGAAAGCGAGCGGTGTTCAGCAGATTTGGAGCTGCGGTAAGTGGATTTACGAGACGCGTGGGACGAATGGTGGTATCGCAGACATTTAAGCGACTGTCAGAATTACCATAGGCGGTGCCGAAAAGGCAAATACGACAGGCATCGGCCTCTGTCCGGCGTGCGGTGATGGAGTTAACCTTGGCAATTGGCGGCGCGTAACTGCGTTACGGCGAGTGCCGACCCTAATAGAATTAACAAGTCCGCGGAAACCCTCGCCACCCCGATGAGGTCCCACGTCCGCTGAGTTTCGCCGGGGTGAGGGGTTAGGCGAGGCGTCTGCCGCTCGCTACCGAGGTGGGTGAGTGCAGACACGTGTGCCTGGGACGCTCTGAAACTCTCACAGCTGTGCGCCTGACAAGCTCAGTACTAGAGATGGGTAGTTCGCGAACGAACGGGTGTAAAGGAACGGTTCACCAAGATGAACGAAGGGACCGAGGAACGAATTCCAAGGAACGATCGGTTCATAGTTCACTTCGGTCGCGGCGGTCTACTTACAGTTCCCGGGACCGAAGAACGATCGGTTCATAGTTCACTAGTTCACTTCGGTCGTGGCGGTCAGTTCGGCAGTTCTCGTTCCAGCCTCGGTCGCGTGCTCGTCTCAGTTTCGGTCTCCCTCGGCCGCACTCGTCGTTCTTCGCATGACCACTTGTCTCACTTCCACTGCCGACTGCTCCTACTTAGTTCAGTATCCAGTTGTTCGTTTCGTTCACTGCGGTCGCCCATTTTACATGTGTTCCAAACTGTTCTTGCACTTGGTTCTGGCTATTCAGCGTCCACGACCGGTAATCAAAAAGTATTTTATAGTTACGTAAATTACGTAAAAATTACGTTGTATGTAATAGGCACGTGTTTTCAGGTAACAAAAGGGCATATCACCTCACTTCATTATATCGATGAACAGCAGAAGACATACTTTTAACAAGGCAAGCTTTGTTTTTGTTATTCATATATTTTTTGGTTTCATCGACTTGATTTAGCAACTAACTTTCGATTTGCTTAATTTTTAGTGTAAGAAAAATCGTATAAAACGATTTACGTGTATCTTTCATATACAAAACATAACATTTAGGAAGGCTCTAATTATTTTTAAATTTGGTTGTTTCCAATTTGCATTACGTGCTAGTTTGGTTTCTTTGAAAAAAAAAAAAAAAAAAAAAGTGGATTGTGGGTCATTTTGGCTCAGTAGGAAAAGCGGTGCCTCTCCATGTGAGAAGACGTAGATTGCCATAAAATCGTGTTTACTTACTATCTCAAAACCATTTGTTTAGAAGGAGCTTTCAAACCAAAAACTTTATTACTGCGAACTTAATTATTATTATTACTGCATTAACTTTAATAATGCAACATTAAAACCTAATTTTTACTACGCGCGTGACGCAAGTATGATGAGAAAACCACATTGTATTTTATGCTTCCACAAAGTCTCTACTACGCCTACGACCTCGGAGACAACGTGAAGTATATATAGGGTGTAAACGATTATTGTTCACAACGTAGCATAGCTATGTAGTGGAAGTCTAAACGAAGAATTTTATACAAGGCACTTGTGGTCTATTAAGTTGGGAAACAGCCACCAACAGGTTTACAAGACTACATGAGCTATAGCCGACGCGTGTCGCCTGAGATTTTCATGTTCTCTTCTCCAGCTCTCTACACATCGTCATCGATTGTTTCCCAATTGGTGCTTGCATTAGCTTGTTATTTCTTCAGTACCTATTTATTACATGTTTGTCTGTTTGCTGTATCTGCTCGTAACGGGCAACACATCGTCCGTAATTGGCGAGCAGTATGTAGTCGGGGCAGGATTTCCGTGCGCCACCCTATATTATTTCCCTGCGATCAGCCACACTACGTACATTTGGCTAAACGAGAGGTTCTGCAGAATCACAGAAATTACTTCTAAAAGTGTGTAAGAATTCTGTAGTGAATAAAAACTCTGTACTCCCGGGGGGAGGCAAGTGCCCCCTCTTGGTGCCCTCCATCCTTCAGTCACCTACACTACTAGTTTTCAGTTTTTCATAAGAACCATGTACCAAGCACAAATGAACCGTGAACGAGTAAAAATGAACGGTTCCCAAAAAACAACGATCAGCATTGAAGTAGTTCCCA
Organism: Schistocerca piceifrons; assembly: GCF_021461385.2. Classification (NCBI taxonomy): domain Eukaryota; kingdom Metazoa; phylum Arthropoda; class Insecta; order Orthoptera; family Acrididae; genus Schistocerca; species Schistocerca piceifrons. The sequence continues at coordinate 115,311,058 of NC_060147.1, read as the reverse complement.
AGGAGAACGAGTTTGCCCATCTCTGAGTACGCCTTAACACTACCAGTATCAACACATTTTCCACAACGTGAATTACCAATGTCGACTACTTTATGCGAATCTTGTACGGTTCTTATACACTGAGCCCCAAACAAACTTGTATAGGCATGCGTATCCAAATACAGAGATATGTAAACAGGCAGAATACGGCGCTGCGGTCGTCAACGCCCATACAGAGGGGTCCAAAAAAATGTACCCACTGTTTAAAAGTCCATAACTGGCAAACTAATTGACGGAGTTGTCTCATCTTGGTAGTATAATAGTTTGTAGTTCCGGCAATCGCCACACAAGCGTTGTATTGCATTGTTTTGTTTTGACAGATGACAATCGCCAGATAGTCAGTGTTTTGTTCTTAGTTGCACCTAAACATGGCTGGCGCAAGGCTTACATTCGATGAAATGAAGTCAGTTTTGAAGTGGTATTTTAAGTACGAGAACATCAATGAGGTTCAACGACAATGGAGAAATGAGTATCAAACAGAACCACCGACACGTTTAACGATTCGTCGCATTCGAGACAAATTTGAAGCCGAAGGCTGTGTTAAAGATGCACACAAACAACGATCTGGACGACCTGTAACAGCAACAAGTCCATCTAACTCCCATCGTGTTTTACAACAATTCAAGCGCTCACCACAGAAGTCTGAGAGACAGTGTGCCCGTGAAACTGGAGTGAGTCGCTCAAGTGTTCGGCGAATTTTAAAGACAGCACAGCGGAAGTGCTGCATCCCACGATTGCTACACGCAATGAACGAGGATGACCCAGATCGTAGAATGCAGTTCTGCGAGTGGTTTACTAACATGGTGCGCAACGATGAAGAGTTTGCAGAGATGCTTGTGTAGTCTGATGAGGCACAGTTCAAACTCAACGGTACAGTAAATCGCCACAATTGCATCTACTGGGCCGCCGAAAATCCGTACGTCCATGCAGACAAAGCCGTTAATTTGCCAGGAGTAAATGTGTCTTAGGACCGTTGCTATTCACAATATACATAAATGACCTTGAGGATGACATCGGAAGTTCACTGAGGCTTTTGCGGATGATGATATCGAGAGGTTGTAACAATGGAAAATTGTACTGAAATGCAGGACGATCTGCAGCGAATTGACGCATGGTGCAGGGAATGGCAATTGAATCTCAATGCAGGCAAGTGTAATGTGCTGCGAATACGTAGATAGATAGATCCCTTATCATTTAGCTACAAAATAGCAGGTCAGCAACTGGAAGCAGTTAATTCCATAAATTATCTGGGAGCAGGCATTAGGAGTGATTTAAAATGGAATGATCATATAAAGTTGATCGTTGGTAAATCGGATGCCAGACAGATTCATTGGAAGGAAATGCAATCCGAAAACAAAGGCAGTAGGTTACAGTACGCTTGTTCGCCCACTGCTTGAATACTGCTCACCAGTGTGGGATCCGTACCAGGTAGGGTTGATAGAAGAGAGAGAAGATCCAGCGGAGAGCAGCGCGCTTCGTTACAGGATCATTTAGTAATCGCGAAAGCGTTACGGAGATGATAGATCAACTCCAGTGGAAGACTCTGCAGGAGAGACGCTCAGTAGCTCGGTAAGTTTCGAGAACATACCTTCACCGAAGAGTCAAGCCGTATATGCTCCCTCCTACGTATATCTCGCGAAGAAATCATGAGGATAAAATCAGAGAGATAGAGCCATACAGAAGCATACCGACAACCCTTCTTTCCACGAACAATACGAGACTGGAATAGAAGGGAGAACCGATAGAGGTACTCAGGGTACCCTCCGCCACACACCGTCAGGTGGCTTGCGGAGTATGGATGTAGATGTATGGGATTTCTTACCGGGGTTGATTGCGCCATTCTTCTTTGACGGCACAGTTACCGGTGAGGTGTGCTTTCAGAAGCTTCAGACATCCATTTCACCTGTCATGCGAGACTTGTATGGAGACGAGAGAGTTTACTTTCAACAAGATGGTGCCCCAGACCACTACCAAAATCGTGTTAGTGCGTATCTCGACGAAAATCTACCAGGAAGATTGAGAGGCCGTAGAGGTGCTGTGGAGTATCCACCACGTTCCCCAGACCTAACTCCTCTGGACTTTTACCTGTGGGGAACACTAAAGGACGTCGTTTATCGACAGAAGCCACGCACATTGGATGAACTTGGAGAATCCATCGTACATTCATGTGCAAATATCCAACTGAACACGTTGCAGTCAGTAGTTCGTGTTGCAGTTCGGCGGCATCGTTTGCGTGTGGATGTTAATGGTGACCATTTCCAACACCTACAGTGATATCTTTAAGTTGGACTTTAAGCTACACTTTCACCAAAAATGAGGCAACTCCGTCAATGAGTTTGCAAGTTTTGGACTTTTAAACAGCGGATACATTTTTTGGACCCCTCTGTGTAAGACAAGCAAGTGTCTGGCGCAGTTGTTAGATCGGTTACTGCTGCTGCAATGGCAGCTTATAAAGGTTTTACTGAGTTTGAACGTGGTGTTATAGTCGGCGCACGAACTATGGGGCACAGCATCTCCGAGGTAGCGATGATGTGAGAATTTTCCCGTACGACCATTTGACGAGTGTGCTGTGAATATCAAGAATCCGGTAAAACATCAAATGCCCTACATCACTGCGGCCGGAGAACGATCCTGCACGAACGGGACCAACGACAACTGAAGACAATCGTTAAACGTGACAGAAGTTAAACCCTTCCGCAGATTCCCGCAGATTTCAGTGCTGGGCCATCAACAAACCGTGCGAACCATTCAACGAAACATCATCGATATGGGCTTTCTGAGCCGAATACCCTCTAGTGTGTCTTTGATGATTGCACGACACGAAACTGCTTTATGCCTAGCCTGGAACCGTCATCATCGACACAAGACTGTTGCTGACTGGAAACATGTTGCCTGGTTGGACGAGTCTCGTATCAGATTGTACCGAGAGGATGGGCGTGTACGGATATGGCGACAACCTCATGAATCCATGGACTCTGCATGTCAGCAGGGTACTGTTCAAACTGGTGGAGCCTCTCTAATGGTGTGCGGCGAGTGCAGTTGGAGTGATACGGGAGCCCCGGTACGGCTAGATACTACTCTGACACGTGACACGTAAGTAAGCATCGTTTCTGATCACCTGCATCCATTCATGCCCATTGTGCATTCCGACGGACTTGGGCAATTCCAGCAGGACAATACGACCTCCCACAAGGCCAGAATTGCTACAGAGTGAATCCAGGAACATTCTTCTGAAACACTGTCGCTGGCCACCAAACTCCCCAGACATGAACATTATTGAGCACATCTGGGATTGCTTGCAACGTGCTCTTTCGGATTTGTGGACAGCCCTACAGGATTCATGGTGGCAGTTCCCTCCAGCACTACTTCAGACATTAGTCGACTCCATGCCACGTTGTGTTGCGGCACTTCTGCATGCTCGCAGGGGTGTTACACGATATTAAGCAGGTATACCAATTTTTCTGGCTCTTCAGTGTATAAAAGGAGCACAGAGGAAGGTATGAAGTTCTGATGCAGTTGCGGTGTTGTTTGTAGCAACATGGCGGATACGCAACACGAGAAATCATTGTGTGTGTTGGAATTCGCGTGAAGTCAATCCATTATTCAAGCGCAACGTGCAATTTTTATTTCCTTAAATCTTCTCCTTACATCTGACAGTGTCTGCTGCGTGCATGTTTGTCAGGTGTTGCTGTCTTTTTCATTCGCGTCCTTTGAGAGTATTTAAACTTTCACTTGCAGCATAACACATTCCTTAACGTAAAACACACACACACACACACACACACACACGCACACACACACACACACACACACACACACTTATTCTGCCACTATTGTACGTAAATGTTTGTGTACGTTTCTCCGACTACATGAGACTATTTTTAGTGCGTAGTGTTGATATGGAGTGTTGTAGCTATGGAAAAGTAAGCGGAAGAAGGTGAAGAGGATGTGGGATATTGCGAGAAGAATTTTAAAGAGCACTGTAAGGCTTAAGTCGAAAAAAGGCAATACGACACTCCCGCAGTATTTCAGAATTCGTTGGGCTCTAGGCGGCTCTAGGCGCTACAGACCGGAACCGCGCGACTGCTACGGTCGCAGGTTCGAATCCTGCCTCGGGCATGGATGTGTGTGATGTCCTTAGGTTAGTTAGGTTCAAGTAGTTCTGAGTTCTAGGGGACTGATGACCTCAGATATTAAGTCCCATAGTGATCAGAGCCATTTGAACCATACGCCCTTTCAATTCATGAAGGCTACAAGGATAAAATACAGGGAGCGAAAGATTATGTACAGCTTGCGCAGAAACTCGACGGCATTTATAAGATTCGGAATACAAGAAAGAGTGGCAATGATTCAGAAGAAAGAACTGTAGGATCAAAGCGAATATCGAGGAAGCAGTGAAGGAAAACAATGAGAAATTCTGAAAGAGAATTAAAGTTTAGGGAGAATAAATAAAACTTCGAGGTTGACACTGAAATTCTTTCGGTGAGAGAGCAAAGATCTTGGAGAAAAAGCTGAATGGAGTAGACAGTGTCCTGGAAAGAGGTTATACAATGAGTGTCAACGAAAGTAAGACAAGGGTGATGGAATACAGTGGAATTAAATGAGGCGATGATTGAGGAATTAGATTACGAAACACAGGAGAACGTCTGTAAAAGTTTGGAAAGTAGGGGATAGGCAGTGGCAGAATAGAAGCTGTTAGGTAGGGAGGTGAGTTGTACTTTGATAGTTAAGTGGGTGAAGGTGTTTCCCGAGATGGAAAGATACAGTCTTTCAAGAATAAACAGCGCGCTCTCCCATCTTGAATGGAGTGATAAATAGAAAGGTAAGCTACTCAATCTAACGCGCTTCCGCCGAAATTGTTGCTCCTAAAATGTGAAAACATTGCTGTCAGTAACAAATACTGAACAGTCCACGTTAATTTCCGGTATAGAAATTGCTTACATGCAGAAATAAGCTAATCCCAAACAAGCGTCAAAATATTATTCCCAATTGATCATTTACCGGTCTTGTGTTCAGATTCGCTAATCACTTTACATCGCAAAACGCATTTTCGGTGCTGCAACTGTTCAGAGCAGAAGGTCTTTGTTCTCAGCTATTGAGACAACCGTTTACTGTTTGCTAATTACCTCTAGTCTGCGCATAAATAGCAGCACAAATCAGATTTTAATTTTATCTCTTCCGCAACGGATGTAACAAAAAATTGTTATTTTTGGAAAAAATCAGTTGCGTCAAAAATGATTGTGTTTGTTTGTACATTTCTTTCATCGCGAGTGCGTGTGCCGTGTATGGGAAAACAGGACGTGGGATGTGTTTGGGAGCGGAATTTTTAGCATTATTAACAAAGTAATTATTCCCCTTTGGCGCGGCGTGTCAGGGAGAAATCGTATTACGCTGCCTACGGCGGTTTTGCCGTACACGGACGATTGGGCACGTACGGAAAATTATATCGCAACATTGGGCTATTTTCCGAGCGAACGGGCGCTCAAAGTTTTTCACGCGTCACTTACGGTAACTTGCCCGTGAAGGCCTGCGAAAATACTAACAATTTTCGTTAAGTTTACATGGCTCTAACTAAAAAGTGTGAATTTCCAGGAGAATGAAAATTTTAGGACAATAGGAGCGTTACTTGCTGAACATTTTGATCTACAATTAATCACATTAGTTCTCATATTGAATTCATTACATTTTTTTCTACACTCCTGGAAATTGAAATAAGAACACCGTGAATTCATTGTCCCAGGAAGGGGAAACTTTATTGACACATTCCTGGGGTCAGATACATCACATGATCACACTGACAGAACCACAGGCACATAGACACAGGCAACAGAGCATGCACAATGTCTCCACTAGTACAGTGTATATCCACCTTTCTCAGCAATGCAGGCTGCTATTCTCCCATGGAGACGATCGTAGAGATGCTGGATGTAGTCCTGTGGAACGGCTTGCCATGCCATTTCCACCTGGCGCCTCAGTTGGACCAGCGTTCGTGCTGGACGTGCAGACCGCGTGAGACGACGCTTCATCCAGTCCCAAACATGCTCAATGGGGGACAGATCCGGAGATCTTGCTGGCCAGGGTAGTTGACTTACACCTTCTAGAGCACGTTGGGTGGCACGGGATACATGCGGACGTGCATTGTCCTGTTGGAACAGCAAGTTCCCTTGCCGGTCTAGGAATGGTAGAACGATGGGTTCGATGACGGTTTGGATGTACCGTGCACTATTCAGTGTCCCCTCGACGATCACCAGTGGTGTACGGCCAGTGTAGGAGATCGCTCCCCACCCCATGATGCCGAGTGTTGGCCCTGTGTGCCTCGGTCGTATGCAGTCCTGATTGTGGCGCTCACCTGCACGGCGCCAAACACGCATACGACCATCATTGGCACCAAGGCAGAAGCGACTCTCATCGCTGAAGACGACACGTCTCCATTCGTCCCTCCATTCACGCCTGTCGCGACACCACTGGAGGCGGGCTGCACGATGTTGGGGCGTGAGCGGAAGACGGCCTAACGGTGTGCGGGACCGTAGCCCAGCTTCATGGAGACGGTTGCGAATGGTCCTCGCCGATACCCCAGGAGCAACAGTGTCCCTAATTTGCTGGGAAATGGCGGTGCGGTCCCCTACGGCACTGCGTAGGATCCTACGGTCTTGGCGTGCATCCGTGCGGCGCTGCGGTCCGGTCCCAGGTCGACGGGCACGTGCACCTTCCGCCGACCACTGGCGACAACATCGATGTACTGTGGAGACCTCACGCCCCACGTGTTGAGCAATTCGGCGGTACGTTCACCCGGCCTCCCGCATGCCCACTATACGCCCTCGCTCAAAGTCCGTCAACTGCACATACGGTTCACGTCCACGCTGTCGCGGCATGCTACCAGTGTTAAAGACTGCGATGGAGCTCCGTATGCCACGGCAAACTGGCTGACACTGACGGCGGCGGTGCACAAATGCTGCGCAGCTAGCGCCATTCGACGGCCAACACCGCGGTTCCTGGTGTGTCCGCTGTGCCGTGCGTGTGATCATTGCTTGTACAGCCCTCTCGCAGTGTCCGGAGCAAGTATGGTGGGTCTGACACACCGGTGTCAATGTGTTCTTTTTTCCATTTCCAGGAGTGTATATAAATCAGTAACTTAGCTTCTTTTTACTTTGCCGATGTTTACTTGGAATCTGTGCACTGACTAGCTTACTCAGATGTTTAGTGCACATTAACAACATTTCTGTCTAAAAAGCTGACTAAAATGATGAAATTTCAATCAAAAGTTTTATTCTAGAAATATATACATCTGATAAAGTTAAGGCTAGTTCTTTTTATAATTTATCAGTACGTATTTTTCTTTCTGTTGATAGTACTTTAATATCTGCTATCTACTTTCCTCCAAACAGTATCCTGAAAGACACCAAAAAATTTCAGAACGCTTGCTCAAATACACTGTTTGCGCAGAAAATAAATATGTCAGAAAATTTCATTCTCAGTAAATTCAATATAATGCTGTATTTGATCTTAATCAGCTTGGATTACATGCTCCTCATAATCTCTCTCTTTCTTTTCAGTTTTTTCCTTGTTATTCTGTCCTCTTTAGTTGTCACGAAGACCTGCTTTCCGGCATCGGCCACTTTCAGGAAATGGTTCAAAATGCTCTAAGCACTATGGGACTTAACATCTAAGGTCATCAGCCCCTAGACTTACAACTACTTATACCTAACTACACATAAATCCATGTCCGAGGCAGGATTCGAACCTGCGACAGTAGCAGCAGCGCGATTCCGGACAGAAGTGCCTAGAACCGCTCGGCCCCAACGGCCGGCTCTGCCACTCTCATGGGATCAACTGCCATCAGCGATCGCCTCATGTTGAACTCAAAATAAATTCCAAGTAATTCTAGAACTCAACGCCTGGGAACTGCCTGCCCCATTATTAAAACAAACAACACCATCTAACACACCTAATCTAATAGTTTTGAGTCCGACAAGGGCTGTTTTTAGCACGCGTTCGCTAGTCAAATTGTTGAAACGTTCGATCACATTTTGCGTCTTCCGATGTAAGCCACGTGACAGCAGTTCACTGTCATTTAGGTCCATGTGTATGGGCTTAATTGCTTCTAACATTGCAAATGGCAGGGAGTGATTGTGAACACAAACTTGGCCAGTCTTAAGTGCTGTATCCACACCATGAGTCTGTGTCACTGTCATGAAGTCCGTGCTTTATGGAAAAAGGCAGTCCAAATAGTTTTCCTCGTGGCCTCTGCCCTGATAATCCAAAATATTATGACCCCTGTCTAGTGCAAGTTTACATGCCTCCTGATGGCGTTGTGGGTATATAACGCGGTAAGAGAAGCATGCAAGCCGAGTAGTGACAGATGGGGAATTACCCTAGAGAAGATATACTCTGAAAATGGAGAAATCCACTGAGATAAGCGACTTTGCCAAAGACAAGATTATATATATATATATATATATATATATATATATATATATATATATATATATATATACACACACTAAGATGGTATCTGTTCTTTCGGACATATCCGAAAAAACGGATGCCATCGGTGACCATGCAGTTCGTTAGAATGAAATTACAACGAAATGAACACCCTTAGCTGGTTACAGGCGTTGACATACCTCAATGGAGACAGATGAAAATGTGTGCCCCGACTGGGACTCAAACCCGGGATCTCCTGCTTACATGGCATCTTAGTATATATATATAGTTAAGGCTCACAGGCCACTTGACCATCTTTTTCTTCTGTGCGAATGCACAGACAGTGCCCGAACTCTTACGGGAATCGGCAACGCGCCGCGAGCAATGAGTACGAGTATAATGGGCGGGGGCACTACGAATGTAGTGCGGGACAATACGTGGAGAATGTGGGTTTCACGGGAGGCGTACCAGAGATAAATCCCTGCAGTCGCACTATCGTCTGTGTCCTCGGTGACTCAGATGGATAGATCGTCTGCCATGTAAGCAGAAGATCCCGGGTTCGAGTCCCGGTCGGGGCACGCATTTTCATCTGTCCCCGTTGACGTATTTCAACGCCTGTAAGCAGCGAAGGGTGTTCATTTCATTGCAAAGAGAAGATTGTTATTACGCAGAGCCTGTGAACGAGTGCCTCGAAAACGGGGAAAATGGTCGAATGTTCACGTGCTACTGTCGTAAGCATCCACTGAAAGTGGTAGAGAGGCAGCGAAACTATCACTAGGGGTTAAGTGGTTGGACGTTCACGACTCCTCTCGGAACATTGGGTTCGGAGGCTTGTCTAAACTGTAAAGTAGGACAGATGGCGATCTATGGTATCTCTGCCTGAAGAACACAGTGCTGGTACACGCAAAAGTGTTTAGGAGCACACATTGTTGAACAAGGGGACCTGCAGCAGACCACCCCTAAGTTTTCACATGCTGACTCACAGTCACCGTCAGTTACGATTGTAGTGGGCTCGGGATCATCGAGATTGGACCGTCGATCAATGAAAACATGTCGGTTCGTCGCATGTATCTGTTTTTACTACACCAGGTCAATGTTCGTCTCCACAAACGCCGTCATCCACGCCAATAGCTGCTGGAAACGTGAACCGAGCTACGGACGCACGGCGGTTAGGGCAGTATTATGCTATCATAGACATACCCCTGCGCTTGCATGGGAATTATGGTAGTAATCGAAGACACGCTGACAGCTTCACCTGCATCCTTTCATGCTTGATGTCTTCCCCGAAGGCGATGTCACCTTTCAGCAATATAACTGTCCGTGTCTCGGAGCCAGAACCGAGCAACAGTGGTTCGAAAAGCATGATAATGAAATTACGTTAATATTTTGGGCAGCAAATTCGCCTGATATGAGTCTGATGGTCCCTATCTTGGGCGCTATCGAGAACCAACACTGTGTACATAAATCAGCGGACAGCTATTTACGGGAATTACATGACTCGTGCATAGGCACCTGGCGCCAGATATCTCCAAAAATCTACCAACGAAATGTAGATTCAATGATACGCAGAACAGATTATATTTCGCGTTACAAAGATGGCCCAAAAAGCTATTAAGCAGGTGATGATAATGTTTTGGTTCGTCAGTGTTCATCACCTTGGTTTCTTCTTATGGCTAAACCATAATAGAGCTGCAGCAAAACTACAGAGAAGTTTATAAGCATAACAACGATCGGGAACCGTAGATATATAAGGGAAAGCATTTTTTGATCAGTCTTTTAACTGGTTTGATGCGGCCCGCCACGAATTCCTCTCCTGTACTAATCTCTTCATCTTAAAGTAGCACTTGCAACCGCCGGCCGCGGTGGCCGAGTGGTTCTAAGCGCTTCAGTCCGGAACCGCGGGACTGCTACGGTCGCAGGTTCGAATCGTGCCTCGGGCATGGATGTGTGTGATGTCCTTAGGTTAGTTAGGTTTAAGTAGTTCTAAGTTCTAGCCGACTGATGACCTCAGATGTTAAGTCCCATAGTGCTCAGAGCCATTTGAACCATTTTGAGCCACTTGCAACCTACCTCCTCAATTATTTGCGTGACGTATTCCAATCTCTGTCTTCCTCTACAGTTTTTGCCCTCTACAGCTCCCTCTAGTACCATGGAAGTCATTACCGCATGTCTTAACAGATGTCCTATCATCCTGTTCCTTCTCCTTATCAGTGTTTTCCACATATTCCTTTTCTCTACGATTCTGAGCAGAACCTCCTCATTCCTTACCTTATGAGTCCACCTACTTTTCAACATTCGTTTGTAGCAGCACATCTCAAATGCTTCGATTCTCTTCCGTTCCGGTTTTCCCACTGTCCATGTTTGACTAGCATATAATACTGTACTCCAGACGTACATTCTCAGAAATTTCTTCCTCGGATTTTGGCCGATATTTGATATTAGTAGACATCTTTTGGCCAAAAAATGGTTCAAATGGCTCTGAGCACTATGGGACTTAACAGCTGAGGTCATCGGTCCTCTAGAACTACTTAAACCTAACTAACCTGAGGACATCACACCGTAGCGGTCGCGCGGTTCCAGACTGAAGCGCCTAGAACCGCTCGGCCACCCATCATTTGGCCCGAAATGCCCTATTTGCCATTGCTAGTCTGCTTTTGATGTCCTTGCTCCGTCCGTCATTGGTTATTTTACTGCCTAGGTTGCAGAATTCCATAACTTCATCTACTTCGTGACCATCAATCCTGATATTAAGTTTCTCGCTGTTCTCACTTCTACTACTTCTCATTACCCTCGTCTTTCTCCGATTTACTCTCAATCCACACTCTGTTCTCATTCCATTCAGCAGATCATATAATACTTCTTCATTTTCACTCAGGATAGCAACGTCATCAGCGAATCGGTTTATTGATATCCTTCCACATTGAATTTTAATTCCACTCGTGAACCTTTCTTTTATTTCCATCACTGCATCCTCGATGTGCAGATTGAACAGAAGGGGCGAAGGGCTACATCCTTGTCACACACCCTTTTTAATACGAGCACTTCATTCTTGGTCGTCCACTCTTATTATTCCCTCTTGGCTGTTGTACATATTGTATATGACCCGTCTCTCCCTATAACTTACCCCTACTTTTCTCAGAATTTCGAACATCTTGCATCATTTCACATTGTCGAACGTTTTTTCCAAGTCGACAAATCCCATGAACGTGTCTTGATTTTTCTTTAGTCTTGCTTCCATTAAAAACCGCAACGTCAGAATTGCCTCTCTTGTGCCATTACTTTTCCTAAAGCCAAACTACCATATGGTGAGCAAGATGTACGAGACAGGCAAAATACCCTCAGACTTCAAGAAGAATATAATAATTCCAATCCCAAAGAAAGCAGGTGTTGACAGGTGTGAAAATTACCGAACTATCAGTCTAATAAGTCACAGCTGCAAAATACTAACGTGAATTCTTTACAGACGATTGGAAAAACTGATAGAAGCCGACCTCGGGGAAGATCAGTTTGGATTCCGTAGAATTGTTGGAACACGTGAGGCAATACTGACCCTACGACTTACCTTAGAAGAAAGATTAAGGAAAGGCAAACCCACGTTTCTAGCATTTGTAGACTTAGAGAAAGCTTTTGACAATGTTGACTGGAATAATCTCTTTCAAATTCTGAAGGTGACAGGGGTAAAATACAGAGAGCGAAAGGCTATTTACAATTTGTACAGAAACCAGATGTCAGTTATAAGAGTCAAGGGGCATGAAAGGGAAGCAGTTGTTGGGAAGGGAGTAAGACAGGGTTGTAGCCTCTCCCCGATGTTATTCAATCTGTATATTGAGCAAGCAGTATAGGAAACAAACGAAAAATTCGGAGTAGGTATTAAAATCCATGGAGAAGAAATAAAAACTTTGACGTTCGCCGATGACATTGTAATTTTGTCAGACACAGGAGCGTATAAGATGAACATCAACAAAAGCAGAACGAGGATAATGGAATGTAGTCGAATTAAGTCGGGTGATGCTGAGGGAATTAGATTAGGAAGTGAGACACGTAAAGTAGTAAATGAGTTTTGCTATTTGGGGAGAAAATAACTGATGATGGTTGAAGTAGAGAGGATATAAAATGTAGACTGGCAATGACAAGGAAAGCGTTTCTGAAGAAGAAAAATTTGTTAACATTGAGTATTGATTTAAGTGTCAGGAAGTCGTTTCTGAAAGTATTTTTTTTTTTTTTTTTTTGTGGTTTTAGGGCGCACAACTTCAATGGTCATTAGCGCCCTGACTACTCTAAGAATGCACCGCGAGGCACAAGTTGACCTCAACAACTAAAAGGGAAAACACGATAAAAGACAGACTGACAGGCATAGGATTAAAAAACAGCATCATCAAATGTCCTTAGCGAGGTTTGTCAAATTGATAAAACGAAGAACACGAGCAGCTGCTCGTTGGTCATCCGCTAAAATGGCATCGAAAGTATTTGGCAGGTTAAGATCGAGGCGCAGTGTGTTAAGATCTGGACAGGACATTAAAATGTGTCTAACCGTCAGCAAGTGCCCACATGGGCAGAACGGCGCCGGCGCAGCCGTCAGCAGATGGCGATGGCTGAACCGGCAGTGTCCAATTCTTAACCGGGCTAAAACGACCTCCTCCCGCCGAGAAGGGCGTGAGGAGGACGTCCAAGCCACGGGAAGAGGTTTTAAGGCCCGAAGCTTGTTGTCGGTAAGTGCAGCCCAATCGGCATGCCACAGCGATAAGATGCGCCGACAAATGACCCTGCTAAAATCGGACGAAGGGACACAACAAGAAGCTGTCCGAGGCTGGAGGACCGCAGCCTTGGCCGCGGCATCTGCAGCTTCGTTCCCAGGGATACCGACATGGCCAGGAACCCACATAAAGCTAACCGGCGTACCGACGTCCACCAGCTGCTGAAGAGAGCATTGGATCCGGTGTACGAAAGGGTGAACCGGGTACGGATCACTGAGGCTCTGGATGGCGCTCAGGGAATCTGAGCAGATGACATAAGCAGAATGTCGGTGGCGGCAGATGTAAAGAACAGCCTGGTAGAGGGCAAAGAGCTCAGCTGTGAAGACCGAACAATGGCCATGGAGCCGGTATTTGAAACTTTGTGCCTTGACAATAAAGGAACACCCGACCCCGTCATTGGTCTTAGAGCCATCTGTATAAATGAAAGTCATGTCGATGAACTTCGAACGAAGTTCCAAAAAACGGGAGTGGTAGACCGAACCGGGGGTGACCTCTTTTGGGAGCGAGCTGAGGTCAAGGTGAACGCGGACCTGAGCCTGGAGCCAAGGTGGCGTGCGGCTCTCGCCCACTCGAAAGGTTGCAGGGAGTGAAAAATTAAGGCGTTGAAGGAGGCGACGAAAGCGAACTCCAGGGGGTAGGAGGGCAGAGACATACAACCCGTATTGACGGTCAAGAGAGTCGTCAAAAAAGGAACGATAAGACGGATGGTCGGGCATTGACAGTAGTCGACAGGCATACCGACAAAGCAGTATATCGCGCCGGTAGGTGAGTGGCAATTCGCCAGCGTCAGCATGAAGACTCTCTACGGGACTGGTATAAAATGCTCCGATCGCAAGTCGTAAACCCCGATGTTGTATGGAGTTGAGGCGGCGTAAGATGGATGGCCGTGCAGAGGAGTATACGAAGCCCCCATAATCCAGCTTGGAGCGGACGATCGACCGATATAGACGAAGTAGGACGGTTCGATCCGCTCCCCACGACATACCACTGAGAACACGGAGGACATTTAAAGAACGGGTATAACGGGCGGCCAAATATGACATGTGGAGACCAGCTAAGTTTCCTGTCAAATGTAAGGCCTAAAAATTTGGTTGTCTCCACGATTGGGAGAGCAACGGGACCGAGTCGTAAGGACGGTGGGAGAAACTCTTTGTAGCGCCAGAAGTTAATACAGACCGTCTTCTCGGCAGAAAAACGGAAGCCATTGGCGACACTGCAGGAGTAAAGACGGTCAAGAGAACGCTGAAGACAGCGCTCCAGGACACGTGTACACTGCGCGCTGCAATAGATGGTAAAATCGTCCACGAAAAGGGAGCCTGATACATCAGCTGGGAGGCAATCCATTATTGGATTGATCGCGATGGCGAAGAGAGCGACGCTCAAAACTGAGCCCTGTGGCACCCCATTCTCCTGGCGAAAGGTGTCGGACAGGACAGAACCCACACGTACCCTGAACTGTCGATCCATTAAAAAGGAACGAATAAAAAGAGGGAGGCGACCGCGAAGGCCCCATGTATGCATGGTGCGGAGAATGCCCGCCCTCCAATAGGTGTCGTAAGCCTTCTCCAAATCAAAGAACACAGCCGCGCTCGGGCGCTTCCGCAAGAAGTTATTCATAATGAAGGTCGACAAGGTAACCAGATGGTCAACAGCAGAGCGGCGCCTACGAAATCCACATTGTACATTGGTAAGTAGGCGTCGAGACTCGAGCAGCCAAACCAATCGAGAGTTAACCATTCGCTCCATCACTTTACAGACACAGCTGGTAAGCGAGATAGGTCGATAACTGGAAGGCAAGTGCTTGTCCTTCCCCGGCTTAGGAATCGTTACAACAATAGACTCGCGCCAGCATGCGGGAACATGTCCCTCAATCCAGATGCGATTGTATGTACGAAGAAGAAAACCTTTACCCGCAGGAGAAAGGTTCTTCAGCATCTGAATATGAATAGAATCTGGCCCTGGAGCGGAGGACCGTGATCGGCCAAGTGCGTTTTCGAGTTCCCGCATGGTGAATGGGGCATTATAACTTTCACGATTCGAGGAGCGGAAGTTAGGTGGCCTAGCCTCCTCTGCCTGTTTGCGGGGAAGGAAGGCAGGGTGGTAATGAGCGGAGCTCGAAACCTCTGCGAAAAAGCGGCCGAAGGCATTGGAGACAGCCTCAGGGGCCACAAGGACGTCATTCGCGACCTTCAAGCCAGGAACTGGTGAGTGGACCTTAGTGCCAGATAGCCGGCGCAGGCTACCCCAGACAACAGAAGAAGGAGTAAAACTGTTGAAGGTGCTTGTGAAAGCAGCCCAGCTGGCTTTCTTGCTTTCTTTGATAATACGACGACACTGAGCACGTAATCGTTTATAATTGATACAATTCGCCACTGTAGGGTGGCGTTTAAAGGTGCGTAAAGCACGTCGACGAGCACGTAAAGCGTCTCTACATGCTGCGGTCCACCAGGGGACCGGTACGCGACGTGGAGAAGAAGGAGGGTGAGGGATGGAATATTCAGCAGCAGCGAGAATGACTTCCGTGAGGTGTGCGACCTGACGATCGCAGCTTGTAAAGGTTTGATCCTGAAAGGTCGCCCTGGAAGAGAAGAGCCCCCAGTCTGCCTTGGAGATGGTCCAATTAGAGAACCACGGAGAGGGGGTATGCTGCAGGAGATGGATAACACACGGGAAGTGGTCGCTCGAATATGTATCAGAAAGTGCATACCACTCAAACCGGCGTGCAAGTTGGGGAGTACATATAGAGAGGTCTAAATGGGAATAGGTGTGAGATGTGTCCGAAAGATAAGTAGGGGCGCCAGTATTGAGGCAGACAAGATCGAGCTGGCTGAAAAGGTCTGCTAACAAGGAGCCCCTCGGGCAGGATGCTGGAGAGCCCCAAAGGGGATGGTGGGCATTGAAGTCTCCAGTTAACAAAAATGGTGCAGGTAGCTGAGCAATAAGTTGCATCACGTCTGCTCTGGTAACGGCAGATGACGATGGAGTGTAAACGGTACAAAAGGAAAACGTAAAAGTGGGGAGAGTAATGCGGATGGCAACTGCCTGCAGGCCGGTGTGCAACGTGATGGGATCGTAGTAAATATCATCCCGGACCAGCAACATAACCCCTCCATGAGCTGGGATACCTGCCACAGGGGGTAGGTCAAAACGCACAGAGGTGTAGTGTGCCAAGGCAATTTGATCGCATGGGCGTAGCTTCGTTTCCTGGAGGGCTACGACGAGCGGACGGTGCAAGCGGAGCAGCAACTTCAAGTCCTCTCGGTTGGAGCGAATGCTGCGAATATTCCAGTGAATAAGTGCCATCGTAAGAAAAGGAAGATGAGAGAAGTGGTCACCTCGAAGGCCGCTTAGGGCCTGGCTTCGAGCGAGCACTGCCGCCGCTATCAGTAGGCGGACAGTCATCGTCCATTGGGTCTATAGGGTCATCGGCCATCTCGGGAGGATGGCCGGGAGGGGGAGTTTCCTCCGCCGGTGAACGGCCAGATGTACGGCTACCAGCGGTGCGGCCAGGCGAAACGGATGACGGCCTGGGGCGGCAACCGCTGGATGGCGCAGGAGAAGAAATGCGCCGTGGCGGAGAAGGAGAACTGTGCTTCCTATGCGCCTTTTTGGAAGGACGTTGAGTGGAAGTACCGGTCGAAGGCTGGGAGGTCGAGGTACGGAGGAAGTCTGCACGGGATGGTTCCTTCTTGAAGGCCCGTGCATCTGACTTCGATGTCTTCGTCTTAGCAGAAGCTGAGGAAGAGGCTGGTGTCTGTGGGGTGATGGGAGGAAGAGGAGACGTCGACCGCGCGATCTTAGCACTGGCCGAACGGACGACCGTGGTGCTGAAGGTCAGATCGCATGTCTGGGTTGCTACCTCCCGGGTAGTCCGAGGAGAGGCGAGGACAGTACTGTATTTCCCCGCTGGGAGCAGCGTGGGCTTCCTACTAGCCAATAGCTTGCGAGCAGCCGAGGTGGACACTTTCTCTTTGACCCGAATTTCTTGGATACAGCGTTCTTCCTTATAGACAGGACAGTCGCGGGAGGATGCGCCATGGTCACCCTGACAGTTCACACAACGAGGAGACGGAGGTGGACAGTCACCCTCATGGGCATCCCTGCCACAAGTGACACATTTAGCCGCATTGGAACAAGACTGTCGAGTGTGATTGAAACGCTGACACTGGTAGCAGCGCGTAGGTGTCGGGACATAGGGGCGAACAGAAATAACCTCGTAGCCCGCCTTGATGCGCGATGGCAGCTGAACACTATCGAAGGTCAAGAAAAGTGTCCGGGTCGGTACAAGGTCATTGTTGACCTTTTTCATGACCCTATGGACAGCCGTCACGCCCTGCTCAGCGAGGAAAGATTGAAGCTCCTCGTCAGTCAATCCGTCGAGGGAGCTAGTATAGACTACACCACGAGACGAATTCAAAGTTCGGTGGGCCTCCACCCGGACAGGGAACGTGTACAGGAGTGTGGCCCGAAGCAGTTTTTGTGCCTGAAAGGCGCTCTCAGATTCTAGTAATAAGGTGCCGTTACGCAACCTGGTACGAGATTTGACAGATCCGGCTATGGCATCTACGCCCTTCTGAATAACGAAAGGGTTGACAGAGGAAAAATCCTTTCCGTCCTCAGATCGAGAAACTACGAGGAACTGTGGGGCAGGCGGTAGTACTTTTGTCACTGTTGGCTGGTCACGTTTCCGTTTTTGGGTCGAAGTCGAGAGAGATGGAGTAGAATCCATTGCGGAGGAATCCCCCATGATTGCCAGCGTCTCCGATGGCGCGCTCCTTCCTTGTGGGGACCCTCTCAGAGGGCACTCCCGCCTTAGGTGAATGTTTACACCTCAGGTCACACCTCCCGAGAAACAGACGGAGGGACCAATCGGCATGGTCAGAAGGTATCAGCTCAGGCAATCACCCCTCCCCGGGCCTGGCCTTTACCAGGGGGTACGCGCGTGCCTTACATGTCTACCCAGGGCGGGGACTTACGCGTTACCCCGTCACCGGCTACGCGTGCGAACGCGTGGGTCAGCCTTCAGGCACGCACAGGGAGGAAGGAAGAAGAGGAAAAAGAAGAGAGAGAGGGAGAAAGAGGACAGACTGTCTCAAACGCCGAGGCGGAGACCAGAGAAGGCAAGGAGAAGAAGGCAATGAGAAGGCAAGGAGAAAAAGGCAATGAGAAGGCAAGGAGAAAAAGGCAATGAGAAGGCAAGGAGAAAAAGGCAATGAGAAGGCAAGGAGAAGTCAAGGGAAAGAGTAAGAAAGACAGTGAGGTGGAGAAGAGCAAAGAAAGGATCCAACAAAAGGAAGAAAGAAACGAGAAGTGAAAAACCAAAAAGACCACGATTATAGGTCGTGGAACCGTCCGTCTCCGAACGCAGGCGCTAACTACCCCCGTGAGGGGGATGGACTCCTTTTAGTCGCCTCTTACGACAGGCAGGAATACCGCGGGCCTATTCTAATCCCCGGACCCGCAGGGGGGTGAAAGTATTTGTATGGAGTGTAGCCATGTATGGAAGTGAAACATGGACGATAAATAGTTTGGACAAGAAGAGAATAGAAGCATTCTAAGTGTGGTGCTACAGAAGAATGCTGAAGATTAGATGGGTAGATCACATAACTAATGAGGAGGTATTGAATAGAATTGAGGAGGAGCTTGTGGCACAACTTGACTAGAAGAAGCGATCGGTTGGTAGGACATGTTCTGAGGCATCAAGGGATCACCAATTTAGTATTGGAGGGCAGCGCGGAGGGTAAAAATCGTAGAGGGAGACCAAGAGATGAATACACTAAACAGATTCAGAAGGATGTAGGCTGCAGTAGGTACTGGGAGATGAAGCTTGCACAGGATAGAGTAGCATGGAGAGCTGCATCAACCCAGTCTCACGACTGAAGACCACAACAACAACAACAACAACAACGCCAAACTGATCGTCATCTAGCGCATCCTCAATTATCTTTTCCATTCTTCTGTATATTAGTCTTGTAAGCAGCTTGGACGCATGAGCTGTTAAGCTGATTGAGCGGTAATTTTCGCACTTGTCAGCTCTTGCCGTCTTCGAAATTGTGTGGATGATGCTTTTCCGAAAGTCTGATGGTATGTCGCCAGACTCATTCATTCTACACACCAACGGGAATAGTCCTTTTGTTGCCACTTCCCCCAATAATTTTAGAAATTCTGATGGAATATTATCTATTCCTTCTGCCTTACTTGATCTTAAGTCCTCCAAAGCTCTTTTAAATTCTGGTTCTAATACTGGATCCCCTATCTCTTCTAAATCGACTCCTGTTTCTTCTTCTATCACATCACATACATCTTCCCCCTCATAGAGGCTTTTGATGTATTCTTTCCATGAATCTGCTCTCTCCTCTCCATTTAACTGTGGAATTCCCGTTGCACGCTTAATATTATCACCCTTGCTTTTAATGTCACCGAAGGTTGTTTTCACTTTCCTCTATGCTGAGGCCATCCTTCCAACAATCATTTCTGCTTCAATGTCTTCACATTTTTCCTGCAGGCACTTCGCCTTAGCATCCCTGCGCATCCTATTTATTTCATTCCACAGCGACTTTTACTTCTGTATTCCTGAGTTTCCCGGAGCATTTTTGTACTTACTCCTTTCATCGATCAATTGAAGTATTTCTTCTGTTACCCATGGTTTCTTCGCAGCTACCTTCTTTGTACCTATGTCTTCCTCCCCAGCTTCTGTGACTGCCCTTTTTAGAGATGTCCATTCCTCTTCAACTGTACTGCCAACTGAGCTATTCCTTATTGCTGTATCGATAACCTTAGAGAACTTCAACCTTATCTCGTCATTCCTTAGTACTTCCATATCCCACTTCTTTGCGTATTGATTCTTCCTGACTAATGCCTTAAACTTCATCCTAATCTTCATCACTACTATATTGTGATCTGAGTCTATATCTGCTCCTGGGTACGTCATACAATCCAATATCTAATTTCGGAATCTGTCTGACCACGATATAATCTAACTGAAATCTTCCCGTACCACTCGGCCTTTTCCAAGTATCTTGTTATTCTTGAACAGAGTATTCGCAATTACTACCTGAAACTTGTTACGGAACTCAATTAGTCTTTCTCCTCTTTCATTCATTGTCCCAAGCCCATATTCTCCTGTAACCTTGTCTTCTGCTCCTTCCCCTACAACTGCATTCCCGTCCCCCATGACAATTAAATTTTCATCTCCCTTTGCGTATTGTACCACCCTTTCAATATCCTCATATACCTTCCCTATCTCCTCTTCAGCTTGCGACGTCTGCATGTATACCTGAACTATCGTGGTCTGTGTTGGTCTGCTGTCGATTCTAATAAGAACAACCATGTCACTGAACTGTTCACAGTAACACATCCTCTGCCCTACCTTCCTATTCATAACGAATCCTACTCCCATTATACCATTTTCTGCTGCTGTTGATATTACCCTATGCTCATCTGACCAGAAATCCTTATCTTCTTTCCACTTCACTTCACTTCACTTCACTGACCCCTACAACATCTAGATTGAGCCTTTGCATTTCCCTTTTCAGATTTTCTAGTTTCCCTACCACGTTCAAGCTTCTGACAATCCACGCCCCGACTCGTAGTAAGTTATCCTTCTGTTGATTATTCAATGTTTTTCTCATGGTAACCTCCCCTGGCAGACCCCTCTCGGAGATCCGAATGGGGGACTATTCCGGATTATTTTGCCAATGGAGTGATCATCATGACACTTCTTCAATTACAGGCCACATGTCCTATGGATACACGTTACGTGTTTTTAATGCAGAAGGCAATGGGAACAACTGCAAGCATATGCATACGGAGGTTAAAGAAGAAGTAAAGTGGCACTGCAGACTTAACGCTGTACGTTGTTTTGAAGCCAAAGGTGGCGTCAATTTAAGTAGCCCAAAACATTATTAGACAACTGTTTACGAGTGCTTGTTCATTATTTCTGTCGTGTGCGTGCAGTAACTGTTTTAAATACTAAAAATTATAAAGCTCACGTGTGTCAGGAACGCAATTGCGAACGTTTTTCTGTTCTTGAATGCGTATTTTCTCTAGTAATGCGACACAGTGATGTCACGAGGAAGTGCTACCGCGGGGATCTCTTGGTGTATGAATGCGGTGAACGTAATGTTTTGGACTTGTTAAGATGGCGGACACCGGCTTCAAGTTAGTGACGCAATACCTCCTCCCCTCTTTTTTTTTTTACTTCCATGCTTATGAACATCGATAAGCCTATCTCCCAACAGGGCTGCCCACTCAGAAAACGGTTGTATAGTATATCTCCAGCGATAGTCTGTAGACGACATTCGACTTGTGAAACCAGTGGAAACATGGGTATGGCCGCACACTGAAGGGTCTTCACTTTGGTTTTTAAACAACTTCCCAATGTTCAGTTCAATTCTTTTAACTATCGATTTGTTCAAAACTAAACTTCGATTTAAGATGAAAAATAAAAAATCAATTTTTTGAAGCGAATTCACATGTAAGCAACTTTAATTACTGGCACCGAGTTGACGTGTGTATCAGGATGGGGGTGAAGCATGTATTGTCCCCTGATTAGGATTTACTGAGAAACAGAATAAACGATTTATGATCTGTGTGGTAAACTGAAAGTGCCGTAGAAAACGAAAGAAATCGTGTGATGTGAATGATGAAAGGTGATCAGCGATGCTGATAAACAGTTCCATACGACTGTGTGATCTCTGATCATTACTAGAAAAGACACAAATAATTATTATTCTTTCCTTCTTTTGTTCAGCCGAAAGAGATTGATTATAGCTCTGTTAGGATTACCGCTGGCTGAGACAAACGTGATTGTAACAGCTCTTATTAAAATATAGTTCTGTTAACAATAACTGAGTGAGTTGCTTAAGCACTTTCAGAGTCCAGTAGTATATTTGTTAATTACAAAAAACTTCTTGCATTTTTATACAGTCCCCTCACATGAGGTATTTAAGATAGTTTTACATAGCTTCAGCCCTCTATTGCTGGCCGCAGTTGCTATCAGCCTAACCAATTTTATTAAATAAAGAATTTGTTTTTGAAGTAAAAACTTTTAATGCGTAGACCGAAATTTTCCCATCACAATCTAAGTTCGACAACTAGTTTCGGTTGCTATCTGCAATTACTTCAGATCGTTCAAAATATAAAAAGGCGGTGAAGAAGCATTGGAAAGCGTCATTTTCTGTAGTCATGTGACAACAT
This sequence comes from Schistocerca piceifrons, assembly GCF_021461385.2. Classification (NCBI taxonomy): domain Eukaryota; kingdom Metazoa; phylum Arthropoda; class Insecta; order Orthoptera; family Acrididae; genus Schistocerca; species Schistocerca piceifrons. The sequence continues at coordinate 115,288,643 of NC_060147.1, read as the reverse complement.
GCATTCGTTAAGTACCCAAACAATAATACCAGGTTGTAGACGATTTCGCAGGTTGAAGGTCACACAGGAAATTTTCAAGTTGCATGAGTAGGCGCTGGGTCAAAAGGTCATTACTATTACTGAGCTTTTGATACAAGTTCTACTCACGCAACTGGACTATTTCCTATGTGACCTTCAACCTGCGAAAACATCGTCTACAACCTGGCTTGCTCGCTGTGACGTTTTCAACTACGTATTATTATTGTTTGGGTACTTAACGAATGCATGTTGTTGCATGAATACAGCTAACGATGCTTTCCAATGCTTATTCACCGCCTCTTCATATTTTGAATGATCTGAAGATGGGTGCCGATAGCAACGAAACTAGTCATCGAACTTTGTGATAGGAAAATTGTGGTCTACGCATTGAAACTTTTTACTTCAAAAACAATATTTTTAATTATTGAACTACATTAAGACCGCCATCTCTGCCCTGAGGCTCCACTAACAAATTTTGCAACTACGACTCTTCAAGCAAATTTTCTTATGAAATAGTTCATTCAATCGTTTCCAAGGTCAAATGTAAATATTAAATAATAAGATGTCTTCGTTTTTTGTGTAAAAACAGTGGTCTTATCGGACATAAGCTGCCGAGTTCGTTCGGCCTACAGTATTCGCCATCACTGCGATCACAGAATATTAATCAAAAATACGGGATGGCTGCAGAGTTATTACTATTAACAACAGTGCAATGCACCTTTACATTCAAACGAATCCATTTCCGAGTGAAATCCATGGTAACTTCATTAATTCATGCTCTACTGAGATTTATTGCTCTGACGTTAGTAGAAGTAATTTCCGCAAACCTTTTGCGCTTTTGCCAACAAGCAGCTAAAAATATTGACATCGCATCAGAGTCTGGTCGGCGTCATAATTGTGTCTGCGCATTAATGCGGTTCTCTGGAAATATCAGTTTTTAATGTAAGTATTAACGATTCTAACTTTAACTTTCATTTGTATTTGCGGTATATTTGAAGATAATTGAGAACACAACGCAAACACGATACGACACGTCACAAACAATAGATCAGTGTTACACAAGGTGTTCCAGAAACGTTCATTCGTTTTCACGTGGCTGTATCTCCTGCATAAATGAAGATAGAAACCTATGGTGGAATTTGAATTACTGATCAAAAGTAAAGGTTTACCTCGTAAGCTGCAAACCAGCTGATGCGGTTGACGGCAGAGGTCAACAGCCATATGGGATGACGCTCCCCGCGGATCTGGTATTACGTCAGCAAACTTTGTTTGATATTTCAAAGGTCCACGAGCGATGTTTCATCTGTTGTTTTCCACGCAAGCTATTGCGAAAAGTTTTCGATGTTGCTGAGCCACAAGCATACAGCCTTTTTTTTGAGAGAATACACCGCCATTTGACTGTATTTCCTACGTACAATCTAGATTTCGGCTTTCACGCCATTGTCGAGTACAATGCTAAATGGAAGAATATGCAAACAGTAAGAGACATAGTAAAAAACTGAAATTAGAAAAAGTACTAGGTGCAAGCTGATATTAAATTACAGGATATGCACTATCATCTTGTACCATTAGCGTAACTTTTCTGTGTACTGTGCAGGATAATATATTATTTATTTCACGCCATTATCGAGCACAATGTTAAAAGGAAAACACGCAAATAACAGGCCGTAAGAAATGTTAGATGTAAGCTGATATGTAATTACGAGAGCTATACTCACTTTTCAGACCACTGACATCATTTACTGCGTTGTGTACAGAATGACAAATGCAAAGTTCAACACATTTGCTAAACATGATACAAATGGTGCAAAACTAACGTCTTGTAACACTGCAGCACGTTATCTTACCCAAAGCGGGTAAACACAAGACCAGCACATGCCTTCAAGACGTAACTATGGAAGTGATATCTAAGAATGTGGACTTCAAAAGACCTGATACATTTTAACGTGTATCACAGATGCAAGCTTTCTAGTGTTAGGTGTCATCTGACCGTATGTGATTACCTTTGGAGGCTGGATTGTAAATCATCATCTCTGCACTTACATGTAAACGTCAAATCGTTAATAATGTGAAGGGAGCATACGTTATGTAGCACGAAAAAACCAAAGTCTGTAAGGAACAAATGAAGTATAGTACAGAACCCAATGAATCCAACTTTGCGATACAGTAAGCGCAAGTACTAATATTAAAAATACTAAATACAACAATAGGAGTGAGTTTCTCAACTCCTCCATCCCCTCCCAAGCCTTCTCTCGCTCCCTCACCCCCGTTCTGCTCTATCCGTTTTATCACTCATTCAGAAATTTAGTCAGGTTTCTTTTGCTGTTTCCCCTCCTCGAAAACCCCTCCTACCCCCCCCCTCCCCACCACATATGCCTGCTTCTATGTTTCCTACTAATCCATTGCACTAACTCACCTCTAAGGCTGGACCTTTGCCTCCCCCCCCTCACCTTTCAAATCACACTCTTCATTCCTTTGCTTAACCTTATACGACCTTTATATAATAATACCTCCTCCTATTTCTTCTTCCTCCCTTTCCCACAACTTCCCTCCCCTCCCCTCCCCCGGTTTTTAACTCCTATTGTTATATTTATTTGGATGGAAGGAGGTGGTTTTTTATGTTTCTACTGGCGCTTACTATATCGTTTTTCACTGACTTCTCTGCTATATTCCGTCTGCTCCTTACAGACTCCGGTTTCTTCGTGCTACTTATGTTCTCTTCACATTATTAACGATCTGATGTTTACGTGTATATGCAAAGATGATGATTCACAATGCCACCTCCAAAGGTAAACGCATACGATCAGACGACATGCAACAGTACTACGGCCTACGCTTATTTCTGTGATACCTCTACACTTCAGTGTGTCTGGTCTTCTAGAGTCTACGTAGTTTGAAATCAATTTCAGAGTAAGGGCTCGAAGGATGTGCTACTAGTCTTGCGATTACCTGCTTTGAGCTGACTTTCCCGTATATGATGTGCTTTTACGATAATATGCTGCATTCCTACAAAACGTTAATTTTACACCTTTTATATCGTATTAAGCAAATGTGTTTAACTTTTGTCATTCTGCACAGTACACAGAAAAACTACGCTACTGATGTAAGATATAAGTACACATTTCGTAATTTTATATCAGCTTCCATCTAATTTTTTAATTTTTTCCACTTTTTACTATGTGTCTTACTATTTGCATATTCCTGCTCTTAGCACTGTGTTCGATAATGGCAGAAAATATACAGTGAAACAGAGAGAGAAAGAGAGAGAGAAAGAGAGAGAGAAACAGAGAGAGAGAGAGAGAGACACACAGAGAGAGAGAGAGACACACAGAGAGAGAGAGAGACACACAGAGAGAGACAGAGAGAGAGAGAGAGACACAGAGAGAGAGAGAGAGAGAGAGAGAGAGAGACACAGAGAGAGAGAGAGAGAGAGAGACACAGAGAGAGAGAGAGAGAGAGAGACACAGAGAGAGAGAGAGAGAGAGAGACACAGAGAGAGAAACAAAACAGAGAGAGAAACAGAGAGAGATAGAGAGAGAGAAAGAGAGAAAGAAAGAGAGAGTGTTGTGTCTAGACAAGACAGCCTAGACACAATGAGAGGAAGCCGAAAGGCACGCGCTAAGCTAAAGCAGGAAAGCGTGAGGTCTGAAACAGGATACGTAATGAATGCTATAAAGAAAAGTACGTAGCTTCTGGAATACTTAACTTTAATCCATCCTTTTGGTACATCTGGAGATTGTGGCGATACAAGTGAGACTCTTTAGATACATGCAATGTTACTAATGGCGCCTTGCTAGGTCGTAGCCATTGACTTAGCTGAAGGCTATTCTAACTATCGGCTCGGCAAAGGAGCGAGGCTTCGTCAGTATAGTCGGTAGCTACGTCGTCCGTACAACTGAGGCGAGAGCTAGTCCGTATCTCGAGACCTGCCTTGTGGTGGCGCTCGGTCTGCGATCACACAGTGGCGACACGCGGGTCCGACATGTACTAATGGACCGCGGCCGATTTAAAACTACCACCTAGCAAGTGTGGTGTCTGGCGGTGACACCACAGTGAGAAAGAGAGGGGGGCGTTGTTTTGTGCAGTTAATAAAATATTCTGTACTGCAACTCGAGAATCATCTTGTGACACAGCAAACAACATGTGCAAATTAAGACAGAAAAACACGAGGGTGCGAAGCAAAGCGGAACGTCATGACTTGACGATTTGACTGTACTGTGTGGCATTACATGAGTATCTCCAATATAGTCGGATCTACTTTGCGACACGTGAGTGTAGGGAAGTCGAAACAAGTAGTGACCCATGACGTTATATCAACTTCAGATTTTTTTTTCATACATGTAATTCATTTCTAAATTTTATTATTTGCACAGTCAAAAATTTAATTATGTATAACATTGAGTTTCAATGAAATAGATATAAATATGTTTTGACATAGCAAATCATCTTGTTGCAATATGCATGATATGTTTTCTCTTTGTAAGAAAAAAAAACCTTCCGTGTTGCTCGAGTGCGCAATCAAGTAGTCGTCGAGTGCGGATCTTCTGTAACTTTCATGAATGGGCATAGAATTGTTAATTTACAACCCGGAGGTGATTTAAAAATTACTCTAGGGAACCACGGCCCGACTTTGGTGCAAAGAAATCGCGCGCGAATTGCCAAATATTGGCGCGGAGTTTAAGACACTCGGCTGAAAAGAAATGGTTCAAATGGTTCTGAGCACTATGGGACTTAACATCTGAGGTCATCAGTCCCCTAGAACTTAGAACTACTTAAACCTAACTAACCTAAGGACATCACACACATCCATGCCCGAGGCAGGATACTAACCTGCGACTGTAGCGGTCCCGCGGTTCCAGACTGAAGCGCCTAGAACCGCACGGCCACACCGGCCGGCGACACTCGGCTGGATATCGGGTGTTATCGTCGGGTGTAAGATTCAGTAACATTAACCGCTATTTACGGAATAAATTAGCTTGATAATAACTACCAAAGACTTACATGAGCGGCATAGTAATCGTCTTGATGCTTAAAGCAAGCGAGAAGCGATTTACTGTCGGGATACGACAAACATTAATCATTGCATAGTCAGTTTGTTGATACGTTGCTTAGAAACTCATAAACGGACAGTGATATAATTACTGAAACGAACTTTCAAGTATCAATGGCCACTACACCCACATCAGAAACTAATTATTCTAACTGTGAGTTACTTCTGGAGTGGATGATTTTTTTTATTTCAGCTAATTGGTATTAATAAACGTCTTTCGAGGTTGAAACTTCATCAATGGTGTCGCGCTGATTCAGTGCGGTAGAACGATGGATAATACTAGCTACCCTATTATCTATAGTTTTAAAAGAAAAGAGCACACACCTGTTTTTCTTTTGAGAAATGTTCGTACTTCAGTCATCAGCATTCTCAAACCAGAGGCACAAGTGACGCTCCCTCATAGCACTACGATATCGTGAACCACCACACACGTGTGCCCCTTCTCACTACATTTCTGCACTGAAAACCCAGAGATGTAGCCGTGGTACGAAGAAGGAAGAAAGAAAGAAAGAAAGAAAGAAAGAAAGAAAGAAGAGGAAAGATCAGCGAAAGAAACGGAGCTAAGAGAGAAGGGGAGGTTGTAAGTAGGCTGTTTATGTTTTCTCTATGTAAGTAGGCTGTTTAGGTTTTTTTTATGGTAACGCCACCTCTGTATGAAAATCACTGGCTGTGCTGTGTGCAGTCTGTGGCTGCTTTGCATTGTTGTAATACTCGCCATTGTAGTGTTAGGCAGCTGGCTGTGAACAGCGCGTAGCGTTGCGCAGTTGGAGGTGAGCCACCAGCAGTGGTGGATGTGGGGAGAGAGATGGCGGAGATTTGTAATTTGTCATGAACTGCTATATTTATACATGATGATGTCAAGGTAAATACATTGTTTGTTCTCTATTAATATCTTTCATTTGCTAACTATCCCTATCAGTAGTTAGTGCCTTCAGTAGTTTGAATCTTTCATTTAGCTGGCAGTAGTGGCGCTCCTGTATTGCAGTAGCTTGAGCAGCGAAGATTTTTGTGAGGTAAGTGATTTGTGAAAGGTATAGTTTAATGTTAGTCAGGGCCATTCTTTTGTAGGATTTTTGAAAGTCAGATTGCGTTGCGCAAAAAAAAAATATTGTGTATCAGTTTAAGGACAGTCGTGTAGAATTATTCAAAGGGGACGTTTCATAAGGTCACAACTTGAACTGTGGTGGTGGTTGTTTGGGGAAGGAGACCAGACAGCGTGGTCATCGGTTTCACCGAATTAGGGAAGGATGGGGAAGGAAGTCGGCCGTGCCCTTTCAGAGGAACCATCCCGGCATTTGCCTGGAGTGATTTAGGGAAATCACGGAAAACCTAAATCAGGATGGCCGGACGCGGGATTGAACCGTCGTCCTCCCGAATGCGAGTCCAGTGTCTAACCACTGCGCCACCTCGCTCGGTGTGGAACTGTGACTAAAAATAGCACTCGACTGGAACCCGAACTGGAACTGGTCTGCTGGAGACTGTGCCTGGCCTAGTATACCGAGCTGGTGGAAGGTACGCTTCCGTCCACGTGATGTGCAGGCGGTGGTTGTTCATTAATAACTGTCCCACACACGTTCCAACTGACCGACCCACAAATCGGACGTTTGTAGACGCTTTGACCGACCAACCGACCGACCGAGCGAATTTTCTTGTAGGGATGTCGGGCGGGTAGGGCTCTTTTTCCTTTAATATACCTTGCGTAGGACCACCCGATAGCCAACCTCCCCCCACCCCAACTCCACCCAACAAATTGTGCCGTCGGTAGCGCTGTCGTGCCAACCGCCCGACGAAAGTTCGTCTTTTGTCACTGCACGTTGGATTATATGATGTGCTAATATACGTGACAGGATGCGAGGCGGACGAAACTTTATGGACAGATTATCTAGAGGAATATGTGGGACACATCGTGCGAGGATTATAGCAACACAGATGCAAAAAAATAAGCACTTTTTTCATTATTTATCAAGCCCGTAATGGTCTCGTGTGGCCCATTCAGAGAAATCGTCGAACTTCTGTATTTCTGTTTTTAGGTCTTATTTCCCATACTTACCGAAAATGAAATCTAAAAATATCGACATTCAATGGACGTTAATTCATTAAACACACTTGCTTCATTGGTACAAGTGTTTTTTTTTTAAAAAAAAAAAAAAAAAAAAAAAAAAAAAAACCTTCTACACCCAAGCCGTCTGCTATGAAGATCAAAGTGTGTTCAGTTTTTTTACAGCTCTAATCGCTGCTAAATGCTGTTTTTACGTAGCTGTTGTTGTATTTGTTAGGTGATGTGCACCTCCGCTACGGGTAGTCTTTCTTCTTCGAATTTGAAATGAGTTTCTTAAGCTTACTGGTCAATCTTATGCTACGTGCATAAATAAACTGATAACATTTACGTCAACGTCATTCTTTCTATTTATTTTCCTTTACCGAGATGTATTTCCTCAGTCAACTATAAATCACGTTGCAAGTTACAGGAATCATTTTTGTTTACAATAGTGGAAATACAACAGCACTGAATTTGAGATGCTCTTTAAGTCCTGCCAGTGGCTGAAACGGTAATGTAGCTATCAGCCTCTCCACAATACTTACAGCCTCTTTCATGACTGTACTCTCTTCCGTTAAGAATGGTTCGATGATGGTCAGCAGCTCCGAAATGCATGTTTCATCGTTCTCAGATGATTACGAAAATCATCGGATCGCAGCTGCGAAGTAACAAAACGAGGCTAAATTTCTTTGGTTGCATTAGCCACGCCTTTGTAAACAGCTTTCTCTCGGCTTTTTTCTCCTCTAAAACAGCCAAGGCAAACCCCCGTTTTTGTTTGTGTGTAAAAGCAAGCGGGATCTCGTAGAACATACACTCAATGAGCTTAGGGTAAAGAAAGCAGAACACCAGGGCGGCGCTGTGATCGCTAAATGCAGTCGGTCAGAATCTGTGTAGGCTGGCACAAAATTGGTCGGTCGGTCGATAACATGGAGCGTGTGCACGGGCTACAGCGGCGACGCCGGTTTCCTGTCGCGTGTTCTGCTGCGAAGTGTAACTGTATGTATACAGCACGGTGTCATGAGGTTTGATGCCCATCTTGTATGAATACGCAATCGTCGGAGAAGAGTCACTTGCAGGCGACGGGTAGGCAACTCCACACGGCAGGAACGTCAGACTGGCAGCGGACTTACTAGGGATGGTGATTATTGCTGTAACCATCGATTATACCGTTCTTTTTTCAAGCCAGTTTAAACTGGCTGCTAAAATCGCTCGAAATAACCGGTTTCTGAAATAAACGATTTCTGGTTTTTTATTCCTATTCTTTCCCTCATAAACGTAGAAATCGAACAAAGACTGAAAAATTTTCTCTTACTTTCAAGACATAAACAATCAAAATATTAAAATACGCAAGAAAGGAAAACTTAGTCCGTCCACCGTTTGCTTTCCTCGAAAAGTGATTCGCTTGCTGCCTTCGTAATAGAGTGTCTCCATTCCTTCCGAGCTAATTATGTAAGTATAGACCAGATATGGCTCAAATTCTAAGATACAGTATCGACAGCAATAGATAGATTCATACCTCATAAGTTAATAAGTGACGGGACTGATCCACCATGGAAGACAAAACACGTCAGAACACTGTTGCAAAAGCAAAGAAAAAAGCATGCCAAATTCAGAAGAACGCAAAATCCCCAAGACTGGCTAAATTTCACGGAAGCTGGAAATTCAGTGCGGACGTCAATGCGAGATGTCTCAAAATATGGTAGAAAACCCAAAGAGATTCTGGTCGTATGTAAAGTACACCAGTGGCAAAAACAGTCAATACCGTCACTGCGCGATAGCGATGGAAATGTTACCGATGATGCTGCCACAAAAGCGGAGTTACTAAATACAGTTTTCCGTAATTCCTTCACGAAAGAAGACGATGTAAATATTCCAGAATTCGAAACCAGAACAGCTGTTAGCATGAGTGACAAAAGTAGATATCTTAGGTGTTGCGAAACAAATCACTTAAGAAAGGCAAGTCTTCCAGTCCAGATGGTATACCAATCAGGTTCCTTTCAGAGTATACAGACGCAATAGCGCCTTTCTTAGCAATCATATACAACCGCTCACTTGACGAAAGGTCTGTTCATAAAGACTGAAAAGTAGCACAGGTCACAACAATATTCAAGAAAGGAAATAGGAGTAACCCATTGAATTACAGACCCATATCACTGACCTCAATTTGCAGTAGGATTTTGCAGCATATACTGCACACGAACATTATGAATCACCTTGAAGAAAATGACTTATTGATACATAACCAACACGGATTCAGAAAATATCTTTCTTGTGCAACACAGATAGCTCTTTATTTCCATGAAGTAATGAGTGCTGTCGACAAGGGATCTCAGATCGATTCCATATTCCTATATTTCCAGAAGGCTTTTGATACCCTTCCACACAAACGACTATTAATCAAATTGCGTCTATATGGAGTATCGTCTCAGTTGTGTGACTGGATTCGTGATTTCCTCTCAGAGAGGTCACAGTTCGTAGTGATAGACGGTAAATCATCGAGTAGAACACAAGTGGGATCTGGCGTTCCGCAAGGTAGTGTCATAGGCCCTGTGCTGTCCCTGATTCACACAAATGATCTAGCTGATAATCTGAGCAGCCCCGTTAGATTGTTTGCAGATAACGCTGTAATTTACAGTCTAATAAAATCATCAAACGATCAATTCCAGTGGCCATTGGCACTAAATAAAGTGCGAGGTCATCCACACGGGTACTAAGAGAAATCCGATAAATTTTGGATATACGATGAATCGCACAAATCTAAGGCCTGTCAATTCGACTAAATACCTAGGAATTACATTTACGAGCAACTTAAATTGGAAAGACCACGTAGATAATATTGTGGAGAAAGCGAAACAAAGACTGCGTTTTGTTGGCAGAACACTTAGAAGATGCGACAAACCCACTAAAGAGACAACCTACATTACACTTGTCCGTCCTCTGCTGGAATATTGATACCCGGCATGGGATCCTTACCAGGTAGGATTGACAGAGGACATCGAAAAAGTGCAGAGAAGGGCAGCTCGTTTCGTGTTATCGCGCAATAGGGGAGAGAGTGTCACTGATATGATACGTGAGTAGGGATGGCAGTCACTGAAACAAAGGCATTTTTCTTTGCGGCGAGGTCTATTTACGAAATTTCAAACATAAACTTTCTCTTCCGAATGCGAAAATATTTTGATAACACCCACCTACGTAGGGATAAATGATCATCATAATATAATAATCAGAGGTCGAACGGAAATATTTAGGTGTTCCTTTTTCCTGCGCGCCATACAAGAGTGGAATAGTAGAGAAGTAGTATGAACATGGTTCGAGGAACCCTCTGCCAGGCACATAAGTGTGAACTGCAGAGTCACCATGTAGATGTTAATGTGGTAATTGGCTGAATACTACAAAAAAAAGTATTCTCCTATTGCTTCAAATTTTTTGAAACTATTCTCAAAAACCATGTTGTAATTGGGGATCATACCATTATTTGGAAAGTACCAATAGTCAGTGCTAAAGAGTAAAATTAAGATTGAAGAATTCTGTTTTGCATGTTAATCTGTCCATTTTCAAGGGCTGCAAGCGGATAAAGGTATGTTATCTAGACGCAGGGAACAAATCAGAGCTACATTCTGTTTTTATTGTATACTATGAATGAATTGTAGTTAAGCTTTTAATTTGTTACTGTTACCATATCTTCCTTTCTCTTTTATTATTTCATAGAAATAGCAGACAAATATTTAATCTTTTGTAGTAAATGAAGCACTTTACTTCATTGCTACATAACTTCGTAAAGATATTCCCAGACTAGGATTGCTGCCCTTCTGCAGCACAATGGACGTCCTGTTGTTGATAATTCTTCCCTGTTATATGGCCGTGACTGAGGATGTCCAACGTAGTATTGGACGAAACGTTAGGAATAGAAGAATTCCATGGACCAGGGCCATATAAGCCGGAAGAATTAACAACAGAACCATCCGGTCGTGAACGCCTTGATTGCATGACAATGGATGTCCGGCGTCGTCAGCGAGAAACTGCTGTACAGAATACGTGGGTCCTAAGTCCTCCATACTGCGCGTACACGCATACCTTAAGCCACGACACACAGCAACAAAGACGTCATTGTCTCAGCAATGCTGTACCAATTCTTATGCCATGTGTTTGTTGCTCGTTTCTTTCGGCATTGTTGTTAAAACAGCTACGATATCTTTTCCAATTTTCTATAATAATTCAGAATTTCAAACCAGCGCAAATTTCAGGAATAAAAATTATACATATTTCAAAAAAGGTTTGTTTAAAAACAAAAAATTTTAGCATTGCTCCTATGTCTAATTGATATTTCGGTCTTTTTTTACTAGTACAAAATAAAGAAGTACCTGTTATAACCGAGAGCAAAGAAATACCGAAAAATAGCGGTTATTAAGAACTAAAATACCGTTATCAGTTTTATCCACCACTGCAAATATTACAGAACCACATGCGGGAATAGGCGACATGTATTCACAAAACATCAATAGATTAGGAGTTGCCTGCACAATTTATTAGCGACACATAAAAATTTGTGCCAGAGGGGGACGAGAACCCGGACTTCCCACTTAACAGGAGCGGTCGCCTTAATAAATTCGGCTATCCGTGCACACCTCGCGCACCGATCCAAACCTCCATAATCACAGTCGCTACGTTCCTTAGTGCCCGCACGCGTCATGAATTTCCTACACAGAAGAAATAGTAATAACGTCCTCGTTTTATCATGCATTGGCTTGTAATACAAATTTCGCTATGTCTGTATTTTAAAGTATACAGGGTGTTCCATTGATAGTGACCGGGCCAAATATCTCACGAAATAAGCGTCAAACGAAAAAACTACAAACAACGAAACTCGTCTAGCTTGAAGGGGGAAACCAGATGGCGCTATGGTTGGCCCGCTAGATGGCGCTGCCATAGGTCAAACGGAAACCAACTGCGTTTTTTTAAATCGGAACCCCCATTTTTATTACATATTCGTGTAGTACGTAAAGAAATATGAATGTTTTAGTTGGACCACTTTTTTCGCTTTGTGACAGATGACGCTGCAATAGTCGCAAACGTATCAGTACGTGGTATCACGTAACATTCCGCCAGTGCTGACGGTGTTTGCTTCGTGATACATTACCCGTGTTAAAATGGACCGTTTGCCAATTACGGAAAAGGTTGATATCGTGTTGACGTATGCTTGTTGTGATCAAATTGCCCAACGGGCGTGTGCTATGTATGCTGCTCGGTATCCTGGACATCATCATCCAAGTGTCCGAACCGTTCGCCGGGTAGTTACGTTATTTAAGGAAACAGGAAGTGATCAAAAAATGTTCAAATGTGTGTGAAATCTTATGGGACTTAACTGCTAAGGTCATCAGCCCCTAAGCTTACACACTACTTAACCTAAATTATCCTAAGGACAAACACACACACACCCATGCCCGGGAGAGGACTCGAACCTATGCCGGGATCAGCCGCACAGTCCATGACTGCAGCACCCTAGACCGCTCGGCTAATCTAGCGTGCGCCAGGAAGTGTTCAGCCAAATGGAAACGTCAACCATGAGCTGCAACAAATAATTATGCCCAAGTAGGTGTTTTAGCTGCAGTCGCGGTTAATCTGCACCTCAGTAGCAGACAAATTGCGCGAGAATCGGGAATCTCAAAAACGTCGGTGTTGATAGTGCTACATCAACATCGATTGCACTCGTACGATATTCATATGCACCAGGAATTGCATGGCGACGACTTTGAACGTCGTGTACAGTTCTGCCACTGGGCATAAGAGAAATTACGGGACGATGACAGACTTTTTTGCGCGCTTTCTATTTAGCGACGAAGCGTCATTCACCAACAGCGGTAACGTAAATTGCCATAATATGCACTATTGGGCAACGGAAAATCCACAATGGCTGCTACAAGTGGAACATCAGCGACCTTGGCAGGTAAATGTATGGTGCGGCATTATGGGAGGAAGGATAATTGGCCCCCCATTTTATCGATGGCAATTTAAATGGTGCAATGTATGCTGATTTCCTATGTAATGTTCTACCGATGTTACTACAAGATGTTTCACTGCATGACAGAATGGCGATGTACTTCCAACATGATGGATGTCCGTAACATAGCTCCCGTGCGGTTGAAGCGGTATTGAATAGCATATTTCATGACAGGTGGATTGGTCGTCGAAGCACCATACCGTGGCCCGCACGTTCACCGGATCTGACGTCCCCGGATTTCTTTCTGTGGGGAAAGTTGAAGGATATTTGCTGTCGTGATCCACCGACAACGCCTGACAACATGCGTCAGCGCATTGTCAATGGCATGTGCGAACATTACGGAAGGCGAACTACTCGCTGTTCAGAGAAATGTCGTTACACGTATTGCCAAATGCATTGAGGTTGACGGACATCATTTTGAGCATTTATTGCATTAATGTGGTATTTACAGGTAATCAAGCTGTAACAGCATGCGTTCTCAGAAATGATAAATTCACAAAGGTACATGTATCACATTGGAACAACGGAAATAAAATGTTCAAACGTACCTACGTTCTGTATTATAATTTAAAAAACCTACCTGTTACCAACTGTTCGTCTAAAATTGTTAGCCATATGTTTGTGACTATAACAGTGTCATCTATCATAAAGCGAAAAAAGTTGTCCAACTAAAACATTCATATTTCTTTACGTACTACACGAATATGTAATAAAAACGGGACTTCCTATTTAAAGAAATGGAGTTGATATCCGTTTGATCTATGGCAGCGCTATCTAGCGAGCTAATCATAGCGCCCTCTGCTTTCCCCCTTCAAGGTAGACGAGTTTCGTTCTTTGTAGTTTTTTCGTTTGACGCTGTATTTCGTGAGATAATTGGCCCGATCACGATCAATGGATCACCCAGTATAATAGAAATCAATGCCCTCCTGACATGTATGCAACATTCGGACATACCATACAGACACTTTAAAATACATACATTCCGAAATTTGCACCTAAGGGCCGGCCGCGGTGACCGTGCGGTTCTGGCGCTGCAGTCCGGAACCGCGGGACTGCTACGGTCGCAGGTTCGAATCCTGCCTCGGGCACGGGTGTTTGATGTCCTTAGGTTAGTTAGGTTTAAGTAGTTCTAAGTTCTAGGGGACTTACGACCTAAGACGTTGAGTCCCATAGTGCTCAGAGCCATTTGAACCATTTTGCACCTAAGGGAACGCTACAATAACCGTATAGCGTTCTAAATAAGACAGCATTACGGATACTCTACAAGTGCAGCACGAAAATGAACCACATTTTGATATACTTGCAAAACATCTTTTGTGAACAGAAAAATTATATACGTCAATAATACTGATAACAGTGCTCAGTTTTCATAAGTAAAAAACTAATTACCCTTCTAATTCAACTTTCGGATTTTTGTAGAAATATTTTTATTTGTGAATGCTCGCATATTAATTCGTTTAATAACTAAAAATAGAAATGTTATTTTTATTAAAAACTTATCAGTCAATATTTGTTCCTTAATATTTTAAATTGTTAATAAATATGGTATTTAAATAATAGTAAAATGAAGTTACTATATATATATATATATATATATAGTAAGATCACCGGCCATTTGACCATCATCTTCTGTGCTGGTACACAAACAGTGCCCGAACTCTTGCGGAAATCGGCAAAAGTCGCGAGTAATGAGTATAACGGGCAGGGTCACTATGAATATAGTGTGGGGCAATAAATTGGGAATGTGGGTCTCACGGGAGGCTGCCAGAGATAAGTCCCTGCGGTCGCACTATCCTCTGTGTCCTCGGTGGCTTGGATGGACAGTTGGTTGTTCTAAAAATGGCTCTGAGCACTATGGGACTTAACTTCTGAGGTCATCAGTCCCCTAGAACTTAGAACTACTTAAATCTAACTAACCTAAGGACATCACACACATCCATGCCCGAGGCAGGATTAAAACCTGTGACCGCTGTGGTCGCGCGGTTTCAGACCGTAGCGCCTAGAACCGCTTGGCCACTCCGACCGGCAGTGCAAGGACCAACAACGAACGTGAACGGATGTCATGTGACGTCCGCAATGACCGAACACAACGATCAACAACGAATGGCTAGAGCGTCTACCACACAAGCAAGAGATCCCGGGTTCGAGTCCCGGTCGCGGCACACATTTTCAATTGTCCCCGTTGACTTATATCAACGCCTATATGCAGCTAGGGGTATTCGTTTCATTGTAATTTCGAAAAATTTTAGCATTGCTACTACCACTAATTAATATTTCGATTATTGTATTCGGTTAGTAGTAAGAAGTAAAACACTTGTTATATCCGAGACCAAACAAATACCGAAAAATACCAGTCATTTAGAAACAAAATACCAATATCGGTTTTAACCATATGGTTTTTCCCATCCCTGCTACGTGGAGATAGCGGACAGCGTAGGCCAAGGCGGTGGTGTCGATGCTCGAGTACTGGCTATTCTCCGTTTTACTGTCCTTTTTAATACATATGCAGCTAAAAACATACTCCGCAAAACCACAGTATGTGCGGTGCATGACGGGGAGTACCTTGCACCACACTGCTAGTCACTTCCTTTCCCGTTGCACTCGCAAATAGAGGGAAGGTGGAACAACTATCTATACGCATTCGTACGAGCCCTAATTTCTCGCATCTTGTCTTCGTAGTCCTGACTCTAAATGTACTATGGCGCCCGTACAATCTTCAAATGCTGACTCTGTAAGTTTCCGCAATACTGTCTCCCGAAAATAATGTCGCCTTCCCTCCAAGGGTTCCCATTTGAGTTCAAGAAGCACGTGTGTGTGATCGAATCTTCCGGCAACACATCTGGCAGCCCGGCTCTGAATTGCTTCGATGTCTTTCTTTAACCCGACCTGTTACGGATCCCAAAAACTCCAGGAGTACTGAAGAGTAGGTCACACTATGTCCTGTACGCCGCCTCCTTTACAGATGAGTTACACTTTCGCAAATTCTCCCAGTAAAACCAAGTAGAGCATTCGCCTTCCCTACTACCAACCGCACGTGCTCATTCCAGTTCAAATCGATTTGCAACGTTATGCCTAGATATTTAATCGATGTCATTGTTACAAGCTCCATCGTACTAATGCTGTATTACGTGATTTTTTTACCTACTCATCCGTTTTAATTTACATTTATCTACGTTCACAGCTACACTATGTGATCAAAATTATCCGGACACCCCCAAACACATACGCTTTTCATATTAGGTGCATTGTGCTGCCATCTACTGCAAGGTACTCCATATCAGCGACCTCAGTAGTCATTAGACATAGTGAGAGAGCAGAATGGGGCGCTCCGCGGAACTCACGGACTTCGAGCGTGGTCAGGTGATTGGGTGTCACTTGTGTCATACGTCTGTACGCGAGATTACCACACTCCTAAACATTCCTATGTCCACTGTTTCCGACGTGATTGTGGTATCACCGCCAGACACCACACTTGCTAGGTGGTAGCCTTTAAATCGTCCGCGGTCCGTTAGTATACGTCGGACCTGCGTGTCGCAACTATCAGTGATTGCAGACCGAGCGCCGCCACAAGGCGAGTCTAGTCGAGAGAGACTCCCTAGCACTCCCCAGTTGTACAGCCGACTTTTCTAGCGATCGTTCACTGGCTACATACGCTCTCATTTGCAGAGACGACAGTTTAGCATAGCCTTCAGCTACGTCATTTGCTACGAACTATTAAGGCGCCATATTCAGTTACTATTGATATTGTGAATCATGTACCTTCAAGAGCGACGTTCATCATTAATGGATTAAAGTTAAATATCAAACTAATTATGTCCGCTTTCTGAATTCTCATTCCTTGTCATGTTCCAGACCTCACGTCAGTATAGTTCTTCCCTCTTCACGCCAGCCTGCGTCAGCTAAAACCCGTGCTTTTGGACCTCCAATCGCAACACGGTGTTGGCTCTTCTGCCAACACAAAACTGATAATGAAGTGGAAACGTGAAGGGACACGTACAGCACAAACACGTACAGGCAGACATCGTCTGCTGACTGACAGAGACCGCCGACAGTTGAAGAGGGTCGTCATGTGTAATAGGCAGACATCTATCGGGACCATAAAAAAGCACTCCGTCTTCAGGCCACAAGTGGCCTACCGGGACCATCCTCGTGGAGGATGCGGATTGGAAGGGCATGGGGTCAGCACACTGCTCTCCCGGTCGTAAGGTGGTATTCTTGACCGAAGCCGCTACTATTCGGTCGAGTAGCTCCACAATTGGCATCACGAGGCTGAGTGCACCCCGAAAAATGGCAACAGCGCATGGCGGCCTGGATGGTGACCCATCCAAGTGCCGACCACGCCCGACAGCCGCTTAACTTCGGTGATCTCACGGGAACCCGTGTATCCACTGCGGCAAGGCCGTTGCCTATCTATCCAGACCATCAAACAGGAATTCCAAACTGCATCTGGATCCACTGGAAGTACTCTGACAGTTAGGCAGAAGGTGAGAAAACTTGCATTTCATGGTCGAGCGGCTGCTCATAAGCCAGACATCACGTCGGTAAATGCCAAATGACGCCTCGCTTTGTGTAAGCAACGCAAACACTGGACGATTGAACAGTGGAAAAACGTTGTGGCGTGGCGAATTAACGGTACATAATGTGGCGATCCGATGGCAGGGTGTGGGTATGGCGAATGCCCGGTGAACGTCATCTGCAAGCATGTGTAGTGCCAACAGTAAAATTCGGTGGCGGACGTGTTATGGTGTGATCGTGTTTGTCATGGAGGATGCTTGCACCCCTTTTTGTTTTGCGTGGCCCTATCACAGCATAGGCCACAGTGATGTTTAAGCATCTTCTTTCTTCCCACTGTTGAAGAGCAATTTGGGGATGGTGACTGCATCTTTCGACACGATCGAGCACCTGTTCATAATGCATGGCCTGTGGCGGAGTCGTTGCACGACAATGACATTCCTGTAATGGACTGGCCTGCACAGAGTCACATGATGTGAAGTCTGCTGTGTATGGACGGGTTACTCCTGTAACCGAAATTGCAGGTCTGAAGATGGTTCTAGAGGAACCGAAACCGGCCGACCAGGGTGGCCGAGTGGTTCTAGGCGCTACAGTCTGGAACCGCACGACCGCTACAGTCGCAGGTTCGAATCCTGCCTCGGGCATGGATGTCTGTGATGTCCTTAGGTTAGTTAGGTTTAAGTAGTTCTAAGTTCTAGGGGACTGATGACTTCAGATGTTAAGTCCCCTAGTGCTCAGAGCCATTTGAACCGAAAACGGTCATGTGAATAAGCATTTTTTTCAATCGAGACGGTTTATAAGTAACCATGGAAAAACCAGTGATTGCGGTTATCCCATCAGACATTACGTCTGTTCCTGCAAAGGTGACTACCACACTGCACCATGGAGTTTTTTTCTTTTGAGCTCAGTGCGGCAGCGAACTGTTTCCGCCTTGCCGCCACAACAACACACACCTGCGGTGTCTCCTCGCACAATGGAGCCGCGCGGCTAGGACAATAGCCACGGACTTCCCGGGCAAAGCACAAAGGGTTTCCGAAGCAGCACTCAGTGCAGCGGCGAACCACAGTCTGCCAGTTCTGTCGCGGTCGGACCGCGCGAACCTGCTGCCCCGCTAGCGAGACTAAATTAATAAACGCCTTTTTAGTCGCTAACGAGACAGCGGCTGCCGCACTCCGGTAATTGGCGGACTCCCACCGCGCCGGCGGACTAATTTGCTTCTGCTACCGCCTCATTCGGCCGCTCTCTCTTCGTTTACAAGGGACATCAAAAATGCACATTGCCGACAGTACAGGATATAAGTGCTGACATTTCTATTAGTTACGGCGGTGCGGGATTCCCGCATCGTCCCCTATGCTTTGTTATGGTGTATGGGACTTCATCGTCATCACTGGGGATGTAACACCAATAATCGATATAGACTTACACTGTGTGATCAATAGTATCCGGACACCCCCAAAAACATACGTTCTTCATATTACGTGGATTGTGCAGTCACGTACTGCACGTACTCCACATCAGCGACCTCAGTAGTCATTGGACATCGTGAGAGAGCAGAATGGGGCGCTACGTGGAAATCACGAACTTTGAACGTGGCCACGTGATTGAGTGTCACTTGTGTTATACGTCTGTACGCGAGATTTCCACACTCCTAAACATCCCTACGTCCACGGTTTCTGATGTGATAGTGAAGTGGAAACGTGAAGGGACACACACAGCACAAAAGCGTACAGGCCGACCTCGTCTGTTGACTGACGGATACCGCCGACAGTTGAAGAGGGTCGTAATGTGTAATAGGCAGACATCTATCCAGACCATCACACAGGAATTCCAAACTGCCTCAGGATCCACTGCAAGTACTATGACAGTTTGGCGGGAGGTGAGAAAACTTCGATTTCATGGTCGAGCGTCTAACAACCCTACCACAACAAAGGTCAAAATTTTAATAATGATTGTGGTGTTGCTCACGCTGCTAAGAACTGCATTTTCGGGCAACAACATAGTTATTATGTGGCAGGTGTTATTAGAGCACAGTTAACAAAGTCATTTCATGTAATAATCTAAAAACTAGGCACTCATCTTTTTGTGTTTCCCACGCTGATCTCGTCGTAAAATCATGGCTCAATCGTTGAAAATCTAGGTGGATATGATTCCAAGCTCGGATGCAAAGAGGCCTAGGTTTTATCCTGCTATATTCAAAAGTTTTGTAGATGCGCTTCACAAACCATTCTTGGAGATTACACTTTTACTGGACAATAGTGATGTAAAAAAATAATCAGCACTCCGAATTTAAGTTACACTTCCTTTTAATTGCTTTTATTGCAATATCACGCAACTCACAAACATCACTTCACAATACAAAACATACTTTAAAACATCTTCCTCACAGTCACTGTTAAAGTTCACATTTTATACGCGGACTACAATACGCGTCTTGCCAACATGACGTCCAAGACTTGACTTTCTAAACGTCAGACTCTCTAACAAGTTAACAACTAACTAACTATCGCTTACGCGCCCAAAAATCAGAGTTACAAGTACGTCAAAGATCATAGTGACAAAAGAAAGAATACACATAAGAATAATATCATTGCAATACAAACATATCGATGTATCACAAATGAAATCAAACCTGAATGTTGTCTCAGAAATATGTCAACTACTTTGCAGAAACTCAGTAGAATAATACTGGTATCGAGAGGTTCAGGTGAGGTGCCGTAATGGTTGCGTAATTCAAGTACCATTACAAGCGGCTGCTCGCAATCCACACATCACGCCAGTAAATGCCGAACGACGCCCTGCTTGGTGTAGGGAGCGTAAACATTGGGCGGTTGAACAGTGGAAAAACGTTGTTTGGAGTGACGAATCACAGTACACAATGTGGCGATCTGATGGAAGGGTGTGGGTATGGAGAATGCAGATGAACGTCATCTCTCGGCGTGTGTGGTGCCAACAGTAAAAATCGGAGGCGGTGATGTTATGGTGTGGTCGTGATTTTCATGGAGGGGGCTTGCACCCCTTGCTGTTTTGCGTGGCACAATTATAGCACAGGCCTACACTGATATTTTCAGCACCTTCGTGCTTCCCACTCTTGAAGAGCAATTCGGGGATGGGGATTGCACCTGTTCATAATACACTGCTTGTGGCGGAGTGGTTACGCGACAATACACCTTTGGGATGTTTTGGAACGCCGACTTCGTGCCAGGCCTCACCGACCGACACCGATACCTCTCCTCAGTGCAGCACTACGTGAAGAATGGGCGGCCATTCGCCAAGAAACCTTCCAGCACCTGACTGAACGTATGCCAGCGAGAGTGGAAGCTGTCATCAAGGCTAAGGGGGGGGGGGGGGGGGGGGGGTCAACGCCATATTGAATTCCAGCATTAGCGATGGAGGGCTCCACGAACTTGTAAGTCATATTCAGCTGGATACTTTTGATAATATAGTGTATGTGTGGCAAAAGCGAGCCATTAATGTTTATTTTTCCTTGGCAGTTGGTCAGCTGTTGAAGTGTGGATGCTTCGACGCAAAATGGTTAATCTATACTGACAGGCGTAGTCCGTTTAATGGTGCAGCTGCGACTGTGCAGACAACATTCGATAGTAAATTATGTGCCGTGTTTGCAGGAAGTCTGTCAGACAAAGAGAATAAAAAAACCAACACACTGTCGCGTGTATATACTGTATTAGGCTACCATATATAAAAGTGTCTGCACATATAGCTGTTACAGCTTGGATATCCTGACGTTATTTGGCAACATTGTAGCCACCCCAAATACAGACTCATGTACTATAACAGTACTGCCAACTGCTACGCGGCAATGTGTGCAGTAGTATATTTTCGGGACAGGTGTTCAAAAATGGCTCTGAGCACTATGGGACTTAACATCTAAGGTCATCAGTCCCCTAGAACTTAGAACTACTTAAACCTAACTAACCTAAGGACATCACACACACCCCCATGCCCGAGGCAGGATTCGAACCTGCGACCGTAGAAGTCGCGCGGTTCCGGACTGAAGCGCCTAGAACCGCTCGGCCACCACGGCCGGCACTGGGACAGGTGTGTTTACATGGAGCTCCAAAACGCACGAACGTGTTGACCCAGCGACACTTTCAATTATGATTGTACTGGGCACAACATCACAGAGTTTTCACCGGAGATTAATAGACATGCGTCGCCTGTCGAATGAATCACACTTCTTGCTACACCAGGTCGATGTTGGGCCCTTACACGCCGTCATCCAGGTGAATGGCCGCAGCAAACATGCAACATGAAAACGTTCTGACGTGATCGTGACCGCACGATGGGAATTAACAGACTTTGAATGCGGAATGGTAGTTGGAGCTAGATGCATGGGACACTCCCTGTCGGAATTCGTTAGGGATTTCAATATTCAAAGGTCAACAGTGTCAAGAGCGCACTGAGAATACCAAATGTCAGGCATTGCCTCTCACCACGGACAACGCAGTGACCGAGGGCTTCGCTTAACTACCGACAGCAGCGGCGTTTGTGCAGAGTTGTCAGTGCTAACAGACAAGCAACACTGCGTTAAACAACCGCAGAAATCAATGTGGGACTTGCGGCGATCGTATCCGCTGAGATATTGCGGCGAAATTTGATATTAATGGGCTACGGCAGCATATGACCGAAGCGAGTGGCTTTGCTAGCAGCACAACATCGCCTGCAGAGCCTGTCGTGACCATATCGGTTGGACCCAAAGCGACTGGAAAACCGTGGGCTGGTCAGATGAGTCAAGATTTCAGTTCGCAGGTTTTGGGTGTGCTGCAGACTCCATAAAGCCATGGGCATAAGTTGTCAACAAGGCAGTGTGGAAACTGGTGGTGGCTCCATAATTACGTGGGCTGTGTTTACGTGGAAAGGGTCCTCTGGTACAAATGAACCGATCATTGAATGGAAATGGTTAGGTTTGACCACAGTGCGCAGTGTCACCGGGTCACAATTGCTCGCGACTGGTTTGAAGAACACTCTGGACAGTTCAAACGAATGATTTGGCCACCTAGATCGCTGGACATGAATCCCATTGAATATTTATGGGACATAATCGAGAGTCCATTCTACGTAAACAAGCCCACACGAATATGAAGCCACCATGAGCTTGCACAGTGCCTTGTTGACAACTTTGATCCACGGCTTCGTGGGATCTGCGCCACATTCGAATCCTACCATCAACTCTGTCTAGGGTCGAACCGATATGGTCACGACCCCAGGAGACACGCTGTAGGCGATGTCCTGCTGTCAGCGAAGGCATTCGCGTCGGTTGTCTGCTGCCATAGCCCATTAACGCCTAATTTCGCCACGCTGTTCCAACAGATACGTTCGTCGTACGCCCCAAATTGACTTCTGGTGCTGTTTGACGCATTGTTCTCTGTTAGCACTGACAACTCTACACACGCCGCTGATCTAGCCGTTAAGCGAAGACCGTCGGTTGGTGCCACGTCCGTGGTGAGAGGTAATGCATAATATTTGGTATTCTCGGCACACTC
Source organism: Schistocerca piceifrons (assembly GCF_021461385.2). Taxonomy (NCBI): domain Eukaryota; kingdom Metazoa; phylum Arthropoda; class Insecta; order Orthoptera; family Acrididae; genus Schistocerca; species Schistocerca piceifrons. Next base: position 115,265,526 of record NC_060147.1, on the reverse strand, counting down.
TTGGCACTTTGAATCTCGGAATCTACATCTACATCCATACTCCGCAAGCCACCTGACGTTGTGTGGCGGAGGGTACCTTGAGTACCTCTATTGGTTCCCTTATTCCGGCCTCGTATTGTTTGTGGAAAGAAAGATTGTCGGTATGCCTCTGTGTGGGCTCTAATCTCTCTGATTTTATCGTCATGGTCTCTTCGCGAGATATAGGTAGGAGGGAGCAATATACTGCTTGACTCCTCGGTGAAGGTATGATTTCGAAACATCAACAAAAGCCCGTACCAAGCTACTGATCGTCTCTTCTGCAGAGTCTTCCACTGCAGTTTATCATCTCCGTAACGCTTTCGCAATTACTAAATGATCCTGTAACGAAGTGCGCTGCTCTGCGTTGGATCTTCTCTATCTCTTCTATTAACCCTATCTGGTACGAAACCAGTGAGCAACATACAAGTAGTGGGCGAACAAATGTACTATAAGCTACTTCCTTTGTTTTCGGACTGCATTTCCTTAGGATTCTTCCAATGAATCTATCTGGCATCTGCTTTTCCGACGATTAATTTTTTTTCGCCATCCCATTTTAAATCGCTCCTCATGCCTACTCCCAGATAATTTATGGAATTGACTGCTTCCAGTTGCTGACGTGCTATATTGTAGCTGAATGATAAACGATCTTTCTATGTATTCGAAGCACATGACACTTGTCTACATTGAGATTCAATTGCCATTCCCCGCATCATGCGTCAATTCGCTGCAGATCCTCCTGCATTCCACTACAATTTTCCATTGTTGCAGCCTCTCGAAATACTACAGCATCATCCGCAAAAAGCCTCAGTGAACTTCCGATGTCATCCACAAGGTCATTTATGTATACTGTGAATAGCAACGGTCCTACGACACTCCCCTGCAGCACACCTGAAATCAGTCTTACTTCGGAAGACTTCTCTCCATCGAGAATGACATGCTGCGTTCTGTTATCTAGGAACTCCTCAATCCTATCACACAATTGGTCTGACAGTCCACATGCTCTTACTTTGTTCATTAAACGAGTGTGGGGAACTGTATCGAGCACCTTGCGGAAGTCAAGAAACACGGCATCTACCTGTGAACCCGTGTCTATGGCCCTCTGAGTCTCGTGGACGAATAGAGCGAGCTGGGTTTCACACGATCGTCTTTTTCGAAACGCATGCTGATTCCTACAGAGTAGATTTCTAGTCTCCAGAAAAGTCATTATACTCGAACATAATACGCGTTCCAAAATTCTACAACTGATCGACATTAGACATATAGTTCTGCACACCTGTTCGACGTCCCTTCTTGAAAACGGGGATCTGTGTAAAATCGAACTGGTATCCCATCAGGTCCAGCGGTCTTTCCTCTTTTGAGCGATTTTAATTGTTTCTCTATACCTCTGTCGTCTATTTCGATATCTACCAATTTGTCATCTGTGCGACAATCTGGAGGAGAAACTACAGTGCAGTCTTTCTATGTGAAACAGCTTTGGAAAATTCAGTTCCCTAATGATTATGCCATGCATCTGCTTTACCGACGATTAGTTTTATATGGTCATTCCATTCTAAATCACTCCTAATGCCTACCCACAGATAATTTATGGAATTAACTGCTTCCAGTTGCTGACCTGCTATATTGTAGCTAAATGATAAGGGATCTTTCTTTCTATGTATTCGCAGCACATTACACTTGTCTACATTGAGGTTCAATTGCCATTCCCCGCATCATGCGTCAATTCGCTGAAGATCCTCCTGCATTTCAGTACAATTTTCCATTGTTACAACCTCTCGATACACCACAGCATCATCTGCAAAAAGCCCTAGTGAACTTCTGATGTCTTCCACCAAGTCATTTACGCATATTGTGAATAGCAACGGTCCTATGACACTCCCCCTGCGGCACACCTGAAATCACTCTTACTTCCGAAGACTTCTCTCCATTGAGAATGACATGCTGCGTTCTGTTATCTAGGAACTCTTCAATCCAATCACACAATTGGTCTGATAGCCAATATGCTCTTACTTTGTTCATTAAACGGCTGTGGGGGAACTGTATCGACCGCAATGCGGAAATCAAGAAACACGGCATCTACCTGTGAACCCGTGTCTATGGCCCTCTGAGTCTCGTGGACGAATAGCGCGAGCTGGGTTTCACACGACCGTCTTTTTCGAAACCCATGCTGATTCCTACAGAGTACATTTCTAGTCTCCATAACAGTCATTATACTCTAACACAATACGTGTTCCAAAATTCTACAACTGATAGACGTTAGAGATATAGGTCTATAGTTCTGCACATCTGTTCGACGTCCCTTCTTGAAAACGGGGATGACCTGTGCCCTTTTCCAATCTTTTGGAACGCTGTGCTCTTCTAGAGACCTACGGTACACCGCTGCAAGAAGGAGGCCAAGTTCCTTCGCGTACTCTGTGTAAAATCGAACTGGTATCCCCTCAGGTCCAGCGGCCTTTCCTCTTTTGAACGATTTTAATTGTTTCTCTATCCCTCTGTCGTCTATTTCGATATCTGTGCGACAATCTAGAGAAGAAACTACAGTGCAGTCTTCTTATGTGAAACAGCTTTGGAAAATTCAGTTCCCTAATGATTATGCCATGCCTAATGAGTATGCCACGCGTCTAGTTTCAACTACCATTCCGCGCAAAGTCTCTTAACTCCCGTCGTGCGGCTGTAATCACGTCGGAAACCTTTTCACATGAATCACCTAACTGCCAGCTTCGTCAGTGCATCGCCCTTTTATAACTCGCGTACGCGATACTACAGCCATCTGTATACGCGCGTATCACTACCCTTCGACGTTTCTCAACGCAGTGTATAGTCCTGGACCTCTAATGTAAGACTTTTCTTGATGAGCATGCTACACGGCTGTCTAAATTCATAAATTCGGTCACTAATTATGTGAAATATTCAATATCAAATTTTTGCTTCGTCTGGAAACCGTTAGGTAGGGAACCTGAAAATGGGACAGAGGTTATTGTACTTCTGGTTTGTCGATTAGTAAAACAGATACTGAGAATGAATAGATTTCCTGAAGGCTTTTTGATACCTTTCATCACAAGCGACCATTAATCAAATTGCGCGCATATGGAGTATCGTCGCTGTTGTGTGACTGGATTCGTGATTTCCCCTCAGAGAGGTCACAGTTCGTAGTAATAGACGGTAAATCATCTGATTTACATAAATGATCCAGGTGATAATCTGAGCAGCCCCCTCACATTGTTTGCAGAAGACGCCGTAATTTACCGTCTAGTAAAATCATCAGACGATCAATTCTAATTACAAAATGATCTAGAAAGAATTTCTGTATGGTGCGAAAAGTGGCAATTGGCACTAAACAAAGAAAAGTGCGAGGTCATCCACATGGGTACTAAAAGAAATCCGATAAATTTTGGGTATACGATAAATCGCACAAATCTAAGGGCTGTCAATTCGACTAAATACCTAGGAATTACAATTACGAGCAACTTAAATTGGAAAGACCACAGAGATAATATTGTGGAGAAGGCGAAACAAAGACAGCGTTTTGTTGGCAGAACACTTAGAAGATGCGACAAACACACAAAAGAGACAGCCTACATTACACTTGTCCGTGCTCTGCTGGAATATTGCTACCCGGTATGGGATCCTTACCAGGTAGGATTGAGGGAGGACATCGAAAAAGTGCAAAGAAGGGCAGCTCGTTTTGTGTTATCGCGTAGTAGGGGAGAGAGTGTGGCAGATATGATCCGTGAGTTGGGGTGTCTGTCTGTTTAGGAAATTTCAATCACCAACTTTCTCTTCCGAATGCGAAAATATTTTGTTCACACCCACCTACGTAGGGAGAAATCATCATAATAAAATAAGAGAAATCAGAGCTCGAATGGAAAGATTTAGGTGTTTTTTTCCCACGCGCCATTCGGGAGTGGAATGGCAGGGAAGTAGTACGAAAATGGTTCGATGAATCCTCTGCCAGGCACTTAAGTGTTAATTGCAGAGTAACCATGTAGATGTAGATGTACATGAATGTGGGAGGAGGCGGAAACAATAATGTCGCCAGTGTCATAAACGGAATCCCCGACTACGGAATTCTTTGGTCACTGGAGGAAGTATTGGTTCAAATGGTTCAAATGGCTCTGAGCACTATGGGACTTAACATCTGAAGTCATCAGTCCCCTAGAACTTAGAACTACTTAAACCTAACTAACCTAAGGATATCACACACATCCATGCCCGAGGCAGGATTCGAACCTGCGACCGTAGCGGTCACGCGGTCCCAGACTGAAGCGCCTAGAACCGCACGGCCACAACGGCCGGCTAGGAAGTACTGGTTACTGTCTAAGGTCGTAGCGTTTTTCCATGAAGTTAATAAACACAACACGCACACATATATTAGAGACTCTGGTCGTTAATAATGTACTCTCCTTTACCATTTACAACAGTCTGCCAACGCTGGGTAACTTCTCGATTCCGCGACAGTCAAAATCTCGTGGTTTTAAGGCGGAGAACTCATGTTCGGGGCGCATTTTCTTCCGGAAATGAAGTTCCTCGACGGTTTTTCGCTAGAGAGCGGAAAAGGTGACAATCGGAGGGCGGAAGATCAGGTGAATAAGGTGGGTGCGAAATGACTTCCCAACCCAAATCCTGTACAGTGTTTTTGGTCAGTTCAGCAGAATGCGGGCGGGCGACGCCACTTCACGCAGTCGTCCTGGTCGTTGTTCTTGAGCTGTGTGTGCAAGACGGGAAAGCAGTCCGTATTACACTACACCCAAGTTGTTCGATCAGACGCATAACATACTGTATTTTGTGGATGCGCGCATATCTTTGTACACGGAGCTGCTTCTTTATTTGGCCTCATCCATTGCTTTCTTTTCTTTATGTTAGCATAAAGACACCATTTCTCGTCACAAGTAACAATATGCAACAGGAATGGTCGGTTTTTTCCATGAGCCAATTGATGACGATCAAGCTGAGATGCACATATGGCTACATTTTTGTGATTCAGGCTTAGAACATGTGGTACCAGTACACCAGACTTCTGAAGCTTCCCCAATGCACGCCAATGATGTACGGTGGTGGAACGATAACAGTTCATCACTTTTGCCAGTCCTCGTACACTGACGTGGATCACTGCGGATTAATCCGTCTGGACGACGTACATCGGACACCGGCGCTCGTCTTACAACGGGAAAACGATTTTGTTGCCGTGCTCTGTGCAATGGCATTATCCACATACACGGCGCAAATGTTTCTGGCTGCCTCTGCTGCTGTCAGCCTTCTACTGAACTCAAACAAGAATATTTTGGAAATGTTCCGATTTCTCCACTTGTTACTCCATTTTCTAGAGTCCACAGTTGCATTCACTATCATCAAATAACAATATGTAAACTCAAGCCGGCCTGTGCGGTCGAGCGGTTCTAGGTGCTACAGTCTGGAACTGCGCGACCGCTACGGTCGCAGGTTCGAATCCTGCCTCGGGCATAGATGTGTGTGATGTCCTTAGGATAGTTAGGTTTAAGTAGTTCTAAGTTCTAGGGGACTGATGACCCCAGAAGTTAAGTCCCATAGTGCTCAGAGTCATTTGAACCATTTTTTGTAAACTCAAATAGCAGCAGCGAACTACAAATAAAAAATGGGAATCGATTTAATAAACCCATAGCAACCGGAATACCAATATGTAAAACAAAAACGCTGCGATCATATGCACCACCCAATATTTTGTGGGAAATGCATGAATGCAGAACTTGATCAGACACCGTCACAAATATGTTCGCTCAAATTGGCGCCTATCCACTTGCGATACAGTGAGGTCATTTTTCTGCCTGCAGAAATATTTTGACTGATAAGCGCTGGAACCTCACAGTAAAAGAGCAATATTTGTAATGTTAATTGTGCAAAAAGGGAAGTGAATTAATCAATTGGGAACAAAAATGATACCGTAAATTTTAATGTATTTTTCACTGACCGTTCATATATTGTAGTTTGATAGTGCATGAGTGCATGCACATTCAGGGATTTCATAGTGCATGGAATTCCCGTCTTTATTCATTAGTATTACTATACAACATGACCATCAATTGTCGCAACACACTTGATCTATAGGGATCAACATGGAGTACGCGAAGAGGTCGGTTGGTTGATTGGAGTGGGCGGATCAAATAGCGAGGTCATCGGTCCCGTTCGGTTAAGGAAGGATGGTGTAGTCGGCCGTGTCCTTTCGAAGAAACCATCCCAGCATTTGCCTGAATCGATTTAGGGAAATCACGGAAAACCTAAATCAGGATGGCCCGACGCGGATTTTGAACCGTCGTCCTCCCAAATGCGAGTCTAGTGTGCTAACCACTGCACCACCTCGCTCAGTCTACGCGAAGACCTTGTGGAACTTGGTTGTCTTCTTTCATCCGTGAGAGCGAGAAGTTAGTATACAGCACATATCACAACTAATAGCTAAAACTGACACTCGTGTTTGTGTAGGATACACAGGTAGGCGCTAAAACCTTCCAGCAAACATACGGACCACGAACACGCCTTAGCGAGATAATTGCTTGTGTGTCTGTAATCTAAACTTTTCAATTAAATCATCATGCAATGGGGCTTAAATTTCACCCAAGACCTTCCTTATCTTGTACAACGTTGTGGGATGTGGTACATAAATAATCCCACATTTTGGTGCTGATGTTAAAACATTAGACACATCAATATGGACCAACACAGGTGCATCAGTATGAAAGCTGCCAGCTTTTCCAATGGAAAGCAAATATTTGTTAATTATGGAATTAAAAAGTTCCTTTATTAAACGAAAAAATAACAGAATTTTTATATTTTTATTATTTCCGCTCAGTTTAATGTTTTCATTGAAGCTAGAAAATACAACAGGTATAGTTTCTTTTGCTTTCGCTTAAAGCTTTTGAAGCTCTCAAGAATTATCTCAAATGGAAAAGAATTGTTTCTCCTATTTGTATTTAGCACATTTCAAAAATGCACTTGTGTTAGAGAAAAATGTTTACCCATACTCCGTCATAAGAATAAACCTGATGTAAAAAAAAATAATAAAAAAACACACAAACGCTATGACTGGCCAGCAGCCATAGCACACGTAAACTGGTGGTGTTACGCTCTTGGAAGTGGAGCCTACTTAACGTATTACATATCTTATTGCTATGACACTGTAAATGAGACTTTAAGATGTATGTATTAGCAACCATTAACGTTTGTTGTGCTCTGATTGTCACGCTGTTAATACGCAGTTAAAGTAGCTGACGCTGTTTCGTGCTCCGTAGTGAAGCACGGGCGTCGAACATCGTTAAAAGTGCCAAGAAACAGCTCGTACTTAATGTTTTTCACAGAGGAAATTGAATTTTACCGAGGGACTTCGGTGAAATAAAGTTAACGCATTTTTGCAGACCTCGTGCGCGGTTTAATCGATAGTGTTTGAGACGTATTCTGTGAGTCGCTTGTTCGAATCTGACTGGGGTTGAATTTTTGGATTTTTTTTTAGTTCAGCTCGCATTCCTGCATCATTTCAATGTAAAACTGATAAAATACATGCTGATTAACACAAATCTAATTACCATTATTTTATGAAAAATGCACATCGCACACAAAATTCCAGTTTCCATTGCAAATATAAATTCTTATTAACGATATTTTATCAAAGATTGTTTAAATTAAGGAAATATTACAAATTAAATTTGTGGGACAGAAATGAGAAATTAAATACTGATTATCTGGAGTATGTCCGTTTTTAATACCATAGATGTAGTCTCGTACGAGCCAGAGTAATAAGCATCGTAGAAACATAAAAACAAGAATTTTCACCGCATCGGACAGAGCGTAGTAATGCTCCAGTTATACAGTCGCTACCGTACCACTGCAGTATGAACAGAGTACAATTAATGTGGAGCCAAGTTAACAGATTTGTCGCTTGAGACAACAAGGCATTTAAGCTGCCAGACGCAGTGGAACTAAAGCACGAAGCTTTCTCACACGCCACAGCCGAGCGCTGGCATGTACAGTCAGCACGTTATACAGGCTGTCACTAACTATTGCCACCAAAAATAATTCCGAAAGTGTGATAGGAGCTGAAACGTTTGTGGAACAAAAGTTGCATGGGACGATGGGGACCATAATATGACGTTGGTTTTTTGTTGTTAGGTGGGGTCGCTTCAGAGATATAAAGGTCAACTTTGTATTTTTAAATGGGATGCTATAGTTTGGTACCCATTTTCTGATAGCGGCTACCGAGACGAATCCAACTATGAGTAACAGTAACGTCTTTGAAGGTCAACGCCGGTCAAAACGGTGGCATAACCGTCATTTACAGAAGGTGTTTGAAGTGAATACCATTGGTATCAGTGCAGTGCTGCAATTTTGTTATTATGGATTTAGTGGTATTCCTTATCACATCGGCACTTATGGAAGCACATACTCTGACAATTCTCTCTCGCATATCTTCAGGTGTAGTTGGAACGTCTTTATAAACAATGTCTTTTACGAATCCCCACAAGAAAAAATCCGGAGGCGTCTAGCCTAGCGAACTAGCCGGCCACGACACATATCCTCCACGTCCAATCCAACGATTTGGGAATTGTCTCTGCAACTCATTTAGAGCCATCAGCAAAAAATGTGCAGGGTACCCATCGTGTTGATACCACATACTGTTCTTTGATCCTAAAGGTATTTCTTCAAATAACAGACCCTAATGTTTAATGCAGGAATGTGGTGTACTTCCTGATCAAATAGGGGCCTATAATTCTGTCTTCCAGAATCCCACACTATACTTTCACCGATCACGGTTTTTGGTGTGCAACTCTTCACAGCCAGCATGGATTTTCAGTTGCCCAATAATGCAGTAAATAAAAATCAAATTAATAAATGTGTCATCCCTCTGTATCTGAAGTTCAGCCCATCGGCAGAATTCAATGCGATGCATACAATCCGTACCAGTTAATTCTTGGTGGAGACTGATATGGTAAGGATGATATTTTTGGCGATACAGAACACGAAAAACACTACTCTGGCCCATTCCAGATTCCCTTGCAATCTGACGCGAACTACCACAAGGATCTCGAACCACAGTGGTAAGAGTACCAATTTCCGTTTCCTCGTTAGTATGTTTCCTTCGCCGGATGTGTTTCCGATGCGTTAAAGATGCAGTTGTTCTCAATTTATCATACACATATTTAAATGTAAAACGTGTAGGGTGAGTACTTTGGGGATATGAAGTCTCTAGCTCTCATTGAATTTCGTTGGCATTTTCCGTGAATGAGAAGCATATCGACTTGTTCAAAATGGTTCAAATGGCTCTGAGCACTATGGGACTTAACATCTATGGTCATCAGTCCCCTAGAACTTACAACTACTTAAACCTAACTAACCTAAGGACATCACACACACCCATGCCCGCGGCAGGATTCGAACCTGCGACCGTAGCGGTCGCGCGGTTCCAGACTGAAGCGCCTAGAGCCGCTCGGCCACGCCGACCGGCTGAGGAGGTATGAAGGAGAGAAATTTGGGAAGGAAAGGGTTTATCCACACTCTTTCAATTTGCCGCAAGTTTGCTTAAGTGTACTTCTCAAATTCATATATGGCAAGATTTCACAGTAATACCTACAGTTGGTTCATGTTTAACTATACGCTGAAATTCTAGCTATGCACTTTTATTTCACACATAACTCGCGCAGAAAATTTACTTCGTGTTGAGGTTTGGAATTTGACCACTCTTCTTTTCAATTACAATACTATGTTAGCTAAGAACGAGACGAGGCAACGGTCTTGCCGCAGTGGATACACTGATTTCCGTCAGATCACCGAAGTTAAGCGCTGTCGGGCGTGGGCGGCACTTTGATGGGTGACCGTCCGGGACGCCATGCGCTGTTGCCATTTTTCGAGGTGCACTCAGCCTCGTGATGCCAATTGAGGAGCTACTCGACCGAATAGTAGCGGCTCCGGGAGAGCAGTGTGCTAACCACACGCCCCTCCAAAAAAAATGGTTCAAATGGCTCTGAGCACTATGGGACTCAACTGCTGAGGTCATTAGTCCCCTAGAACTTAGAACTAGTTAAACCTAACTAATCTAAGGACATCACAAACATCCATGCCCGAGGCAGGATTCGAACCTGCGACCGTAGCGGTCTTGCGGTTCCAGACTGCAGCGCCTTTAACCGCACGGCCACTTCGGCCGGCACGCCCCTCCTATCCGCATCCTCAGTGAGGATGACACGGCGGTCGGATGATCCCGATGGGCCACTGGTGGACTGAAGACGGAGTGCTTAAGAACGAGACAATGTTAAATTTTTGCGTCTGGTCCGCTAAGAAGCGTAACGCCCGAGTTTTGTAATGTATTATCTCATTCTGTTCAAAAAATCAAATGACGTTCGGAGCTACAGTATATTGCTTCCCCGATCGCCTCTATATATTAACTGCAACCGCTCACGTCACTGCAGGTTAATTGGACCAGCTGGCTGGCCAGTGCTGTCCAAGTCCAATGCGCCGGTAAAGCTGTTGACCCTTATTATCGGTCAGTATGTGCGTGTAACGCACAACATAAAACGCAGCCTTATAATCGTACTGTCCGCCTCGATAGCTGAGTAGTCAGCGCGACGGAATGTTATGCTGAGGGGACCGGGTTCGATTCTCGGCTGCTTCGGAGATTTTCTGTATTCAGGGTCTGGGTGTTGTGCTATCACCACCACCACCACCATCATCCCCATCGACGCACAAGTCGCCGAAGTGGCGTCAACTCAAAAGACTTGCACCAGGCGACCAGTCCTAGCCACACGATATTTCATAAGCGTACTTGATTGTACTCTAGACAGCTTGACTTCGGCTCCACTTGAAACAGAATACGATAAGATTCTAGAAAAAAACGCGTAAGAATACGTAGTGTAAAGCTTAGACCAGGTTTATTGGTATAACGAATGCAGTATAGTATTTATATTAAAAAAATAAAATTCGCCAGGTGTAAGTAAGACTCGCGCAATGAACTTTCTGTAGAAACTTAATTAAGCATACAGACAGTTGATCCGCAAACCGAGAATGGCGACAATTTTTGCTTGTTATCGACATTGATACTGGCAAGTTATCGCCCTTCCAAGATTATCGAAAATGTTTCAATTTCAGTAATGAAAACATATTGTCATGCAGGACGCAGGCGATCATTGTTATAATAATCAGTAGATCTGCATTCAGGCTGACTGGGTCGCAATGGTAAAAGTCAAACATCAGGAGAGAAATGACTTTATTTGATCATTTGACGCGTTTCCGGAATGAACCCATCGTCATGGCGTTTCAAGTTGTGAGTGAAACAAACTTTCGCAGACTAGTGCAGCAATCGCTCTTGTGTATCTGATGATGGATAAATTCCGATACGCGTCATATGAGCAATAAAGCCATTCCTTTCCTGATGTACGATTTTTACCACTGTGATACAGTTAGCCCGATACGGACTTACTGTTTTAACTTCAAGTATGACGTCGAATAAAAAATGTCAAAAGAAATATTTTTTGTGTGATATATTACAAATTTACAGATTTCGCATTTTTTTTTCCTTTTGTTGTGCTGTGACACCTTCCTTTTATCAAGTTTAATGATTCTACGTCAATCCAGAAGTACTCTATATGTTTTGATGAGTGAGTCTGGGACCATTAAAATATGTTACATAAATGGCCGTAACTTTTGGTAACCTTGACTTCGAAGCTTCAATCGTTTTTACACCGCCAAGGGACCGTGGGCCTTAGTATGGGACACAAATTTCAACTTCATGCTGCTACCCGTCCCTGAGAAAAAAGTTTTTAACGGTCGGAGAAACAGACAGACGGACAATAGAGGAAGGATCCTACAATGGTCCGTTTTTACCGACTAAGACACGGGACACCAAAAACCGCCCATTGCTATGATAAATACATTTATATTTATATTTCTAAGCTCTTTCCAAGAGCCCAGGCAGAGATAATGTATAACGGTGGAGATGGGCGGGCGGCAAGTGGTAACGTCGCTTGCGTGGATGAAAGTTTCTCGAACCGGCCCTGGTTGTTACGCCCTATACGTGCCGTTCTCGCCGACTTCGTGGAATCGTTCGATACGCTTCTACACTGTCCCTTAGTGAGCAAAACACAGTTTTCGCTTTTCCCGGAGTTACGGCTCAATACTCCTGCTGCAATAATAAGGCGACAACAAACCGAGGCGCGGCTACCGTTCGGATTAGCGCTGTTGACCGTTGGGCCACGCTTCTGCTGACGGCGAGCCAGAGAGTGCAAGCGCAGCAGATGCTCCAACCCGTATCGAAACACGCCGGCCGCCGAGTCAGCGCGCCGCATGCTGTTTACACAAACAACAGCCGGGCCATCTGCTACCTGAATATGTGCTCCCCTCGTATGCCGGAACCATTCAGATAGTTGCCGTGTATGGGGCGAACATGGCAACGGGGCTGTCATCTGTCGTCTTTGTCCTGGTTGCAGGTAAGCCTTCACTGTACTGTGTTATAATCTTTATTGGTCCTTTTAAACATTTTTGTGCGTCAGGTGCATTACGATACTGGACAGGTCAAGTTTTCATGACCAGTACACGTACTAAACATTCAGAATAAATCATATGCCGTACACTTGTTGTTGTTGTCGTGGTCTGAAGATTGGTTTGATACAGCTCTCCATTCTACACTACCCCATCTCCGAATAACTACTGCAACCTACATTCTTCTGAATCTGCTTACTGGATTCATCTCTTTATCTCCTCTACGGTAACTCACTCCCCCCCCCCCCCCCCACACACACACACACACCCATCCCATTTTTCTGCAGTACTAAATTTGCTATCCTTTGATGTCTCAGAATGTGTCCTATCAACCAATTCCTTCTTTCGGTCAAACTGTGCACAGATTTCTTTTCTTCCTAATTCTATTCAGTACCTCCTCAGTTACATGATCTACCCATTTAGTCTTCAGCATTCTTCTGTAGCACCACATTTCAAAAGCTTCTATTCCCTTCTTGTCCAAACTGTTCATCGTCCATGTTTCACTTTTGTACATGGCTACACTCCATACAGATATCTTCAGAAAATACATCGTAACACGTAAGTCTATATTCAACATTAACGAAGTTCTCTTCCTCAGAAACGCTTTTCTTGGTATTGCCAGTCTACATTTTATATCTTCTCTATTTCAACCATCATTACTTATTTTACTGCCCAAACAGCAAAACTCATCTACTACTTTAAGTGTCTCGTTTCCTAGTCTAATTCCTCACTATCACCTGATGTAATTCGAGTACACTCCATTGTCCTTGTTTTGCTTTTGTTGATGTTCATCTTATACCCTTCTTTCAAGACACTGTCCATTCCGTTCGACCACCCTTCCAAGAACTTTGCTGTCTCTGACGGAACTAAAATGTCCTCGGCAAAACTTAAAGTTTTTATTTCTTCTCCTTGGACTTTAATTCCTATTCCAAATTTTTCGTTGGTTTCCTTTGCTGTTTGCTCTTTGTACAGACTGAATAACATTGGGGTCAGCTCACTTCCTGTCTCACTCTCTTCTCAACCACTGCTTCACTTTCATGCCCCTCATCTGTTATGACTGCTGTCTGGTCGCTGTACAACTTGTAAACAGCCCTTTGTTCCCTGTATTTTACCCCTGCTACCTTCAGAATTTCAACTTAAACTTGTCGATAATTTCAGAAATCAGTAAACACGCACAGTTTTCCCTCAAACACATCACAAACATCACTACCTTATGTTTTTGCGTAATTGTAAATGCACCACGAAGCTAGGTATGCCTGTCAGTATGGACTATTTATAATAGCTATAATTATTAAGCTGCAAATGACGTAAATACTGATGTAATGTTCAGTATACCGTTCTCAGCCACAAATTTAATACCTGCAATTACACCCATGGGGCTCAAATTTTGTCGTCTTTGTAGGTTAGGGCCTGTATCAATCCTGAACTGTTATGGAAAAGGCCACAGATTGTTTTATATAGATCTCAGTTTATTCTCGACTTCTGGGCAAGGGACAATTAAATTGGTATAACACACTAAAGCCATTATTTGCCACTAACGATCACATTTCAGAAACAGAAATACAAAATTCTCAACAGTACAATTACTTTAAATGTATTTTTCCATTCCACAATAACCAAACACTGTCGCTATTATAAATCACATGAAGGCCATGAATGAACAATGTTTTCAAGTTGTTTTCAGCACTCTAAACACGTTTCACATTTCAGTTTGTATATAAGTGTAGATGAAGAGCTTGTTTCGTGATAACAATACAAGCATTTCGTGCAACGAATCAGTTTCTCTCCGGTTACGTTTTCCCATATGACAAAAGCAAAGTAATCTTTATAAATAGCGAATAAAATTAAATTTTAACAACAGTTCCCAATTGCGTGCCCGGGACGAAAATAGGAACTGCAAAGGAGACGAAATTACGAATAATCTCCAGATTTATTTTAACACCCAGTACAGCAACATAGGCCAAACGCTTGACTATGGCGAACGCACGCCATAAACTACAGTACACGAATGAAATACGGCTCAATATTCGAAAACACATCAGAGCTCATGCTAGAAATAGCAAACTGTTAATTTGATTGCGGCACTAACTCTTGTCGGTGTGAAAAGATAAATCTCCTCATACATGGTAGCTAAAAGTGTTGTGCTCTCAACGAAACAATGAAATGAGGTTACATATGTTTTCGGATGAGGTCCGCCTTCAGCAAAACACAATTTTGTTTTATATCCCAAACATGTTTCACTGCAGTTGCAGCTTCGTCAGTGGGCTTTTGTTTTATGGCTGTTAAACATAAAAAATGTTCCTTACTGTTTGTAGACATGTAAATATTAGTTTTTACAATCGTAATTACAAATTTTTGAGGAACACACAATATGTTCCTTACTGTTTGTACACATGTAAATATTAGTTTTTACAATCGTAATTACAAATTTTTGAAAAACACAAAGTTATGTATTCATACCTTTTTACCTCATGGCGTGGTTTTCTGAGTCATTATGTTTTTAAGTGCCTGTTTTCTTTCACAGTTTGTCGTCTGCAACCATATACCTGTACTACTTAATGGAGACGAATTATTTAAGCAAAAAATTATGATTTGGAAACTTTTATGACTATGCCTGAAATTAATTAATTCGTTGTGGCAGGTTGTGTAGAATTAATTAATTTCAGGCATAGCCATAACAGTTTCCCAATCGTAATTTTTTGCTTAAGTAATTTGTCTACATTAAGCTGTATATGGTTGCAGCGACAAGCTGTGAATGAAAACAGGCACTATAAAAACATAATACCCCAGGAAAACCATACCACGTGGTATAAAGGTATGAATAGGTAACTGTGTGTTCCTCAAAAATTTGTAATAACGATTTTAAAAAGTAATATTTACATGTGTACAAACAGTAAACAACATTCTTTATGTTTAACAGACATAAAATAAAAGCCCACTGACGATGCTGCAACTGCAGTGAAACATTTGTGGGATATAAAACAAAACTGTGTTCTGCTAAAGGCAGATCCCATACAAAAACATACGTATTATTACAGCGAATACGGACAATAGAGCATCAACCTAAAGATGAACTGAGGTTTCGTATGATCACGCAGCTAAACATTTGTTACAAACTCTGGATACTGTAAGTTCATATGGGGACGACATACGGAGCAGGGACTATATTAGAGTCCAGGAGGAATGGTCAGTATTCAAGGATATGACAGGAGCGAACATTCGAAGCAAAAAAGTCTAGTGAACATGGGCCGCATACCTTAGGAGCTATGGTCACTATTTAATCTTCGATATTGTGGAACAAATCTGTTCTGCTGCAAGATCTTCGCTTTCCATGATTTCGGCTGAGATAGTACGGACCAAAAGAAGACAAATTGTGTAGTAAGCATGGGCTCTAAAATGCATACGTTAAAAGCTATGAGCTCTTGTTCGGCAGAAGAGATCCGTTTCAAAGTGTCAGAAATAAAGAAGTGCTCACAGCTCTTAAGGTATGCATTTTAGAGCCCATGTGTATTAGCAGTTCTTCATCTCATCCAAAGGCATAGACAGCAAAGAGCTTGCAGTACAACAGATCTGTTTCACAGTATCGGGGATGAAGAAGTGCTCAGATATCTTGAAATATGGATTTTAGAGCCCATGTTAAATAGACTATTTTGCTTCGAATGCTCGCTGCTGTCACATCCCTGAATACTGACCATTCTTCTTCGGACACCCTGTACAGAGTAGACATTAGTGGTGATACAACCGTTCAGTAAGCTGTATTTACACAGCGTGCAACAAATTCAATTATTTCACACTTAACTACATCTATACAAATTTTCTCTTATTATATTTTTACAATAATAATGTACACATTTACAATTTTAATCTGCTATATACTCAGCTACACTGTAGTAACAATTCTGAAGTAGATAGGCATGAACACTTGTTTTAAATGCTGAAATGAATTTCGTCATTTTAACGTAACAAGGTAGTTACGTACTGCTTTTTTCCCGTTTGCAGTTATCCCTTTCATTTAGTGTTGTATTTTAATTCTGGTTATGTATATCCTGCTTTCCTCTTTATAAGTGAATACCTCGTTTTTACGGCTCCTTACCTCAACCGATAAAAACAGAACCCTCATACGTTCACTTTGTTGTCCGCCTGTCTAACTGTTGACACTCCTTTTTCTCTGAAACGGGTATAGCTATTGAGTTGAAATTATGTCAAACACTCAGGTCTACGATCCCTTACCGGCGTAAAAATTTTAAGCCTTTAAGTCAGTGCAATCAAAAGATACGGTCAATCGTATCACTAGTTTTTATCCTCTGAATATTACTAAGGACTACTTAGTTTCACGTGAGCTCCCGAGGCCCACAGCACGGCGTCCATGGAGACGAGGCGCACACCAGAGCTTAAGTCAAGTCTTGGTGTTGACTTAGTACTTATGTACCGCGTTTTTAAAATGTGGCTACGCCTATTCAGGCTGTTTTAGTTTTATTTCTAGACCATGCCCTCTTAGACAAATTATAGATTCAGGCATATCTTCTGAAGAAGGCTCAATTATTTGGGCTGAAACCTAGGTAAAGATTGGTTTCATTATCGCAATCTAGGCTGATAGTTTCTTATATATTAGATTATCACGATTGCTGACTGTGCTGCAATGCTGAAAGTATAAAAATTGTGTTTTTCCCACGCGGCACTGTTTGTGAAAACTTGGGGATGTCGTATCGACACTTTTAAACTTGACGGTTTCTGTACGGCGTGCACAGTTGACAGTCCGGCAGCGGCTAAAGCAAATTCAGTTCGGGGATCTACTGCGTATGTACGTCACGATCTAAGAAATGCTGTGACAGAGAGATCATGTAAAAGGTATTGCTTAAACAAAAGGTTGCTGCAAACCGCCATTCTGAGTGTGTATATTTTGAAATGTTCAAGGTCCAGATAATTGCTGTTTAGAGCTCTCCACGTTGTCCAAACCAATGTTGCTAGTGAGTGCATAGACATCGCGATATGCGGTTAACAACACCAACGATTATGTTTCTCGCCTGATTGCTGCACGAGGTTTCAACATAGATTTTAAAACCACACCCCAAATTGAAATTTTACTATCTTTCACCTCCAAAGGCACGTTACCATGAACAAACCAACGCTCTACAAGAGCTAACACGATTATCGACAATATTTTTTAAACTTTAATATGCATTGCGGTACTGTTCATTCTCTTCTCAGTCGTCTACAAATTTGTTCCAAATTTAATACTTAAATTATCATTTTAATTTAATTTTCGCTTTCACGTGAACTATGAAACCCGCTTTGATCGCAGTCTCATCAGATTATGATTGGAGATAACGCTAAAGACGCTCCGGTCGCTATTTTTTTTTTTTTTTGGGTAATATTTATTAGCAAAATTTCTGCTACCAGATTCAACGGGAATTTAAGTCTCTGGACTAAGATTCGAAGCTTATTGTCATTTGAACTGAAGTAGCAGGTTTCAGCATGTATTAGTCAATTTCTATCATAATTATGTTACTTTAATTAATTATCATAATTTAAAAACTTAAATGATTCCTGAGCGCACAGGATCGAAAAAAATCACGGTAATATACAGGGTGGTCCATTGATCGTGACCGGGCCAAATATCTCACGAAATAAGCGTCAAACGAAAAAACTACAAAGAACGAAATTTGTCTAGCTTGAAGGGGGAAACCAGATGGCGCTATGGTTGTCCCGCTAGATGGCGCTGCCATAGGTCAAACGGATATCAACTGCGTTTTTTTTAAATAGGAACCCCCATTTTTATTACATATTCGTGTAGTACGTAAAGAAATATGAATGTTTTAGTTGGCCACTTTTTTCGCTTTGTGATAGATGGCGCTGTAATAGTCACAAACATATGGCTCGCAATTTTGGACGAACAGTTGGTGACAGATAGGTTTTTTAAATTAAAATACAGAACGTAGGCACCTTTGAACATTTTATTTCGGTTGTTCCAATATGATTGTGAACTTATCATTTCTGAGAACGCATGCTGTTACCTGTAAATACCACATTAATGCAATAAATGCCCAAAATGATGTCCGTCAACCTCAATGTATTTGGCAATACGTGTAACGACATTCCTCTCAACAGCGAGTTGTTCGCCTTCCCTAATGTTCGCATATGCATTGACAATGCGCTGGCACATTTTGTCAGGCGTTGTCGATGGATCACGATGGCAAATATCCTTCAAATTTCCCCACAGAAAGAAATCCGGGGATGTCAGATCCGGTGAAGGTGCAGGCTTCGACGACCAATCCACCTGTCATGAAATATGCTATTCAATAACCGCTTCAACCGCATGCGAGCTACGTGCCGGACATCCATCATGTTGGAAGTACATTGTCATTCTGTCATGCAGTGAAACATCTTGTTGTAACATCGGTAGAACATTACGTAGGAATTCAGCATACCTTGCACCATTTAGATTGCGATCGATAAAATAGGGGCCAATTATCCTTCCTCTCATAATGCCGCACCATACATTAACCCGCCTTGGTCGCTCATGTTCCACCTGTCGCAGCCATCGTGGATTTTCCGTTGCCCAATAGTGCATATTATGCCGGTTTACTTTACCGCTGTTGGTGAATGACGCTTCGTCGCTGAATAGGACGCGTGCAAAAAAATCTGTCATCGTCCCGTAATTTCTCTTGTGGCCAGCGGCAGAACTGTACACGACGTTCAAAGTCGTCGCCATGCAATTTCTGCCGCATAGAAATATGGTACGGGTGCAATCGATGTTGATGTAGCATTCTCAACACCGACGTTTTTGAGATTCCAGATTCTCACGCAATTTGTCTGCTACTGATGTGCGGATTAGCCGCGACAGCAGCTAAAACACCTACTTGGGTATCATCATTTGTTGCAGGTCGTGGTTGACGTTTCACATGTGGCTCAACACTTCCTGTTTCCTTAACTAACGTAACTATCCGGTGAACGGTCCGGACACTTGAATGATGTCGTCCAGGATACCGATCAGCATACATCGCACACGCCCGTTGGGCGCTTTGATCACAATAGCCGTATTTCAACACGATGTCGACCATTTCCGCAATTGGTAAACGGTCCAATTTAACATGGGTTATGTATCACGAAGCAAATACCGTCCGCAATGGCGGAATGTTATGTGATACCACGTACTTATACGTTTGTGACTTTTACAGCGCCATCTATCACAAAGCGAAAAAAGTGGTCCAACTATAACATTCATAATTCTTTACGTGCTACACGAGTATGTAATAAAAAATGGGGGTTCCTATTTAAAAAAAACGAAGTTGATATCTGTTTGACCTATGGCAGCGCCATCTATCGGGCCAACCATAGCGCCATCTGGTTTCCCCCTTCAAGCTAGACGAGTTTCGTTCTTTGTAGTTTTTTCGTTTGATGCTTATTTTGTGCGATATTTGGCCCGGTTACTATCAATGGACCACCCTGTATATTCGAAATTTGATTTAGCTAACTAAAACGTTATTCTACAACGAATTTTAAAGAAGTTTTAATCTTTGCTGCTGATAAATAGCATAGAATTTTAGTAACTCCAACATTAGTAATTTCCAAGAAGCTTTGGGTAACGAAGTCGCGCCCCACTACGAGCGATGTATATCGGAGGCTCGACTGCCGCGGCACACTGAGTAAGTGGATCAATGTTTTTTAATTAAATCCTGGAAGAAGGCAGGTGGATCAATGTTTGTTAGTAACAGGTTCGCACGTTGGATGTATTAATAAACATTGATCCACCTACTTTTTCCCCTCATTTAATTGAAAAACATTGATTCGCCTAACTTCTGCCATGGTTTAATTAAATAACACGACTCTTAACAATATTATACCACATTCCCTTGTGAACGCACAAAAACAATATCCAGACTCCACACCGCGACAGTTGGGCGCTCGATATATATCGATGGATGTCAGGAGGCGACTTTGATGCCCAAGGCTTCTCGGAAAATACCTCAGAATTAATAAAGTAAATGAAAAATTACAATAGCAAATGTGAAATTAGAGAAACAATTTAATTTAAAATTAAAACATTCTCGAAAGCATTGAAATTCTCAAGGCCGATATCTTGCTAGTATCGATACAAATAACAGGTAAAATTCGTCGAGATTTTTGATTCCGAGGATTAGTGGACTATTTATTCCATGCAGATAAAATTAAGGGGCATTGCCATTGCAAGTCGACGTCCGTGATCTTACTTGCCCCAAAACATTACCTTCAGCTGGTTTTAATCCGTCCAGAGTAGTAATCACAGAATAATAATACAGAATCAGGCAAAATTTCCGAACATAAATGTCACAACTCTTCATTAGGTCCTTTGCTGCAAAGAGTTTCGTTATATGTATGAAGCAGATTTCTTGAAGAAATCAAAGATACCAATGGTAATATGCTCATTCGTTGAAATATTATGGAACGGTGTTCTAGATTTCAAACGTTTGCTACGCTTAATTTCGTAAACCTTGTATGCTTTCCTCTTATGTAGTTCATTTTAAGACGTTAGGTGTTGTTTCTGCTTATTCGAAGTTTGTATCTGAGTTGCATCTTTCTCGTTGTTTATCAAGTCTCCGGCAGTCGACTCTAAATTTGACACACTGAACATGTTTCAGTCCTGGAGTACAATATCCAAAACTTCCGTTGAGGTTAGTCACAAAAATCAGTCGATATCGTTCGTTTGACAGAGGGTTTGTAGGAATTACCTCTGAATATAACATATGTAACTTTCGAATGTTAAGTTCTTCTGGTGAATATAATGTGATTTGCAGCTTCTTAGTGACTGTAAACGTTGATGCACTTCACATACGGTTTCTCTTTAAGTTTGTTTGGTCTAGTGTTATATTTTTTTCTAGGCTTCGTATGTGCTTTCAATGTAGTAGCTAGTACCTTTTTAAGAGTAATAAGACGTCTGTTGGTCATATCATGCAATACTAAGAAGGCTGGATGACGTACCTGAACATCCTGTATTTATCCATCTCTATTGATACGCATCTTACAAACATAGGAAAAACCATGATATGCTGTTGCAAATGAGCTCTCCTTTGGTCTCTTTCACATCACAGTATTTACACTGATAAGTTCAGTCAGGTTAATTTGGTGTATCGTAGGAAACCACATGATTCAATTCCTTCATTAATCTATTCCTTCCTGTAAATGGAACATTCTGAAAATATTTCCGTCGTAAGAACTTACAATCATCACCTTTAAGCTACTCATGCATGGCAGGTAATCCTTTAGAATAAAAGAAAATACGCGCCATCGCTTTCCTTTTCTTTGTATTTGTATTCTGCACAGCACTGGAATGTTCATTATCCGATTTTTGATGCCTTCATTTCACTTAAGAAACAACTTAATGCACCATCTCGGTAACAGTATTACACGATAGTTTCTGCTCAATTTACCAGAAAAAATCCTTATCAAGCCTACTTTGGATGCACAATGTGGCGCGGTTTTATATCAGTCTATGCTTTATTACTAAACAATGTGACAGTTCGAACTTCGTTTACAAGGTGTGCGTTACTGGCAAGTGTTGTGACGATAAGAAAACCGGGACGTCGTTCTCCCTCAGCACCGAATGCACCTTGATCGTTTTTTCCAAGCACATAAAGTTTTTAGCACAGGTTTTCGGGCACCCTGATCGTTTTTCAAAAAAACAAACCTTGCCAAATTATAGTACCTACATTCCTCTGTAAGATGGCATTATAAACTACACTTTAAATTTTGATGGGCTTTGATCGTTATTCTCGTGTACTCTTCGTATATACTCGTACATAATATTTCTTATTATGCACACTTGCGTTCATGATTGTACGTGACAAGTACATTGTACCACATTTGACGTTCTGTGTGACGGTAGAGGTAAGTTCCTACGGGACCAAACTGCTGAGGTCATCGGTCCCTAGGCTTACACACTACTTGATCTAATTTGAACAACCGTACGCTAAGGAAAACACACACAACCATGCCCTAGGGTGGATTCGAACCTCCGATGGGGGAAGCAGCGCGAACCGTGACAAGGCGCCTAAGACCGCGCGGCTACCTGCACGGTCCTGTGTGATGAATGAATGAATAAATAAATGCAGTAGTTGCGTGCCATTCTAGTAATGTTGGTTTATCGTAAATCTTGTTGTAGGCTTACGTACTTTGAAAACCTCAAAACGAAATTCAAAAGTAAAATCAAGCAGGTTATTCCCGAAAACTGACAGATGCTGGCAAGAAATATTCAGGGTCAGAATGAGATTTTCGCTCTGCAGCGGTGAGTGTGCTGATATGAAACTTCCTGGCAGATTAAAACTGTGTGCCGAACTCGGGACCTTTGCCTTTCGCGGGCAAGTGCTCTACCATCTGAGCACGACTCACGCCCCGTCCTCACAGCTTTACTTCTGCCAGTACTTCGTCTCCTACCATCCAAACTTTACAGAAACTCTCCTGCGAACCTTGGAGGACTGTTTTTGTGGTCTTCAGTCCTGAGACTGGTTTGATGCAGCTCTCCATGCTACTCTATCCTGTGCAAGCTTCTTCATCTCCCAGTACCTACTGCAACCTACATCCTTCTGGTCTCCCTCTACGATTTTTACCCTCCATGCTGCCCTCAAATGCTAAATTTGTGATCCCTTGATGCCTCAAAACATGTCCTACCAACCGATCCCTTCTTCTAGTCAAGTTGTGCCACAAACTTCTCTTCTCCCCAATCCTATTCAATACCTCCTCATTAGTTATGTGATCTACCCATCTTATCTTCGGCATTCTTCTGTAGCACCACATTTCTAAAGCTTCTATTCTCTTCTTGTCCAAACTAGTTATCGTCCATGTTTCACTTCCATACATGGCTACACTCCATACAAATACTTTCAGAAACGACTTCCTGACACTTAAATCTATACTCGATGTTAACAAATTTCTCTTCTTCAGAAAAGGTTTCCTTGCCATTGCCAGTCTACATTTTATATCCTCTCCACTTCGACCATCATCAGTTATTTTACTCCCTAAATAGCAAAACTCCTTTACTACTTTAAGTGTCTCATTTCCTAATCTAATCCCCTCAGCATCACCCGATTTAATTTGACTACATTCCATTATCCTCGTTTTGCTTTTGTTGATGTTCATCTTATATCCTCCTTTCAAGACACTGTCCATTCCGTTCAACTGCTCTTCCAAGTCCTCTGCTGTCTGACAGAATTACAATGTCATCAGCGAACCTCAAAGTTTTTACTTCTTCTCCATGAATTTTAATACCTACTCCGAATTTTTCTTTTGTTTCCTTTACTGCTTGCTCAATATACAGATTGAATAACATCGGGGAGAGGCTACAACCCTGTCTCACTCCTTTCCCAACCACTGCTTCCCTTTCATGCCCCTCGACTCTTATAACTGCCATCTGATTTCTGTACAAATTGTAAATAGCCTTTCGCTCCCTGTATTTTATACCTGCCACCTTCAGAATTTGAAAGAGAGTATTCCAGTCAACATTGTCAAAAGCTTCCTGTAAGTCTACAAATGCTAGAAATGTGATTTGCCTTTTCTTAATCTTGGAGGACTAGCACTCCTGAAAGAAATTATATTGCGGAGACATGGCTTAGCCACAGCGTGGGGGATGTTTCCAGGATGAGATTTTCACTCTGCAGCGGTGTGTGCGCTGATATGAAACCAATGCGAGCACCTATGCTAACAGCACGACATGGACTTTTGACCATATCCGTTAGACTTTAGACGACTGAAAAACAATAGGCTGGTCAGATGAGTCCAGATTTCAGTTGGTAACAGCTGATGGCAGGGTTAGAGTGTGGCGCAGACCACATGAAGTCATGGCCCCAGGTTGTCAACAAGGCACTGTGCTAGCCGGTGGTGGCTTCATAATGGAGTGGACTCTGTTTGCGTGGAGTGCACTTAGTTCTCTGGTCCAACTGAAGCGATCAGTTAACCGTAAATCGTTATGTTCGGCTATTTGCATACTATTTGCAGCCATTCATTGACTTAATGTGCCGAAACGATGATGGAATTTTTATGAATGACAATGTGCCATGTCACCGGGCAACAGTTTTTCGCAATTGGTCCGATGAACATTCTGGACAATTCTAACGAATGTTTGTCAACCCATATCGCCCGACATGAATCCCGCCGAACATTTAAGGGGCATAATCGAGAGGTCAGTTTGTCCACAAAACCCTGCACCGGCAAAACTTTCGCAATTATACACAGCTATAGAGGCAGCATGGCTCAATATTTCTGCAGGGGCTCACAACGACTTGTTGAGTCCATGCCACGCCGACTTGCTACACTACACTTGCCAAAGGGAGATCCGACACGATATTAGGAGGTATCCCACGCGTTTTGTCACCTCATGGTATATACTGTTCTAGGCCTGGTAACGACACTAAACACGAACACCACTAACAATAGGCTGTCTACGTGTCGCAGAGAATTGATGTATATACAGGGGGGACCAAAAAAATGTATCCACTGTTTGAAAGTCTATAACTTGCAAACTAATCGACGGAGTTGTCTCATTTTTGGTGGAAGTGCAGCTTGAAGTCCAACTTAAAAGATACCACTGCAGGTGTCCGAAATGGTCCCCATCAACTTCCACACACAAAAGATGCCAGCGAACTGCAGCACTAACTACTGACTGCGACGTGTTCAGTTGGATATTTGCACATGAATGTACGATAGATTCTCGAAGTTCATCCAATGTGCGTGGCTTCTGTCGATAAAAGTCCAGAGGAGTTAGGTCTCGGGAACGTGCTGGATACTCCACAGCACCTCTGCGGCCTATCCATCTTCCTGGTAGATTTTCGTCGAGATACGCACTAACACGATTTTGGTAGTGGGCTGGGGCACCATCTTGTTGAAAGTAAAATCTTCCGTCTCCATACAAGTCTCGGATGATAGGTGAAATGGATGTCTGAAGCTTCTCAAGATACACCTCACCGGTAACTGTGCCGTCAGAGAAGAATGGCCCAATCAAGCCCCCGGTAAGACAACCCACACCACACATTTACTCCTGGCAAGTTCACGGCTTTGTCTATGGACGTTCGGATTTTCTGCAGCCCAGCAGATGGAATTGTGGCGATTTACTGTACCACTGAGTTTGAACTGTGCCTCATCAGACCACACAATCATCTCTGCAAACTCTTTATTGTTAATAAACCACTCGCAGTACTCCATTCTACGATCTGGGTCGTCCTCGTTCATTGCGTGTAGCAATCGTGGGATGTAGCACTTCCACTTTGCTGTCTTCAAAATTCGCCGAACACTTGAGCGACTCCAGTTTCACGGGCACACAGCCGGCCGGAGTAGCCGAGCGGTTCGAGGCGCTACAGTCTGGAACCGCGCGACCGCTACGGTCGCAGGTTCGAATCCTGCCTCGGGCATGGATGTGTGTGATGTCCTTAGGTTAGTTAGGTTTAAGTAGTTCTAAGTTCTAGGGGACTGATGACCTCAGAAGTTAAGTTCCATAGTGCTCAGAGCCATTTTTTTGCTTGTCTCACAGACTTCTGTGGCGAACGAGTGAATTGTTGGAACACACGACGGGAGTTAGCTGGACTTGTTACTGTTACAGGTCGTCCAGATCGTTGTTTGTGTACAATGTACATCTTTAACACAGCCTTCGGCTTCAAATTTGTCTCGAATGCGACGAAACGTTAAATTTGTTTGATACTCATTTCGCCATTGTCATTGAACCTCATTAATGTTTTCGTACTTAAACTACCACTTCAAAACTGACTTCCTTTCATCGAATGTAAGCCTTGCGCCAGCCATGTGTACTCGAGTAACTAGGTGCAACTAAGAACAAAACACTATCTGGCGGCTGTCATCTGACAAAACAACGTAATACAACGCTTGGGTGGCGATTGCCGGAACTACAAACTGCTACACTACCAAAGATGAGACAACTCCATCAATTAGTACGCCAGTTAGGGACTTTTAAACAGTGGATACATTTTTTTGGACCCCTCTGTATTACTGCCAATGGTACGTGTACGAAGTTACACTGACATACGTACATGTCTTCTGGGTGAATAACTGTTTCTGTCAGGCAATTTATTATGAAAAAAAATTGCACAAAACGTTGTACTGTTGTAGAGGTATATGATTTTATTGTTAAATGATGATTAGACAGTCTACAATTTTACAGAAGATGGTACATCTGTTACATCTTCTTCTGCCGCGTCCCCCTGGTAAGTAGTAGCTTCATCGCCCGCATTGTTGGACTGCGCGCTGTTGTCTGACAGAGCAAACTGGACGAGTATGACCAGGTAGGTGGCGGCGGTCGCAACGGCAGGCCTCACCATGGACAAGTCCAGCGAGAACAGCCCTGCCGCACGGTAGTCGACAGTTCCGCCAGTCAGCTGTTGGGCGAACAGCTGCAGCTCTGCTCCACAGCTGCAGGTGACCGACGCCGACAACAGAAGCAGTTTCTTCACCAGCTGCGCCGTGTAGCCAGATTCGCGTTTGACCATTTCACTGCCGCACACGATGTTACCGAGCCAGCAGACGTGGACCGCAACCGTAAAAAGTGCTGTCAGTACAGCGTTGATTTTAGTGCCTCTCGATATCAGCATCTTCAAGTCTAAGACGTTCATTATGAACCCGTACGTCAACACTACGACACAGACAAAGGAGCAAACCAGGTGCAGGAGATTCTGTACGCTGTAGACATTGTTGACAGTTCGGCTCACTTCACAGAGAAGCAAATGGGCTCTCTGTAATTGTGTTACACGAATACGACTCTTCATCGGTGCACGAGGTTCTAATCCACTTATCGATGTAACACGTGACAAAAGCTTTGCGTTGCTAAATAGAACTTGCCCTCCCGTACGCGATTTTCTGGTCCTCGATGGAGTATAGAAATCAAAAGAATTATTAAACGATGTTGCAACTTTTACATCCAGTTCTGTTTCCGTCAATACCCCGAATACTTGCAACAGCTCCTCGTTTAGTTTCTTAAACCTCTCTCGCAGCATAAGATTCAGCGCGAAAAACTGTAGAACACTGCAACTCTTGATATTATATAGCATCAACGACGGCACGAACAGACAAATATTTATGCCTTCTATACGATTCAATACAGCATGGCTGTAAGTTAAAAGTACTGAAGTAATCGTTCCTATCAGGCTGAACCAGAGAAGTGAAACAGATTTTAAATAACGTGTCGGAAGCCCGTCGTATAGCAAAGTATCCACTGCCGTTGCTTTTGTGTACAATGAATCGACATGTTGCTGCTTCATCGTGATACTGCAAAGTATTGGAACAAATACAGAGACAATCGTAAGCAAAACGCACCAAGCATAACAATATTTTCCAATACAGTCATTACTGTCGTAGGCTTGCGAGGGTACTCTCAATACAGCGTAGATGACAGCTAGTAACAGCAGAGGCACGAAAGCACTATACAGTCTGTCTGCAAACGACACAATTAATTTCCCACTTCTACGGTCAAATGAAATTGGAGCAGTGCCTACAGCCTTACACAGAAGGAAAAACATCTTGAGTACGTCACACATTTTGTAGCTCGTATGTGAGCGCACTGAATTTTCTTCTGCGACTGTCCTGACACCAAACAGGTGGATATAACACCACTTAGAACAAGTAATGTCGATACATCGATTCAGTAAGCAATTATCGTTATTGCTGGATACACATTACAAAACTGTATCAATTATTTACTATGAAGTAATTTAAGAAATGAGGCAAGTATACAGAGGAATGTCTCTGATCTCAATTTTAGATATTTACCCTGCCACTCAGTGATAGCTTTGTCTTAAAAAGAAAAATTGTTGTCACGCTAAGCTAATCAGACAGTTGTAACCAGCCCACTGTTTTCCTGATCAGCAATCGCGATAGTACTATCCGATAACGTGTTTTGAAACGTACCTTTCTTGGATATTGAGATATACCAATGAAAAGTTTCTCAATAAGCGCCGATGCAAACTATTGCGAATGATGTAAGACTTTGCGTAAGTTATTGTGTTACATAGGCCTCGGGCATGGATGTGTGTGATGTCCTTAGGTTAGTTAGGTTTAAGTAGTTCTAATTTCTACGGGACTGATAACCTCAGCATTTAAGTCCCATAGTGCTCAGAGCCATTTGAACCTTTTATTTGTTACATAGGCTCGTAGCGTTTTTCCATAACATTATTAAACTCAACTGATACATATAACAGAGATTTTAGTTATCAATAATATGTTCTCCTCCAGTACTTACACTACTGGCCATTAAAATTGCTACAGCAAGAAGAAATGCAGATGATAAACGGGTATTCATCGGACAAATATATTAACTAGAACTGACATGTGATTACATTTTCACGCAATTTGGGTGCATAGATCCTGAGAAATCGGTACCCAGAACAACCACCTCTGGCCGTAATAACGGCCTTGATACGCCTGGGCATTGAGTCGAACAGAGCTTGAATGGCGTGTACAGGTACAGCTGCCCATGCAGCTTTAACACGATACCACAGTTCATCAAGAGTAGTGACTGGCATATTGTGACGAGCCAGTTGCTCGGCCACCATTGACCAGACGTTTTCAGTTGGTGAGAGATCTGGAGAATGTGCTGACCAGGGCAGCAGTCGAGCATTTTCTGTATCCAGAAAGGCCCGTACAGGACCTGCAACATGCCGTCGTGCATTATCCTGCTGAAATGTAGGGTTTCGCAGGGATCGAATGAAGGGTAGAGCCACAGGTCGTAATGTAACAACAACGACTCTGTAACGTTGTACATGTAAGTAATTCTTCCCATCTGATTTTTCGATAAACTTGTGTAATTGATGTTCTGATTTCAATTTTTTTTTGTTTCATGCCATTGTGTTAAGAAAACTGTAAACAAGTTTCCATGTGGATATTAATGTTTATGTCAAATGTCATGTAATATTGTAATAGAATTGAAATGTAACAAATGTTGAAACTGTTGTAGGATGTTTAAAATTGTAACTGTGCGTCTGGTCCATACGTAGGCAATGTTTTCGGATATGTAGAATGCAAAACCTCGGGTGAATACCCGGTCTGTCAGGGAGCGGTAAAAGGTGGATGGCAGGCGAGCGCGGGAAAATGCACGCGGGCACTGCACGGCACAACGGGCTCAGTGGTTGTTGGAGTTTGGCACTGGTTTGGGCAACACCTTCTGGAGCGAGGAGGCTCTCCTGGAAGACACAGCTTCACTGAGCATCGGGTATGCTGTTCCAGCGTCCACACAGCATGGCAAAATTCCGTAGGCACTAAATGGAAAAGTATTGCGACACTAAGAAGAATTAAAGTGCCGATACATCAAGAGCCATAGCTGTGGTTGTATGTGTGCTCTGTGCCTCGCCATCTCGCCGCCCGCCAACCGCCGCATCGATACTATCAGGTTGAAACTTTTAGTACTATATCCGTGTGGATCAGAGAGTAAACTGTGTTTGTTTGGTGCAATAATAACCTAAATTTTACCAGAACTTTCCCATCATTTAATTATCCTCACAACTAACCTAGACAGGGTCCTTTCCAAATGTTGTGCAATCCGAGTGTCCCGAAATGAAAATTAAAATTTGCGTTAATAATAATTATTTGCAGAACTAGCTAGGTTAGAATGGTGTTTAAAGGAATGTTTTGTTAATGAACCAGTAAATGAATAACGAAGGTCTAACGAAGTTGAAAGATAATTTTAGTATTGATATAGTAATGAAGTTTATTATTTCGAGACAGATTTAAAGGCATTTAAATGAGCAGTAAATAAGATGAAAAGAGTAGTAACTTATATACTGGAAATCTTGAACGCATAATAAACTCAGTAATCAATTTTTTAAACACTGCGATCATAACAGTTTCAGGGTCCCCCCCCCTCATTCATTTGAATTCTGAAGTGTTCTAAACTGGTTTGACGAGCAAAAGTTAAAGTCAACATAAAAGTCAAAATTTATCAGTGTTTTATCTTTATCAAAATTGACATTTTGTGTGTGGCACGAAAGTGCAATTTCTAGGGTAACCTATGCCCGATTTTAATCAGATTAATAGACAGTATAAAGTTTTGTAGTATACATTGTAGTGTAGTGTTATGTATTCATGGTTTTCCATATCAGTACAGAACGTGGAACTATCAGTTCAATAGCTTTCTGCTTCTAAAATTCGACTATATTGTGCAGTGTTACAACTTGTTGTTTTGCATGAATATATACCAACTTGTACAGGGAAGAAACTCAGTTAATGCCTAATTAGGCTGGCGACCGCATTATTATCTAAGCAGTAGCATCTTCTGGGTTGCTTTTGGTCCATCCTGACGTGTAATTGCATTTCGAACTTACTTGACGGATCATTGTTATTACAGAGTGGATGTAAGTCTGATTTGCCACCATTCAGGTACACGCGGTCGATAACTATACGAAGAAAATCCTTTCTCATAAGGCGAATCCCGCTCACTTACCATAGCACAGGCTTTAAAGAGTACTGTGTCAGGGATTACAGTAACACATCTGAAATGTAACGCCCACAGTTCAAAGTGCCATTAATGCGAACAAGAGGTGACCGAGACGTGTAACCAATGGCCCCCCCATAACATCACGCCGGTTGATACGTAAGTATGGCAATGATGAATACATGCTCCCAATTTACGTTCACCGCGATGCCGCCAAACACGTATGCGACCATCATGATGCTGTAAACAGAACCTGGATTCATCCGAAAAATGACGTTTTGCCATTCGTGCACCCAGGTTCGTCGTTGAGTACACCATCGCAGGCGCTCCTGTCTGATGCAGCGTCAAGTGTAACCGCAGCCACGGTCTCCGAGCTGATAGTCTATGCTGCTGCTAACGTCGTCGAACTGTTCGTGCAGATGGTTGTTGTCTTGCAAACGTCCCCGTCTGTTCACTCAGGGATCGAGACGTGGCTGCACGATCCGTTACAGCCATGCGGATAAGATGCCTGTCATCTCGACTGCTAGTGATACGAGGCCGTTGGGATCCAGCACGGCGTTCCGTATTACCCTCCTGAACTCACCGATTCCATATTCTGCTAACAGTCATTGGATCTCGACCAATGCGAGCAGCAATGTCGCGATACGATAAACCGCAATCGCGATAGGCTACAATCCGACCTTTATCAAAGTCGGAAACGTGATGGTATGCATTTCTTCTCCTTACACGAGGCATCACAACATCGTTTCACCAGGTAACGCCGGTCAACTGCTGTTTGTGTACGAGAAATCGGTTGGAAACTTTCCTCATGTCAGCACGTTGTAGGTGTCGCCACCGGCGCCAACCTTGTGTGAATGCTCTGGAAAGCTAATGATTTGCATATCACAGCACCTTCTTCCTGTCGGTTAAATTTCGCGTTTGTAGCACGTCATCTTCGTGGTGTAGCAATTTTAATGGCCAGTAGTGTACAACGGTCTTCCAACGCAGGGAAACTTTTCGATTCCACGGTTGTAGAAATCACGTCGTTTTGACAAGAAAAACTCGTCAAGCCATGTTCGGAGCGCATTTTCGTCCGGAAAAGAAGGTCCTTGACGGTTGTTCGACAGTGATCGAAAAAGGGCAAAAATCTGAGGGCGCAACATCAAGTTAATAAGATGGGTACGGAATTGCTTTTCAACCCAATTCCGATATACTGTTTTTGTCAGTCTTGCAGAATGTGGGCAGGCATCATCGTGGAGTAACATCACTTCCCGCAGTGTTCCTGGTCGTTGTTCTTGGACTGCGTCTGCAAGAAGTCTTAGTTGTTGACAATAAATGTCAGTAGTGATGATTACACCTCAGGGAAGCAATTCGTAGTGAACTACAAAGTCGCTGTTCCCATAGATGCATGACATTATCTTTTGTGGATGGCGCACAGGTCTGTGTACAGAGAGTTGTTGCTTTGTTTGGCCTCAACCATTCCCTTCTTTTCCTTATGTTAGCATAAAGACACCATTTCTCGTGACCAGTAATAATACGTGACAGGAATGGTCAGTTTTGTTCACGAGATAATTAGTGACGAGCAAGCAGGGAGGCACATGTGGCCACCTGCTGATTTTTGTGATTTTGGCTTAGAACATGCGGTACCCATACAGCCGATTTTTGAACCTTCCGCACTGCATGCAAATGTCGCACGATGGTGGAATGATCGCAGTTCATCACATTTGCCAGTTCTCGATTACACTGACATGCATCATTATCAAGTAATGCGTTTAAACGATCCGAGAAAACCATTCTCTTGCTCTGTCCAATGTTATTATCCCCATACATAGCGCAAATGTTTCTGGTTACCCTCGATGCTCAACTCAGACAGAAGATTATGTCGCGGAAACGTTCCAATTTCTCCAGCTCCGTGTTCAGGACTTCATGATGGAAAAAGGGGGGGAGCTCCATCCTGCTGAAAGACGGAGAGTCTGATTGCATATGAGGCATCAGCCATTGCTGCAACGTGTCCAAGTAGGAATATTAAGCGACAGTGCTCTACGGGAAGAAGAATGGCCCGTACAGTTCTCGACGTGACAAGGCGCAAAAAAAAAAAAATTACCTTTGGGGAAACACGCTCAAATTCAACGCATTCGTGTGGATGCTTTGTATCCCGGTTGGCTGGTTGGTTTGGGGAAGGAGACCAGACAGCGTGGTCATCGGTCTCATCGGATTAGGGAAGGATTGGGAAGGAAATCGGCCGTGCCCTTTCAGAGGAACCATCCCGGCATTTGCCTGGAGTGATTTAGGGAAATCACGGAAAACCTAAATCAGGATGGCCGGACGCGGGATTGAACCGTCGTCCTGCCGAATGCGAGTCCAGTGTTGTATCCCGGATTCGACAATTATGCCTGTTCACTTTCCCATTAGTGTGAAAAGTGGCTTCGTCGCTAAAAATTACGCGATCGACAATGCCGTCCCCATCCTCATTCAATTGTTGCAACTGCGCACAAAACTCGAAACGCTTGTTTTTATCGTCGTCGTTGAGTTCTTGCACTAGCTCCAATTTCAATGTCGCAGGACTTTCCACACTGTCATTGGAGCCATTTTGAGTTCACAGGATACACGACACACCGATTGCTTTCGACTCCTTATTAATATATCTCGTACATTCACTTCACTGACACTGGGATGTCCGTTTCCCTTTGCTGGGCACAAGCAACCCGTCGTAACGAATTTGTTGTGCCAGTGGTAAATGACCTTCCTAGTTGGTGGCTTCACGCCATACTTTGTTCTAAACATCCGTTGAACAGCTATAGCACATTTGTTTTTCTCTAATACACAGAAAGCTCGCTCTGCAACTGAACACGCCATGTTTGCGGCTAGCTCTGACTATAGGCAAATTATCAAACTACGCTATGGCGGTATACATAAAAAACTTTCAGGGTTTCTCTTCAAAATGACATATGTATGATATCTGTACAAGGTTTGGTTCTTGTCCAATAAATACTTGTAAGTGTTCCCGGACTTTATATACACCCTGTATATATTACGAATCTAAACATTTATCACGGTTTTTGTGCTCTTCAGTCCGAAGATTGGTTTGATGCAGCTCTCCATGCTGCTACTTTGTTCAAGTCTCTTCATCTCCAAATAACTACTGCAACCTACATCCTTCTGAATCTGCCAACAATTGATCTCCCTCTACGATTTTAACCCCCGTCTCCAATAGCGATCTGGTGATCCCTTGTCATCTCAGAATGTGTCCTACCAACCGATCCTTTCTACTAGTCAGATTTTGCCACAAATTTCTTTTCTCCCCAATTCAATTCTGTACCTCGTCCTTAGTTGCATGCTCTACCCATTTAATCTTCAGGACTCTTCTGTAGCGCCACATTTCAAAAGCTTCTATTCTCTTCTTTTCTAAACTTTTATAGTCTATATTTCACTTCCATACATGGCTACATCCCATATGAATACTTTCAGAAAAGTCTTCCTGACACATCTATATTCCATGTTAAATTTCTCTTCTTCAGGAACGCTTTTCTTGCCGTTGCCAGTCTACATTTTATATCCTCTCCACTTCAGCCATCATCAGTTATTTTGCTGCCCAAATAGCAAAACTCATCCACGATTTTGAGTGTCTCGTTTCCTAAACTGATTCCTTGAGCACCCCCTGAATTAATTTGACTACATTCCATTATCTTTGTTTTGGTTTTGTTGATGTCCATCTTATTTTTCCTTTTAAGACACTGTCCATTCCGTTCAACAACTCTTCCTACTCTTTTGCTGTCTCTGACAGCATTACATTGTGAAGGCTTTATTTCTTCACCCTGAACTTTAATTCCTATACCAATTTTTTGTTTCATTTACTGATTGTTCAATGTACAAATTGAATAACATTGGGGATAGGCTACAACGCTGTCTCATTCCCTTCTCAACCACTGATTCCCTTTCATACGCCTCGACTCTTACAACAGCCGTCTAGGTTCTGTAAAAGTTCTAAGTGGCCTTTAGCTCCCAGTATTTTACCCATGCTACCCTCAGAATTTCAAAGACACCATTCCAGTCAACATTGTCAAAAGCTTCTCTAAGTCCACAAATGCTTTAAACGTAGGTTTCTCCTTCTTTAACCTGTCTTCTAAGTCGAAGGGTCAGTGGTGTCTCACGTGTTCCTACATTTCTCTGGAATCCAAACCGATCTTCCGCTAGGTCAGCTTCCACTACTTTTTTTCTCATGTAAAAATTCATGTTAGAATTCTGCAATCATGGCTTATTAATCTGATAATTCGGTAATTTTCACACCTGTCAGCAACTGCATTCTTTGGAATTGGAATTATTACATTCTTCGTGAAGTCTGAGGATATTTCACCTGTCTGGTGCGTGTTGCTCACCAGATGGAAGAGTTTTGTCACGACTGGCTCTCCCAAGGTTATCAGTAGAACTGACGGCGTATCGTCTACCCCTGGGGCCTTGCTTCGACTTAGATCTTACAGAGCTCTGACAAAGTATTCTCGCAGTATCATAACTCCTGTTTCTTCTTCATCTACGTTCACTTCCCTTTCTATAATATTGCCTTCAAGTTCATCTCCCTTGTATGACCCTCTATACACTCCTTCCATCTTTCAGATTTCCGCCTTTGCCTAGGACTGGTTTTTAATCTCAGCCCTTAATATTCACACAGCTGTTCCTCTCTTCTCCAAAGGCCTCTTTGATTTTCCTGAGGGCAGTATGTATCTTTCCCCTAGTGAAATATGCTTCTAAATCCTTACATTTGTCCTCTAGCCATTCCTGCTTAGCTTCTTGTCGATCTAATTTTTTTAAATGTTTGTAACCCTTTCACCTGCTTCCTTTGCTGCATTTTTAAATTTTCCCCTTCCATCACTGAAATTCAGTACGATGCTATCCAAGGATTCCTACTACGCCTTGAGTCCACTGAAATGTCTTAGACTTTTAAATCTGGTTCCTAAAACCCTGTCTGACCATTATATAATGAATCTGAAACCTTCCAGTTCTCCAGGCCTCTTCCACAAATACAAACTTCTTTTATGATACTTAAAACAAGCGTTAACGATTATTAAATTATGATCTGTACAAAATTCTATTAGGCACCTTCCTCTTTCATTCCTTTCCCCCAAGTCCACATTCACCAACTATTTTTCCTTCTCTTCCTGTACCCCCTATAGAATTCCAGTCGCCCATCACAATTAAAATTTCGTCTTCTTTAACTATCTGCATAATTTCTTTTATCTAACCACACATTTCTTCAATAAAAGTTTGTAGTAAATCAGAAAGGTATATTCTGCAATTTTTAGTAAAAATGTTTTCCATTTATACATTACATATATGTATTCATATATTATATGTATTAAAATATAGATACATTAAGGTATTAGGTACCTAAAAACATGCCCATGTTAGAATTCAGTGCTGTGTAAAAATTTCAAGGCAAGAACTTTCGGAGATTAACGATTTTGAGCAAACCGACATTTACATTTTTACTTTTATTTTGTATATATTACATATACACCAGATGGCGTTTCAGTAGAAATGTAAAAACATTTGAGTATTCCAATGCAACGTTGCATCAAAATTTGAAAGCAATCCATGAAGAACTTTAGAAGATTTGAGATTTTGAAGAAACGAACATTTACGTTTGTACTTATATATTACCTGTAAATGTTCCTTATCACAAGTCTTCGAAAGTTTTTGACCGACTGGTTTGAAATTTTGACACATTGTTCCATTGGTATGGGCGCCTGTTTTAATTTGCCTATTTTTTAAATGTATGTAATATTTAAGAATAGGGAAATGTTGTGAAAAATCAAATAGTTACATGTACATATATTATACATCATATATTATAGAATTATGTACCCAAAAACAAACCCATATTAAAATTCAATGTTGTGTAAAAATTTCAAAGCAATCCGCGAAGAACTTTTGGCGATACACGATTCTGAACAAACGAACACTCACATTTTTATCTGTATAGATAGCGAAAATTACATTTTTGTTACGTCTGGAAGCCGTTAGATATGAAACCTACAACTGGGGCCATGCACCAATTTAGCCGTTTAGCAATATATGAGGGTGATTTGAAAAGTTCTCAGAATCACCACGAGAGGTCAGCGTTCTCGCAAAGAGTTGTTCACGTGATATTCATTGCCTGTAAACACGTGCCACGTCATTGCTCTTGGAAGAGAGCTGTGGCGGTGACGTGGCTCTATTGTTGTTCCCGCGTAGTCACTTGCAAAGATGGAAGATTCGAGCAGTGATTAAGTACTTCGTGAAGAAAGTTATGAAAGCAAAGGACATTCATGCCGATTTCCAAAATACTCTGGGGGACTCTGTTCTTTCATATTCAACAGTTGCCAAGTGGACAAATCAATTCAAATTTGGTCGGGAGAGCTTAGATGATGATCCACGCAGTGGTCGGCCAAGATGTGTCACTACTCCAGAAATGATTGCAAAAGTGCGCAAAATAGTCATGAAGGATCGGCGATTGAAAGTATGTGAAACTGCCAGATGTCATCTGAAAGGGTATATCACATTTTAACTGAAGAATTAGAAATGAAAAATTATCTGCAAGATAAGATCAAAAACGCATGGGAATGGACATATCAGAACAATGTTT
This sequence comes from Schistocerca piceifrons, assembly GCF_021461385.2. Classification (NCBI taxonomy): domain Eukaryota; kingdom Metazoa; phylum Arthropoda; class Insecta; order Orthoptera; family Acrididae; genus Schistocerca; species Schistocerca piceifrons. The sequence continues at coordinate 115,228,027 of NC_060147.1, read as the reverse complement.
GGCCCGTTTCAGGAGAAACGATCAAGATTTTTTGCGCCGTTTTGTGACCACAAATGAAACTTGGGTGCACTCCTATACCTTAGAGACGAAACAACAGTCAAAGCATTGAAAATATGCTGATTCTCCCCCACCAAAGAAAGCAAAGACAATTCCTTCAGTGGGAAAGATCAGTGTTCTGGGATGCGAAGGGTATTCTGTTTGTAAATTCTCCACCCACTGGGCAAACAATTACTGGAGAATACTATGCCAACTTCCTGGACGAATTGCAACAAAAGATACGCGAAAAAAAGGCCAGGTTTAGCAAGGAGGAAAGGCATATTCCATCGAGACAATGGGCGCCCGCACACACGTGCAATCCCCATGGCAAAATTACACTCTCTAAGGTATGAATTGTTGCCACACCCGCCTTATCTCATATGGCCACGTTAGACTTCCATTCCTTCCCAAAACTGAAAATTTTTCTTGGTGGACGAAGATTCACCTCAAACGAAGAATTGATAGCCAGAGTTTACAAGTATTTTGCAGGCCTGGAGGAAATTCATTTTTGAGATGCGATCAAGACATTGGAACATCGCTGGACCAAGTCCATTAATCTACAAGGAGACTACATTGAAAAATAAAGTTTGAGTGATGTAAGTAATTTTTTCTATTACGCTCCGAGAACTTTTCAAACCACCCTCGCAGTTGCCTCGTAGGCTTAGAGTTTCAAATCTCTTGTCTTGGTGGCCAAATTCTGTGGCTATTTCGGGAATTTCTAGTTTTTCAAGCTGGTTACCTCCGTGTTAAAGACGCTAGGTCGCTGCCATTTTTTAATTAGCTCGTTCGTCTATCTACATCTACACTGCACATGCTATCGCATGGTGTGTGCTGGAGTGTAGTTGTGTACCAGTTCCATTGCCGCCTTTCCTATTGCACTTGCGAATGCTTTGCGAGAAGAAATGCGGGTGTTAGGGCTCTAAATGAACCCACCGCGGAGCGTTTGCCTTTACTCGCTCGAGAAATGAATCATCCCGTTTGTTTTCAGAGTAAAGGCTTCACTAAAAGCTTCTCTCCCCGCATTAAGTATTCCATTTCCCGAGATACCCACTTCGCGCGCATTACTCTTGAATATTCCTACAAGTACAAACATATTCCTACCACTGCAAGAGTATTTTCCGGCACGAAGACAGTGCTGTGTTTTCAGAAGCCTTATCGCCCCACTCCCTACTGTGTGTATTATTACAGTTCATGAGATGAGAATACGGTAGCCCCACATACGAATGTACAGTCGCGTCGTCGTTATTTGATAGCACACTTTTACAGGCGCTCTGAGTTTGTTCCGTGTCGCTGCTTTCACGAATGAGACCGCAGTGCGGAATACAATATACGCTGCAGACTGTGCTTGCACGAGGAACTCCGGGGTTGAGAGGGCGAGGTTCGCTGTAACTTGCGGGGCAAGCAGCGGGAAAACAGATATTCCGATATTTATGAGTGGGCCGCATATTGATGCTTGTGGAACACACTGGTCTCGCAATCGTTACGTGCTGTGTCTGCCCCACGTTTTATATCACTCCTCAGTTCCTCTTCTCACTTCTTTTTTTATCTCGTCTTCTTTTAAATGTTTTTGTTTCATACTTACAAGCGTAATCCGCCATAGGTCTCTCTCTAATGTCGAAACTTGGCATAGTATAAGGAGGACGAAAATAAGTGGACACCTGTTTCGGCTTAGGTGCTAACGCTCAGTAGTTTTTGGGCAAATGACAGCCAAAATTTCGACGCGACTTCGTCGGTCCACTTGTGAATCGTTAAACAAAGTGAGTTGGTAGCGCGGCGGCTAAGAACAGAGTTCGGACCCCTTGCATCACGTGATCAAATCCCGTCTTATATTTTGTTTTACTCTTACTGTCGCGGGAGTATGTCACGTCAACATTTTAGTGACGTGAAATACAATGGAATTATTGACAAACACAGAAGTACACTACTGGCCATTAAAATTGCTACACCACGAAGATGACGTGCTACAGACGCGAAATATAACCGACAGGAAGATGATGTTCTGATATGCAAATGATTAGCTTTTCAGAGCATTCACACAAGGTTCGCGCCGTTGGCGACACCTACAACGTGCTGACATGAGGAAAGTTTCCAACCGATTTCTGATACACAAACAGCAGTTGACCGGCGTTGCCTGGTGAAACGTTGTTGTGATGCCTCGTGTAAGGACGAGAAATGCGTACCATCACGTTTCCGACTTTGATAAAGGTCGGATCGTAGCCTTCGCGATTGCGGTTTATCGTATCGCGACATTTCTGACGCGTTGGTCGAGATCCAGTGACTGTTAGTAGAATACGGAATCAGTGGGTTCAGGAGGGTAATACGGAACGCCGTGCTGGATCCCAACGGCCTCGTATCACTAGCAGTCGAGATGACAGGCATCTTATCCGCATGGCTGTAACGGATCGTGCAGCCACGTCTCGATCCCTGAGTCAACAGATAGGGACGTCTGAAAGACAACAACCGTCTGTACGAACAGTTCGACGACGTTTGTAGCAGCATGGACTATCAGCTCGGAGACCGTGGCTGCGGTTACCCTTGACGCTGCATCACAGACAGTAGCGCCTGCGATGGTGTACTCAACGACGAACCTGGGTGCACGAATGGCAAAACGTCATTTTTTCGGATGAATTCAAGTTGCGTTTACAGCATCATAATGTTCGCATCCGTGTTTGGTGACATCGCGGTGAACGCACATTGGAAGCGTGTATTCGTCATCGCCATACTGGCGTATCACCCCGCGTGATGGCGTGGGGTGCCATTGGTTACACGGCTCTGTCGCCTCTTGTTCGCATTGACGGCACTTTGAACAGCGGGCGTTACATTTCAGATGTGTTACGACCCGTGGTTCTACCCTTCATTCGATCCCTGCGAAACCCTACATTTCAGCAGGATAATGCACGACTGCATGTTGCAGGTCCTGAACGGGCTTTTCTGGATATAAAAAATGTTCGACTGCTGCCCCGGGCAACACATTCTCCAGATCTGTCACCAATTAAAAACGTCTGGTCAATGATGGCCGAGCAACTGGCTCGTCACAATACGCCAGTCACTACTCTTGATGAAATGTGGTATCGTGTTGAAGCTGCATGGACAGCTGTACCTCTACACGCCATCCAAGATCTGTTTGACTCAATGCCCAGGCGTATCAAGGCCGTTATTACAGCCAGACGTGGTTGTTCTGAGTACTGATTTCTCAGGGTCTATGCACCCAAATTGCGTGAAAACGTAATCACATGTCAGTTCTAGTATAATATATTTGTCCAATGAATACCCGTTTATCATCTGTATGTCTTCTTGGTGTAGCAATTTTAATGGCCAGTAGTGTATTTCAAGTGTTATTGAAATAAACTGTATCACCACAAATCCATCTCTCTCTCTCTCTCTCTCTCTCTCTCTCTCTCTCTCTCTCTCTCTCTCTCTCTCTCTCTCTCTCTGTGTGTGTGTGTGTGTGTGTGTGTGTGTGTGTGTGTGTGTGTGTGTACCTTTGATAGTGCTTGTAAAGTTGGTGTATGTAGATTCATTACAATGCATGATATTTGGCTTGTTCGGTGGAAATTGCATTACAATTTTTCAATTCTTTCTTGGTCTGAGCATTATATTTGTTACTTAAATAATGTTGTATTTCTGTGGTGTTATTCTAGAAAAGATTTCACTGTTTCTGGAAATTCAACCTGTAGGGGGGTGAAATAGGCGATGAAAGCTTTTCTGGGTATTTTTCATTGCGAACACATTTTTAACGCTAATTCAGTGAAAACTTGTGTTTGGCTTCTCGGTAAGAGATGAAAAAATACGTGCCTCAGTGTTTCTAGAAATTCAAACCCTAAGCGAGTGCAATAGGGTATGAACATTTTTAAGAAAATATTTCGTTACATTAAAAAAAATTTAAAGCTAAATTTATGAATATTAATATTTCCCTTCTCGGCTAGCTACAAAGAAATATTTGTTAGTGGATGAAAGCTGCAGTGGAAATATCTCCACAAGAACGCGAAAGGTATGATCAACAATAACTTTTGACTCCAGGTACCAGCATCACTTCTTGGTCAGAAGTACATTCGAAAAAGACCATGCTTATATGGGCTTATTTAGCGTGAAAGGCTTAGAAGGTGTTTTAATTCGCGAACAACAAAAATTTGATTTAATTGAAATTTTAAAAATTCTCTGCAGGCCTTACTGTCTACACGAGAAAAGCAAACTGGCGCTAAGCTAGTCTTTATTTCCTTTGTCATTAATTCCATCGTATTTCACGAGGTCTCAAATAGTAATGATGACACGTACTTCCGCGACAACAGAAGAAAAAAAAGGTCGTATTACTGGATTTCAACATGGAGCACAAAATTTAGAATCTGTACTTTTAGCCATTGCGCTGCCCACGCACCTGGTTTTACGCCGCGCAGTTAGCCAGATGGAGTCACGCGGGAACTTTGACTGTCACTTTCTCGGAAGTTATTGCTTTTTGGCACCTAAGCCAAAATAGGAGTCCCTTAATTTTCACCTTTCTATCAGCCTGACAGGTTTCGACTGTATCAGAGCGCGGGTTCTTCCCGAGCATTATGAAAGTTCAGTTCACACACGGAGGCTGATACGATCGTCTGTGGACAAAAACTTCAAAATACGAATTAAACAATTTTATGCAACATCAAATGTTCCTTTCCGTCCCTTATATATGAATCACTGGCCAGCACGTTTCTAGTATCTTGTCTTCCGCGGATCTCTCATTATTCCTCCATGTTCCTTTTTTCTTTGGTTCCTCATGGAAACCCCTTTGGAATCCCGCGATTTCTTTCTGAGTGGCAGTCGTTCCACAACATCTTGTGGAGTAATTCGGGATTCCACTATCTCCCATCGACATCATACTCCGCTAGCCACCTAATGGTGTGTGGCGGAGAGTACGTTTGGTACCACTAACTGATGCCCCCCCCCCCCCCCTACCCCCACTCTCTTCCACTCGTGAATGGCGAGTGGGAAGAATTACTGTCGATAAGCATCAGTATTAGCTCTAAATTATCAGATTTTCTCGTTGTGGTCTTTACGCGAGGCATTAGTGGGAGGAAGTAATACGTTGTGCGACTCTTCGCGGAAAGTGCTCTCTCGAAATTTCAATAGCAAACCTCTCAGTGATGCTGAACGCCCCTCTTGTAGCCTCTGCCACATGGGTTTGTTGAGCATATCTGTAACGCTATCGCGCCGACTAAGCGATCCCGTGACGAAACGCGCCGCTCTTCGTTGGAGCTTCTCTATCTCTTTCTGTAAGTCCTACCTGATAACGATCCCACATTGATGAACAATCCTCAAGAATCGGTAGAACAAGCGCATTGTAAGCCACTTCCTTCGTGGATGAGTTACATCTCCTCGAGATTCTTCCTATGAATCTCAGTCTGGCATCTGCTCTTCCTGCCATTTCTTCTATGTGGTCATTCCATTTAAGATCCCCCTGGATAGCTATTCCTACATATTTTATGGTAGACGCTGTTTCCAGCAATTTGTCACCATTAGTGTAGCTGTAGAGTAGTGGCTACCTTTTCCTATGTATGCGCAACATGTTAGATTTGTTTACGTTCAGGATCACCTTCCAGAGCCTGTACCACTCATCCACCAATCCTCTGCATATCATTCCGCAAACCGAAACTGTATTCTGGCGTCGCTCCTTTCTTATCGATAACAGTATCATCTGCGAACAGTCTTAAAGAACATCCGACGCCTTTCACTACAACATTTATATAAATTGTAAACAATAGTGGTCCTGTCAGACTTCCTTCGGGTACTCCGGAAATCATCTTCACGTCTGTCGATTTTGTTCTGTTAAGAGCGGCGTGTTGAGTTCTATCTACAAGGAAGTCGGAAATCTAAATGCTTCAAATGGCTCTGAGCACTATGGGACTTAAACATCTGAGGTCATCATTCCCCTAGAACTTAGAACTACTTAAACCTAACTAACCCAAGGATATCACACACATCCATGCCCGAGGCAGGATTCGAACCTGCGACCGTAGCAGCCGCGCAGTTCCAGACTGAAGCGCCTAGAAGCGCTCGGCCACTGCGTCCGGCTCTGAACTCTACCTCGATAACCAGTAAGCTCATATTTTCTTCACTAAACGGCCGTAACCGACGGTGTCCAATTCCTTCCTGGGTTGAGAAACACGGCATCAACCTGAGAGCCATTGTCTACAGCGCTATGGGTACAATTTCTTTGCACCCTTTGTTGTCGAATTTTAATTTACGGGAGTGCGTGAACTATTTCTGTCAGTCTGACGGGATTCCTCCTTTGGATGTGGGTAGAGAAAACAACTCATTTTCCGAATCATGTCTAAAAATTTTTCAATATGTATAAAAAAATTCACTAATATCACGTCTCCTGTATTGTCTTTGCTCTTTAACTGGTCCCAAACTTTTTCTTGGTACTTTTGTTTCTGTGATTTCCAGTGCTCCCGTCATCGCCTTTTTGTTTAAAAATTCTGTCGGATAAAGTGCTTCAAGACGAATTACTGTACAGCAGTGTCTAAATTTAGCATTGAGGTATACTGATTTCTTATTCTAAACATCCTTTCTGAGATAGTAAGCTGTTCTCGTCTTATTAACGCTTGCTTTAACGGCTTTTTTTACAGGAAATATCGTATTCAATTACTAAGAGACATTCTAAATCGTTAGTTCTCTCAATTTTTTCATATTTAGTTTTTGTTATTTTGTGGCCTGCCGTAAGATTTGTCTTGAATTTGGTTTTCCTCGAACGAGACCTGTAAACCTGCTTTTCCAGTTTGCTCGTTCAGGAATTCTATCTGTCTAATGCCTGTTAGCTAGATCGTCTGCGAACACAAGACAGTCTATTTGTAGGCTGTCCCTCATTGATTTGGATTCCCCCTAATGACATCCTCCACTCCCTTAAGACTTTTCTTACAACGCAGTTAAAGATTAGCAGGGAGAGACTATCTCCCTGACTCACACCAAACGCCGTTTTTATCTGGTTATCTTTTAATATTTTTTTATCTTTGTATCAGAATTATTTCACACACGCCTTCTTAGAATTATACGAATACTTTCATTATTGCGATGGCGCCTTTCATGTAGTCTTTCGTCTAATCGATGCTAACGGCAGTCAAAAAGTGAATTTCGTTTTCAAAAGAATTGAGAATATAAGCAACGATTTTAAATGGCCTATGATCTATGGTTCATTAAAAATTAAACATAATTATAAAAAAACTGATTAATATTACGTTCCTGTATTGTCTTTGCTCTTTAACTGGTCGCAAAATTTTTCTTGGTACTGTTGTTTCTGTGATTTCCTGTGCTTCCGTCATCGTCTTTTGTGTAAACAAAAATGTTACCGAATTAACTTCTACCAAGGAACTAGTAAAGCGTCTCCTACTACTTCTTAAGGGTGCCGGTTCACTTCACTATAATCACAAGGAACGAAACCTCACAATCAACTCAATTTCTGTGTTGGCAACAGTGGGCTAAGACCACTGTTTTTGTATATCCATCCTTGTGATTGGAGATCTATTGGACTACGGTCGTTCACTGTTGTAAGAAAATGAACCACCTACAGCCGTCCTTATGAAGTCATCTATTGTATGGCTACCAGTTTCGGCGCTTCACCTGTACCATCTTCAGGCCTTAGGTGATGCTAAAGAGGTGAACGTCATCCATACGCATGATGCATCAGTGGCCAACATAACTGGTTTACGCAGACGGCCTGTAAATGTGATGTTGTCTCTCCAATAATCAACTGTCAACAGCTACTCGACACCTGTACTGCAGAACGGAGACAAGCTGGCTGCGTCTCCATTATGCTCTTGGAAACATTCACGTGGGCATCCGTGGGTGCAGAGAAGCTCGTGCAAGGCATCCTGAGGGCCAAGGAGTATCGTACACTGGTTGCAGGCCATGTACACCCTTTCATGGCGACAATGTTTACCGATGGCAATGGCATTTTTCAACAAGATAATGCGCCATGTCACAAGGCCAGGAGTGTGGTGGAGTGGTTCGAAGAACACAGTGGTGAATTCCAGTTAATGTTATAGCCCCACAGATCCAATGCATCTGGGATGTGATTGAACATGGTGTCAGAGCTTAACGCCCTCCTCTCTGGAATTTGTGGGAGTTAGGTACTTGTGTGTGAAACACCCGTCAGGATAGCCAAATGCGCTAACGCCCTGCTTCGTCACTCGGGTAGGCGCGCCAGCCCTGGATCGAATACGCTCGGCAGGCTAACGACAAGGGCCGGTGTGCCGGCCAGCGTGGATGTGGTTTTTAGGTGGTTTTCCACATCCCACTGGGTGAATACCGGGCTGGTCCCCACGCTCCGCCTCAGTTGCACGACTCGCAAACATTTGACCCACGTTCGCACTGTTCCATGGACTACACTAGACGCAGACAGTTGGGGTACACACATTCCGTCCTGTGGGGGTATGGGGTGGCATCAGGAAGGGCATGCGGCCTGCCCTTCAAATTATCACGCCAGATCCGGTTGGTTAACCCTAACAGCAGACCGCGCAAGTCAGGATAGTGATCGGAAAGAGAGAGGTACTTGTGTGTGAAAATGTGGTGCCAGCTTCCTCCATCAACCTATCAAGGCCTCATTGCTTCCATGCCACATCACGTCACTGCTGTCATCCGCGCCTGATGTAGACATACGGCCTATTAGGTAGGTGGTCATAATGTTCTGGCCAATCAGTATACAGGGTGAGTCACCTAACGTTACCGCTGGGTATATTTCGTAAACCACATCAAATACTGACGAATCGATTCCACAGACCGAACGTGAGGAGAGGGGCTAGTGTAATTGGTTAATACAAACCATAAAAAATTGCACGGAAGTATGTTTTTTAACACAAACCTACGTTTTTTTAAATGGAACCCCGTTAGTTTTGTTAGCACATCTGAACATATAAACAAATACGTAATCAGTGCCGTTTGTTGCATTGTAAAATGTTAATTACATCCGCAGATATTGTAACCTAAAGTTGACGCTTGAGTACCACTCCGCCGCTGTTCGATCGTGTGTATCGGAGGGCACCGAATTAGGTAGGGATCCAAAGGGAACGGTGTTGGACCTTAGGTACAGAAGAGACTGGAACAGCACATTACGTACACATGCTAACACATTTTTATGGGTCTTTTTCACTGACGCACATGTACATTACCATGAGGGGTGAGGTACACGTACACACGTGGTTTCCGTTTTCAGTTACGGAGTGGAATAGAGTGTGTCCCGACATGTCAGGCCAATAGATGTTCAATGTGGTGGCCGTTATGTACCGAGTGTACCGTGATGTGCCTACAACCCCAGAGGATATGAAACAACGTATTGTGGCAGCCTGCGGCGACATTACACCAGATGTACTGCGGCGTGTACGACATTCATTACGCCAGTGACTGCAATTGTGTGCAGCAAATGATGGCTATCACATTGAACATCTATTGGCCTGACATGTCGGGACACACTCTACTCCACTCCGTAATTGAAAACTGAAACCACGTGTGTACGTGTACCTCACCCCTCATGGTAATATATATGTGCGTCAGTGAAAAAGACCAATAAAAAGGTGTTAGCATGTTGACGTAATGTGCTGTTCCAGTCTCTTCTGTACCTAAGGTCCATCACCGTTCTCTTTGGATCCCTACGTAATTCGGTGCCCTCCGATACACACGATCGAACAGCGGAGGAGTGGTACTCAAGCGTCAACTTTAGGTTACAATATCTCCGAATGTAATTAACATTTTACAATGCAACAAACGGCACTGATTACGTATTTGTTTATATGATCAGATGTGCTAACAAAACTAACGGGGTTCCATTTAAAAAAACGTAGGTTTGTGTTAAAAAACATACTTACGTGCATTTTTTATGGTTTGTATTAACCAGTTACACTAGCCCCTCTCCTCACGTTCGGTCTGTGGAATCGATTCGTCAGTATTTGATGTGGTTTACGAAATATACCCAGCGGTAATGTTAGGTGACTCACCCTGTATATATCTCATCAAGGATATTATGAATGCAGTTATTCTTTAGGCAGTTTCGTCGCTGTGCGTAATAGTGGGTAAGTCTGGCGGTCAGAAATACGCGAAATATGGAGCTTAGGTAAAGCTAAATAATATATGAGTTATGAACTTTACCGTATATGTGAAAATGTTTTTATTGTTTCACTCACGATTCAGTATAATGGTGATAGAGTCCTCAACGTTTTTAATCCACACTGTGGTGATTGGATGTGGATGACTGTGGTTGGCAGATATCTCAACTAACGAAAGTATGATAAGGTCTATTCTCGCGAAGAATAATGCAGAAGAAGAATAAGGGAAGTGACTGACGAAAACGTGCTAAAGTACGACAAGGATTATACTCACGAAGAATAAGCGAAATGCTTATCCGAAATCACTGTAGTATACTCGTAACTAACAAATAATGCAGAAGAAGAATAAGCGAAGTGACTGACGAAAACGTGCTAAAGTACGACAAGGATTATACTCACGAAGAATAAGCGAAATGCTTATCCGAAATCACTGTAGTATACTCGTAACTAACAAATGAATACATTTGTTAGTTACGAGTAATTTTATGTTTGAGTCAGTCTGCATTTTTTATCTTTGTGTCTATGTTGATCGTCGGTAAAGTGTGATTGACGAAAACTTCTAGAGATATTAAAAACTGATTTATTTGATATTACACGCCGCTATTACAGTCAGAATGTCGAAACCGCGCAAGCGTCGTTTTATGTCGGACAAATGAAACAAACGCATTTTCCCAAGTACAGCAACGTTCCGAACTGACAGGGTATATTGCTTTTCCTAAAGGTATTTATTGATCCGTATTTCGCTGATTACTTCTCGCCACGTTCACCCACTGTCACGCACCGCGACCAAACTCTGTTACTAACAGCATGAAAACAATGGCTATCTACCACCACAACCATTAGTGGCTCACGGCCAAAAGTCTGTCTGTACGTACACACCCGTAAGACTGCTAAACGTAGATACATATTCCAGAGCATTAGAGTTCGATTCTGTAAAGAATCGGGGATCGGGGAGGATGGGGAATTTAATTGTGAGAGTAATACACTCCTGGAAATGGAAAAAAGAACACATTGACACCGGTGTGTCAGACCCACCATACTTGCTCCGGACACTGCGAGAGGGCTGTACAAGCAATGATCACACGCACGGCACAGCGGACACACCAGGAACCGCGGTGTTGGCCGTCGAATGGCGCTAGCTGCGCAGCATTTGTGCACCGCCGCCGTCTGTGTCACCCAGTTTGCCGTGGCATACGGAGCTCCAGCGCAGTCTTTAACACTGGTAGCATGCCGCGACAGCGTGGACGTGAACCGTATGTGCAGTTGACGGACTTTGAGCGAGGGCGTATAGTGGGCATGCGGGAGGCCGGGTGGACGTACCGCCGAATTGCTCAACACGTGGGGCGTGAGGTCTCCACAGTACATCGATGTTGTCGCCAGTGGTCGGCGGAAGGTGCACGTGCCCGTCGACCTGGGACCGGACCGCAGCGACGCACGGATGCACGCCAAGACCGTAGGATCCTACGCAGTGCCGTAGGGGACCGCACCGCCACTTCCCAGCAAATTAGGGACACTGTTGCTCCTGGGGTATCGGCGAGGACCATTCGCAACCGTCTCCATGAAGCTGGGCTACGGTCCCGCACACCGTTAGGCCGTCTTCCGCTCACGCCCCAACATCGTGCAGCCCGCCTCCAGTGGTGTCGCGACAGGCGTGAATGGAGGGACGAATGGAGACGTGTCGTCTTCAGCGATGAGAGTCGCTTCTGCCTCGGTGCCAATGATGGTCGTATGCGTGTTTGGCGCCGTGCAGGTGAGCGCCACAATCAGGACTGCATACGACCGAGGCACACAGGGCCAACACCCGGCATCATGGTGTGGGGAGCGATCTCCTACACTGGCCGTACACCACTGGTGATCGTCGAGGGGACACTGAATAGTGCACGGTACATCCAAACCGTCATCGAACCCATCGTTCTACCATTCCTAGACCGGCAAGGGAACTTGCTGTTCCAACAGGACAATGCACGTCCGCATGTATCCCGTGCCACCCAACGTGCTCTAGAAGGTGTAAGTCAACTACCCTGGCCAGCAAGATCTCCGGATCTGTCCCCCATTGAGCATGTTTGGGACTGGATGAAGTGTCGTCTCACGCGGTCTGCACGTCCAGCACGAACGCTGGTCCAACTGAGGCGCCAGGTGGAAATGGCATGGCAAGCCGTTCCACAGGACTACATCCAGCATCTCTACGATCGTCTCCATGGGAGAATAGCAGCCTGCATCGCTGCGAAAGGTGGATATACACTGTACTAGTGCCGACATTGTGCATGCTCTGTTGCCTGTGTCTATGTGCCTGTGGTTCTGTCAGTGTGATCATGTGATGTATCTGACCCCAGGAATGTGTCAATAAAGTTTCCCCTTCCTGAGACAATGAATTCACGGTGTTCTTATTTCAATTTCCAGGAGTGTATGTATAAAAGGGAAACATATCAACAAGAATTTCCCCTGCTCAATAGGCGAATTTAACAAGAGAGAAAATCGATTATACTGGTGCGATGTGCCCTCCGCCATGCACTGTACAGTGAGTTGCGCACTAAACTGAAGCGCCAAAGGCTTATGTATTCAAGTACAGAGATATGCAAAGAGGTACAATACGATGCTGCTGTGGGCAACGCCCATACAAGACAACAAGTGTCTGGCGCAGTTGTTACATCGGGCCGGCCGGAGTGGCCGTGCGGTTCTAGGCGCTGCAGTCTGGAGTCGAGCGACCGCTACGGTCGCGGGTTCGAATCTTGCCTCGGGCATGGATGTGTGTGATGTCCTTAGGTTAGTTAGGTTTAATTAGTTCTAAGTTCTAGGCGACTCATGACCCCATAAGTTAAGTCGCATGGTGCTTAGAGCCATTTGAATCATTTTTTGTTCCATCGGTTACTGCTGCTACAATAGCAGGTTATCAAGATTCAAGTTTGAACATGGTGTTATATTCGGCGCACGAGTGATGGGACACAGCATCTCCAACGTAGCTATGAAGTGGCTATTTTCCCGTACGACCATATCACGAGTGTACCGTGAATATCAGGAATGCGGTAAAACATCAAATCTCCAACAATGCTGCGACCAGAAAAAGATTCTGCAAGAACGGTACCAACGACAACTGAAGAGAATCGTTCAACGTGACAGAAGTGCAACGCATCCGTAAATTTCAATGCTGAGCCATCAGCAAACGCCAGCGTGCGAACGATTCAACGAAACATCATCGATATGAGCTTACGGAGCCAAAGGCCCACTCGTGTACCCTTGATGACTAAGCAACACAAGCTTTGCGCCTCGCCTGGGACCGTAAACACCGACATTGGACAGTTGCATGACTGGAAACATTTTGCCTGGTTGGACGAGTCTCGTTTCAAATTTTATCGAGCGGATGGACGTGTACGGGTATGGAGACAACCTCGTGAATCCTTGGGCCCTGTACGTCAGCAGCGGACTGTTCAAGCTGGTGGAGGCTCTGTAACGGTGTGGAGCGTGCTCAGTTGGAGTGATATGCGACCCCTGATACGACTGGATATGTACCTAAGCGTCCTGTCTGACCACCTGCATCCAATCATTTCCTTTGTGCATTCCGTCGGACTTGGGCAATTCTAAGCCGGCTTGTGTGACCGAGCGGTTCTAGGCGCTTCAGTCTGGAACCGCACGACCGCTACGGTTGCAGGTACGATCCTGCCGCGGGCATCGATGTGTGTGATGTCCTTAGGTTTGTTAAGTTTAAGTAGTCCTGAGTTTTAGGGGACTGGTGACCTCAGATGTTAAGTCCCATAGTGCTCAGAGCCATTTGAACCATTTTTGGGCAATTCTAGCTGGACAATGCGATACCCCACACTTCCATAATTGCTGCAGAATGACTCCAGGAACACCCTTCTGAGATTAAACACTTCCACTGGCCACAAAACGTCCTAGACATGAACATTATTTAGCATATCTGGGTACTCTTACGGATTTATAGACACCCCTACGGAATTCATGGTGTCAGTTCCCTCCAGCACTACTTCAGGCACTAGTCGAGTCCATGCCACGTCGTTTCGCGGCACTTCTGCGTACTCGCTGGAACCCTGAACGGTATTAGGCAATGTACCATTTCTTTGCCCTTTCAATGTATATTTGTACATGCAGATGTAAGATTTGTGTAAGTTACGAGCCCAGCTGTTTTTTAAATGTGGTTCATTTTCACTGCCCGTCAGTTTCATCTCCTCTTACTTCATTGTGTTTGAGGTGGCAATGTTATAGTTATTCACACATATCTAAAACAGCAGTGCTCTTATTTTCGCGGTCCACCCATTAGCGTTTCACCAAGAGTTACAAGACTTACGTAAGAAATCACACGTTCTGCATAAACTCCTTCGTTCGGAATCAAGGCCAGTGAAGTCTACTTTGTGACAACGACATTCCCCATCTCCTCCTGTTCTGCCGCGCAAACAGTGGGGGTGGCAGGGGGCAAGGGGTGTGAGCCAATTCGAATGGCAAAGGAGTAAGCCTTCCTACACAGAAGACTAGGTCTTTCTCCGACAGTATTCGCTCCGCCATTAAATTACCCGCTGGTGCGAGCCCCGACAGAGAGTTCCTTATTAATTATTATTATTAATTAGCTCGGCGGGGCTGCCCGTACCGAGTTTCCGCCAATTAGAGGCACGCGCTAAAGTTTGCTCGCTTATTCCCTTCCGTATTTTTGGCAATCTGATTTGTCTACGGATGACTTGCTTTATTTTCTTCGCAGAGTTCCTTCCTTATTGTAGTCGCTGCTGCAAGGTATCCGTGAGAAGGAAGTCGAAGTTACTAGATATAACGAGCTTTGAAGTTCCACAAGGCACAAGTTTGGTACCATTTCTGTTGTCATCACAAGAGCCACATCTTATTTGTATATTTTGGTACGCACCCCAATTGCAACATTCAGAAGGAATGCCAGAAAGGAAGATTATTGTTTAATGCTCCATCGATGTATAGGTCATTAGCGCTGTAGGAAAAGTTCATGTTAGGATAGGAAAAAGAAGGAAATTGTTGTGGACCCATCTAAATCTACATCTATACTCCACAAGCAGCCTTACAGAGTGTGGTGGAGGGTACTGTATGCACCACTGGCTCCTTGCTGTTTCAGTCATGAATGTTTCATGGGAAGAACGATTGCTGATCAGCCTCCATGTTAGCACTGATCTCTCTAATTTTACCTTCATGATCTTTTCACCAAATGTATGTTGAAGCAAGAAATACACTCCTGGAAATTGAAATAAGAACGCCGTGAATTCATTGTCCCAGGAAGGGGAAACTTTATTGACACATTCCTGGGGTCAGATACATCACATGATCACACTGACAGAACCACAGGCACATAGACACAGGCAACAGAGCATGCACAATGTCGGCACTAGTACAGTGTATATCCACCTTTCGCAGCAATGCAGGCTGCTATTCTCCCATGGAGACGATCCTAGAGATGCTGGATGTAGTCCTGTGGAACGGCT
Organism: Schistocerca piceifrons; assembly: GCF_021461385.2. Lineage (NCBI taxonomy): Eukaryota > Metazoa > Arthropoda > Insecta > Orthoptera > Acrididae > Schistocerca > Schistocerca piceifrons. The sequence goes on along the minus strand of NC_060147.1, from coordinate 115,212,477 downwards.
TGCCATGCCATTTCCACCTGGCGCCTCAGTTGGACCAGCGTTCGTGCTGGACGTGCAGACCGCGTGAGACGACGCTTCATCCAGTCCCAAACATGCTCAATGGGGGACAGATCCGGAGATCTTGCTGGCCAGGGTAGTTGACTTACACCTTCTAGAGCACGTTGGGTGGCACGGGATACATGCGGACGTGCATTGTCCTGTTGGAACAGCAAGTTCCCTTGCCGGTCTAGGAATGGTAGAACGATGGGTTCGATGACGGTTTGGATGTACCGTGCACTATTCAGTGTCCCCTCGACGATCACCAGTGGTGTACGGCCAGTGTAGGAGATCGCTCCCCACACCATGATGCCGGGTGTTGGCCCTGTGTGCCTCGGTCGTATGCAGTCCTGATTGTGGCGCTCACCTGCACGGCGCCAAACACGCATACGACCATCATTGGCACCAAGGCAGAAGCGACTCTCATCGCTGAAGACGACACGTCTCCATTCGTCCCTCCATTCACGCCTGTCGCGACACCACTGGAGGCGGGCTGCACGATGTTGGGGCGTGAGCGGAAGACGGCCTAACGGTGTGCGGGACCGTAGCCCAGCTTCATGGAGACGGTTGCGAATGGTCCTCGCCGATACCCCAGGAGCAACAGTGTCCCTAATTTGCTGGGAAGTGGCGGTGCGGTCCCCTACGGCACTGCGTAGGATCCTACGGTCTTGGCGTGCATCCGTGCGTCGCTGCGGTCCGGTCCCAGGTCGACGGGCACGTGCACCTTCCGCCGACCACTGGCGACAACATCGATGTACTGTGGAGACCTCACGCCCCACGTGTTGAGCAATTCGGCGGTACGTCCACCCGGCCTCCCGCATGCCCACTATACGCCCTCGCTCAAAGTCCGTCAACTGCACATACGGTTCACGTCCACGCTGTCGCGGTATGCTACCAGTGTTAAAGACTGCGATGGAGCTCCGTATGCCACGGCAAACTGGCTGACACTGACGGCGGCGGTGCACAAATGCTGCGCAGCTAGCGCCATTCGACGACCAACACCGCGGTTCCTGGTGTGTCCGCTGTGCCGTGCGTGTGATCATTGCTTGTACAGCCCTCTCGCAGTGTCCGGAGCAAGTATGGTGGGTCTGACACACCGGTGTCAATGTGTTCTTTTTTCCATTTCCAGGAGTGTACATTGGTTATGTAAATTCAAGTGGGATGGGGAAGAAAAGATAGTGAAGGCAAGGGACTAATGATATCAGCTGCAACTGGACTTAGTGCGGAATCAGTGGCGACCAAGGAAAATATGTGCCAAAACGGAACCCGAACCCACTGCGCCACCCAGACACATTGTTTATCTCAAATTTGCAAACTATCTCGGCACGCTGTCTGCCGATTCACATTCCCACTTAGTGCCACCCATGTCCAGTCCCCCTCCATGTCCTCCAAGCGTCCTAATTTTAGATTCTACTGGAGGTCGAACGTAAAAGTGCCTCTGCACTGAAGGTTGTGGGTTCATTGTCCATCGAGGCGAAACAGTTATATGAATGCTTTCGGTCATGTCCTAAGGAACGGACACCACGCGTTCATGGAAATGCACACATCAAAAAAAGTTTTGCATCACCTCGGTACCGAGAGTTCCGGAACCTGTGCAGAAAATTCGAATAGAAATCAATATAAACCTCATTTCCGCCCTTTTTATTGCTCATGACAACCATACATTGCATGTTGTACCACCATACAGCAAGACCCTCAGAGGTGGTGGTCCAGATTGCTGTACACACTGGTACTTCTAATGCCCAGTAGCACGTCCTCTTGCATAGATGCATGCCTGTATTCGTCGTGGCATACCATCCAAAAGTTCATCAAGGCACTGTTGGTCCAGATTGTCCCACTCCTCAACGGCGATTCAGCGTAGATCCCTCAGAGTAGTTGGTGGGTCGCGTTGTCCTTAAACAACGCTTTTCAATCTATCCCATCTATGTTCGATAGGCTTCATGTCTGGAGGACATGCTGGCCACTCTAGTCGAGCGACCTCGTTATCCTGAAGGAAGTCATTCACAAGATGTGCACAATGGGGGCGCAAATTTTCGTCCATGAAGACGAATGACTCGCCAATATGCTGCCGATATGGTTGCACTATCGGTCGGAAGATTGCATTTACGTATTCTACAGCCGCTACGGCGCCTTCTATGACCACCAATGGCGTACGTCGGGCCCACATAACGCCACCCCAAAACAACAGGGAATCTCCACCATGCTGCACTCGCTGGACAGCGTGTCTAAGGCGTTCAGCCTGACCGGGTTGCCTCCAAACATGTCTCCGACAATTGTCGGGTTGAAGACACATGCGACACTCATTGGTGAAGAGAACGTATCGCTAATCCTGAGCGGTCCATTCGGCATGTTGTTGTGCCACGGACGTCAGGAGTGGAGTTGCACATCATGCAGCCTATTGCGCACAGTTTGAGTCGTAACACGACGCCCGGTGGCTGCACGAAAAGCATTATTCAACATGGTGGCGTTGCTGTCACGATTCCTCTGAGTCATAATCCGTAGGTATCGGTCATCCACTGGGCGGCCTGAGCGAGGCATGTCATCGACAGTTCTTGTCTCTCTGTATCTCCTCCATGTCCGAACAACATCGCTTTGGTTCATTCTAAGGCGCCTGGACACTTCCCTTGTTGCGAGGCCTTCCTGGCACAAAGTAACAGTACGGACGCGGTCGAACCGCGGCATTGACCGTCTAGGCATAGTTGAACAACAGACAACACGAGCCGTTTACCTCCTTCCTGGTGGAATGACGAACTGATTGGCTGTCGGACCCTCTCCGTGTAAAAGGCGCTGCTCATGCATGGTTTTTTACGTCTTTGGGTGGGTTTAGTGACATCTCTGAACAGTCAAAAGGACTGTGTCTGTGATACAATATCCACAGTCGACGTCAGTCTTCAGGAGTTCTGGGAACTTAGGTAATGGAAAACTTTTTTTTATGTGTGTATATTGGTTGATTGTTCTAGAATGTACGCTTTCAGAATCTTAACAACAGCTTTGGTTTGAGCGCTTCTCTTGCACCGTCTAACATTGGAGCTACCTCAGCATCCCCATGATGCTTTCGCACTTACTGAATGCACCCGTAACGAAGTGCGCTGCTCTCCTTTGAAACTTCTCTACTTCCTCTATCAGTCCTATCAGGTAAGGAGCTCATACTGATGACTAGTGTTCAAGTATTGGTCGAATGAGGGTTTTGTAAGCTACCTCCTTGATGGGTGGGCTATACTTCCTGAGGATTCTTCCAATGAATCTCAGTCTAGCATCTGCTTCAGCTGTGATTAGTTTCAAGTGATCGTTCCGCTTTAAACGACTCTGTATGCATACTCTTAAGTATTTTATGGATGATTGTTCTGAACACATGTAATCATACTATAAAGAGTCCTTCCGCTTACTGATACCCAATACATTGCTTTTTTAAGTGAGGATGAAATGAAAACCTTAAATATTTTTTAAATTTTTTTAGCTGAGTGAAAGTGGAACACATATGAATCATTTTTCTACTTAGTCACCCTGTCGTTCAACGTGCTTCCTCTAGCGCGTAAGAAGTGTTCGGATTCCTCATGGAAAAATTTTTTTGTCATGTTCCCAGCCAGACATGCACCACATGCTGAATCTCTTCATTATAACAAAACTTCTTCCTTCCCATCGACTTTCTAAGTGGTAGAAATATGTGGTGATGACTCGGTGCGAGAGCTGGTGAGTGTGGCAAATATGGCAGAGTATCAAACTGTAGGTCATCGATGGTTGCAAGCGTTCCAGAGGCAGTATGAAACCCAGCATTGTCATGTTGGAAAATGACACCTGTGGTCACAAGTCTACGTTGCTTTGATATTATTCCAAGCCGGTGCTGATTATTTAGCATACTGGATTATGACACACTGGTGATGGTGTTGCCGCTAGTCGCGTAGTGTTCTGAGATGATGCCTCGTTCAGCCCAAAACAGAGCCAGTAAAAGTCTTCCATGCGTCCAGGACTTCTCAGGTTTTGGTGATGAGGAACGGCGCTCTCTTTGTTTCGGGTTGGTGGTAATCAGGTTTCGTATCTTGTAATGATTCTCGCGAAGAAGCCATCGCCTTCTGTGCCTTTCAGTGCACCGCAAAAATTATTCTCAGACGCCAACGCATCGCTCTCTTAGTTCTAGAGTGAGCTGCTGTGGTATCCACCTGACAGACACTTTGCGGAACGTGATCACGTCGTGAATGATGTAATGTGCTGAGCCGTGACTAATGTTCAGATTTACGGCTGTTTCGCACACAGTCACACGGCGGTTTTCGACCACATTGACTTCAACTTCTGCAGTAGACTCCTCTGTCACAACACGGTGTGCCTGACCCGGGTACTGAGCGTCTGTTGCAGAAGTCACGCCATTTCCCAATTTTCTACTCCATTTGCTGCAGTGGCACTCACCGCACCACAGTGGACTTTCTTTCGCCGATGCGTTTCCATAGGTCTCATACCTTCACTGCTCAGAAAACGTATGTCAGGAGTCTGTTAATGCTTGGTGCATATCGCAAGTGAGGCAGCCATTCTGAATTGGTACTGTGGCCGCGTTTCGCTCGCCATTATTGTGCTACCGCCTGTACGGCACTACTTACATCTTTCGTAACAGTACTGACAACTTACAGAACATTGACGCGAAATGAAGATTTTTAATTACATTTTTAAGATTTTCATTTTTTTTTTTTTTTTTTTTTTTTTTTGGTAGGGTTTAAGGGCGCTCAACTGCTGAGGTCATTAGCGCCCAGTCACTGGTGTTAGAGCACAAGGAACCTGCTAAAACTCAAGGGGATGGGGGGACATCAAAAGGACCTGACAAAGATGCAGATGAAATAAGTAAAAAGGTTAAATGTCTTTGGTCAAGCCAGTTAAAGTTATAAAACGCAGAAGACGAGCAGCTGCTCGAGCGTCATCAGCTAAAACATCCGGTAAGGTAGATGGCAGGGACAGGACAACACGAAATTGACTAAAACAGGGACACGACAATAAAACATGGCGCACCGTTAATGCCTGACCACAAGGGCACTGCGGGGCTGGGTCACCAGAGAGCAGGTAGCGGTGGCTAAACCGGCAATGCCCAATCCGCAACCTGGTCAGAAGGACCTCCTCGCGCCGAGATGGTCGGGAGGAAGTTGTCCAAGCAGCTGGGAGCGGTTTTACTGCCTGGAGCTTGTTTCCTTGGAGGGATGACCAAGCATCCCACCACAAGGACACAAGCCTCTTACATACATCCCCACAAACGTCAGATGACGGGACACAATGGGAGGCTGGCCGAGGCTGGAGGACTGCAGCCTTGGCTGCAGCATCCGCAGCCTCATTCCCAGGCACTCCTACATGTCCGGGGACCCACAGAAAGCTGACAGAACCGCCATTATCAGCGAAAGAATGGAGGGACTGCTGTATTCGTTGAATCAAGGGATGGACCGGATAGGGAGCCCCAAGGCTCTGAAGAGCACTGAGGGAGTCAGTGCAAAGTACATACGATGAATGGCGGTGGCGGCGGGCATACTGAATGGCCTGATGGAGAGCAAAAAGCTCGGCCGTAAAGCTGGAACATTGGTCAAGGAGCCGGTATTTAAAGGTGGCGGTCCCGACGACAAAGGCACAGCCGACACCATCGTCAGTTTTGGAGCCATCGGTGTAAATAAAGGTGTGACCAGCAAGTCGAGCACGAAGTTCGACAAACCGTGAGCAATACACTGCAGCCGGAGTACCCTCCTTCGGGAGTGAGCTGAGGTCGAGATAAATACGAACCGGAGCCTGGAGCCAAGGTGGTGTCGGGCTCTCACCCTCTCTGAAGGTGGTAGGGAGGGCAAAATCCAATTGTCGAAGCAGGCGACGGAAGCGGACTCCGGGAGGCAGCAGGGCAGACACATACAACCCGTACTGACGGTCGAGAGAATCGGCGAAGAAGGACTTGTAAGAGGGGTGTTCGGGCATAGACAACAGCCGACAGGCATACCGACACAGCAGTATGTCGCGCCGGTAGGTCAATGGTAACTCGGCAGCTTCAGCGTAAAGACTCTCGACAGGACTAGTGTAGAAGGCTCCGGTCGCAAGACGTATCCCCCGATGGTGGATGGAGTTGAGCCGGCGTAAGAGGGATGGCCGAGCGGACGAGTAGACGAAGCTCCCATAATCCAGCTTCGATCGGACTATGGACCGATACAAGTGAAGCAGGACAGTGCGATCCGCTCCCCAAGATGAACCGCTAAGAACTCTGAGGACATTAAGGGAACGTGTACAACGGACCGCCAAATAAGAGACATGTGGAGACCAACACAGTTTCCTGTCCAACGTGAGCCCTAGAAACTTAGTTGTGTCCACGAATGGGAGAACAACGGGACCGAGATGTAAGGATGGCGGAAGGAACGCTTTATATCGCCAAAAGTTGATACAAACCGTCTTCTCTTCAGAGAACCGGAAGCCATTTGCCACGCTCCATGAGTAGAGGCTGTCTAGACAACGCTGGAGGCAGCGCTCCAGGAGGCATGTTCTCTGGGCACTGCAGTAGATCGCGAAGTCATCGACAAAGAGAGAGCCTGAGACATTAGGTGGAATGCAATCCATAATTGGATTGATCGCGATGGCAAAAAGGGCTACGCTCAAGACGGAGCCCTGAGGCACTCCGTTCTCCTGGAGGAAGACGTCGGACAATACGGAACCCACACGTACCCTAAACTTTCGATCCGTTAAAAAGGAATCAATAAAAAGGGGCAGACGACCGCGTAGGCCCCACTTGTGCATAGTGCGGAGGATACCTCCTCTCCAACAGGTATCATAAGCCTTCTCCAAGTCGAAGAACACGGCTACCGTTTGGCGCCTTCGCAAAAAATTGTTCATGATGAATGTCGACAAGGTCACAAGGTGGTCAACAGCGGAGCGGCGGCGACGAAAGCCGCATTGGACATTAGTAAGTAGTCGTCGAGATTCAAGAATCCAAACTAACCGAGCATTAACCATGCGCTCCATCACCTTACAGACACAGCTTGTAAGAGAAATGGGGCGGTAACTAGAAGGAAGGTGTCTATCCTTCCCGGGTTTGGGTATAGGAACAACAACGGCGTCACGCCAACGCATGGGGACCTGACCTTCGGTCCAGACGCGATTGTAGGTACGAAGAAGGAAGCTTTTGCCCGCCGGAGAAAGGTGTGCCAGCATCTGAACGTGAATGGCATCTGGCCCCGGAGCAGAGGACCGGGACAGTGCAAGCGCACGTTCGAGTTCCCGCATAGTAAAGGGGGCATTGTAAGTTTCCAGATTCAGCGAGTGGAAGGAAGGTCGCCGAGCCTCGTCTGCCTCTTTCCTGGGAAGGAAGGCAGGATGGTAATGGGCGGAGCTTGAAACCTCCGCGAAAAAGCGGCCAAAGGCGTTGGAGACAGCCACAGGATCAACAAGGACCTCATTACCTGAGGTCAGGCCAGGTACTGAGGAGTGGGCCTTAATGCCCGACAGCCGGCGCAGGCTACCCCAAACAACGGAAGAGGGAGTAAAACTGGTAAAGGAGCTCGTGAAAGAGGCCCAGCAAGCTTTTTTGCTGTCTTTGATGACTCTACGGCATTGCGCTCGGAGTCGTTTGTATTCAATACAATTCGCCAACGTAGGATGGCGGCGAAAGGTGCGTAAAGCACGTCGTCGAGCACGGATAGCGTCCCTACAAGCCTCGTTCCACCAGGGGACGGAAACGCGACGTGAAGAAGAGGTAGTACGAGGAATGGAACGTTCGGCAGCATTGATGATAATAGCCGTGAGGTATTCGACCTAGTCCGGAGAAGTCGCCAGGGAGGAGTAAAGTCCCCAGTCAGCTTTCAGTATGTTCCAGCGCGAAGGACGTGGGGATGGGGTGTGGTGTAGGAGACGAACGACACAGGGGAAGTGGTCGCTCGAATAGGTGTCAGAAAGGACATACCACTCGAACCGACGGGCAAGAGTGGTAGAACAGATCGAGAGGTCCAAGTGGGAGTAGGTATGAGTAGAGTCCGAGAGGAAAGTCGGGGCGCCGGTATTGAGGCAGACAAGATTGAGATGGTTGAAGACATCCGCCAAGAGTGAGCCTCTTTGACAGGATGCAGGAGAGCCCCAAAGGGGATGATGGGCATTGAAGTCGCCAAACAATAAGAACGGCGGGGGAAGCTGATCGATCAGGTGCATCATGTCAGCCCGACTAACAGCAGATGACGGTGGAGTGTAGACGGTACAAACTGAAAAAGTAAAAGCAGAAAGAGTAATGCGGATAGCTATTGCTTGGAGTGGGGTGGTCAATGGGATGGGATGGTAATAGACATCGTCCCGAACGAGCAACATGACCCCACCATGAGCTGGGATACCGTCCACAGGGGCGAGGTCATACCGCTCCGAGGTATAGTGGGAAAAGGCAATACGGTCAGTCGGGCGCAACTTGGTTTCCTGGAGACCAAGGACGAGCGGACAGTGCAGGCGGAGGAGCAGTTGTAATTCCTCCCGATTAGATCGAATACCTCTTATGTTCCAATGAAACAACGCCATTGCTAGTCAAAAAGTTGGGGGAACGAGACGGGGAAGAGCTGGTCACCTCGATGGCCGCGGAGGGCCAGGTTGCGAGGCAACAACGCTACAAATGACGGCAGGCGGATCCGGTTCCATCGACTCGTCGCCAGCTGCGGCCGCTGTCCCTGATGGTGTAGGAGGGGCCGCATCATTTGCCGACAAAAGGCCGGCGGAACGCCTGGCAGCAGAGCGTCCCGGCGAAACTGAGGACGGCCGGGAGCAGCGACTCACGGATGAAGCGTCAGATGAAACGCGCCGGGGTGGAGAGGGGGATAGAGACTTCTTCTTGGAGGCCTTCTTGGAAGGCCGAGGAGGCACAGGGATGGTGGGCTGGACCTGAAGAAGGTCCTCACGCGCGGGGTCCGTTTTGGAACGCCGGACCTCGGAAGCTGGGGTCCGGAACGTTTCCCCGATGGACGCCTGAGAAGAGGATCGCTTCTCAGGGGGCGTGGGGGGAGGAGGAGGAGGAGGAAGGGTGGCCCCTGGGGTAGGGGGGGTAGGGGCCGCGGGGGAGGAGGAGTTGGAAGGGAGGGATTTGGGAGGCGGAGGCAGAGCCCCCTGATGGGCAGAGGAGGCAGAGGGGGGACAGGATAGAGGTGAGGATACAGCGGAAGGAGTGGACACAACTGAGGCAAACGAAGTGGCCAGTGACACGGGATGAAGGCGGTCATACTTCTTCCTGGCCTCAGAATAAGAGAGCCGATCCAAAGTTTTGATTTCTTGTATCTTTTTCTCCTTCTGATAGGCGGGGCAGTCTGGGGATCTAGGCGAGTGGACGCCAGGACAATTAACGCACCGAGGTGGTGGGGTGCAAGTATGTTCCTCACGAAGAGGACGTCCACAGTCGCAACAAAGGGGCTCAGCCTCACACCGGGACGACATGTGCCCAAAGCGCAAACACCTAAAACAGCGCGTAGGAGGCGGGACGTAAGGTCGCACGTCGCACCGGTAGCACATCACCTTTACCTTCTCCGGGAGAACGTCCCCCTCGAAGGCGAGGATAAAGGCCCCGGTGTCGATGCGACGGTCTTTGGGGCCACGCTGGACTCGCCGGACGAAATGCACGCCGCGGCGCTCCAGGTTGGCCCTGAGCTCCTCATCAGATTGTAGCAGGAGGTCACGATGAAAAATAACCCCCTGCGTCCTATTTAGTGCCAGATGTGGGACAATGGAGACTGGGATGTCCCCTAGGCGGTCGCACGCCTGGAGTGCCGCCGATTGTGTGGCAGAGGTGGTCTTGATAAGAACGGACCCTGATCGCATCTTGTTGAGAGCCTCGATTTCCCCGAAGACGTCCTCAATGTGCTGAACAAAGAACATGGGCTTGGAGGTGGCGAACGTCCCCCCATCTGTTCGAGAACAGACCAAATAGCGGGAGAAGTACTTCGCCCCAAGCCGGCGGGCCTGTCCCTCCTCCCATGGAGTGGCCAAGGGGGAAAGGGCAGGAGAACCAGAACTAGAAACGGTACCTTTTCTTTTGGAAAACTCGGCCGCAGAGCGACCTGATACGTGTTGACGTTTCATGTGCGAAACGTCCGCCCCGATACCACCCACTCCGACCAGGGGCTCTCCCCACGGGCGCCACCCAGCCGCAGCAAGGGCCACCTGGCAGGATGACCATTGCCGGGAGTCCTGATGCCCCAAGGAGACGGGCATCTACTCCTTGGCCAACGTGGGGAGGGTGCAGCTCAGGTATCGGCAGTACGATCCCTGTGTTGTCAGGGGGCTACAACCTAGAGGGTACATGACGACCCCACCACAACGGGCTGGCTACCGTGCTGGATTTCTGGTGCCATGGAAAGTCCATCACGATCGCTGGTGCAGATGGAGATGCACTATGGGCGTAACTTGGACAACCCATCAGGCGTTTAGGCCCAATTTGAGGAATAATGGGTATGGTGACAACGCCGGTGCAATGCTGAGTGCCAAGGTCTTAGTGCACTTAGGACCAGTGGTACACCATGTAAGGTGTCCTTCCCCAAAAGGCTCGTACTTCTGTAGAATTTTGAAAAATGGAGGTCAAACCCTAAAGGGGACCATCACATTAAGGCCAAAACATTTGAGACTCCTTTTTGTTGCCTCTTACGACAGGCAGGAATACCGCGGGCCTATTCTTACCCCCGAACCCGCAGGGGGGAAGATTTTCATTTGACTTCCCCTCGTATGTTGAGAGGCAACCACCAGTTTCAGCACCAAGTGTCGATCCTCAGCAGGTCTGCCAGCATTTGTTACAGTTTCCTAGTGTTCTGACTGCTCTGTAACCATCATCCGCAAAAAGCCCCATGGATTTTCTGACGTTATCGACTAGGTCATTTATATACGAGGAGCGTTTAATGAGTAATGCAACAGTTTCTTTTCTCCGCCAATTTAGGTTGAAAAAATGCGGAATTGCAACTAGGTTATTTATACACACCACTGGCCATGAAAATTGCTACACCACAAAGATGACTTGCTACAAACGCGAAATTTAATCAACAGGAAGAAGGTGCTGTGATATGCAAATGATTAGCTTGTCAGAGCATTCACACAAGTTGGGGGCCGGTGGCGACATCTGCAACGTGCCGACATGAGGAAAGCTTCCAACCGATTTCTCATACACAAACAGCAGTTGATCGGCGTTGCCTGGTGAAACGTTGTTGTGATGCCTCGTGTAAGGAGGAGAAATGCGTACCATCACGTTTCCGACTTTGATAAAGGTCGGATTGTAGCCTATCGCGACTGCGGGTTATCGTATCGCGACATTGCTGCTCGCGTTGGTCGAGATCCAATGACTGTTAGCAGAATGTGGAATTGGTGGGTTCAGGAGGGTAATACGGAACGCCTTGCTGGATCTCAACGGCCTCGTATCACTAGCAGTCGAGATGACAGGCATCTTATCCGCATGGCTGTAACGGATCGTGCAGTCACGTCTCGATCCCTGAGTCAACAGGTGGGGACGTTTGCAAGACGACAACCATCTGTACGAACAGTTCGACGACGTTTGCAGCAGCACGGACTATCAGCTGGGAGACCATGGCTGCGGTTACCCTTAACGCTGCATCACAGACAGCAGCGCCTGCGATGGTGTACTCAACGACGAACCTGGGAGCACGAATGGCAAAACGTCATTTTTTCGGATGAATCCAGGTTCTGTTTAGAGCATCATGATGGTCGCACCTGTGTTTGGCAACAATGCGGTGAACGCACATTGTAAGCGTGTATTCGTCATCGCCATACTGGCGTATCACCCAGCGTGATGGTATGGGGTGCCATTGGTTACACGTCTCGGTCACCTCTTGTTCGCATTTACGGCACTTTGAACAGTGGACGTTACATTTCAGATGTATTACGACCCGTGGCTCTACCGTTCACTGGATCCCTGCGAAACCCTACATTTCAGCAGGATAATGCACGACCGCATGTTGCAGGTCCTCTACGGGCCTTTCTGGATACAGAAAATGTTCGACTGCTGCCCTGGCCAACACATTCTCCAGATCTCTCACCAACTGAAAACGTCTGGTCAATGGTGGCCGAGCAAATGGCTCATCACAATATGCCAGTCACTACTCTTGATGAACTGTGGTATCGTGTTGAAGCTGCATGGGCAGCTGTACCTGTAAACGCCATTCAAGCTCTGTTTGACTCAGTGCCCAGGCGTATCAAGACCGTTATTACGGCCAGAGGCGGCATGTCAGTTCTAGTATGTATTTGTCGAATGAATACCCGTTTATCATCTGCATTCCTTCTTGGTGATGCAATTTTAATGGGCAGTAGTGTATAAGGGGGTCCAATAAGTAAAGCAGCACATGTTTCAAGGCAAATTTCGATTGAAAAAAAAAATTGTGGTGGGACATCGTGGAATATTCCCGGTTTCACCCCTATAGTATCATGAGGTTCCGACAGGTGGCAGTGCTATACGTAGCCTTCAAAATTGTGTCTCTAATGGAGGTGCGTTCCAAGCAGACAGCTGTCATTGGTTTCTTTTGGCGGAAAAATCAGGCCATAGTAGACCTGGCAGTGAACAAAAGCATGGTAAGCCGTTGGGTGAGGCTGTGATCACAACAAGGTTACACAAGACAGAGCGATCTCCCATATGCCAGCTGCTTATGGTTGTGACTCCTGGAATGTTGGAACGTGTGGACACACTCATTCAAGGTAATCAGTGAAGCACAGGCACCTCGCTGCTCAGCTTGACATCTCTCTTGGTGGCGCTGACACACTTAACCACCAGTTGGGATACACACAGATGTGTGGCGGCTAGGTTCCTTTCTGCCTAACAGAAGACAATACAGAGCTTCCATCTGTTTGGCCCAGAAAGGATGCACTGCACGGGAAGCAATATGTAGATGATGGGGAGGTTACTGATACAGCAAGACGGTGGCTCCAACGTCGACCAATGGAGAGGTACACGTAGGCATACAGGCCTGCCGCCGGCCGTTGTGACCGAGCGGTTCTAGGCGCTCCAGTCAGGAACCGCGCGACCGCTATGGTCGCAGGTTCGAATCTGGCCTTGGGCATGGATGTGTGTGATGTACTTAGGTTAGTTAGGTTTTAGTACTTCTAAGTTGTAGGGGATTGATGACCTCAGACGTTAAGTCCTATAGTGCCCAGAGCCATTTGAACCAGGCCTGCCCAGTAAGGTGGCGTAACTGCACTCAATGGAGATTACGTTGAAAAATACGCTTTTTCGGCCCAAAGAATGAGGAATAATATCGTGTGTTGGAGTTCTGAATAGAATCAACCTGCTTTCAGAAAAAGCGTGTTGCGTTGTTTATTGAACGCCCCACTGTTCAAATGGTTCAAATGGCTCTGAGCACTATGGGACTCAACTGCTGAGGTCATTAGTCCCCTAGAACTTAGAACTAGTTAAACCTAACTAACCTAAGGACATCACAAACATCCATGCCCGAGGCAGGATTCGAACCTGCGACCGCAGCGGTCTTGCGGTTCCAGACTGCAGCGCCTTTAACCGCACGGCCACGCCCCACTGTGAAAGTGATGGAACTCTAACACCCTCTTGAGGTATGCCTGAAGTTACTTTTACATCCAGAGAATTCTCTGTTGAGCAGGGTTGTGGGCCATGTTTTCCCATGGGTGCCATAGTGTTCAGTCCGGCTGCACATTTCTCCCACCGCCAAGCCATGATGTCTGAGCACTTGGGGAGGGGAAAGGGAGGAACTTCAAAGGCGCCACACACAAATGGCAGTGCAGTCGCGCTGCAGATGACCTGGTTTTATATCTCACATTTCTTGACTACACAGATCGCAAACAAAACAAATTTTCAGTATTATTTACACTACTGGCAATTTAAATTGCTACACCACGAAGATGACGTGCTACAGACGCGAAATTTAACCAGAAGCAAGAAGATGCTGTGATATGCAAATGATTAGCTTTTCAGAGCATTCACACAAGGTTGGCGCCAGTGGCGACACCTGCAACGTGCTGACATGAGGAAAGTTTCCAACCGATTTCTCATACACAAACAGCAGTTGACCGGCGTTGCCTGGTGAAACGTTGTTGTGATGCCTCGTGTAAGGAGGAGGAATGCGTACTATCACGTTTCCGACTTTGAAAGAGGTCGGATTGTAGCCTATCGTGATTGCAGTTTATCGTATCGCGACATTGCTGCTCGCGTTGGTCGAGATCCAATGGCTGATAGCAGAATATGGAATTGGTGGGTGCAGGAGAGTAATACGGAACGCCCTGCTGGATCCCGACGGCCTCGTATCACTAGCAGTCGAGATGACAGGCATCTTATCCGCATGGGTGTAACGGATCGTGCAGCCACGTCTCGATCCCTGAGTCAACAGATGGGGACGTTTGCAAGACGACAACCATCTGCACGAACAGTTCGACGACGTTTGTAGCAGCATGGACTATCAGCTCGGAGGCCACGGCTGCGGTTACCCTTGACGCTGGATCACAGACAGGAGCGCCTCCGATGGTGTACTCAACGACGAATCTGGGAGCACGAATGGCAAAACGTCATTTTTTCGGATGAATCCAGGTTCTGTTTACAGCATCATGATGGTCGCATCTGTGTTTGGCGACATCACTGAACGCACATTGGAAGTGTGTATTCGTCATCGCCATACTGGCGTATCACCCGGCGTGATGGTATGGGGTGCCGTTGGTTACACGTCTTGTCAGCTCTTGTTCGCATTGACGGCACCTTGAACAGTGAACGTTACACTGCATATGTGTTACGACCCGTGTCTCTACCCTTTATTCGATCCCTGCGAAACCCTACATTTCATCAGGATAATGCACGACCGCATGTTGGAGGTCCTGTACGGGCCTTTCCGGATACAGAAAATGTTCGACTGCTGCCCTGGCCAGCACATTCTCCAGATGTCTCACCAATTGAAAACGTCTGGTCAATGGTGACCGAGCAACAGGCTCGTCACAATACGCCAGACACTACTCTTGATGAACTGTGGGATCGTGTTGAAGCTGCATGGGCAGCTGTATCTGTAAACGCCATCCAAGCTCTGTTTAACTCAATGCCCAGGCGTATCAAGGCCGTTATTACGGCCAGAGGTGGTTGTTCTGCGTACTGATTTCTCAGGATGTATGCACCCAAACTGCGTGAAAATGTAATGACATGTCAGTTCTAGTATAATATGTTTGTCCAATGAATACCTGTTTATCATCTGCATTTCTTCTTGGTGTAGCAATTTTAATGGCCAGTAGTGTAATTCTTTTGTTGGACTGAAAACAAGAGAAAGGAAACGAGAGGGAAACGGTTTCTGATGTCAGCTGCATCAGGACATCACTCATAGTCAGCGGTGCCGAGTGAAAATGTGTTCTGGACCGGTATTCGAACCTGGGATCTCCTGTTTACTAGCCAGGTGCGTTAACCTATCTGCGGCCCCTCTTTATGGTGGTAACCCATTGACCTGTTGTGGGAATCTCGAAGTAGCAAGCATGGGGGACACGGACACAGACCGCAGATAGTTGCTGCTAGTTCGGTGAGTGAGTAGGCCAGGTATGTTGCCACAATAATACGTGGAACTGCTATAAACATTGTGTGCGAGTGGCGCAGTGGTTAACGCAGAAGATCCTGGGGTCGAATCCCGATGGGGCACACATTTTCACTCATCATCGCTGATTCCGCTTATGTTCCGATACAGGCGACAACAACAATCCTTTCCTTTCCTTTCCTTCCTGCCCCGTCCACCTTCAATTTACATATAATGTATCACATCTGCAGATACCGCGTGGTGTCTATCCTTTCAGACATGTCCAAAAGAACAGACAACACATTCACATAATCTAATTTTTATTTTGTACAAACTATCGGCATACTGACAGAGAAAGCATCTGCATCTACCAGAGTACCTTAATCCAAAGTCATGTGAGAAAAGTCCCAGTTGGGTTTCTCATGATTGATGTTTTCGGTTGGTTGGCGTTGAGGAGATCATTCTGTTCGAAAACCCTCATTATGTTTGAGCTCAGAGTATGTTCTAAGATTCTACACGAACGAGATGTGAAGGATATTTGGCGGTATTTATCTGGATCACTTTCACTGCCCTTCTTGTAGACATGTGTGACCTGGGCTTTCTTCCAACTACTGGGCACGGTTTTTTGATTGAGGGTTCTACGACAGATTATGGTTAGAAGAGAAACCAAACTACTCAAATTCAGTATATAATGTGACAGGGGTTCCGTTGGGCCCTGGAGCTTTGTTTTGACAATTTCACCCGTTTCTCAATACCACTGACACTAATACCCATTTTGCTCAGCCTGTCATTGCTACGAGGATTAAACTGGGGCAATTCTCGGGGGGTCTTCTTTTGTAAAAGAACATTTGAAAACGTAATGAAGCATTTCAGGTTTTGCTTTACTAACCGCAGTTTCAGTTTCTGTCTCATTCAATAGGGAGTGGACACTAACTTTGGTGCCACTAACAGCCTTTACATGCGACCAGAATTTCTTTGGGTTCTCTGAAAGATCATTCAGCAATAATGGGTTTGTTTATAAGCAGCTTTTCCGCTACCATTCACGGTGTTCTTAAATGATTATACTGCTTCCAGGGTTGACACAGTCCTCGACAAAGTGAAGAAAGACCCAAACACAAAGTGCACCACAGAAGATAAAGACAAAAACAAATCTCTCTAGCATCCCATACAATGTCAACATATCGCAGAAGATTGTAAATATTTTCTAAAATCACAGAGTAAAAGTTGGATTTTCTACTTCAAATAGACCACAACAGAAACTAATACACGATATGAAGTGTCATCATGACCCACACTCAGACTCTGGAATACACATAGTAACATGCCAGGAAATCTCTGTGTTCTACCTAGGACAAACAGGCCGAAATTTCATTACCAGGTACACTGACACATTAAAGACTACACACACAACAAATACACATCAGCAACAACTACACACAAACAATACAGGATAACCATTTGGTAAAGCAGAGCGAAATGTCAAACTGCTCCACCGACTAGATAAAGGGCATAAAATGGACTTGTTAGAAGCACTGGAGATATATTCACATTACAGAAAATATGAAGACAAAATGTTAAACGGAAAACTTGAAAGTGAATCGGTAAATTTCTTCAGATGCTATGGCAATATATTTAAGTAGAAAGAATAACACGTAGAAATAAGCACCATTGTAAAATAGACGTAAGCAAATTAGTAATATCTCTGTCAACTACATCTAAAAACATCTTTGTAACGGTTTATGTAAGTTATTCTGGATGTACACTCAGAGAGTAGAAATATCTCTGGAGTGAGCATTCAGATGTGCAGAACACATTTTATGTTGTCAACATACATTACCACCGTGGTCGGGTGATCTTGTCTGTAGCGCATCCTGTAAATTTTTAATGTCATTATATCGTTGGTAGAGACAGATTCCCTTTGTAGGTGTTGTGGGTTTGGTGTAGTCGTTTTGTAGACACCATAATAATTCGCGTTTGGTAACTGGAATGAATAGGGCTCTTGACTTTGAAGAGGAAAATGAATGGGCATCACGTCACGGCCCATCACGTTAACGTGTATTCACACTGTCCGTCACATCATGTCGCGTCAGTTCTCGTAGCCCGGTACGAAACGGCGAAAGTGAGGTTATGAGTCACCATCCGAGATACAAAATATCACTGTATAGTATCGGAATTGAGGGACTAACAACGACAAAGTTTATTATACAGGGTGATTCAAAAAGAATACCACAACTGTAGGAATTTAAAACTCTGCAACGACAAAAGGCAGAGCTAAGCACTATCTGTCGGCGAATTAAGGGAACTATAAAGTTTCATTTAGTTGTATATTTGTTCGCTTGAGGCGCTGTTGACTAGGCGTCAGCGTCAGTTGATGCTAAGATGGCGACCGCTCAACAGAAAGCTTTTTGTGTTATTAAGTACGGCAGAAGTGAATCGACGACAGTTGTTCAGCGTGCATTTCGAACGAAGTATGGTGTTAAACCTCCTGATAGGTGGTGTATTAAACGTTGGTATGAACAGTTTACAGAGAATGGGTGTTTGTGCAAAGGGAAAAGTTCTGGATGGCCGAGAACGAGTGATGAAAATGTAGCACCCATCCAGCAAGCATTTGTTCGCAGCCCAGGAAAATCGACTCGCAGAGCTAGCAGAGAGCTGCAAATTCCACAATCAACTGTATGGAGAGTCCTACGAACCTTATGAAACGTCAACTACCCGAGGCGATGGATCGGCCGCCAGGCAGCCCGTGACAGAGCACTTCATCACTGGCCTCCAAGAAGCCCTGATCTTACCCCCTGCGATTTTTTCTTATGGGGGTATGTTAAGGATATGGTGTTTCGGCCACCTCTCCCAGCCACCATTGATGATTTGAAACGAGAAATAACAGCAGCTATCCAAACTGTTACGCCTGATATGCTACAGAGAGTGTGGAACGAGTTGGAGTATCGGGTTGATATTGCTCGAGTGTCTGGAGGGGGCCATATTGAACATCTCTGAACTTGTTTTTGAGTGAAAAAAAACCTGTTTAAATACTCTTTGTAATGATGTATAACAGAAGGTTATATTATGTTTCTTTCATTAAATACACATTTTTAAAGTTGTGGTATTCTTTTTGAATCACCCTGTATTTCATAACGTTACTTCATAACGTATGTTGTTCATCAAATTTGTTTGCTAAACTGCTGAGCAGTGAAACAGCATTTCAGAACATCGATATTTATTTGCTAGGGAAAATATGTATATACAACCACATCAATCAATAGCTATTAATGAATAAATAGAGCCTGTTTACCTTATCCATTTTTTCTTAAGTTACTAATAACGTGTTAAGACAACTATTTTTCTCCTTCATTAAAGCTGACTTTTCCACTTAAAATGTTACAAAATGAAAATTGCTTCATAAACTTATGTTCTTATTTATATACACTGTGGGCTTCAGCTCTGTTGTGTTATTGTAAAACCTACGTAGTTTTCCACTTTCAGATATCTGACCTAGCTTTTGTAAGAACACTCAACGGAATAACTATCAAAGTCATCAGGGAACATTTTCAGTTTACCACACAAACAAAGCGTAAGAAATAAGTAAGGATTAGGGAGACGCAAAAGTGCGACGAAAACATGCTAACTTACGATGTTAGCAGACGACGGTACCGTAAAATCTTCGTTTCCGAGAAACCTTTGAGTGCCGCAATGTGACGTGACGATTCGTTGACGACGTGAGTGAATGCCGCCATTTGAAATGCATTATAGAATGTTTTGACGTTACGTGACGTGACGGCCGATGTGAATTGGTCTTAAGCAGAGAGCATTGACACGAGATCACGTGACAATCTCAGCTTAATGTTGACAATATGCGCAGAACGCAATGCTCACTCCATAGATATTTCTACACTATGTGTATACCCCATGGAGGAAAAAAGGAAGGTGGCATTACGTCACAACGTTGAAGCCGTTGTTCGCCATCTTAACCAGCCCAAAACATTAGGTTCATCGCATTCATAGCCCCTTAGTTCACCGCGGCAACACTTCCCCGTGACGTCACTGACTGTGTCGTATTACTAGAGCAAATCGACATTCAAGAACAGGAAAATGTTCCATATTGCCTTACTGACACTACGTTATTCATGTAACCTCTGTAAGTTTTAGTACTGAAAACAGTTGTTGCTCACACATGACAGACATAATGAACAAGAAACACTCAGAACCAGTAGTCTGCTAATGTTTTGAGCTACTTAAAATGGCGGCAGGCCCCGCCCACTTGCTTCAAAACAACTTACAGCGTAAGTCTGTAGTGCAACCTCCCTTCTTTTTTTTAACCTCTATGGTATACCCATGCCACCTTCCTTCTTTTACCTCCATGTGTATACCACAATCTAATAAATACAGTCACGACACTCTCTGGTGCGCACGTTGTTACCGATTGACACTAGCACTCCAAGCGGTGAAAATGCAGTAACATATATGTGTCAAAGATAATGCTTGTTAAGCACTATGGGACTTTACATCTGAGGTCATCAGTCCCCTATACAGAGTTACTTAAACGTAACTAACCTAAGGACACCGCACACATCCTTGCCCGAGGCAGGATTCGAACCTGCGACCGTAGCAGCAGCGCGGCTCCGGACTGAAGCGCCTAGAACCGCTCGGCCACAAAGGCCGGCGACTGTGCTTGTTTTTCATTATTTTCTACTTCACAAAATAGCTGCTTTCTTGTGTTCCATTTATTATTAAGTTACCAAGAGATAAGAATTATTGTGAAATACGTGTAAAAACACTGATTGAACATACAACTCATATGAAGATATACTCCGAATATGACTATTTGTAGCTCATTCTGTTGAAAGCAAGAGAATATAAATGCATTCTATGCATGAGAAGCATATATTTCTGTTATGACAGGCCTTTCCCTGACAATTTTTTATGGAGTTCAATGATTCGCCCTTTCTTAGACTTCACTCGTCTTTCTAATACATGAGTATTTTTGTAAATGTAATTACTTTTGCTTCAAAATCGAACGTGTTGAAGATTGTTGCCCTTTGTGGCTCAGATTTAGCAACAAATGTGTAAGTATTTGGAAAGAGTTTTATTGCTTTTGAAGATTTATTATCACGTCTGTGCGGTTTTCTCCTTTGCTACAGTTGTGGTGTCTTATGACTTATTTGATCGTTAAAGGTTTCCTTATTCCACATTCACTGATTTCACTGAAAGTGTAGCGAGCAAAACTCCATTTTATTGCATAGATACATGATGCCTTTCTGTAAAAGATCAGTTCTTCTGGTGTTAACTAGCAACTTTTTGTTATTTAAGAGAAACGACGTCACTCAATAAATGTGTATAGGTCTCAAGAGAATCGTAAATAAAGAGTCCCATAATGCACATATTCGTATCTCCCAGGGTCTTTAGGAAACTAAATCACAAATGTGGTGTAATTTTTTGATTAATGTCAATCTTTATGGCACAACATACACTCCCTATTGCAAGAGCTATATTGCTGTTGTGCTCTTCAGTCCAGAGACTGATGTGATACAGCTCTCCGTGCTATTCTATCCTGTGCAAGCCATTTCATCTCCGAGTATGCCTACAACCTACATCCCTCTCATCTGCTTACTTTCTTCATCCCTTGGTCTTCCTCTACAATTTTTACCCTCCACGGTCTTCTCTTAGTCAGATTGTACAACAAATTTCTCTTCTCCCCAATTCTATTCAGTATCTCCTCATTAGTTACGTGATCGACCCATCTAATCTTCAGCATTATTCTGTAGCACAACACTTCAAAAGCTTTTATTCTCTTCCTGTGGAAACTGTTTATCGTCAATGTTTTACTTCCACACATGGCAACACTCCATACAAATACTTTCAGAAAGGACTTCCTGACGTTCAAATCTATACTCTACGTTAACAAATTTTTCTTCAGAAACGCGTTTCTTACCATTGTCAAACAACATTTTACATCCTAATACTTCGGTCATCATCAGTTATTTTGCTTCCCAAATAGCAAACCTCTTCTACTACGTTAAGTGTATCACTTACTGATCTAATTCCCTCAGTATATCCTGATTTAATTCCAATACACTCCATTATCCTCGTTTTCCTTTTGTTGATGTTCATCTTATATGCTCCTTTCGAGATGCTGTCCATTCGGTTCAGCTGCTCTTTCAAGGCCTTTGCTGTCTTTGACAGAATTACAATGTCGTCGGCGAACCTCAAAGTATTTATTTCTTCTCCCTGGACCTTAATTCCTATTCCAAATTCTTCTTTTCTTTTCTTGACCGCTTGTTCAATGTCCAGATTGAATAGCATCGGGGATAGGCTACAACCCTGTATCACTCCCTTACCGACCACTGCTTCCCTTCCATGCCCCTCGACTCTTATAACTGCCATCTGGTTTCTGTACAAATTGTAAATAGCCTTTCGCTCCCTGTATTTTACCCCTGCCACCCTTAGAATTTGAAAGAGTGTTACAGTCAACATTGTCAAAAGCTTTCTCTATGTCTACAAATGCTAGAAACCTAGGTTTGCCTTTCCTTAACCTATCTTCTGTGAGATGTCGTAGGGTCAGTACTGCCTTGCATGTTCCTGCATATCTCCGGAATCCAAACTGATCATCCCCGAGATCGGCTTCAACCAGCTTTTCCATTCTTTTGTAAAGGATTCGTGTTAGTATATTGCAGCCATGACTGCTTTAAGTGATAGTTTGGTAATTTTGACACCTGTCAACACTTGCTTTCTTTGGGATTGGAATTACTATATTCGTCTTGAAATCTGAGGGTATTTCACCTGTCTCGTACATCTTGCTCACCAAACGGTAGAGTTTTGTCAGGGCTGTCTCTCCCAAGGCTATCAGAAGTTCTAATGGAATGTTATCTACTCCCGCGGCCTTGTTTCGACTCAGGTCTTTCAGTACTCTATCAAACTCGTCACGCAGTATCATATCTTCATCTACGTCCTCTTCCATTTCCATAATATTACCGTCAAGTACATCGCCCTTGTATAGACTCTCTGCATACTCATTCCACCTTTCTGATTTCCCTTCTTTGCTTAGGACTGGTTTCCCATCTGAGATCATAATATTCGTACAGGTGGTTCTCTTTCCTACGAAGGTCTCTACAAACCAGTATAAAGATTAGTATTCTGACTCATCCGATATCGTATTCAGAAGTGTCGCTTGCCGGCCGCTTGAGGCGCTGGTGTTGCTGGGGGTAACAAAAACGAGACTGTCACGATTGTGATGTATACTGTGCACTGAAAGTTGTATTTGAAGTTTAGCATGTGTGAGACTGCACAAATGCAGTAGGAGTTTGGAGCATATACTGTACTCTAACATTATGAATCACCTCGAAGGAAATGACTTATTGATACATAACCAACACGGATTCATTAAATATCGTTCTTGTGTAACACAGCTAGCTCTTTATTCCCATGAAGTAATGTGCTGTCGACAAGGGATCTCAGATCGATTCCATATTCCTAGATTTCCAGAAGGCTTTTGATACCGTTCCGCACAAGCGACTATTAATCAAATTGCTTGCATACGGAGTATCGTCTCAGTTGTGTGACTAGATTCGTGATTTCCTCACAGAGAGGTCACAGTTCGTAGTGATAGACGGTAAATCATCGAGTAGAACACAAGTGGTATCTGGCGTTCCGCAAGGTAGTGTCATAGGCCCTCTACTGTTCCTGATTTACATAAATGATCTAGGTGATAATCTGAGCAGCCCCCTTAGATTGTTTGCAGATGACGCTGTGATTTACCATCTAGTAAAATCAGACGATCAATTCCAATTAAAAAATGATCTAGAAAGAATTTCTGTATGTTACAAAATGTGGCAGTTGGCACTAAACAAAGAAAAGTGCGAGGTCATGCACATAGGTACTAAAAGAAATCAGATAAATTTTGGGTGTACGATAAATCCCACAAATCTAAGGATTGTCAATACGACTGAATACCTAGGAATTACAATTACGAGCAACTTAAATTGGAAAGACCACATAGATAATATTGTGGGGAAGGCGAAACAAAGACTGCGCTTTGTTGGCAGAACACTTGGAAAATGAGACAAACCCACTAAAGAGACAGCCCACATTACACTTGTCCGTCCTCTGCTGCAATACTGCTGCGCGGTGTGGGATCCTTACCAGGTAGTATTGACGGAGGATATCGAAAAAGTACAAAGGGCAGCTCGTTTCGTGTTATCGCGCAATAGGGGAGAGAGTGTCACTGATATGATACGTGAGTAGGGATGGCAGTCACTGAAACAAAGGCAGTTTTCTTTGCGGCAAGATCTATTTACGAAATTTCAATCACCAACTTTCTCTTCCGAATGCGTAAATATTTTGTTGACACCCACCTACGTAGGGAGAAATGATCATCACAATAAAATAAGAGAAATCAGAGCTCGAACGGAAAGATTTAGGTGTTCCTTTTTCCCACGCGCCATCCGAGAGTGGAATGGTAGAGAAGTAGTATGAAAATGGTTCGATGAACCCTCTGCCAGGCACTTAAGTGTGAATTGCAGAGTAACCATGTAGATGTAGAAAACTGTAAGTACAATTTCTTCCAAATTTCGCCACGAACTACAAATAAAAATCGATAAGTAACTAAAAATTGTGCTTTTTTTTTACGTATTGCAGTAAATTCAAGGAAACAAAGCACAACGTCACTCACCGAAAACATTACGTAAAAATGGCATAGTACAAAGAGAAAACACAATTGAAAATTGGGATCTTTTCCCGAAACGCGTCGTGTAAAATATGAATTGAAGAGACTCTTGACTGGTGCAGAAAAGTTACTTATAAACAAACCCATTGTTTTCACTGCCGCAGGCTTAAAAGAAATTATAATAGACAAACTCACATTAAAGAATATTCTGCTACGGTAGGCACTGGAGGCTTCACGCTTTGCCCCTGTCTCGCGCCCAGAACGGAAGCCTGGACCTTTGCGTCATTGTACAGGGTGTTTATAAATGAATATCGGGGTTTTAACGCTTTATAATATTTATTACATTAAGCTTAGTTATAAATGATATGTCAAATGAAAGAGCAACTCAAGCAGTTTTACGAAAAACCTTATAAACGTTCAATGTGAGCATCATTTGTCACACGGCAAACGTGAAGTCTATAGCCGAGTTCTTCCCAAACGTTGATACGTGTGTCTTCAGTGATTGTAGCAAAAGCTGCTTCAATCCGGTTTCTTAATTCAGGGAGGTCTGCTGGTAGCGGAGGCACGTACACACGATCCTTGATGAAGCCCCAAACGAAAAAAATCGCATGGCGTTAGGTCGGGTGAACGTGGAGGCCATACAAAGCAAGCCCTCTCACTAGGCGCCTGTCCAGCGCTTGGGCCATGAAATTTGTGTGTGCTGTGTGACAAATGGTGCTCATACTGAACGTTTATAAGGTTCTTGGTAAAACTGTTTGAGTTGCTCTTTCATTTGACATATCATTTGTAACTAAGTTTAATGTAGTAAATATTATAAAGCGTTAAAACCCCGATATTCATTTATAAACACCGTGTATACACCGTGTTACAAAAAGGTACGTCCAAACTTTCAGGAAACATTCGTCACACACAAATAAAGAAAAGATGTTATGTGTACATGTGTCCGGAAACGCTTAATTTCCATGTTAGAGCTCATTTCAGTTTCGTCAGTATGTACTGTACTTCCTCGATTCACCGCCACAATTTTCACAATCAACATGTGTGGGCTGATGAGAATCCGCACGCAATTGTGCAATCACGTCATCAACACAGATTTTCTGTGAACGTTTGGGCGGGCATTGTTGATGATGTCTTGTTGGGCCCCATGTTCTTCCACCTACGCTCAGTGGAGCACGTTATCATGAGTCCATACGGGATACTCTACCTGTGCTGCTAGAACATGTGCCTTTACAAGTACGACACAACATGTGATTCATGCACGATGGAGCTCCTGCACATTTCAGTCGAAGTGTTCGTACGCTTCTCAACAACAGATTCGGTGACCGATGGATTGCTAGAGGCGGACCAATCACATAGCCTCCACGCTTTCCTGATCTCAACCCTCTTGACTTTCATTTATGGGGGCATTTGAAAGCTCTTGTCTACGCAACCCCGGTACCAAATGTAGAGACTCTTCGTGCTCGTATTGTGGGCGGCTGTGATACAATACGCCATTCTCCAGGGCTGCATTAGCGCATCAGGGATTCCATGCGACGGAGGGTGGATACATGTATCCTCGCTACCGGAGGACATTTTGAACATTTCCTGTAACGAAGTGTTTGAAGTCACGCTAGTACGTTCTGTTACTGTGTGTTTCCATTGCATGATTAATGTGATTTGAAGAGGTCATAAAATGAGCTCTAACATGGAAAGTAAGCGTTTCCGGACACATGTCCACATAACATTTTCATTCTTTGTGTGTGAGGAATGTTTCCTGAAAGTTTGGCCGTACCTTTTTGTAACGCCTTGTATACAGGGTGGTCCATTGATCGCGACTGGGCCAAATATCTCACGAAATAAGCGTCAAACGAAAAAACTACGAAGAACGAAACTTGTCTAGCTTGAAGGGGGAAACCAGATGGCGCTATGGTTGGCCCGCTAGATGGCGCTGCCATAGGTCAAACGGATATCAACTGCTTTTTTTAAAATAGAAACCCCCATTTTTTATTACGTATTCGTGTAGTACGAAAAGAAATATGACTGTTTTAGTTGGTCCACTTTTTCCGATTTGTGATAGATGGCGCTGTAATAACCACAAGCATATGGCTCACAATTTTACAGGAACAGTTGGTAACAGGTAAGCTTTTTAAATTAAAATACAGAACGTAGGTACGTTTGAACATTATATTTCGGTTGTTCCAATGTGATACAAGTACCTTTGTGAATTTATCATTTCTGAGAACGCATGCTGTTACAGCTTGATTACCTGTAAATACCACATTAATGCAATAAATCCTCAAAATGATGTTCGTCAACCTCAATGCATTTGGCAATACGCGAGTAGCTCGCCTTCCGTAATGTTCGCACGTGCATAGACAATGCTCTGACGCATGTTGTCAGGCGTTGTCGGTGGATCACGACAGCAAATATCCTTAAACTTTCCCCACAGAAAGAAATCCGAGGACGTCAGATCCGGTGAACATGCGGGCCATGGTATGGTGCTTCGACGACCAATCCACCTGTCATGAAATATGCTATTCAATACCGCTTCAACCGCAAGTGAGCTATGTGTCGGACATCCATAATGTTGGAAGTACATCGCCATTCTGTCATGCAGTGAAACATCTTTTAGTAACATCGGTAGAACATTGCGTAGGAAATCAGCGTACATTGCACCATTCAGATTGCCATCGATCAAATGGGGGCCAATTATCATTCCTCCCATAATGCCGCACCATACATTAACCCGACAAGGTCGCTGATGTTCCACTTGTCGCAGCCATCGTGGATTATCCGGTGCCCAGTAGTGCATATTATGCCGATTTATGTTACCGCTGTTGGTGAATGACGCTTCGTCGCTAAATAGAACGCGTGAAAAAATCTGCCATTGCCCGTAGTTTCTCTTGTGCGCAGTGTCAGAACTGTACACGACGTTCAAAGTCGTCGCCATGCAATTCCTGGGGCATAGAAATATGGTACGGGTGCAATCGATGTTGATGAGGCAGTATCAACACCGACGTGTTTGAGATTCCCGATACTCGCGCAATTTGTCTGCTACTGATGCGCGGATTAGCCGCAACAGCAGCTAAAACACCTACTTGGGCATCCTCATTTGTTGCAGGCCGTGGTTGACGTTTCACATGTGGCTAAACGCTTCCTGTTTCTTTAAATAATGTAACTATCCGCCGAACTATCCGGACACTTGGATGATGTCGTCCAGGATACCGAGCAGCATACATAGCACACGCCCGTTGGGCATTTTGATCACAATAGCCATACATCAACACGATATCGACCTTTTCCGCAATTGGTAAACGGTCCATTTTAACACGGGTAATGTATCACGAAGCAAATACCGTCCGCACTGGCGGAATGTTACGGGATACCACGTACGTTTGTGACCATTACAGCGCCATCTATCACAAAGCGAAAAAAGTGGTCCAACTGAAACATTCATATTTCTTTACGTACTACACGCATATGTAAAAAAATGAGGGTTCCTATTTTGTATAAAGCGTTTTTGTACTTATTTGCTGCGCTTAGCTTTTAAATAGTTTTTCTGGGAAAACCTAGCGTAGTTTTCGCGTCTCGTATTTCAGTGAGTGTTTCTTGATTATCAGAGTAGCTCATCAGAAGATTATCTTGGGAATTTGTCACCGTATAGAGTAGGGTAAACATAGTCATGTGTAGGGACTGTGGTGGTTGTGAGCGGACGCGAGGAGAATTGGCCACTCTTCGGGGGCAGGTGGAGGCTTTGTCTGTTAGGCTCATCGAGCTCGAGGCGCAGGCGTCGGCTCGTAGTGGCGTTGGGGCAACTGTGGTGAGACCTATGCCTACTTCGGTGGCCTTGGAATCACATGGAACCCCTGATGTCGCTGCGTCTTCCGGCAGTGAGCATCTTACCGGTCAGCCATCACTCCAGGGTGAATGGCGGACAGTGGTGGGCTCGCGCGTGCCTGGCCGAAAGGCAAAGGTGGGATCTGGCCGCGTGGCAGCTGCCTTACCCCTTTCCAACAGGTACGGGGTGCTTCCTAGTGGTGATTACATCGTTTCCGAGCCACCACAGGATGCCTCGCCTGTTGGGCCAGTGGCCGATTCTCCGGCAAGGTCCCGACAGTCACAGAGGGCGGACCTATTAGTTATAGGGAGCTCCAACGTTAGGCGGGTTATGGAGCCCCTCAGGAAAATAGCGGGTAGGTCGGGGAAGAATGCCAGTGTGCACTCGGTGTGCTTGCCGGGAGGTCTCGTCCGTAATGTGGAGGAGGCCCTTCCGGCAGCTATTGAACGCACTGGGTGTGACCGGCTGCAGATAGTAGCACATGTCGGAACGAATGACGCCTGCCGCTTGGGTTCTGAGGCCATCCTTGGTTCCTTCCGGCGGCTGGCTGATTTGGTGAAGACAACCAGCATCGCACGCGGAGTGCAAGCTGAGCTTAATATCTGCAGCATAGTGCCCAGAGTCGATCGCGGTCCTCTGGTTTGGAGCCGTGTGGAGGGTCTAAACCAGAGGCTGAGACGACTCTGCGACTATAATGGTTGCAAATTCATCGACCTCCGTTATTGGGTGGAGAACTGTAGGGCCCCCCTAGACAGGTCAGGCGTGCACTACACACCGGAAGCAGCTACTAGGGTAGCAGAGTACGTGTGGCGTGCACACGGGGGTTTTTTAGGTTAGAGGGACCCCCCCCTTGGGCGAAACGATAAAATACCTGACGGCTTACCAGAGAGGACATTATCATCGTTGATAAAGAACGTCCGTCCTCAGAGACCAAAAACAGGAAAAGTTAACGTAATATTGGTAAACTGCAGAAGTATCCAGGGCAAGGTTCCTGAATTAGTATCTCTTATTGAAGGAAATAGTGCGCATATAGTATTAGGAACGGAAAGTTGGTTAAAACCGGAAGTGAACAGTAACGAAATCCTAGACACAGAATGGAATATATACCGCAAGGATAGGATAAACGCCAATGGTGGAGGAGTATTTATAGCAGTAAAGAATTCAATAATATCCAGTGAAGTTATTAGCGAATGCGAATGTGAAATAATCTGGGTTAAGTTAAGTATCAAAGGTGGGTCAGATATGATAGTCGGATGCTTCTATAGACCACCTGCATCAGCAACCGTAGTAGTTGAGCGCCTCAGAGAGAACCTGCAGAACGTCGTGAAGAAGTTTCGTGATCATACTATTGTAATAGGGGGAAACTTCAATCTACCAGGTATAGAATGGGATAGTCACACAATCAGAACTGGAGCCAGGGACAGAGACTCTTGTGACATTATCCTGACTGCCTTGTCCGAAAATTACTTCGAGCAGATAGTTAGAGAACCAACTCGTGAAGCTAACGTTTTAGACCTCATAGCAACAAATAGACCGGAACTTTTCGACTCCGTGAATGTAGAAGAGGGTATCAGTGATCATAAGTCAGTGGTTGCATCAATGACTACAAGTGTAATAAGAAATGCCAAGAAAGGAAGGAAAATATATTTGCTTAACAAGAGTGATAGGGCACAAATCGCAGAATATCTGAGTGACCACCATCAAACGTTCATTTCTGAGGAAGAGGATGTGGAACAAAAATGGAAAAAATTCAGAAACATCGTCCAGTACGCCTTAGATAAGTTCGTACCGACTAAGGTCCAAAGCGAGGGGAAAGATCCACCGTGGTATAACAATCATGTACGAAAGGTACTACGGAAACAAAGAAAGCTTCATCATAGGTTTAAGAGTAGTCGAATCATAGCTGATAAGGAAAAGCTGAACGAAGCGAAAAAGAGCGTAAAGAGAGCAATGAGAGAAGCATTCAACGAATTCGAACATAAAACATTGGCAAACAATCTAAACAAGAACCCTAAAAAGTTTTGGTCATATGTAAAATCGGTAAGCGGATCTAAATCCCCTATTCAGTCACTCGTTGACCACGATGGCACCGAAACAGAGGACGACCGAAGAAAGGCAGAAATACTGAATTCAGTGTTCCGAAACTGTTTCACTGCGGAAAATCGTAACACGGTCCCTGACTTCAGCCGTCGCACGGACGCCAAAATGGGAAATATTGAAATAAACGATATCGGAATTGAAAAACAACTGCTATCACTTAGTAGCGGAAAAGCATCCGGACCAGACGAGATACCCTTAAGATTCTACAGTGATTATGCTAAAGAACTTGCCCCCTTTCTATCAGCAATTTATCGTAGATCGCTGGAAGAACGTAAAGTACCTAGCGACTGGAAGAAAGCGCAGGTCGTTCCAATTTTCAAGAAGGGTCATAAATCAGATGCGAATAATTATAGGCCTATTTCGCTTACGTCAATCTGTTGTAGAATAATGGAACATGTTTTGTGTTCTCGTATTATGACGTTCTTAGATAATACAAATCTCCTTCATCATAACCAACATGGATTCCGCAAACAGAGATCATGTGAAACTCAGCTCGCCCTATTTGCCCAAGAAATTCACAGTGCCGTAGACACTGGCGAGCAGATTGATGCCGTATTCCTGGACTTCAGGAAGGCATTTGATACGGTTCCGCACTTACGTTTAGTGAAAAAAATACGAGCTTACGGAATATCGGACCAGGTTTGTGATTGGATTCAGGATTTCCTAGAAGAAAGAACACAACATGTCATTCTTAACGGTTCAAAATCTGCAGATGTGGAGGTAATTTCGGGAGTACCGCAGGGAAGCGTGGTAGGACCTTTATTGTTTACAATATACATAAATGACTTAGTTGACAACATCGGTAGCTCCGTGAGGCTATTTGCAGATGACACGGTTGTCTACAAGAAAGTAGCAACATCAGAAGACTCGTACATACTCCAGGAGGACCTGCAGAGGATTAATGCATGGTGCGACAGCTGGCAGCTTTCCCTAAACGTAGATAAATGTAATATAATGCGCATACATAGGGGCAGAAATCCATTCCAGTACGATTATGCCATAGGTGGTAAATCATTGGAAGCGGTAACGACCGTAAAATACTTAGGAGTTACTATCCGGAGCGATCTGAAGTGGAATGATCACATAAAACAAATAGTGGAAAAAGCAGGCGCCAGGTTGAGATTCATAGGAAGAATTCTAAGAAAATGTGACTCATCGACGAAAGAAGTAGCTTACAAAACGCTTGTTCGTCCGATTCTTGAGTATTGCTCATCAGTATGGGACCCTTACCAGGTTGGATTAATAGAAGAGATAGACATGATCCAGCGAAAAGCAGCGCGATTCGTCATGGGGACATTTAGTCAGCGCGAGAGCGTTACGGAGATGCTGAACAAGCTCCAGTGGCGGACACTTCAAGAAAGGCGTTACGCAATACGGAGAGGTTTATTATCGAAATTACGAGAGAGCACATTCCGGGAAGAGATGGGCAACATATTACTACCGCCCACATATATCTCGCGTAATGATCACAACGAAAAGATCCGAGAAATTAGAGCAAATACGGAGACTTACAAGCAGTCGTTCTTCCCACGCACAATTCGTGAATGGAACAGGGAAGGGGGGGGATCAGATAGTGGTACAATAAGTACCCTCCGCCACACACCGTAAGGTGGCTCGCGGAGTATAGATGTAGATGTAGATGTTAAAAAACGCAGTTGATATCCGTTTGACCTATGGCAGCGCCATCTAGCAGGCCAACCATAGTGCCATCTGGTTTCCCCCTTGAAGCTAGACGAGTTTCGTTCTTTGTAGTTTCTTCGTTTGATGCTTATTTCGTGCAATATTTGGCCCTGTCACTATCAATGGACCACCCTGTATAGATAATGCTCCCACGCTCGTGCGTATTTGATTAAGAAACGTCCGCGGAGTGTGAGAAAAATCGACAGAAGTAAGTCCCTGGTTGCGCGGTAAACGCCGCATTAAAGAAGCAGAGTTTTCATGTACCAGCGGGACCAGGGCGTACAAAAGACAGCCCCTGACTTGTTTAGCGCAGGTCGGCGCAGACGTCAGACGCCGCAGCCGTTGTGTGTGGGCGGCGTTTTAGCAAAGCTGCGACCGCTCGCGGAGGGCTGGAGAAGGGGGAAGGCAAACAGAAATTAATTGGTAGCAGCGTTCGCCTCTCTGGCTAACCACGGCCGCTTCGCCTTCCGCTGCCTACTGAGAGGAGGGATTTGCTCCCTCAAATCCGCACCGCGACTGAAGGCCAAGGGCGCCCAAACAACACGGCTAAGCTCCGTCCTAATTTAACACTCCACTCCCCCGCTAAACAATAGGTATCTGCTGCTTCCGAGATGCTGCCACGCACAAAAAGTTAATATTCGCTGTACAGAGATTACGAAGGAGCTGTATCAGCAGCTACTGAAACTATATACAATGACGGAAAAAACAGTTGCAACGCCAAACAATGATTCATGTAGAGTAATGAAATTTCGGGAATAAGTTTGTCTAGGTAACATACAGGGTGGCGCACGGAATGTGTTACCAATTGTTTCTTTCACAATTTGCGACGCACATTAGATATCCCGCCGGGATCTCTCATAGAGTGAATATATCTGGAGTGAGCATTCACATACGCAGAACAGATTTTGTGTTGTCAACATACATTGCCGGCCTGGTCACGTGATCTCGGGACGTCGTGTGTTTGTCCGTATAGCGCCCTGTATATTTAGAATGTCACTTCATCCCTAGTACAGACGGATTCTTGTCGTACGTGTCGTGGATTATTTATATATGTTGCGCAGACATTTTAACAGTATCCATTTGATACCGGGAATAAACCAGCTACTTCACTTTTAAGGGCAAGTGATATTCCGCACTTGATTTTTGGTAGTTTTCGGTATGATACGGCACTTTATAGTATTACAGAGCCTGACGTACATTTTTTCAGCGATAGTCTTCCAAAACGACTTGACAGTACGCTAGTACTTTTGCAAGTGTCCGAAAACCACCGAATTTGCCACACATTAGCGATTATATCCCTGCTAATTCGTCCTTTTTTCTTGTATTTCTGCGTATTTATTTTCTCGTTTTTGCGACCTAAACCACAATTTTTCTTACTGGTGGCACGTTGAGGTATTTATTTAACGCATTTTAAGTACTTGCTCCCAGTTTATTAAATAAATAGTAGACTGAGTAATCTATATACATAACACTGTTCGACATGGGTTCTATTTCTGATATTAAATTATGTGCTTCTAGACCATATTACCGTCGGAAATTCAAATACGTAAACAAAATATCGTTGTCAGGGATACTTTTTATGTAATATGCATGTATATGTATATTCACATGGCAAACACAGAGACGTTATAGAGAAATACGGGTATGTTGCCGCATCCAGTAGTGATAGGACGTGATAATTTCTTGTGCAGCAGCAGGTGGGAAGAATCAGACATCATCAGGTTATCCCCCGCCACACCTACGTCATTAAGACCACCTGAAACATCTCATTAACTCGAACGGCGACAGCCGGTCGCTGCCTCGGCAGTAAAGCTTCACGCCTCCTAGGGGCAGGTGCGTCGAGTTTACAACAGTGGTGTTAGCCGCAATTTGTGTCAGTCTTAACGAGTGGGTGTTTTGGCTGACAAGTAACTGTCTGTCATATTTCCGAGCACGGTTGAATTTCTTAGTTCCTGTGCGTAAACTGATTGAGGCTGGTGCTGAAGGTAAAACGACTGCTTGTTTTTACACAGCAGCGTTCCTCTAGTTCCCTACTATTAATTTAATACAGGTGTATGACCAAAGTGGTATTTTTAAAATTGTAGAAATGCCACATCGTCGTGGATGTCGATATAAGCCGGACAACTTCTGCTACATCTGTGGGAAGTTCGCTTTTGCCAGAAATAGGAAGAAAATTTCTTCAGTCATAAAGAAAGCATACAAACATTACTTTGGAGTGTAGGAGACAAAAATAAAGAATGGGCACCACATTTCTGTTGTGCTACATGTTACTGCAAACTAATTCAGTGGTGGAAAGGTAAAGAGAATGTGGCATTGTTTGCTGTTCCCATGGTGTGGAGGGAGCCTAAGGACCATGTTACTGATTGTTATTTCTGTCTAACAAAAATTCAGCGTTTTACAAACAAAAAGTCGAAGAGGCACATTGTTTACCCAGATGTGCCTTCAGCGAGAATGCCAGTGCAGCATTCCGACAACCTTCCAGTACCTTCAAGAGCTCGAGGTCAAATTCCGAGTGACTGTAAAATAAGTAGTACTGAACAAATCACAGATGATGATTCTTTATATCACTGCACAAGTGAGTCATCGCCACATTTATTAACACAGGCAGATTTAAATGATTTAGTACGTGATCTAGGACTAAGTAAACAAAAGGCGCAGCTGCTTGGTTCAAGATTACAAGAGTATGATCTACTGCACCAAAGTACTAAAATCAGTCTGTTCAGGCACAGAGAACAAGCCTTTATTTCTTATTTTTCAACTGACGAAGCACTGACATTTTGCAATGACGTTGCTGGCCTGATGAAAGTGCTGAACTTCACTTATATTTCACAGGAGTGGAGACTTTTCATAGATGCATCGAAAACAAGTCTGAAGGGTGTTTTGCTCCATAACGGAAATAAAATACCCTCTGTTCCAGTAGCTTACGCTAGTTTGACAAAAGAGAATTATGAATTCGTACAAAGGATGCTAAATTCATTAAAATACAATGAACACAAATGGAAAATATGTGCAGATTTCAAGATAATTGCTATGGCACTTGGAATGCAACAAGGCTACACAAAGTATGCCTGTTTTCTTTGCGAGTGGGATAGTCGAGACCGAAATTCTCACTACATGAAAAAGAAATGGTCTAGGCGAAGACGGAAAGTTGGCGAAAAGAATGTACAACGTGAAAGTCTGGTAGCTCCTGAATATATACTACTTCCACCTCTTCACATCAAACTTGGCCTGATGAAACAATTCGTGAAGGCCATGGATCCAACAGGCTGTGGGTTTGCATATCTAGTTACCAAATTCCCCCGTCCTTCAGCTGCAAAAAATAAAGAAAGGTGTATTTGTGGGCCCACAAATCAGGGAGCTGCAGAAAGGTGCAATTTTTGAAGCATGTTTAACTGATAAAGAAAAAACCGCATGGGACTGTTTCAAGATGGTGTCAGAAAACTTCCTCGGAAGAAGAAGAGCTACTGACTACAAAGCAATGGTGAAGGATATGATCAAAGCATATCAGGATTTGGGGTGCAATATGTCTTTGAAGGTACATATGATAAACTCTCATCTGGACTACTTCACAGAGAGTTGTAGTGACGTATCGGATGAAGATGGGGAAAGATTCCATAAAGACATTTCTACCATAGAAAGGCGCTATGAAGGGAAGTGGGTACCTTCTATGTTAGTAGATTATTGCTGGAATATCATTCGAGAGAAGAAAGATCCACAATACAAGAGAAAAAAGTTATGTGCATTACAAGGCAGTGGCTCATTGTTTGCCAATTTTCTGTAATTTCTCATGTCAAATAAATGCTTCAAAGTGTATACACGAAGGCTACTGTGTTATATGTTAGATCCCACCCTCCATTAATGTGATGAACTTATAACATCATAAAGATGTGCATTTGTTTGTCGAATTTCACCTCACGTTTGCTGCCCTACATCAGAAACTGAAAAGAGAGATAAAATTGCGATTACTCATAAACTATCCCTGACAGAAAAAAAACAAAAACAGTTTTCAATTCAGCATTCAAAATACAACTAGGATCACAATATTTATCAGAAATAGAAAAAAAGTTTTTTTGTAGAACAGTGAATTGACAAGTCACTGATAAATGCATGGAGGATAGTATTTACTGAAACAACTAACCTTTCCCTTTCCTGTTCCACTAGCAAATTTACGAGAGGAAGCGATTGTTTGTAAGCTTTTGTAAGAGCCGTAATATCTATTACACAGTCATAAAATCGTAGAAAAATGGGTCTACAGAATCAAATCTTAATTATAATGCGTCTCGAAATTTTTAAACGTATACAGCGTCTCTTACTAAAATGAAAACTATAATTAGAGGCCGGCCGTTGTGGCCGTGCGGTTCTAGGCGCTCCAGTCCGGAGCCGCGCTGCTGATACGGTCGCAGGTTCGAATCCTGCCTCGGGCATGGGTGTGTGTGATGTCCTTAGGTTGGTTAGGTTTAAGTAGTTCTAAGTTCTAGGGGGACTAATGACCACAGCAGTTGAGTCCCATAGTGCTCAGAGCCATTTTTTTTATAATTAGAGCTATATGGAATACACCCATGAAAAGTTACTATCCCTCCTTTCACATATTTTTCTTTGCATCCGTAGCAACAACAGTAATTCACCATCGCTATTACACTATCAACAAACGGTGAAACACAACAAAAACTCTTGGTATCATAAACTTCAAACGCTGCAGAAAGCACACACGCACAGCGAACTCCCGAAATCACGTGACAATCCTGGTTTAATGTTGACAACATGCGCAGAACGCAATGCTCACTCCAGGGATATTTACTCTACGCGTGTAATTCACGATACTGCCGCTAGGAGACTAGTAAGCAGCAATGGCTGACAGTGGAAGACTGATGACACAGCAACGATCGGCAATTGTGTTACTTTTTCATGAAACGAAAAGCCTTGTTGTGACTCAGAGGCGTTTTCGACAACAGTTTAACACACGACGGGTCCCTTGCAAGAAGACCATCCACAGGTTGTACGATACATTTGTACAGTAAGGAACAGTATTGGAAGCCTGTTTGCTCGCCGGAGAATATTGAAGCGGTACGAGTTGGTGTACAGAGACGTCCCGGGAAATCGTGTAGAAAGGCAGCAGTGCAACTGGGAATATCCAGACGCTCCGTTCAACGCATTCTTAAAAGTGACCTCCATATGTACCCATACAAGATGACCTGCGCACAGAAACTCACTCAAGAACACAAGCATCAGAGAATGCTGTTTACTCAAAGGTGGAGGATAGGGACGAAACTCTCAACGTTTGATTTGCAGACGAGGCGCATTTTCATTAACACGGTGTGGTTAACAAACAAAATGTACGCTTTTGGGCCACTGAAAACCCACAAGTGCTTCAAACGACAACATTATGCTCTGAGGATTACAGCGTGGGCAGCAATTTCCAGTCACGGACTTATTGGACCCTTTTTCTTTGAAGAAACTGAAATGCGAGCGTTATTTGAGCATGCTTCGGAATAGCTTCATTCTACAGCTTCTTGCTACTGCCTTGCCCTTCAACATGCAGTGGTTCATGAAAGATGGAGTAAGGCCACATACTGCTAACACTGTGTTGGAGTTTTTACACGAGCATTTCGACATGCGGATCATTTCACTCAGGTTTCCAGTTCGCTTCAGTGACGGACAAAATTGGCCACCCAATAGTCCAGACCTCAATCCATGTGACCTTTTTCTTTGGGGATGCCTAAAGGAAAAAATTTTCCCGAAACGTCCACGTGATTTAGTGCAGCTCAGAAGACTTATTCTTCAAGATTGCAGTGAAATTACGGAATACATGTGCCGTAGGGTAGTCACTAACTTCAGTGTTCGTTTGAAGGAAGTTAGGAAACGAAATGGTGGACATATTGAGCATGTGCTGAGTTAGAACAAATCTCCATAGACGGCTCTTCATTGTAGTATATGTTCCTTTCAGATTGTATTGGCAAAGTGTATATTCAAAAACAAAATGGTAACACATTTCGTGCACCACCCTGTATTTAAGTGACTAACGTAGTGCCCGCAGCTTCCCTCGCATATATTGTATAGCCTGTAGAGATTTTTTTATTTTTTGCTTTTATATTATTGATTTTTATATTCACAAACTGCAACACCTAAACTTTTCACGCTATTTAAGGCCATATAAGCATGGTCTTTTCCGAATGTACTTTTGACCTAAATGCGACTGTGGTAGCTGGAGTCCAAAGTTTTTGTTAATCGTGCCTTTTGCGTTCTTGTGGAGATATTTCCATTGGGACTTTATCCCCTAACAAATATTTCTTTGTATTTCACCGAGAAGTGAAATACAAATTTTCATAAATTTAGCTCAGATTTTTTTAATGTAACGAAGCACGTTCTTAAAGAGTTTTCACTGAAACACGATTTTTTCATCTCTAACTGAGAAACCAAACACCAATTTTCATAGATTTACCTTTAAAAAAAGCTTTCGCAATGAAACATTGTCATAAAAGTTTCACCCCTATTGCACTTCCTTGGAGGTTGAATGTGTGCGCGCGTGTGTGTGCGCGCGTGTGTGTGCGCGCGGGTGCGCGCGCGCGCGCGTGCGTGTGTGTGTGCGCGTGTGTGTGCGCGTGCGTGCGCGTGCGTGTATGATGGCCGGCCGAAATTTCTTGGTGGTAAGTAAGTGTTTTTTTTGGTCTATTTTTCTCGAGTTGTAATGTTTTGTGTATTTATTGTGTATTGAATGTGTTTTAACTTACATAGGGATGTTTGAATTTGTAATTTTTGAGGTGTTGTGGTTTTGGTTTTGTTTTTCGTAGGTGTTGGTTTTTCGTATAAGTTGTTATAGTTGACCTATATAGGTCAAGGGAAATGACCGATTCCAATTTTCGTATTTTTATATGTAGTTATAGGTGTTTTGTTACAGTCAGCATCCCTATGTAAATTAAAACACATTCAATACACAATAAATACACAAAACATTACAATTCGAGAAAAATAGACTCCCCCCCCCCCCCAAAACAAAATTACTTACCACCAAGAAATTACACACACACACACACACACACACACACACACACACACACACACACACACACGAGAGAGAGAGAGAGAGAGAGAGAGAGAGAGAGAGAGAGAGAGAGAGAGACGGGTGGAATCGGACGCTTCTGTGGAATGGGACACTTCTGTTTTCACAGATTTTGTCCCAAAAATGCTTGCAAAATGAAATATTTCCATAAAAGCTTTCATCCCCCATTTCACACCCATAGGGGTAGAATTGCCAAAAACATTGTAACACGTATTTTTTATTTCTGAGAAGCAGACTTTAAATTATCATAGATTTAGCTTTAAAAACACATTCATAAAAAATCTCAGCCCTTATTTCATCCCCATAGGGGTTCAGTTTCCTAAAACACGTATTTTTTTTATTTTTAACAGATAAGTCAAATACCAATGTTCATAGATGTAGCTCTAAAAATACCTTAGTAGCTCTTTAATAATTATATATTAAAAAAAAAGCATTTCCCAATATTTTATCCCTAACGGGTTAAATTTCCAAAAAGGTTGAAACACGTAGTTCTTTTTTCTGACCGAGAAACCAAATACTAATTCTTGTACATCTAGCTTCAAAACTGCCATAACAGCGACATTTTTCAAACAACCCTTCATCCCCTATTTTACCCCCTTATAGTTAGAATTTCGAAAAATCCTTTCTTAAACCACGCCAACGGCATAAGTCACACACCTTCACCAAATTTCAAGTTTTTGCCCTTAGCGGTTTGGGCTTGACAATGATGAGCCATGAAATTTTAAATATTGTTATTGGCTGATGTCCAGCAACCGTGAGTTAACTTAATTTCAGAATGTATGTATAGCCACCTCGGCTGTATAAAATTGTCAAATTGACCATGTTTTCCTCAGCACTAAGGCGGTCTTCATCAGAATAAAAATTACGTAGGAGTATCTAGAAAATACAATGACATGGCTCAAAAATACAATATACTTAATAGGATTACTTCCATAAAATGTACAGTGTACTTACATGTAATCACACCATAGGCGAGAAACATCTGAGCAAAAATCCTCTTGTCAAATTGGAATTATCACAGGAATAAAATTTAAACTGCAAAAATATAACATGTTTGTCACTTAGACTAAAATGCTCCATCAAAAAACAATAGCAGTCGTGAGGTCGTTTAGGGCCAAGAAATGCATCAAACCGCCGTTACCGTCACACTAGGCGGCTAACAGGCTAAGGCAGCCGCGAGTTGGACACGAAAACAGATTCGCGCCATCTAGCAAGAAGTAATCGATTTACAGACACGAGCGAATGAGGCACTGCATAGACAATTTAACATTAGAGGCAGCAACAGAAACCAGTGCATGAAAATTACGACATATCGTAATTGTCTTATTTTAGAAAAGAAATATAGTTCAAAAAATCTACATAGAAAATATAAAAATGGAAAGGAAAACGATGTTTAAGAGTCTACATTGAGGAGAGTATCGCCACTGATACCATTTTTAATTAGCGGCTCTATACCTTGAAAACAGTTTTTGTTGCGTAATTGCAATTGTTCGTTAAGAATGAGACCGTCCTTCAGAGATAGGTTTTTAAAAATCTCTAGCTCTTCTAAGATGTTAAGCCTAAAGCCCTTTTTCTCCGAGTGCAAGATTTGGACGTCTTTTACATCTTTATGATTGTGTCATGCGATTGACAAATAGTCAGCGAAAGTTGAATTGTGAACATTGGTGCCTTTTTTCCCGAGAAGGTGTTTCTTAAACCTTGTCGAAATACGTCGGCCTGTTTGGCCTATGTAATAGGCAGGACAACTGCCGCATTTAAATTTATAGACACCAGAATTCTACAGAGGGGAAAGCGTAGGTTTCAAGTTATGTATGCTGTTACTTTTTAAAGAATTATTAGTGGAGAAGGCTACTCTACAGTTATATTCATTTTGAAGTAAACGCTGTATCCTGTAAGAAATTGGACTCGGAAATAGTATAGAGCAAAATTCTTTTCTGTTCACTAGACTCGTTATTAGAAATGCCTAGGGTGGTGACTCTCTTGTTGGTTTTCCTACTAAAAATACTATTTACTATAGAAGGATCGTAGCCATTATTGACAGCCACAGTTTTAATCAGATTGATTTCAGAATTGAAATTTTCAGAAGAAGGTGTGGATGTGGCTCTATGAATAGCTGAATGTAAAAATGCCATCTTATGAGAATGGAGGTGTACTGACGTGAATGGAATAGTTTGATCAGAAGTGGTTTCTTAACGGAAGATATTGAAACTCATTTTATCGTCTACTATCGTAAGAGTGAGATCTAGAATGTTCAATTGCCGGAACTCATTTTCGCGTTCAAAGGCGAAAGAAATACTTTTATGAAACTTGTTGAACATATTAAAAATTCTATCAGTACCGTTATTAGACGCTTTTTATATGATCAAAATGTCATCGACGTATTTAACGTATGAAAGAATGCCTGCAGTTGACGCTGAAAAATTATTGAAAAATTTTAGTTCTAAGGAATTTATGAACACATCTGCAAGGTTTCCTGCACTTCACAATGGTTCGCAGAGTATAGATGTCGATCAGAATGTTGTGGAAGAGACGCGCTATGTTTTAAGTTTAGTTTTATTTACGACGATAAATTTTTGAGATGGTGTACGGAAAATTTATTAAAAAGTATACCCCGATGACGTCACCGAATTAACGACAACCGAGAAGCTACCTTGTTATTGCAGATATGTGAACATTTTACAGGAAAGAAAACTTTGGAATAAATCGTATTTCCATCTGTTCCAAACCGGAATTTCGTCAGTGATTTTTAACGTGAGATTTTGTGAGTTAAAGTTGACGCGTGTCAAAACCTCAGCAGTCGTCCGGTTGGTCTCTAAGTTTATAATTAACGTGTGATTATCACATAACAAAGATTAAATAAGGTTACAACTACGTGAACCATAACAAAGGAAAATAAAATTACAGCGAATGATTAGACAGGACAGCAAACTGCCTGAAATTGAAGAACAGTTCAAGTGGGAAGCGTGATATTTATTCATCTATCCCTATGCACAGT
Organism: Schistocerca piceifrons; assembly: GCF_021461385.2. Classification (NCBI taxonomy): domain Eukaryota; kingdom Metazoa; phylum Arthropoda; class Insecta; order Orthoptera; family Acrididae; genus Schistocerca; species Schistocerca piceifrons. The sequence goes on along the minus strand of NC_060147.1, from coordinate 115,170,675 downwards.
CGTTATGGTAGGTGAACTGCAGGTAGTACTTCGGAACTCACGAGTTATCCGTTTCGCTGATTTCATCCGATCTTTTATACCCGCCCTCTGCGGTGCTCGACGGTCCCCCTGCTGTAGCAAAAGGGGGCTGAGGGTGGGGGTGGGGGGTCAGAGAGTCCGGACCCCCCCCCCCCTCTTCCCATCACCTAAATGAAATTACATCCAACCTAGTTGTCGTGTAGTGAAACTGAAAGATATTTTGATATTCAGTCAGCAAGGCGAACGATAGATTTAAACTATTTATACGTCCATAGCGTTACTGACTTTCGCCCATCCCTGTTTTAGCCGAGACCAATTGTTGGCCTTGCTCGAGCCCAGTTGTTGTTTTGTTAAACACTTTAGTTATTACTTGAGGTTGAATTTAATGTAAGTGCTACCGTTTATTGTTTTTGTGTTGTGTGCTGTTGTGATAGTTTCTGGTTATGGATAAGTTTGTAACAAGAAAGAAGAAAACCGATCTTTATTCGTCCGCTAGCGTTATGATAGGTTAAAAATATGTACACATTACTATAACAGCCTAATTACCTATCTTCAAAAGTTTAATGACAGCATTGCATTCGTTATTTGGAGGCTGGTAGAACGTTGGTATTACAGTATTTCAGTAGTTCACATGGCAGCGGAGCGTAAGTGTCATTACAAATAACATTAAATTAAAATCAGTGAATAAAAATACACCTGGAGTTGTCGGTGTTGCCCAAAAATAGCGATGATCAACAAAAATATCGCCCAAATGGCAATGGCTGCATTGCTTTAAAAAAGATTGCCAATATTCTATCATTAGTAGCCCAAATGGCAAAATATCGCCCAGTCTGGTCACTTGGGCGATATTCAATTGGTTACTTAACTGTAGAAGGGTGCTAAGTGCCAAATTCATGAAAAACGTGATACGCGGTTTCAAAGATACAGGATACTGAGGAGGATTACATACGAAAACTGCTATGTCCACCAAGAATTCGAAGTGGCTGGTTACACGTGCCATCACTAGATGGCAATGGAGCTAAGTTGCCTACTGATTTCAGAAGAATGGTGCAACGTGCCATTCAGTTATTTTTGTTTCACTTTGCTGCTGCGATAAGTGTCTATTCTGTCCTTTTTTGTGAATCATTGCTCTTCAGCTTATAAGGTATGTGCATAAACATCGCATAATATTACGTAACCTTTTCATATAAATGAAATATTAATACACCTACATGTTATCTTTAAATCATTTTGTACATATGTGATGTCCATATGTTAGGTTATGGCGGATGAAAGCCACATGGGTAGGAGAAGGAACAAGAATGGTAGTGGATTATTCAGAGATACTGGCTCTGCCACTGAGCTACCGAAGCACGACTCACGCCCCGTCCTCACAGCTTTACTTCTGCCAGTATCTCGTCTCCTACCTTCCAAACTTTACAGAAGCTCTCCTGCAAACCTGTGGTGGAGCACTTGCCCGCGAAAGGCAAAGGTCCCGAGTTCGAGTCTCGGTCCGGCACACAGTTTTAATCTGCCAGGAAGTTTCACTTATGAAGTTACTTACTCGTATGGTCACATGCAAGCAAGACATAAATTGCGGACCTGCAGTGTAGTAAAAGAAATGAAGTCTTAAGATAAATTCAACCGTAAAGCATATCGTTGAAATATTTATTAAAAAAAAAAAAAAAGTGATAGAGCACTTGTCCGCGAAAGGCAAAGGTCCCGAGTTCGAATCTCGGTCGGACACACAGTTTTAATCTGCCAGGAAGTTTCATATCAGCGCACACTCCTCTACAGAGTGAAAATCTCATTCTGGAAACATCCCCCAGGCTGTGGGTAAGCCATGTCTCCGCAATATCCTTTCTTTCAGGAGTGCTAGTTCTGCAAGGTTCGCAGGAGAGCTTCTGTAAAGTTTGGAAGGTAGGAGACGAGATACTGGCAGAAGTAAAGCTGTGAGGACGGGTCGTGAGTCGTGCTTGGGTAGCTCAGTGGTAGAGCACTTGCCCGGAAAAGGCAAAGGTCCCGAGTTCGGCACACAGTTTTAATCTGCCAGGAAGTTTCATACATAAGGAATGATTGCTGTTGAATGTGTACATATCTGCAGTGTCCTCTATAGAAAATATAATATTTTGTTGTTCTTTCCTTTAGGTACTATGCAAATGTAGATTAAGGTGCAGTGAGCTGGCGCCTGCATTGAAAGTAGATTTGTTTTCTAAGTTCTACAAGCAAGACTACTCAACCCAAGGAACCTTCCTGATGGGTCTTCTTAGTGTCACACCAGGGCGGCGTAGTCGGCATGGAACCTATGATAATCCCGCTGAAAGTTGCTGGCAGGGAACAGTTCGGTATTCTAGTGCAAACGGCAGAGGTGATCTTGTAGCAGTTTGCAAAACCTCTTCTATGAATATTTTTACTGTTGGAAAGAAAAGGCTGGAAATACTTATCAAGAAGAAAAATCTAGGAGACACAACATTCACCGACCGCAGAACAAGACACGCTCAATCAAAATTCAGCGACGAAGACAAAATGTGTATAAAACAGCACATAAATGGCTTTCTCCGGGAAGTTAGCCATTACAGCCAAGCAAGATCAAGCGAGGAAAAGCTCAGTCCTGACCTGAATATTTCAAGAAGGTACTCCCACTTTAAAAAGGTGTTTCCTGAAAGCACCATAAGTTCTAGTTTTTATCGTAGAGCCTTCCGGAAAGAATTTCCCAACTTTTCCATCCACAGACCTAGGAAAGATACCTGCAAGACATGTGACCTACTGAACATAGAAGCAAAACCAGGTTCACTGCAGTCAAAGGTGCGTTTATAGATTCACCATAGGATGGCCGAGATGGCACGGAGCCTTCCGAAGAGTGACATCAGTTCTCAGTTCCCTGGCAGTGACATTTGCTGCATATTGATTGATATGCAGCAGGTTATGTTTGTTGCCCACACTAACGCACTCTGAGATGTTTTATCGCAGCCAGTTATCTTGTTACAACTTGGCAGTATCTGTAAGTGACATCCTTCAGTCTTACATATGCATGTGGGATGAGAGTATTGCCGGTAGGCGTGGAAATGAAATCGCGTCATGCATTTTGAAAGTGTTAAACACCGGAATAACAACGAAGAAAAACCTTATTGTTTGAAGTGACAACTGTGCTGCACAAAACAAGAATAGAATGATGGTGTTTCTTTTTCTGGTGGCAAATGGGTTGTTCACACGAATAGAACAACGGTTTATTGTTAGTGGGCACAGCTTCATCCCCTGTGACTCTGAGTTTGCCTTGATGGAGAGAAGAAAGTTGGTGACGGGGGCATTTGTGCCCAGCGACCTATGCAAACTGATCGAGGAAGCAAAGGTTGTTAGACCTTTCTAAGTAATGTGTATGAACACTCATTTAATATTCAAGATGTGGCAGCTGAGATACTCTCTACAAAAAAGCTGAACATTTCAAAAGCTGTCAGCATCATATATGATTCAACAGGTAGCACGTGTAGCAATAAAAGAATGTAACACCGACATGGAAAGGAACCGTAAGACGAATGTGCTGAAAAAAGGGAAACATGCAAGAGACATTCAATCTGCTACCTTTGAATCTATTTCCACAGACCATTGAATTACAGATGAAAAGAAGAAAGATTTAAAGGCTATGATACCTTACCTGGAAAAGAATGAGCATTAAGAATGTTATATGCAGATCTGTGGGGAGTGACTAAGAACATAACACCTAGAATAATTTGATGGGATAAATGTTTCTGTTTGAATTGCCTTCAGCACCAAACAATTCCACCTGTGTCATGAAACCACCACTAATATGTGATAAGATACTCTCAGTTGTAACATGGGAAAGTTTGAGAAATAAATAATTAAAACACTGCACTACAGACAATTCATTTGTAATAACTTTAGTTCATAAATCTGGCACTTTGCACCTTTGAACAGTTAAGTATCCGATTATGAAGACTAGTTCCGATACGGAACGATGTGGAGCGGTTTGTAGAAAGCGGAAGGGATGTGTGATGGCAGATGGCAGCACATTCTGTAGTTCGCTCGTCCGTTTTCTCAGCGGGCTACATTAATTCGTCCGAGCCGACTGCGCTGTGCATCCCTCCCTCCCCCTTTCGTCCAAAATCTATTTACGCTCTTGTAATACCGTAATAACTTAATTTCTCGCACACTGCCAGTGTGACTACAGTTGCCTGAGACTGCAGTCGTCTGTGTGAGTTGTGTTTGCGTGAGTGTGAATGTCTGTCGTCTATTTTTGACGAAGGCCTTACGGACCGAAAACTTTATATGTGAGAATCTTTTTGCTGCGCCTATCTGCGACTCAGCATCTCCGATATTTCATAATATTGTTACGTTCCATCCCGCATTTTCCATTGTTTAATCTCAGAATTCAATCTTTCATTGTGATGCATTTTATTTTATTTTAAAACAATGTACAACAACTGGTTTTTCCAAAATCTCCACCGACTTGAGGTAATTCTGCATGGTGGGCTCCTCACCCAGCAATCCCTGAATTCGGGAGGGAGGCAGGTAGTTTGAATTCATGCCTCAGAAATCCTGAAAATGCTTCTCTGTGGTTTCCCTTTTTCAGTTTAGGCAAATGTTAGGATTGGTCCCTTGCTTTAGGCTACAGCCAATCCCTTCCGAATACCCTTCTTTCGTGAAAGATTCCAGTCCCCTTGAAATATAGTCCCTGTGCTTCAATGAAAAGAACCGCATCTAAGACAAGCTCAACATCTCTTTGGAGACTCCTGGCACTAAAAGGCTTATGATAAATAAATAGTAATCAGAATTCTCCTCATTTCGGCTCATGCATTCGTTTGCTGGGACATTCTTTAATGCAGAAAATGATCTTCCTTACATTGCAAGAAGTGAGAGGTGCATAATTAGAAACCTGGGAAAGTGTAAGGCTGAATAATTCCGGATATATTGTCTTTTCGCTACCAAGAATTGTTCTAGGTTCTCTGTCGAACAGGGATCTCTTTATTCCAAAAGCCCTGTCGGTAAGAATCACGGTGTCCCAAAAAATTAGCCCTTGTCCGTTCCCGATCATTTCCTCAATTCAAATCCAGACTGAAAGAATAAGAGTGTAAAATGAACTTATGGAGCGTGAAGGGAGATTGGAGCATGACTGCTTCTTAATGGTTTGCCAAAATATAGCACCCCTAAGTAAGGAGATCCTATCTCCACTTGATGAAAACTCTGAGATCATTGTCGAATAAAATAGTTTATCGTTCTTTATGAATGTCGATGAAGATGAAATAGGAGATATGATACTGCGTGAAGAGTTTGACAGAGCACTGAAAGCCCTAAGTCAAAACAAGGCCCCGGGAATAGACAACATTGCATTAGAAATACTGACAGCGTTGGGAGAGCTAGGCCTCACAAAACTCTACCATCTAGTGAGCAAGGTGTATGAGACAGGCGAAATACCCCAGACTTCAAGAAGAATATAATAATTCCAATCCCAAAGAAAACAGGTGTTGACAGATGTGAAAATTACCGAACTATCAGTTTAATAAGCCACGGCTGCAAAATACTAACACAAATTCTTTACAGACGAATGGAAAAACTGGTAGAAGCCGATCTCGGGGAAGATCAGTTTGGATTCCGTAGAAATGTTGGAACACGTGAGGCAATACTGGCCCTACGACTTATCTTAGAAGCTAGATTAAGGAAAGGCAAACCTACATTTCAAGCATTTGTAGACTTGGAGAAAGCTTTTGACAATGTTGACTGGAATGCTCCATTTCAAATTCTGAAGGTGGCAGGGGTAAAATACAAGGAGAGAAAGGCTATTTACAATTTGTACAGAAACCAGATGGCAGTTATAAGAGTCGAGGGACATGAAAGGGAAGCAGTGGTTGGGAAGGGAGTGAGACAGGGTTGTAGCCTTTCGCCAATGTTATTCAATCTGTATATTGAGCAAGCAGTGAAGGAAACAAAAGAAAAATTTGGAGTAGGTATTAAAATCCATGGAGAAGAAATAAAAACTTTGAGGTTTGCCGATGACATTGTTATTCTGTCAGAGACAGTACAGGACTTGGAAGAGCAGTTGAACGGAATGGATAATGTCTTGAAAGGAGGATATAAGATGAACATCAACAAAAGCAAAACGAGGATAATGGAATGTAGTCGAATTAAGTCGGGTGATGCTGAGGGAATTAGATTAGGAAGTCAGACACTTAAAGTAGTAAAGGAGTTTTGCTATTTGGGGAGCGAAATAACTGATGATGGTCGAAGTAGAGAGGATATAAAATGTAGACTGGCAATGGCAAGGAAAGCGTTTCTGAAGAAGAACAATTTGTTAACATCGAGTATAGATTTAAGTGTCAGCAAGTCGTTTCTGAAAGTATTTGTATGGAGTGTAGCCATGTATGGAAGTGAAACATGGTCGATAAATAGTTTGGAAAAGAAGAGAATAGAAGCTTTCGAAATGTGGTGCTACAGAAGAATGCTGAAGATTAGATGGGTAGATCACATAACTAATGAGGAGGTATTGAATAGAATTGAGGAGAAGAGGAGTTTGTGGCACAACTTGACTAGAAGAAGGGATCTGTTGGTAGGACATGTTCTGAGGCACCAAGGGATCACCAATTTAGCATTGGAGGGCGACGTGGAGGGTAACAATCATAGAGGGAGACCAAGAGATGAATACACTAAACAGATTCAGAAGGATGTAGGTTGCAGTAGGTACTGGGAGATGAAGAAGCTTGCACAGGATAGAGCAGCGTGGAGAGCTGCATCAAGCCAGTCTCTGGACTGAAGACCACAACAACAAAATGAAAATTTTAAGAATAAATGGAAGACATGAGTATTTTTAAGATTCTCTTTAGCAAACTAGACGCCCACTATGACAAAATCTTGGCTGAGTACTTGTCCCTGTCCGTCACTGCGTGACGTCTTACCCAGTCATAGTTTAGCTGTGGTTATTCCTTTGCGTTTCCACAACACAATCACATCGTCAGCAGTCGACTTGGGCAGCTTTAGTAGGACTGAAAAATCCTTGATGGATTTGTTGCTCAGGTGACACCGAATGACCGCTCTACTGAGATCTCCTAACCGACCTACTCTGCTGTTAGTGCTTCCGAGCTGGCAATACAAAACTCCCTGCCTCTCTTTTTATTCGTCAATTCAAGATTACATAAAGGTTTGCGGGAACTTTTGATCAGATATTGTTCATTTAACCCGCTCCTGGCTCCACCAGAATGGTGGGAAATCATTTGTTGTTAGTGTTCATAAGACAGGACACCTTATTGGCGCAAATACTGATCATCTGCTCTGCCGACAGCCACCGTGGTGCGAGCTTCAGTCCTGCCAACAGAGCTGAGGTGCCAACTGCTGTGCGAAGAAGCGGGCGGGAGTTCGCTGGAAGTCCAGAGTGACAGCATCTGCGTCTGTCAAGTCACGCAGGACGTCATTGACTGTAAGTCTGTCATACCCCGCAGTTTCTGTTAAGTTATTTATTAGTTCATTTTGTGTATAACGTGCAAATTCTCCCCTGGACTGAGACAGAATATGGAGGAAAGAAAAAAAGAGGCAGGAACGTGTTGTACAAGGTTTTTAGGGTAGGTCTGTGACGATTATCATAATTCAAAAAGTCGGAAACTACCACAACAAATACTTGTACACAACTGGTTCACCTCTTGCGTTAGCAACAGAGAGCAAAAGGTCATTATTCACAATGTTGACAATGGCTGTTATGTGGGGTCTCAGTGGGGTACAGTCAAGTTGGGGGTGCCCCAGGGATCAGTGTTGTGGCCACTCTCGTTCCTTATTTATATAAATGATATGCCCTGTAGTATTATGGGTAACTCTAAAATATTCCCGTTTGCTGATAACACTAGCTTGGTTGTAAAGGATGTTGTGTGCAACATTGACTCGGTTTCAAATAGTGCAGTTCATGACCTAAGTTCGAGGTTTGTAGAAAATAAACTAATGCTAAATCACAAAATGGTTCAAATGGCTCTGAGCACTATGAGACTTAACATCTGAGGTCATCAGTCCCCTGGAACTTAGAACTACTTAAACCTAACTAACCTAAGGACATCACACACATCCATGCCCGAGGCAGGATTCAAACCTGCAACCGTAGCGATCGCGCGGTTCCAGACTGAAGCACTAAATCACAGTAACACTCAGTTTTTACGGTTTCTAACACACAAAGCAACAAAACCTGACGTTTTAATTTCACAGAATGGGCCTATGATTAGTGAAACTGAACAGTTCAGATTTCTAGATGTTCAGATAGTTAGTAAAGTGTTGTGGAAAGCCCACGTTCAGGATCTTGTTCAAAGAGTTAAGACTGCCATTTTTACTATTCGAAAGGTATCGGAAGTGAGTGATCGATACGAAATTAGTCTACTTCGCTTATTTTCATTCGCTTATGCCGTATGGTATTATATTTTGGTGTGACTCTTCCCAATCTAAAAGGATATTTTTGGCTCAGAAACTGGCGGTTCGGGCAATAAATGGTGTAAGTTCACGAACTTCTTGTCGACCCCTTTTCACAAGTCTGGGTAGTTTAACATTGGCCTCTCAATATATATATTCGTTACTGCCATTTCTTGTTAACAACATTAGCTTATTCCCAAGAATAAGCAGCTTTCACTCAGTTAATACTCGGCAGAAACCAAACCTGCATTGGGATCGGGACTTCTTTAACTGTGGTGCAGAAAGAAGTACGGTACAGTATACTGCCGCATCCATTTCCAATAAGCTACCACTCTAATTCATAAATCTTAGCAGTAATCCACGCGCTTTCAAATCGAAACTGAAGAGTTTCCTAATGGGTCACTCCTTCTATCCTGTCGAGGAGTTCCTTTCTTGTATTGTTGTTTGCGTTTACTTAAACTTATAGATTGATTTTTTTTTCAGGCTCATAAACATTTTATTTTTATTTGTTATTACTTTTATGATGTACCGGCTCGTGTGGCCGAGCGGTTCTAGGCGCTTCAGTCTGCCTCGGGCATGGATGTGTGTGATGTCCTTAGGTTAGTTAGGGTTAAGTAGTTCTAAGTTCTAGCTGACTGATGACCTCAGATGTTAAGTCCCATAATGGTCAGAGCCATCTGAACCATTTGAACTCTTATGATGTAATTTAATGTATTGACACGTTCCATGACCTTGGAGATTTGCTCCTCAATTTGGTCGTACGGAACTTGAAGTCTAAATAAATAAAAAAAATACACTCTTAGAGAAAAAAAAACGCATCACGAAGCAGTTATCTAGATGGGACAGAAATGGGCAGATGTGCTCTGCATCTACAGCCAAAGAAACGGTTACAATTTTACAAAAATTGGAGGACTTATTCAAGAGAAAGAGCTTCACAAATTGAGCATGTCAATAACAGACTGGACCAGCACTGACCCTTCTGCAAGCAGTTATTCGGAGTTGTTGGCTGTCCTCTTGAGGGATATCGTGGCGAATTCTGTCAATCTGGCGCTTCAGATCGTCAAAATCCGAAGCTGGTTCGCACCCCAGACCATCTCTCCTGGCCGTCGGGCCATATGGTTGGCGACAGTCGGGTTGGTAAGGATTGTATCCCACCGCTGTCAGTGGCATCTCCAGACACGTCTTCGCTGGTCAAAAAATGGTTCAAATGGCTCTGAGCACTATGGGACTTGACATCTGAGGCCATCAGTCTCCTAGACCTACAACTACTTAAACCTAACTAACCTAAGGACATCACACACATCCATGCCCGAGGCAGGATTCGAACCTGCGGCCGTAGCAGCAGCGCGGTTCCAGACTGAAGCGCCTAGAACCGCTCGGCTACAGCGGCCAGCTCTTCGCTGGTCATCACGGCTCAACTAGAGGTTGGACTCATCACTGAATATTATTCTACTGCAGTTAATGAGATTCTAGGGCGAAGATGCCTTTTACAGTGGTGGAATATCAATCTGTCACCAATCATACAGCCCTACTACCAGGAGTGATTTCATAGAAGAAATGGTTGTCATCTGCGGCGCCCTAACAGCACAGCAGTACGTCGACGATATTCTGCGCCCCATTTGTTGCCCTTCGTGGCACGCCATGCTGGACTTACAACGCCCGCCAGCACACGGGCAGAGCTTCTACTGCTCGTCTTCGCGCATGGCATACCCTGTAATTGCCAGCAACGTCGCTGATCTCTTCCCGACTGAGAACGTTTAGAGCATTATGGGCAGAGCCCTCCAACCTCCTCGGGATTCTGACGATCCAAGACGCCAATTTGACAGAATTTGGCACGACATTCCTCAGATGGACATCTAACAATTTCATCAATCAATGCTAACCCGAAAACAGCTTGCACAATGGCCAGTAGTGGTCGAACGCGTTATGGACTTGCTCAGTTTGTGAAGCTCTTTCTCCTGAATAAATCGTACTATTTTTCTGAAATTGTAATTCTTTGTTTGTCGGTACATGTACATCACATCTACCGATTTCTGTTCCTTTCAGATAATTCGTTCGTGTTGAGTTACTTTTTGTTTTGTTTTTGTATCAGAGTCTGTTTATTGAGCTTTCTTCTTGTGCAGTTAAAAGTTCAAAAAGTTCCACTCTTAGTACAAAACGTCAGTGACTGCAAGTAGATACAGGCTCATCCAGTCATGCTCCCATTATTATTAAGCTGCAGCATTTTAAACCAGAAAACACTACAGATCGTGCAGTCTGTCCAACCTACTGTGACCCATTCAGGACCTGTAATGTTCACCCACGCCCAGGACCAGTTCGAGAACACTTTTCCCCACAAGCGACATATGACCGGGTGCCCCCTCTCTTTTCTTCCATCCCTCTGATATTAGTAGCCTTCCCTTTGATTCTTTATAAGACCCTTAAAATTAAGTATGAATCTAGTGATCGCGGATTGGGTTGTTTCTTCCTATAAAATACGCAGTAAATAAAAATTTCTCAGAAGTGAAATGAAGATCTAAATCACATTCCAGTGCTAAAGATACTGATGTGCAAAACTTAAGGACGAAAGTAACTTTAGCGTGATATATCACTGCCAAGTAACTCAGTTTGATGAAACATCGACCATTCATACAAAATATTGCTACAGTATAGTACAGGGGGTAACTGAAAGAAATGCGCAGTAAGATGAACAGAAATGACACTTTTATTCAATTACACTGAAGTCACAGTGATTTATGATGGCCTCATGGTCATTACAAAAGGCGGGACATGGTACTTAATAGGCTGTGTGATCACCACAGACGCCCTATGACATGCTCCTATGCTGTCCACTTGTTGTGTGGGTGAAGCCTTATGGGACTTAACTGCTAAGGTCATCAGTCCCTAGGCTTACACACTACTTAACCATGGGACTTAACTGCTAAGGTCATCAGTCCCTAAGCTTACACACTACTTAACCTAAATCATCCTAAGGACAAACACATACACCCATGACCGAGGGACGACTCAAACCTCCGCTGGGACCAGCCGTGCCCACTAGTTGGTAAGGAGTTCTTATGGTAAGGAGTTCTATTTCTCCACCAGCGTGGCTACTGCAGCAACTGATAGATGGTCACTGGCGCATGTTCGTGTACACATCCCCCACATGCACGATGGGATTCAAGTTGTGGGAATGGGCATGCCAGTCCAGTCACTGAGTACCCTCTTGTTCCGAGGGATTTTCCACCTGTGCTGTTCAATCTGGTCACACACTGTATCCATAAAAATGAAGTCAGGGCCAAATGCATTCCTGAAAACATGCACATGGTGGAGGAATACAGTGTCACACCCACTGTGACTGCCTACTGTACCTTGTTCAAAGACTTGGAGGTCAGTATGCCCATGCAACATTATGCCTCCCCAAAACATAACACCCGGGCCACAAAAACGATTATGTTCGTCAATGATCCTGGGTGCATTAAATATTCCCAATTCTCGCCATATGAGGGTGAACCCACAGTCAATACTTGGACTGGACGTGCTCTTATCCAAGAAGATCATGTGAACCAGCTCATCGGTCCAGTCCCCGTGCTCTTGGCACCATCACAAATGATGCCGCTGGTGTGTGGGCGTGAACGGAACACAATGCACTGGTCATTGGGCAAATAGAACACCCCTATGCTGTAGCCACACCAATATGAAATGTGAGATTGTGTGCCTTGAAGTCCTGCTAAATGTGGCCACAGTCACACCTGCCGTTTGATATGGTTCTCTTCTTGTCCATTGTACAATCTAGAGATCATCTGCTGTTGTGATTGACCATGGTTGACCACCTCTTCTCCTTTGGGCAGCAGAACCTGCGGTTCAGATCACTCCCCGTGCATGTGAAACAGTGCTGTGAGCAGTACGAAAGCTATGTGCTACACTCGACACACTTCGTCTTTTCCCGGTTCCCGGTGATTCTTCCCTGTGTGGAGTCATCCAAATGTGTCTCTGGGCTGTGTTGTAATGAATATCACCACCTCAGCTCACCATAACTCTTCACCAATTGATACACACTGCCTTTTCCCTTTCTTTCAACTGCATCATGTTGCAGTCTCATTTGGCACTATGGTCAGCCGGCCTCACAACATGTGATGTCCAGTTTTCTGTGCACATTTAGGAGACCCCTAGCAACACTTTCTTTTCATTTCCAGCAAGTAGTTAACATGTTATAGTACTTTATTTAGCATGCTTTGCCTATCTTTTACTAATGTATACCTTGATTAATTTCCACATGCATTCTTGATAGGATCTATGGAACCTGATGGATATGGATGAATGAAAGAATAAATGTTGTCATCTCTTTCTAGTCCCAAACTCTGAATACTACCTTCCTCTTAAAATTCTGTGTTTTAATATACTGTACCTATAGTTTCTGGCATTCTAATGGAGTCCTAAATTATAGGGTGAAAATTATTTAAACCAACAGACTCTGGCAGATTGCATGGGACACAAAAGGGACACTTTCTCTAATATCATAATTACCTGTGAACATTTTTAATCTGGTAAAGGGGATAATCACTCTCTGCATTCATGAAATTACACATAACATGGGGATAAATGTTAGAAATGTCCTTCATGAGCAATTGTTAACCCATTTCACTTACAGTGAGTGAAACCACATAATTATCCATTCACAGTTTCCATAGTGGAACCTGGAACACTGTCAAATAAGAAGAAATAGCCTTCCACCTGAAGTAATCTATTACACATAGATTTCAACATAAAAGCTGGTTCTGAAGAAACATAACAGACACTTTTGGTTATAACATAACATTGCTTGAAATTATCTGTCTCTTTTCATAACATTCTTTTTACTTACATTTTCTTTGTCAGATTTCATTGTGCAATTCAGTTTTTTTGTTTTTTTTTTATCAGAAATTCTGGCAAACATTGCTAACATTTATTGAAAGTCAGTCCCATCTCTTATTTGCAGTGAATTAATAGGTTTTGCAAGAGGACAGCTACCATCAACAGAGTCCACTGAGTCTGATATGAAACTACTGTCCAATCTATTTTTTGACACTATCTATAAACAGCTTTATGAGTGGATTCAGTCCTTCATTTGTATCACAAGTTCAAAACAGCCAAGTACAGACCAGAAGCCATCATATTAAAAGAAGCTGCGTCAGCAGACAATGAGCAGTTATATTTTGAGTGAGTTGGGGCAGTCGTTAACAGAGTGATGGGAGTGACATCTGTTGGTTTGGTGTCTCAGCTCCAGGTAGCACTGTATTTTCATATCTGAGTAACAGCAAGATGATAACATTGATAGAAACCATATGGGGTGTATCAAATACATTTATTCGTTAGTGCTGGAGGCTAATAAAAAATGGATATTCCGCAAACTTTTTGTTTCTTATCCAAACCTCATGTCACCTCAAACATCATTTAAAGCCATGGACCTGCACCTTGGATGCAACAAATATAAGTTTATTCACAACTGTATGTGTATCCATTGGAGTTACGGATTTGGGTATCTCACTGACGGGAGGGAATCCATTACACAACAGAAATAAATGTCGGCTGATCAATGTTTAGTTAGTTATCCTTGCATTATGTGGATAAATTCTGTTATGAAGAAGAAAAGACAGAGATTGGAAATTCATGTACATCAGCTACTCTCATGGTAATTGTGTTTCAGTGGACTATAAAAACCTGGAGACAGTGAAGAAGAAGGCCAGGAACATGGGAATGCTGTTTATCCACGTTCCCCAAGCAGGGCGGTATGAACGCTGTCTGGACAGAATCCTCAGGCTGAAGGCCAAGAGTGAGTAAATTACTGTCTGTATCACACTAATGACCATACAAAATGTTCTCCAGCCAGTGACACCTGTTTCATTGTATAGTCAATAAGAAGTTAGAACACTTTTTCCCTACTTCAAAAGGTTTGAGTTCATAATATCCATCCTATTCACTTACCTTACAAAATTTATAGCATTTGTAGATTTAGATAAAGCTTCTGGCAATGTTGACTGGAATACAGTCTTTAAATATTGCGTGTTTCAGCCTCAGGTCAGACAAATGGTATCATGACCTGTTTGACTCCTCAGCAATTCTGTTTAGCTGATCTGTTTATAAAATGGTGGGACTACTAATATACTTGAAAAATCAATTGCAAATGGAACTAACTTCTAAACACAACTACATGCATTTGAATATTTTTGATAGCTTATCATGAAGGTAGCCTATAAATGGACAGCCCAGAACAGTCTCAATGTAAACACACGTGTGATCTGGTTGTTCGAACTGAAATTAGCTTAGTAATAGCATAAAGTTAGTAACTCTTAAATCATAATTAAATATTAAGAGAACAATATTAGGCAATGACTGACTACAACAGGGCAAGGAATACAGTAGCAGACAAACAGGTAGTTTTGAGATATGAAATAGTGAAGGCAGCAGAGGACCAAACAGATAAAAAGATGAGACCTAGCAGAAATCCTTGAATACTGAATTTAATTGACAAAAGAAGAAAATATAAAAATGCAGTGAATGCAGCAGGTAAAAGACAATAAAAATGTCTAAAAATTGAGATTGACAGGATGTGCAAAATGGCTATGCAGGAATGGCTAGCGGGTAAGTGTAAGGATACATAAGGATATATCTCTAGGGGGAAAATAGATACCACCTACAGGAAAATAAATGGGACCTTTGAATAAAAGTGAAGCATTTGTATTAATATCAAGAGCTTAGATGTAAGACCATAACTAAATAAAGAGGGGAAATCTGAAAGGTCAAAGGAGTATATGGAGGGTCTACACAAGGGAGCAATATTATAGAAAGGGAAGAGGACACAGATGAAAAGGGTGTTATGATACTGCCAGAAGAATCTGACAGAATACTGAAAGACCTAAATCAAAACAATACCAAGGGGATAGATGACATTCCATCAGAACTGCTGTTATCCGTGGAAGAACGACGCATGACAGAACTATTCCACCTGCTGTGTAAGATGTGACAGATGGGTGAAATACCCTCCGACTTCAAGATGAATGTCATAATTTAAATTCAAAACGAAGCAGTTGCTGACAGGTGTGAATATTATCAAATTATCTTCTTAATAAGTCACAGCTCCAAAATACTAGCATGAATTATGTACAGAAGAATGGAAAAATTGGCAGAAGCCAACCACAGGAAAGATCAGTTTGAGTTACTGAGAAAAGTAGGAACATGCGAGGCAATACTGACCCTGCAAATTATCATAGAAGAAAGTTTACTGCATGGCAAACATATGTTTGTAGCATTTTGAGATTTAGATGAAGCTTTTGACAACAATGAGTGGAGTACACTCTTTACAATTCTGACAGTAGCAGGGGCAAAATATAGGCAGTGAAACGCTGTTCACAGTCTGTACAGAAACCAGATGGCAGCTATGAGTTGAGGGACATAAAAGGGAAGCAGTGGTTGGGAAGGAAGTGACAGGGCTGCAGCCTATCCCTGATCTTATTTGATCTGTACACTGAGCTAGCAGTATAGGAAACCAGATGACATTGCAATTCTGACAGAGACCACAAAAGACTTGGAAAAACAGTTGAAAGGAATGGACAGTGCCTTGAAAGGAGGATATAAGACAAACATCAACAAAAGCGAAACAGTTGTAATGGAATGCAGTTGAATTAAATCAGATGATGCTGAGGGAATTAGATTAGATTAGGAAATGAGACACTAAAAATAGTGGATGAGTTTTGCTATTCGGGCAGTAAAACAACTGACAATGGCTGAAGCAGAGAGAATATAAACTGTAGACTGGCAATGGCAAGAAAAGCATTTCTGAGGAAGAGAAATTTGTTAACATCAAAAATAGATTTAAGTGTTAAGAGGTATTTTCTGAAGGTATTTGTCTGAAGCGTAGTCTTGTATAGAAGTGAAATACGGATGATAAACAGTTCAGACAAGAGAAATGTGGTGCTACAGCAGAATGCTGAAGATTAGATGGGTAGATTGTGTAACTAATGAGTAGGTGCTAAACACAACTGTAGAGAAAAGAAATCTGTGGCACAAGTTTACTAAAAGAAGAGACTGGTTGATAGGACACATTCTTAGACATCAAGGGATCAACCAATATAGTACTAGATATAAGTGTGGGGGCCAGCATCATACAGGGAGACCACAAAATGAATATAGTAAGCAGATTCAGAAGGATGTTGATTGCAGTAGCTGTTCAGAGATGAATAGGCTTGTACAGGATAGAGTAGCATGGAGAGCCGCAGCAAACCAGTGAAGACCACTAAAACTACAAAACTGAGTGAGAAGGAATGCCTTCCCCAGATGAAACTAGTGCAAAGTTTCTTGAGTACTAGTGTGGGTAAACTAGATGTGTACTGTCATATAAGCAGGACTGATGTGGCAGATACGGGCTCTAATTAGACACTGGTAGCTGGCAGTCTCACGTGTACACTAAACAGGTGAGTATGAAACAAATGAAAAATTGAACTGCTATCAGATAAGTGCAAGCTGGCAGAAAAAGGAACCCCAACAAAGGAAAAATTCAAAACACAGTAAGAAGAGACATCATAATACATGAAAAGATACGTAGAAAAAGACTTTGCTATGGAAACCACTTTGCTAATTTAAGTATGGTTGTGTACATACTTTTAAAACAATAGTATTTTTATGTATATTCAAATGATATACTTTAGGAACATAATGACAGATATCCAGACATTGATCTGTGCATTTTACTTTTTGGTCTACATCTTTTTTAATGATAACTAAAAACTGTTATATGTCTACCTATGTTAAATGTTCTTTAAGGCAGATATCAAAAGATTTGTTTTTCTCCAGGCCTAAAAGTTTGAATGAAGAGGGCGTGAGAATATTTAAAACCTTGTGCAATGTGCATGCACTGTAACTTAAGACAGTTCCTGTAGGCCAGTTTGTGGTAGTTTCCTGACTTGATAGACCCCAAGTGTGCTGTATCAAATTATTTCTCTCAACTTCCTCTACACTTATGTGGTACATTGTAAAGAATGACAGTGTTTCAACATCACAGAAAATAAATAACAGTCTATATTAAATGTGTTCTATCTCAGATAACATTCAACATGATGTTAGGGCATAAACATCTGTGCCAAATGCAAGAATGTAGATGACATTTCTGGTTTAAAGTAAAACAAGTTGATAAATGTAGTAACTAAAAACCACATTTCAGTATCTCTTGAAACAACAACATTTTAAATAAATGGAACAAAATGCATATGGTAAAATATATCTGCATTTTAATAGTTGCAAAAAAAGGATTTGAAATACCATTATTCTCAAATTTTAATTAAAAGGTTGAACAGTGACCACTAGTAGAGATAAAATATGATGCTTTAAGTACAACACAGCTGCAAAATGACAAACAAGCAAGTTTATGCATCCAAATACCCACAAAAGTGGATACACAAGACTGACGATGACATCATGTTTCAATATTTGATTATAGACTGATTATACAGTGCTTTACAAATGGATAGCAGATTGCATGTTAAAAAGTTGTGGGCCAAATATTGTCTTTCATATACGGCCATGCTCAGCATATGTAAGCACCATTTAAAATAACCCAGTTTTGGCAAAACCCTGTGATATTTTCATATTCTACTTTCTCCCCACTCCCTCTGTTTACCAAATTTAGTTACAACAGAATTTGCTCTTTCCACAAATTTCAAATACCTCTCAGTAAGTATTGTTGTCAATCTGAGTAAATGGGCATGAATGAAGACTAATAAAATTGTTCTTTTATTGAAATTAATAACTTGTCTTTATGGAAATTTTCTCACTTAAACTTGGAAAACAAATACAGTCTATCTATTTTTGTGCTGCCAAATTGTGTACATAAGATTACTACAATGTACCAACAAGAAATAATAAACAAAGCAGGAAGTTCTGAGTAGTTGGGCATACATGATGAGGTACGGATAAATCATGTAGTTGTAATGCCTACACATTAGGCTCAACTTCTTTTACTGCAAGATTATTGTCAACTTCCACAATACAGAAATCAGGAAGCTGGCATATTTTAACTGTGGAATACTAAGTAAATAAAAATTTTAATTTTTGTTTTTAATTAAAATTCGTTCAGGAATGGTCTGGGCATGCTGTGTGTAAACATGAGCTGTGTAGATTTAACAGATATATGGGGCTGGGGAAAGAAAGAACTAATAAGATCAGGGCAGGGCAGGGCATGTCGAACCAAGCAAAACTTGACAGATGGCTAGAGTTTGTAATTGCAGCATTCAATGTAAGCAATGCTTTTGTCTCATTAAAAGATTATCTTGCTTTTGTTTATTTGCTGGAGTCTTAGAAAAGCATCTTATTACAGTTTCAAAATCTTTTTATTTATTTACTTTTATTTTATTTATTTAGCCATCTGTGGACATTTTAAAATGTATGGATGTTGTCAGTTGCATGCATTCACATATTTATACAGTTTGTTGTTACATTTAGTGAAACATTGTGATATATAAGTTATTTACAATCATTTTTGCTCCTTATCAAAATATTGTGAAACAAAAGCTATTTACAATCATTTGGTACTAAGGAATTCACTTGTAGTGTAAAAGCAGTGTTCCTGCAAAAACAATTTAAGATTTTTCCTAAAGCGTTACATGTTATCTGCTTCTTTTATTTTCTGTGGCAGTTTATTATACAGTTTTACACCTTCATACAAGAAGCTACTTTGAGTCTTATGTTTATTTTTCCTGTCTAGGTGAAGGCAGTGACTTGTTCTTGTACTATAGTTATGAAAACTGCTATTTCTGCTATAGTTTTCTATATTTTTCTTTATGTACACTATGGTTTGGAACATAAATTCACAAGGAACAGTTAGAATTTCTAACATTTTGAAAAGTTCTCTAAAGTGGGCCCACTTACTGCTTTTTGTTATAATTCTTACTGCTCTCTTTTGCATTTTAAATACTGTTCGTAAATTCTGAGCACTGTTTCCCCATAAAATAATACCATAACTGATTACTGAATTAACATAACTAAAGTATACAGTTCTCAAACATTCACTACTGCATGCGGATACAAGGACTCTTAAGTGCATAACATGTTGTGGATATCTTTTTTGAGAGTTTCATAGCATGTTCATTCCACTTCATTTGGCTGTCAGTGTGCAACCTTAAGAATTTTGTTGTAGGTACATCATCTATGGAGATGTTATCTAGTTTTAAATTTAAGGGACTCTGTTTTCTGTTCATTCTAAAGCATATTGTATTTGTTTTCTTTACGTTGAGAGTTACTTTGTTTTCCGGAGACCATTTATGAACATCCCTCAGCACTTCAGTAGAATTTTCCAACATTTGTGCTGGTGTCTTACTGGTGATTACAATGTTGCTGTCATCCGCAAACAATATCTTCTCTCCATGGCTGATATGTTGTGGGAAACCATTTATATACGCCAGAAATAATACAGGGCCTAGTACACTTCTTTGAGGGACCCCAATATTGATATATTGTGGATCAGATAATGTTTCTCAATGTACTTAACTCCACTGGAGACACGTGTGTTCTCTGCTGACTGTACCCTGTTTTCTAGATATGAACGAAACCATTTGAGAACCACTCCCCCTACTCCTAGTGCCTATAATTTATGCAACAGCTTCTGGTGGTCAACTGTATCAAATGCCTCAGACAGGTCTAGGAAAAGGCCAGTTACATAGCTGTTCTCATCTAGTGCTTCTAAAACTGTTTTTGTAAATTGTGCTATTGTAGATTCTGTACCTGTATCAGGCCTGAAACCATGCTGGTCATTGCAGAGGAGGTTGAATTTACTTAGATAGCTCAAAAGCCTGTTTTTCATTATTGTTTCTATCACTTTGAAAAAGCGTGACAATAGGGCTATTGATCTGTAGTTCTCAATGTTTTCTACGTCACCTTTCTTGTGAACTGGTAAAATTTTGACATGCTTCAGATAGTCAGGGAAGCAACCAGTTTTGAAGGATTCATTTACGATTTCTGTTAGTGGAGCTTTGATACTGTTTATGCATTTTTTCAGCTCACACATTTGGATTTCATCTAAACCTGCCGAGTTTTTGTTATTTAATTGCCTTACAACATTGCATACTTCCTCCTCAGTAGTTGGAAGCAATACTATTGCGTTTTCTATATGCTTCTGTATTGGTTGATTAGCACCTTTTGGAAAATGTTTCTGTAAGATCGTCCTTGAGAAACTTTTAATATTAAAACTAATATAGAGCCATTTTATTTGAATAATGTTCTTTGCATGTACAACTTAGTAGCTGTGTTTTACTCTAAATGGTATGTTCTCTGTATATGTCTTTGTATAAAGTGATAAAATTTTGTAAAACTAATTTTGTGTTTCCTCTCTTTCCATGTAGTTCCCTTCCTTGATAATTTCACAAGCTTCTTATACATGCTTCCCTCTTTAGAGAGTGTATTTGCTGCTCAGCCTGATAACAGTGAGGAATTTTCATAATGTAAGTTTCACTAATCTGTAATTACAGTAATGAATACAAGTAATCTTACTGTTATACTATAAAATAAGATGCATCTCTCGATGCATGTATGATTTCTTTTTTTCATTCTAGTCTGCTGTGTCTTTCCTGGCTGTGGTCATGACTTATTTCCTACTTGATCATTTGTTGTGTTCCATAAGCTCTTGTACTTAGGGTAGTGCACCAGATTTTGTAAAATAAAAAAAAAGAAGAGATGACTCATTATTATTTTAAAATCTAAAATATAAATATATATCATATCACTAAAAATTACATAACCCTTCCATACATTTGATAGAGGTCACAAAATATTATTAATGTGGAAGTACACATCTAGAGAACAAAATAAGTACATATTTATCATTTTCAAGGGCTTGTCAATCAGGTTCAGGTTGATTCTTATTGTATTTTACTGAACTACTGGCACTTTTCAATAACTGAATATCACTCTTTTCAAATTAAAAAAATTCTGAACAGGGTAACTGCTATACAGAATGTGCTTTCCCAAAGTTCATGTTGATGTTGTTTGCACAGTAAAAAGACACACAATTAATTTCCAAAATGTGTTTGTCTAGGCTCTGCACTTCCGTATCAGTAAGTACCATATATGTTACCCAAGCCCTTTCAACAAAATCTAGAAGTTTATTCTGCACTACCTTTAAAGGATAGGGGTACCAGATGCAAACTGGAAATATTTTTCAATTGCTTTTGTTTGATGCATCAGATGCTAACAAAAATAATGCTAAGGTCTTTACTGAACACCTTACAATAGATACAAAGTCAGGAGTAAGAACATTCTTCACAATCATTAAAGATTGGAAGCAACTGCAGAATCATTAAATATTTGAGACTCAAATTTATTTCTGCTGTCCACACTTGAATGACATGGTTATGTTTCACAGCATGATACACTAAACCAAGTTCACATGTGATGCTCTTATCATACTCTTCTTTACCGTTTAAGCTAAAGAAACAGCTCGTTAGTGTATTTCAACTTCCAGTACAAAAATAAATAAATAAATAAATTCTTGTATTGTGCATGTTGCCTCAGGTCAGTTTGTCCTCCATGCTAAAAACTGAGATGCATGCTAATGCTTGCTACACAAATTAGAAAATGCTCAGTTCTTGTCTGGTCCTGGCTTACCCACAAAAGTGCATCTTCCCATTTCTTGAGATGTATTTATATTTGGTTACGCATGTCTTAAATTTTAAACATTTTTCATGGAAGTGACTTTTATGGCTCTTCTTGACTCAAACATTTTTAACTTGAAACTAATTTTCTGACGAAGACTGATACATTAAAACAAACTCTGAGCAATGTTTCAGTGAGACTGGGGACACTTGAGAAAGCAATGTATTCATTTGCTGAAACTTCCATATGTCACTATCCACATTCTTATATTGTAGTCCTATGTATGTCTTCCTTTAAGTTCACAACATTTCTTGATTCCAGCTTAGGGAGAACGACAGTACCACAAGGAAGAGAGGCTATTTTTACTGTCATATGCTTTGTCCTAAAGGTAGATGTACATAAGACTACAATATAAGGAAGTGGAGAGCAACATATGGAGGTTTGGATCGTTCTGGGGAGCTTGCACAGATAGCCAAATGGTTAAGGCAATAGCTTGTGTTAGGCAATAAATCTGAGTCCTAGCCCCAGTCCAGCATAAATTTTCACATACCACAATTGCTTAATACATCTATATCCATTGCAGCTGACATCATGAAATTCACCTGCAAGTATAGAACAATTTCTCACAGAGAATTCCACTTCTGTACTACAAAAATTGTAGCTTTCCACAAAACTGATGCTTCTTTCCATTGTTCATAATATCACAGAAAGTGCTATCTAATAACAATCTATACAGTTCATGAATGGTATATTTGTTGTCAGACCTTACACTCTGCTTATTGGGGTAAATACTTGAATCCCACTCTGCTCAGGATTGTTCCCTTCTTTTATAACTTACACAATGGGCTCCAACATTTTGCTTGCATCTTCTGTCAACATAATGACTGCTTTCTCTTTCTGCTCAGCGATAAATTTAATGACATTCACAGCAAAGTGAGAACTCATTTCTCGTAATCATTTTCAGTACAAGGTAACCACACACACATCTTTGAGCTGGAGCATGAATGTATCTAGTCATGCAACCAAATTAATTCCCATTATGGCCAGGTCTACAGTTCACTTTGTTTAGTAATATGTGTGACCATAAGGTAGCGGGATTTTTTTTTTTTTTTATGTCCATCCGATTTTCAATTCTTTTATCTTTTTGGTACATATGTTCCTGATGCATGTTTACATTTTCATATGTTTTGAATATTTATTTCATTGCGGACAGTCAAAATATTATACATGTTTTGAAAAAGATGGATCAAAGAATATGCATTAAATTTTGCTTGAAGAATGGAATACAGCGCAGCAGCGCATTTGAAATGTCGACTGTGGCTTTTGGCGAATCTACTACAAGTAAGACAAGAGTTTCAGAGAGGATCGAGAAGATGCTGAAGATGGCGACCACTCTGGACCCCTAAGGCATCAATCACTGATGAAATGTGGAAGAAGAAAAGAAAATCGCTCTGGAAAATCCTTGCCAAATCACCATCAGGGCGGTTGCTGATAATGTCAGCATATCCTTGGCTCATGCTTTTTTCGGATGTTTTGGGCATGAAACGTGTAGCAGCAAAGTTTGTTCCAAAATTGTTGAATTTTGATCAAAAGGAACATTGAGCAGACACCTCTCACGGATCCCTGAATGTAGTCGACAACAATCCAGAACTTCTAAAGAAGATTGTAACAATATTATTTTACACAGTCAGTATGGTTTTAGGAAAGGCTGCACCACAACCCACGCAATAAATGAACTGATCACAAAAGTTAGCAGTTGTCTTGATAATAGACTGTGTATTAGGCATCTTTTGCAATCTTACCAGAGCCTTTAACAATGTAATTCATGACAACCTTCTTCAAAAACTGACTAGTCATGTTTCCAAGGATAATCTCTTAGTTGGATATCATCATACTTGGCAAACAGAAAATAAAGAGTACTTGTTAATAACACTGGCAATAAATTCTTTTCTGGCTGGAAACACACAGTTAACTGTCCCACGAGGCTCAGTATTAGGACTACTACTACTTCTGTGTTACATCAATGATCTGCTATGCCAGGTTGAGACAGATACCATCCCGTATGCAGATGACTCAGCAGCAATAGTCTGCTGTAAAATCGATGGAGACTTAATCTGCCATATTGAGCAGACACTTGGGGAAGTGGAAGAATGGGTAAAAAATAATAATTTGAAATGAAACTGAGCAAAAACAGAAACAGTTAGTATGATGTGTAAGTGAAATAAGCTATAGGGACAAAAAATTGGACCCCGCAAGCTGTGTCAAATTCCTTGGTGTGTTAATAAACAAAAATATGTGGAGTCCTTAGTCAACTGAACAGTCTTGTGTATGTCATGAATATCTTATCTAATATCACTGATTTAACATTTAAGAAACATTATATATTATGCATATTTTGTTTCAGTAGTTAAGTACAGCATAATTTTCTGGAGGCCTGAGAAAATCAATCTGCTCAAAACCTTTAGGCTATTAAAAAGATCATCCGAGCCATGGTGGGGGACATATATATATTTTTTCTTTAATGATGACCACGTAACAGAGAACCACGTATCTCTCCAAAACTCACACAGTTTCTTTCTTAAACAAAACCATAATTATAGCTATACATTTTTTTTAAAAAAGTGATAACTATATAAAGTAATAAATATGAATTGTCACCTTAGATTAGTTTACTAGTCTGTATATTAGTCTTAAAATTGATAAGTTACCTATGTTACAATCTTTGATTGTATGAGGTATGTTATGTTACAATAAAAATTTTATTTGATTTGTTTTGCACTGTTTCATCCAAATGTGTGTCCTGTCTGCCATTTTGATATGTGAACATTAAAACATATTTCCTTTCATTTCTTTTTTACTTTTGCAGATGCAGAAAATGAAGAGGAGTTCATGAGGAAAAAGTGGCAGAGGTATCAAACAAAGAAACACAGAGGTTTGCAGAAAATTCTTGAAGAAAAGGATGATGATATCAAAGAGAAGATATACACTTTTAAGGGAAGGAGGCGAGGGAAAGTTTATGAGGGGGAAGAACAAGAATATGAAAGGGAAAGAAAAGGACACATGAGAGAGGAAAAAGGATATGAGAGGGATGAAAAAGACTATGAAAAAGATGAGAGAGAGTATGAGAGGGAAGCAGTAAGAGAAGAACATAAAGATTCTGAAAGATCAAGGAGGGCTGAGTTCAACCCTGTTACAAAGCATCCCCTCATTGTGCCACGTGTGGTACCAAGATTGTAAATTATTACCAATAAATTCAATGCCAATTTTGTGATATCAACTCCATGAAGAAGATTAAAGTGTCTGTGTTTCTTGTAATTGTTTTATAATATGATCAATTTTTCCAACCCATTCCCTAATCTGATGATAATGTACCAGTACATAAATTCTTGGAAACGTATACTCCAACAATATGTTACATTACTTATATTCACTGATTTTTATCACTTGACTAAAAAGATTATGATAGGATGATACATTCAATACTAGGATAAAATTATGTTGTCATCTAGCTGGGTTAGACTTCAGTTAGAAACTAAGCTTTTAATTACTTTGAAATCTCTTCACAGATTAAAACTGAGACTAGAAGTTTTAAAACAGCAAGTACTCTCCTATTAATTACAGATTTTAAAGAACTGACTGTTGCAGCTGATACCGCAGTGGTCTATTATATTTAATAATTGGCCTGCATACATCATGCTGACATCAAACAAATCACGAGGTGTTTAGGGTGCTATCCTAGATAATATCCGTTTTTGCATACTGCAAAGTAAATAACGTCATTTTCTCTGATTTCACTCCCGCTACTTTTTTATTTTTTTCAGACACCTATTACCAAATAAACATCAAAATTCCTTCACAAATTTTTCGGAATAAATTTCAGTCATCAGCTGCAAATATATTTTTATTATGCTTTAGTAGTTTTGACAAATTAATTTGTTGTATCAAGAAGCCTACCAAATTAGGTGTATTATAAAACTTGAGACTTTGGCTATACATCTATATGAAGTATAAAAAGTATATTACAGAAACTTACTTAGTATTAGTTCAGGAGAAGTCAATACCTTCTGCATACTAGCATAACATCATGATATGTCCAGAAATGTAGATATTGTATGTGATTTCTGTAAACACAGATTGACAAATGATTGGTTAATTTTCATAATTTATAAGAGAAAATGTTCAATCAAACTAGAGTCTGGTTTTAAGGCAAGTTGATCATTCAACAAATCTTTCAAATTTAGGTGGGAATGTTTATATGTTTCAAATTCTTCTGAAGGGCTCATTTTGCAACCCTTGTCAACTTCATGCAAAATTTCGATGTTAAGCAAGAATTGAAGAGGAAGTGTGTGTTTCTCCATTTTGAGATGTTCTGCAAAAGTTATCTTACATGAATTCTAGCTGTCTTCACTGAGCAAGTGCTCAAGAAAGCTGGTCTTAAACTCCCTCCTGTCTGTCCTATATAAAAACTTGGACATATATTTCATTGCATTTTATATACTCCAGAATTGTGAAATTTGCCAGTTGAGGTTTCTCATTATGTATAAAGAGCAACTTATGGCATTACTGATGGTAAAGGACACAGTGTTGTCATATATTTTTTAAATAAATTAGCTATATGATATGAAATGTCACCTGGAAATGGTATCGTCTACTTCTTGACAATAAGACCATTTTATTGAGTGAAGAGGAAATTATATTCTTGTTGGTTTTATTATTATAAAGTTTTTGTACAAGGTTTGGTTGATGTCTGTTCTTGACCGCTATATACTTTAAGTTAAGTTCTGTAGCAACAGCAGTGCGGGTCTCCCGCATTGTCCCCTATGCTCCTTGGAGTGTGGGACCTCATCATCTGTAGCAACAGCAGAAGAGGTTGGGGCAGTCCAATAATACAGTTAATCATAGCATGAAAGAATGCCAGTTTGTGCTTAAAGGGGTGACAAGACGAGGTATGAATTATGTTATCTGTTGTGGTGAGTTTTCTATAAATATCAAAGTTAATTTTACCATCTACTAAACATAGTTTCAGGTACAGAAAATTTATTTGTTTACAACTGACATCTGAATTTTATTCTGAAAAAGATAAACTACAGTTGCTGAAAATTGTAGCTGTGGACAAAATAATAAATCCTTCACTCTTATTATTCAGTCAATAATATTTGTTCCTATTGAGTAGTTAATTTTGATGAAGAGTTTTATTATACAGAATAACGTGATGTTTATAAAATATGAGAAACTAGAAAGTGTATCACTTTTACTTTTACATGTGTCTATCAAAAGTACCACAAATTTCACTTCCTCAGGCTAAGTACTCACCAGTGATTCTGTCTCATAATTTATCAACTTGATATTTAAAATTTCATCATAGCTTGTTCTCAAAAAAAATTCAAATGTGTTAAAAAAAGCTTTTGCAGAAACACTGACCTATGCCGATTTAAAATAAGAAAATTCCTGATTACATATATTTACCTGAATTTAGATGCTATGCAAGAAGTTGTAAATTATTTGAATTTAAAGATTCCATTGTTTTTATGTGAAAACAGCAATGAAATGGTTCGATGCAAGAAGTGTGTACGTCAGTGAAAGAAAATATAAACATGAATATGGAAGCTGAATCAGCCTTAGAACAATGGAAAGAATCCCTCAGCAAGCTACTCAACTGTCCTAAGCCATAGCTAAGTATAAGTGAAAACCAAGAAGAAACAAATGAGACAGAAACTGATATCATGGAAGAGACTTAGTGATAGCGAAACACAAAGAGAAAATCATTAAAGCACCAGAAGAGGATACACGGAAATGTTGAAGAATGGAGGAAGCAGACTACAGACCAAGCTGTGCAAACTCATTCAGCACGTTTGGAAGACTGAGTCATTGCCAGATAACAGGAAGACGGCAGTCTTTTGTCTAATATGCAAGAAAGGAAGCAAGATGGACTGCTCTTTTTGTGTCATCTCGTTGCCACTGTAGATTCTTGTACCATGGGAAGCAAGGAGAGGATGTTGTTCAGTGGCTGGTATCCTCTTTCTACAACAGAACTGCAACCATGTATTAACAGGGTTCTTTATTTATCAGAACAGAAAGCTACTTATCTTTAAGCTAGTCCATGTGTCGTGGTACAAGCTCATTCGTAACAGTCCACATTAGCCTCACTGCTGGTGAAGTACATGTCCCGCTATGCACACTACTGTGAGCACTATGTGCTGCCTGAGAGTGAGACTTCAATTGTGACTGCGACTGCAAGTGACTGGGCTGCGACTGACGAGTCCACGGGGACTGTGACAGTGTGATACCTGTCATCTGCGGCTACGATCTAAATACTGGCAATCGAGAGGGCGTTGGTGGCATGTTTCTTGCAAGTTTGTATTTGGCCTCTCTCCTGATAGGCTAACTTGCTCCGGTGCCTACTATCGATCTTCTCACAGCCCCTTTGCCAATCGCAGTGCTGCTGACAGCTTATGCCAGCACAACTCCAGCTGTAGAGGAATCCATCAATGAGCACCAGTAAGCTCCAAACACACACACACACACACACACACACACACACACACACACACACACACACAGGAATCAGTTTACTCAACAAGGCATACAAGATCCTTTCTACAATTATTTTAGGAAAACTAAAACTGTTTGCAGAAAATATCAAAGGAAAATATTAGACTGGATTCCATCCAAACTGTTCAACTACTGACAATGTGCTTCCTTTTAAGCAAATTCTTGAGAAATATTGGGAAAGAGATAGAGGACTGCAGATACTGCTTACAGATTTTTGAAGAGTTTACAGCAGTATCCATCGAAATAGCGTCAATAAAGCCTTAAAGCAGTTCTGAACCCTAAATAAAATCATTGAGATGATCAGAGTATGTGTGAGTGAGTAAAGAGCAATAGCGCAAACTGTAGGAGCATACTTTCAACCTTTCCCCCTAAGAACTGGATTAGCATGTACTGTTTAATCTCACCCTAAAAAAAACTCACAAGAGAGCAAACTTCAAGAGTGGAAAGGGCCACAGATGGAAGGTGGCATGTTTCAGTTAATTGCTTACACAGATAACACAGCACTAGTCAGCAAAAGTAAACAATATCTCAGGGAGATGAACAAAAATGTGGAAACAATAGTAAGCAAAGCAGAAATACTCGTCAGTAAAAACAAAACAGAACATATTCAAGTAGACAGTAAAAGAGAGATGAAAAGCTTCTAATGTTTGAAAAAAAGGCAATAAGAAGAATCTGGTGCTGGTGAGACATGGAAATACTTGGAGAACAAGAAAGAATAATAAAATTTATGAGATCATGAACAAGTATGATGTTTAACAGTATCAAAAGAACAGACAACTCCAATAAGCAGGTCACATAATTCATATGCCATAGACCAAGTTTCGTAAACTAAGTTTCACAACAAAACAACTCCCAGGTAGGGCAAACAACCAATGTGAAGATGATGTAAAGAAAGATGTGGGAGCCTTGAATCTAATCAACTAAGAGAAAACAGCAACAGACAGAAGCAGTGAAGACTGACTGTTGACAAAGCATATAACCTACAGGGCAAGTGACCTCTGGATAAGTAAGTGTAGTTTAACTGAAAACACACCACTTGTTAAGAGTTGCTGAAAGACTTTGTGGTGTCTCTGGCAAGAATTCTCTGTAAGAATCACAGGGTAGTAAATTAATATTTTTTGAACTATAAATGTTTACTGATGTGAATACATGCCAGTAAAACATTTAAAATTATTATTTATGGAGACCTTCAACACAAATTGTAAACTTTAGGTGAAATGATGAAAATCCACTAGTAATTGAACAGTGAATTTCATAACATTGGTTCAAATGGCTTTGAGCACTATGGGACTTAACATCTGTGGTCATCAGTTCTCTAGAACTTAGAACTACTTAAACCTAACTAACCTAAGGACATCACACACATCCATGCCCGAGGCAGGATTCGAAACTGCGACCATAGCAGTTCATAACATTACTATGATGTAAAATCACTAGTTGTTGCACAAGATGATCTCAACGACTTCATAGGCACACCTGTGACTCTTTATGGAAAATTATTTAAATTACTTCCAATACACAGTTACACTGAGATGACAAAAGTTTGAGATACCTCTCAATATCATGTTGGACCTCCTTTTGCCCAGTGTAGTGCAGCAATTAAAATGGTATGGCCTCAGCTGGTCATTAGAAGTCCCCTGCAGAAATAATGGAGCCATGCTGCCTCTATAACTGTCCATAATTGTAAAAGAGTTGCTGGTGCATGATTTTGTGCATGAACTGACCTCTAGATTATGTTCCATTAATGTTCAATGGGTAAATCATTCACTCAAATTATCCAGTTAGACCAGACGACGCAGTCCATTCCATGTAAACACCGCCCACACCATTACAAAGCCACCACCAGCTTGCACAGTGCCTTGTTGACAACCTGCATCCATGGCTTCATGTGGTCTGCGCCACACTCGAACCCTATCATCAGCTCTTACCAATTGAAATCATGACTCATCTCACCAGGCCACAGTTTTCCAGTCATCTAGGGTTCAAACAATATGATCATAGGTCCAGGAAGGTGCTGCAGGCAATGTCATGCTGTTAGCAAAGACACTCACATCAGTTGTCTGCTGACATAGCCCATTAATGCCAAATTTCGCTACACTGTGCTAATGGATTCGTGCATTGTACATCCCACATCAATTTTTGTGGTTACTTCATGTAGTGTTACCTGTCTGTTAGCACTGACAACTCTACACAAATGCCACTGCTCTCAGTTCTTAAATGAAGGCTGTCGGCCATTGTATAGCTTACAGTGGAAGGTAATACCTGAAATTTGGTATTCTTGGCACACTCTAGAAATTGTAGATTGTGTGTATCTTGATCCTAACGATTTCCAAAATGGAATGTTTCAAGTGTCTAGCTTCAACTGCATTCCATGTTGAAACTTTGTTAATTCCAGTCATGTGGCCATGATCACGTTGGAAACCTTGTTACATGAATCACTTGAGTACAAATGACAGCTCCGCCAATGCACTGCCCTTTTATACCTGGTGTACGCGATACTACTGTCAATTGTATATGTGCATATTGCTATCCCGTGACTTTTGTCACCTAAGTATATTTTCATTCTGACACAACAACAAATCAGGTTATATCCACAAGCACTACTGTTCAGAAAGACCATAGCAGAATGAAAAAATAAAAATAGTAATGAGAAGAAAATACTATATAGTTTACCTGCTGTCTGCCCTGAGAGTCACTGCTTGCTATTTTTGAAAATATTTTCAATCTGCATACATAATTTTTATGTAAATAGAATCAAACAACAGAATGGAACAGCAATGGTTTTATGAGAAGGATAGATTGCTACTCAACACATAGAGGATGCAATGAGTCGTGGACAAGCACAATGAAAATACTACTAAACATTTAAGCTTTCAGCCAAAAGGCATTCTTCAAAAGAAGAAAGCAGTCACACATTCACACAAGCAAAACCACATACACATATTGCCACTATCTCTGACTACACTGGCTGGAGACAGTGGAAATGCATGTGAGAGTTGTGCTTGTGTGAATGTGTGTATGCTTTCTATTTCCACAGAAGGCCTTTTGGTTGAAAGCTTAAACATTTAGTAATCTTTAATTGTGCCTGTTTGTGACTCATTGCCTCCTCTATGTGCTGGACAATCTATCTTTTTTACAGTATTGTCAATATGTAAGTGGGGTCAGCCCAAACAGATCGCTCATGGACTATTTTGAGCAAGAATCTGATTCAACAAAAAATATCATTTTTATTCTCATTGTCTTTGATCTGCCCCTATGTGTAACCCATCTAGGTTATTATACCTATGGACTGAATTTGACAAATTGCTCTATACAAGATTTCCAATGTTTTGCCATTACCTTCCTGTCCTTCTTGTCATTTCTCTACACTTGTTCTTGTCACTGAAACATGGGTCCTAACTAGCAAGGACAAAACACAGACTTCGAGCCTCCAAAATGCAACTTCTTTGATTGTTGGGGGGGGGGGGGGGGGGGGGGGGGGGGGGGGGGGGGGGGGGGGGGGTGATGAAGAGGGACAGGAAGATAAATGAGAACCATGGTGCCCCTCTCTACAGTTCAAGCTTCAATGAGAAAATCTCAGAATGTACTCTAAATTGGAGAACTCGTGTAGAACGGATGAGTGATGAACATTTCTCAAAATGTCAACATGTACAAAATTCTACAGGGATCAGCAGTGTGGGCAAAACAGAGAGAAGATGGAAAGGTCAGGTTTGAAGTCTGCAACAGGTCAAAGGGCTTAATACTTGAAGAAGAAGAAGAAGAAGAAGAAGAAGAAGATGATGATATCACTCATGAAAATGGACTCATATTAGCATGGTGTCATATTCTGCACAAGAATATTTACTGATAGTGAGATCCAAACATGGAAATTAATAAGCATTTCCACAAGCGATTGAGCATGGTGTAATATGACAGTAGTATCATGTGAAATCAGCAAAATGTGGCATGCAACAAAATTCTGTAACCAACTAGGGATGTAAAAGTAACCACTAATTTTGTACCGTTTATATTCAGTGTTATCAA